>NW_027507718.1:136416570-137771153 GCF_037356315.1 Lithobates pipiens
GTGTCAGCTGACCACTTGCGAAACTCAACGGTGTAATCCTCCACCGGTCTTCTCCCCTGTGAGAGAGCATGCAGGGTAGCCTCAGCCGTGGCAGTACGCTGAGGGTCATCATATAATTGTCCCATAGCCTCAAAGAAGGTGTCCGTGGAGTTTAACAAGGGGCTTCTCTGTTCCATAAGGCTATGGGCCCAGGCCTGGGGTTCCTCAGCCAGAAGAGAGATAATAAACCCGACCTTGACAATCTCTGAAGAAAAGGTCCTGGGTTGCAAAGCCAAGTACAAGGAACATGCATTTTTAAAGGCTCTGAATTTCTTTCGGTCGCCTGAAAATCGCTCAGGCGTGGGTACTCGTGGTTCGGGTACTGCCATCATCATACCAGGTGGAGGCTGGACATGAGGTGTGGAGGCATCGCTGACTGAGGCCTGCGTAGGATTTGTGGGTGCCGGAGCTGTGGCTAGTCGCTGAAGCCTGCTGTCGATCTGCGCATAGCCATCCTGTAGTCTCTGTACTGCTTCTGTGAGTGCAGAGACTTGTTGGCACAGGACTTCTAATGGCGAACCCGCTCTGTTGGCCTCTGTCATGGCTGGTTTGTACTATCATATAAATGTACTCACCGAGGCCAAGATGCCGAGAGCGGTCGCTGTTGCGACTCGGCGCAGACCACCCCTGAAAGTGGCACAGAGAGTGGTTGCACCAAGAGGCACAAGCTACCAGTAGGACAGTCACTTGCTAGCAGATCAGCAGGTAGCTTGAGCAGAGCTGAGAGGTGATGTCCCGTGGGAAGGTCCGAAAGCAATGGTAGCAAGTCCGTAAGGCAAAGACAGAATCCAGGAGACAGGCCAGGGGTCAAACACAGTCCAGATCAGAAGACAAGTACCAGGAACGCTGAGACAGAAGGATAATCCAAGACAAGCCAGGGGTCGAACACAGGAGACAGCAGGTAAGTCCAGATGCAGGCTGAGGGTCAAACACGTTAGAAAGCAGGAGTCCAAGATCAAGCCAGAGGTCGGGTCAGGAGAAGATCAGCGAGGTCGATAAGGCAATCCGGGTCACAACGGGTAATACAGATAACAGAAGCAGACATGGGAATCACAGGAAGCTGAAGACAAACCAGCAGTGTGTTTGGATGACCTCACTTCCTTTATAGGTCAGCGAGGGGTCACACCCTGTGTGTGTGTGCTTGTGTGCTTTCGTTTATTCCTCTTGCACACAGCTGTGCGCCGGAGTGCTTTAACCGTGCGCATCCTATGACAGTGGGGTTAGAGCGTTTCTTGAAGAAAGACAATGGAGGAGGCAAGAGCCCATAATTCCCGAGTAATTTGATGGCGTTTGGCCGCTACATTTAGGCCCCTAACATTATAAGAGGTAATTTTGAGCGTGGTCATTATGATAATGGATCGTGACCCTTAGGCTTACCTAGCCATGCATGCCAACCTTGGGGGAGGGAATGAGGTGGGGGAGAAGCGGAAGATTGCAGAGGGGGTGAAAAAGAAAGAAGAACAGACATAACAATAACGTCCAACTGGACACAAGGGGGAAATCGTATCACTACACACAGAGATCTGCAGTGTTCCTCCAAAAGGAGGCCGAACAGGTAGACTCGAGGGCGACCCATGCTCCTCAACCCCAGAAGGAGTGGTGGGTGAGGGGGCGTGCCAAACAGAAGGCACATAGGAGCAATACGCTCCACCAGCATTCAACTGTGCGTTAAATAGAATATAGGAGAATGCGATTATGCTCCAACATAAAACATTGAACTGCAACAAAACAGTTAGAACAAATATTCTCTCACGGCCAAGACGCTTCACTTTAAACTAAACTATAAGCTAAACATGAAGCTAAACATTAAGTTAAACATTTTGCAGGCTTACATAACCCTTCGAGGATCATACCCGATGTGGGATCATCTATTGGGACCCAAAACATGGTCCCAGAGGGTATTCCCCTCAGTGTTCCGTAAGTGCTGAGAGGGTGAGGTCTCCACTCATTGGGTTTGCTGTCTTTTGAGCAAAACATGCTGCGATGGGGCCTGCAATTAAAAGAAAAGAGTAGCCGGAGAAGAGAAAGAACAACACTTAGGCACGGTCATCTGATGGTCGTCTACGGTGTTGTGTAGAGCTTGGTGCAGAAGGGCGCTGCTTTTTAGGAGGGGATTATTGCCATTGGGAGCCCTGAGTACGAGAGGGCTTAGGAACCGGATCTTGCCATCCCGGAAGTTCCATCGTCGCCACATTTAGGTCTTTCAGAAATTGTGCCAGATCCTCAGGGAACCGTAGGGTGTAGGGGCGGCCATTTTTGATGGCGATGAGACAAGCCGGGAAACCCCATCTATAGGTAACTCCATTGGAGCGTAGATGTTCCAACAGTGGTTTGAGGGCTCGTCGTCGATCGAAAGTATCCTTGGATAGATCAGTGAAAATATTGAGAATTACGCCGTCAAAATCTATGTTGGGGGTGTTCCTTAGCTTGACCATGATGGCATTTTTGTCCGTAAAGTAGTGTAGACGGCAGATAACGTCTCTGGGCTGTTCTGAGGTAAGGTTGCGGGGCCTGAGGGCTCGATGAACCCGATCGAAGGGCAGAGGATCGGTAGGAGGCTTTCCCAGGATAGTGTTAAATATTCCGCAGATCGACGGTTCCAGGTCATTGTCACCGGTCGCTTCAGGCAGGCCTCTAATACGCAAGTTGTTCCTACGGTTCCTATTCTGGAGATCCTCGAGCTTGTACAGGGAGGCGCGGTGAGCAAGGGCAAGTTGCGTGACAGAGTCTTAAAGTTCTCTGATGGCTGTTGCGTGCGATTCCTGCCTCTGTTCTGTTTCCTCCACCCTGTCGAGGATGTGCGCCATATCTGTTCTCACACCTGTGATCTCTTTTAATTGATTTTTCAAGGCCGTGGAACATCCCGGCCAGCTCTTTTTTAAGGCCGCCAAGAAGCGATGACATTTCTGAACCAGAGGGGGGCCCGGGTTCCTCCATAAGGTCCGAGCAGCACGATGACGCAGGTGAGCTATCCCTACGAAAGGTCTTCAGGGAAGAGGGATATGCACGTTTTGTGGACCTGGCGTGGCTGCTCCCCGTGCTGATTCTGTCAGCAGCCAAGTAGCGCTGGAAGGACCCAGTGGCGGCTTGGTTAGATCCCGCTGCTTTGGGTTTCTTGGCCAATGTAGAGCAGGTTGCGGGCGTTTTTGCTGCCATAGTCGGAGCTTCGGAGTCGAATGCTGGGTGGAGCGACTCTCAGTTACATTCTCACATCATCATTAACATATTGCATGATGGGGGTTGCTGAGTAACGAGGACCTTGAGGTTGTGGGTGACCTGTTGGGACGCGTGCTCGGGTCCCTTGTACTTCTGCTTGTAGCCGAAAGGGCCGCTAACTTCTGGTTTCCAGGGGGGGTGCAGGCCGCAGCACGGCAGTCGCAGTCCCGCAGAGCCGCTGAACCCCGAGAGACGCACCGCAGGGCTGGATCAATAGAGGGGGGGGTTCAGGGCAGCTATTGTATTCTGGGTATAGTATAGATTGTCCACTGCGGGAGGTCGGGCCGTGCTCAGAGCGCCTCCGCGGGCTACAGCCACAGGAAAGGCCGGGGATCCTCAGGCCTGACTAGGCCGCACTGGGCCGGAGCCAGCCGCGGTCTTTCTGGGCGATTTAAAAGCCCCATATTGCCTCTAGGGAGACCGGGGCCAAGTGATGTACAGCAGGGGGGGACGGATGGCAGTCCCTTACCTTCCCTGGTGGTTGTTCACAGCTGTGTCCGGGAGGCCTCGGGAGTCAAGATGGCGGCGGCCGATGGAAGTCCCCGCCGGAGATACGCGGGAGGCCGCTGGGATGGTATCCGGGTAATATTGCCCTGGGGAGATGCAGGGGACCTCACTGGGTCCGAGGATGTGACTCCTGTGGGGTATTGATGTCGGTGCAGTGCGGATGGCGGCGGATTGCTCCGTGAATGTCAGGAGCTGTTAACAAACACGTCCGCCGCCATTCGCGTCAGCAGCCAACAACGTATTTATGAAAAGCCTACGGCACCTGATATTCCCAGGCGGTGTCCCATCCAGGTACTAACCAGGCCAAACCGTACTTAGCATCCGAGATCAGTCGAGATCGGGCGCATTAAGGGTGATGTGGCTGTAGGCAACCTTGCTGGCCACTTTCAACCCTCTTGACAAACGCCAAGATGGCCCCCCAGAAAACAAGCAGAAAAATAAAACAGGTTGTCGAAGCCAACAACGTATTTAAGAAAGGCCTACGGCACCTGGTATTCCCTGGCGTTCTCCCATCCAGGTAATAACCAGACCTAACCAAGATGGTCACCCCGTCAAACAAGCAGAAAAATAAAACAGGTCGTTGAAGCCAACAACGTATTTAAGAAAAGCCTACAGCACCTGGTATCCCGAGGCGGCCACCCATCCAGGTACTAACCAGGCCCGACCCTGCTTAGCATCCGAGATCAGACGAGATCGGGTGTATTCAGGGTGATGAGGCTGTAGGTGATCTGGCTGGCCACTTTCAACCCTCTTGACAAACGCCAAGATGGTCACCCCGGCAAACAAGCAGAAAAATAAACAGGTCATCGAAACCAACAACATATTTAAGAAAAGCCTGCGGCACCTGGTATTCCCAGGCGGTCTCCCATCCAGGTACTAACCAAGCCTGACCCTGCTTAGCATTCGAGATCCGACGAGATCAGACGAGATCAGGCATATCCAGGGAGATGAGGCTGTAGGCGATCTTGCTGGCCTCTTTCAACCCTCTTGACAAACGCCAAGATGGTCAGCCGGGCAAACAAGCAGAAAAATAAAACAGGTCGCCGAATCCAACAACATATTTAAGAAAAGCCTACGGCACCTGGTATTCTCAGGCGGTCTACCATCCAGGTACTAACCAGGCCCGACCCTGCATAGCATCCGAGATCAGAGGAGATCGGGCACATTCAGGGTGATGTGGCCGTAGGTGAACTTGCTGGCTACTTTCAACCCTCTTGACAAACGCCAAAATGGTCACCCCGGCAAACAAGCAGAAAAAAACAGGTAATCGAAGCCAACAACGTATTCAAGAAAAGCTTACGGGACCTGGAATTCCCAGGCTGTCTCCCATCCAGGTATTAACCAGGCCCGACCCTGCTTAGCATCGGAGAGCAGGCGGATTCAGGGTGATGTGGCCGTAGGCAATCTTGTTGGCCACTTTCAGCCCTCTTGACAAATGCCAAGATGGTCACCCCGGCAAACAAGCAGAAAAATAAAACAGGTCGTCGAAGCCAACAACGTATTTATGAAAAGCCTACGGCACCTGATATTCCCAGGCGGTGTCCCATCCAGGTACTAACCAGGCCGAATCCTACTTAGTATCCAAGATCATTCGAGATCGGCGCATTAAGGGGGATGTGGCTGTAGGCAATCTTGCTGGCCACTTTCAACCCTCTTGAAAAACGCCAAGATGGCCCCCCAGCAAACAAGCAGAAAAATAAAACAGGTCGTTGAAGCATACAAAGTATTTAAGAAAAGCCTACGGCACCTGGTATTCCGAGGCGGCCTCCCATCCAGGTACTAACCAGGCACGACCCTGCATAGCATCCCAGATCGGGCGTATTCAGGGTGATGAAGCCATAGGGTCTCTTGCTGGCCACTTTTAACCCTCTTGACAAAAGCCAAGATGGTCACCCCGGCAAACAAGCAGAAAAATAAGCAGAAAAATAAAACAGGTCGTCAAAGCCAACGACGTATATAAGAAAAGCCTACGACACCTGATATTCCCAGACTGTCTCCCATCCAGGTACTAACCAGGCCCGACCCTGCTTAGCATCCGATATCAGATGAGATCAGGCGCATTCAGGGTGATGTGGATGTAGGCGATCTTGCTGGCCACTTTCAACCCTCTTGACAAACGCCAAGATGGTCACCCCGGCAAAAAAACTGAAAAATAAAACAGGTCGTTGAAGCCAACAGCGTATTTAATAAAAGCTTACAGTACCTGGTATTCCCAAGCAGTCTCCCATCCAGGTACTAACCAGGCACGACCCTGCATAGCATCCCAGATCGGGCGTATTCAGGGTGATGAAGCCATAGGCTCTCTTGCTGGCCACTTTTAACCCTCTTGACAAACGCCAAGATGGTCACCCCGGCAAACAAGCAGAAAAATAAGCAGAAAAATAAAACAGGTCGTCAAAGCCAACGACGTATATAAGAAAAGCCTACGACACCTGATATTCCCAGACGGTCTCCCATCCAGGTACTAACCAGGCCAACCCTGCTTAGCACTTGAGATCAGACGAGATTGGGCGCATTCAGGGTGATGTGGCCGTAGGCTTTCTTGCTGGCCACTTTCAACCCTCTTGACAAACGCCAAGATGGTCAACCCGGCAAACAAGCAGAAAAATAAAAAAGGTCATCATAGCGAACAACGTATTTGAGAAAAGCCTACCGCACCTGGTATTTCCAGGCGGTCTCCCATCCAGGTACTAACCAGGCATGACCCTGCTTAGCATCCGAAATCTGATGAGATTGGATGTACTCAGGGTGATGAGGCTATAGGCAATCTTGCTGGCCACTTTCAACTTCTTGACAAACGCCAAGATGGTCATCCCGGCAAACAAGCAGAAAAATAAAACAGTTCGTCGAACCCAACAACGTATTTAAGAAAAGCCTACGGCACCTGCTATTCCGAGGCGGTCTCCCATCCAGGTACTAACCAGGCCCGACCCTGCTTAGCATCCGAGATCAGACGAGATTGTGCGCTCTCAGGGTGATGTGGTCATAGGCGATCTTGCTGGCCACTTTCAACCCTCCTGACAAAAGCCAAGAAGGTCACCCGGCAAACAAGCAGAAAAATAAAACAGGTCGTCGAAGCCAACAACGTATTTAAGAAAAGCCTACCGCACCTGGTATTCCCAGGTGGTCTCCTATCCAGATCCTAACCAGGCCCGACCCTGCTTAGCATCTGAGATCAGACGAGATTGGGCGCATTCAGGGTGATGTGGCCATAGGCGATCTTTCTGGCCTCTTTCAACCCTCTTGACAAACTCCAAGATGGTCACCCCGGCAAACAAGCAGAAAAATAAAACAGGTCATCAAAGCCAACAACGTATTTAAGAATTGCCTACGGCACCTGCTACTCCCAGGCGGTCTCCCATCCAGGTACTAACCAGGCCCGACCCTGCTTAGCATCCGAGATCAGATGAGATCGGGCGCATTCAGGGTAATGTGGCCATAGGTGATCTTGTGGGCCACTTTCAACCCTCTTGACAAACGCCAAGATGGTCAGCCCGGCAAACAAGCAGAAAAATAAAACAGGTCGTCGAAGCCAACAACGTATTTAAGAAAAGCCTACGGCACCTGGTATTCCCAGGCGGTCTCCCATCCAGGTACTAACCAGGAGCGACCCTGCTTAGCATTCGAGATCAGATGAGATCGGGCGCATTCAGGGTGATGTGGCCGTAGGGGATATTGCTAGCCACTTTCAACCCTCTTGACAAAAGCCAAGATGGTTACCCGGCAAACAAGCAGAAAAATAAAACAGGTCGTCGAAGCCAACAACGTATTTAAGAAAAGCCTACGGCACCTGGTATTCCCAGGTGGTCTCCCATCCAGATCCTAACCAGGCCCGACGCTGCTTAGCATCTGAAATCAGACGAGATTGGGCGCATTCAGGGTGATGTGGCCACAGGCGATCTTGCTGGCCACTTTCAACCCTCCTAACAAAAGCCAAGATGGTCACCCCGGCAAACAAGCAGAAAAATAAAACAGGTTGTCGAAGCCAACAACGTATTTAAGAATAGCCTACGGCACCGGATATCCCCAGGCGGTCTCCCATCCAGGTACTAACCAGGGCCAACCCTGCTTAGCATCCGAGATCAGATGAGATCAGATGAGATCGGGCGCATTTAGAGTAATGCAGCTGTAGGCGATCTTGCTGGCCACTTTCAACCCTCTTGACAAACGCCAAGATGGTCACCCCGGCAAACAAGCAAAAAAATAAAACAGGTCGTCGAAGCTAACAACGTATTTAAGAAAAGCTTACGGCACCTGGATCTCCCAGACGGTCTCCCATCCAGGTACTAACCAGGAGCGACCCTGCTTGGCATCCGAGATCAGATGAGATCGTGCGCACTCAGGGTGATGTGGTCGTAGGCGATCTTGCTGGCCACTTTCAACCCTCCTGACAAAAGCCAAGATGGTCACCCCGGCAAACAAGCAGAAAAATAAAACAGGTTTTCCAAGCCAACAACGTATTTAAGAATAGTCTACGGCACCTGATATCCCCAGGTGGTCTCCCATCCAGGTACTAACCAGGGCCAACCCTGCTTAGCATCCGAGATCAGATGAGATCAGATGAGATCGGGCGCATTTAGAGTAATGCGGCTGTAGGCGATCTTGCTGGCCACTTTCAACCCTCTTGACAAATGCCAAGATGGTCACCACGGCAAACAAGCAGAAAAATAAAACAGGTCGTCGAAGCTAACAACATATTTAAGAAAAGCTTACGGCACCTGGATCTCCCAGACGGTCTCCCATCCAGGTACTAACCAGGAGCGACCCTGCTTGGCATCCGAGATCAGATGAGATCGTGCGCACTCAGGGTGATGTGGTCGTAGGTGATCTTGCTGGCCACTTTCAACCCTCCTGACAAAAGCCAAGATGGTCACCCCGGCAAACAAGCAGAAAAATAAAACAGGTTTTCGAAGCCAACAACGTATTTAAGAATAGCCTACGGCACCTGATATCCCCAGGTGGTCTCCCATCCAGGTACTAACCAGGGCCAACCCTGCTTAGCATCCGAGATCAGATGAGATCAGATGAGATCGGGCGCATTTAGTGTAATGCGACTGTAGGCGATCTTGCTGGCCACTTTCTTTTTTTTTTTTTTTTTGGGAATGACAATAAATGGCCTTTATATATTTTAGAATTTGAAAACATTCTTATAGCTGAGTTTTAAACATTTTAATCCCAAGAAAATATAAATATGTCTTAAAGAAAATATATGATTTTAAAGTTTTGACCATAACTTTTAAAGTATGTTTATAGTAAGTATTATATAGTAAGGGAAGAACATAAAAGGTATATAGGAGGGGAAGGGGAGGGAATAATTCTCCGGAGGAGGTTTTATATATCATGTAATGTTGTAATTCTATAAAAAATCTTAATAACCATAACAATAAAACTCTGTTGTCAATATTATCTGACGTATAATATTTAATCCAGGGTTTCCATATGATATCAAACTTTGTCATCTGGTTTTTACAGTGGTGTGAAAAAGTGTTTGCCCCCTTCCTCATTTCCTGTTCCTTTGCATGTTTGTCACACTTAAGTGTTTCGGAACATCAAACCAATTTAAACAATAGTCAAGGACAACACAAGTAAACACAAAATGCAATTTGTAAATGAAGGTGTTTATTATTAAAGGTGAAAAAAAATCCAAACCATCATGGCCCTGTGTGAAAAAGTGATTGCCCCCTAAACCTAATAACTGGTTGGGCCACCCTTAGCAGCAACAACTGCAACCAAGCGTTTGCGATAATGTGCAATGAGGCTTTTACAGCGTCCTGGAGGAATTTTGGCCCACTCATCTTTGCAGAATTGTCCTAATTCAGTTACATTAGAGGGTTTTCGAGCATGAACGGCCTTTTTAAGGTCATACCACAACATCTCAATAGGATTCAGGTCAGGACTTTGGCTAGGCCACTCCAAAGTCTTCATTTTGTTTTTCTTCAGCCATTCGGTGGTGGACTTGCTGGTGTGTTTAGGATCATTGTCCTGCTGCAGAACCCAAGTTCGTTTCAGCTTGAGTACACGAACAGATGGTCGGACATTCTCCTTCAGGATCTCTTGGTAGACAGCAGAATTCATGGTTCCTTTTATCACGGCAAGTCTTCCAGGTCCTGAAGCAGCAAAACAGCCCCAGACCATCACACTACCACCACCATATTTTACTGTTGGTATAATGTTCTTTTTATGAAATGCAGTGTTCCTTCTACGCCAGATATACTTGGACACACACCTTCCAAAGAGTTCCACTTTTGTCTCATCGGTCCACAGAATGTTGTCCCAAAAGTCTTGGGGATCATCAAGATGTGTTGTGGAGAAATTGAGACGAGCTTTGATGTTCTTTTTGCTCAGCAGTGGTTTTCTCCTTGGAACTCTGCCATGCAGGCCATTTTTGCCCAGTCTTTTCCTGATGGTGGAGGCATGAATGCTGACCGTAACTGAGGCAAGTGAGGCCTGCAGTTCCTTGGACGTTGTTGTGGGGTCTTTTGTGACCTCTGGGATGAGTCGTCGCTGCGCTCTTGGGGTAATTTTGGGCGGCCGGCCACTCCTGGGAAGGTTCACCACTGTTCCATGTCTTCGCCCTTTGTGGATAATGGCTCTCACTGTGGTTCGCTGGATTCCCAAAGCTTTGGAAATGGCTTTATAACCCTTTCCAGACTGATAGATCTCAATTACTTTCTTTCTCAATTGTTCCTGAATTTCTTTGGGTCTCGGCATGATGTGTAGCTTTTAAGGATCTTCTGGTGGACCTTACTGTGTCAAGCAGCTCCTATTTAAGTGATGCCTTGATTGTGAACAGGTGTGGCAATAATCAGGCCTGGGTGTGGCTAGAGAAATTGAACTCAGGTGTGGACAACCACAGTTATAGTATGTTTTAACAAGGGGGGCAATCACTTTTTCACACAGGGCCATGATGATTTGGATTTTTTTTCACCTTTAATAATAAACACCTTCATTTACAAATTGCATTTTGTGTTTACTTGTGTTGTCCTTGACTATTGTTTAAATTGGTTTGATGTTCCGAAACACTTAAGTGTAACAAACATGCAAAGGAACAGGAAATGAGGAAGGGGGCAAACACTTTTTCACACCACTGTATCTATAGCGTCCATTTTAGCATGGATAAAAGATTGATTCATTCTACGTTTGGTTTCTGCAATATTCACCACATCTGTTTTCCACGCATTGGCTATAGTCTGCTTTGCGGCTATCAGGAGTGTAAGAACTAATTTGAATTGTTTCTGATTCAGAAAGGCTGGTTTTAAATTAAGGAGAGCTATAATTGGGTCTGGAAAAATTGGACGATCAAAAATTTTTGTAATTATCAGAAAGATCTTTTTCCAAAATGATTGTACAATTGAGCAATGCCACCAGGTATGTATATAGGTACCTTTTTCTGGACAGCCACGAAAGCAGAGGCCAGTGTTGTCTGTTGAGAATTTGGCGATTCTCGCAGGAACCAAATACCAGCGTGTGAGAACTTTATATGATGATTCAGACACCAGTATATTTATAGAGGAAGATTTTGTGAAAGACCATATGTTGGACCAAGACCTAGAATCGATCGTACAATCCAAATCTTTCTTTTCCCCACTTGGCCACATATTTAGGTATAACAGTATTAGAATTAGATATCAATTGTGTATACAATGATGTAATACGACCTTTAGCATGTGGTTCCTTGAGACAAAATCTTTCAAATTGAGAAATATTATGTAAGTTTACATTTAAATTGAGAAGAGGAGTATAAAAATCTTTGATTTGGAGATATCTGAATATTTCTGATTGTGGAAGCTTATATAATTCACATAGATCTGTAAAAGATTTTATTGATGTAGTTGAAGTTAAATTATATAGACAAGTGATACCAGCCTTAGACCAAGCTTTAAAGGTTTTGGGATATTTCCAGGCTGGGTAAAAAGTCGGATTCTTGTGGAAAGATAATAGCGGATTTTGTGGAGATTGCAGACCATGTGAATTTCTATACCTATCCCATATAGATAGAGAGTGCTTAGAAATTGGGCTATTTATAGACTTACGATCCGCAGGTTGTAACCATAATATATTGTTTATAGGAAGAGGATCACAGTCTACAGCTTCAATGAGGACCCATAAAGGAATCTCTGTAGAAGAGTGATATTTTGTTAATTGAGATAATTGAGCTGCCTTATAATTTATGTTAAAGTCTGGGAATCCCAAACCACCCAAAGCTTTGGGGAGAACAAGTGTTTTTTTGTGAAGTCTGGGTTTTATTTTCCCCCAAGTAAATTTCGTTACTTTTTGTTGAATCAGCCTAAGAAAATATGCAGGAATATGAATCGGGAGAGTTCTGAATAAATATAAAAATTTCGGAAGAACAGACATTTTTATGATATTGATTTTCCCAAACCATGATATCGGCATTGATGACCAATTAGATAACGACCTTGTAATATTTTTTAATAGAGCTGGGTAATTAGCTGCAAATAAATCGGAGGGGTTAGGAGTAAACTGCACACCCAGATATGGGAGGCTATGATCTACCCACTTAAAGGTTAGTGAATTTTGTAAAGATTGTTTATCTTTTTCGACAAGTGAAATGTTTAATGCTGAAGATTTTTGAATATTGACCTTAAGGCCCGAAAAAAATGAGAATTCTTGTAGTACAACCATAAGATTTGGGGCCGAAACATGTGGAGAAGATAGAAAAAGGAAAATATCGTCTGCGAATAAACAGAGCTTATGATGAAAGCCACCCATTTCAATTCAATTCTTTGTGCTAAAGGTTCAATGAGTAAAGCAAATAATAATGGCGAAAGTGGACATCCTTGACGAGTCCCCCTCAGTATATTAAATTCGTCCGATTTGTACCATGCATATCTGATATAAGCTTTGGGATCTTGATACAAACTAGAGATCCATCGTAAAAAATGAGAGCCGAATCCCCATTTGGAAAGGGTATAGTTCATACAGTGGTGTGAAAAAGTGTTTGCCCCCTTCCTCATTTCCTGTTCCTTTGCATGTTTGTCACACTTAAGTGTTTCGGAACATCAAACCAATTTAAACAATAGTCAAGGACAACACAAGTAAACACAAAATGCAATTTGTAAATGAAGGTGTTTATTATTAAAGGTGAAAAAAAATCCAAACCATCAAGGCCCTGTGTGAAAAAGTGATTGCCCCCTAAACCTAATAACTGGTTGGGCCACCCTTAGCAGCAACAACTGCAAGCAAGCGTTTGCGATAACGTGCAATGAGGCTTTTACAGCGTCCTGGAGGAATTTTGGCCCACTCATCTTTGCAGAATTGTCCTAATTCAGTTACATTAGAGGGTTTTCGAGCATGAACGGCCTTTTTAAGGTCATACCACAACATCTCAGTAGGATTCAGGTCAGGACTTTGGCTAGGCCACTCCAAAGTCTTCATTTTGTTTTTCTTCAGCCATTCGGTGGTGGACTTGCTGGTGTGTTTAGGATCATTGTCCTGCTGCAGAACCCAAGTTCGTTTCAGCTTGAGTACACGAACAGATGGTCGGACATTCTCCTTCAGGATCTCTTGGTAGACAGCAGAATTCATAGTTCCTTTTATCACGGCAAGTCTTCCAGGTCCTGAAGCAGCAAAACAGCCCCAGACCATCACACTACCACCACCATATTTTACTGTTGGTATAATGTTCTTTTTATGAAATGCAGTGTTCCTTCTACGCCAGATATACTTGGACACACACCTTCCAAAGAGTTCCACTTTTGTCTCATCGGTCCACAGAATGTTGTTCCAAAAGTCTTGGGGATCATCAAGATGTGTTGTGGAGAAACTGAGACGAGCTTTGATGTTCTTTTTGCTCAGCAGTGGTTTTTTCCTTGGAACTCTGCCATGCAGGCCATTTTTGCCCAGTCTTTTCCTGATGGTGGAGGCATGAACGCTGACCTTAACTGAGGCAAGTGAGGCCTGCAGTTCCTTGGACGTTGTTGTGGGGTCTTTTGTGACCTCTTGGATGAGTCGTCGCTGCGCTCTTGGGGTAATTTTGAGCGGCCGGCCACTCCTGGGAAGGTTCACCACTGTTCCATGTCTTCGCCATTTGTGGATAATGGCTCTCACTGTGGTTCGCTGGATTCCCAAAGCTTTGGAAATGGCTTTATAACCCTTTCCAGACTGATAGATCTCAATTACTTTCTTTCTCAATTGTTCCTGAATTTCTTTGGGTCTCGGCATGATGTGTAGCTTTTAAGGATCTTCTGGTGGACCTTACTGTGTCAAGCAGCTCCTATTTAAGTGATGCCTTGATTGTGAACAGGTGTGGCAATAATCAGGCCTGGGTGTGGCTAGAGAAATTGAACTCAGGTGTGGACAACCACAGTTATAGTATGTTTTTTCACCTTTAATAATAAACACCTTCATTTACAAATTGCATTTTGTGTTTACTTGTGTTGTCCTTGACTATTGTTTAAATTGGTTTGATGTTCCGAAACACTTAAGTGTGACAAACATGCAAAGGAACAGGAAATGAGGAAGGGGGCAAACACTTTTTCACACCACTGTATATGACCAAGATACTGTGTCAAAAGCTTTCATAATATCTAAAGAAAGAAAACAAGTGGGAATACGTCTTTTTTTAGCGGCATGTGACAGGAGTGTTGCACGTCTAATATTATCTCCTGCTTGACGTAATGGAATGAAGCCCACTTGATCACGATGTATTAGATTGCCTATAATAGTATTTAATCTGTTAGCTAGAATTTTGTCTAAAATTTTTATTTCCAAATTTAATAACGAAATAGGGCGATAATTAGACCATATTGAATCGTCTGTGTGAGGTTTAGGGAGCATACAGATAATTGCAGTTAGGGTTTCTCTTCTAAAAGTATGACCTTCCAAAAGGGAATTAAAAGTGTTTGTCAAGACTGGAGATAGGGTGTCTACAAACGTTTTGTAATACAGCGCAGAAAAACCATCAGGACCTGGCCTTTTATTTAGTTTCAGATTTTTGATAACTTCAGATACCTCTATAATTGACACTGGTTCCTCCATCATTTCCATTTGTGTTTTAGATAGTGTCGGTAGAGATATATGAGAGAAAAAATCATTTGCTCTAGAAGGATCCAACTCATTATTAGAAGAGTATAAATTTTTTAATTGTGTTTTGAATTTTTGTAATATTTTTAAAGGATTATTTGTGTATACCCCCCTCGAGATTTTCAGACGTATCGGTTTCGTTGGGTTCTGGCAGGATTTTAATGCCCTGGCAAATAGTGTGTGAGGTTTATTCGCATTGATATAGAAATTGTGTTGTGATCTCTTGATGGTTTTATCCGCTGCTTCAGTAAGGAATAGATCAAATTCCAATTTAGCTTTGTCAAGATTTATTTTAGATAAAGAAGCAGGGTTATTTTGGAATGCTGTGTGACATTTATTGAAATTTGTTTCTAAAGTCTGACAAAGGATTTTCCGCTCTCTGTTGAATATGTTTGCTTGCTGTAGACATATGCCACGGAGAACAGGTTTGTGTGCTTCCCATAATGTAGTCGGAGAGACGTCAGGTATGGAGTTATATTTTATATAATCTTTGAGCGCAATTTCAATATTATTTTTATGAGCTGGATTTTTGAGTAGGAAATCTCTTAATATCCATATAGGAAAAGTGCATTTTGGGACTTTAAATGAGGCCAGCAAGTACTACAATAATGGACTACTGCTGTGTGCTTCCATCCCTGATTCAAATATCAATATAGGAAAAGTGCATTTTGGGACTTTAAATGAGGCCAGCATCAAAGGGACGCCAGCCTCCATACCTGTCAGTAGTTTATAAGGAGAGGAGAGAGATGGGACTTTGAGTGAAGCACACAGCAGTAAATGGATTGGTCAAGTGACTAAGAAATTTTAATTTATTTATATTTCACAAATCGTACATTGTTTGCAAGTATTTTGGGCAACAGGCCTCTAAAAAATACTTGGGGTAACATGCCTCATACAGTATAAATCACAGTTCAATAAATAAATAAACATGTATTGAGTAGTTTTAAGACCTTAGCTAGTAAGTAAATTAACCAAAAATTCAGATTATATAAAAACTTGATATTCCATGATTGCAATAAAAAGAAGGTAATAATTCAAGGCTCTACGCGTTTCACGGCACTATAGCCGCTCATCAGGAGCAGGTACCATGGAATAGATCTAAAAAAGAAAAATAGCAAAAAATAATGAAAGGAGAAATAATGAAAAAAAGAGCTAAAAATGGGTGTTGGCCCATATGGAAAAAAAAAAAACTGTGCATCCAACTTACATTTGCATCCACACACCATCTGGGTGGCATCGAGGATCGCCAAAAAAAAGACCGCAATGTGAAGCCCCCAGGTAGCACAGTAGCCTGCATGGATGGTTGCAACCGCCAAGAACACCTCCAGAGTCGGTGAGTGCAATGGGTGTGATGTAAACTCAATGATTGAAAGAAACCCCAAAGGGGACCTAAGTGAAATAAAGTATAAAAATATGAAATGTAAACAAGTGTTGCAGTAGTGATGGATTGATGGTGCAAAAAAAAAAAAAAAGGGAGCAATTAAAATGAAAAAAGAAAAGAAAACATGTTGTGTACCTATGTCGACTGAAAAGGACCGTAGTCGATCCACGTAAGTGTGATCATACTAGTGAAAGAGAAAGGTGGAATGTGTGAACCTACAACGGGAGATGCCTGGGCAGACGCACCATCTACGTCCCGTCACCAGAGCCACGCAGGTGCATGCAACAGTGGAGGGAGGAAAAGCAGTCACCTAGACGGCTCAGCCGTCCGGCGATTAGCGCCTGGCCATCCCCACACTGTGCACGCCTAGAGATCAAATTCGGTCGGCAATGCGGCGCCACGAGGATGCCATCCGTCCGACCCTTATAACGAGGCTCCGGCGAGCAGGGACCATCTCCCCACCCCTCCTACGTCAAAAGGGGGCAGGATGGGGGAGGAGACCCACAGTCAAACCACAGCCAGTGGGGGTGAACACAAACGGACCGATCGGCAGGACCAGACATCCAACCAGAGGTGCACCAAAGCCATGAAAGCAGGGCACAGTGACAATAAACCAATTGACAAAATAAAAAAATATAAAAATAACGAGTTTTTTCTTTAAAAATAAAAATGAGAAAAAACACAGAAAAAAGATAAAAAAGAAAAGAAAAAAAGCTTTATCCATTTCAAAAATCTAATAAAATAAACTAGACAGTAGGTATTATTAGGTCATTATTTAAAGACAATAATATGTATAGTCACAAGTACTACAATAATGGACTACTGCTGTGTGCTTCCATCCCTGATTCAAATATCAATATAGGAAAAGTGCATTTTGGGACTTTAAATGAGGCCAGCATCAAAGGGACGCCAGCCTCCATACCTGTCAGTAGTTTATAAGGAGAGGAGAGAGATGGGACTTTGAGTGAAGCACACAGCAGTAAATGGATTGGTCAAGTGACTAAGAAAATTTAATTTATTTATATTTCACAAATCGTACATTGTTTGCAAGTATTTTGGGCAACAGGCCCCTAAAAAATACTTGGGGCAACATGCCTCGTACAGTATAAATCACAGTTCAATAAATAAATAAACATGTATTGAGTAGTTTTAAGACCTTAGCTAGTAAGTAAATTAACCAAAAATTCAGATTATATAAAAACTTGATATTCCATGATTGCAATAAAAAGATATTAATATTGATATTTGAAGTCCCAAAATGCACTTTTCCTATATTGATATTTGAATCAGGGATGGAAGCACACAGCAGTAGTCCATTATTGTTATTATTATTATTGTTACTTGTGACTATACATATTATTGTCTTTAAATAATGACCTAATAATACCTACTGTCTAGTTTATTTTATTAGATTTTTGAAATGGATAAAGCTTTTTTTCTTTTCTTTTTTATCTTTTTTCTGTGTTTTTTCTCATTTTTATTTTTAAAGAAAAAACTCGTTATTTTTATATTTTTTCATTTTGTCAATTGGTTTATTGTCACTGTGCCCTGCTTTCATGGCTTTGGTGCACCTCTGGTTGGATGTCTGGTCTCGCCGATCGGTCCGTTTGTGTTCACCCCCACTGGCTGTGGTTTGACTGTGGGTCTCCTCCCCCATCCTGCCCCCTTTTGACATAGGAGGGGTGGGGAGATGGTCCCTGCTCGCTGGAGCCTCGTTATAAGGGTCGGACGGATGGCGTCCTCGTGGCGCCGCATTGCCGACCGAATTTGATCTCTAGGCGTGCACAGTGTGGGGATGGCCAGGCGCTAATCGTCGGACGGCTGAGCCGTCTAGGTGACTGCTTTTCCTCCCTCCACTGTTGCATGCACCTGCGTGGCTCTGGTGACGGGACGTAGATGGTGCGTCTGCCCAGGCATCTCCCGTTGTAGGTTCACACATTCCACCTTTCTCTTTCACTAGTATGATCACACTTACGTGGATCGACTACGGTCCTTTTCAGTCGACATAGGTACACAACATGTTTTCTTTTCTTTTTTCATTTTAATTGCTCCCTTTTTTTTTTTTGCACCATCAATCCATCACTACTGCAACACTTGTTTACATTTCATATTTTTATACTTTATTTCACTTAGGTCCCCTTTGGGGTTTCTTTCAATCATTAAGTTTACATCACACCCATTGCACTCACCGACTCTGGAGGTGTTCTTGGCGGTTGCAACCATCCATGCAGGCTACTGTGCTACCTGGGGGCTTCACATTGCGGTCTTTTTTTGGCGATCCTCGATGCCACCCAGATGGTGTGCGGATGCAAATGTAAGTTGGATGCACAGTTTTTTTTTTTCCATATGGGCCAACACCCATTTTTAGTTCTTTTTTTCATTATTTCTCCTTTCATTATTTTTTGCTATTTTTCTTTTTTAGATCTATTCCATGGTACCTGCTCCTGATGAGCGGCTATAGTGCCGTGAAACGCGTAGAGCCTTGAATTATTACCTTCTTTTTATTGCAATCATGGAATATCAAGTTTTTATATAATCTGAATTTTTGGTTAATTTACTTACTAGCTAAGGTCTTAAAACTACTCAATACATGTTTATTGAACTGTGATTTATACTGTACGAGGCATGTTGCCCCAAGTATTTTTTAGAGGCCTGTTGCCCAAAATACTTGCAAACAATGTACGATTTGTGAAATATAAATAAATTAAATTTTCTTAGTCACTTGACCAATCCATTTACTGCTGTGTGCTTCACTCAAAGTCCCATCTCTCTCCTCTCCTTATAAACTCTTAATATCCATGTTGGATCATTTTTTTTTGGAATTATAGAGTCAACAGTAATGTAGTCTGCACTATGATCGGACCATGGGATGGGAATAATTTTTGTAGATATTATTTCTGGAATTAGCCCTATGGACATAAATATATGGTCTATCCTAGAGAATGAGCGATGAGGGAACAAGTAATGTGTGTATTGTCTCTTGGTTGGATTCAATTCTCTCCAAGTATCTACTAGGTTATGTTTTGTAATTAGTTTTGATAAGAGTTGTTTGTCTGCTGTATGTGACTGTGGGATTGGTGATTTATCCAAAAATGGGAATATGGTCTGATTAGAATCTCCACATAGAATTGTAGTACCTATTTTGTGGTGTTCTATAGTTTGAAATAAATGAGAAAGAAAAGAAACAGGATTTTTGTTAGGAGCGTAGTATGATGTAATGGTGATAGCGGTATCAAGTAGGTGTCCTTTAAGAATCAAGTAACGACCTTCTGGATCCTTGATTTCCTTCTTGCTGGCCACTTTCAACCCTCTTGACAAACGCCAAGATGGTCACCCCGGCAAACAAGCAGAAAAATAAAACAGGTCGTCGAAGCTAACAACGTATTTAAGAAAAGCTTACGGCACCTGGATCTCCCAGGCGGTCTCCTATCCAGGTACTAACCAGGAGCGACCCTGCTTAGCATCCGAGATCAGATGAGATCGGGTGCATTCAGAGTGATGTGGCCGTAGGGGATATTGTTAGCCACTTTCAACCCTCTTGACAAAAGCCAAGATGGTCACCCCGGCAAACAAGCAGAAAAATAAAACAGGTTGTCGAAGCCAACAACGTACTTAAGAATAGCCTACGGCACCTGAAATCCCCAGGTGGTCTCTCATCCAGGTACTAACCAGGGCCAACCCTGCTTAGCATCCGAGATCAGATGAGATCAGATGAGATCAGATGAGATCAGATGAGATCAGATGAGATCGGGTGCATTTAAAGTAATGCGGCTGTAGGCGATCTTGCTAGCCACTTTCAACCCTCTTGACAAATGCCAAGATGGTCAACCCGGCAAACAAGCAGAAAAATAAAACAGGTCGTCGAAGCCAACAACGTATTTTAGAAAGGTCTACGACACCTGATATTCCCAGATGGTCTCCCATCCAGGTACTAACCAGGCCAAACCTGCTTAGCACTTGAGATCAGATGAGATCGGGCGCATTCAGGGTGATGTGGCCGTATGCAATCTCGCTGGCCACTTTCAAACCTCTTGACAAACGCCAAGATGGTCACCCGGCAAACAAGCAGAAAAATAAAACAGGTCGTCGAAGACAACAACGTATTTAAGAAAAGTCTATGGCACCTGGTACTCCCAGGTGGTCTCCCATCCAGGTACTAACCAGGCCTGACCCTGCTTAGCATCTGAGATCAGACAAGATCGGGCGCATTCAGGGTGATGTGGTCATAGGCGATCTTGCTAGCCACTTTCAACCCTCTTGACAAACGCCAAGATGGTCAACCCGGCAAACAAGTAGAAAAATAAAACAGGTCGTCGACGACAACAACATATTTTAAAAAAAGCCTACGGCACCTAGTATTCCCAGGCAGTTTTCCATCCAAGTACTAACCAGGCCCGACCCTGCTTAGCATGCCAGATCAGACGAGATGGGGCGTATTCAGGGTGATGTGGTCGTAGGCGGTCTTGCTAGCCACACTCAATCCTCTTGACAAACGCCAAGATGGTCACCCCGGCAAACAAGCAGAAAAATAAAATAGGTCGTCGAAGCCAACAACGTATTTAAGAAAAGCCTACGGCACCTGGTATTCCGAGGCGGTCTCCTATCCAGGTACTAACCAGGCCCGACCCTGCTTGGACATCCGAGATCAGGCGAGATTTGCCGTATTCAGGGTGATGTGGCCATAGGCGCTCTTAATGGCCACTTTCAACCCTCTTGACAAATGCCAAGATGGTCACCCCGGCAAACAAGCAGAAAAATAAAACAGGTCATCGAAGCCAACAACGTATTTAATAAAAGCTTACAGTACCTGGTATTCCCAGGTGGTCTCCCATCCAGGTACTAACCAGGCATGACCCTGCATAGCATCCCAGATCGGGCGTATTCAGGGTGATGAAGCCATAGGCAATCTTGCTGGCCACTTTCAACTTCTTGACAAACGCCAAGATGGTCACCCCGGCAAACAAGCAGAAAAATAAAACAGGTTGTCGAGGCCAACAACGTATTTAAGAAAAGCCTATAGCACCTGGTATTCTCAGGCAGTCTCCCATCCAGGTACTAACCAGGCCAGACCCTGCTTAGCATCCGAGATAAGACGAGATCGGGTGTATTCAGGATGATGTGGCCATAGGCAATCTTGCTGGCCACTTTCAACCTCTTGACAAATGCCAAGATGGTCACCCCGGCAAACAAGCAGAAAAATAAAACAGGTCGTCAAAGCCAACAACGTATTTAAGAAAAGCCTACGGCACCTGCTATTCCCAGGCAGTCTCCCATCCAGGTACTAACCAGGCCCGACCCTGCTTAGCATTCGAGATCAGACGAGATTGTGCGCACTCAGGGTGATGTGGTCATAGGCGATCTTGCTGGCCACTTTCAAACCTCTTGACAAACGCCAAGATGGTAACCCAGGCAAACAAGCAGAAAAATAAAACAGGTCGTCGAAGCCAACAACGTATTTAAGAATAGCCTACTGCACCTGATATCCCCAGGCGGTCTCCCATCCAGGTACTAACCAGGGCCAACCCTGCTTAGCATCCGAGATCAGATGAGATCAGATGAGATCGGGCGCATTTAGAGTAATGCGGCTGTAGGCGATCTTGCTGGCCACTTTCAACCCTCCTGACAAACGCCAAGATGGTCACCCCGGCAAACAAGCAGAAAAATAAAACAGGTCGTCGAAGCTAACAACGTATTTAAGAAAAGCTTACGGCACCTGGATCTCCCAGGCGGTCTCTCATCCAGGTATTAACCAGGAGCAACCCTGCTTAGCATCCGAGATAAGATGAGATTGGGCGCATTCAGGGTGATGTGGCCATAGGCGATCTTGCTGGCCACTTTCAACCCTCTTGACAAATTCCAAAATGGTCACCCCGGCAAACAAGCAGAAAAATAAAACAGGTCATCGAAGCCAACAACGTATTTAAGAAAAGCCTACGGCACCTGGTATTCCCAAGCGGTGTGCCATGCAGGTACTAACCAGGCACGACCCTGCTTAGCATCTGAGATCAGACAAGATAGGGCGCATTCAGGGTGATGTGGTCGTAGGCGATCTTGCTGGCCACTTTCAACCCTCTTGACAAACGCCAAGATGGTCACCCCGGCAAACAAGCAGAAAAATAAAACAGGTCGTTGAAGCCAACAACGTATTTTAGAAAAGCCTACGGCACCTGGTATTCCCAGGTGGTCTCCCATCCAGATCCTAACCAGGCCCAACCCTGCTTAGCATCCGAGATCAGATGAGATTGGGCACATTCAGGGTGATGTGGCCATAGGCAATCTTGTTGGCCACTTTCAACCCTCTTGACAAACTCCAAAATGGTCACCCCGGCAAACAAGGAGAAAAATAAAACAGGTCATCGAAGCCAACAACGTATTTAAGAAAAGCCTATGGCAGCTGGTATTCCCAGGCGGTCTCCCATCCAGGTACTAACCAGACCCGACCCTGCTTAGCATCCGAGATCAGGCACATTCGGGGTGATGTGGCCATAGGTGATCTTGGGGGACACTTTCAACCCTCTTGACAAACGCCAAGATGGTCACCCCGGCAAACAAGCAGAAAAATAAAACAGGTCGTCGAAGCCAACAACGTATTTAAGAAAAGTCTACGGCACCTGGTATTCCCAGGCGGTCTCCCATCCAGGTACTAACCAGGCCTGACCCTGCTTGGCATCCGAGACCAGACGAGATGGTGCGCACTCAGGGTGATGTGGTCGTAGGCGATCTTGCTGGCCACTTTCAACCCTCCTGACAAAGGCCAAGATGGTCACCCGGCAAACAAGCAGAAAAATAAAACAGGTCGTCGAAGCCAACAACGTATTTAAGAAAAGTCTACGGCACCTGGATTTCCCAGGCGGTCTCCCATCCAGGTACTAACCAGGAGCGACCCTGCTTAGCATCCAAGATCAGACGAGATCGGGCGCATTCAGAGTGATGTGGCCGTAGGCGATCTTGCTGGCCACTTTCAACCCTCTTTACAGACGCCAAGATGGTCACCCCGGCAAACAAGCAGAAAAATAAAATAGGTCGTCGAAGCCAACAACGTATTTAAGAAAAGCCTACGGCACCTGGTATTCCGAGGCGGTCTCCTATCCAGGTACTAACCAGGCCCGACCCTGCTTGGACATCGGAGATCAGGCGAGATTTGCCGTATTCAGGGTGATGTGGCCATAGGCGCTCTTGCTGGCCATTTTCAACCCTCTTGACAAATGCCAAGATGGTCACCCCGGCAAACAAGCAGAAAAATAAAACAGGTCGTCAAAGCCAACAACGTATTTAATAAAAGCTTACAGTACCTGGTATTCCCAGGCGGTCTCCCATCCAGGTACTAACCAGGCACGACCCTGCATAGCATCCCAGATCGGGCGTATTCAGGGTGATGAAGCCATAGGCAATCTTGCTGGCCACTTTCAAATTCTTGACAAACGCCAAGATGGTCACCCCGGGAAACAAGCAGAAAAATAAAACAGGTTGTCGAAGCCAACAACGTATTTAAGAAAAGCCTACGGCACCTGCTATTCCTAGGCGGTCTCCCATCCAGGTACTAACCAGGCCTGACCCTGCTTAGCATCCGAGATCAGACGAGATCGTGCGCACTCAGGGTGATGTGGTCATAGGCGATCTTGCTGGCCACTTTCAACCCTCCTGACAAAAGCCAAGATGGTCACCCCGGCAAACAAGCAGAAAAATAAAACAGGTTGTCGAAGCCAACAACGTATTTAAGAAAAGTCTACGACACCTGATATACCCAGACGGTCTCCCATCCAGGTACTAACAAGGCCAACCCTGCTTAGCACTTGAGATCAGGCGAGATCGGGCGCATTCAGGGTGATGTAGCCGTAGCCAATCTTGCTGGCCACTTTCAAACCTCTTGACAAATGCCAAGATGGTCACCCAGGCAAACAAGCAGAAAAATAAAACAGGTCGTCGAAGCCAACAACGTATTTAAGAATAGCCTACGGCACCTGATATCCCCAGGCGGTCTCCCATCCAGGTACTAACCAGGGCCAACCCTGCTTAGCATCGAGATCAGATGAGATCAGATGAGATCGGGCGCATTTAGAGTAATGCGGCTGTAGGCGATCTTGCTGGCCACTTTCAACCCTCCTGACAAACGCCAAGATGGTCACCCCGGCAAACAAGCAGAAAAATAAAACAGGTCGTCGAAGCTAACAACGTATTTAAGAAAAGCTTACGGCACCTGTATCTCCCAGGCGGTATCCCATCCAGGTACTAACCAGGAGCGACCCTGCTTAGCATCCGAGATAAGATGAGATTGGGCGCATTCAGGGTGATGTGGCCGCAGGGGATCTTGCTGGCCACTTTCAACCCTCCTGACAAAGGCCAAGATGGTCACCCGGCAAACAAGCAGAAAAATAAAACAGGTCGTCGAAGCCAACAACGTATTTAAGAAAAGTCTACGGCACCTGGTACTCCCAGGTGGTCTCCCATCCAGGTACAAACCAGGCCCGACCCTGCTTAGCATCTGAGATCAGACAAGATCGGGCACATTCAGGGTGATGTGGTCATAGGCGATCTTGCTGGCCACTTTCAACCCTCTTTACAAACGCCAAGATGGTCACCCCGGCAAACAAGCAGAAAAATAAAACAGGTCGACGACGACAACAACATTTTTAACAAAAAGCCTATGGCACCTGGCATTCCCAGGCGGTCTCCCATTCAGGTACCAACTAGGCCTGACTCTGCTTAGCATCTGAGTTCAGACGAGATCGGGCACATTCAGGGTGATGTGGCCATAGGTGATCTGGCTAGCCACTCTCAACCTTGTTGACAAACGCCAAGATGGTCAACTCGGTAAACAAGTAGAAAAATAAAACAGGTCGTCGACGACAACAACATATTTAAAAAAAAGCCTACGGCACCTAGTATTCCCAGGCAGTTTTCCATCCAGGTACTAACCAGGCCCGACCCTGCTTAGCATCCCAGATCAGACGAGATCGGGCGTATTCAGGGTGATTTGGTTGTAGGCGGTCTTGCTAGCCACACTCAATCCTCTTGACAAACGCCAAGATGGTCACCCCGGCAAACAAGCAGAAAAATAAAATAGGTCGTCGAAGCCAACAACGTATTTAAGAAAAGCCTACGGCACCTGGTATTCCGAGGCGGTCTCCTATCCAGGTACTAACCAGGCCCGACCCTGCTTGGACATCCGAGATCAAGCGAGATTTGCCGTATTCAGGGTGATGTGGCCATAGGCGCTCTTGCTGGCCACTTTCAACCCTCTTGACAAATGCCAAGATGGTCACCCCGGCAAACAAGCAGAAAAATAAAACAGGTCATCGAAGCCAACAACCTATTTAATAAAAGCTTACAGTACCTGGTATTCCCAGGCGGTCTCCCATCCAGGTACTAACCAGGCACGACCCTGCATAGCATCCCAGATCGGGCGTATTCAGGGTGATGAAGCCATAGGCAATCTTGCTGGCCACTTTCAACTTCTTGACAAACGCCAAGATGGTCACCCCGGCAAACAAGCAGAAAAATAAAACAGGTTGTCGAAGCCAACAACGTATTTAAGAAAAGCCTATGGCACCTGGTATTCTCAGGCAGTCTCCCATCCAGGTACTAACCAGGCCAGACCCTGCTTAGCATCCGAGATAAGACGAGATCGGGTGTATTCAGGATGATGCGGCCATAGGCAATCTTGCTGGCCACTTTCAACCTCTTGACAAATGCCAAGATGGTCAACCCGGCAAACAAGCAGAAAAATAAAACAGGTCGTCAAAGCCAACAACGTATTTAAGAAAAGCCTACGGCACCTGCTATTCCCAGGCGGTCTCCCATCCAGGTACTAACCAGGCCCGACCCTGCTTAGCATCCGAGATCAGACGAGATCGTGCGCACTCAGGGTGATGTGGTCATAGGCGATCTTGCTGGCCACTTTCAACCCTCCTGACAAAAGCCAAGATGGTCAGCCCGGCAAACAAGCAGAAAAATAAAACAGGATGTCGAAGCCAACAACGTATTTAAGAAAAGCCTATGGCAGCTGGTATTCTCAGGCAGTCTCCCATCCAGGTACCAACCAGGCCAGACCCTGCTTGGCATCCGAGATAAGACGAGATCGTGCGCACTCAGGGTGATGTGGTCGTAGGCGATCTTGCTGGCCACTTTCAACCCTCCTGACAAAAGCCAATATGGTCACCCCGGCAAACAAGCAGAAAAATAAAACAGGTCGTCGAAGTCAACAACGTATTTAAGAAAAGCCTACGGCACCTGGTATTCCCAAGCGGTGTGCCATGCAGGTACTAACCAGGCACGACCCTGCTTAGCATCTGAGATCAGACAAGATAGGGCGCATTCAGGGTGATGTGGTCGTAGGCGATCTTGCTGGCCACTTTCAACCCTCTTGACAAACGCCAAGATGGTCACCCCGGCAAACAAGCAGAAAAATAAAACAGGTCGTTGAAGCCAACAACGTATTTTAGGAAAGCCTACGGCACCTGGTATTCCCAGGTGGTCTCCCATCCAGATCCCAACCAGGCCCGACCCTGCTTAGCATCCGAGATCAGACAAGATTGGGCGCATTCAGGGTGATGTGGCCATAGGCAATCTTGCTGGCCACTTTCAACCCTCTTGACAAACTCCAAAATGGTCACCCCGGCAAACAAGCAGAAAAATAAAACAGGTCGTCGAAGCCATCAACGTATTTAAGAAAAGTCTACGGCACCTGGTACTCCCAGGTGGTCTCCCATCCAGGTACTAACCAGGCCCGACCCTGCTTAGCATCTGAGATCAGACAAGATCGGGCGCATTCAGGGTGATGTGGTCATAGGCGATCTTGCTAGCCACTTTCAACCCTCTTGACAAACGCCAAGATGGTCAACCCGGCAAACAAGCAGAAAAATAAAACAGGTCGTCGAAGCCAACAATGTATTTTAGAAATGTCTACGACACCTGATATTCCCAGATGGTCTCCCATCCAGGTACTAACCAGGCCAAACCTGCTTAGCACTTGAGATCAGATGAGATCGGGCGCATTCAGGGTGATGTGGCCATATGCAATCTTGCTGGCCACTTTCAAACCTCTTGACAAACGCCAAGATGGTCACCCCGGCAAACAAGCAGAAAAATAAAACAGGTCGTCGAAGCCAACAACATATTTAAGAAAAGCCAATGGCACCTGGTATTCCCAGGCGGTCTCCCATCCAGGTACTAACCAGGCCCGACCCTGCTTGGCATCCGAGATCAGACGAGATGGTGCGCACTCAGGGTGATGTGGTCATAGGCGATCTTGCTGGCCACTTTCAACCCTCCTGACAAAGGCCAAGATGGTCACCCGGCAAACAAGCAGAAAAATAAAACAGGTCGTCGAAGCCAACGACGTATTTAAGAAAAGTCTACGGCACCTGGATTTCCCAGGCGGTCTCCCATCCAGGTACTAACCAGGAGTGACCCTGCTTAGCATCCAAGATCAGACGAGATCGGGCGCATTCAGAGTGATGTGGCCATAGGCAATCTTGCTGGCCACTTCCAACCCTCTTTACAAATGCCAAGATGGTCACCCCGGCAAACAAACAGAAAAATAAAATAGGTCGTCGAAGCCAACAACGTATTTAATAAAAGCTTACAGTACCTGGTATTCCCAGGCGGTCTCCTATCCAGGTACTAACCAGGCACGACCCTGCATAGCATCCCAGATCGGGCGTATTCAGGGTGATGAAGCCATAGGCAATCTTGCTGGCCACTTTCAACCTCTTGACAAATGCCAAGATGGTCACCCCGGCAAACAAGCAGAAAAATAAAACAGGTCGTCAAAGCCAACAACGTATTTAAGAAAAGCCTACGGCACCTGCTATTCCCAGGCGGTCTCCCATCCAGGTACTAACCAGGCCCGACCCTGCTTAGCATCCGAGATCAGACGAGATTGTGCGCACTCAGGGTGATGTGGTCATAGGTGATCTTGCTGGCCACTTTCAACCCTCCTGACAAAAGCCAAGATGGTCACCCCGGCAAACAAGCAGAAAAATAAAACAGGTCGTCGAAGCCAACAACGTATTTAAGAAAAGTCTACGACACCTGATATACCCAGACGGTCTCCCATCCAGGTACTAACAAGGCCAACCCTGCTTAGCACTTGAGATCAGGCGAGATCGGGCGCATTCAGGGTGATGTAGCCGAAGGCAATCTTGCTGGCCACTTTCAAACCTCTTGACAAACGCCAAGATGGTCACCCAGGCAAACAAGCAGAAAAATAAAACAGGTCGTCGAAGCCAACAACGTATTTAAGAATAGCCTACGACACCTGTTATCCCCAGGCGGTCTCCCATCCAGGTACTAACCAGGGCCAACCCTGCTTAGCATCCGAGATCAGATGAGATCAGATGAGATCGGGCGCATTTAGAGTAATGCGGCTGTAGGCGATCTTGCTGGCCACTTTCAACCCTCCTGACAAACGCCAAGATGGTCACCCCGGCAAACAAGCAGAAAAATAAAACAGGTCGTCGAAGCTAACAACGTATTTAAGAAAAGCTTACGGCACCTGGATCTCCCAGGCGGTATCCCATCCAGGTACTAACCAGGAGCGACCCTGTTTAGCATCCGAGATAAGATGAGATTGGGCGCATTCAGGGTGATGTGGCCGCAGGGGATCTTGCTGGCCACTTTCAACCCTCCTGACAAAGGCCAAGATGGTCACCCGGCAAACAAGCAGAAAAATAAAACAGGTCGTCGAAGCCAACAACGTATTTAAGAAAAGTCTACGGCACCTGGTACTCCCAGGTGGTCTCCCATCCAGGTACAAACCAGGCCCGACCCTGCTTAGCATCTGAGATCAGACAAGATCGGGCGCATTCAGGGTGATGTGGTCATAGGCGATCTTGCTGGCCACTTTCAACCCTCTTGACAAACGCCAAGATGATCACCTTGGCAAACAAGCAGAAAGATAAAACAGGTCGACGACGACAACAACATTTTTAACAAAAAGCCTATGGCACCTGGCATTCCCAGGCGGTCTCCCATTCAGGTACCAACTAGGCCTGACTCTGCTTAGCATCTGAGTTCAGACGAGATCGGGCACATTCAGGGTGATGTGGCCATAGGTGATCTGGTTAGCCACTCTCAACCCTGTTGACAAACGCCAAGATGGTCAACTCGGTAAACAAGTAGAAAAATAAAACAGGTCGTCGACGACAACATATTTAAAAAAAAAGCCTACGGCACCTAGTATTCCCAGGCAGTTTTCCATCCAGGTACTAACCAGGCCCGACCCTGCTTAGCATCCCAGATCAGACGAGATCGGGCGTATTCAGGGTGATGTGGTCGTAGGCGGTCTTGCTAGCCACACTCAATACTCTTGACAAACGCCAAGATGGTCACCCCGGCAAACAAGCAGAAAAATAAAATAGGTCGTCGAAGCCAACAACGTATTTAAGAAAAGCCTACGGCACCTGGTATTCCGAGGCGGTCTCCTATCCAGGTACTAACCAGGCCCGACCCTGCTTGGACATCCGAGATCAGGCGAGATTTGCCGTATTCAGGGTGATGTGGCCATAGGCGCTCTTGCTGGCCACTTTCAACCCTCTTGACAAATGCCAAGATGGTCACCCCGGCAAACAAGCAGAAAAATAAAACAGGTCATCGAAGCCAACAACCTATTTAATAAAAGCTTACAGTACCTGGTATTCCCAGGCGGTCTCCCATCCAGGTACTAACCAGGCACGACCCTGCATAGCATCCCAGATCGGGCGTATTCAGGGTGATGAAGCCATAGGCAATCTTGCTGGCCACTTTCAACCTCTTGACAAATGCCAAGAGGGTCACCCCGGCAAACAAGCAGAAAAATAAAACAGATCGTCGAAGCCAACAACGTATTTTAGAAAGGTCTACGACACCTGATATTCCCAGATGGTCTCCCATCCAGATACTAACCAGGCCAAACCTGCTTAGCACTTGAGATCAGATGAGATCGGGCGCATTCAGGGTGATGTGGCCGTATGCAATCTTGCTGGCCACTTTCAAACCTCTTGACAAACGCCAAGATGGTCACCCCGGCAAACAAGCAGAAAAATAAAACAGGTCGTCGAAGCTAACAACGTATTTAAGAAAAGCTTACGGCACCTGGATCTCCCAGGCGGTCTCCTATCCAGGTACTAACCAGGAGCGACCCTGCTTAGCATCCGAGATCAGATGAGATCGGGTGCATTCAGAGTGATGTGGCCGTAGGGGATATTGTTAGCCACTTTCAACCCTCTTGACAAAAGCCAAGATGGTCACCCCGGCAAACAAGCAGAAAAATAAAACAGGTTGTCGAAGCCAACAACGTACTTAAGAATAGCCTACGGCACCTGATATCCCCAGGTGGTCTCTCATCCAGGTACTAACCAGGGCCAACCCTGCTTAGCATCCGAGATCAGATGAGATCAGATGAGATCAGATGAGATCGGGCGCATTTAAAGTAATGCGGCTGTAGGCGATCTTGCTAGCCACTTTCAACCCTCTTGACAAATGCCAAGATGGTCAACCCGGCAAACAAGCAGAAAAATAAAACAGGTCGTCGAAGCCAACAACGTATTTTAGAAAGGTCTACGACAACCTGATATTCCCAGATGGTCTCCCATCCAGGTACTAACCAGGCCAAACCTGCTTAGCACTTGAGATCAGATGAGATCGGGCGCATTCAGGGTGATGTGGCCGTATGCAATCTTGCTGGCCACTTTCAAACCTCTTGACAAACGCCAAGATGGTCACCCGGCAAACAAGCAGAAAAATAAAACAGGTCGTCGAAGACAACAACGTATTTAAGAAAAGTCTATGGCACCTGGTACTCCCAGGTGGTCTCCCATCCAGGTACTAACCAGGCCTGACCCTGCTTAGCATCTGAGATCAGACAAGATCGGGCGCATTCAGGGTGATGTGGTCATAGGCGATCTTGCTAGCCACTTTCAACCCTCTTGACAAACGCCAAGATGGTCAACCCGGCAAACAAGCAGAAAAATAAAACAGGTCGTCGAAGCCAACAACGTATTTTAGAAAGGTCTACGACACCTGATATTCCCAGATGGTCTCCCATCCAGGTACTAACCAGGCCAAACCTGCTTAGCACTTGAGATCAGATGAGATCGGGCGCATTCAGGGTGATGCGGCCGTATGCAATCTTGCTGGCCACTTTCAAACCTCTTGACAAACGCCAAGATGGTCACCCCGGCAAACAAGCAGAAAAATAAAACAGGTTGTCGAAGCCAACAACGTATTTAAGAAAAGCCTATGGCACCTGGTATTCCCAGGCGGTCTCCCATCCAGGTACTAACCAGGTCCGGCCCTGCTTGGCATCCGAGATCAGACGAGATGGTGCACACTCAGGGTGATGTGGTCGTAGGCGATCTTGCTGGCCACTTTCAACCCTCCTGACAAAGGCCAAGATGGTCACCCGGCAAACAAGCAGAAAAATAAAACAGGTCGTCGAAGCCAACAACGTATTTAAGAAAAGTCTACGGCACCTGGATTTCCCAGGCGGTCTCCCATCCAGGTACTAACCACGAGCGACCCTGCTTAGCATCCGAGATAAGATGAGATTGGGTGCATTCAGGGTGATGTGGCCGTAGGGGATCTTGCTGGCCACTTTCAACCCTCCTGACAAAGGCCAAGATGGTCACCCGGCAAACAAGCAGAAAAATAAAACAGGTCGTCGAAGCCAACAACGTATTTAAGAAAAGTCTACGGCACCTGGTACTCCCAGGTGGTCTCCCATCCAGGTACTAACCAGGCCCGACCCTGCTTAGCATCTGAGATCAGACAAGATCGGGCGCATTCAGGGTGATGTGGTCATAGGCGATCTTGCTGGCCACTTTCAACCCTCTTGACAAGCGCCAAGATGATCACCTTGGCAAACAAGCAGAAAGATAAAACAGGTCGACGACGACAACAACATTTTTAACAAAAAGCCTATGGCACCTGGCATTCCCAGGCGGTCTCCCATTCAGGTACCAACTAGGCCTGACTCTGCTTAGCATCTGAGTTCAGACGAGATCGGGCACATTCAGGGTGATGTGGCCATAGGTGATCTGGCTAGCCACTCTCAACCCTGTTGACAAACGCCAAGATGGTCAACTCGGCAAACAAGTAGAAAAATAAAACAGGTCGTCGACGACAACAACATATTTTAAAAAAAGCCTACGGCACCTAGTATTCCCAGGCAGTTTTCCATCCAAGTACTAACCAGGCCCGACCCTGCTTAGCATCTCAGATCAGACGAGATGGGGCGTATTCAGGGTGATGTGGTCGTAGGCGGTCTTGCTAGCCACACTCAATCCTCTTGACAAACGCCAAGATGGTCACCCCGGCAAACAAGCAGAAAAATAAAATAGGTCGTCGAAGCCAACAACGTATTTAAGAAAAGCCTACGGCACCTGGTATTCCGAGGCGGTCTCCTATCCAGGTACTAACCAGGCCCGACCCTGCTTGGACATCCGAGATCAGGCGAGATTTGCCGTATTCAGGGTGATGTGGCCATAGGCGCTCTTAATGGCCACTTTCAACCCTCTTGACAAATGCCAAGATGGTCACCCCGGCAAACAAGCAGAAAAATAAAACAGGTCATCGAAGCCAACAACGTATTTAATAAAAGCTTACAGTACCTGGTATTCCCAGGTGGTCTCCCATCCAGGTACTAACCAGGCATGACCCTGCATAGCATCCCAGATCAGGCGTATTTAGGGTGATGAAGCCATAGGCAATCTTGCTGGCCACTTTCAACTTCTTGACAAACGCCAAGATGGTCACCCCGGCAAACAAGCAGAAAAATAAAACAGGTTGTCGAGGCCAACAACGTATTTAAGAAAAGCCTATAGCACCTGGTATTCTCAGGCAGTCTCCCATCCAGGTACTAACCAGGCCAGACCCTGCTTAGCATCCGAGATAAGACGAGATCGGGTGTATTCAGGATGATGTGGCCATAGGCAATCTTGCTGGCCACTTTCAACCTCTTGACAAATGCCAAGATGGTCACCCCGGCAAACAAGCAGAAAAATAAAACAGGTCGTCAAAGCCAACAACGTATTTAAGAATAGCCTACTGCACCTGATATCCCCAGGCGGTCTCCCATCCAGGTACTAACCAGGCCCGACCCTGCTTAGCATTCGAGATCAGACGAGATCGTGCGCACTCAGGGTGATGTGGTCATAGGCGATCTTGCTGGCCACTTTCAAACCTCTTGACAAACGCCAAGATGGTAACCCAGGCAAACAAGCAGAAAAATAAAACAGGTCGTCGAAGCCAACAACGTATTTAAGAATAGCCTACTGCACCTGATATCCCCAGGCGGTCTCCCATCCAGGTACTAACCAGGGCCAACCCTGCTTAGCATCCGAGATCAGATGAGATCAGATGAGATCAGATGAGATCGGGCGCATTTAGAGTAATGCGGCTGTAGGCGATCTTGCTGGCCACTTTCAACCCTCCTGACAAACGCCAAGATGGTCATCCCGGCAAACAAGCAGAAAAATAAAACAGGTCGTCGAAGCTAACAACGTATTTAAGAAAAGCTTACGGCACCTGGATCTCCCAGGCGGTCTCTCATCCAGGTATTAACCAGGAGCGACCCTGCTTAGCATCCGAGATAAGATGAGATTGGGCGCATTCAGGGTGATGTGGCCATAGGCGATCTTGCTGGCCACTTTCAACCCTCATGACAAATTCCAAAATGGTCACCCCGGCAAACAAGCAGAAAAATAAAACAGGTCATCGAAGCCAACAACGTATTTAAGAAAAGCCTACGGCACCTGGTATTCCCAAGCGGTGTGCCATGCAGGTACTAACCAGGCACGACCCTGCTTAGCATCTGAGATCAGACAAGATAGGGCGCATTCAGGGTGATGTGGTCGTAGGCGATCTTGCTGGCCACTTTCAACCCTCTTGACAAACGCCAAGATGGTCACCCCGGCAAACAAGCAGAAAAATAAAACAGGTCGTTGAAGCCAACAACGTATTTTAGAAAAGCCTACGGCACCTGGTATTCCCAGGCGGTCTCCCATCCAGGTACTAACCAGGTCCGACCCTGCTTGGCATCCGAGATCAGACGAGATGGTGCACACTCAGGGTGATGTGGTCGTAGGCGATCTTGCTGGCCACTTTCAACCCTCCTGACAAAGGCCAAGATGGTCACCCGGCAAACAAGCAGAAAAATAAAACAGGTCGTCGAAGCCAACAACGTATTTAAGAAAAAGCCTATGGCACCTGGCATTCCCAGGCGGTCTCCCATTCAGGTACCAACTAGGCCTGACTCTGCTTAGCATCTGAGTTCAGACGAGATCGGGCACATTCAGGGTGATGTGGCCATAGGTGATCTGGCTAGCCACTCTCAACCCTGTTGACAAACGCCAAGATGGTCAACTCGGCAAACAAGTAGAAAAATAAAACAGGTCGTCGACGACAACAACATATTTTAAAAAAAGCCTACGGCACCTAGTATTCCCAGGCAGTTTTCCATCCAAGTACTAACCAGGCCCGACCCTGCTTAGCATCTCAGATCAGACGAGATGGGGCGTATTCAGGGTGATGTGGTCGTAGGCGGTCTTGCTAGCCACACTCAATCCTCTTGACAAACGCCAAGATGGTCACCCCGGCAAACAAGCAGAAAAATAAAACAGGTCGTCGAAGCCAACAACGTATTTAAGAAAAGCCTACGGCACCTGGTATTCCGAGGCGGTCTCCTATCCAGGTACTAACCAGGCCCGACCCTGCTTGGACATCCGAGATCAGGCGAGATTTGCCGTATTCAGGGTGATGTGGCCATAGGCGCTCTTAATGGCCACTTTCAACCCTCTTGACAAATGCCAAGATGGTCACCCCGGCAAACAAGCAGAAAAATAAAACAGGTCATCGAAGCCAACAACGTATTTAATAAAAGCTTACAGTACCTGGTATTCCCAGGTGGTCTCCCATCCAGGTACTAACCAGGCATGACCCTGCATAGCATCCCAGATCAGGCGTATTTAGGGTGATGAAGCCATAGGCAATCTTGCTGGCCACTTTCAACTTCTTGACAAACGCCAAGATGGTCACCCCGGCAAACAAGCAGAAAAATAAAACAGGTTGTCGAGGCCAACAACGTATTTAAGAAAAGCCTATAGCACCTGGTATTCTCAGGCAGTCTCCCATCCAGGTACTAACCAGGCCAGACCCTGCTTAGCATCCGAGATAAGACGAGATCGGGTGTATTCAGGATGATGTGGCCATAGGCAATCTTGCTGGCCACTTTCAACTTCTTGACAAATGCCAAGATGGTCACCCCGGCAAACAAGCAGAAAAATAAAACAGGTCGTCAAAGCCAACAACGTATTTAAGAATAGCCTACTGCACCTGATATCCCCAGGCGGTCTCCCATCCAGGTACTAACCAGGCCCGACCCTGCTTAGCATTCGAGATCAGACGAGATCGTGCGCACTCAGGGTGATGTGGTCATAGGCGATCTTGCTGGCCACTTTCAAACCTCTTGACAAACGCCAAGATGGTAACCCAGGCAAACAAGCAGAAAAATAAAACAGGTCGTCGAAGCCAACAACGCATTTAAGAATAGCCTACTGCACCTGATATCCCCAGGCGGTCTCCCATCCAGGTACTAACCAGGGCCAACCCTGCTTAGCATCCGAGATCAGATGAGATCAGATGAGATCAGATGAGATCGGGCGCATTTAGAGTAATGCGGCTGTAGGCGATCTTGCTGGCCACTTTCAACCCTCCTGACAAACGCCAAGATGGTCATCCCGGCAAACAAGCAGAAAAATAAAACAGGTCGTCGAAGCTAACAACGTATTTAAGAAAAGCTTACGGCACCTGGATCTCCCAGGCGGTCTCTCATCCAGGTATTAACCAGGAGCGACCCTGCTTAGCATCCGAGATAAGATGAGATTGGGCGCATTCAGGGTGATGTGGCCATAGGCGATCTTGCTGGCCACTTTCAACCCTCATGACAAATTCCAAAATGGTCACCCCGGCAAACAAGCAGAAAAATAAAACAGGTCATCGAAGCCAACAACGTATTTAAGAAAAGCCTACGGCACCTGGTATTCCCAAGCGGTGTGCCATGCAGGTACTAACCAGGCACGACCCTGCTTAGCATCTGAGATCAGACAAGATAGGGCGCATTCAGGGTGATGTGGTCGTAGGCGATCTTGCTGGCCACTTTCAACCCTCTTGACAAACGCCAAGATGGTCACCCCGGCAAACAAGCAGAAAAATAAAACAGGTCGTTGAAGCCAACAACGTATTTTAGAAAAGCCTACGGCACCTGGTATTCCCAGGTGGTCTCCCATCCAGATCCTAACCAGGCCCGACCCTGCTTAGCATCCGAGATCAGATGAGATTAGGCACATTCAGGGTGATGTGGCCATAGGCAAACTTGTTGGCCACTTTCAACCCTCTTGACAAACTCCAAAATGGTCACCCCGGCAAACAAGGAGAAAAATAAAACAGGTCGTCGAAGCCAACAACGTATTTAAGAAAAGTCTACGGCACCTGGTATTCCCAGGCGGTCTCCCATCCAGGTACTAACCAGGCCTGACCCTGCTTGGCATCCGAGACCAGACGAGATGGTGCGCACTCAGGGTGATGTGGTCGTAGGCGATCTTGCTGGCCACTTTCAACCCTCCTGACAAAGGCCAAGATGGTCACCCGGCAAACAAGCAGAAAAATAAAACAGGTCGTCGAAGCCAACAACGTATTTAAGAAAAGTCTACGGCACCTGGATTTCCCAGGCGGTCTCCCATCCAGGTACTAACCAGGAGCGACCCTGCTTAGCATCCAAGATCAGACGAGATCGGGCGCATTCAGAGTGATGTGGCCGTAGGCGATCTTGCTGGCCACTTTCAACCCTCTTTACAGACGCCAAGATGGTCACCCCGGCAAACAAGCAGAAAAATAAAATGGGTCGTCGAAGCCAACAACGTATTTAAGAAAAGCCTACGGCACCTGGTATTCCGAGGCGGTCTCCTATCCAGGTACTAACCAGGCCCGACCCTGCTTGGACATCGGAGATCAGGCGAGATTTGCCGTATTCAGGGTGATGTGGCCATAGGCGCTCTTGCTGGCCATTTTCAACCCTCTTGACAAATGCCAAGATGGTCACCCCGGCAAACAAGCAGAAAAATAAAACAGGTCGTCGAAGCCAACAACGTATTTAATAAAAGCTTACAGTACCTGGTATTCCCAGGCGGTCTCCCATCCAGGTACTAACCAGGCACGACCCTGCATAGCATCCCAGATCAGGCGTATTCAGGGTGATGAAGCCATAGGCAATCTTGCTGGCCACTTTCAACTTCTTGACAAACGCCAAGATGGTCACCCCGGGAAACAAGCAGAAAAATAAAACAGGTTGTCGAAGCCAACAACGTATTTAAGAAAGCCTACGGCACCTGCTATTCCTAGGCGGTCTCCCATCCAGGTACTAACAAGGCCAACCCTGCTTAGCACTTGAGATCAGGCGAGATCGGGCGCATTCAGGGTGATGTAGCCGTAGGCAATCTTGCTGGCCACTTTCAAACCTCTTGACAAACGCCAAGATGGTCACCCAGGCAAACAAGCAGAAAAATAAAACAGGTCGTCGAAGCCAACAACGTATTTAAGAATAGCCTACGGCACCTGATATCCCCAGGCGGTCTCCAATCCAGGTACTAACCAGGGCCAACCCTGCTTAGCATCGAGATCAGATGAGATCAGATGAGATCGGGCGCATTTAGAGTAATGCGGCTGTAGGCGATCTTGCTGGCCACTTTCAACCCTCCTGACAAACGCCAAGATGGTCACCCCGGCAAACAAGCAGAAAAATAAAACAGGTCGTCGAAGCTAACAACGTATTTAAGAAAAGCTTACGGCACCTGGATCTCCCAGGCGGTATCCCATCCAGGTACTAACCAGGAGCGACCCTGCTTAGCATCCGAGATAAGATGAGATTGGGCGCATTCAGGGTGATGTGGCCGCAGGGGATCTTGCTGGCCACTTTCAACCCTCCTGACAAAGGCCAAGATGGTCACCCGGCAAACAAGCAGAAAAATAAAACAGGTCGTCAAAGCCAACAACGTATTTAAGAAAAGTCTACGGTACCTGGTACTCCCAGGTGGTCTCCCATCCAGGTACAAACCAGGCCTGACCCTGCTTAGCATCTGAGATCAGACAAGATCGGGCGCATTCAGGGTGATGTGGTCATAGGCGATCTTGCTGGCCACTTTCAACCCTCTTTACAAACGCCAAGATGGTCACCCCGGCAAACAAGCAGAAAAATAAAACAGGTCGTCGAAGCCAACAACGTATTTAAGAAAAGCTTACGGCACCTCGAATTCCCAGGCGGTCTCCCATCCAGGTACTAACCAGGAGCGGCCCTGCTTAGCATCCGAGATCAGATGAGATCGGGCGCATTCAGAGTGATGTGGCCGTAGGTGATCTTGCTGGCCACTTTCAACCCTCTTGACAAACGCCAAGATGATCACCTTGGCAAACAAGCAGAAAGATAAAACAGGTCGACGACGACAACAACATTTTTAACAAAAAGCCTATGGCACCTGGCATTCCCAGGCGGTCTCCCATTCAGGTACCAACTAGGCCTGACTCTGCTTAGCATCTGAGTTCAGACGAAATCGGGCACATTCAGGGTGATGTGGCCATAGGTGATCTGGCTAGCCACTCTCAACCCTGTTGACAAACGCCAAGATGGTCAACTCGGTAAACAAGTAGAAAAATAAAACAGGTCGTCGACGACAACAACATATTTTAAAAAAAGCCTACGGCACCTAGTATTCCCAGGCAGTTTTCCATCCAGGTACTAACCAGGCCCGACCCTGCTTAGCATCCCAGATCAGACGAGATCGGGCGTATTCAGGGTGATTTGGTCGTAGGCGGTCTTGCTAGCCACACTCAATCCTCTTGACAAACGCCAAGATGGTCACCCCGGCAAACAAGCAGAAAAATAAAATAGGTCGTCGAAGCCAACAACGTATTTAAGAAAAGCCTACGGCACCTGGTATTCCGAGGCGGTCTCCTATCCAGGTACTAACCAGGCCCGACCCTGCTTGGACATCCGAGATCAAGCGAGATTTGCCGTATTCAGGGTGATGTGGCCATAGGCGCTCTTGCTAGCCACTTTCAACCCTCTTGACAAATGCCAAGATGGTCACCCCGGCAAACAAGCAGAAAAATAAAACAGGTCATCGAAGCCAACAACCTATTTAATAAAAGCTTACAGTACCTGGTATTCCCAGGCGGTCTCCCATCCAGGTACTAACCAGGCACGACCCTGCATAGCATCCCAGATCGGGCGTATTCAGGGTGATGAAGCCATAGGCAATCTTGCTGGCCACTTTCAACTTCTTGACAAACGCCAAGATGGTCACCCCGGCAAACAAGCAGAAAAATAAAACAGGTTGTCGAAGCCAACAACGTATTTAAGAAAAGCCTATGGCACCTGGTATTCTCAGGCAGTCTCCCATCCAGGTACTAACCAGGCCAGACCCTGCTTAGCATCCGAGATAAGACGAGATCGGGTGTATTCAGGATGATGCGGCCATAGGCAATCTTGCTGGCCACTTTCAACCTCTTGACAAATGCCAAGATGGTCAACCCGGCAAACAAGCAGAAAAATAAAACAGGTCGTCAAAGCCAACAACGTATTTAAGAAAAGCCTACGGCACCTGCTATTCCCAGGCGGTCTCCCATCCAGGTACTAACCAGGCCCGACCCTGCTTAGCATCCGAGATCAGACGAGATCGTGCGCACTCAGGGTGATGTGGTCATAGGCGATCTTGCTGGCCACTTTCAACCCTCCTGACAAAAGCCAAGATGGTCACCCCGGCAAACAAGCAGAAAAATAAAACAGGTTGTCGAAGCCAACAACGTATTTAAGAAAAGCCTATGGCAGCTGGTATTCTCAGGCAGTCTCCCATCCAGGTACTAACCAGGCCAGACCGTGCTTAGCATCCGAGATAAGACGAGATCGTGCGCACTCAGGGTGATGTGGTCATAGGCGATCTTGCTGGCCACTTTCAACCCTCCTGACAAAAGCCAAGATGGTCACCCCGGCAAACAAGCAGAAAAATAAAACAGGTTGTCGAAGCCAACAACGTATTTAAGAAAAGTCTACGACACCTGATATACCCAGACGGTCTCCCATCCAGGTACTAACAAGGCCAACCCTGCTTAGCACTTGAGATCAGGCGAGAACGGGCGCATTCAGGGTGATGTAGCCGTAGGCAATCTTGCTGGCCACTTTCAAACCTCTTGACAAACGCCAAGATGGTCACCCAGGCAAACAAGCAGAAAAATAAAACAGGTCGTCGAAGCCAACAACGTATTTAAGAAAAGCTTACGGCACCTGGATCTCCCAGGCGGTCTCCCATCCAGGTACTAACCAGACCCGACCCTGCTTAGCATCCAAGATCAGGCACATTCAGGGTGATGTGGCCATAGGTGATCTTGGGGGACACTTTCAACCCTCTTGACAAACGCCAAGATGGTCAACCCGGCAAGCAAGCAGAAAAATAAAACAGGTCGTTGAAGCCAACAACGTATTTTAGAAAAGCCTACGACACCTGGTATTCCCAGGAGGTCTCCCATTCAGGTACTAACCAGGCTTAACCCTACTTAGCATCCAAGATCAGATGAGATCGGGCGCATTTAGAGTAATGCGGCTGTAGGCGATCTTGCTGGCCACTTTCAACCCTCCTGACAAACGCCAATATGGTCACCCCGGCAAACAAGCAGAAAAATAAAACAGGTCGTCGAAGTCAACAACGTATTTAAGAAAAGCCTACGGCACCTGGTATTCCCAAGCGGTGTGCCATGCAGGTACTAACCAGGCACGACCCTGCTTAGCATCTGAGATCAGACAAGATAGGGCGCATTCAGGGTGATGTGGTCGTAGGCGATCTTGCTGGCCACTTTCAACCCACTTGACAAACGCCAAGATGGTCACCCCGGCAAACAAGCAGAAAAATAAAACAGGTCGTTGAAGCCAACAACGTATTTTAGGAAAGCCTACGGCACCTGGTATTCCCAGGTGGTCTCCCATCCAGATCCCAACCAGGCCCGACCCTGATTAGCATCCGAGATCAGACAAGATTGGGCGCATTCAGGGTGATGTGGCCATAGGCAATCTTGCTGGCCACTTTCAACCCTCTTGACAAACTCCAAAATGGTCACCCCGGCAAACAAGCAGAAAAATAAAACAGGTCGTCGAAGCCATCAACGTATTTAAGAAAAGTCTACGGCACCTGGTACTCCCAGGTGGTCTCCCAACCAGGTACTAACCAGGCCCGACCCTGCTTAGCATCTGAGATCAGACAAGATCGGGCGCATTCAGGGTGATGTGGTCATAGGCGATCTTGCTAGCCACTTTCAACCCTCTTGACAAACGCCAAGATGGTCAACCCGGCAAACAAGCAGAAAAATAAAACAGGTCGTCGAAGCCAACAATGTATTTTAGAAATGTCTACGACACCTGATATTCCCAGATGGTCTCCCATCCAGGTACTAACCAGGCCAAACCTGCTTAGCACTTGAGATCACATGAGATCGGGCGCATTCAGGGTGATGTGGCCATATGCAATCTTGCTGGCCACTTTCAAACCTCTTGACAAACGCCAAGATGGTCACCCCGGCAAACAAGCAGAAAAATAAAACAGGTCGTCGAAGCCAACAACATATTTAAGAAAAGCCTATGGCACCTGGTATTCCCAGGCGGTCTCCCATCCAGGTACTAACCAGGCCCGACCCTGCTTGGCATCCGAGATCAGACGAGATGGTGCGCACTCAGGGTGATGTGGTCATAGGCGATCTTGCTGGCCACTTTCAACCCTCCTGACAAAGGCCAAGATGGTCACCCGGCAGACAAGCAGAAAAATAAAACAGGTCGTCGAAGCCAACGACGTATTTAAGAAAAGTCTACGGCACCTGGATTTCCCAGGCGGTCTCCCATCCAGGTACTAACCAGGAGTGACCCTGCTTAGCATCCAAGATCAGACAAGATCGGGCGCATTCAGAGTGATGTGGCCATAGGCAATCTTGCTGGCCACTTCCAACCCTCTTTACAAACGCCAAGATGGTCACCCCGGCAAAAGAACAGAAAAATAAAATAGGTCGTCGAAGCCAACAACGTATTTAAGAAAAGCCTACGGCACCTGGTATTCCGAGGCGGTCTCCTATCCAGGTACTAACCAGGTCCGTCCCTGCTTGGACATCCGAGATCAGGCGAGATTTGCCGTATTCAGGGTGATGTGGCCATAGGCGCTCTTGCTGGCCATTTTTAACCCTCTTGACAAATGCCAAGATGGTCACCCCGGCAAACAAGCAGAAAAAGAAAACAGGTCGTCGAAGCCAACAACGTATTTAATAAAAGCTTACAGTACCTGGTATTCCCAGGCGGTCTCCTATCCAGGTACTAACCAGGCACGACCCTGCATAGCATCCCAGATCGGGCGTATTCAGGGTGATGAAGCCATAGGCAATCTTGCTGGCCACTTTCAACCTCTTGACAAATGCCAAGATGGTCACCCCGGCAAACAAGCAGAAAAATAAAACAGGTCGTCAAAGCCAACAACGTATTTAAGAAAAGCCTACGGCACCTGCTATTCCCAGGCGGTCTCCCATCCAGGTACTAACCAGGCCCGACCCTGCTTAGCATCCGAGATCAGACGAGATCGTGCGCACTCAGGGTGATGTGGTCATAGGTGATCTTGCTGGCCACTTTCAACCCTCCTGACAAAAGCCAAGATGGTCACCCCGGCAAACAAGCAGAAAAATAAAACAGGTTGTCGAAGCCAACAACGTATTTAAGAAAAGTCTACGACACCTGATATACCCAGACGGTCTCCCATCCAGGTACTAACAAGGCCAACCCTGCTTAGCACTTGAGATCAGGCGAGATCGGGCGCATTCAGGGTGATGTAGCCGAAGGCAATCTTGCTGGCCACTTTCAAACCTCTTGACAAACGCCAAGATGGTCACCCAGGCAAACAAGCAGAAAAATAAAACAGGTCGTCGAAGCCAACAACGTATTTAAGAATAGCCTACGGCACCTGTTATCCCCAGGCGGTCTCCCATCCAGGTACTAACCAGGGCCAACCCTGCTTAGCATCCGAGATCAGATGAGATCAGATGAGATCGGGCGCATTTAGAGTAATGCGGCTGTAGGCGATCTTGCTGGCCACTTTCAACCCTCCTGACAAACGCCAAGATGGTCACCCCGGCAAACAAGCAGAAAAATAAAACAGGTCGTCGAAGCTAACAACGTATTTAAGAAAAGCTTACGGCACCTGGATCTCCCAGGCGGTATCCCATCCAGGTACTAACCAGGAGCGACCCTGTTTAGCATCCGAGATAAGATGAGATTGGGCGCATTCAGGGTGATGTGGCCGCAGGGGATCTTGCTGACCACTTTCAACCCTCCTGACAAAGGCCAAGATGGTCACCCGGCAAACAAGCAGAAAAATAAAACAGGTCGTCGAAGCCAACAACGTATTTAAGAAAAGTCTACGGCACCTGGTACTCCCAGGTGGTCTCCCATCCAGGTACAAACCAGGCCCGACCCTGCTTAGCATCTGAGATCAGACAAGATCGGGCGCATTCAGGGTGATGTGGTCATAGGCGATCTTGCTGGCCACTTTCAACCCTCTTGACAAACGCCAAGATGATCACCTTGGCAAACAAGCAGAAAGATAAAACAGGTCGACGACGACAACAACATTTTTAACAAAAAGCCTATGGCACCTGGCATTCCCAGGCGGTCTCCCATTCAGGTACCAACTAGGCCTGACTCTGCTTAGCATCTGAGTTCAGATGAGATCGGGCACATTCAGGGTGATGTGGCCATAGGTGATCTGGTTAGCCACTCTCAACCCTGTTGACAAACGCCAAGATGGTCAACTCGGTAAACAAGTAGAAAAATAAAACAGGTCGTCGACGACAACATATTTAAAAAAAAAGCCTACGGCACCTAGTATTCCCAGGCAGTTTTCCATCCAGGTACTAACCAGGCCCGACCCTGCTTAGCATCCCAGATCAGACGAGATCGGGCGTATTCAGGGTGATGTGGTCGTAGGCGGTCTTGCTAGCCACACTCAATCCTCTTGACAAACGCCAAGATGGTCACCCCGGCAAACAAGCAGAAAAATAAAATAGGTCGTCGAAGCCAACAACGTATTTAAGAAAAGCCTACGGCACCTGGTATTCCGAGGCGGTCTCCTATCCAGGTACTAACCAGGCCCGACCCTGCTTGGACATCCGAGATCAGGCGAGATTTGCCGTATTCAGGGTGATGTGGCCATAGGCGCTCTTGCTGGCCACTTTCAACCCTCTTGACAAATGCCAAGATGGTCACCCCGGCAAACAAGCAGAAAAATAAAACAGGTCATCGAAGCCAACAACCTATTTAATAAAAGCTTACAGTACCTGGTATTCCCAGGCGGTCTCCCATCCAGGTACTAACCAGGCACGACCCTGCATAGCATCCCAGATCGGGCGTATTCAGGGTGATGTGGCCATAGGCGCTCTTGCTGGCCACTTTCAACCCTCTTGACAAATGCCAAGATGGTCACCCCGGCAAACAAGCAGAAAAATAAAACAGGTCGTCAAAGCCAACAATGTATTTAAGAAAAGCCTACGGCACCTGCTATTCCCAGGCGGTCTCCCATCCAGGTACTAACCAGGCCCGACCCTGCTTAGCACTTGAGATCAGGCGAGATCGGGCGCATTCAGGGTGATGTAGCCGTAGGCAATCTTGCTGGCCACTTTCAAACCTCTTGACAAACGCCAAGATGGTCACCCAGGCAAACAAGCAGAAAAATAAAACAGGTCGTCGAAGCTAACAACGTATTTAAGAAAAGCTTACGGCACCTGGATCTCCCAGGTGGTCTCCCATCCAGGTACTAACCAGGAGCGACCCTGCTTAGCATCCGAGATAAGATGAGATTGGGCGCATTCAGGGTGATGTGGCCGTAGGGGATCTTGCTAGCCACTTTCAACCCTCTTGACAAAAGCCAAGATGGTCACCCGGCAAACAAGCAGAAAAATAAAACAGGTCATCGAAGCCAACAACGTATTTAAGAAAAGCATATGGCACCTGGTATTCCCAGGCGGTCTCCCATCCAGGTACTAACCAGACCCGACCCTGCTTAGCATCCGAGATCAGGCACATTCAGGGTGATGTGGCCATAGGTGATCTTGGGGGACACTTTCAACCCTCTTGACAAACGCCAAGATGGTCAATCCGGCAAACAAGCAGAAAAATAAAACAGGTCGTCGAAGCCAACAACGTATTTAAGAAAAGCCTACGGCACCTGGTATTCCCAAGCGGTGTGCCATGCAGGTACTAACCAGGCACGACCCTGCTTAGCATCTGAGATCAGACAAGATAGGGCGCCTTCAGGGTGATGTGGTCGTAGGCGATCTTGCTGGCCACTTTCAACCCTCTTGACAAACGCCAAGATGGTCACTCCGGCAAACAAGCAGAAAAATAAAACAGGTCGTTGAAGCCAAAAACGTATTTTAGAAAAGCCTACGGCACCTGGTATTCCCAGGAGGTCTCCCATTCAGGTACTAACCAGGCTTGACCCTGCTTAGCATCCAAGATCAGATGAGATGGTGTGCACTCAGGGTGATGTGGTCGTAGGCGATCTTGCTGGCCACTTTCAACCCTCCTGACAAAAGCCAATATGGTCACCCCGGCAAACAAGCAGAAAAATAAAACAGGTTGTCGAAGCCAACAACGTATTTAAGAAAAGCTTACGGCACCTGGATCTCCCAGGCGGTCTAACATCCAGGTACTAACCAGTAGCGACCCTGCTTAGAATCCGAGATCAGACGAGATCAGGCGCATTCAGGGTGATGTGGCCGTAGGCAATCTTGCTGGCCACTTTCAACCCTCTTGACAAACGCCAAGATGATCACCTTGGCAAACAAGCAGAAAGATAAAACAGGTCGACGACGACAACAACATTTTTAAAAAAAAGCCTATGGCACCTGCCATTCCCAGGCGGTCTCCCATTCAGGTCCCAACCAGGCCTGACTCTGCTTAACATCCGAGTTCAGACGAGATCGGGCGCATTGAGGGTGATGTGGCTATAGGTGATCTGGCTAGCCACTCTCAACCCTGTTGACAAACGCCAGGATGGTCAACTCGGCAAACAAGCAGAAAAATAAAACAGGTCGTCGAAGCCAACAACGTATTTAAGAAAAGCCTACGGCACCTAATATTCCCAGGCAGTTTCCCATCCAGGTACTAACCAGGCCCGACCTTGCTTAGCATCCGAGATCAGACAAGATCGGGCGCATTCAGGGTGATGTGGTCATAGGCGGTCTTGCTAGCCACACTCAACCCTCTTGACAAACGCCAAGATGGTCACCCCGGCAAACAAGCAGAAAAATAAAACAGGTCGTCGAAGCCAACAACGTATTTAAGAAAAGCCTACGGCACTTGGTATTCCCAGGCGGTCTCCCATCCAGGTACTAACCAGGCCCGACCCTGCTTAGCATCCCAGATCAGACGAGATCGAGCGTATTCAGGGTGATGTGGCCGTAAATGATCTTGCTCACCACTTTCAACCCTCTTGACAAACGCCAAGATGGTCACCCCGGCAAACAAGCAGAAAAATAAAACAGGTCGTCGAAGCCAACAACGTATTTAAGAAAAGCTTACAGCACCTGGTATTCCCAGGCGGTCTCCCATCCAGGTACTAACCAGGCATGACCCTGCATAGCATCCCAGATCGGGTGTATTCAGGGTGATGAATCCATAGGCAATCTTGCTGGCCACTTTCAACTTCTTGAAAAAAACGCCAAGATGATCACCCCGGCAAACAAGCAGAAAAATAAAACAGGTCGTCGAAGCCTCAACATATTTAAGAAAAGCCTACGGCACCTGGTATTTCCAGGCATTCTCCCATCCAGGTACTAACCAGGCATGACCCTGCTTAGCATCCGAAATCTGATGAGATCGGACGTATTCGGGGCGATGAGGATGTAGGCAATCTTGCTGGCCACTTTCAACTTCTTGACAAACGCCAAGATGGTCACCCCGGCAAACAAGCAGAAAAATAAAACAGGTCGTCAAAGCCAGCAACGTATTTAAGAAAAGCCTACGGCACCTGGTATTCCCAGGTGGTCTCCCATCCAGATCCTAACCAGGCCCGACCCTGCTTAGCATCCGAGATCAGACGAGATTGGGCGCATTCAGGGTGATGTGGCCATAGGTGACCTTGTGGGCCACTTTCAACCCTCTTGACAAACGCCAAGATGGTCAACCCGGCAAACAAGCAGAAAAATAAAACAGGTCGTCGAAGCCAACAACGTATTTAAGAAAAGCCTACGACACCTGATATTCCCAGACGGTCTCCCATCCAGGTACTAACCAGGTCAACCCTGCTTAGCACTTGAGAACAGACGAGATCGGGCGCATTCAGGGTGATGTGGCCATAGGTGAGATTGTGGGCCACTTTCAACCCTCTTGACAAACACCAAGATGGTCAACCCAGCAAACAAGCAGAAAAATAAAACAGGTCGTCCAAGCCAACGTATTTAAGAAAAGCCTACGGCACCTGGTATTCCCAGGCGGTGTCCCATGCAGGTACTAACCAGGCCCAACCCTGCTTAGCATCTGAGATCAGACAAGATCGAGCGCATTCAGGGTAATGTGGTCGTAGGCGTTCTTGCTGGCCACTTTCAACCCTCTTGACAAACGCCAAGATGGTCACCCCGGCAAACATGCAGAAAAATAAAACAGGTCGTCAAAGCCAACAACGTATTTAAGAAAATCTTACGGCACCTGGATCTCCCAGGCAGTTTCCCATCCAGGTACTAACCAGGAGCGACCCTGCTTAGCATCCGAGATCAGACGTGATCGGGCGCATTCAGGGTGATGTGGCCAGAGGCGATCTTGCTGGCCAGTTTCAACCCTCTTGACAAACTCCAAGATGGTCACCCCGGCAAACAAGCAGAAAAATAAAACAGGTCGTCAAAGCCAACAACGTATTTAAGAAAATCTTACGGCACCTGGATCTCCCAGGCAGTTTCCCATCCAGGTACTAACCAGGAGCGACCCTGCTTAGCATCCGAGATCAGACGTGATCGGGCGCATTCAGGGTGATGTGGCCATAGGCGATCTTGCTGGCCCCTTTCAACCCTCTTGACAAACGCCAAGATGATCACCTTGGCAAACAAGCAGAAAGATAAAACAGGTCGACGACGACAACAACATTTAAAAAAAAAAAAGCCTATGGCACCTGGCATTCCCAGGCGGTCTCCCATTCAGGTACAAACCAGTCCTGACTCTGCTTAGCATCCAAGTTCAGAGGAGATCGGGCGCATTCAGGGTGATGTGGCCATAGGTGATCTGGCTAGCCACTCTCAACCCTGTTGACAAACGCCAAGATGGTCAACTCGGCAAACAAGCAGAAGAATAAAATAGGTCGTCGACGACAACAACATATTTAAAAAAAAGCCTACGGCACCTAGTATTCCCAGGCAGTTTCCCATCCAGGTACTAACCAGGCCCGACCCTGCTTAGCATCCGAGATCAGACAAGATCAGGCGCATTCAGGATGATGTGTTCATAGGCGGTCTTGCTAGCCACACTCAACCCTCTTGACAAACGCCAAGATGGTCACCCCGGCAAACAAGCAGAAAAATAAAACAGGTCGTCAAAGCCAACAACGTATTTAAGAAAAGCCTACGGCACTTGGTATACCGAGGCGGTCTCCCATCCAGGTACTAACCAGGCCCGACCCTGGTTGGACGTCCGAGATCAGGCGAGATTTGCCGTATTCAGGGTGATGTGGCCATAGGCGCTCTTGCTGGCCACTTTCAACCCTCTTGACAAACGCCAAGATGGTCACCCCGGCAAACAAGCAGAAAAATAAAACAGGTCGTCGAAGCCAACAACGTATTTAAGAAAAGCTTACAGCACCTGGTATTGCCAGGCGGTCTCCCATCCAGGTACTAACCAGGCCCGACCCTGCTTAGCATCCCAGATCGGGCGTATTCAGGGTGATTTGGCCATAGGCAATCTTGCTGGCCACTTTCAACTTCTTGGCAAAAACGCCAAGATGGTCACCCCGGCAAACAAGCAGAAAAATACAACAGGTCGTTGAAGCCTCAACGTATTTAAGAAAAGCCTACAGCACCTGTTTCCCATCCAGGCGGTTTCCCATCCAGGTACTAACCAGGCCCGACCCTGCTTAGCATCTGAAATCTGATGAGATCGGACGTATTCAGGGTGATGAGGCTGTAGGCAATCTTGCTGGCCACTTTCAACCCTCTTGACAAACTCCAAGATGGTCATCCCGGCAAACAAGCAGAAAAATAAAACAGGTCGTCGAACCCAACAACGTATTTATGAAAAGCCTATGGCACCTGGTATTCTAAGGCAGTCTCCCATCCAGGTACTAACAAGGCCAGACCCTGACCCTACTTTTGAAATGAACGGACTCGCCCACACACGCGGAGGAAAGTCCGCTCATTTCTCCAGGTAGGCGGGGCCCGTGAAGGAGACGTCGCTGGCCCTACCACCTGGTATGGACTTAAAGGGGAACCCCAACTCCGGAAAAATCGGTGTGGGGGTTCCATCAGACCCTTGTCCGAGCACGCTACCCGGCCGGCCAGGAAAGGGGGGGACGAGCGAGCGGCCCTCCTGAGCCGTACCAGGCCGCGTGCCCTCAACATGGTGGGTGCCTTGGGGAAGGGGGGCCGCGCGCCCCCCCACCCCAAAGCACCTTGTCCCCATGTTGATGAGGAAAAGGGCCTCTTCCCGACAACCCCGGCTGTTGGTTGTTGGGGTCTGCAGGCGGGGGGCTTATCGGAATGCGGGAGCCCCCTTTAATAAGGGGGTCCCCGCATACCGGCCCCCCACCCTATGTGAATGAGTATGGGGTACAATGTACCCCTACTCATTCACCTGTGAAAAAAAGTACAAAAAAAACACAACACAGGGTAAAAATAGTTTATTGCACAGCTCCGGGGGTCTTCCATCTTCGGGGGTCTTCTCGCCGGACTCCTCTTTGGTTCTTCTGCCGGGCCACAGCGCCTTCTTATAGCTCTTTTACAGGCGGTGGCCCGGTCTTCTGTCGCCGCCTTCAGTTCTTCTCTTCAGATGTTGACTCGTCACTCCCTCCGCTCACAATGACGGGGACCGGGAGCGGGGCGACTTATATAGGGACATCACCGGATGATGTCCCCGCCTATTATGATGTCACAGTCCCAGCATCCTCTGGGACTGTGACATCATAATGGGAGGGGACATCACCCGGTGATGTCCCTATATAAGTCGCCGCGCATCGCGCCGGAGCCATTGTGAGCGAAGCATGCGACAAGTCAACATCTGAAGAGAAGAACAGAAGAACAGAAGAACAGAAGGCGGCGGCGACAGAAGACCGGGCCACCGCCTGTATTATAGCTATAAGAAGGCACGGTGGCCCGGCAGAAGAACTGAAGAGGGGGACAAGACCCCAGAAGAGGGGGACAAGACCCCCGAAGTCGGAAGAAGAGGTCGACGGCGAGGACGAAAGCCGGTCTCCTCCGCTAGCAAAAGAGCTAGCAGAAGATAGCGGAGGAGTCCGGCGAGAAGACCCCCGAAGACGGAAGACCCCCGGAGCTGTGCAATAAACAATTTTTACCCTGTGTTGTGTTTTTTTTTGTACTTTTTTTCACAGGTGAATGGGTAGGGGTACATTGTACCCCATACGCATTCACATAGGGTGGGGGGCCAGTATCCGGGGGCCCCTTATTAAAGGGGGCTCCTGGATTCCGATAAGCCCCCCGCCCGCAGACCCCGACAACCAACGGCCAGGGTTGTTGGGAAGAGGCCCTTGTCCTCATCAACATGGGGACAAGGTGTTTTGGGGTGGGGGGGCCGCACGGCGCCGATTTTTTCGGCGTTGGGGTTCCCCTTTAAGTCCATACCAGGTGGCGGGGCCAGCGACGTCTCCTTCACGGGCCCCGCCTACCTGGAGACCCGCTCGAAATGAGCGGACTTTTCTCCGGCGGGAAAAGTCTGTTCATTTCAAAAGTACAGTGGACTGGCATACACACGGCCGGATTGTCCGCCGATATGCGAGTCCGGCGGGAAGATTGGAGTGCAAAACTACTTTCTAAGTCCGCCGTACTTTCGGGTCAAAAAAGTATGCCGGAGGCTACACACGGGGGGATTGTCCAGCGGACTTGAGTTTGCCGGACTTTTCCACCCGATTGTTTGATCGTGTGTAAGCGGCATTAGGAATAACGCTCTTAAATCTCTTCAAACCAGAGTCTAGCAGACATCCCGGGTATGATAAAGTTTATAATATAATAAAGAATAATAAAAATTATTCACTAATGTAATCAAATCCTAAAACACTGAAAAAGGGACACTTTATGGTTGCTATGGACAATCTCCAAATTCCAGGCAGAAAAAACAGTATTTATAATATAAAAGTGCATGCAGGGCACTGCACAGACCACTAGAGACAAAGGGGGTGATTATTTTTCATACAGTACTGTAATCTGTGAGATTACAGTGCTGTGTGTGTTTTGTGTCTTTTTACTTTTCTGAATTTGCCGCCGTTCTCCGCTCCCGTGCGCAGTAACGTCGCAGGGAACGGAGCTCGGCGGCATTCGGCACTGTGAATCGAGCGGAGGACAGCTCGATCACACAGCGCGGGGAACATCGCTGGATCCAGGGGACAAGGTAAGTAAGTCTCACTGTGTCCTCCCCTGCATCCAGCGGTGCGATCCCGAGTCTGGCTCCGGGTTACCGCTCCTGCTAGTAAATTCCCAACCCGAGCCAGACTCGGGATTACCGCTAGGGAGGTTAATGGCATCCCAGTCTTAAGCCTCGTACACGATTGTTGGCCAACAAAACTGTGGACTTTTGTCTGAAGGGAGTTGGGCCAAACTTGTCTTGCATACACACGGGAAACAACACAATTGTTGGCCAACAATCACAAACGTAGTGACATACTACATGGTTTTTCACCTCTTTAGCAGCACCCTTTGGACTCCTTCCGCTAATTAGTACAAGTTTGGTGAGTGTTGATTCGTGCTTTTCATTTAGTGCTTTTCAGTTTGTGGTTTTCATTTCATACTTTTCAGTTTGTTTCTGAACGGCCATTCGTCAACCAGACATGTTGCGGAAACGGAGGAGATAACGTGTTATTTATTATTGGCCTTGGAGTTATTGCTTTGACATTATTTGATTTGATTGAATAATGATTTGATTTGGTATATTTTCTATATTTTTGGATGCATAGAATGCACTTTTTGGTTAAGTTCTGTTGGCAGGGGATCGTGCTCTGCTTCAGTATGTCACAGTCATAGGCGTGCGCAGCCTTATGCATTAGGGTGTGCACCCCAAAGCTGAAAACGCACATGCGTGTATATGTATGTGTGTATATATTTTATTATATTACTAAAAGTATTGGGATGCCTGCCTTTACACGTACATAAACTTTAATGGTAGGCTGTCAGGGAGTATCGGCTTACCCGTACATGAGACCGGCATGGCATCAGTGATCTGCTGATCGCTGGTGCAAAGCTTTCCAGGCTTCTGCAACAAAAAATAATAAATGCACATTTTTTTAATTGATGGGCACACTGGCAGCAATTGATGGGCAGTGTCAGCAATGGATGGGCACAGTAGCGGCAATTGATAGGTACAGTAGCTGCGTTTGATGGCACAGTGGCGGCAATTTATGGGTACAGTGGCTGTGTTAGATGGGCAGAAGTCTTCATTTGATGGCACAGTGGCTGTGTTTGATTGGCACAGTGGCTGCAATTGATTTTTTTTTAAATTTGTTTACCCCCCCCCCCCCTAAAAATTTTGAGCGCCAGCCGCCACTGCTCCAATGTGGGCTGACGTACAGGTACGTTAACCCACATTTGGCACTGCTTCCCGTCCACCATATATTGGGGCTGTGGGCATATGGGCAGTGGTTAACATAAACTTGGGATTTATTTTTTATACGGAATACATGTAGTATATAAAAAATACACACTTTTTTGCTGACAAGCCAGGGTTCATATAGTTTTAATTGAATATGTAATATGTAATATATATATATATATATATATATATATATATATATATATATATATATATATATTTATTTTTACACACAAAAAAAATTATATTATATTATAATTATATATATATATATATATATATATATATATATCTGGCTCCTGACCAGCAGGCGCTATTGTTTTTGTAAAGTTAAGTGGCCTAAAGCAAGCCACAGTTGGGTTTCGGGATTATTTCTCTAAATTTCTGGTTTCAGTACCGGTCCAGCTGGGTTGCACTGGGTTCTCCTTGACCGCAGGTATCTCTGTCACCGCTGGCAAGAGTAGAGACGCAGTCTAGCTGGATGCATTGAATGCCACTTATCTCTCTGAACCAGCCCAGTGGGAGTGTTTTCCTGTGCGTTCTGGGGGGTGGTATTTAAGGTACCGACACCATGTGGCGGGGACTTATTTCTGTCTGTTTGGTTCTAGTGGTCCTCCTGACCCAGCCCCATGGCCCTCCGGGGTGCGGAACTATGCATCCTGTGCCTTGGGGCTGGCTGGCCCAAGGTGACGCAACTTAAGGGATGGGCCACAGCAAATTTCGGGGCCTACTGTTCCAGGGATGGTCTGGTGCTGTCTAATCAGAAGGGCGAGGCCCAGCAACTGAAGAATCCCAGGGGAGGACTCTTTCGGGAGAAGACCGTGCACAAGGCTGGCTTCTCTGAAGGAGCTTGGAGACTTAGTTGAAGGACGCAACCTGGATCAACACTCATACAGTATCGCCGGATCGGCTGAGAGAAACTGGTACCGTATGTCAGTTCTTTAAAATTATCCACATCCCTCAGTAACGATCAAGTGTATCTCAAGTCTGTGGCAGAGACTTTACCGAGCATCCCACCAGCTGCTAGGCCTAGTGAGAGAGGTCTATCCGGGGGTTGTTGAATCCAGTTGTGAAAGAGTTTTATTCTCTGGATTCTCTTAATACTTTCACCCTGCAATTTAAGTGCCTGAACTCACCCGTAACCATCTACCCTCCATTAAGAGACTTTGTTTTTTTCTAAATAAATAACCGAAAAGAGGATTCAGTGTCAGTTTCCACATTCTTTGGGCCATTTACCACGGGATTCCCAAGACGGAGAAGCAAGCAGATGAGGTAAGCCCAAATAAAACCAGAAGTTCCTTCGGGGTTAGTGCTACACACATTAGACATATATATACATATATACACACACAGTATATATATTTATTTTTACTATAGTCCTAGTTCCCTGCTCAATCACCTCCCACTCACACAGCACAGCTGTTTTTGCAGGCCAGACCTGACCCCAGTGGTGGTGACTGAGTTACACAGGGACAGGAAAGACATTTTGCACTAACGAAAGGTGTGAAATACATGACCAATGTATTCGGGATATCACCAACTCTCCGTACACCCCCCTTTTACCCTTAGACCCCCCATTACCTATCCCCCCCCCCTTTTCCCTATTACCTTTACCATTTTTTCCAATAAATAGACCACACCAGAGTTTGGAGTGTAAATGGCCATAGCAGCCTTTATTAACAAATCTTCAAACCAAACTTAAATAACTTTATTAACTATGTATAAAACACTATTTAGCAACGGCAATTTTAAACTTCCAGTCATTTGGTCTTTGACGGTACCTCGGTTTTCCACCTTTAACTTGACACTCTCCACCAGTACACTGCAGGACCAAAATTTTCCATACCAGGCCTCTGGCCGTTTATCAGCCCGGAGACAACCCCCTTTCCCACAGTGCCACCAATCCTGTATTCCAGCCTACACTTCTGCTGGGATACACCAAAAGGGGGCACATACCACCTATGAACCCCCCCACACTTCCATCACATCAGTTTTCTTGCCCCATCAAAGACCAAAGACACCGCCACAGCCAGCAAGGATGACCACCTTATCCTTAAGGGCCCCTCCACACCCGCAGGGCCCGTTCGATCCCATCCTGCGGACCAAATGCCCAAAGATCAGTCCCCACAGCCGTTAGGTGCACTCCATCTCCCCGCAGGTACATATCCACATTAACCTTCAACTCTGTGTGCCGCACTACTAAACCCCCATTCCGCTTTACAAACCTCCCCAATGCCTTGTTAACTTTTATGCGGGCTTTATTGAGTCTGACTACAGACCGTGCCATCAGCCAAGCAGTACATGCAACAATGTCGGACCATACCGTACGAAGCATCAAAAAAATCACATTTTACATCTGCAATCAGGTCCCTTGTAGATCTAACACCCAAGTCATTACCCCCCACATGGAGCACCAACACATACGGGGGCCTATCCAGGCTGGCGTACCGTTGGATTTCCGGCACCACTCTGCTCCATTTCATCCCCGGGATCCCTAACCACCCGATGCATGACTCACTACGGGAAATCCCCAGCTGCCTTCCCTCTGGCCTGACATCCGCTCTCCTGGCACCCCAAAAAACGTAAGAGTGCCCTAGGATCCAGACGAGGCATGTTTGACCTCCATCTGAAATGACAGAGCAAAAACCGAACAACATTTAATCTTTGTTTACCCCAAAACTTATTTCCCCTGACCGGCCACGTCCCCCACACCCTTGGAACTTAAAAATGGGAAAATTCTTACAGTATAAAAACCCAACATGATTCCGTTCAGAGAAAACCCAGTCTACACTAAGTGTGGCCGAACATACGACCATCTCCCGATCCTTTACACTGCCGCCTCTTCCAACCCACACCTTGCAGCCTCAGTGGCCGCCCCGATGCGTAAAGAGTGTGAAGCGAAGTGCGAGCTATCAAACCCCCCCGCCTGCAGACACTTCCAAAAAACCTCCACGAATTGAAACCTGGATAAGAATGTCCCATCCCCGTGCACCAGCAATGGGCCATCCCCCCCAGGTCTGATCCTCATGAACTCCGACATCACCCGCACTGGGCATACCGCCGAGCCTGGTAACGCATGCAACCAGATATCCACCCCCTTTCCCCATTGGTCCGTCTTAGACCTACGGAGCTTCAACATCACCCTATCCTCCCGCAACGCCTCATCCTGCCCCAACAGACCCATCCCAACCCTTTTCACCAGACTAACCAATTCCCCTACCCGAAACGCTCCAAAAAACGCTAGTGAAAACGATGTTCGGAACAGCTGCTCCTTGTAACTCGGCGCACACAGCCCACCCAATTGGTCACAAATGACCTGAAGAATAGAAAAAGTCACCGGTCTTCTCCCGTCCTTTTGTGGGTTACCTTTCCGGTACCCCTTCAAGGCCTACCTCACCCAGAATCCCTTCGTAACATCCTCCTCGCCCCGTAGCTTAAACCAAAAGGCTAAAGCCGCCAGCTTACGCTCAGTTGACGAAATGGACCCCAACCGTTCCATCTGCCTAGATACGAAATACAACACCAACAAACCTCGTTCTGCCCCCCCCCCCCAGCTCAGCGTCCGCCAGCCGTGTAAAAGCCAATTCATGCCTAACACACTTTACTGTATGCCGACCACGTAGTCCCGCTAACCGTCCTCCTGATCTATCCTGCGGCAACTCCAAAGCAATCTCCCAAAGCCACCCCGGGCAGGGGATCCCCCCTCTCGCCGCAGCCAGAGCCAGATCCCGAAATCTCTGCCACTGAAATCGAGACAAAGAATCGGCCACATTATTGTCCACTCCCCGAATATGGACGGCATACATAAAAACGTTCATCTGCAGGCACCACAACACTAGGTGACGCAGCAGCCTGATTACCGGTTGCGAGGAAGCCAACACCCGATTAATCACTTGCACCACTGCCATGTTATCGCAGTTGAACCTGATCTTCAGATCCCGACATGCCGCTCCCCATAATTCCACCGCCAGCACCACCGGAAACAGCTCCAGCAGAACTAGGTTTCCGCGTGAACCCTGCCCCCACCCACTTCTGTGGCCAGGCCTCCGCACTCCACTGACCTTGAAAAAAGGCCCCGTAGCCCGTCGACCCCGCAGCATCCGTCACCAGCTCCAGGTCGAAGTTACTTACCGGCCCTGTCATCCAGACTGTTTGTCCGTTGTACGTCTCAAGAAATGCATGCCAAACCCGTAAGTCCTCCCTATGCTCTCTCGTCAATCTGATGAAGTGGGTTGGAACCTGTGCCCCCGCCGTGGCCGCTGACAGCTGTCAGCAAAACACCCTTCCCATCAGGATGATGCAGCAAGCGAAGTTCAACTTCCCCAAAACCGACTGCAACTTCCGTAGTTGCACTTTTCTCAGCCCCACCATCTCCCTAATCTCCACCTTGAGCCCTTCCACCTTGTCCCTCGGCAACCGGCACTCCATGGCCACCGTGTCTATCTCGATGCCCAAGAAACTCAGTACTGTCACTGGCCCCTCCGTCTTGTCCACCGCCAGTGGGACCCCAAATTTTTCGGCAATGTGCTGCAACGGGGCCAAGAGGATCACACACACACACATTGGAAGCAGGGGGGCCCACCACCAGAAAGTCATCCAGGTAATGGATAACTGAGACCCAGCCAGACACGTCCTACACCACCCATTCCAGGAATGAGCTGAATAGCTCAAACAAGGCACAGGAAACAGAACAACCCATGGGCAAACATCGGTTCACATAAAAACGTTCTTCCCAACAGCACCCCAAAAGTCAAATGCTCTCCATGTGTACTGGCAACAACCGGAAGGCCGACTTGATGTCCGATTTTGCCAAGAGCGCCCCCCGTCCGTAATGATGAACTCAGCCCACCGCAGCGTCAAAGGACGTGTATAACACTGTGCAGGGCTCCGGGTCTATGGCGTCATTCACTGAACCCCCTTTTGGAAAGGAGAGGTGATGAATAAGTCGGAACTTGTTAGGCAACACCCCCAACGGTGACACTACTAAATCCGGGAACGGCCGCTTGGAGAAAGGGCTGCACATCCGCCCCAAAGCCACCTCCTTCGCCAATTTCTCCAAAACCACCCCTGGGTTCCGCAGTGCGGACCGCAAATTCCGTGACAACGGCGGAACCACAGCCAATGCACACGGAATCTTAAAACCCACTGAAAACCCCTCTCCTAGTACCCACGCAGCCTCCCTGTCCAGGTACCTATTTAGGAAAGGCCGTATTTTTTCCACCCTCACCGGGGTTATCCCTCTTGAACGCAGGGTCGCCGGCACGCTTGCCTTTTTTAAAACAACGGGACAGTGCATGATTGCCCCCGCACCAGGAGCACTCGTGTCTGAAACAACATGACCCCCTCGTTAAACTGCCAGCAGACCCCCCATTTTTTTCCGGCCGAAAGTCCAGAGGCGGGAGTTCCCCCGCCCCCTGAAAAAACTGCGTTGGGGCCCTCGCCGACGACATCAAGCGCATCCAAAGGCTGATATCCACCTGATATCTGGACGGACCGCCTTCCGCTGCCTAAACTGTTCGTCATAGCGCAGCCAAGCAGTACCACCATATACCCTATGAGCCTCCCCAATGGCGTCCATATAACAAACCAGTACCGAGCAGTGTTCCGGGGTCTTCTCGCCGATCACGCTGGCCATGATAGCGAACGCCTGAAGCCAATTCGTAAACGTCCGGGGTATCAGCCGATACCTCCTCTTCTCCTCCTCGTCCTTTTTAGAATCGTCAGGCTTAACCCTATCCAGGTTGAACTTCTCAAGGGGCAGCAGGGAACATATTTCCATATACTCACCCTTGCCAATCTTGTCCCGCACCTCCTGCTTCAGATGTGCGCCCAACGGTCCCTCGTAGCACACATACACTCTGCGGCATCCACCAGCCTAACCACATCGACCCTTGCCGCTGCTGCAGCATCTGCCGTCTTTTACCCCCTGGGCGTACTCCTCGAGCTGGTCCCCGCTGTCGAGACCACAGGCACTGCTGTCATCACCTGCTGCAGCCGGTGCGCTCACTAACAACTGAGCCCCCACCGTACTCTGCGCCTCCTGTGATGCACCTGCCCACTGCGGTGTACCTGTCACCTGCGGCGCGCCCCCCCCCCAACGGTGAACCCACCACCTGCAAAGAACCCAGCCGTGCACCCCCCCATCAATTGTGTACCCTGACTGGTCCTTCTGTCCAACCCACGGCGCCACCTGTGGGGGCACCCCCGCAGTGTTGTCCGCAAAGAGTTGTATTAAGTCCTTCAGACCCCCCAGCAATGCTTGTAAAGGCTCCTTTGTCCCACAGGCGGCGGGCGGATTGCCCGCCCCCAGCGGTGACACTGCCACCATCCCCTCACTCGTACCACTAGCGGTACCCCCCACCTCCCCATCAAGAATCCTACACAATGCAGCATTTAAGGCAGTATGAGATAATTGTAAATGCTTACCTGGCTGTCTGCATCTGTTCCCTGCAGCGGCCACTCAGGAATGCTCCCTCTGCTTCGTTGCCTCCCAGGACCTCCTCGTCAGATAGACAGTTCTCCTTCCTAATGCACGTCTCCCATAGGTCCCATAGGCGTAAGCAGCCCCCCAAGCGACATGCGCCCGGCGACCGTGACCTCTCCTCTTGGCGTAGCTCTCCTGGTGCCGCTGGCCCAACCATCCCTGGCTCTGCTGCACGTGGATGCTGTCATCTGCCCCCGCACAGGCCCAGCAAGTCTCCCCCTGCCCTCTCTTGCGGTACTCCTCCCATCCTTCTCTGTGGACCTGCCCGGAGCGACTGCTGGCTGCCACACAGGCGTGACACTGCCCCTCCTCCGCCGGGTCTCCCCCTGCGCTGGAACCTCTGCACTGGAAGGGGGAACCGTCCTCCCTCTCAAGTCTGGCCTCGCCGGTGGGGAGCGGGTGCCATCCGTTCCCAAGACCCCGCTCCCCGAGCCCCACCAATGTAGAGGATTCCACCCGGACCCCCCTGGCACTGCTGCAGCCGACCATTTTGCCGGGGGAGAGCGGCGGGTCCATGACCAGGCTCCTAGGAGGGCGCTGGGGAAAAACGCTCCAGAGGCCTGGACCTCCAAGCGCATGGAGTGACCTCCCCCGCTGCCTCCTGCGTGATGGCCGCTATCTGTCCCTGCAGCCAGTCTGTCCCCTCAGCTGCTCAAAGAGTGGCTCAATGTCCGCCATGCTGAGAGATATAGTAAAGGATCTGGCTAAATCACCGGGAACTCGATGCCTCCCGCCCCCCCCCCCCCGCAATGTGCGCTGTAAGACCGGCCTGAACTCACGTCTGTACCACGCCACAACTTCCTCCTGCTCTGCCCCACACTTGCTGCCACAGATCCTCCCCTTCCTTTTATCTCACTCCACCACCCTCTTCCTTTTCGTACGTAGCTCCACCCCCTTTCTCTCTTTCTCCTTACCGTTAACCCCCTCAGTTCCTATACCCTAAACATTAGTCATGCCCAGCCCTTCACCTCCAGCTTTTAGCCTGCATTTCCGGGCCTCCCTGACAGTGCACAGGCGTGATTAGCCTGGGCACACCCGGAACACCCCGTGGACATGCCTATGGTCACAGTACATGTTGCCATTCATGGTTCCCTCAATGAACTGTAGCTCCCCAGTGCCGGCGGCACTCATGCAGCCCCAGACCATGACACTCCCACCACCGTGCTTGACTGTAAGCAAGACACACTTGTCTTTGTACTGCTCACCTGGTTGCCGCCACACACGCTTGACACAATCTGAACCAAATACGTTTATCTTGGTCTCAGACCACAGGACATGGTTCCACTAATCCATGTCCTTAATCTGCTTGTCTTCAGCAAACTGTTTGCGGGCTTTCTTGTGTATCATCTTTAGAAGATGCTTCCTTCTGGGATGACAGCTATGCAGACCAATTTGTATGTGTGCACTGTAATCTATTTTGTTCTTATAGCCTTGGCCCTCTTTATGTAGAGCAACAATTCTTTTTTCAGGTCCTCAGAGTTCTTTGCCATGAGGTGCCATATTGAGCTTCCAGTGTCCAGTAAGAGAGAGTGAGAGTGATAACACCAAACCTAACACACCTGCATCCCCGTTTACACCTGAGACCTTGTAACACTAATGAGTCACATGACACTGGGGAGGGAAAATGGCTAATTGGACCCAATTTGGACATTTTCAATAGGGGTTGCAATACTGGAACCATTTTATATTAATGCCGATGGAACATGAGAATAATATGTCTTGTACAACAAAGCTCTGAAAGGACTTTGATGTGAAGAAAATCACAGTGTTTAGAGCCAGCCTGCAGTAAACATGGCTAGAACAAGGCATAAGGTCATTATTATCTAACCAGCAGAACTCCTGAAGATATTTAATGGCCCCCTCACTCCTGGCCAGCATGGTGACTGAAGGGTGATTAACCTCCCGGGCGGTATGATTATTTCAGATTTTAGGTGCTGAAAGCGGTACAATTATTTTGCAAGAAAATTTGGCTTTTTATATTGTAGTCCTGTAATTCAAAACCCCCATATACACTATCAGATTGTCTGCTGATTTTTTCCTTCAGGTTTACCAAAACCATGTAGTACAAGGGCCTGCCTGATTGCATACACATTGAAACCCCTAAGGTTTGACCTCATATTATATGGTTTTGGTAAATCTGATGGAAAAAATCAGCAGACAATCTGATAGTGTGTATGGGGCTTTAGAATAACTCACTTAAATCTGTTCAAAACAGAGTCTTAGTAGACATCCCAGGTATGAGAAAGTTTGAAAAATTTAATCATAAATTATAATATAATAAATAACTATAAATAAAATAATACCAAATAATAATATAATAATAATAAAAATTATTCAATAATGTAATCAAATCAAAAACACTGAAATATGCTCAGTTGCAGAATTGTCACTGTCATTACTTTTTAGTATTTGATGACGGATCTCCCCACAAATCGCTATCGCTCAATTCTCGAGTGATTCTAATTTATTATCGCTGTTTTCTAGCTGGTCTAAAACCATTTTTGATGTAAAGGGACAGTTTTGGTTGCTATGGACAATCTCCAGTTTCCAGGCAGAAAGAACAGTTTTTATAATATAAAACTGCATGCAGGACACTGGAGAAACCACTAGGGATAAAAGGGGTGTGAAATAATTAGACATTTAATTCGTTAATTAATTTTGTTTAGTTATATTAGTTAAATTCATTAAATTAGTTTTCAGATTTCATTTAGTTTTCTACCAAATTTGAAAAATCGGTCGCATTCGAAAATATTTCAACCGATTTCGAAAATATTTCTACCAGATTCGAAATTATTTCTACCAGATTCGAAATTATTTCTACCAGATTCGAAATTATTTCAACATGATTCGAAATTATTTCAACATGATTCGAAATTATTTCAACCGCATTCTAAAATATTTTGTGACTCAAATTTGGGGCCACGTATCTCGGGGTCACCTGGTACTAGAAACCCCAAATTTGTAGATGTTGTAGTGCTAGTTCTATTGTGTTTGCATACCAAATTTGGGGTTTCTAGCTACAAGTGGCCCGACATATGTGGCCCCAAAGTCGGGTCGCAAAATGTCATTCTCTGCTGCAGAAAAGTGGTTGACATTTTGCGACCCGACTTTGGGGCCACATATCTCGGGGCCACTTGTAGCTAGAAACCCCAAATTTAGTATGCCAACACAGTAGAACTAGCACTACAACATTTCCAAATTTGGGGTTTCTAGCACCAAGTGACCCCGAGGGTCCCAAATCGGGTCGCAAAATGTCAAGCACTTTTCTGCAGCAGAGAATGACATTTTGTGACCCGAATTTGGAGCCACGTATCTCGGGGTCACTTGATGCTAGAGACCCCACATTTGGAGATGTTGTAGTGCTAGTTCTACTGTGTTTGCATACCAAATTTGAGGTTTTGGGGTTAGCTATAAATGGCCCCGAGATACGTGGCCCCAAAGTCGGGTCGCAAAATGTCATTCTCTGCTGCAGAAAAGTACTTGGCATATTGCCCATATTTCGGGGTCACTTAATGCTAGGAACCCCACAACTTGTGGCGAGTGACGTGGCAAGTGGACAATCCACAACTCGTGGCAGGTCACGTGGCACTCGTGGCAGGTTATGTGGCACTCGTGGCAAGTGGACAATACACAACTTGTGGCAGGTGACGTGGCAAGTGGACAATACACAACTTGTGGCAGGTGATGTGGCAAGTGGACAATACACAACTTGTGGCAGGTGATGTGGCAAGTGGACAATACACAACTTGTGACAGGTGACGTGGCAAGTGGACAATACACAACTTGGTCACATGGCAGGTTACGTGGCACTTGTGGCCGGTCACATAGCACTCATGGCCGGTCACGTGGCAAGTGGACAATATACAACTTGTGGCAGGTGACGTGGCAAGTGGACAATACACAACTTGTGGCAGGTGATGTGGCAAGTGGACAATACACAACTTGTGGCAGGTGATGTGGCACGTGGACAATACACAACTTGTGGCAGGTGACGTGGCAAGTGGACAATACACAACTTGTGGCAGGTGACGTGGCAAGTGGACAATACACAACTTGTGGCAGGTGACGTGGCAAGTGGACAATACACAACTTGTGGCAGGTGACGTGGCAAGTGGACAATACACAACTTGTGGCAGGTGACGTGGCAAGTGGACAATACACAACTTGGTCAAATGGCAGGTTACGTGGCACTTGTGGCCGGTCACATGGCACTCATGGCCGGTTATGTGGCACTCATGGCAGGTGTCGTGGCAAGTGGACAATACACAACTTGTGGCAGGTGACGTGGCAAGTGGACAATACACAACTTGTGGCAGGTGACGTGGCAAGTGGACAATCCACAACTTGGTCAAATGGCAGGTTACGTGGCACTTGTGGCCGGTCACATGGCACTCATGGCCGGTTATGTGGCACTCATGGCAGGTGTCGTGGCAAGTGGACAATACACAACTTGTGGCAGGTGATGTGGCAAGTGGACAATACACCCCTTGTGGCAGGTGATGTGGCAAGTGGACAATCCACAACTTGGGGTTCGGGTTAGGGTTTCCCCTTGAACAATAAGGCTTGGACTCAGTGATTGGAATAGAATAAAATATTTTATACTATTCTGTTCAATTGTTTTTCTAGTCTATTCTAATTCATTCTATAGGAAATTCAAATTTTGAAAGATGGTTATAGATATATATCTATATATATCTATCTATATATATATATATATATAGATATAGATATAGATATATCTATATCTATATCTATATATATAAAACCATCTTCTGAAATTCTGAATTAAGTATAAAAATTTGGATCAAATTTGAATAGAAAATATTAGAATAGAAAATAATAGAAAATAATAGACTAAGAATAGACTATAATAAAATATAATATATATTATTTTAGTTTCCATTGTTTTGAGTTATTTTCAAATCTATTCTCAAATTTATACTCTTCTTCTGAAATCATTTTGAATGTCATATTCCTCTATTGTATTTTATTACATTCTATTAAATTCTATTCTGTTCTTTACTATTCTTTTATTTTCATTCTATTGTGTTATTATTTTATATTCTATTTTACTGTATTCTTTTTTAGAAATCGATTTATATTTTATTGATTTTTATTCGAATTCGATTCGAATGGTTTTCAAATTCGATTCGACTAGAATTGTTTTTGAATTTGATTTGAATTGTTTTAAAATTCAAAATCTTTTTCGAATTCGATTCGAATTTCGTCTGAATTTGGTTGAATTCATTAGCATTGTAATTCGGATGCATCCGAATGTCCGAATAATGAAAATTCGTTGAATTTCGAATTCGGAACGAAACGAAATGCACATGTCTAGAAATAATTACATACAGCAATGTAATCTGTAAGATTACAATATACTGACTTGGCCACACACAATCGCACCAAAGTCCTAAAGATTCGACCTTGATGACGTACAACCAGACTAGAATGAGGAAGTTCATAGCCAGTAGCCAATAGCTGCCCTAGCGTTGGTTTTCATCCACTGGTAAGCAATTTTTTGTGGGCAATGGCCAGTGTTGGCGGTTCAATCATTATGGCACCATGGTTGATATGGTGTCAGGGTGATTGAAGCGCATTGTTTCTATTGTTACATTCTAATATATAATGCCACCAGATGCAGCTTGTTAGTTACCATTGTCGCCTGCCACCAGATGTGGATTGTCACTTGCACCTGTCACCAGATGTGGATTGTCAGTTGCAACCGGATGTGGATTGTCACTTGCCACCATTTGCCAATTGTCACTTGCCACGTTACCTGCCACCTGATGCGAATTGTCACTTGCCATGTCACCTGCCATTTTACAGATTGTCACTTGCCATGTCGCCTGCCACCAGATGTGGATTGTCACTTGCAAACTAATGTGGATTGTCACTTGCCATGCCAGCGCCACTAAATGTGCATTGTTGCTGCATTGGTGGCAGGCTGGCAGCACTGGTCTATTTAGTGAGGGCAGGAGAGTGGTGACGCGGGAGGGCAATGAGAGATGATGTAATCTTTGCTCGTCCGCCTGCTCACTTCTTTCCTCTCTTTTAGGCTACTTTCCCACTGAGGCACTTTACACTAAGGCCCCTTTCACACTGGTGCGCTTTGCAGGCGCTACAGCGCTAAAAATAGCACCTGCAAAGCACCCTGAAACAGCCGCTGCTGTCTCTCCAGTGTGAAACCCGAGGGCTTTCACACTGGTGTGGTGTACTTGCAGGACGGTCAAAAAAGTCCTGCAAGCCGCATCTTTGGAGCCCTGTGGGAGCGGTGTATTTACCGCTCCTAAAGCGCCCCTTCCCATAGAAAACAATGGTGCAGCGCTGCAAACCCACCTGCAAAGCGCCGCTGCAGCAGCGCTTTGCGGGTGGTTTTAACCCTTTTTCGGCCGCTAGCGGGAGTTTAAACTGCCCCGCTAGCGGCTGCATAGCGCCGCTAAAAGTACGGTAAAGCGCCGCTATATATAGTGGCACTTTACTACCATTGCCCGCAGCGCCCCAGTGTGAAAGCAGCCTAAATATTGCACCTGCAAAGCACCTCTCCTGCTACTCCAGTGTGAAAGCCTGAGTGCTTTCACACTGGGGCGGTGTGCTTGCGGGACGTTAAAAAAAAGTCCTGCAAGCAGCATCTTTCAGGTGCTTTAGGAGCGGTGTATACACTGCTCCTAAAATCCCCCCTGCCATTGAAATCAATGGGCAGTGCCACCGAAGCACCTGCAAAGCGATTCGGTAGCAGAGCTTGGGGGCGCTATTAACCCCTTCATCAGCCGCTAGCGGGGGGTTAAAAGCACCCCGCTAGTGGCCTAAAAGCACTGCTTAAACTACAGTAAAGCTCAGCTAAAAATAGTGGGTTTTTACCATCGATGTCCCCCCGCCACAGTGTAAAAGTGCCCTTAGAGTAGCCTCTGTGTGTGGGACATCTGCTGCAGGGAAGGCAGGGAGGCAGTCAGTGATCTCCTCATGATCAGCGGGCTGTGCTGGCAGTGAAGCCTAGTGTTGCTTTTTGGCTGAGGGCAGCTTAGTAGCCATACTGCTCGGCGGTCAGGATACACCCCTGCTTCTCTCCTCTCATGCAGTCTGCCTGCCGCAGCTTGAGTCACTGCAGCAAGAGACTCGGGGCTATGGGACACAGATTCGGGGTTATAGCCCCAATAGCCACCCCCTAGCGACGCCACTGGAAGCCAGACACCCCAAAGAGATCACATTTTTACAGGGGTGTACTCACTTTTGTTGGCAGTGGTTTAGACATTAATGGCTGTGTGTTGAGTTATTTTGAGGGGACAGCAAATTTACACTGTTATACAACTGTACACTCACTACTTTACATTGTAGCAAAGTGTCATTTCTTCAGTGTTATCACATGAAAAGATATAATGAAATATTTACAAAAATGTAAGGGGTGTACTCACTTTTGTGGGATACTGTATATTAAAAAATATAAAAGTAATGGACAAAGCAACCAAGTTATATGTGCATACAGAAAAAATGTGTCTCTTGTGGGGCAACTGGTCCTATAGAGTTAAAGACACAAAACCTCTACCCATGTTGCCATGAGTATACACGAAGAAATGTTATGGCATATAGCCTAATCATTTATTGTGAGAATACTGACAACAAATTCCTATTTCTGGGACATACATAAATATCACGTCTGGTATGCTCCAGGGTTTCCCACCACTTGGTGAACGAATACCAAACAATTTCGATTCTAATTAGCTCGTTAGCAGTTTTTAGCAGCCAGGTTTGTGTTTTTTTTTTTCCCCTCATACAGTGCTGATTGTGCGCAAGTATTTTATCTTGGCTATAAATAGAGCTGAGAGCAGACTATAGTAAATAAAACCTGTGGGCTTAACACTTGTAACGGCATCCTAAACATTTCTGCAGGATGTTCTATCACTGGATTTCTTCTTCTTTGAAATCCAATTACAGGCTCATCCGGGTAGCGTTCTGTGTGTGGCAACATAATTACAAGATTACAAGACAATAATTAGGAAAGCAGCCAGTGATTTAGCCACGGAACCATATTACTGTGAGGGTAGCAGAATGCTTATTTTCTGATAATAATTAACTGTTCATTTAATTGGGGAAGGGATCATTATTTGTCACATACTGTATAGTTTGAGATGTACTGTATAAATGTTTAGGGTTATTTCCTTACTTTTGCTGTAATCCAAGATATGATAGGCAGTCCAATAAAGAGATGGATTTATCTGAAGAGTTGGTGAAAAAGAAATGGAATTTATTACACAAAACTATGTGGAATAAGGATTTGACAAGCATCAAGCAGCTGCTTGGAGCACTGAATATCATTAACGCTTATCATTAGTGCTATTGAAAGTCCTAATTCAAAGCAAAAACAGTTTGTATTCCGCTTTTGACTGCAGATGAAAATTTGGCAGCCACACAATAACCTAGAAGACAGAATCATCCAGGATGAAATGTACACTGTGTCTATTTAAATGGGTCACTGTAACCTGCTGTAAAACTGTAAATTCAGACATAGAATTCATTCTTGGAATTATTATTTTACGTTTTTTTTGCACATGTTTGAAAAATTATTTCAGATGTGAAGATTAGTTTAAACCTTTTCATGACTAAGCCTATTTTTGGCATTTGGTGTTTACAAGTTAAAATCCATATTTTTTGCTAGAAAATTACTTGGAAATTATATATATATATTTTTTTTTTTAGCAGAGACTCTAGAGAATAAAACGGCGATTGTTGCAATATTTTATGTCACACAGTATTTGCGCAGCAGTGTTTTGCAACTTTTTGGGAAAAGGGACACTTTCATGAATTAAAAAAATTTGAAACAGTAAAATTAGCCCAATTTGTTTGCATAATGTGAAAGATAATGTTACGCCGAGTAAATAGATACCAAACATGTCACACTTTATAATTGCACGCACTCATGGAATGACGACAAACTACGGTACCTAAAAATCTCAATAGGCGACGCTTTAAAATGTTTTTTCGGTTACCAGGTTAGAGTTACAGAGGAGGTCTAGTGCTATAATTATCGCTCTCACTCTGACGATCGCGGTGATACCTCATATGTGTGATTTGAACAACGTTTACATATGTGGGCGCGACTTCCGTATGCGTTTTCTTTGCTTCGCGAGCTCGCAGGGACGGCAGGCACTTTAAAAAAAAATTTTTTTTATTTATTTCTATTATTTATTTTAAAATTACTAAATTATTTAAAAAATAAAAAAAAAACGTGATCACTTTTATTGCTGTCTCAAGGAATGTAAACCCCTTGTGACAGTAATAGGTGGTGACAGGTACTCTTTATAGAGGGATCGGGGGTCTAAAAGACCCCCGATCCCTCCTTTACACTTCAATGTATTCAGATCACTGAAAACGGCGATTCTGAATACTGTATATTTTTTGAAAACCAGCGCCATTGGCAGCCGAGTAAACGGGAAGTGAAGTCATGATGTCGCTTCCGTGTTTACTATTAGGAGACTGGAATGAAGCTGCTTACGGCTTCATTCCAGTCCCTGCCCAGCAGCCGGAGGCATCCGATCGTGCATCGGTGCTCCCGATTGAGTGGGAGCACCGGTAAGAGCGGCGGGAGGCGGCGGGGGGGGGGTAACGTCCCCTCCCGCTCCTCCAGCATAACAGCCGAGCGGCTTTTTAGCGGTTGTTATGGCTGGATAGCTGATCGCCGCCTCTGAAAAACGGTACTGGGATGATGCCTGCAGGTGCGGGCATCATCCCGGTATAACCCCCGGAAGCCGAGTATGCACATCTGCGTACGCTCGGCGGGAAGGGGTTAAACCCCCAAGCATGATATATTTTTCTCACAGCAGACATCATGAAGAATAAAACAGCGGATGTTCCAATTGTTTATGTTGCACAGTATTTGTGCAACAGTTTATCAAGCACAACATTTCAGTAAACATACATTAAAAGGGTTGTAAAGACTAAAGGTTTTTTTACCTTCATGCATTCTATGCACGGAGGTAAAAAACCTTCTGTGCGCAGCATCCACCCCAGACCCCCTTATACTTAACTGAGCCTCGTCTCGATCCAGCAATGTGCTTGAGCAGCGGCTCTCCCGGGTCTCTCCCTTTTCATTGGCTGAGACCATGGCTCCCACTGCTGTCAATCACAGCTAGTGATGAGGGAGCAGGGGGCGGGGCCAAACTGTGCTTTGTGTGTCTTCTAAACACACAGAGGCAGCTTAGAAGCGATCACGCATTAGAGTGGCCCACATCAGTTGGCTATTTAAGGACTGCACTATAGCAAATATATTGCTACAGGGTGGCCCTCCTTTGCAGATTCACTCCATAAAGACATAGATGGGTGAGTTTGTAGTGCAGGAACTTGACTGGTCTGTGCAGAGTTATGACCTCAACCCAATAGAATACCTTTGGGATGAATCAGAGCAGAGACTGTGAGCCAGGCCTTCTCGTCCATCAGTGCCTGACCATACAAATACGCTTCTGGAAGAATGGTCAAACTTTTCCATAGACACACTCCTAAACCTTGTGGAAAGTCTTCCCAGAAGAGTTGAAGCTGTTATAGCTGCAAAGGGTGGCCCAATGCAATATTGAACCCTACGGACTAAGACTGGGATGCCATTAAAATTCATGTGCACGTTAAGGCAGGTGCCCCAATATTTTTGACAATATAGTGTATAGATACGCAATTCTACACTTCCAGGTAGGGGGCTTGCGCACTACTGGCGGGCCACTGCTGCTGTGATTGCTCATTGCATAAGCTGATTTGCAGGTGCCAGGCACTGAATGTCTACTGATAGATTGTAAACAAGGCAAAGCTACATTCTAATGGGGGGGGAGTGATGAATTTTGTTTCCCTGCAAAGCAGGGAATAAAATCCATCACTTCTCTTAGTAAAAGCAGGACACAGTTTACACAAAAACACTGACTAGGCACATAGTTAAAGTGATTGTAAAGGTTTTTTTATCTTAATGCATTCTATGGGATGTGTGGCAATCGGTACACAATGACCAACGCACATTTGGGTACCATTCATTCTAAATAGCACCCCAAACGCGGTGAAATCTTGCTGCGACTGCAATTGTGGGAAAATGCATCTTTAACCACTTCAGCCCAGGAGGATTTGGCTGCTCAATGAACGGAGCACTTTACAATTTGGCACTGCGCTGCTTTAACTGGTAATTGTGCAGTGATGCAATGCTGTACCCAAACGAAATGTGCGTCCTTTTTTCCACACAAATAGAGTTTTCTTTTGATGGTATTTGATTGCCTCTGCGATTTTTATTTTTTGCGATATAAAACGGAAAAGGACTGAAAATTTTGAAAAAAAAAAAATTATATCTTCTACTTTTTGTTATAAAAAAATTTAATAAACTAAATTTTAGTCACACATTTAGGCCAAAATGTATTCAGCCACATGTATTTGATAAAAAAAAGTCAATAAGTGTATATTTATTGGTTTAAGCAAAAGTTATAGCGTCTAAAAACTAGGGTACATTTTCAGGAATTTATGCAGCTTTTACTTTATGACTGCCTATTTCATTTCTTGAGATGCTTGAATAGCAGGGCAGTACAACCCCCCCCCCCCCCCCAAATTGGCCCAATTTTGGAATTTTTTGTAGACACCCCAAGGAAATTTCTGGGAGTGATTGAAAAATGACACACAAAAAAAAAAATTACACAAAGTTTTCACTAAATTATATATAGCTCACACATGCAATGGTTATAGCTATCAGAAATTTGGCCAACAAAAGACCGATGAGAAAAATGGTCGGAAAATGCAATCGTGTTGTACGTCACCGTGTTATTGACGGTCAAAATTTGGTGTGACCGTGTGAAGACAGCTTGAGCGAAATCCTATTGGAATTCCGTCGAGAAAAGCATCAGCTTTTTCCGACCAAAATTCTGATAATGTGTACGCGGCATAAGGGCGTAAAATGATGATTTCACTTCCTCACTACCTATCACAGTTTTGGAGGCCATGAAATGACAAGATAGCACAAAACCCCCCAAATGACCCAATTTTGCAAAGTAGACACTCCAAGCTATTTGCTGATAGGCATGTTGAGTCCATGGAATATTTTATATTTTGTCACATGTTGCGGGAAAATAAAAATTATTTTTTTTTTTTACACATCGTTTAACCACTTCAATACCAGGCACTTAAACACCTTCTTGCCCAGACCAATTTTGAGCTTTCAGCGCTGTCGCACTTTGAATGACAATTGCGCGGTCATGCTACGCTATACCCAAATTAAATTTTTATAATTTTTTTCTCACAAATAGAGCTTTCTTTTGGTGGTATTTGATCACCTCTGCGGTTTTTATTTTTTGCTAAACAAATAAAAAAATACTGCAACACTCTTAACACGAATAGTTGATTGGAATATTCACCAATCTGTAAAGGACTGGGTGACATTAGAGCAATCTCAATTTTCCTCACCAATCCAATCACTACCTTGGATTCACCCCAAACACCACTCTAATTGCATCAAATTACATCCCCTAGTTGGGCCCACAATAAAAATCTTTCGCAACGCATTCAAATTCAGGAATTCTACTCCCTGGCATAGCCATCTTACACCTCTGAGAAATAACCCTGACTTCCCACCAGGTCTAGAAAAAAACTTCCTTAAACATAACTGGCCACACAAGGAAATCCTTACTAAACACTTCTTTAAAAACGGAAAAATATTATCTAGAGAAGAACTTCATAAAATTATCGCACCCCTCCAAATACCCCAATGGACCTACAATCAAATCAGACACTTCCTGACCGATAGACAGACCTCACATTCTTGGACACAGCCCCTTACGACACTTGAAGACCTTTGTACAAAAAAAACTCCACACAGACATATTATCTCAATCATTTATAACTCATTATTTGAAGGGTTAACAGACGTCTCCAACACGGCATGTAAAAATTGGGAAAAAGACCTTGATATCTCAATATCCGAGGAACAATGGGAAAAAATACATATGTACGCACACAAAGGGTCACTAAACGTAGCCACACAAGAAAGTAGCTGTACGATTTTAACCAGATGGTATAGGACCCCCTCTACTTTACACAAATTCTTTCCCTCAGTTTCAGAAAAATGTTGGAGATGCAAACGAGAAGAAGGCTCGATGTTCCATATATGGTGGTCCTGCCCCTTGATTCAGCCCTTTTGGGAAGCAGTTCACGAAACCATTAACGCAATCACCTCAGAACACCTGAGCTTTAATGCAGCACAATACCTCCTTCATATCAATGACTTCCCCAGGAAAAAATATCTGAAATCTTTACCAATGGTCATGGTTAACACTGCACGTCACTGTATTCCTTTCCACTGGCGATCAGATGCCATTCCAACGAAATTGGAATGGTTTAGGAGAATAAATAATATAGAACAAATTGAAGAACTTATAAGTATATCTCAGGAGAATATTTCAAGATTTTTTGCAACTTGGCATAAATGGATAGAATTTAAGAATTCAAACAGTAACAAATGGTATTTATAAGGTAAACTGAAGGAACACATGTTACTATAAGAATCAGTCTGATTGTTCCCTTCCCCCCCCCCCTTTTTATTTTTTCTCCCCCTCTCCCCCTCCTCACCCTCATCACCCTTACCCCCCTCCCACTCTGTTTTTTTGTCAACTTAACAATCAGCTGCTTTACATAAACATGTTGAAATATTATATATAACTGACCACAAACGAAATGTTTTATTCATCTAAATATAGATTCTATTTTCCTCTATAATTGTATTGTACAACAAACGCATGTTGAACTTGCTCTACTGTATATTTCTATACCAAGGTGTATTTTATTTTCTTATTCACCCAATAAAACTTTGTGAAACAAAAAAAAAAAAAATACTGAAAATTTTGAAATAAAATATTTTTTTTTGTTTCAGTTTCAAAACTTTGTAAATAAGTAAGTTTTCTCCTTCACTGATGGGGCTACACTGATGGGCACTGATGGGCACCAATGAGGTGGCACCAATGAAGTGGCACTGATGAGGTGGCATTGATGGACACTGATCTGTGGCACTGATAGGCGGCACTGATGGGCAACATGGATGGGCACTGATAGGTGGCACAAATTGGCACTGGTAGCTGGCACGGATGGGAATGGATAGGCGGCACAGATGGGCATGGATGGGCACTGATAGGCGGCACAGGCGGGCACTGATAGGTGGCACAGGTGGGCACTGATAGGTGGCACAGGTGGGCACTGATAGGCGGCAATTTTTTATATTATTTTATATTATACTGTACTAATGGATACCAATCAGTGCCAAACAATAATGCATGCCAATCAGTGATGCCCATTGTGGGCACCGATTGGCATCCATTGTGGGCACTGACTGGCATCCCTGGTAGTCTAGGGAGGATCACCTTGTGCTGGGCATCCCTGGTGGTCTGGTGGCGTCCCTGGTGGTCCAGTGTGGGCATCCTCGGGGGGGCTGTGCTGATAATCGATCAGCACAGACCCCCCCCTGTCAGAGGAGCAGCCGATCGGCTCTCCTCTACTCGCGTCTGACAGACGCAAGTGAGGAAAAGCCGATCACCAGCTTTTCCTATTTACACTGTGATCAGCCGTGATTGGACATGGCTGATCACGTGGTAAAGAGTCTCCGTCTGAGACTCTTTACCGAGATCGTAGTTGCGGGGTGTCAGACTGACACCCCGCAACAACGATCGCCATGCAGCGGGTCAAAATCCTAATCACGTCATATGACGTCCGGTCAGGATTTTGAAACCACTATGCCGCCATGTTTCTGCTATAGGGTGGGCGGCAAGTGGTTAAATTCACTAAATTATACACCCTGTTCCAATTATGCAAATTCTATTTCAGTGTCACAAAGATTAAATATTTAGTTTTTTAGTATAACTCATGAATGGCATTGAGTTTAAGGGCTCTTTTGATCACTGCAAACAATCTCGGACACCTGTGATAATTAGATTGCCAGGTGAGCCCAATTAAAGGAGAAACTACTAAGGCCTCTTTCACATGGATGATCCGTTCAGGTCCGCCTGTCAGTTTTTTAGGTGGACTTGAACACGTGTTCTATAGAGGTCTATGGAGCGTCAGATGTCAGTGGTGACATGTCCGCTGACATCCGACCCGCTCTGATTCGAAAACGTGCGACGGAGGAAAAACCTACTTTTCCATCCGTCATCGGATCGGGTGACGACAGACTCTGCGGTCCGTCATCACCCGATCTCCCATAGGGGAGAGCGGCGCTCTGACAGGTCCATCTCTGCGCAGTGTGCAGAGATGAACCTGTCATTTTTCTGCTCAGCGGGGATCGAAGGAGCGATCCCCCACTCAGCAAGCAGATTTCCATGGGGCAGATCATCACTGTTCCGCCCGTGTGAAAGAGGCCTAAAGGAGGGTGTCCCACATTATTAAGCAAAGCACCATTTTCAAGCAATATGGGGAAGAAAAAGGATCTCTCTGCTGCCGAAAAGAGCAAAATAGTTCAATGCCTTGGACGAGGTATGTAAACATTAGATATTTCCGGAAACTTGATTATCGCACTATTAAGAGATTTGTGGCTGATTCAGAGCACAGACGGGTTTCGTGCAGATAAAGGCACATTGAGGAAGATTTCTGCCAGATCCATGCATCAGATCAAGAGAGCAGCTGCTAAAACACCATTATATAGCAGCAAACAGATATTTGAAGCTACTGGTGCCTCTGGAGTCCCACGGACATCAAGGTGTAGAGTCCCCCAGAGTCTTCCAACTGTGCATAAACCTTCCATTCGGCCACCTCTAACCAATGCTCACAAGCATAGACGGCTGCATTGTGCAGAAAAATACATGAAGACTAATTTTCAAACAGTCCTGTTCACTGATGAGTGCCATGCAACCCTGGATGGCCCAGATGGGAGAAGTAGTAGATGGTTGGTGGATGGCCACCCTGTTCCAACAAGGCTGCGACATCATGGAGTCATGTTTTGGGCCGGAATCATGGCAAGAGAGCTGGTCTGCCCCTTTAGGGTCCGAGAAGGTGTAAAGATGACCTCTGCAAAGTATGCAGAGTTCCTGACTGGCCACTTCCTTCCCTGGTACAGAAGGAAGAACTATGCTTCCCTTAATAAAACCAGCTTCATGCATGAAAATTCACCATCTCATGCTGCAGAGAATACCTCTGGATCAATGTCTGCTATGGGGATAAAGGGAGAGAAAGTCATGGTGTGGCCTCCATCCTTCCCTGACCTCAATCCTATTGAGAACCTTTGGAGCATCCTCAAGCAAAAAATCTATGAGGGTGGGAGGCAGTTTACATCCACATAGCAGCTATGGGAGGCTATTCTGACATCTTGCAAACAAATTCAAGCAGAAACTGTCCAAAAACTGTCCAAAAACTCACAAGTTCAATGGAAGCAAGAATTGTGAAGCTGCTATGTTAAAATTTAATGTGACCTGTTAAAATGTTTAAAAAAGTTAAAATGTTGTTAAAAGTTTGATTGAAATAGCTGTAAATATGCTGCAAAACAGAACAAATTACAATTTCCTGACGCCTTCATGGCAGCACACACACTGGGTTGTGACTTCGCCCCCACAACCTGACAGGATTGGATTAACTATAAATTTGAAGGGGAGACACCCTGCTGCATTCTCTTTTTTATCCTCACCTGACAGGTTGGACGGACGGAGTTTTCCTGTTACAGATGAATAAGCCTCTACCGCATTCGCCCCAGCAGGTTCAAGCCTCTCCTGTTTGGAAGTCCCTCCTGTACAGTCTCTAAAGGAGCTTCTATGGAGGGAACCCCCGCTCTGGTGGTCTCAAGGGGCCACTGGATTTCTGGCATTACCAAAGCTTTAAAGAAGCTTTTTCACCTTTGCAGTGGACTCCCCTTCTTCTTTTGCCTATTAATTCCTCTTATTTAAATAATATCCATCTTTTATTCCTATAGTAAGTGGTGGTTTATATTCCCTTTTTTTCTCTACCTTTGGGATTGCTGTCTCTTGTAGTCCCCTGTCATGGCCGCCGTTTGTTTCTCCTTCAGTGGTGTTTTCTCTATGCTGTAATTCCAGCCTAGATGGCGCCGTTCGGCCCCCTATGTTTTTAATGTGTGTTCCCTTATCCAAAATGGCGCCGGAACACTCGGGACGCTTCTGTGCATGCGCAGAGCGTCAATTAGCCGCCGCAATGGTGCTATTTTCAAATACAGAGCTTTATTTCTCTGTGATTCTGCTGTGCAATCTGCAAAACTTAAGGAAGGTTGCTGCCTCTGCATGTAGATCACTCTGCAGTCTCCAGGTAAGTCCCTGTGGGACTCCTATATATATTATTATTGTTATTATATTGTTTCTTGCAGATAAACTTTGTTAATAAATAATATATAGATAAATGGTGTGTATATGTATGTATGTATATGTGTGTATATATATATATATATATATATATATATATATATATATTTATAAGTGAATTGTATGTGTATATGTGTGTATATATATATATATATATATATATATATATATATATATATATATATATATATATATATATATATATATATATGTACACATTATTTCTCTCTATATCTCAGACTGTCCTTCACCCCTTTTTTTCTATGGAGTCCACTGCCCACGCAGACCACCATCAGCAAGTTAGGTAAGAGGCTTTACCGGGCAAGGTAAGTATTGAAGGGGAGAAAAAAAAGAGTGCCAGACGTTAAATGCTGCATTTTTTTGGCAGCCCGTCTAGATCAAGAGCCGCAAGTTCCAGCCATGGGAGAAGGTCTAGCCATACGTCTAGCAGGATGTCCCGCAGGAGCCGCTCAAGATCTCCTTCATGGCACTAAAGACACAGCCACTCACAACATAGCTACTCACGCCACAGTCGATCAAGTCGCAGGAGATCTCCTTCCTCACAATGTCAAAGCCGCCACACCCAACCTGCAGCAAACGCTTGCTGGGTATGCGGCGCTCCGGCACTGCCAGATAACTTGCCTGTCGCAGACGCAAGAATTGCTACAGACCTCATAAGAGAATCAGTGCGGGAGTCCATACTGGAAACAACAACACCAGCATTAGATAGAGCTGCTCCCAGTACGTCTTCAGCAGACCCCCATCTCACTCAGGCATCACAATCTTCCTCTGAAGATGAGGGTCAGGAGATGTCAGTGGGCTTTGATTTTTCCCTGGTGGAACCCTTTGCAAGGGTCGTTAAAGAAGCATTCGGCTGGCAAGATGATGCGGCGGAACCTCAGAAAATACGGAAATATTTTCCAAACCTAAAAAAAGATCCGTTATCCTTCCCATTTATAGAGGAACTGGAGGATCTCATTAAAGACGAGTGGGAGAGGTCTGACAAAAGATCTAATCTTACAAAACAGATTAGCCAAGATGTACCCTTTAAAAGAGTCAAAAGTGAAGCCTTTAATTAATGCTCCCATCGTCGATTCCTCATTAATGCGCCTCACCCGCCACGTCACACTACCAATCGAGGATGCTGTTTCCTTTTGGGATGTGCTCGACCGAAAGATGGACCTAGAATTGAAGAAGGCATATTCCATGGCTGGGGGAGCCTGTAGACCAGCAATTACCACAGCAGAAGTGGCCACAGCCATCTCAGGATGGGCATCTAAAATAGAAAAAGACCTACAGGATGGCATTGAAATGGGAAAGATTATTTCCTCTCTGCAAGAAGTTAAGCTAGCAGAGGCATCAGTAGATATTATAAGATCTTCAGCCAAGGCTATGCTGGCCTCCATAACAGCGAGAAGAGCACTATGGCTCAAACCGTGGATGGCCGATACAGCATCAAAAATAAATTGGTGCAGAATTCCATATGATGGCGCAAATCTGTTCGGTGCCAAGTTAGACTCTGCCATATCCAAGGTAACAGGAGGGAAGTCAGGCCTGATCCCCTCCGACAGGAGACCCAAGACGCAGAAGGGACCTGTTTACAGACGTAATCTTCCGGACAAATATAGAGAGTCCAGGTTCTACTCTCCTGGTAGGGAATTTAGAAGGGACTGGAAAAACACAGAACCTTCTTTTCTAAGGATACAGAAATCTAAGGTCACCCCGGCAGGGGAACAGAAGGAACTTCACCAAGATCTGGTCAGACCATATAAAGGATTTATGGACATTGTCCACAATCCGATTCGGACACAGGTGGAAATTCAAAAACAGACTCCCACCAAATCATTTCCAGGCAACCAGAGTACCATCCTCAGTACCCCAAAGGATTCTGCTAGTAAAGTACGTAGCAGAATTGAAACAAAAGGGAGCGATCCTGGAGGTCCCATCATGCCAAAAGGGAAGAGGGTTCTACTCTTCCTTGTTTCTGCTAAAAAAGACAGGGGATTTGCGTCCTGTTGTCACGATCTCCCTAACGTCTCGACTAGACATAGAAACCTTACCCGTCGGAACCTGTCGTGGAGAGTCCGTCGTTTCCCGTCAACGCGCGTCAAAGCTAACGAACGTACTCGCGTCGACACGAACGCGCACACGCGCACACGTAGGTCACGAACGGGTGCACGTCTACGTGCGAGGGCGCGCTGACCCGTCGTGCGTTCGCTTGGCGCCCTGAAGCCTTCTTTAGTCATTGGCTCCCTTCCATCTGTGCTGTCCAGTCTACAGCGTGTCCGTGATCCGTGCTGTTTGTATCCGAACCTGTTATCTGATTCCTGACATCCGGCTTGTTCCTTGACTCTGATCGATTGCTGCCTGCCTACGACCTCTGCCTGTTTGACCACGTTTTCTGCCTCATCCCTTTGTACCTTGCTGATCGTCTCCTGCTGACCCGGCCTGTATCTGACTCCGCTGTTCCTGCTACCTACCTGAGTTCCTGCATTACGGAACATCTGCTCACCAGCCAGTTCCCGCACTTGTGCCTGCCAGCGACAGTCAAGCACCATCCGCTATACCAGCCTGTTATCTGTGCCCAGCTGACCTCCCGGACCAATACCGTCTACCAGGCACTTGTGCCCTCTGGACTGTTGAATACCTGTCTCCACCTTCAGGGGTTCAATCGCCAGGGGATACGAGGGGCCGCTCCCTGCATTCCAGGCTCAACCATCAGGTACGTGACAGTACTGGACAGCCATGTCCGAGCCTGCGCAGGGAGCCTCCCCCATGGACGAACTCTGCCACCATCTGGCCGGCCTTACACAGGCAGTTAAGAACCTACAAGAGGGCTACGGCAGACTGGAGGAACAAATCCAGGCGCTATCCGCCTCTGCACCAGCGGCTCCTGGGGCCCATGCCCCGCCGTCAGTTGTGATGCTGCCACCTGAACCCAGGGTCCCAACCCCGGAACGGTTCACAGGGGACCGGAGCAAGTTCAGGGCATTCCGCAACTCCTGCGAACTCTACTTTGCCCTACAGCCCAGAACTTTCTCCCTTGAGGCAACGAAGGTGGGGTTCATCATCTCCCTGTTAAGCAATGAACCCCAGGCCTGGGCACACCGACTGTTGGAACAGAAGGATCCGTCCCTAGACTCCATGGACACTTTCTTCCGGGCAATGTCCAGGCTTTATGAGGATCCCCAGCTAGCCGCCACTGCCGAAGCAGCCCTACATGCCCTACAACAAGGTCGCAGACCCGTAGAAGACTACGTCTCTGAATTCCGACGTTGGAGTGCAGACACGGACTGGAACAATGCGGCCCTGCGGTACCAGTTCCGCATGGGGCTTTCCGAGGCCCTGAAAGACGAGCTGGCACGAGTGGGTGTTCCTGAAACCCTGGAGGCCCTGATTGACATTGCTATCCAGATTGACAGGCGTTTGAGGGAGCGCCGCCAAGAACGATCCACCACAACTCCCCGTCCGGTTTGGATGTTACCACGGGTGCCTAGTCACCCACCTCCGCCTGTTCCAGTTGCATCCACATCGGACGCTCCGGAGCCTATGCAGCTGGGGCTACTTCGCCCATCCCTGACCCCGGAAGAACGCCAGCGTCGTCGGGTCAATAACCTATGCCTATACTGCGGGGAACCAGGGCACTTTGTTCGTTCCTGCCCGGCGAAGATGCGTAAGTGCCTCCGTGTTCCACCTGTCTCGTCTCCTATGTTGCCAGATAACATCTCCCATCTAGCTGTTCCTGTTCTCTTGCAGCTCCCAGGAAGGACTATCTCAACCCACGCGGTAATTGATTCCGGGGCATGCAGTGGCTTTATTGACTCGTCTTTCGCCCGAATGAACAGGATCCCTCTTAGACCACGAGGGAAGGGGCTCTCGGTATACCTGGCTGATGGGTCTCCCTTGGAATCAGGACCAGTAATTCAGGAGACCAGTCCTCTACCCGCCATCATCGCCGGGTCTCACCAAGAACTCCTTTGCCTAGATGTCATCCAGTCTCCCCTGTTCCCCATCATCCTAGGCATGCCTTGGCTGAAGGCACACAATCCACACATCAACTGGGCCACCGGAGTAATCAAGTTCCCCTCTGACTACTGCCACCAGCATTGTTGTCCGACTCCCAATGGGGACTCGTCAGTCCTTCTCTGTCTGGATGCGGATGAAGAAACCCGACAAGCTGTACCTGAACAATACCATGCGTTTCTCGATGTTTTCAGCAAGAAGGGCGCAGAAACTCTCCCTCCTCATAGGCCTTATGATTGCCCTATTGAACTGCTCCCGGGGGCAGAAATTCCGTTCGGAAGGATCTTCCCACTGTCCGAATCCGAATTGAGTACTCTAAAGACCTACCTGGACGATAATCTTAAAAAAGGGTTCATCCGACCTTCCACCTCCCCAGCCGGCGCTGGGATCTTCTTTGTAGAGAAGAAGGACCAATCCTTACGTCCGTGTGTGGACTATCGGGCACTAAATAAAATCACAGTTAAAAATCGCTACCCTTTGCCATTAGTACCTGAACTTTTCCAGAGACTGGGTTCCGCTAAACTATTTACAAAGCTGGATCTTCGGGGGGCTTACAACCTCGTCCGTATCAGAAAAGGCGATGAGTGGAAAACAGCTTTTCGTACCCGCTTCGGACACTATGAATATTTAGTGATGCCTTTCGGGTTATGTAACGCCCCGGCTACGTTCCAGCATTTTGTGAACGACATTTTCAGAGACTATTTAGATTTGTTTGTTATCATTTATTTGGATGATATACTAATCTTTTCCTCCACTTTAGCCACCCACAGAGAACATGTCAAGAAGGTCCTGACTCGCCTCCGCTCTCACGGCCTGTATGCCAAGCCTGAAAAATGCGTTTTCGAGAAGGAGAGTATCCAGTTCCTTGGTCTGATTATCTCGATTCGAGGGGTCGAGATGGATCCCCAGAAGATAACTGCAATCCAGGACTGGCCTGCCCCATCCGATAGAAAAGGAGTTCAGCGGTTTGTGGGCTTCGCGAATTTCTATCGCAAATTTATAAAGGGATTCTCCTCCATCATCGCCCCCATTACCGGGCTAACCAAGCTGGGCACCAAGTTCCGCTGGACACCTGAGGCACAAGAGGCCTTCGAAACCCTGAAAAAGCTATTCGTTTCAGCTTCGATTCTGAAACATCCTGATCCTACCCTGCCATACACTCTTGAGGTTGACGCTTCGGAGGTGGCAGTCGGAGCTGTGCTGTCCCAGAGGCAGGGATCTAAGTCCTTACTCCACCCAGTTGCGTTCTTCTCCCGCAAACTATCCGAAGCCGAGAGAAACTACGACGTGGGCGACCGTGAGCTACTGGCAATTAAGTCGGCACTGGAGGAGTGGCGCTATCTGCTAGAAGGGGCTATCCACCCAATCCTGATTTATACAGATCACAAAAACCTCGAATATCTGAAGACAGCTAAAAGGTTGAAGCCTCGTCAAGCCAGGTGGGCACTCTTTTTCTCAAGGTTCGTATTCCACATAACCTTCCGCCCCGGATCCAAGAACACGAAGCCAGATGCTTTATCTCGTATGTTTAGCCAGCCGGAAGATCCACCTCTCAGTGACACCATCCTTTCTGCTGGAAACTTCCTCTTACTCCAAGGAGATGTGGTCTCTCAAGTTAAACAGGCTTCCAGAGGCGCCTCACCTCCATCCGGTATCCCGCTGTCCTCCAGCGATGATCTTATGTGGCATGGGAACAGGATCTTCGTCCCCCAGACAGTTCGGACCTTGGTTCTGGCTTCCTGTCATGACCATCCCATGGCTGGCCACTTTGGAACATTCAAAACATTAGAATTACTCAGGCGTAACTTCTGGTGGCCGCGGATGAAGAACGACTGCAAGAGTTACGTACAGGCCTGCACGACCTGCATTCGGAGTAAGGGCAACAAGTCCAGAGCCTGGGGCTTACTAAGACCTCTACCTGTTCCTGATAGACCATGGAGAATGATCTCCATGGATTTTATCGTCGAACTCCCCCCTTCGGAGAACCATACAGCGATCTTCGTCGTAGTCGACAGGCTCACGAAGATGGCTCATTTCTTGCCCATGAAGGGCACTCCGCGGAGACAGCTAACGTCTTCATAAAGGAAGTTATAAGACTTCATGGCATCCCCGCCAATATCACGTCTGACAGGGGGGTGCAGTTCACATCTAGATTTTGGAAGGCACTCTGTGCAACTCTGAAGATCGACCTCTGCATGTCCTCAGCCTACCATCCGCAGACCAACGGTCAGACCGAGAGGACGAATCAGACCTTAGAGCAGTACCTGCGTTGCTTCTCGTCCTTCTCACAAGACGATTGGGTCTCCCTGCTACCTAAGGCCGAGTTCGCCTACAATAATTCAGTCCATTCAGCCACCAAACAGTCCCCTTTTTATGCAAATTTCGGATACCATCCGTTGTTCTTGTCTGGCGATCTTCCTGAATGTCCGGTACCAGCGCTTCAGAAGAGACTTGCTTTCTTTGAAGAGAATAATAAACTCTTACAGGAAACCTTGACTAAGTCGCAGGAACATAATAAGAAAGTCTTCGACAGAAGAAGAAGAGGGGAGCTGGATCTCAAGACCGGGGATAGGGTCTGGCTGTCCACCTTAAATCTCAAGTTATCCTGTCCCTCCAAGAAATTGGGTCCAAAATTCCTGGGTCCCTTCCCGATCAAAAGGAAACTAAATGACGTGGCATTTGAGTTGGAACTCCCTGAGTCTTTCCGAATTCACCCGGTGTTCCACGTATCGCTCCTCAAGCCTGCAGTTGAGGATCCTTTCTCTGACAGGACCTCCTGCCCTCCGGAACCTGTGTTGGTCGATGGAGAGATTGAGTTCGAAGTTGAGGCCATCCTGGACTGTAGGAAAAGAGGAAACCAGGTCCAATTCTTAGTTAAGTGGAAGGGCTACGGACCCGAGGAGAATTCCTGGGAGCCAGAGGCTAATATTCATGCCAAGAGACTTATCCGCGCCTTCAAGAATTCTCACCCGAACAAGTGGGCTCGGTTGGGCATCCGGGGGCTGCCCCTTGGGGGGGGGCAATGTCACGATCGCCCTAACGTCTCGACTAGACATAGAAACCTTACCCGTCGGAACCTGTCGTGGAGAGTCCGTCGTTTCCCGTCAACGCGCGTCAAAGCTAACGAACGTACTCGCGTCGACACGAACGCGCACACGTAGGTCACGAACGGGTGCACGTCTACGTGCGAGGGCGCGCTGACCCGTCGTGCGTTCGCTTGGCGCCCTGAAGCCTTCTTTAGTCATTGGCTCCCTTCCATCTGTGCTGTCCAGTCTACAGCGTGTCCGTGATCCGTGCTGTTTGTATCCGAACCTGTTATCTGATTCCTGACATCCGGCTTGTTCCTTGACTCTGATCGATTGCTGCCTGCCTACGACCTCTGCCTGTTTGACCACGTTTTCTGCCTCATCCCTTTGTACCTTGCTGATCGTCTCCTGCTGACCCGGCCTGTATCTGACTCCGCTGTTCCTGCTACCTACCTGAGTTCCTGCATTACGGAACATCTGCTCACCAGCCAGTTCCCGCACTTGTGCCTGCCAGCGACAGTCAAGCACCATCCGCTATACCAGCCTGTTATCTGTGCCCAGCTGACCTCCCGGACCAATTCCGTCTACCAGGCACTTGTGCCCTCTGGACTGTTGAATACCTGTCTCCACCTTCAGGGGTTCAATAGCCAGGGGATACGAGGGGCCGCTCCCTGCATTCCAGGCTCAACCATCAGGTACGTGACACCTGTATTAGACCTCAAGATGCTCAACAAGGATATCAAAGTGGAGGCTTTCAAAATGGAAAACCTTCAATCCATACTTCTAGCAATAAATCTGGGCGATTGGATGCTTTCAATAGATTTATCGGACGCTTATCTGCATATACCAATTCATCCGGCCTTTCAAAAGTTTCTCCGGTTAGCCATAAACCAACATCATTTCCAATTCCAGTGCCTCACATTCGGCATCTCTTCGGCACCCAGGACATTTACAAAAGTATTGTTACCGTTGGTGGCTTTCCTCAGAGAAAAGGGATTACGCGTCCACCATTATCTGGACAACATCCTACTTTTAGCAAAGGATCAAGAGACGTTGATTCATCACCGAGAGATCCTCCTTACAAACCCTCCAGAAGTGGGTGGATAATCAATTGGGAAAAGAGCTGTCTGCGACCCACACAAAATATGATATTTTTAGGGGCAGATCTGAACACCAAAACAAACAAGATACAGTTCCCACAAGAGAAGATCCGGCCTCTGATACAGAAAATGCAGAAGCTGCTATCAAGGAATCACTTACCAGCCAGAGCCTGTCTGAATGTACTAGGGTCCATGTCCGCAACCATACCTATGGTGCAATGGGCACAGTGACACATGAGAACCTTACAGAACTCATTCCTCAGGCAGTGGGATGGAGTCTCAATGCGTCAGACCATCTTCATCTCCAGATCGGTGAAGCAATCGATATGGTGGTGGACGCGCCCGAGCAATCTCAGGAAATACAAACCGATAGTCCCTCCAGACCCGGAAGTAGTCACTTCGAATGCCTGCCAGAGCGGTTGGGGGGCCCACTATCAAGACCAGGCAGCCCAGGGCCAGTGGCATATTCAGGCTCAAGGTTTGGTCTCGAACATTTTAGAGCACCAGGGAAGCCGTTTATGCCTTAAGGGCATTCGCACCATTTGCGGACAAGAATGTGCTCATTCGAATGGACAACCAAGTAGCAGTGTCTTATGTTCAGAAGCAAGGGGGTACCAGGAGTGCCACCTTGATGGAAGAAGTTTGGCCCATCTTGGAATGGGCTCAGATACATCTAACAAGTTTAAAAGCAGTGTATGTCCCAGCGGCACAGAACATATTACCCGACTGCCTGAGTCGAGAAACACTATCCAACAACGAGTGTTGGTTGAACCCTCTGACTTTCTCCCTCCTTATGGAAATCTGGGGAATGCCGGAAGTAGATTTAGCAGCCACTCCGACGAATACCAAGTGCCACAGATTCCTGTCAAGAGGTTCATTCCCATCGGTGGAGGGAGTGGACTGTCTAGTTCACCCATGGAACTTCAAGTTGGGGTATATATTCCCTCCAACTCCGTTAATTGTGAGGTTCCTATCCAGGCTTCGGAGATCCTCGGTGACGGTATTTACGATTATTCCACTGTGGCCAAGGAGGCCGTGGTTTACGACACTCTTACAGCTCAGCCTTCAACCTCCAGTTCCTCTCCCAATAACTCCGGATCTTCTGTCTCAAGGTCAATTTTTACATCCTGCATCAGAGAAATTGCACCTGATGGCCTGGAGATTGAGAGGGCTAGACTAAGAGCACAAGGCTGTTCTCATGAAGTCAATCCTGATGCAAGCCAGGAAAGCCACTACCAATACCATCTATTCAAAGGTTTGGGGAAGATTCTGCTTCATGGCACAACAGAAAGGATGGAATTCCCTTTCTCCGGAACCCTCTCAGGTCCTAGAATTCCTCCAGTCGGGGATCAACAAGGGTCTAAGCTTAAGTACCCTAAAGGTTCAGGTATCAGCTCTGTCAACTAAAACAGATACATTCCACCCATTGGTAATCCAATTTACAGAGCCTATCTAAACATTAAACCCCCCAGGAGGCCAGTCTTTCCATCATGGGATCTTTCAATAGTTCTCCATGCTCTCGCTTCTCCTCCGTTTGTTCAATTTGAAAGTATCTCTTTATGGGAAATGACTTTAAAACTGTCTTTTCTCATTGTGATTACATCAGCTAGGAGAGTGTCGGAGATCCAAGCATTAAGTTAGTTCTCTTTCCTGACAAAGTCCTCAGACCTTCCGAACACTTCATACCCAAAGTGGCAACTTCCTTCCATTACAACCATCATCCTTCCATCCTTCACGGACGATCATGGTAATCCTCATCCACTAGATGTCAAAACAACCATCACGAACTACTTAACTGCTACCACCTCTTTTAGGAAAACTAACTCTCTTTTGATCATTCCCCATGGAACCAGGCGTGGGCAAGCTGCCTCCTCATGCACTATTGCATCCTGGTTAGTCAGAACCATTAAAAAAGCTTACTCCACCCAGCATATGGCCATTCCTGAAGACATCAGGGCTCATTCAACTAGGGCAGTGGCTACCTCTTGGGCAGCGTATTGCAGGGTCTCACCAGAGACAATATGCAGGGCAGCAACGTGGTCCTCCAGGAATACCTTTATTTCCCACTACAAGGTGGATTCTGCTCATTTATCCATGGCCGACTTCGGCAGATCCGTCATTAGAGCCAATTCTTCAGCATTATAAGGAATAAATATTATTTTACTTGCACCCACCCGACTGGCAAATTATTTCCCAGTGTGTGCTGCCATGAAGGCGTCAGGAAAATGGAAAATTGTATACTCACCTTTCCGTAATTTTCCTTTCCTGACGCATCTTCATGGCAGCACACAGTTGCCATCCCTGTTTCTTTTGTGATGATATTTACAGAGAATGCAGCAGGGTGTCTCCCCTTCAAATTTATAGTTAATCCAATCCTGTCAGGTTGTGGGGGCGGAGTCACAACCCAGTGTGTGTGCTGCCATGAAGATGCGTCAGGAAAGGAAAATTACGGAAAGGTGAGTATACAATTTTTCATTTCTTTACAACCTATAAAGTGTTTTGAAACTTACTGTGCTTAATAATTTGGAACAGTGCATTGTAAGTTTTTTATTTGGAAAAAAACAAAACTTATCATTAGCAGGTTTGTTCAATAAAATTTGATTCGTACTCTTAATAGTTGACATGGGAATTATGCTGACTGTTGTTTACATCAATTATTTAGTTAAATGAGAATAATATCATTGGCATAATAATTTGGAACAGGGTCTATATTGTTCAAACATGGCATGGTTATATGTGGAATTACACCCAAAAATACATTCTGCTGTTTCTCCAGAGTACGGGGAAACCACATGTGTGGAACTTTTTGGCAGTCTAACCGCATACGGGACCCCGAAAATCAATCACTGCTTTCAGGATTTCTAAGGGCATACATTTTTGATTTCACTACTCATTGCCTATCAGTTTCGGAGGCCATGAAATGCCCAGATAGCACAACCCCCCCCCCCCTCATGACCCCATTTTGGAAAGTAGACACCCCAAGCTATCTGCTGAGAGGCATGTTGAGTATTTTATAGATCTTTCTTTTTGTCAAAGTTTTGAAAATTGAAAAAAAAAATTAAAATTTTTTCCTTTCCTAATTTTCAAAAATAAATGAGATCTGCAAAATACTCACCATGCTTCTCAGCAAGTAGCTTGGGGTGTCTACTTTCCAAAAGGGGGTCATTTGGGGGGGGGGTTTGTGCTATCTGGACATTTCAGGACCTCTGTAACTGATAGGTAGTGAGGAGTTAAATAACAATTTTACGCCTGAAGGTGGTGCTTGGATTTTGGGGTCCTGTACACGGCTAGGCTCCCATAAAGCCTCACACATGAGCTATCCCCGTACACAGGAGAAGCAGCAGAATATATTTTAGGGTGCAATTCCACATATAATCATGGCATGTTTGAACAATATATCATTTAGTGACAACTTTGTAAAACAAAAACAAAAAATTTCCCCGTAACTTGTGGCAAAATATAAAATATTCCATGGACTCAACATGCCTCTCATCAAATAGCTTGGGGTGTCAACTTTCCAAAATTTGGTCATGGGGGGGCGGGGTTTGTGTTATCTTGGCATTTTATGGCCTTCAAAACTGTGATAGTTAGTGACGAGTGAAATCAAAAATTTACATCCTTAGAAATTCTGAAGGCGGTGATTGGTTTTCGGGGTCCTGTGGCTCCCAAAAAGTTTCACTCATTAGCAGTGGTGTAGCGTGGTTTGTCAGCGCCCGGGGCGAGGCAAGTAATTTGCACCCCCTTGACCCACAGACTTATCTATTTTCAGCTAGCTCCAGTCTGGTCACATGATCCCCTGTGTGAGACAGTGGTGGCTGTAGGGGAGAGGAGAGCGTGCTTGACAAGGACTGGTAAAGCCTGGAGTGGTGACATCATGCATAGGTTCCTATGTCCTATCTGTTGTCTGCGCACCCTCCTCTCTCCTGCATACACCACTGGCTCACACAGAGGATAACATGACTGGACAGCCTAAAAAAATAGGTGTTTACATCTTTTCTACACATTTTAGCCATCATAGGCATTAGGTGGGGTGATTTTATAATATTTTAGTTAATGGGAACTACATATGTCATGTTCACACTATAATACTTGTTGCAGCACCATGCCATTGGGGTCAATACCCCAACGGCACAGTGCTGCAACAGTATTATAGTGTGAATATGACATACTGTAAGTAGCTCCCATTAACTGAATTATTATGAACAAAAAAACCCTACTGGGTAGTGAGTCCTAATCACCAGTGCCGTAAGAAACCTCAACCTCATTGTGCAAATAAAGCACAGAAAATGTCATAACAATTCATCAAATACAATAATTCTAAGATAGCCCTACTGGGTAGTGAATCCAAATCACCAGTGACAAGAATACACAATATTGTGCAAATATATAAACAAACACATTTCATATAATACTCAATAAAAAGCATCCAAAAGACATGGCGATGAATGGACTTTATGGATGAACTTTTTATTAATTATTATAAAAATTTTGTTTATTTATATATTATTTGCACAATTGTGTGTTTTTGAAGCACTGTGGTGATCTGGTGATTTGGATTCACTGAGAGAGAGGCAGAGACATTGGGATCAGAGAGATGGTGGAGCTGCGCCGAAGAATTTATTTTGTGTGGGTGTAATTCCACATAAAACCATGCCATGTTTGAACAATATATAATTTAGTGACAACTTTGTGCAAAAAAAAAAAAGTGTAATTTTCCCGAAACATGTGGCAAAATATAAAATATTCCATGGGACTCAACATAGCTTGGGATGTCTACTTTCCAAAAAGGGGTCATTTGGGGGGGCATCTGAACTGTCCTAGCATTTTATGCACAACATTTAGAAGCTTATGTCACACATCACCCACTCTTCTAACCACTTGAAGACAAAGCCCTTTCTGACAATTTGTTTACATGAAAAAACATTTTTGAAAGAAAATTACTTTGAACCCCCAAATATTATATATTTTTTTAAAGTAAAGGACCTACAGATTAAAATGGTGGGTGTTGCAATTTTTTTCACACAGTATTTGCGCAGCTGTTTTTCAAACACAATTTTTTTGTTAATCACTTCAATACAGGGCACTTTCGCCCCCTTCCTTCCCAGCCCAATTTTCAGCTTTCATCGCTCTAGCGCTTTCATAGACAATTGCGCGGTCATGCTACACTGTACCCAAATGAAATTTTTATCATTTTGTTCGCACAAATAGAGCTTTATTTTGGTGTTATTTATTCACGACTCCGTTTTTTTTTTTTTGCAATATAAGCGCAAAAAAGCGGAAATTTGGGAAAAAAACAATATTTTCTTTTTTCTATTTTAAAAGAAATCCAATAAAATCAAATTTTGTCATAAATTTAAGCCAACATGTATTCTGCTACATGTTTTTGGTACAAGTGTATAATAATTGGTTTGTGTGATCACGGACATATGTACGCAAATGATCATGTATATGTATATGTATGTATACATATGTATGTATGTATATGTGTGCAGGTGATCACGTACATGTGTACAGATAATCATTGGGACATGTGATTTTAGTGGGACATATGTGGGGGACATGTTTTTATTATTAGGGACATGTGTTTTTATTATTAGGGACATGTGTTTTTATTATTTGGGGACATGTATGTTTTGGGGACATGTGTGTTTTGGGGACATGTGTGGGGACATTGTGTTTATACTGTGTGGTGTGTTGTGTGTTTACACTAGACTGATGATCAGTGAGTAAAAAGCTGTAAAAAACAGCTCATACTCACTGATCATCAGCCGGCTGCAGCGATCTGCTCTCCTCTCCTCAGCGATGACTTCTGTGTGAGGAGAGGAGGAGCCGATTGCCTAGCAACCGGCTGTTTGTTTACATCACATGACAGCCGTGATTGGACACGGCCGTCATGTGATCAGGAGGGCCAATCACAGAGCCCTCCTGCCGATCTGAGATGCCCCGTGTTTACTTTTTTATTTTTTACACTTTTTTTGGTAACGAACGGTTGTAATGGTTCGGATCTCCCAAAATGTGATGGCACCTTTGGAGACCCTGTGAATGTGTCTCCTACGCTAATACTCCACTAGTGTGTGGTAGCGTTCAAAACATTCACCAATGCAAAGACCAGGATGGTCAGGACAGAAGGGACAATAGCAGGTGTCACACCTATATTTGCGCTTTCTACAGACACAACTATTTTGTTGGGGGGCTCGTTGGGTAGGGGTACCAGGGAGGACATAAGAAAAATTCCTCTCATGCAGCCGGCTTACTGCATTTGGATTGGGAAGTTGGGCCACAGCACCATCTGGAAACAGAAGGGCTGTGATGATCTCTTCCTGGAATTTAAGGCAGGATCCAGTCCGTCCAGAAGCTTTGTATAGCACATAAGAATTCAGCAGAGCCAATTGAAACAAGTATACAGACACTTTTTATACCAACGTCTGGCCTTATAGGCAATTAGGTACAGCGCCAACAACTGGTTGTTGAGGTCCACCCCTCCCATATTAAGGTTATATTCATGGACACAGAGGGGTTTCTCCACAATACTAGTTGCCATAGGAATTTGGACCGTCGTGTCTGCATAAAGGGAGGACAGAACGGAAATGTTCTGCTCATCCCTCCACTTCGGTGAGCAAATGACTACACTTCATGCAGACTCTCTCCCCCAGCCTAAGATGGGAATCTACAAGCCGCTGGGGTAAGCCCCCAGCAAATAGATTGCATGTTGCCACATGCGCCAATTCTGTGATCAAACAAGTGACTTAAAAGTGGCACGCTCGTGTAATAATTGTTCACATACAAGTGGTAGCCCTTTCTGAATAAGGGTGACACCAAGTCCCACACAATCTTACCAGCGCTCCCCATGTAATCTGGGCAGTTTGGCAGCTCTACGTGACTCTCTTCCCTCATAAACCTACATAAAACTATATGTATAGCCTATGGCCCTTTCACAGGGCTTATACATATCTGGCATGCTTGCTGGGAAGATACTGTTTGAAAGACAAGCGGTCAGAAAACGTAATCAGGGACTCATCAATGCAGACAACTTGATGGGGAGTAAACAAGGCTGCAAACCATTGGTTGAAGTGGTTTAAGAGGGGCTGAATTTTGAAGAGCCGATCGAATCCAGGATCACCTCGAGGACGACAGAGTTCATTGTCACTGAAGTGCATTAACTGCAACATCTGCTTGTATCATGCCCTGGCCATGGAGGCAGAGAACACGGGCATCTCACTTCCTGTTGTCTCCTTCCGTTTGCAATTAGGAGTCGTTTGTAAGTTGGATGTTTGAAATTAAGGGCCTGCCCTATATGCTCTGCAGAAATTTGGACCTAAGGTGTTGCCACAACACTGTAAGCCCTCAGTTACTCTTGGTGGGTGCTGGAACGCCCTACTGTGAACTATTATATCAAAAATTGTAATTACATGCACCTGTTGAACAGGGGCAGAAAAATTGGGCCTTTGATGGTGAAGGTGGTGGTGTTGCCACAACACTTTAAGCCCTCACAGTTACTTTTGGTGGGTGCAGAAATGGGCCCTGCTGTGAAATATTAGATCAAGAATTGTAATTATATGTCCCTGTTGAACAGGGGCAGAAAAACTGAGCCTTAGGCACTGGTGCCACAAAATTGCAACCCCTCACAGATACTCTAGTTGGAGAGCAGGAATGAGCCCTGCTGCAAAGTATTGCATAAAAAATTGTAATTACACGCCCCTGTTAAACGGGCTGAAAAATTGGGCCTTAGCCACTGGTTGCGGCGCCCAGAACCAAAAATGTTCTTACAAGCTATCAGCATGATCATTGAGGAGGAAAAGGATAGTCACTCAGCATCATCATAGGCAGTCTTGAAGGGATCTGACATTTAAAAAAAAAATTATTCGGTTACATCAGCATCAGGTGCTTGGTAGCTGATTCATTTTTATGAAGGTCAGCTGATCAAACGAGTCGGTGCACAGGCGCACTCTGATCGGTTACAAAGCCTCCAGCAGCACTGAATGTGTGTCCCGAAAGAACAATGGATGCAGGGCAGGCCAGTAGCTCAATTGGATACTGTGCAAGCTCTGGCCAGTGATCCCTCCTCAAGACCCAGTAACCCAGAGGACTTACGGTGGGAAAGGTGTCCAAGTCTGATCTTGCCCCTAGGTCAGTGATGGCGAACCTTGGCACCCCAGATGTTTTGGAACTACATTTCCCATGATGCTCAACTACACTGCAGAGTGCATGAGCATCATGGGAAATGTAGTTCCAAAACATCTGGGGTGCCAAGGTTTGCCATCACTGCCCTAGGTATTCCTGCACCATGTAAATCAGACGCTGGCAATGGTTGCTGGAACCAATCATACCTTGGGGCTGCGGACTAAAAAATTGTCCGAACGCATCGGTCAGACGGCTACCTTCTCCACCGCTCCTTCTGTGACTGACCGAAGCCTCAGCATCACGTTGTCCAGGACCAGGAATATGTAACCTCCCAGTCTCTGGGAACACGTTGCACAGACCTTTCCTGCAAGGCCTCCCGAAGAGGTTTCATCCTCTGCTCCCTCTGCGATGGCAAGATAAGGTCCGCATCCTTACCCTTGTAATGTGGATCAAGGAGGGTTGCCAGCCAGTAATGATCCCTCCCCTTGATCAGACAAATATGAGGATCCTTCCGCAGGCTTTGCAAGATCAGGGAGGCCATGCAGCGTAGGTTAGCTGAGACATTCGGTCCGAAGTTCTCTGGGTCACTAAGGACGACATGATCCGCAGCCACCTCCTCCCAGCCACGTACAAGTCCATGGGTTTCTTGGGACTGTAAATGATCCCTTAAAGACTGCTGCTGATGCTGAGTGCTAGGCTCCACCTCCATGCTGACATAATCCTCCTCATCCTCTGCCTGTGTGATCGGCAGGCCAGCAGAAACACTGTCTGGATAAAGGGGGCATTGAGAGGCAAGGAAGTCCTCCTCTTCCTGCCTCTCTTCTGCCTCGAGTGCCCTGTCCATTATTCCACGCAGCGTGTGCTCCAACAGGTGGACTGCTGCATGCACTGTCACTGCTCACCATCCTTGTGGCCTCCTCAAATGGTGGCAGGACAGTGCATGCATCCCTGATCATGGCTCACTGGCAAGGGGGAAAAAACAAGCTCCCTGACCCTGTCCTGGTGCCATAGTCACACAGGTACTCATTGATGGACCTCTGCTCCATGTACAGCTGCTTCAGCATGGCCAACGTTGAGTTCCACCTGGTGGGCATGTCACAGATTAGGTGGTTCTTGGGCAGGTTCAATTTCTTTTGGAGGTCAGCTAGCCGAGCACTAGCCTTATATGACCGGCCTAAATGCACACAGACTTTCCTGGCCTGCCTCAGGACATCCTGTAAGCCCGGGTACCTGCCCAAGAACCACCGCACCACCAAGGTAAGGACATGAGCCAAACAGGGCACATGGGTCAGTTGTCCCTGGCGGAGGGCAGAGGAGGTTCGTGCCATTGTCGCAAACCACCATTTCTGGCTTAAGCTGGCATGGCGTCAACCACCTCTCAGCCTGCCCCTGCAGAGCTGACAGAATCTCTGCCCCAGTGTGGCTCCTGTCCCCCAAGCACACCAGCGCAAGCACCGCATGGCATCTTTTTGCCTGCGTACTTGCGTAGCCCCTTGAACGCCTACAGAGCACCACTGGTTCCGAGGACAAAGCACAGGAAGAGGCCATGGAGGAAGAAGAAGAGGAGGAGGTAGCATCTTGAAAGCGTGGTGGCAGAACAACCTCCAACACTACTGCACCTTGTCCTGCATCCTTCCCAGCTGCCAGCAGAGTCACCCAATGCGCCGTGAAATATAGGCAGCGCCCCTGTTCATGCCTGCTGGACCATGAGTCAGCGGTAATATGCACCTTACCACTGACTGCCCTCTCCAGCAAGGCCAAGACATTGCCTTCCACATGCCGGTAGTGAGCCGGAATGGCCTTCCGTGAGAAAAAGGGGCGTTTGGGACCCTGCAACTGAGGAACCGCACACTCCACAAACTCACAAAAGGGGGCAGAGTCTACCAACTGAAAAGGCAGACTTTGAAGTGCTAGCAATTTAGCTAAGCTAGCATTCAACCACTGGGCATGTGGATGGCTGGGAGTGACCTTCTTTCGGTGGTGCAGCAGCTGGGGCAGGGAAATTTGTCTGGTACAATATGACGTCGGTGTACCAATAGCAGATTGCCCGCAAGTAGTTGGCTGTGACACGCCAAATTCTACACCTTCATTCCTCTCAGTGCAGGTTTCGGAGATGACTGAAGGGTATAGTGGGGTTGGAGATCCCAGCTGATGAGGAGGAAGGAGAGGTCCACTTTGTTCTTTGGTGTGGGTCTTTTAGGTACGCTTGCCAACGAACTGCATGGCAGATCGACATATGTCTGATCAATCATGTGGTGCCCAAGCAGCTGATGTTTTGGCCACGCAAGATATGCTTGAGACATATGTTGCAAATAGCAGCGGTGCGATCTGATGCACTCGTCTCAAAAAAGGCCCACACCAAAGAACTTTTGGAATAACGCGCAGACAGCAGCGCCCTGCACATGCACAGCTCTGCGGTGTGATGCAGTCGGTGTGCTGCCCTTACGCGGGCCCCTGGAAGGCATCCGGCCTCATTGGAGATGTGCTTCCTCCTCTTCTCTCCTATCAGGCACCCACGTGAAGTCAGTTACCTCATCATCCCCTCCCTCCTCATCATTGGAGCAAACCTGGCAGTATGCTGCAGCTGGGGGAACATGACTGCCAGATTGCTGTCCTTCTTGGGCACCCCCTCTCTCTGGGCTCACGTTACTGCCTTCCTCTAGCTGGGTACCATCATCAGAGCCTTCAAAGCGCTGTGCGTCCTCCTGGAGCATGTAGCCAACACTGTGGTCAAACAGTTCGGCGGACTGCTCAGGAGGACATGGTGGGGCTAGGGAAGAAGTGACTGATGCCATTGAGCCGAGGGAAGAGGCCACGTTGGCAGCTGCTTTGCCAGACAAAGTACCCTGAGCCTGGGTGAGAGGATGAGGAAGCCTTGATCATCCACTCTACCAAGTCTTGTTGCGGCTCAACACGGCCAGCTGCCGTAAAAAAGGACAGGCATGTTTCACGGCCACGTGCTGATGAGGATGCACTGTGTCCATGACCAGCACTGTTGCCTCTAGACACAGAGCCTGCTTGCCCTCTTATTGGCTTGTGACTGTCTGCCTCTCTTTGTTGGCCTTCCAGACATACTAAAGGCCTGCAGGAAGATGTAGCTGCACAAAGCGGGGACCTATAGATATATATACTGATTATACTGCAGAATCAACTGCCTGCCTGTAGTATTATTAGTATGAGAACACCGGCAATTGTATTCAGGTAAGCTTTAGGTGCACACTGTGCAAAGGACACTAAAAATACTGCAGCTCCCTGCCTGTATTTGTATGAGAGCACCGGCAATTGTATTCAGGTAAAGCTTTAGGTGCACACTGTGCAAAGGACACAGTACACTAAGCGAAAATACTGTAGCTCCCTGCCTGTCAGTATATTATGAAGAGAATAACAGGAACAGATCTAGTTAAACTGAATACAGTGTATAAATATATATATATATATACACACACACACACACACACACACACAACACATCTGGGATGCATATATATCCTCTATACACTGTAACTGAAGCTAAATGACTCGCCTGCCTACTCCAACTCAAATTAAATGACACTCTCTCTCTCTCTGTCTGTCTTTAACCACCACCGCAACACACTACACAAGGCTGCCATGCAGGCAGCCTTATATAGTGTGGGGCGTGTACTAAACCCCCTGAGACATAATTGGCCAAAGCCACCCTGGCTTTGACCAATCATAGCTCTCAGTTTTTTCTGTGCTGTGATTGGCCAAAGCATGCGGGTCATAATGCATGCTTGGCTAATCAGCAGCCAGCAATGCACTGCGATGCCGTGGTGAATTATGGGCCACTCAAATTTGGCGCGAACAGCCCATAATGTTTGGAATTTGGCGAACGGCCGGACAAACAATGTTTGAGTCGAACATGCTGCTCATCCCTACCTATGAGGAGGGATAGGCCCAGAAAGGTCTTAAATGCAGAAACCCTAATTGGTTTCCAATCTCTGGCAAGGGTCAAATGGGGATTAGTGGCAATGAATTGACCAGCATTACTTTGGTCCACAATAGATCTATAGAGATCTTCCATGAAAAACAGCGAATAAAAAAGTCGAGTGACGTAAAATCAACTGTTTCCACCTGAATTCTGGGTTAGCCACTGAATGGGGGGAAGTATGGGTGCTGCAGAAGTGGTGGGTTTCCAATTAGGATTAGCGAATGCAGCAGGAAGGGTACTATGGGCTTGACAGGCCTGTGTTTGTCTTCTTCTTGGTGGCTGCGGGATACTAGTTGCTAGCCACCGCACCAGCTTGAAATTGCCCTTATGGGACTCGCCATGTCACCACGTGTTACTGCAGCGCTGGTTTGACTACGACCAGGGTGTACTAGGCCGCTGGTGCTTGCCAGTTCACCAGAAGGATGAGCGGCAGTAGTACTGGCTCTCTGCTCCATATGAGAGCTCTGCAGTTCTTTCATCTCAACGGAGAGCCATCTGACAAATGAGTGACTTCCTCTTCACTATCTGTCATACTCAGAAACGTGTAGGCCTCTTCACTAGTGTACCTTCAATTTGACATTTTGGTCTCTAAATTTACTGGTACACTAGTGAGACTCACAGGTAAAAAAGCGACTGATTCAAACGTTACCAAAAAAAACTGTTAGCGTTCGCAGGAATCAGGCCTGACTCTGCGAATGCTGCAGTTATGCGTTTTGTGTTTTTGTAAGTGACAGTGATCGATTGATGCTGCACTTGGGTGGGCTGGGCAGGGCGGAGAGGCTAAAACTAAACCCCCGAGACATAATTGGCCAAAGCCACCCTGGCTTTGGCCAATCACAGGTGCTAGCAGGTATCTGGGCTGATCCCGCTAACACTACATTTTTGGGAGCCCTAAACTGCTAGGGACGCTAGTATAGATCTAATCAGATATTGATCCGTTCAGACACTATACTACTAAGGGAGGTGTATGGCGCGTGCGTGGGTGTTAGCACTACTGGCACTAATCTGACGACGCCTGGGGCGACGCAAACCCTGGCTGACGATAAAACCTAACTTATATCACCCACTGGGCGATCAGAGGGTTAAACCTTTTTTGGGTAATATACGGCGGGTGCCCTGATGCTATAAATAGCAATTTAACCAGCGTCACCGTAACACTAATACGGTGATCACTGGTGACAGGGAGTGAAAGGGTAAACTAGGGGGCAATCAGGGGGTTAAAACCTGTATTAGGTAATATATGGAGGTACCTGAGGCTATAAAAACCTGACAGTGAAACTAAGTGACTAACTAGCGTCACCGGTGACACAAATACGGCGAGTGCTTAGCGACACTGGTGACAGGGGGTGAAGGGGTTAACTGGGGGGGCAATCAAGGGGTTAAAACTTTATTAGGGGGGTTTAGGGAGTAACCTAGACCTAACGGGGGCTCCTACTAACTGTCCTAACACTTATTTAATTTAAAAATGACACCAATGCAGTGATCAGTGAAAAAATCTGAAAACTGCAATTGGTGACACAGTGACAGGGAATGAAAGCGTTAACTGGGGGGAGATCGGGGTGGGGGGACAAGTGTACCTATATGTACTGGTGTTATTGTACTGTTGGTGCAACTCACAGTTAGATGTCCTCTCTCTCACTGGAATCAGAAAGACCCCACAAGGAGAGATGTGTTTACACTTACATAGGCAAGGGAAGCTTTTCATTCATTAGGAGTGATCACCAGGTCCAGACTATAAATCATTGGTCTGGCCCTGGGGACTGATCGCTCTTCTAATGAACCTTTGTGGTTGACCTGGATGGACTTGTGTCTTTTTTTCAGCCTAACTATATAACTATGAACCTGACCACTGCGGGCATGGGGGGGGGGGGGTGCGATAACGGCCCCCGCCCACAGGGAGGGCAGGACGTACAGGTACACCCATTTGCCCACCTGTGACATTCTGCTGATGTACATCAGTGTGCGGTGGTTGGGAAGTCCTTAAGAATTTTCCACATCACCCACACACAATGCTGAGCAGGAATACGAGTTCCTGCTATGAGAAATGTGAATGGAGCCTTATTCTGGACTAAAATATTTTCATTTGCATTTCATTTACATTCCTTTTTAATCCAATGAATATGAAATGCAACATCCATTTAGTATTTATCACTGGAGGAGTTAATACACATCTTTTCAGCTAAAGCCCAGAGAGCACAAATTAGGGACCTGGGACTCTCAACTCATCGATTAATGAAAATTAAAATTTTTATTTTATTAAAGCGGGAGTAAACCCGCAGATGTTTTTTTTGTTTTTTTTTCTACCTGCAAAGGAAAAGGCATAATGAGCTAGTATGCACCGCATACTAGCTCATTATGAAATACTTACCTTAGAACGAGGCCCCGACATCTGGTCCGATCCACGCCGAGGGAGCTGACATGCTTCCTCGGCGTTTCTTCCGGGTATCGCGGCTCCGGCGCTGTGAGTGGCTGGAGCCGCGATATCGTCACTCCCACGCATGCGCACAGGAGATTTCATCCCGGCCGGGTCCGGCCACTGCCGGGCTTTCAGCCGAGAATCCCCTTGTGCGCATGCGCCACTGCAGTCAGCGGCGCATACCGAGGGGAATATCTCCTAAACCGTACAGGTTTAGGAGATATTTTTTTACCTACAGGTAAGCCTCATTATAGGCTTTCCTGTAGGTAAAAGTAAAAAAAAAAGTATACAACCACTTTAAATACTTTTTTAAACAACTGAATACAGAACAGAGCTATTTTGTCGTTCCAGGTGAGTAAACCTACTAGGTAAGCTGATACAAGGCTTTTTAAGTAAGCAGTTAATGTTTCAACTGCTTCAGAAGACAAAGAAAATTTGATGACATACTGGGCCATTCTGTAGATTAACCCAAGGTACATAACAATGGCCAATTTGCTTAAAAGGAAGAAAAAACTGTAACAATTATGTAGACCCAGCATTGCACTACCAAAAGGATATGACACATCTACTTTCATGACAATTTCTTAATGATTTTTCTAGGCCAGTATGATGTAGCAGTTATGGTGCCTCAAGCTCTGTAACATGTCAGAGTGTAGGGGAAATAGTGGTAGAAACAGGATGGGATCTGTTCCATGATTTGACAAAACTAGTAGCCATCCCTGCATGCAATTCTGTCAACCATCACTACTTGATCAGTGCCCACTCCTCTCCTGGATGTGACAGAACGGAATGCAACATACTGGAAACACTGCACCAACCTCATACAGCACAGGCAATAAGAAGAAGAATCAGTAGTAAATGGAGAAATGGACTTTCTTTTACATCTTGGCAGGGCAAGCTTGACCTACTTAGGAGTTGCAGTCATCCTTCAAAAATCCAGCCCCTGCTTAAAGCAGTCAAAGAACAACTGAACAATCTCCTAGTGGTATTTTTCAATATCTCCCATTACGGTGCATTGGTTGTGTACACTTCCCATTTAATTTGGGCCGTGTGCCAGAAGGAAGAATAAGCCACTGGTTGTCACCTCCATGACAAGCTGGCAGGAGCTGGAGTTCCCTGTAGCTGGACATCCTTTCTTGATGCATGTGCCTGTGTTATGTAGTGGCCATTTATGAGACATTTCTCTGATATAATGCAAACAAAAGAAAAAAATTCTACTCTGTAAATTGAGCTCTAGTATTTGTTCTAAAATGACATGTCATGTAGATAAAGTTGGCAACCAGATGAGGATGAATAACATTTCTCTGTATTTCATCCAAGGAGTACATATGTTCCAACCAGAGCCAACTCTAACTTGGTTAGTGCTGGCTCTGTTTGGAACATGTATACTCCTTGGACGAAATAAAGAGACATTTTATTCATCCTCACCTGGTAGCTGACTTTATCTACATGGAAGGACTCTTGTGTTGAGGGGTGGTGACCGCAAGTCGGGCATGGTGAGTGGACACAGTGAGCTCTCTCCGGCCCCGATTGCATGATTGGGTGGCAGTGCCATTATCTTGCAAATGTGCTAAAATTACATGTACATTTTTGATGTGAAACCTGGTCAGCTGCTTGGATTTCTTTGTCATTTTGCAGGCACCCCCTTCTACAGTTACTTGTTCCAGATTGTTTGCCAGTATAATCAACTTTGTATGTGCCACTTAAGACTGCTTACTCTGATCACTGCTTATTCAGAGAAATACCCATTGTGCCCTGATACTCCTTGTACTCTGCAGCAAAGGGAAGTCCATACCTACTACTGCTGATAGAGGGTCTACGCTACACTAACTTATGACAGTTTATCCACACTACAAGCAGTGGCTAAAGTGAGTGTCAACAAGAGAATATATTACTCAGAACAATAAATTTAAAAAAAAAATAGTTTAGTTCTTACCCTCTCCATACACTACCTAGGAATAGCCACACGAATATCATTTTAGCCTACTGAATAGGAGACGGTCACTGTATAAGAGATGTGTTAGGAAATATTGAAGATCCATGGGCCTTCTGCAGACACTGGCCAACTGATCTCAGGGTGGAGTAAAGAAACAACAGCCTGAAACAAACAGTGGACAACTGCTACCATTTCCTTTAAATATCACCCCCAAACCCTAAGGCTGGCCAATACGCGGTTCGAATCGCGGCTGATTCAACAGGAACCAGCCAAGATTCGAACCGTTAATGGGCAGGCTGAATGTACCAAGTTGATCAATCCACCTGGACAGTGGGGAGCGATTACTATACCCATGGCAGTATAATATTGACCCCCATGAAAGCAGGGCTACTCAGTTCTATTTTCCTACCATCGGACTACTTCGAATCCCGGTGCACCCTACTTTGAAGCTTGTTCAGGTATCCTTTACCTTTATGACCCTTGTATGATATCTTCCTTGATTATATAATTTGAGGACCATCTATTTGGAAAACTCATTTTGAACAATAACCCTGGGAGGCTTCTTATTTGTTAATACAGCCATTGCCCTATCCATTGCTGTCTGCCATATGCGCCCCCATATCTAAACTTTTGACTTAGTGGCACTCCACATCATGACTACCAATTGTATATGATTAACTCCTGAAGAAGAGAATCTGATGCGTGAAACTGGTCGAGCAAGCATACCATGTTTCCCCAAAAATAAGAACTAGAGTGATTGTCGGTGATGGCTGCAATATAAGCCCTACCCCCCAAATAAGCCCTACCCTGTTTCCCCAAAAATAAGCCCTACCCTGAAAATAAGACCTACAAGGACTTTAACTAGGGCTTATTTGGGGGTAGGGCTTATATTGCAGCCATCACCGACAATCACGCTAGGTCTTATTTTCGGGGAAACAGGGTAGATTGAACCTCCACTGAGCAGCTATTTCACACCTTGAGCTGACCATGCTGATCATCATAGCAATTGTGTTAGGATACATCCATTCAGGTTGTTTACTGTGTTATTGAACTGTACGATGTTAGTGGGGTATCGAGAATTCTCAAGGAGGCTATGAACTCTTTTTTATAGCTTAGCTCTTTGTGTATCCAGTTTCCACTACCCTTATTGGCTAGTGGGATTTTTAATCCACCATTCACAATGTATGCGTTTTTATTTTTGTCTGTTATTTCATACATTTTGCTTAAATAAAAATTCTAGAAAAGATTTATTTATGCCTATAAGGTCCATTCTCTCTTCACTCTGTGAATTTCCCTGATTGATCAACTTGGGTACAACCAGCCTGCCAGATTCTCTTGTGATTATCGTAAGCAGTTCCTATAGCTGCTAGCAATAATCACTGTCTTCTCCCGGTTGCAATAGCGTCCTGCTCCCGTCGGGAGAAGACAATTACTGATTTCCCTGTCAACACTGTGTTGATGGGGAATTGTGCAAATGTCACTGTATAAGGCCAGCCTAAGTAGCAGACACCTGCTTAAATTCTTACCTTCAGCTCTACTCCTGAGACCTTCACTGTGTGGGTTGGCCTAGAGTTGCAGAAGCTTTGCCAAAAAGTCTTGGCCGCGTCCACTTTCCACTGGAATTACTCTTTCATTAAGGGCCCATTCACACTGGGAACTGCATGTGAATTTCACACGAATGCTGTGTGGTCCCTGTGTGATCCACATGCAGTCCTGTGCGGTGCGGTTTCAGCCCCTTTCATTTTGAATGGGCAGAAACCACATGCACTACTTTTTGAAGCACACTGCAACCACCTTGCATATTACTTTGTACCATGTGATCCGTTACGGGCAAACGCACTGCTCTTAGAGTGTCGTTAACTTTGAACTCTCCCACACTGATCTCTAGTTTTAAAATAAAAAAATAGTACTAAAATAGTTCTAAGATACATTTTGAGCTTTCCTCCTCCTAGTTTGAGGTCACAGCCCTGTGTTCTTGATCTTAGCTTCATATTGAAAATACTGCCCTCCTGAACCTTATTCATCCACTTGAAATATTTAAAAGCTTCAGTCATGTCTTCCCTTTCGTGGGGCTGCCACAAGTACTGACCAGCCACAATAATGACGGGATGAGTAACGCAGATCAGCAATAAGAGTGGGGCCTCTTTCTGCAAATACTCTTGGGCACTGAGCATGACTGCACAGTGAGTGACAATTTCTAGAGCAAGGAAGAAGGTATTGAATTATTCAGTCAGCTGCCTTTAGGTGGAAGGGGAAATTAAATATGAACGTGTAGTCAAGTGCTGGCTATATTGTTTTTGCCATCATGGAACATTCCTTAATGAAGATTGCATTGAGCTTTGTTCCCTCTAGTGCCCAGCATGGGGATTAGCACATAAAGCAGGGCACATGTAGTCCGGAAAGCCGGGATTTCAATTGGACTAAAGCTGCTGCAAAATACAAGTTCCTACTGGCTGGAGATAGAAAGTATTCTAGGTGAGCAGATAAATAGAACTGTCTCGGGAGGGGCTCGCTGTCTTGGGACATGGGATCTACAGCTGAAGGAGCGAGAGGCGATGTACCCCTGGCTGGTAGGTGAGTGAGCGAAGCAGCCTGGACAGGGATTTTCTGTGAGTGAACCTTATTCCTGGAGACAGATCCTCAGTCAACGCCAGTGTGGCTATTTAGGGCCACTTTTGCCTATGCCCATGCAGATCCTGCTGAATCCCTGGGTCGTCAGGTTGCCATTCAGGCATCCTTCATCTCACTGCAAATCGATCAAGAGCCTGCTCTGGAACATCCTAGTGCAACAAGCCTTGGTACTGTAGGTCCAGGATTGCTGAGCAAGCAGCCCACCCTTAATATTACATTCAGAAACACTGCATGCAGACATCTTTACTCCACCCTTTTCTACATCAAAGGACTTTCTCTGGGAAACACCTTGTTTATTCTATTTATCTTTGCTGGTCCCCATTGCACAGCAACACCTTTGGGCCCCTTCATAGCTAGTTGAAGATTTTGGACACCCTTATTTCAAAGACTCCTCCACGCAAAGGAATTAGTCCACAGCACCTGTTTATCTTAATGGGGAACTCACTCAGGTTTTACATATTGTGTTTTGATGTTTTTTTGCCTGTGGCTTCAGGACTTAGCCCCTGTACACACGTTCGGAAATTCAGACGGAAAAGGTCCAATCGGACCATGTTGTCGGATAATCCGACCGTGTGTGGGCTACATTGGACTTTCCGTCGGAATGTCCGACCAACAAAGTTTGAGAGCTGGATATAAAATTTTCCGACAACATGATCCGATCGGACTTTGTCAGATCGTTTGTAGAGAACTCCGAACGGACAAATTGCCACGCATGCTCAGATCAAATTCCGAGACCAAAGCTATTGGCTACTAGCCAAAACGTAGTCCCGTTGCAACGAACGAACGTCATCACGTTCCGAACGATCGGATTTTCCGTAAACTTTGTCCGACCATGTGTATGCAATACCAGTTTCGGACAAAATCCGTCGGAAAAAAATCTACGGATTTTGTTGTTGGAATGTCCGACCGTGTGTACAAGGGCTAAGAGGGAGCTGGCTGACAAATATACTTTTCTCCCCCCTCTTGTTCCTGGAGTCATGGATCTCCTTAAGATCTATTGGCTTTTACCGCCAGGTTCACTGCTATTGCCATTCCATTTGCAATCTTCTTTATTTCTTTCGTGCCTTTTGCATTTGTGTTCTCTTTTTAATCATGTTAGAACCAGAGTGTCAGAGGTGTCAGGAGGCTTGCAAGCTCAGGGCAACCTCTTGCCAATCATCTTTTAGCAACCCCAAGGGGGTGGTGCAACAGTTCTTTGGCCTAAACAGTTATGCATGATCATACCACAATTCTCTTCAAAAGATCCTTCATTAAGCAGATTTTTCAGTGACGATATGATATTCAGTTATGATATGTAATGTCTACTTATAGCCTTACATACTGTATATCTGGGACTCCACAATGAACCTTACATCCAGTGCTAAACGCTATTTAAAAAAGCAATGAAATTAACTTGGTTCAAATACAAATCAGGCAAACTCCAAGTATATGCTTACACTTTAGAGTGGCAATATTGTCAGCAGTTGCTATTTTCTGCCTTTCTTGCATTAGTCAGCCATTGTAACACAGCTGGTGCCAGAGCTGAATGGCCAATTCACTGCCCAGGATTTATTATTTTATATAAATGTCAAAAGGAAAAATTAAGCCCCACTTCATGAAAAATTAATACCTTTTTTGGGGGTGAATAATTTTAAAATGAACAAACTGGAAAATCTTTATTTTCTGCCTTACATATCTACTGTGTTGAAGTGTGAGCACTCAGCTGTGCATTGTGCATAATAAAAGGTATTTAAAGCATATCACCCCACCCCCCCCAAAAAAAAAAAAAAATGTATTGCAGCTTTCCAGTGTCCAGATGAGTCATTGGCAATTTTTTCAGGCTTATTGCTTTATTTTCACCTGATAAACCTGTAAATAAAATGATTCCTGTTTGGGTGGCTATGCTTAGTCCACTGTATCTATAGAGAAATTCATGGTTGTCACACAGGCTTTACATAAGATTTCTGCCTTTGTTTATCTCATTATATTGGGGGGGGGGGGGGGTTTAAAAATTCACAGAAGATAGGTAACATTGTTTTTGCTTTCATGTCAGCTCACAGGGACAATGATGGACATTGCATTTAGCAAAATCAACGTGTATTTTCTGTACTTAAAGCGGAACTTCAGTCCTTTTTTCATCTTTCCATCTATCAATTCTTCTGCCCTCCTTATTTTAACTTTGGATAGTAAAACTTTTTTCTGCCAGTAAATACCTTATAAGGCCCACTTCCTCTTTCTTGTCTGGTAAAAAGCCTAGGCTTATCACATCATGCACAGCTCTCACTCTCATGAGAGTTTGCCAGGAAGGGGGGGAAGGGATGAGTCATAAGAGGACCAATGAGTGGTGCAGAGCTGGAGGTGTGCCTCTGTGTGTGTGTAAATCCAGGAAGTGAACAGGCAACAGCCTCAGCTGCCCACAGTTAAAATGGTTGCAGCCAAACTCAGTGGAGGGAGATTTCTGTGGCATATTTGGCAAGTACAGAATCACAGTACACTGGTACTTTGGATTACGAGCATAATTCTTCCAGAAGAATGCTTGTAATCCAAAGCACTCGTAGTGAGTTTCCCCATAGGAGTCAATGGAAACTCAGATAATTCGTTCCACAATGGCTGCTATTGTATGCAGTACTGCATATGGCCAATGGTGGGGGGTACCGGAGACACTTGGAAACACTTGGAGATCGTTCTGAGCTGCTCTGATGCACTCGGAGACTTGGAGAGGCTCGGAGAAACTCGGGAAAGGAGCGTTTCCGACTGTCTCCGAGTGGCTCTGAGTGCATCCAAGCAGCTCCAAGTGTCACTGGCGCCCACGCACCTCTAGCTAAATGCGGTACTGCACATCCAATTGGCTTGAATACTGCTAGTCTTGTAAGCGAGTCAGAATTTTTTTAAAATAATAGCTTGTATTGCGAAACGCTTGTAAACCGCGTTACTCGCAATCCGAGGTATTACTGTATATATAAAATATGCAAAGTGGTTGGAGGGAAGCTTCAGAATGGCAAATATGTTTTTATTACAAATTATGTGAGTAGACTGCAGTTCCTCTTTAACATGTCCCTAGCTTGAAAAATTAAAATGAATGCAGCCACCACATCTACTGGTAAGTGGATATATACACTAAATTGTTCTTGGGTTTTGTTATCCTTAGGCGCATTAGTGCTAAACCATTCAGCCATGGAAGGTCTGTTCTTGTGCCCAATCAAAATAACAGAGTACATGGATGGCACAGGCAATGTTATACTGACGTTTCCACTGCCTCAAACCTGAGGCTTTCAGGAGTTGTAACTTTAACCTTTCTGCCAGCCATCACCACTAACTGACCACAGTCAGTATTGTGCATTAAAAAGGAAACGTGGGATAGAAATATGGGTGCTTCCTTTGCTTTCTTCTTTGGATAAGGTTAAAACTTTATTATCAAACTGTGTTTACTTTTTAAAATCATAACAGAAATGACCCAAATTATCCTGATCAAAAGTTTACATACCCTGGTGATTTTGGCCTGATAATATGCACACAAGTTGACACAAAGGGGGTGAATGGCTATTAAAAGTAACCATTGTCACCTGTGATCTGTTTGCTTGTAATTAGTGTGTGTGTGTGTGTGTGTGTGTGTGTGTGTGTGTGTGTGTGTGTGTGTGTGTGTGTGTGTGTGTGTGTGTGTGTGTGTGTGAAAGGTCATTGAGTTTCTGGACTCCTGACAGACCCTTGCATCTTTCATCCAATGTTGCACTGACGTTTCTGGCTTCTAAGTCATTGGGAAAGAAAAAGAATTGTCAAAGGATCTGCAGGAAAAGGTAGTTGACCTGAATAATACAGGAAAGGGATATAAAAAAAGATATCCTAGGAATTGAGAATGCCAATCAGTGGTTTTAAAACTTTAATTAAGAAGTGGAAAATGAGGGGTTCTATTGAAGCCCAACCACGGTCAGGTAGATCAAAAATTTCAGCCACAACTGCCAGGAAAATAGTTTGGGGTGCAAAAAAAAAAACACAAAATAACTTTAGGTGAAATACGGGACTCTCTGAAAACATGTGGTGTGGCTGTTTCAAGATGCACAATAAGGAGGCACTTGAAGAAAGATGGGCTACATGGGCGAGTCGCCAGAAGAAAGTAATTTCTACGCAAATGTCACAAAGTATCCCGCTTACAATATGCCAAACAGCACAGAGACAAACCTCAAACCTTCTAGCACAAAGTCATTTGGAGTGATGGAACCAAAATGTAGGTTTTTGGTCACAACCATAAACACTGCATTTGCAGAGGAGTCAACAAGGCATATGATGAAAGGTACACCATTCCTACTTTGAAACACGGAGGTGGATTGCTGATGATTTGGGTTGTGTGAGCTACAAAGGCACAGGAAATTTGGTCAAAATTGATGGCAAGATGAATGCAGTATGTCATCAAAAAATACCGGGGGAACATTTGCATTCATCAGCCAAGAAGCTGAGCATGGGACGTACGTTGACATTCCAACATGACAACCAAGGCCAAGTCCACCTGTCATTGGCTACAGCTAGGGATGAGCTTGGTGTTCGAGTCAAATGTATGTTCGACTCGGACATCGGCTATTTGCACGTTCGGCGAAAAACTGAACGTTATGGGCCGTTTGCGCAAAATTCGTGTGGTGCTCACGCCCCACAATGCACTGCGCCATGCAGTGCATTGCTTGCTCATGATTGGCCAAGCATGCAATGTGACCCCACATGCTTGGCCAATCACAGTAACGGCAGCGAAGAGCTATAATTGGCCACAGGCAGGATGCCTGTGGCAATTATAGCTCAGGGGGTTTAGTACACACCCCACACTATATAAGGCTGCCAGCGTGGCGGCCTTGTGTAGTGTGTTCCAGCATGCAGGGAAAGAGCTAGATAGGCAGGGACCGTGTGTTCTTTTCTCAGGCATCTGCAGGAGTTAGTGGGTGTTGTGTGCCTCCAGCACAGTATACACCTGTATCTACCCTTTATTGCTGATGTTCTCTAATACAGGCATCTGCAGGAGTTAGTGGGTGTTTTGTGACTCCAGCACAGCACAGTATACACCTGTATCTACCCTTTTTTGCTGGTGTTCTCTAATACAGGCATCTGCAGCCTTTACAGTGGGTGTTGTATGCCTCCAACACAATATACGCTACCCAATTGCTGGTTTTCCCATCTCCCTGCAGGCCATTACTATGTCTGGAAGGCCAAGAAGGAGAGGCAGACAGTCACGAGCCAATAAAAGAGGGCAAGCAGGCTCTGTGTCTAGAGACAACAGTGCTGGTCGTGGACGCGGTGCATCGTCATCAGCACGTGGCCATGGGACACACTTGTCCTTATTTTCGGCAGCTGGACATGTTGAGCTGCATCATGCCAAAGACTTGGAAGAGTTGATGACCAAGCCCTCTTCATCCTCCTCATCCTCTCTCACCCAGGCTCAGGGTACTAGCAAAGCAGCTGCCAATGCGTTCTCTTCCCTCGTCTCAATGTCATCAGTCACTCCTTCCCTAGACCCACCATGTCCTCCTGAGGAGTCCCCCGAACTGTTTGAGCACAGTGTTGGGTGCATGCTCCAGAAGGATGCCCAGTGTTTTGAAGGCTCTGATGATGATACCCAGCTAGAGGAAGGCAGTAGCGTGAGCGCAGAGAGAGGGGATGCTCAAGAAGAACAGCAATCTGGCAGTTATGTTCCACCAGCTGCAGCATACTGCCAAGTTTGCTCCAGCGATGAAGAGGGAGGGGATGATGAGGTCACTGACTCCACGTGGGTGCCTGATGCCCTCCGGGGGCTAGCTCAGGGGCAGCACACGACTGAATCACACTGCAGAGCTCCGCCTGTGCACGTTATTCCAAAAGTTCTTTGGTGTGGGCCTTTGAGACGAATGCATCAGATCGCACCGCTGCTATTTGCAACATATGTCTCAAGTGTACCTCGCGTGGCCAAAACATCAGCCGCTTGGGCACCACATGCTTGACCAGACACATGTTGACCTGCCATACAGCTCATTGGCAAGCGTACCTTAAAGACCCACACCAAAGAACAAAGCGGACCTCTCCTTACTCCTCATTAGCTGGGATCTCCAACCCCACTAGACCTTCAGTCCTCTCTGAAACCTGCACTGAGAGGAATGAAGGTGTAGAATTAGGTGTGTCACAGCCAAGTACTTGCGGGCACTCTGCCAGCAGTACACCCACGTCCGATTGTAGCAGGCAAACTTCCCTGCCCCAGCTGCTGGACCGTAGAAAGAAGTTCACTCCTAGTCATCCACATGCCCAGCGGTTGAATGCTAGCTTAGCTAAATTGCTAGCACTTTAACTGCTGCCTTTTTCAGTTGGTAGACTCGGCCCCCTTTCGTGAGTTTGTGCAATGTGCGGTTCCTCAGTGGCAGGTCCCCAAACGCCACTTTCTCACGGAAGGCGATTCCGGCTCTCTACCAGCATGTGGAAGGCAATGTCCATGCCTCGCTGGACAGGGCAGTCAGTGGTAAGGTGCATATTACCGCTGACTCATGGTCCAGCAGGCACGGACAGGGATGTTATCTATCTTTCACAGCCCATTGAGTCACTCTTCTGGCAGCTGGGAAGGATGCAGGACAAGGTGCAGTAGTGTTGGAGGTTGTTCCGCCACCACGCCTCCAAAATGCTACTACTGGTTGTGACACACCTCTCTCCTCTACCCCCTCTTCTTCCTCCATGGCCTCTTCCAGTGCTCTGTCTTCGGAACCAGTGGTGCTCCGTAGGCGTTCAAGGGGCTACGCAAGTACGCAGACAAAAAGATGCCATGCTGTGCTTGCGCTAGTTTGTTTGGGGGACAGGAGCCACACTGGGGCAGATATTTTGTCAGCTCTGCAGGGGCAGGCCGAAAGGTGGTTGACGCCACGCCAGCTTAAGCCAGGAATGGTGGTTTGCGACAATGGCACCAACCTCCTCTCCGCCCTCCGACAGGGACAACTGACCCATGTGCCCTGTGTGGCTCACGTGCTTAACCTGGTGGTGCAGCGGTTCTTGGGCAGGTACCGGGCTTACAGGATGTCTCGAGGCAGGCCAGGAAAGACTGTGTGCATTTCTGCCGATTTAATGCCAGTGCTCGGCTGGCTGAGCTCCAAAAGGAGTTGAACCTGCCCAAGAACCGCCTTATATGTGACATGCCCACCAGGTGGAACTCAACATTGGCCATGCTGCAGAGGCTGCACACACAGCAGAGGGCCATCAATGAGCACCTGTGCGACTACGGCACCAGGACAGAGTCAGGGGAGCTTGTTTTTTTTCACCATGCCAGTGGGGCATGATCAGAGATGCATGCACTGTCCTGTCACCATTTGAGGATTCCATGAGGATGTTGAGCAGTGACAGTGCATGCATGAGTGACACTGTACCTCTTATCCACCTGTTGGAGCGTATGCTGCATGGAATAATGGACAGGGCACTTGAGGCAGAACAGAGGCAGGAAGAGGAGGACTTCCTTACCTCTCAAGGCCCCCTTTATCCAGACAGTGTTCCTGCTGTCCCACCCATCACACAGGAAGAGGACGAGGAGGAGGAGGCTTGTGTCAGCATGGAGGTGAAGCCTGGCACTCAGCATCAGCAGTCCTTTGGGGATGATTTACAGTCCCAAGAAACACGTGGACTTGTACGTGGCTGGAGGGGGGTGGCTGCGGATCAGGTTGTCCTTAGTGACCCAGAGGAGTCCAGACCGAATGCCTCAGCTAACCTACGCTGCATGGCCTCCCTGACTCTGCAAAGCCTGTGGAAGGATTCTCCTATTCTTTGGATTAAGGAGAGGGACCATTACTGGCTGGCCACTCTCCTTGATCCACGGTACAAGGGTAAGGTTGCGGACCTTATCTTGCCATCGCAGAGGAGGAGACATCTTGCAGAAAGGTCTGTGCAATGCGTACCCAGAGACTGGGAGGTTACAAACTCCTGGTCCCTGACAATGTTTTGCTGAGGCTTCGGCCAGTCACAGAAGGAGCGTTGGAGAAGGTGGCTATCTGACCGATGCGTTCAGACAATTTTTTAGTCCGCAGCCCCAAGGTATGATCGGTTCCAGCAACCATCGCCAGCATCTGATTTACATGGTGCAGGAATACCTAGAAGCAAGCTCAGACTTGGACACCTTTCCCACCGAAAATCCTCTGGCTGTGTCTTCAGGATTTATCACTGGCCAGAGCTTGCACAGTATGCAATTGAGCTACTGGCCTGTCCTGCATCCAGCGTTCTTTCTGAACGCAACTTCAGTGCTGCTGGTGGCTTTGTAACCGATTACAGGGTGCGCCTGTCCACCAACTAGGTTGATCGACTGACCTTCATAAAGATTAATCAGTCTTGGATCACCACCAGCTACCAAGCACCTGAAGTTGATGTAACCGAATTATTTTTTTTTAAATGTCACATCCCTTCAAGACTGCTGATGCTGAGTGACTGTCCTGTTATGTTGACTGACTATCCTCTGACTCCTCAATGATCCTGCTGATATCTTGGAAAAACATTTTTGGTTCTGGGTGATGCCACCAGCCCAATTTTTCAGCCCCTGTTTAACAGGGGCATGCAATTACAATTTTTGATGCAATGCTTTGCAGCAGGGCTCATTCCTGCAATCCAACTAGAGTATATGGGAGAGGTTGCAGTGTCGTGGCACCAGCACCAGTGCCCAAGGCCCAATTTTTCAGCCCCTGTTTAACAGGGGCATGTAATTACAATATAATATTTGACAGCAGGGCCCATTCCTTCGCCCACCGAGAGTAACTGTGAGGGCTTATAGTGTTGTGGCACCAGCACCACCACCACAACCACCAAAGGCCCAATTTTTCTACCACTGTTCAACAATGGCATGTAATTACATTTCTTGATATAATTGTTCACAGCAGGGCGCTCCAGTGTTGTGGCAACACCAACACCTTAGGCCCCCCATTTCTGCAGAGCATATAGGGCGGGCCCCTACTTTCAAACATCCAACTTACAAACATATCCTACTTGCAAACGGAAGGAGACAACAGGAAGTGAGATGAAAAAAGTAAAAAAAAAAAAATTATACAGGGGTGATAACCCTTCCCTAGGTTTTCCAAAAAGCTTAAAAATAGATTTTTTGACTGGAGTTACACTTTAAAAATGTACCAGTTCAAAATTACAACAGATTCTACTTAACAAACCTACACAGTCCTTGTCTTGTTTGCACTGCCTGTATACTGCTGTTCTGAGTATAAAGGGCCTGGGGGCCCCATGCCTTTCCTTTTTTTAATTTGGGTACAGGGTTCCCCTTAATATCCGTACAAGACCCAAAGGTGCTGGTAATGGGCAGGGGGGGCTATCCGTGCCATTTTTCTCGATTTTCATCCGTATTGCCGGAACCAGATATTACATTAAAACCGCAAGTAGTTTTAAATGACTTTTTTTCAGTTAAATTAAATTTTGTGCAGGGACTGTTCTAAACACAGGAAACACGTGGCATTTCACAGACATACTATAGACACCATCCAGGCACGATATTTAAAGGAATATTTCCGTTTTTTTTTTTCACTTTAATCGTCATTAACATCACTGCTCCCGAAAAAACATCAGTGTTTAAAAAAAATTTAGGCATTGACCCATGTCCCCTGGGGCAGGAGCCGGGTCGCCAAACCCTTTTTAGGATAATATCTTATATCTAACTTACGGTAGGTTTATTTGGCATTATAGATTGGTCACTGGGCCGCTTTAAATTCAACCTATTACCTGAAAAGAATGTAATATTAACCTCTCCTGCTGCCTGCTGTTTTATTGAAAAGGAATTGTCCCATCTTCTGGGAAACCGACACTTGGGGGAGCATTAATCTCCTGTGTCCCCCTCAGTGCTCAGTGATTTCTGCAACTGTCACTACAGAACACAAAATCATTTACAGAAATTGCAACCGCAGCATTATCCCTGTCCAATCCTCAGCAGGAACCTGTAGCTGACCGCAAGTTTCACCGCAGGCCCCTGAGTTTCCATGGTCAAATCATGTTCCCATGCCCTCTCATGATCCATTTGCAATTTGCTAGTCCTGTTTTATGGTGCTTATTACAGCAACTCATCAGCTTGTCAAAATAATGTATCTTCTAAATTTGTGAGTCACTCCAGAGGCCCAATATAATCTTTTTGCTTACTGCTAATGTCGTCTCTCTGCAGTCAGCTAAACACTTGCTCCATGAATTCTATTTCAAGTTTTCCTGCAATATAAGCTTATAAACTGATCTGAAAAAAATATTTGTCACTACACCACATCAGTGAAGTATGCATTTCTGTCCTGCATGCTTGTTCAAGGTCAATGACTCCCTAAGTAGTACGGTGAGTTACAGTATTTTCAGGATGACACCCATGGAGCTTGAATCTTTTAAAAATAAGTGAACAAAGGCAGCTTTAATTGCACTGTTAATAAAGTGATGCCATTGTACTCCATAACCCACTAGGTGCTTATTGCAATATTGCTTAATTATTATTACATATTGCTTACAAGTTGCCTATAACTCATTTTGCTCTTAGATACCCATACCTAGAACCCCCCCAATGGTCCTTGATCCTGTGGGACAGTCCTGGATTGGCATGCCGCTGAGCCCAGGATCTGTGCTAGCACTGAAAATACAAGTGAAGGCGCAAAAACTTGAAAATCATAAGTAACCCAATAACAGTAGCTCTGTATTAAAAGCACAGTCTATGCAAGTCCATGTGCAAGATAGTGGGTTAAAAGTCCAAAATAAACAGGGCTGCCATCATATCAGAACAGAAACCAAGTTCCAGGAAACTACAGAAAAAACAAGAGAAGCGCCTCAGGGTGCAGACGTTTAACCGGTTCCCGACCAGCCGCCGCAGTTATACTGTGGCAGGTTGGTCCGTCTTCGCGAAGCGTCGTAGCTATACATTGCGTCCCCCCTCCTCCCCGACGATCGGATTCGATCCAGAACTGATCAATCTCCAGGCCCAGGCCTATGGTATCTGGCCTGGGCCTGGTGATTGGTCCTGGTGAATGAGATCCTTCCCCCTGACCGAGGAAAGAGAACATCTAATAGCACCAACACTACACTGACACCGGTCCACATAGGTACATTTGTCACCCCCATGCACCCCCCCAGTTAACCCCTTCACCCCCTGTCACTGTGTCACCCAGTGCAGCATTCAGGTTTTTGTTTTTTGATCACTGTACTGGCATCATTAGGGTCTGATACAAAAATCAGACCCCCCCAATAAAGGTTTAACCCCTTGATCACCCCGTCACCAGTGATTACTGTATAAGTGTATAAGTGTTAAGGGTGATGCAGTTTAGCTAGTTTCTTTTTTATAGCATCAGGGCACCCACTGTATTTTATCTAAAAGGTTTAACCCCCTGATCACCCGGCGGGTTAGGTCACCCCAGGGAGTGTCAGATTAGTGGCAGTAGCGCTAACACCCATGCACGCACCATACACCCCCCTTCGTAGTATAGTATCTGAACGGATCAATATCTGATCCGGTCTATACTAGTGTCTCCAGCAGTTTAGAGTTCCCAAAAATTCAGTGTTAACGGGATCAATCCAGATACTTGCTAGCACCTGCATTTAGCCCCTCCGCCCAGCCCAGCCCACCCAAGTGCAGTATGAATCGATCACTGTCACTTACAAAAACACAACTGCAGCATTCGCAGGGTCAGGCCTGATCCCTGCGTACACTAACAGTTTTTTTGTTGCAGCGTTTGAAGCAGTCGCTGACAGTCGGGAGCTTTTTTCTTGTGGGTCAGTAAATTTAGAGACCAAAATATCAAATCAAAGGTACACTAATGAAGAGGTCTACACATTTCTGAGCATGACAGATAGTGAAGAGGAAGTCACTCATCTGTCAGATTCAGGCTCAGAATACAAGCCTGTAGACAGCAGTGGCACCTTGACAGACATCTCTGATGACAGAGTTGTGGTCCCTGCCAAGGTCAGGCGTACGAGACCCTGTTCTTCTGCTGTCCTTGAGGTACAAGAACCGCAGGGCTCTTGTATGGAGCATATAGCCAGTATTAGTGCTGCTCATCCTTCTGGTGAACCGGCAAGCACCAGGGGCCTAGTACATCCTGGTCGTACATCCAGCACTGCAGTAACACTTGGTGACGTGGCGAATCCCATAAGTGCAGTTCAAGCTGGCGAGGTGGCTAGCATGAGTAGTGCCCCAATGCCATCAAGAAGACAAACACAGGCCCATCGAGCCCATAGTGCCCCTCCTGCTGCATTCGCCAAACCTAATTGGGAGCCCACCACTTCTGTAGCACCCCTACTTCCCCCATTCACTGGCCAACCTGGAATTCAGGTGGATTTTAAATCAATTGATTTATAGTTGCTGTTTTTCACCGAAGATCTCTATAGCTCTATTGTGGACCAAAGCAATTTGTATGTAGGTCAATTTATCGCCACTAATCCCCAGCTGACCCTTGCCAGAGATTGGAAACCAATTACGGTTTCTGAATTTAAGATCTTTCTGGGCCTATCTGTCAGGTCACCTTGAGGCGAGGTGACAGATGCACACCGTAGGGATCAGGAGTGGACCGCAAGATTGTGGACCCTACGGCTGACTGCTGCGGATGGGAGACAGATCCCACCGGGGTTAGAGCGTAACATTCCCTGGGGCGCGGAGTCTAAGAGCCAGCAGGTGTTCACCAGAGCCTCTAGTGGTAAGGATGGACTTGGCTGCAACTGGCTCCAGGTCGCGACCCCCAGCTCACACCCACAGTAGTTAACAGGAGGATAGGGATAGTGAGGGACAAAGCCAAGGTCGGGGCCAAAAGCAGACAGGAATAGTCAGGGACACGCCAAAAGGTCAGGATCACAGGCAAACAGGGATAGTCAAGGACACAGTTACATATTTAGTCAGGTTGAAAAAAGACACAAGTCCATCCAGTTCAACCACAAAAAAAAAAAATATATTATATATATATATATATATATACATATACACACACACACACACACACACACACACACACACACACACACACACACACACACACACACACACACACACACATATACCAGCCCATATACCCAATTCTATACCCACAGTTGATCCAGAGGAAGGCAAAAAAAAAACCAGCAGAGCATGAGCCAATTTTCTAAAGCAGGGGAAAAAAATTCCTTCCTGATCCCCCGAGAGGCAATCGGATTTTCCCCGGATCAACTTTACCTATAAATGTCAGTACCCAATTATATTATGTACACTTAGGAAATAATCCAGGCCTTTCTTAAAGCAATCCACTGAGCTGGCCATAACCACCTCTGCAGGGAGTCTATTCCACATTTTCACAGCTCTCACTGTGAAGAAACCTTTCCGTATTTGGAGATGAAATCTCTTTTCCTGTAGACGTAAAGAGTGCCCCCTTGTCCTCTTTGTTGACTGTAAAGTGAGTAACTCGACACCAAGTTCCCTATATGGACCCCTTATATATTTGTACATGTTGATCATATCCCCCCTTAATCTCCTCTTATCAAGAGTGAATAAATTCAGTTCCTCTAATCTTTCCTCATAGCCGAGTTCCTCCATGCCTCTTATCAGTTTGGTTGCCCTTCTCTGCATTTCTCCAGTTCACCGATATCCTTTTTGAGAACTGGTGCCCAAAACTGAACTGCATATTCCAGATGAGGTCTTACTAATGATTTGAACAGGGGCAAAATGATATCTCTCTCTCTGGAGACCATACCTCTCTTAATACAGGAAAGGACTTTGCTAGCTTTGGAAACCGCAGCTTGGCATTGCATGCTATTATTGAGCTTATGATCTACCAAAACCCCCAGATCCTTCTCCACTATGGATTCCCCCAGTTGTACTCCCCCTAGCATGTATGATGCATGCATATTCTTAGCCCCCAAGTGCATAACTTTACATTTCTCAAAATTAAACCTCATCTGCCACAGTCGCCCAAATATACAGAGCATTGAGGTCGGCTTGTAAATTGCGGACATCCTGTAAGGAAGTTATTCCACTGAATAGCTTGGTGTCATCTGCAAACACGAAAATGTTACTTTTGATCCCAGACCCAATATCATTTATAAAGATATTAAAAAGTAAGGGTCCCAACACTGAACCTTGGGGTACACCACTGATAACCTTAGACCATTCAGAGTAAGAATCATTAACCACTACTCTCTGTATTCTGTCTTTTTAGCCAGTTTTCTATCCATTTACAGACCGATATTTCCAAACCTGTAGACTTTACCTTACACATGAGCCGTGTGTGCGGAACTGTATCGAACGCTTTTGCAAAATCCAAATATATCACATCCACCGCCACCCCTCTGTCCAAGGTTTTACTTACCACCTCATAAAAAGAAATCAGGTTTGTCTGACAACTTCTGTCTTTCATGAATCCATGCTGTCTGTTGCTCAAAATATTTTTGTCCTGCAAGAACTTGTCTATGTGGCCTTTTATTAATCCCTCCAGTATCTTCCCAACTATAGTTTAACTTCTAACGGGTCTATAATTACTTGGTAAAGACTTTGTTCCCCTTTTAAATATAGGCACCACATTGGCCCAGCGCCAATCCAGAGGTACTATTCCTGTCATTAATGAGTCCCTAAAAATTAGATACAATGGCTTTGAAATTACAGAGCTCAATTCTTTTAGGATCCGTGGGTGGATGCCATCAGGTCCAGGTGCTTTATCCACCTTTATTCTGTCCAAATATTTCTGGACCATATCACTTTTGAGCCATTGTGGATTTGGGGCTGTGTCAGTACCACCCCCATTATGGACATGAGCTCCCCCATGCTCCTTTGTATACACAGAGCTGAAGAAAGTATTTAATATGTTAGCCTTTTCTTTGTCCCCAGTCACCCACTCCAGATTATTCTGAAAAGGGCCTACATGCTCAGACTTAACCTTTTTACTATTAATATATTTGAAGAATTTTTGTTGGGGTTTGTCCTACTATCTTTTGCAATCTGTCTTTCATTTTAAATTTTTGCATCCTTGATTTCCATTTTACATATTCTGTTATATTCCTTGTAACATTTAAATGACACTAGCGTTCCTTCATTTTTATATTTTTTAACACGCCAAAGTCGGTAACGGAACAACAGAAGAGCACACGGCAGGTAACAGGAAGCTAACACACAAAGGTTGATCAGCAGGGTTGGCCTGCAGTGCACAGGTTAATATAGAGCTCCCTGATAGGAGCTAGGGTGGAGCCATGCCAGAGGATGGATTACAAAAGCAGACAGGTGAGGGTCGGCTGGTCTCTAGAGATGAACACATGGAAACAGGTAAGCAGACAAACTATTGCATAACCATGACACTATCCCTCCTCATGAGCATAACTAAAATGAGTGAGTTGCGGTCATATTGGTCCACTGACCCAATTCACCATATGCCCGTGTTCTCTGCATACATGACACCAATGAACTCAGTCGTCCTCGGGGTGACCCTGGATTTGATCGGCTCTACAAAATTCGGCCCCTCATAAACCAATTTAACAGTTTGCAGCCTAGTTTACTCCCGATCAAATTGTCTGCATCGATGAGTCCCTGATTTTTTTGTGGCCGCTTGTCTATCAAACAGTATCTTCCCAGATCCCTTGCCAGATATGGGGTCAAGATGTATAAGCTCTGTGACAGGGCAACAGGCTATACATATAGTTTTATGGTTTACGAAGGAAAAGAGTCACGTAGAGCCGGAGAACTGCCCAGACTACATAGGGAGCGCTGGCAAGATTGTGCGGTACTTGGTGTCACCCTTATTCGGGAAAGGGGTACCACCTGTACGTGGACAATCATTACACGAGAGTGCCACTTTTTAGTCATCTTTTTGATTATGGAATTGGCGCATGTGGCACCGTGCGATCTAATCGCCGGAGCTTCCCCCAATGGCTTGTAGAATCCTGACTTAGACGGGGGGGGGGGGAGGGAGAGAGCCTACTTGAAGTGTAATAATTTGTTAGCAGTGAAAGGGAGGGAGTCAAAGAATGTTTTTGTTCTGTCCTCGCTTTACACAGACACAACTGTCCAAATTCATACAGAGACTGGCGTTGTGGAGAAATCCCTCTGTGTCCATGAATACAACCTTAATATGGGAGGGGTGGACCTCAACGACCAGTTGTTGGTGCTGTACCCAATTGCCCATAAGGCCAGATGCTGATACAAAAAAGTGTCTTTATATTTAATTCAATTGGCTCTGCTGAATGCTTTTGTGCTTTACAAAGCTTCAGAACGGACTGGATCCTTCCTTAAATTCCAGGAAGAGATTATCACAGCCCTTCTGTTTCCAGATTGTGCTTAGGCCCACCTTCCCAATGCAAATGCGTTGAGCCGGCTGCATGAGAGGCATTTTCCTTATGTCCTCCCTGGTACCCCTACCCAAAGAAGATGTGTCTACAGAAAACACGGATTTAAGCATGACACCCGCTTTTATTGTCCCTCCTGTCCTGACCAACCTTTTCTCTGCATCTGTGACTGTTTCAAATGTTACCACAAACTAGTTGAGTATTAGCATAGGGTACATTACTAAACAGTCCTAGTCTCTCTTATGTTCGCTGATTATTTTTCTATATTGATTGTTCTCTGTTTTATTTTTAACTATGTTTTATTGTATTTGCATGTATGGTATATTATACTGTAATGTTTTTTTATTGTGAACCGTCATTTTCTTAGCAGGTACGCCATTTGCAGCTGCAGCAGGGGTTTATTTATTCTGACAGCAAGAACATTTGCTCCCACTATACATAAAGCTCCAGCGTGACTCCAGCGCTGTCAGAGGTGATTTCACCACCACAGATAAAAAGCATGGGGGCAGGGGAGGAGAAGCGCTTTGCTCCTAACATTAAGGGCAGATTGCTTCGGCATATATTTTTTTTTTAGGCACAGATTGAAATGTTTTATTTTTACTATGTTTTATTGTATTTGCTTTGCAGGTATTGCAAGTATTATGCCGCGTACACACGATCGGACTTTCCGCCAACAAAACTGTGGATTTTTGTTCGAAGGTTATTGGCTCAAACTTGTCTTGCATACACACAGTCACACAAATGTTGGCCAACAATTCAGAACGTGGGAACGCGGCAACAAAAAGGAAGTTCAATAGCCAGTGCGCCACACTTTGGGCTAATCTTGTTTTTATTTTGTGTTAGTAGAAGTTTGGCAAGAGACGGTTCACGCGTTTCAGCCTTGTGCTTTTCAGTTTGTTTCTGCTTTTCGGTTTGTGCTTGTTGGATCGTATCTGTTCTTCAGTGTGTGTTGTCGGTTCATTCCTGTCTTTCAGTGCATTCTAGTTATAGTTCGCTTCTGTTTTTCAGTGTGTTCTTGGCCACTTGTTTCTGATTTTCAGTGTGTTCTGTCAGTTCATTCTGTGCAGCCGACCGTTTTCTAGCCATGTTGTGGTTACATACTCGTCTTAGAGTTCGTGCTGTTGTTGGGCTTGGTGTTGGAATTCTTGCTTTGACCTAAGTCCAGTCCATGAACAGGGGGAGGAGGAGTTCATGGACCAAGAATTGGTTACTTAATTGTGACCAATTCTCTCATATGCCTTTGCTGCGGGAGCTCCAGGGGAATAATCCTGACGATTTCAGGAACTATCTCCAGGTGATGGACCCCGTCTATCATCGTCTGTTGGATATGCTGTCCCCTATATTACCAAGCAGGACACCTGCATGGGGCAAGCCATCACTCACAAGCTGGTCGGGACCCCCGTGAGTCCGGTCGCGGGACCCGCGGACTCGATCGCCGCGGGCATCCCCGCGATCGTCTCACGGAGTGGCCGAATGGAGGAAATGCCGTGTAAACAGCATTTCTCCATTCTGCCTAGCAACTAGTGACACTGATCTCTGCTCCATGTGATTGGAGCAGAGATCAGTGTTCACTAAATGAATGCCCAACCCCCCCCCCCCACAGTTAGTAACACACCCCTAGGAACACTTAACCCCTACACTGCCACCCACTGGTTAACCCCTTCACTGCCAGTGTCATTTACACAGGAATCACTGCATTTATATAGCAGTGATTACTGTATAAATGACAATGGTCCCAAAAATGTGTCAAAAATGTCTGATGGGTACCTACCTCTATACCTACCTCTTTTGTGGTCATATTTATGGATGAATTAGACTCTTAGAATACTCCTAATAGTGGACTTTTAAGGCACGTACAGTAAATATTAAGATTTTTTTTTAAAGATTCAAACAGTTTATTGAAATTTTTTTTTTTTATAAAAATACATAAAACAAGGAATGCATAAATACACTGGTAGTCTGTACATATGAGAATTACTTGAAATACCCTACGCGTTTCGGAGAGACTCAATTCTCCTTCAGGGAATATGTACAATTGTAAGAAATAATCTATTGGAACAGAAAATAGAATATAGATTAGAAAATAATTCCTATCTTCGGGAAAAAAGCATACCGTATATACTCGAGTATAAGCCGAGATTTTCAGCCTCTTTTTTGAGGCTGAAAGTGCCCCCCTCGGCTTATACTCGAGTCATCGCTGTCTGCCCGCTCGATCAGCGTGTCGAGCAGACAGACAGCGGCCATTCTGATTCAAAAGCCGCGCCTCCGGCTCCGCCTTCGCCTGTGATAGGCGGAACACTGAATTTCCCAGCAGCCTGTGTTCCGCCTATCACGGGCATCTTCTCATCCTCGTACTACGGACGAGGATGATACGACGTCCGTGATAGGCGGAACACAGGCTGCTGGGAAATTCAGTGTTCCGCCTATCACAGGCGAAGGAGGAGGCGCGGCTTTTGAATTTTACAATGGCCGCCGACGAAGAGGGCACGGGACGGAGGCAAGGCAAGGCACGGCACGGCACGGGACAGGACGGGACGGGACGGGACGGGACGGGACGAAGGCAAGGCACGACACGGGACGGAGGCTCGGGACAAAGGCGAACACAGGTAGGCTGGACACACACACACACACACACACACGGATGGAGACACACACACACGGATGGATGGATGGATGGAGACACACACACACACACACACACACGGATGGAGACACACACACACGGATGGATGGATGGATGGATACACACACACACAGGGATGGATGGATGGATGGAGACACACACACACAGGGATGGATGGATGGATGGATGGATGGAGACACACACACACAGGGATGGATGGATGGATGGATGGATGGAGACACACACACACAGGGATGGATGGATGGATGGATGGAGACACACACACACAGGGATGGATGGATGGATGGACACACACACACACAGGGATGGATGGACGGACACACAGGGATGGACGGACACACAGGGATGGACGGACACACACACAGGGATGGACAGGCATGTCTCACCCTCGGCTTATACACGAGTCAATAAGTTTGCCAGTTTTTTTGGGGGTAAATTGGGGGCCTCGGCTTATATTCGGGTCGGCCTATACTCGAGTATATACGGTACATATTATCTTCCATATACTTCACTATTGTAATAGTCACAATGGGCTTCTCTCTCTGGACTGAGCATGCCCGGCGGGAGTACCCAGAGGGAAAATGGCCACAGATGACATACGCGGCTGTATTTCCCTGCAACGCCGCCGGACGGCTTGGTGTGCCGGGCGCTGCCCGGGAATGGATGCCCATCATGGCATAGGAGATAAGGTCACCGGACAGGGGCCAGACCAAAATATTCTATAGGAGAACGAACACCCAAAGGGATTAAATATTATATACAAGGGAGAAGAAGAACCATCGGCTTTAGTTTAAACATGAGCCCTCAGGACATATTAAGTATACAAGAGATAACTATATATATATATATATATATATATATATATATATATATATATATATATACACCCAGTGAACGGAATACCTGGTGTTTGTAAATTGCTCGTACATCATTTTATATTACCAGGAAGGACATTAGGTTTACAGGAAACAGTACATATATGCCTAAAACATAGTATATAGTAGGGATGCACCGAAATTTCGGCCGTCGAAACATATCGGGCCGAAAATGCCCTGTTCAGCAATTTGCCGAAAGGAAAAAACGGCCGATAATTGAGCCGAAAATGGGGCAGGGCCTGGGGGCGGTCCAGATTGGACGGGTGATCTGTCTATCAAAGTGCCTGGACAAGGGGGAGGGGCTGTGTGTGACGGCGCGCGACGGGGAACACACAGCTATTGAAATTAAAGCTGTGATGTTCCCGGCGCTCTATTCAACCAGACAGCTCTCTTCACTGCACAGGGGCATCGCTGGCTGCATCGCTGGCTGCATCACTGGGGGCAACGCTGGCTGCATCACTGGGGGCAACGCTGGCTGCATCACTGGGGGCAACGCTGGCTGCATCACTGGGGGCAACGCTGGCCGCACTTATCTCTTTTATCATGTCGCCAGTCTCTGACCACCTCCTGTACCATGTCGCCAGTCTCTGACCACCTCCTGTACCATGTCCCCAGTCTCTGACCACCTCCTGTACCATGTCCGCAGTCTCTGACCACCTCCTGTACCATGTCCGCAGTCTCTGACCACCTCCTGTACCATGTCCGCAGTCTCTGACCACCTCCTGTACCATGTCCCCAGTCTCTGACCACCTCCTGTACCATGTCCCCAGTCTCTGACCACCTCCTGTACCATGTCCTCAGTCTCTGACCACCTCCTGTACCATGTCCCCAGTCTCTGACCACCTCCTGTACCATGTCCCCAGTCTTTGACTATCTCCTGTATAAAAATATTTTTTAAAAACAGTCATTTTTGGTATCGGTGCTGTTTTGGTATCGGTTTTCGGCCTAGTGTATTTTTAATTTTCGGTATCGGTTTCGGCACCAAAAAACCCTTTTGGTGCATCCCTAGTATATAGAATGTAATAGCAGATTAATTATACATAATTTTAAAAGAACCACAGAAAAAAAAAAAAAACTGAAAAAGACACCATCGGTATCCAATGTCTAAAAGTATGCCCAATATATAGATACACAATATCCAGCAATAGAAATAAATAAAATAAGATGCCCAGTATAGAAAAAACAAACACGCCATGAACAGAAGCCTTATAATGAATCACGAGAAAAAAAAAATACCATGGCATATTTGACCACCTCCTGTACCATGTCCGCAGTCTCTGACCACCTCCTGTACCATGTCCCCAGTCTCTGACCACCTCCTGTACCATGTCCCCAGTCTCTGACCACCTCCTTTTGTACCATGTCCCCAGTCTCTGACCACCTCCTGTACCATGTCCCCAGTCTCTGACCACCTCCTGTACCATGTCCCCAGTCTCTGACCACCTCCTGTACCATGTCCCCAGTCTCTGACCACCTCCTGTACCATGTCCCCAGTCTCTGACCACCTCCTGTACCATGTCCCCAGTCTCTGACCACCTCCTGTACCATGTCCCCAGTCTCTGACCACCTCCTGTACCATGTCCCCAGTCTCTGACCACCTCCTGTACCATGTCCCCAGTCTCTGACCACCTCCTGTACCATGTCCCCAGTCTCTGACCACCTCCTGTACCATGTCCCCAGTCTCTGACCACCTCCTGTATAAAAATATTTTTTAAAAACAGTCATTTTTGGTATCGGTGCTGTTTTGGTATCGGTTTTCGGCCTAGTGTATTTTTAATTTTCGGTATCGGTTTCGGCACCAAAAAACCCATTCGGTGCATCCCTAGTATATAGAATGTAATAGCAGATTAATTATACATAATTTTAAAAGAACCACAGAAAAAAAAAAAAAAACTGAAAAAGACACCATCGGTATCCAATGTCTAAAAGTATGCCCAATATATAGATACACAATATCCAGCAATAGAAATAAATAAAATAAGATGCCCAGTATAGAAAAAACAAACACGCCATGAACAGAAGCCTTATAATGAATCACGAGAAAAAAAAAATACCATGGCATATTTGACCACCTCCTGTACCATGTCCCCAGTCTCTGATCACCTCCTGTTGTACCATGTCCCCAGTCTCTGACCACCTCCTGTACCATGTCCCCAGTCTCTGACCACCTCCTGTACCATGTCCCCAGTCTCTGACCACCTCCTGTACCATGTCCCCAGTCTCTGACCACCTCCTGTACCATGTCCCCAGTCTCTGACCACCTCCTATACCATGTCCCCAGTCTCTGACCACCTCCTGTACCATGTCCCCAGTCTCTGACCACCTCCTGTACCATGTCCCCAGTCTCTGACCACCTCCTGTACCATGTCCCCAGTCTCTGACCACCTCCTGTACCATGTCCCCAGTCTCTGACCACCTCCTGTACCATGTCCCCAGTCTCTGACTATCTCCTGTATAAAAATATTTTTTAAAAACAGTCATTTTTGGTATCGGTGCTGTTTTGGTATCGGTTTTCAGCCTAGTGTATTTTTAATTTTCGGTATCGGTTTCGGCACCAAAAAACCCATTCAGTGCATCCCTAGTATATAGAATGTAATAGCAGATTAATTATACATAATTTTAAAAGAACCACAGAAAAAAAAAAAAAAATGAAAAAGACACCATCGGTATCCAATGTCTAAAAGTATGCCCAATATATAGATACACAATATCCAGCAATAGAAATAAATAAAATAAGATGCCCAGTATAGAAAAAACAAACACGCCATGAACAGAAGCCTTATAATGAATCACGAGAAAAAAAAAAATACCATGGCATATTTGTTATGTTCCACACTGGACATTCATTGTGACAACATATAGGCATGTAACATCTTATATCAAACAATTGTAGCAGTATGCATACAAGTGACATGTTATAGTTAATCATAGTGATAAAGAAGAGCATACTATTCTGTCTGCCCATTCAATGCAATACAGTATATACTCTCTATTTCAATGCGAGTCAAAGAGTGTTATTAATCCATAATAGCAGATTATTTTTGAAAAGGTTTATTTCTCCATTTCTCCTGACGAAAAGCCCTCCAAAAAGGGTTCAAACCAAATAGTTTCATTAAGCCCCTGAGGTTGTGTGGCCTTCAATCTATGAATCTATTGGGTTTCTAATTGTAAGAGAGCCTTATTCCAATCCCCCCCCCTCAGGGTCTGGATGTACCCGATCCAGAATAAGGAATTTAATTTTGGGAAACTTCCCATTATGTACTGGGCTGGTATGTCTTCCAAGGGGGAGGTCGGGATCATAGGTCTGCATACTCAAGATATGTCTATATGCTCTACTCCAGAATTCCACTTTTGTTTTGCCGACGTAAAAGCATGTGCAATCGCATAATAGTAAGTAGACTACCAAAGTTGTTCTGCAATTTGCAAAGTGCCTGGGGTGGAAGATCTGGCCATTAGGTAGTCTAGGATTTTTCTGAACATGCATATACTGGCAGTAGTGGCATTTGCCACAAATGAATGTTCCTTTATATTTACAATGGGTCTTATCTGAGTCACCTCGAAATTCACTACTAACCACCCTATCTCTGATGGATGTAGCGCATTTGAAGGTGAAGAGGGGTTTAGTAGGGACAAATTGTTCCAAAGTTGGATCCAATGATAGCAAATACCAATACGTTTCTATGATCATTTGAATTTTCTTCTGCTGGTTATTATACTTCATAATTCTGACTGTATTCACATATTTTTTGGGATTTATTCGAATAGAGGAGGTCTTCTCTTGTTTTTAGGGAGGCTTTTTTAAACGCACGTTTCAAACAGGAATGAGAGTATCCCCGTGAGAGGAGCCTATTGCGAAGTTTAACTGCCTCTATTTTATAAATACTATCGTCCGTACAATTGCGCCTTACTCTCAGGTATTGACTATAGAGGATGGAGTCCATCAAAGGCTTGGGATGGAAACTGGTGGCGTGCAAAATCGCATTGCCAGCAGTAGGCTTTCTGTAAAGCTTGCTCATGATGGACCCACCTTCTCCCCTATAGATTTCTACATCTAAAAAAGTAACTTGAATTGATCAAAAAACGAGTTCCCATGCATACCAGTGTTTTATGCATTAGCAAAGGTCCACAAGGACGCCAAGAATCCACCGGGAAGACCAATTATTTCGGGTGTGGGAGCTATTAGCGAACACGCAAGCCAATTGGTAGACTAATTCCTTAAACCTTTTGTTGCTGCCTTGCCCTCTTTCATTAAGGATACGCTTCACTTTTTACAAATTATTGATCAACTACACATTCCAGAAAATGCTTTATTAGTGACAATAGATGTTGAATCTCTATATAGTTCGATTCCTTCAACAATAGTCTATTATGGATTAATAACACTCTTTGACTCACCGTTTGCATCTATATATTCTCTATCACAACTTTTCTACTATATATACTAGATTGCCCACTATCAATTTGAAATTGGGCATTGAAATAGAGAGTATATACAGTAATGCATTGAGTGGGCAGACAGAATAGTATGCTCTTCTTTATCACTATGATTAACTATAACAGGTCACTTGTATGCAGAATGCTACAATTGTTTGATATAAGATGTTACATACCTATATGTTGTCACAATGAACGCCCAGTGTGGAACATAACAAATATGCCATGGTAACGTGCCTTGTTTAGTACTCTATTTAATTCCGGAAGAATTTAAATGGGTCCTGGCCCCATCATAATAATATATTATATATAATATATTTTTTTTCTCGGGATTCATTATAAGGCTCCTGTTCATGGCGTGTTTGTTTTTTCTATACTGGGAATCTTATTTTATTTATTTCTATTGCTGGATATTACATAGTTACATAGTTAGTCAGGTTGAAAAAAGACACAAGTCCATCCAGTTCAACCAAAAAAAAAATATATATATATAATAAATATCATACCAGCCCATATACCAAATTCTATACCCACAGTTGATCCAAAGGAAGGCAAAAAACCCCAGCTGAGCATGATTCAATTTGCTAAAGCAGGGGAAAAAATGCCTTCCTGATCCCCCGAGAGGCAATCGGATTTTCCCTGGATCAACCTTACCTATAAATGTTAGTACCCAGTTATATTATGTACATTTAGGAAATAATCCAGGCCTTTCTTAAAGCAATCCACTGAGCTGGCCATAACCACCTCTGCAGGGAGTCTATTCCACATTTTCACAGCTCTTACTGTGAAGAAACCTTTCCGTATTTGGAGATGAAATCTCTTCTCCTCTAGACATAAAAAGAGTGCCCCCTTGTCCTCTTTGTTGACTGTAAAGTGAATAACTCGACACCAAGTTCCCTATATGGACCCCTTATATATTTGTACATGTTTATCAAATCCCCCCTTAATCTTAATCTCCTCATATCAAGTAAGAATAAATTCAGTTCCTCTAATCTTTCCTCATAGCTGAGTTCCTCCATGCCTCTTATCAGTTTGGTTGCCCTTCTCTGCACTTTCTCCAGTTCACGGATATCCTTTTTGAGAACTGGTGCCCAAAACTGAACTGCATATTCCAGATGAGGTCTTACTAATGATTTGAACAGGGGCAAAATGATATCTCTCTCTCTGGAGGCCATACCTCTCTTAATACAGGAAAGGACTTTGCTCGCTTTGGAAACCGCAGCTTGGCATTGCATGCTATTATTGAGCTTATGATCTACCAAAACCCCCAGATCCTTCTCCACTATGGATTCCCCCAGTTGTACTCCCCCTAGCATGTATGATATTGTGTATCTATATATTGGGCATACTTCAAGACATTGGATACCGATGGGGTCTTTCTGTTTTTTTTTCTTTTTCTGTGGTTCTTTTAAAAATTATGTATAATTAATCTGCTAATACATTCTATACTATGTATTAGGCATATATGTGCTCTTTCCTGTGCTTCATGGTAATATAAAATGATGTACGATCAATTTACAAGAACGCCAGGTATTCCGTTCACTAGGTATATATATGTTATCTTTTGTATACTTAATATGTTCTGAGGGCTTATGTTTAAACGAATGCCGATGGTTCTTCTTCTCCCTTGTATATAATATTTCATCCCTTTGGGTGTTCCTTCTCCTATAGAATATTTTGGTCTGGCCCCTCTCCAGTGACTATCTCCTTTGCCATGATGGGCATCCATTCCTGGAGCAGCGCCCTGGCACACCAAGCCGCCCAGGCTATTCAGCTTGCGGCGGCGTTACAGGGAATTACAGCCGCATATGTAATCTGTGGCCATTTTCCCTCTGGGTACTCCCACCGGGCATGCACAGTCTGGCGAGAGAAGACCATTATGTCGGTGGGTGGAGTGGACGTGGCCTCGTTCCGACGTGCACACCGTGGATGGGGCGGCGCATGCATCACTCAGGGGGTAGTCTTGCTCTTGGTCCCCCTTCCTGCCCGTCAGCTGTTGCAATTGAATGCGCCAGCTGATTGGGCAGGAATCACTATAAAAGGCTTAGAACCTCCGCCCATCTGGCATCCTTCACATTCCAGTGCTGGATGCCGTGACGGATGGGTGGATACTCTGATGACGCTGGATTGAGGTCAGTTTTTTTTTTGTTTTTTTTCTTATAAATTTTGACAACTTAAGATTTCATATAATAATGGATAAAATAATGATAAATTAATGTAAGAATTTCCAATAATATATAAATAATTAATATATGGGTAATTTAAATCTAACATTGACCAGTAAGGAATGAAGTGTATCCACATTACTAGTAGCAACCAAATTAAATTTTACTAGCACAATTCCTGTTTGGTTTGTCTATTATAATTAATTTTATTACATTTTCTTTAATTAAAATGACCTTATTACCCAATTCAGCGTTAGCCAAAATTACTATAACAGGCACATTATGGTGGCCTATTCAATATCTTGGCATTTTACAGTGCTGTCTGGCCATATATTATGTGTGTTTGTGTGTGTGTGGGGGGGGGGGGGAGATCCCCTTTTTTTCTGCTCTCCCCATGATGGGTTTAAAAGTTATATTTTATTCTATTTACTCTTTTCTACTTAGGGCCATTCGCTTTGCTACAGTGTCTCTCCCGGTTTGGAAGCTTTTTTAGCTCCAACTGCCCATTTGGGCTGGGGGTTTGGTCTCTTTGTTACATCCTGCTGGTCCTTTGGCCTTTTCTATTGGAGTGACTACATTGGAAGGCCTCAAGGGGGCAAAAACAACCACCAGCAACATCCACCTTGGTTCTCTGTCGTGTTTTTAATCACAAATTTGATGGATTGTTTATTCAACACACTGCTCTGAATATGTAAGTGACTATTACAATAGTCAAGTATATGGAAGATACTATGTATGCATTATTTCCTTAAGATAGGAATTATTTTCTAATATATATTCTATTTTCTGTTCCAATAGATTATTTCTTACAATTGTACATATCCCCTGAAGGAGAATTTAGTCTCTCAGAAACGCGTAGGGTATTTTTAAGTAATTCTCATATGCACAGACTAACAGTGTATTTAGGCATTCCTTGTTTTATGTATTTTTATAAAAAAAAATGTTTTCTATAAATAAACCGTTTGAATCTTTAAAAAAAATCTTGATATTTACTGTATGTGCCTTAAAAGTCCACTATTAGGGGTATTCCAAGAGTCTAGTATATAACTTTGGATGTGGAACACAAAATTGTAAAATTATTGCCTCCCACACATTTTTTATTTATGGATGAATTCACCAAAAGCATGTAGTGCAAGTGCTTGCCTGAATATTTTTAAATAGTACTGTTTAAAGTTTTGTTCTTCCATTATCTTGATAGGTAATTGCAGAATGTAAAAATGTGCTTCAATTTGGACAGTGTGTATTCATATTTTTGGATGACACTTCTTACTTGTCCAGTGGGCTGCCAATAGTGTAAGTAAGGAGGGGCTGGCCAAAGTAACACACATTTATGCATTCAGCTCTCAATGAAGTTGAGACGCTTACCTGTCCAAAATATCTCCCCCCCCCCCCCCCCCCCACCATAACATTTTTCCAAGGGGCTATCAGAGGGGGTGAGGAATCTGATAAGTGGACCTTATACTTTTTTCTTTAAATATTCATTTCAATAAAAGTTCTACCTTTGTTGGCCAAGTATGTTTGTGTCTAATCTGCTTGTAATGTTATGTGCAAAAGTACCAATTATTTTTTGCTGTTTGACTCCAGTTTCCTTCCAAACCATAGGAATGGCAGACTGTGGCCTCCCAATTCGCAGTGGGACTTTCCCAACTGCAGTGGTGCGATAGATGGGAAGCATGTCTGGATCATCTCACCCCCCAACTCTGGGTCATACTACTACAACTACAAGTGACTTACGAGTTCCTCTATCTGGACGTCGGGAAGAATGGCCGTATGTCAGATGGTGGAGCGATTGCACAGACTGAATTTTACAGGCATCTCCAGAATGGCAGTTTGGGCTTTCCACTGTTTTTGTGGCAGATGAGGCCTTTGCGTTGGGAGACCATCTGATGAGGCTGTTCCCCATGAGGACCCTGACCCCAGAGCAGAGGGTTTTTAGCTACCGGGTGGCCGGAGGCAGAAGAGTGGTCGAGAACGCCTTTGGCATAATGGCCAGCCAGTTGTGTCTTTTCCAAACTGCCTTAAACATGGACGAATACAAACTGAACCACATAATTTTAAGCTGCTGCATTCTACGTAATTTTCTGCGTAAGAATACAGTCAACTATCTGGCCTCAGTTGAAAACTTTTCACCTGCAAAAACAATGACGGTGCTTGAAACTGCTCGTCCTTGTTTGCCCCCCCCACAAAGCGCCCACGAACTATGGCAAAGCTATGTGGAGCACTTCATAGGTAGGGGGGCAATTGATATACCAGAGAATCTGTAAGCTCATTAAAATATGTTTTTTGGGAAAAACTAAACTCATTTCATTTGCTTTATTGCTTGTATTTCTTATCTCTTATTTCGTATTTCCTAGGTTCTCCAATGGTCTTTTATTTTTGGGTATTTTCTTCAACAGTGCAAATCTAGCTCATTTGATATATGAGGGGACAATTTATTCTTCAGCTATTATGTTGTGCTGTGAGTCTATCACACACACACGCACATTTTTGTTGTAATGCATTAATGCTAAAAATATTCATCCTTGTATACTCCATGAATTGCCCCAATCAGGCCATTTTAGGGACTCAAAGCAAATTTTACAGCAAAGTGGATTTGCCTTTAGTAAATAACCCCCATTGTCAATGTAACACCTACTTACTAAAAAAAAAAGTGGTATTGAGCATTGAAAGAAGCCACACATTGTTGAGTATAAAACATTTTAGCCCAAGCACATTCACATGTGTGTTATAAAAGGGTTTAACCACTTAACAACCGCCCTATAGCCGAATGACGGCTACAGGGCGGTTTCTTAACCCTGGGGCGCGCACTCGAGAGCATCCGTGGCGCATCACGGATCATGGTAAACGTCCGCCCATAGCGGCCGTTTACCACGTGATCGCTCCGTCAAATGACGGAGTGATCACTTGTAAACAAACCGGCGTCATGTTATGACGCCGGTTCCTCCCACCCCCTCTCTGTACCGATCGGAACAGCGGATGGGGAAGAGATCGGTGTCAGCAGCGATGTGGGCTGCATCTGCAGTGCCCACATCGCTGCTCACCGAAATTTAACCCCTCAATTCCCTGCAATGCTCTGCAACGCCCGCCAATACCGTGCAACACTCTGCAATGCTCTGCAACACCCTCCAATATCCTGCAATGCTCTGCAACGCAATACTCTGTAACGCCATACTCTGAGATACCCAGCCATAGTCGGTGATACCCTGCAATACCCAGCCATAGACTTCCCCCCCCCCCCTCCCGCCGCCCTCCGGTGCTTCTACCGACTCGCCAATACGATCAAATCCAGAATCTTTTTTTTTTTTTTTTTTTTTCAGGCTTCCCAGCTTAGAGGTGAGATGCGGGGTCTTATTGACCCCATATCTCACTGTAAAGAGGACCTGTCATGCCATATTCCTATTACAAGGGATGTTTACATTCCTTGTAATAGGAATAAAAGTGATCAAAAAATTTATTTTTGGGGAAAAAATTGTCAAACTAAAATAAATAAAGTAAGATAAACAATACATTTTTTTTTTTTAAAGCGCCCCTGTCCCCATGTGCTCGCATGCAGAAGCGAGCGCATACGTAAGTCCCGCCCACATATGAAAACGGTGTTCAAACCACACATGTGAGGTATCGCTGCGAACGTTAGAGCGAGAGCAATAATTCTAGCCCTAGACCTCCTCTGTAACTCAAAACATAACCAGTAAAAAAAAAATTAAATCGTCGCCTATGGGGATTTTTAAGTAGCGACGTTTGGCGCCATTCCACGAGCCTGTGCAATTTTGAAGAGTGACATGTTAGGTATCGATTTACTCAGTGTAACTTCATCTTTCACATTATGCAAAAATTGGGCTAACTTTACTGTGTTTTTTTTTTTTTAAGCACAAAACTGTTTTTTTTCCCCAAAAAAAGCATTCGAAAAATTGCTGTGCAAATACCGTGCGAGATAAAAAGTTGCAACGACCACCATTGTATTCTCCAGGGTGTTTGCTAAAAAAAACATATATAATGTTTTGGGATTCTATGTAATTTTCTAGCAAATAAATGATGATTTTTACATGTAGGAGAGAAATGTCAGAATTGTCCTGGGTGCTCCAGAACGCCTGATGGCGCTCCATGCATGTTGGGCCTCTGTATGTGGCCACACTGTGTAAAAGTCTCACACATGTGGTATCGCCGTACTCGGGAGTAATAGCAGAATGTGTTTTGGGGTGTAATTTGTGGTATGCATATGCTGTGTGAGAAATAAACTGATAATATGACAATTTTGTGAAAAAAAAAAAAAGTAAAAAAAAAATCTTGATTTTGCAAAGAATTGTGGGAAAAAATGACAACTTCTAAAAACTCATCATGCCTCTTACTAAATACCTTGGAATGTTTTCTTTCCAAAAAGGGGTCATTTGGGGGGTATTTGTACTTTTCTGGCATGTTAGGGTCTCAAGAATTCAAATAGGCCGTCAGTACTTCAGGTGTGATCAATTTTCAGATATTGGCACCATAGCTTGTGGACTCTATAACTTTCACAAAGACCAAATAATATCCACCAATTTGTACTTATTTTTACCAAAGATATGTAGTAGTATAAATTTTGGTCAAAAATTATGAAGAAAAAATTACTAATCTGCTAAATTTTATAACAGAAACAGAATTCTGTATTTTTTCTTTTATAGCACAAAAAATAAAAAACCCAGCAGTGATTAAACACCACCAAAAGAAAGCTCCATTTGTGTAAAAAAAAAAAAAGACAAAAATTTCATATAGGTCCAGTGTTGCATGACTGAGTAATTGTCATTCAAAATGTGAGAGCACCGAAAGCTGAAAATTGGTCTGGTTATTAAGGGTGTTTAAGTGCCCAGTGGTCAAGTGGTTAACAAACCAACATCTTTGGTGTATAACATGTATGTTTGACAGCATATAGCTTTTTTTTGGCTAAACAGGCATGTTTAAAACCATACCATACACATCCCCAACTCAGGCACTTACAAAGTTCAACTTTGATAAAGTGAAGGCCATATGAGACATTAGCATGTCAAAACTATGTTGATTTTGCCTTCATCAGATGGGGTGATTTCACCCCTGTAAAAGCCAAATTAGGAAGATGCACACAAATTGGGACTCAAAATGTGGATTTCCCTCATGATAACCCCCCAGAAAAAAAAAACAAGAGAAATAGCCCTGGGACTTGAGATGAGAGAGGTTTAGACAATGTTCACAGCAAGCACTGAGACAAAATCAAATTATTAATTTCAAAATGTTATGTGACGGAGTGGCAACAACAATGATTGTTATTTACCTGGCATAATAGCAAAATGCACACAACACAGATGAATGTAAATATACAAACATTTATTACAAGTGTTATACATCAATAAGTAACAATACAACTTGAAAGTTGCTAGGTCAGTAAATACACAAGAAAAGAAAATGTACATATGGGCAAGGAAGTATGTAAACATAATGCAGACATCAATAATACCCAGCATGTACCGGGATAAAACAAGCATCAATAAAGCCCTATGCTTTTCACTAGACCATGCTCGCTTCTTCAGGGGCGGATGCATGAATATTTTACCTGCAATGTAAGTGATAAGATCAATAGATGTATATTGTTGATAAATGGGGACAGGCGGAATGATTGACAAGAGACGTCTGAAACAGAGACCGCATACTTACCGAATGGCTGAGATAAATCGCCAAACGCTGGATATAAAGATGGCGGTCGTGTAGTGCATCCAACTCAGGAGCTGAGGAGGCGGAACAAACAAAAGCCACAACAGGGGCTGTTGATAGCAAGGACTATCTGAGATATGGAATATGGTAAATACATTAATGCAGACCAACATGGTTATAAAGCTGGTATGGGCAGAAAGACTATGGGGCAAAATAGAAATGATTCATTATCAACATACTCCAATAAGCTTAATTCATTTATTTACATCTCTATGTATATATAAAATTACATTTTAGAACTCTCTCTTAGCTCATAAAGGGCAGCTGTCTGCCCACACCAGTGTTCTTTTTTTCATCCACACTCCGGATGCCTTTTATTTATTTATTTTCTCCACCATCCATCTTGTTTGGGTTTAGCCTCTCTCGTCTCAGAAGACCCCCCTATATATGCTGTAAATCTCCTGAAGATGTGGGTTCCTGTGGTGCTGGGATATTAAAGTGCAGTATAAATGACTGCGTATTACTGGCAAAGGTCACTGGCAGTATAAATTACTGTATATACCTTTGTTGCTGGCACTCTCTCCTGTGTTTTTGTTGTTCAGACAGTGGTTAGGCTCGCTGGGACTGGTAGTTCACCACCCCCACGTGGATGTCTTTCAGGAAGCGCAGAGTTAGGCAGGTGAGGTCAGAGGCAGCTTCCACTTTGGGTTGCCTAGCAAACACCAGAATGCTCATTGCTGATTTGCAGCAGGCTCTGTCCTGTAGGGTAACTCTGAGCCGCTCTGTGGAGGACTCGTCATCGTGCTCTACTATTCTATTCTCAACCTCCAGCTGATCAATCTGCTGCTTTGGTAAGCCTGACTTCCTGCCTACTTTCTGCTGGGTTAGTTGTCTGTCAGAATGTTTAGATTATCCTTATAGGTCTGGGGAATTTTGCCTGCCTAGCTGCCTTAGCACTGAAGATTCAGATGGAGACGTTTATTTTAATTGTATTTTTTTTTTTAAACAAAAAATAAAGTTAAATTTTATTTGTTTAAAAGAGCACATCCTCTGTTTTACAGGGAGAAGGGCCCAGTGCGGAATAAATACCCGCAAAGAGGTTCCAAATCAGCGTTCAGTCTCAAAGGAGTAAAAAATGGGACTAGACATGACAAATTGCAGAGTTGCATGGAGCTGGATAGACGCCGGTTGTCACGGCATTCCAGATCTCCCTTGCTCTTACCTCACTTTAGTCGCTCGGACATGAGCCAAGAGAGGTCAAGACATCGGAAAGCCTCTAGAAAGAGAAAATCCGGGCGCAGACACAGAAGAACATCCTCTTCGGATAGGTCTTTATCGCCAGCCCCGGCAGAAGAAAGATCCTGTTGAAGCGGGTATGTGCATCTTGCTTTAAGGGGGTGGCTGGGGATAATGCTGCAAAAGCATGCCAAGTTAAATCCTACATGAAGCACACAGTCAAGGAACGGTTAAAGAGTGTTTCTAGGAATCCTGCTCCTCCTGCTGTATCTTTAGCATCTACAGATTTGGATCATGTGTTTTCAGTGCGTTTCAACTCTGAAGCTGATAGCGATTCGGATCCATCTGAGGCAGAATTGGTTTTGGAATCGCATACGTTTGGTCTTAGCTCTGGTTCCCCCTTGGTGGGATGGAGTGGCAGGAAGAATCGTTGCCTCCAAAGAAACAGAAGAGATACTATCCGTATTTAAGGAAATCATTACTTTCCTTCCCATTAATTTCTGAAACGAAAGAAGTAACTGACGAGTGGGCGAGGCCTGAGAAGAAGCTCAATGTACACAATAGAGTAACAAAGCTGTACCTCTTGGGCCACTACACCTAAGGTGGATGCTTCATTACAGAGATTTGCTTGCCACATTACACTTCCACTGGAGGATTCACGCTTAGGAATCCTATGGATCGCAGAAAAAACGCAGACCTAAAAAGGTTTTACAGTTTGGCCGGAACAGCCTGCAGACCGGCAGTAGCACTCACTTCTGTGGTAGCTCCCATAAGAGTGTGGGTAGCATAGCTAGTGGATAGATGTTCGGATGAAAGTCTGGGAAGTGGCAGATTATTCTCCTTTGCAGTTTTCAAGACTGCTGTAGAGTTTGTGGGTAAAGTGGCTGTCAACCAGGTCAAGATGACAGCAAAGATAATGGCTCAATCCATCACAGCCCACAAAGCCATATATTTGAAGCATTGGTCGGCCGATAAGGCTTCTAAGCACAGTCTGTGTTCAGTTCCATTTGATGGAAACTGTTCTTCACGAAGACTTAGGCCGCGTACACACGGGCGGACTGTTCGCCCAACTTTGTCCGCTGAACAGTGTTTCAGCTTGACAGTCCGCTCGTGTGTGGGCTTCAGCGGACAGTTTCAGCGGACAGTCTGACGAACAAAGTTTTTCGGAATTTCCGTAAGACTGTCCGCTGAAACTTGGTTTGAGCGAACAGTCCGCTCGTGTGTAGGCTTGTTCGTCAAACTAAGTTCCGCGCATGCTCAGAAAGGATTTACACGCCGAAGGTTGCATTGCAGTGTATTGGACTTCGAATTTCTCGTCCCGTCGTACGTGCCGTTCACGTCATCGCGCAAGTTTTCAGCGGACTGTTCGTTCGTCGTGTGTGGTCAAGTCCGTTCATGCTAATTTTGAACGGACTGTTTGTCAAACTGTTTGACGAACCTAGTTGGGCGGACAGTCCGCCCGTGTGTACGCGGCCTTAGAATCAACTATTCAGCGGGTTTCCGGCGGCAGATTTGGCCTAATCCCACAGAAGAGAAAAAGACAATGGACACCTCGCCCAGCTGGTCTAGTGCCTAGGATTCGGCACTCTCACCACCGAGGCCGGGTTCGCATTCCCGGTCAGGGAATTCTTCTTGCAGCCCTTTCGGTTTAACAAGAGATCAAAAAAAAAGGAGGATTCAGAGAGGCCAGTGCTTACAGGCCTGGTAGGCTTCGGTCAGTGCAAGGGAGTCCGTTTGACCTTCCAAGCCCAGGGCCAACAAAGCACCTAAGGCTTCAGATAAGTCCTTCTGAAGGTGTCTCCGCTCAGCCCTCTCAAGTAGGAGCAAAACTAGCCCAATTCGGGGAGGTTTGGGTGGGAAAAAAAAATAAAATACAGGATGCCTGGATTGTAGCCGTCATTCGATCTCGTTCTCGAGTTCAGAACAAGGCCTCCTCAGACCATGTTCGTAGAAATGCAACATGAAGGTTCCACCATTCAAAATGGCGATCATTTCAGTTGTGGAGTCAGAGACTGGATGGTTTCCATCGATCTGGCATATGTGTATTTTCATGTTTTTTTATAGACGCATCTCACCATCCCTTTCTCAGGTTTTCCGTAGAAGTCTCATTTTCAAATTTCAATGTCTCCTATTTGGTCTCTGCGCGGCTCCAAGAAAGTTTTCAAAACTACTATCTACAGTCGCCGCGATTTAGGGTCAGGCAAATATTCCATGCTACTTCTGGGTCCTAAAGAGCTCCTTCTAGTTCTAGTTCATGTGAATCTCACCTGCAAAACACTAGCTTGGTTTGGTTGGAGTTCAATTCAACACGGATCGGGGTCGTGTTTCTCTTCCTAAAAGGAAGGTCCAGGAAATCCAGTCTCAGACAAAAGCAGTGATGGCCAGGCCTTCTGTGATGGTGAAGGAATGCATACAGTATCTGGGGGTTCTCTCAGCCACAATTCCAGTAGTCCCGTGGGTCAAGTGGCGCAGAAGTAAGTTTCAATGCGACTTTCTTCTTCAGTCACTCCTTGTTCCAGAAAATCTGCCAATTCCGATGATCTGGTCCCTGGTTGATGATCAGAAGCTCGCAATCTTTCCCGCAGAGTTCCGTTAAGGGCCTCAGAACCAGTAGTGGTGACCACCAATGCCAGTCTGGCAGACTGGGGGGCACACTGCCTGGAACAGCAGGTTCAAGGTCAATGGAATTTTTGTGACCCAAAGAGGTCAACTTTCCTGGGATTGGATGCTGTCAGACGCACTCCCTTAGCGTTACAACCTATTTTGTGAGGTCAAGCTGTCAAGATCCTTTTGGACAACAAAACTGCAGTGGTTTATGTGTCTCATCAAGGGGGCACAAGAAGTCACCCTCTCCTTTCGAGTGGCATGTCAAATCTTCCTGTGGGCAGAGAAGAATCTCAGCTCTCTTACAGCATCTTATCTCCCAGGGCCCGAGAATTTTTTATCAGAATGCCTGACTGAAGCTTTGGGGATCACAACAAATGGGGCCTCAACCCCAAGTACCTATGCAAGATCTTCAGGGTCTGGGGGACCTCTTCGATAGATCTTATGGCATCGGAGGAGAATTGTCAACTTCTTCTCCCGAACCTAGCATCCACAAGCGTTGGGTCAGGGTGCTCTGTCCAGGCCTAGGAGCTTCCCCTTCGTGTATGTGTTCCTGCCGCTTCCAGTGAGAAGGGGTCACAGCAATAGTAGTCCTACTTTACTGACTCAGGAAGCAGTGGTTCCCTCTGGCATGGAGGATAAAGTTGGGCTCACCAATCCCACTGTCTCTTTGTCAGAATCTCCGTCTGCAGAGTGGGGCCTGACACCCAAACCCCAGGAGGTTGAAGTTAATGACTTGGAAGTGAGAGGGGCCTTGGATCTCTCGGGCCGCCTAGTGGAAACATTATTACAGGCTCATAAGAGGTCCACGAGTGTATCTTATCACCAGATCTGGAATACTACAGAAAGGGGTTGCGTCCTTGGATCTTCTTCAGTATAAAACATTTTGGATTTTCTGCAGAGTGGTCTTGATAAGGGGTTAGCTTATAATTCCCTGGGGTCAAATCCCATCCTTGTCGGCTATGTCATGTACAAGATCTGCTCTACATTCATTGGTGATTGGATTTTTAGGGGCAGCCATAGAAATCAGACCTCCATTTAAATCTTTTTTATTTTTTTTCCAAAATGAGACTTGCGCTAGTCTTGAGAACCTTGCTGGTTCCTCCATTTGATAAAGCTTTCTCTTGCTCATTGTTTTTTTCATTTTTTTTCATTTTTTGCTAGCCATTGCCTCGGCCAGAAGAGTCTCCGAATTGTGCACCTTCTCATCTAAAGAACCATATTGTTTGGTGCTCCCAGACAAGATGCCTAAAAAGGGTATGTCAGCAACATCTACAGTTATCTTCCTGGATTGTCAAGACCAGGCATATTTGCATACAGAACGCTGGGCCTTCCTCCTTCAGAGTCAAAGCACAGTCGATGAAGGGTATTGCAGCATCCTGGGAAGCATGCGCAAAAGGTTGCCCCGGTAGTTTGCAGAGCAGCAAGCTGGGGCATGCCCTACACCTTTTTAGGCAGTACAGGCTTAATGCGGCTTGTCTGCTTGAGGAAACATTTGGCTCTGCGGTTATTACGGCGGCTGTTGCCCATTAGAAAAAAAAAAAAAAGGGGGTAGCATTGCATTGAGGGTTTGGCTTATTTTTTGTCTTCCCTGCCATACTTATACTATCCATACTTACCTTAATTTTCCTTTCCTGGATCGTCCCCATGTCAGCCGGAGGATTCCCATCCAGTTTATCCATCGCAAGGTGGGTATTATTGGGCACTGGTGTGGGCAGACAGCTGCCCTTTATGGGCTAAGAAAGAGGTGGTCCTGGAGGGGTCAGAGAGGGCAGACCTGACCCATAGTAGGCTGACATGGGGAGGATCCAGGAAAGGAAAATTACAGTAAGTATGGATAACAATTTTCCTTAATGTGCATCCTTGCAGATATTTTCTAGACATAATTTTTAAGGGGTTAAGTGGAGACCGCAGTGATAAATAACCCTATTCTGACCTTGCTGATCCTCCAGATGTTCCCCTGTTGTGGCTTTTGTTTGTTCCGCCTCCTCAGCTCCCGAGCTGGATGCACTACTCGACCACCATCTTGATATCCAGCATTTGGCGATTTATCTCAGGCAGTCGGCAAGTATGAGGTCTCTGTTTCAGATCTCTCTTGGCAATCATTCCGCCTGTCTGCCCATTGGTGTGGGCAGACAGCTGCCCTTTATGGGCTAAGAAAGAGGTGGTCCTGGAGAGGTCAGAGAGGGCAGACGTTAGCCATAGTAGGCTGACATGGGGAGGTCCAGAAAATAGAGGGCATCATAACTGCAAAATGAGCTTATAAGGCGTAAGCTTGTATAAGGTTCTAAAAATGTAATTTATATATACATAGAGATGTAAATAAATGAATTAAGCTTATTAGAGTATGTTGATAATGAATCATTTCTATATTGCCCCATAGTTTCTCTGCCCATACCAGCTTTATAACCATGTTGATCTGCATTCATGTATTTACCATATTCCATGTCTCAGATAGTCCTTGCTATCAACAGCCCCTGTTGTGGCTTTTGTTTGTTCCGCCTCCTCAGCTCCCAAGCTGGATGCACTACACGACCACCATCTTGATATCCAGCATTTGGCGATTTATCTCAGCCATTCGGTAAGTATGAGGTGTCCGTTTCAGATCTCTCTTGCCAATCATTCCACCTGCCCCCATTTATCAACAATATACATCTATTGATCTTAATCGCTTACATTGCGGATACAACATTCATACGTCCGCCCCTGAAGAAGCAAGCATGGTCTCGTGAAAAGCATAGGGCTTTATTGATGCTTGTTTTATGCTGACACATGCTAGGTATTATTGATGTCTGCATTATGTTTACATACTTCCTTATTCGTATATATGTACAATTTAGTTTCTTATTGTGTATTTACTGACCTAGCAACTTTCAAGTTTTATTGTTGCTCATTGATGTATAACACTTGTAATAAATCTTTGTATATTTACTTTCATCTGTGTTGTGTGCATTGACTATTATGCCAGGTAACTCTCAATCGTTGTTGACACTCCGTTACATAACATTTTGAAATTAAAAGATTGATTTTGTCTCAGTGCTTGCTGTGAACATTGGCTAAACCTCTCTCACCTCAAGTCCCACGGCTATTTCTCTTGTTTTTGTGCACTATTAGGGATGGAGGTGTCATAGGGGTCACACCAGACCTTAATCTCTTTTTTTCCCCTCATGATCCCATGCCTAAAATGTGTGTTTTTTCCCTACATCTATTTTTTCTAAAGCCACAAAATACTGTCAACATGTGCTATCTGCCATCATAGGATATCAATGTACGCGTTTTCTGGGTGCAGCCCCCTTCCTCGAAACTAAAGTAGGTGAGAGGAAGGGGCTGCTCCCTATTAAATGAACCTGAGGAGTCCATTTAATAGGGAGCACAATACGGTCCAGGACTCCAAGAGATCGGGAGTAGTGATGGATGAACTTCCGACGGGACGTTTCGCGAACGCGATCAAAATACTTACTAGCTGTGCACAAATAGTCCCACAACATGGACACTGACATACCAAAAGTATTAAGTGAATCTGGGATCGACAACGACAAGCATTCTTTTTTTATCTGTGAAATTTTGTCAATTCGGGAGCGCATGAAGGCCATGGAGGAGAGGCAAGGTCAGGCCAGGCTATGAAGGGGGTGCAGGAGATGATCAGTGCTACAGTCACGGCAGCGCAGTCCTGTGCCAGTTTGCCAGTGTCCCAACCTGTGTTTGAGCCCATGACCCCTCCCTCTGCCCGGCCCTTAACCCCACCTATGCAGGGCTCCACTGTGGTGGTCCGGAGGTGCCAGTCCAGTGCTGATCCTCAGCCATGGTGCTGGTACTGCCTGCTGATTGGCTTCTCTGCTGCTATCTGCCTCACTGTCTGACACCAGCACTGAGATAGAACACCGACACCACCAGCACCGTGATAGAGAGCACTGACACCACACCAGCACCGTGACAGAGAGCACTGACACCAGCAACGAGATAGAGAGCACTGACACCAGCAACGTGATAGAGAGCACTGACACCAGCACAGACACCAGCAACCCGCTGTGGACCCAAAAATATGACACCACTCAACCTCTTCAAACAGGAGGGTAGGGGCATATAGTACAGCGTGCTTTTTTTCTACAAGTGAGCCAAAGGTATAAAAAAAGGTCTGTGTTCTAGATTATATAGTTTATAGAGTTATGCATCTACATGGTCTACTGGTTACATGTGTTGAATTGCTTCGAGATCCATGCCTCATTCATTTTTATAAATTTGGAGGTAGTCAGCACTGTCGTGAGCTAGGCGAGTATGCTTATCGGTCATGATCCCCCCTGCTGCGCTGAACATCCTTTCGGACAGGACACTGGATGAGGGGCAAGCCAACAGTTCCATTGCAAATTGTGCAAGCTATGGCCAGAGGTCAAGCCTGCCTACCCAGTAATCCAGGGGTTCATCACTTAGAGCGTCCACATCGGCCATTAACCCGATGTAGTCGGACACCTGTCGGTCTAGGTGTTCCCTGATGCTGGATCCGGATGACACCTGTCGATGGGTCGGCTGAAAGAATGATCTCATATCAGAAGTGACCAACACATCTTCAAACCACCCTCTTCTTGCAGGCGCTGTTGGATTGGTACACACAACACTTTGGGAGTGGGAATTCCTCTGCCATCACACGCAAAAGCAGAATGCAGCATTTCTCTAAGCAAGGCCTGGAAGTGCTCCATTCTGACAGCCCTCTGTGATGGTGGTAACATTTCCACTATTTTGTGTTTGTACCGGGGGTCTAAGTACGTTGCCACCCAGTACTGGTCCGTGACCTTTATGCTTTTTATACGGGGGTCCCTGTTAAAACACTGGCGCATGAAGGCCCCCCATTTTCACTAAACTGGAAGTGGTGTGGTGGCCTGGCTCCTGCTCATCATCCAGGATAATGTCGTCCTCCTCGTTCTCTCCCCATCCACGCACAACGGGGATCCCAGAAAGGTTTAAAGCATGCTCTTCTTGCTCCTCCTCATCTGCCCTGGCACCATCCTCCTCTGACTCCTCTTCAGACTCCTGTTGACTTGTCTCAGATAGAGTAGCCCCCCCCTGAGAATTCATCCAGCATTGCGACTTCCTCATCTTCCTGCTCCTTCATGGCTTGATCAATGACAATGCAATGCACTCTCCATAAAGAAGGCATAAGGTATGAAGTCACTGATGGTGCCATGGCTGCGACTGACCAGTTTGGTGATCTCATCAAATGGCCGCAGAAGTCTGCATGTGTCGTGCATGAGCAGCCACTGGCGCGGTGAAAAAAACCAAGCTCCCCAGAACCTGTTCTGTCGCAGAGTTTGTACAGGTAGTCGTTAACTGCACGTTTCTGCATATAGAAGGTTGAGTTCCATCACGTCGGGCAATCGCAAATAAGACGTCTCACCGGCTGATTGTGTTGCCGCTGAATGTCAGCAAGGCGAGCCATGGCCGTGTAAGATCTTCTGAAATGGGCCGAGATTTTCCTTACCTGCCGCAAGATGTCCTGGACCCAGGGCCAGTGCTACCACTAGGCGGACTAGGCAACCGCCTAGGGCGCACTGCCGCCTAGGGCGCCCAGCCGCTGGTTATTGTACTCCTGCACAGTGCACGGTCCTTGTAAATATCCTGCCATGTCAAGCAGCGCCGCCACCAACCCCCCCGCCCCCCCTCCGTTCCGCTGATGTAAACACACATTACATTCCACACAGACATCCCCCCCTCTCTGCTCTGCAGCGAGCCAGCCAGTAAACCCCTGGGCGCTCTGTGTGTTTCACTGTGTCAGGCAGCAGTAGTGCCCTCCACCCCCCCTCCCCCTCCGCTCTCCGCTCTCCGACTGTCTGTCAGTCTCAGTCTGTCACATGACATCATGACTCATCTCGCCGAGGCCACTCTCCAGACTCCAGCAACACAGTTCCCCCGGCCCCGCCCCCCCACACGCTCCTGGAATGGAGTATGGATCATGGATGGATGGAGGATGCAAGCATCATGGGATGCATGGTGGCATGGCGCCTGGCGGCAGCTCTATGGGCTTTGGGACAGGTTCAGCCTGGGCTGGCTGTAATAGGAAGAGGCACCACAGGACACAGAACAGAAGCAGCAGGTACACCGTACACAGACAACACAGCAGAGTGGGTGCCAGTGAGAAACAGGTGTCACTGGTGGAATAAGGAAAAACTGTTGCTTTCTCTCTTAATGAGATTGTATATGAAATGTCATTTTAAAATGTGTGTGAGTGTATATGTATTATATATTGACTGATCTGCTAAAATGTCCCCCCCCCCCCCCGAGTCTGTATTTTATGGGCGCTGCTGAGTCTCTATTGGATCATGGGCGCTGGTGATATGGTATTTGACGGGCGCTGGTGAAGCGGCATTGATGGGCGCTGATCTGTCTGTATTTGGTGGGCGCTGGTGAGTCTGTATTTGATGGGCGCTGGTGACATGGTATTTGACGGGTGCTGGTTAAGTGGCATTGATGGGCGCTGGTGAGTCTGTATTTGATGTGTGCTGGTGAAGTGGCATTGGTGGGCGCTGGTGAGTCTGTATTTCATTGGCGCCGGTAATATGGTATTTGACGGGCGCTGGTGAGTCTGTATTTGATGGACGCTGGTAAAGTGGCATTGATGGGCACTGGTGAGTCTGTATTTGATGGACGCTGGTAAAGTGGCATTGATGGGTGCTGGTGAGTCTGTATTTGATGGGCACAAAAATTAGTTTTTAATTATATGATCCAAAACCTGGTTTGGGGCAAAACTAACATTTAGCTGGTCTAGCAAAGTGTTGCATGCAAAATAGTAGCGGTCATTAAAAAGGTGGGGATTACATGAGCAGGGCAAAGGGGGTGGAGTCAAGGGTGGAGCCAAGGGGGGGCAGCAAAATGAGGTTTCGCCTAGGCTGTCAAAAATCCTTGCACCAGCCCTGCCTGGACCCCAGGGTATTTGACAATGAATCGCTGCACGACCAAGTTTAAGAAGTGTGCCATGCTTGGCACGTGTGTAATTTTGCCCTGTTTCCGATGTGCTAAGCAGATTGGCACCGTTGTCACACACCACTTTACCAACTGTCAAATTGAGCGGTGTTAGCCACTGATCTGCCTGTGAACGCAAAGCTGAAAGGAGTGCAGGGCCAGTGTGGCTCTTGGCTTCCAGGCCCAACAGACGCAGCACAGCATGGCAACGTCTCACCTGGCATGTCGAAAAGGTTCTGGGGATCTTGGGCGGCGCAGCGGAAGAGACACTAGCAGCGGAAAAGGGGAAGTCAGCCGAGGAGGAGAGGGAGGAGGAGGAGAAGAAGATCCAGGCCTGCATGCAATCCGTGGCGGTAAAACCAAATCTACACGGGTGCCATGGGTTACATGCTTGACGGCCGTCAGAAGGTTCACCCAGTGGGAAGTAAAAGTTATATACCTTCCCTGTCCGTGTTTGCTAGATCACTTGTCCGTGGTCAGATGTATCTTGGCACCGACACTATGTGCCAGAGATATACATTCACTTGCCGCTGAACATGACCATGTAGCTCTGGGATGCCCTTCTGTGAGAAATACTTCCTTCCTGGGACCTTCCATTGTGGTGTTCCAATAGCCACAAATTTTCAAAAGGCCTCCGAGTCCACCAGTTTATATGGCATTAGTTAGCGGGCTAACAGTTCTGACAAGCCAGCGGTCAACCGTTGGGCAAGAGGGTAATCCGGCGTCATCTTTTTTTATGTTCGAACATTTGCCTGCCTTTTTCCAGAAAAACGTGAGGACGGCATGATGGAAGGTGGAGTGGAGGACAATTGTGAGGAGAGAGGAGAAGGAGAAGTAGAAGACGAGGCTGGACGGTGAGAGCCTGGAGTGTGGCTTTGTGGGTTCCATTGCTCCCACTGGGCTCGGAATGGCAGCTCATGTGCCTTCTTAAGGCGGTCGTCCCTAGATGAGTGTTGGGCTTACCGCAAGTTATGCATTGACTGCAAAGACTGCAGATGGCAACACTATTGTCAGCAGCGGACACGTTAAAAAAAGCCCACACTGTGGAGCAATGTGCCGGTGTCCTGGGAGTGCCAGATGTGACCGTACATGGTTGATGCCTCGCTCCTGATACATTAGCAGTCTGGTTTGTCCCTCCTGTGCAATCTAAGTTCCGCCTGCTTCTGCTCCCTATCTGCTGGTCCATATCTCCCTCTGAACTCCCCTCCTCTTCCTTTCTTCACTAGACACGTTATCATCGACGTCACCTTCCCCACTGCTATAATTGGAGATCTCGGAGTAGGCAGCAACACTGGGGATCAACCTCATTGGGCCGATCTGGGTACTGTTGTCAGACTGCTGAGTGGCGGTTGTTGCTACCTCTTCCTGATCCAATGCCAAGAATGGCTGCGCATCAGCAATGTCTTGTGATGGATCGGAAAACAATTCCTGTGATTCAAGCGGAGGGTATATGGTGTTGGTGGTGTTGGTGGTAGTGTCTTTGGGGGTGCACACAACAGAGAGTGAAGAGGGTGCAGATCGAGAGGATGAGGAGGGTGCAGAAGAGTAAGGCTGAGTGAGCCACTCAACCAAGTCTGGTGCGTCCTTTTACGTAATCAAACGCACCTTCTGCAATTTGCCACTTTGGCTCAAGCCTGTTGCTCCTGCCCTACCCCTACCACCCCTGTGGAAGGGCCTGCCTCTTCATCTGCCTGTCATTTTTTAAATGACCCTGTGACAAAAGTCTCTAGAGAAGTGCAGTATATGTGGAAGAAGGTATATAACACCCCGCTTCAATCTGTCGTTTTGGGGGGCCACTGGCCTATTACACCAGTTATAATACGTTTTTCTAATTGCGTTTGTCACTCTTTGCAGTATCACTGCAGAACCACTCAGCAGTCACCATGCTGCACAGTGGAAACGTACCATACTATGCTTTCTATATTTGAAAGTGTTTTATACGTGTATTACACCCCTATATACTGCACACCAAATAGTACACCTATACCAGTCCTTAAAAGGACCTTTGTGGACCTAATAGTAGCTAGCAGCTAGTGAATTGCAGACTGTCCCTGCTCCAAACACCAAACTGTCCCTACACTGAGAAAGGACAGCTGCAGAATCGGTCAGCAACACTACATGCAGTGCACTATAATATGCTTTCTATATTTGAAAGTATATTATATGTGTATTACAACACTATATACTGTACACCTATATCAGTCCTTAAAAGGACCTTTGTGGACCGAATAGTAGCTAGTGAATTGCAGACTGTCCCTGCTCCAAACACCAAACTGTCCCTCCCTACACTGAGAAATGACAGCTGCAGAATCGGTCAGTACTGCATGCAGTGCACTATAATATGCTTTCTATATTTGAAAGAAAGTATATTCTAAGTGTATTACAACCCTATATACTGTACACCTATACCAGTCCTTAAAGGGACTTTTGTGGACCTAATAGTAATAGCTAGTGATTAGACTGACTGTCCCTGCTCCACACAGCGTCCTTTCCCTACACTGAAAAGACAGAATGTAAAATGGCCACCAGATCAGGTCTATTTAAAAGGTAGGGGGTATGTCCATGTGCTGAAATGTCTCAATTGGCTGTCCTGTACCCCATGATGGATGTGTCATGGGTCAAAGTTCTTCACAATGTAAACTAATATGTCCGCCGCAAAACGCGAACGAGCAAAGTTCGCCGCGAACCAACCGCCGGGCTAACCGCAAAGCCATCCCTAATTGGGAGTAGCAGCAGATGACATATGTCCCGAGGCTGTGATCTTACAACAGCCTGCGTTTTTTGCCAGACCACACCAAACCCAGGCCATCACCCTCAACACTTCCTTCCATGCTGCCGTGATGGGTTGGGTGGCCATGGTGTTGGTGGTGTTGCTGGAGGTGGTGGAGGAGTAAGGTCCAACTCACACAGGTGGGTTTGAGTTGTCAGTTCACCCCTCATTACCTTGTTTAGGACCTGCAGAATTATTTCCTCACAGATCGTGTGTTGGCCCTCCATGTGTTTGAGCTTGCTTGCTGACACAGCCAAAGGCCTCATGGCCACCAGGGGTCGTGTTAAGTGCCGCAGTAGCCTGGCAAAGGAAAATAGCCACTGACTCCTCCAGGTTCCTTGCCTTCATGGTCCTTTTGGTTGGAGGGCTTAGGGAAGGAACCTGGGATCCTGTCAGGTTGCTTGGCATGGCCACCTCCTGGCTGAGACTTTCCTGTGTATGAAAATGGTACGTAGTTTTAGTTTTTTGGTCATCGCACACAATTTTGAGCTCATGACTATTGCAGTTTGAAGGCTACCAAATAGAAAAGACTATCCTAACCCCAGGATTTTTCATTCTTGTCCCAATCATTTTTGGCTACTACTGTCTATTGCTATGTAAACCACTTTGTTAAATCTGAAATTAGTGATCAATAATGTCTAGTTAGCATCATTCAAATTTTGACAAGAAATATGTTCAACAATGCTATACCTGGGTCAAGATGGGCTCCTCCACATCTTCCTGGGAGGAAGGCCCAGGTTGGACTTCAGGAGCCTCAGCTGATGTGGAAGGAAGTGTAGATAGTAATGGCCTGGTGTCAAACTAGATGTGACCAGAACTGTGTGACTGCGACAGAGTGAACCAGACATAAATAGGTGAAAGTAAGTTTATTAAAGTCAATGCATATAAATATGAACACACCACCTATACAAACTGAGTGAACAAACCAAACAGTGATGATTAACTAACCAGCATATGTAGCAAAAGGGAATACCAGAATCGTAGTCAAGCCAGGCCAGAGTCATAAACAGGAGGTCAGCAGATGGGGGACAAGGAGAAAGGGATCAGGTTGCAGGACAAAGGTTCCAGGGATGCATGAATAGAGGGGTACAACAGGTTCAGGAGGCGGGATGCAGGAATCAAGGTTTCAGGATCAGGTAACAGATAAACAGGCTGCAGTTCAGGGCACAAGGACAATACCAGGGCAAGGTGTGAGCACTTGCCGGGTATTTATATAATGGCTGCTGTCAGTCATGTGATGCCTGATTGCAGGAGGTAATACCTGCTCCACACTGCCAGGATCCCTCCACTGATGGATGCCAGTACTGCGGCCCAAAGATGACAATTCCAGCAGGGAAAAGCTCTTTTGACAGCTCCAAACTGCCAGGGAGACATCTGCTGGTGTATCTCAGTACTGCACGTCAAATGATTGATATTACCAGCGGAGGGAACATTTCCTGACAGTACCCCCCCATAAAGAGCAACCTCCGGACGCTCTAAATAGCGGTTGCTGGAGAAAGTCCATGGCGTCATGCCGGACCATGGACAGTCACATTAGGTTGAGCAATAAGTACATCAAGCTGAATAGCAGGCACAGGAACCTCCAGCTGAGTAGCAGGCACATTGAGCTGGGCGGCAGGCACATTGAACTGAGCAGCTGGCACAGGCACATCAAGCTGGGCAGCAGGCACATCAGGCTGGGAAATGGGCAACCCACCTTCAGAAGAGGAAACTGGCTCTGGCCCTCCGGGCCTGAACGCTGGCTCTGGCCCTCCAGGCCTGAACGCTGGCTCTCCGGGCTGGGGCTTATTGCAGCATGTCAGACCATGCTGAAAGTATAGGTTGTACAAACTGTAGTTTTAAGTCTCCCTGTCTAACAAAAGACTGAGCAGACACAATGCAATCACCTGTGGGGAACAGGCTGAGTAGTGTTCACAAAAATCAGCAGGATCATCTTCAAAAAGCCATACTAAGGATACAACCTGATTCATATTAAAAGGAGGAGTGAAATCCTCATGGCCATCTGGAATACAGGGCAGGGCCAGCTCAGTACAGATGTTGATCAAAGGCTGCACCTCCCCAAACAATATAGAACCTTGAGCAACCAGGGAGTGAGCCAAATGGATAGCTGTAAACAACTGGTCACTAGACCATCCTTTCAAAGCCTGGTGGCAATAATCACCACTTTCAGATGCCAGCAGAGAAAAATAAATAACCTCATCAGCATCCATGTTTGCAACCAAACTGAAGCAAAATGGTTCCCCTGTGCAGCCACTTCCAGGGATGGACCTGGTATTCTGTCATAAACATGATGTGACCAGAACTGTGCAACTGCGACAGAGTGAACCAGACATAAATAGGTGAAAGTAAGTTTATTAAAGTCAATGCATATAAATGTGAACACCACCTATACAAACCAAGTGAACAAACCAAACAGTGATGATAAACTAACCAGCATATGTAGCAAAAAGGAGTACCAGAATCGTAGTCAAGCCAGGCCAGGGTCATAAACAGGAGGTCAGCAGATGGGGGGGGGGATCAGGAATAGACAGGCTCAGGTACAACAGGTTCAGGAGGCAGGATGCAGGAATCAAGGTTTCAGGATCAGGTAACAGATAAACAGGCTGCATGTCAGGGCACAAGGACAATACCAGGGCAAGGTGTCTGTGCACTTTATACTATGGCTGCTATCAGTCATGTGACGCCTGATTGCAGAAGGTAATACCTGCTCCACACTGCCAGGATCCCTCCACTGGTGGACGCCAGTACTGCAGCCCAAAGCGGACAATTCCAGCAGGGAAAAGCTCTTCGGACAGCTCCAAACTGCCAGGAGACACCTGCTGGTGGATCTCAGTACTGCACGCAAAATGATCAATATTACCAGTGGAGGGAACCTTTCCTGACACCTGGGTTCCATCTGGTCTGACAAAAAAAAAAAAAAAAAGCAGTCTGTCATACTACCACAGCCTGTGTACATATACGTCATCTGCTGCTGCTCTGGATCTCTAGGAATCCTGGACCTTCTTGCGCTCCCTATTATATGTGCTCCTCAGGCTACCAATTTTGGCCTTCAAATAGTTGATGTACACCGGCTTCACTAATTCCAATAGTTTATCCAGTGCTGCCTTCCTCTTTTGCTTGTTCAAATAGTCCCTGTTTTGGACTTGCCAGAGACAATTCTGCTCCCTGTACATGTCTAGGAATTTGGGCAGGAAGTCCGGGTCAGCAAATTTATCCACCATTTTAGCTGCAAGACGCAACACAAGACAAACCTTAATCTTGTCCCAATATAGGCCCCAATCTATAAGCAGTATAGGCCACTAACAACTGATGCCCCAAGTTACAATTGTACCTTTGTTTGCACGATCGGCACTTATGATCCTCCGTCCTCCACTCACAGATCGTGCGTACGACGTCCGCATGTTAGCCTTTATATACACTGCGCATGCGTCAAACGCCACCCCATTTTTCTTTCTAGTGTATTCCCCACCTCTTCTCTTTCCAGGCAGTGGGAGAGCACACAGCAGAGACACAGCAGGTGTGTGCTGTTATCAGCAATGACAAGGAAAGCCCAGAGCAAGGCAGTTCCAGATCCAGGAGGAGATATAAGGCCTCAAATATGTTATTTGAAGAGATGGTGGACATCTTGAAGAGGGCAGACTATGATGGGAAGTATGGACCGTACAGAAACCCAAATTTGAGAAAGGCCAAGCTCATGACTAAAGTTGGGATTAGTTTGCACAGGACTTTTGGGGTACGACGATCCAAAGAGCAACTGAGGCAATGCTCCTTGGATCGTTGTGAAATAGACGTATAGTACTAATAATAGTAATAATACTTGATTTCAAGCATGCGTGAAGTTTTGTGCATGGACTTGTGTACACACGATCAGACTTTCCGGCAACAAATATTTGTTGGCAGAAAGTCCAACAGCAAATGTGCGATGGAGCATACACATGGTTGGACTTTCCGGCAACAAGCTTACATCCAACATTTCCCGTCGGAAAATCCAACCGTGTGTAAGCGTTACGGTTATACTGTAATGTTATTTTGTTCTATTGTTAACCATCATTTGCTTAGCAGGTATGCCATTCAGCTGCAGCACAGGTTTATTTATCTTGACAGCAACAGCGTTTGTGTCAGAAACCATGAACCAGACAGACAGAAGTACAATTAAATCACACTTGTTTATTAATACAAAATAAAAAGGTAAATAGAGTAAGTGTAGTCAAAGCATAGCCAGAGTCCAGTAACCGGATCGAGTAGTCAGCCAGGCCAGAGTTCAGTAACCAAATCGGGTAATCAGCCAGGCCAGCAGTCAGGGATCCCAGTAGAGGAACAGCAAGCAGGATAAGGAGCCAGAAAGGATGTCAGCAAGCCAGTCTTTAAACAGGAACGCAGGAGATGGTTTCTTGTTAGGTGACCAAGGCGAAGGCAGAGATGAAGTGAGCTGGACAGCTTTAAGTAGGCAGGTCAGACTAGCAGGATCAGGAACAGCTGGGTAACTGTGGAGAGAGTTGAGAGATGGCAATTAGCCGACAGCTGAGCAGCCAGCCCAGAAAAGGAAGGGCTAAGCCAGCCCTGACAGTTTGCTCCCACAATACGTAGAGCTGTGACTCCAGGTGGTGATTTCACCACCACAGTTAAAAAAAAAAAAAAAAAAAGAAGGAGCATATATGCAGAAGCATGGGGGCAGAAGTGTAGGAGCAATTTGCTCCTAACATTAGGGGCAGATTGCCCCCCATGCTTTGGCATATATTTTTTAGGCACAGATTGCAATGTTTTATTTTTACTATGTTTTATTGTATTTGTATTTTCATGTAAAAGCAATCCTAGCGTCTAATTCGCCTCTAGACTGCTTGCAGTTGGAGGGAACTCCCCCCCCCTCCCCCACCATTTTCCATGGTTTTCTCGGGCTCTGTCCCAACAGGGAACCCGAGAATGCGGTAGTTCCACCAGCTGACTATAGAGTTAATCAGGGACCAGAATGGCTCCAATCATCTCTATGGCCCTGAGATAAAACAAACAAAAAAAAAGAACAGTTTAAAAATAATAAAAAAAGCAAAATAAATAATAAAAACAAAACAAAAACAAAAGCACCCCTGTCCCCCCATGCTCACACGCAAGCGTCGGTCTGGTGTCATATGTAAACAGAAATTGCACCATGCATGTGAGGTATTACCTCAAAAGTCAGATCGAGGGCAGCAATTTTAGCAATAGACCTCTGTAAATCTAAAATGGTAACCTGCAAAGGTTTTTAAAAATGTATGTAGTTTGTCCCCGCTGCACATTTGTGCGCAATTTTAAAGCATGTCATGTTTGGTATCCATGTACTCGGCATCAGATCATCTTTTTTTATATCAAACATTTGGGCAATATAGTGCGTTTTAGTGTATTAAATTTTTTTTAAAAAAGTGTTTTTTCCCAAAAAATTGCTGCGCAAATACTGTGTGAAAAAAAAAAAATTGCAACAACCACCATTTTGATCTGTAGGGACTTTGCTTTAAATATATAATGTTTGAAGGTTCAAAGTAAGTCTTGTAAAAAAAATGTTTTTCATATAAACAAAAAGTGTCAGAAAGGGCTTTGTCTTCAAGTGGTTAGAAGAGTGGGTGATGTGTGACATAAGCTTCTAAATGTTGTACATAAAATGCGAGGACAGTTCAAACACCCCCAAAATTACCCCTTTTTGGAGAGTACACACCCAAGCTATTTGCTGATAAGCATTTTGAATCCATGGGATATTTTATATTTTGCCAAGTTTCAGGAAATTACACTTTTTTTTTGCACAAAGTTGTCAATAAATGATCTATTGCTCAAATATGCCATGGGCTTATATGAAATTAAACCCCAAAATACATACTGCTGCTTCTCACGAGTACAGGGATACCACATGAGAGACTTTCTGGGAGCCTAGCCATGTACAGGACGCCGAAAACCAAGCACCACCTTCAGACATTCTAAAGGCGTAAAATGGTGATTTCACTCCCTCACAGTTCACAGTTTTGGAGGCCATGAAATGAGAAGGTAGCGCAACCCCCCCCCCCCCCCCAAATGACCCCATTTTGGAAAGAAGACACTTCAAGCTATTTACTGAGGCATGTTGAGTCCATGTGACTAGACAAACAGTTTAAAAATGGGGGGGGAGAGAATTTTTTTTTAAAAAGTTGATGAATATAAAATAAAAAAAATGTATATAAAATATATATATTGATAATAAAATTGGTACTACTCAATATCATAAATAAAATTATATGTAAACATCATAATCAGAGTACTTTGCAGGCAGTTGTCCGCTGTAAGACCGCATTGGATGGCAAACGTCACTGTCTTCTGTGGGGTCACCTTTTAAGTGGTCACTTTCTGTTCACGATTATGGAGCCTTGGGTGGTTGGGAATCAACCAGACCCCACAGATGCCCTTGACCAGGGCTCAAGGCTGAATTGTCTGGAGAGTACTGAAAGTTAACAGGTCCCGCAGGGCATTCTGGACTGTCCACCTGCACTGTACTGGTCCCCTGGTCGCAACAGCAGCTCCACTAGGGCAGAATCCTAAGCCAAGTGCCTATGTCTGTTCAGTACCATGGTCAGGGACTCTGATCCTTGGTGGGGATTACCGCAGTGAACTTGGTAAAGTGATGACCATCAGGAAGTCCACTGTAACCAGCTCAAAGGGTTTGAAGGTGGTGATGACCATGGGTTTAGCCTTCTCAGGAGGGGCTTTATGTACAGAACAGGAAGCCCTTTGTCATGGACAAAAATAGTACCTTTTGACCAGGGCCTCAGTATGGTTGAGTCTGAAGTGTTCACTCATCACCTGCAGTAAGTGGCAGATCTGAAGAATGTGCAACTGGGAGACAGTGGGGTTGATTTACTAATGGAAAATCCACTGTGCACTACAAGTGCACTTGGAAGTGCAGTCGCTGTAGATCTGAGGGGAAGATCTGAAATGAGGGGAAGTTCTGCTAATTTCTATCATGCGATCATGTATAATGTAAAGCGAAACTGCGCTACTCAAACAAACCACCCTGTGAGCAGCAGCTCAAATCGTTATACTATGACACTCGGAACTCTATATAATAAGGGGCTGCGCTAAATACAATGAAAAAAAAATTTTTGGGCAAAAAAATCATAAACCAAACCACATACAACAAATATTGTATACTACCACCCACACGTGTACAAACTCATAATGTGAATAAATCAATAAATATATAATAAATTAATTATATAAGCAAGATAAATAAATGAATTAAATAAATTATATATATATATATATATATATATATATATATATATATATATATATATATATATATATATATATATATATATATATATAAAATTCATAAACCAAACCACATACAGCAAGTATTGTATACTACCACCCACACGTGTACAAACTCATAATGTGAATAAATGAATAAATCAAATATACAATATCTCATTAATGTGAATAAGTTAATTATATAAGCAAGAAAAATAGATGAATAAATGAATAAATTCATATATACAATGTGAACCAAATACACTAAATTAAGGAATTTATAGTCCATATTCAGTGTACAAGCCATAATGGACAAAAAATGAAATAGTCCAAGCAAATCCCAAAAGATTTAGCATGCAAAGGCTCATATGAAGTCCAGTGTTAAGTGAAGAATAACACCAACAGGAATGCGTGTTGAAAAAAGTCCAAAGAAGCACTGCCACCAATAAATATTTCTGGCCGCTTACCAGAGCACAAGATCTCAGGTTTAGATGAGATCAGAAATCGCATATGTAAGTGGTCAAGGCAAACCGTCACAGGAAACCAAACAGGAACCTCTCTCTCCGAGTACTCCGGATGTTCAAACCATAATGACTCAATCCATATGTAAAACAAGGGGACACTCACATAGCATAAAACTCTTTACATTTTATTTTATAAAAAAGTATCAAGTAAACTCACATGTCCAACCAATGCAAAAAGCAGTTAGCAAAATTTGAGCCGGCCGGCCCTCGGCTGCCGCCCGTAATTCTGGGTCTGGCGTAGAACGCGGTGACGTCAGCACGCCGTTCCTCCCTACGCATTTCATCACTATACGGACGTAATCACGGGATGTAATCATGTGCATGCTGTGTTTTTTTATTTTCCATGCATGTCCCCCTCAGACCTACAGTGACTGCACTTCCAAGTGCACTTATAGTGCACAGTGGATTTGCCTTTAGTAAATAAACCCCAGTGATTTGCAATATGCCCACCTGTTCAGTAGGAATGTGTGCCTGATGATAAAGCACATTGCTCTGTGTCTTGAGCCAATCCCATTATATCAGGATCCCTCTTGCTGTGTTGGGCAGTCTGTGGCATTCTCAGAACGATGGCTTGTGCCGATGTGACAGGAAGCATTGCACCTGCATGAGATCAGGGTCTTTCTGTTGGATTATGGACCACTCTTCTGTGGGTTCCACCTGGGGGCTGCTGTCCTCTCTTTGAGGGAACAGGAGGAGGCTGATGCAGGTAAGATGGGGGCTATTTATGTCCTGTTTAGTATCTACTGTATATCCTCTTCTGGACGTTCTACAGGATATCGAGAAAGAGCATCCGCAAGTCCGTTAAGTTTCCCCAGCTATAGCGAATCTTGTATTTGAACCATGCCAGTCAGATGACCAACCTCTGTTCCAAAGCCCCCAGTTTGGTTGTCTCGAGGTAGGCAAGGGGGTTATCTGAGAAAACCTTTATTTCTTCCCCAGTGAGGTATTCTGTGAACTTCTTGGTGATGTCCCACTCCAGGGCCAGCAACTCCAGCTTGAAGGAGCTATAGTCATGTGGATTTCTCTTGGTGGGCTCAGGCTACTGCTCGCTTAGGTGATTACGCATTCACACCCATCTTGCTCTTGGGCCAGGACAGACCCTGTAAGCTTCCATTGGTACACACTGAAAAGGGTTTCAAGGAATCCACAGATGCCAGTAGAGGTGCCAATGTCAGCTTTTTTTGAGAGCCTCAAAAGCTTGCTGCTGTGGTTCTTGCAACTGGGACTAGATTGAGGGTGAAAGCTCCCCTTTTTTCTAGGTGGAACTGGATGAGAGGAGCAGTGATTTGCGCAAATTTGCGCGTAATGAATTGCCAATAGTATCCCACCACCCCCAGGGAAAAGCGCAGCTCAGTAATAGTCTTTAGGGGTGCAAGTCTTGCACTGCCTGGTCTTTGGCCTGGTCCATGGGGGACCCCCCCTACTTCTGCTATATGCTTGCTCTAGATATTTGAGTTTCTGACGCATTAAGCGGCACTTACTGGGCTTGAATGGGTGAACACATGGTCGAGGTGTTGGACATGGTCCTCAAATGTTTTAGAGAAAATTATGATATCATCAACGTGGACTAGCAGTCTCGATATTGAAATCCCCCTAGCACCTCTCTATGAAGCCCTGGAATGTCCTGGAGGCATTGATCTGTCTGAAGGGCATGCGATTAAATAGTCCCAGGAGCATGATAAAGGCAGTCTGTTCACGGTCTTGGTCCCTCACTGAGACTTGCCAGTAGCCGCTTGCCAGATCAAGGGTAGAGAAAAACTTTGCTTGGCGCGGCCCCATAAGCAACTCCTCCATCCTGGAAAATAGGTAGGCATCCCAGTGGGTACAGGCATTTAGCTTGTGGTAATCTACACAGAATCGCAAACAGACATTTTTTTACACCAGGACAATATGAGAGGCCCACGGACTACGGCTCTCTTGAATTGCCCCCCCCCCCCATAGCATGTTTCAGATTAAGTCTTTGACCACCTGGCACAGGGCTGGGGGAATATGACCATAGCGCTCCTGAATGGGTGGAGCACCCCCTGTATGAACAAGGTGGTCAATGGCCTCTGTGCAGCTGTAGTTCTTAGGGCTAGTGGCAAAGACCAGTAGGTGTTTCTCCAGTAGTTGATGAAGTAGCCGTTGTTGGAGTAGAGGTTAGTCCTGGAAAGGAATGACCAGCTGTTCCAGCCATGATTTGTATTGTGGCTCATTCAAGAAGGTCATGGCCGCTTGTAATGGGGCGCAGATGGCTTCTGTGATGGGCCTTCGAGATGCAGTGACGGGTCACCACGTAGAGGTCTGCTATGGTTAGGGAGCGGGATTGTGGAGATCCCCAGCTTGATAAACTGAGCCAACACTCCCCCGATGTTAGGTCTTTGCAGAGCTCCACCGTTACCTTGGTTCCTTGCAGTTTCTTGTAAGCCCCAAAGGGCAAAGACAAACTATCTCTTGGAGGGGGTGCCAATTTTGTTTGGAGGAGCATATGGACAAGCCCCACTTGCACCAGCTGCTTCCTCCCTACCTTCTGGTGAGCCTCCTAGGCTCAGATCACATGGAGCCAGACAACTCGCAGACCACAGCCCAGAGTGTGCCAGCCTAAATGTTCAAACTTGGCTAGCAAGCAGGGTAAGTCTAATGCCCCATACACACGGTCAGATTTTCCAACAACAAAATGTTGGATGTGAGCTTGTTGGCTGAAAGTCTGACGTGTGTATGCTCCAACGAACATTTGTTGTCGGAATCTCTGAACAAATGTTGGCTAGCAGGTTCTCACATTTTCTGCTAATAAAACTTCAATGCACAAAAGTTCACGCATGCTCAGAATCGAGCAGAAAGAGCCGCACTGGCTATTGAACTTCTTTTCTCGGCTCGTCGTATGTCTTTTACGTCGCCACGTTCCCACGTTCGTAATTTTTGGCCAACATTTGTGTGACCGTGTGTTTGCAAGACAAGTTGGAGACAACAACCTTTGAACAAAATTCCATGGTTTTGATGTCAGAAAGTCTGATTGTGTGTACGGGGCATAAGTCTTTCAAGACGTTCATGCCCAGGACTATAGATACTGAGCGCATCGTGCTGTGAGTTACCATGACACCTACTCGTTCCACTACCTGCTCATCTATCTGTATCTTATCCCAGGTAACACCTTCCACCAGGATGGATGAGTCGTTGGCCACTTTAAGGCAAGCTCTGCTCAGTTCAGTGGGAGATCAGTGAACAGATCCTCTGCTGAATCCAGCAGAACGGGATGAATGTCAATTTTGTGCAGTCAGCCCACCTGTATTGAATCTATGGACTGCTGAAAGTAAACTGTCCGTACATCAGGCTACCTCTGATCCTTCACACTTAGGTCTGGAAAAACAAAGGGGTGCAGTCCCTTTTCATTTTTTCTCTGGCCCTGAACGGATTGGAGGGGGGTGGGTGTACAGGGACACAAGTCCACTTACATTATTATTATTATTATTATTATTATTATACAGGTTTTATATAGCGCCAACAGTTTGCTCAGTGCTTTACAACATGAGGGCAGACATTACAGTTACAATACAATTTGGTACAATAGGAATCAGAGGGCCCTGCTCGTTAGAGCTTACAATCTAAAAAGGAAGGGGCAATTGATACAAAAGGTAATATCTGTGGGGGATGAGCTGATGGAGGAAGTAAAACAGTGTTAGTTAGAAGCAGGATAGGCTTCTTTGAAGAGAAGGGTTTTCAGGGATCGTCTAAAGATGGATAGATTAGGGGACAGTCGGACAGATTGGGGTAGGGAGTTCCAAAGGATGGGAGAAGCTCTGGAGAAATCCTGGAGGCAAGCATGGGAGGAGGTGACAAGGGAGCTAGAGAGCAGGAGGTCTTGGGATGACCGAAGAGGGAGGCTTGGTTGGTATTTTGGGACTAGGTTAGTGATGTAACTAGGGCCAGAGTTATGGATGGCTTTGTAAATTATTGTTAGTACTTTGAATTTTATTCGTTGGCTGAGTGGAAGCCAGTGCAGGGATTGGCAGAGAGGGGTGGAGGACACTGAACGGCTGGTAAGGTGGATGAGTCTGGCAGTGGCATACATTATGGACTGGAGGGGGGATAGTCTATGTAAAGGTAATCCAACGAGGAGGGAGTTGCAGTAGTCGAGGCGAGAGATGACCAGGGAGTGAATTAGAAGCTTGGTGGTGTCTTTATGTAAATAGGGGTGTATTATGGAAATGTTGCAGAGGCTAAGGCGGCATGATTTAGACAGGACTTGTATGTGGGCCTGAAAGGACAGTTCGGAGTCTAAGGTTACCCCTAGCACCCTGGCATGTGGGGATAGACTGATAGATGTGCCATTGACCTTGACAGAGAAGTCAGGCAAAGGGGCACGTGGGGGAGGAAATATTAAGAGCTCGGTTTTAGATAGATTAAGTTTGAGGAAGTGGTGTGACATCCAGGCTGATATGTCTGTTAGTAGATCAGTGATGCGTGAGGAGATTGATGGGGTGAGCTGAGGGGTAGAGAGATAGATTTTGGGTGTCATCAGCATATACAGTGGTGTTCATTTGCATGTTTGTCACACTTAAGTGTTTCGGAACATCAAACCAATTTAAACAATAGTCAAGGACAACACAAAATGCAATTTGTAAATGAAGGTGTTTATTATTAAAGGTGAAAAAAAATCCAAACCATCATGACCCTGTGTGAAAAAGTGATTGCCCCCCTTGTTAAAACATACTATAACTGTGGTTGTCCACACCTGAGTTCAATTTCTCTAGCCACACCCAGGCCTGATTATTGCCACACCTGTTCACAATCAAGGCATCACTTAAATAGGAGCTGCTTGACACAGTAAGGTCCACCAGAAGATCCTTAAAAGCTACACATCATGCCGAGACCCAAAGAAATTCAGGAACAATTGAGAAAGAAAGTAATTGAGATCTATCAGTCTGGAAAGGGTTATAAAGCCATTTCCAAAGCTTTGGGAATCCAGCGAACCACAGTGAGAGCCATTATCCACAAATGGCGAAGACATGGAACAGTGGTGAACCTTCCCAGGAGTGGCCGGCCGCCCAAAATTACCCCAAGAGCGCAGCGACGACTCATCCAAGAGGTCACAAAAGACCCCACAACAACGTCCAAGGAACTGCAGGCCTCACTTGCCTCAGTTAAGGTCAGCGTTCATGCCTCCACCATCAGGAAAAGACTGGGCAAAAATGGCCTGCATGGCAGAGTTCCAAGGAGAAAACCACTGCTGAGCAAAAACAACATCAAAGCTCGTCTCAATTTCTCCACAACACATCTTGATGATCCCCAAGACTTTTGGGACAACATTCTGTGGACCGATGAGACAAAAGTGGAACTCTTTGCAAGGTGTGTGTCCAAGTATATCTGGCGTAGAAGGAACACTGCATTTCATAAAAAGAACATTATACCAACAGTAAAATATGGTGGTGGTAGTGTGATGGTCTGGGGCTGTTTTGCTGCTTCAGTACCTGGAAGACTTGCCGTGATAAAAGGAACTATGAATTCTGCTGTCTACCAAGAGATCCTGAAGGAGAATGTCCGACCATCTGTTCGTGTACTCAAGCTGAAACGAACTTGGGTTCTGCAGCAGGACAATGATCCTAAACACACCAGCAAGTCCACCACCGAATGGCTGAAGAAAAACAAAATGAAGACTTTGGAGTGGCCTAGCCAAAGTCCTGACCTGAATCCTATTGAGATGTTGTGGTATGACCTTAAAAAGGCCGTTCATGCTTGAAAACCCTCTAATGTAACTGAATTAGGACAATTCTGCAAAGATGAGTGGGCCAAAATTCCTCCAGGACGCTGTAAAAGCCTCATTGCACGTTATCGCAAACGCTTGGTTGAAGTTGTTGCTGCTAAGGGTGGCCCAACCAGTTATTAGGTTTAGGGGGCAATCACTTTTTCACACAGGGCCATGATGGTTTGGATTTTTTTTCACCTTTAATAATAAACACCTTCATTTACAAATTGCATTTTGTGTTTACTTGTGTTGTCCTTGACTATTGTTTAAATTGGTTTGATGTTCCGAAACACTTAAGTGTGACAAACATGCAAAGGAACAGGAAATGAGGAAGGGGGCAAACACTTTTTCACACCACTGTAAATGGTAGTGAAAGCCATGGGACGCTATCAGCTGACCCAGGGAGGACCTGTAGATTGAGAATAGTAGAGGTCCAAGGACAGAACCTTGGGGGACTCCAACGGAAAGGGGAGTTGGAGAAGAGGAAGTGGAGTTGTAAGTGACACTGAAGGTGCGATGAGATAGGTAAGATTCAAACCAAAAGAGAGTGCAGCCATGGAGACCAAGCAAATTGATATTTTTGAGGAGAAGGGGGTGGTCAACTGTATCAAAGGCAGCAGAAAGGTCCAAGAGTAAGAGTATAGAATAATGACCATTGGTTTTGGCTGTTAGTAAGTCGTTAGTGAGTTTTAGGAGGGCAGGTTCTGTGGAGTGCTGTGGGTGAAATCCAAACTGAAGAGGATCGAGAAGGTTATTTTCAATGAGGTGGTTGCTCAGTCGGTTGTAGACTAAACGTTCAAGAAGTTTGGAGGCAAAAGGGAGTAAAGAGATGGGTCTTAAGTTGTTAAGATTGGTGGGGGGTTTGAGGCCTTTTTTGGTATGGGAGTGACTAGTGCATGTTTTAGAGGGTTGGGAAAGATGCCAGTAGAGAGAGAGGTTGAAGATATGCGTTAAGGAGTGTAGGATTGAGTCAGATGGTGACCGTAGTATTTGAGAAGGAACAGGGTCCAGGGGGCAGGAGGTTAAGTGGGCATTAGAAAAAAGTTTAGTGACTTCCTCTATAGTAGCTGGGTCAAAAGAGGAAAGTATTGATTGTGCAGGAGGACAGGGAGTGTAAGCTGAGGGAGATGTCTGTAGAGCGGAGATCTTGAGAATCATCTCAATCTTATTTTTGAAGTGATAAGCAATCTCCAGGGCAGTGAGTAAGTTAGTGGGTGGGGGTAGTGGAGGACGAGGTAGAGTGGTAAAGGTAGAAAAGAGTTGACGGGAACTGCGCGAGAGGGTGTTAATGAGTGATAAAGTAGGTCTGTTTGGCAGCGTACAGGCAGGAATGGTATTTTTGGAGGGCAGATTTATATTGGCTGAAGTCTTGCTGTGACTTAGTTTTACGCCACAGATGCTCGAGAGCACGGCTATGTTTTTTGAGGCTTCTGGTATTGTCTGTCTGCCAGGGTTGTAGTGGTCGGGGCCTGATTCTGTGCGTAGTAAGGGGCAGCGAAGGTATTGTCTGTCTGCCAGGGTTGTAGTGGTCAGGGCCTAATTCTGTACGTAGTAAGGGGGGCGAAGGTATCCAGAAGTAGCCAAGTTGGGGCAGGACAAGGATGAGATTTTGTCGTAGAGAATCTGTAGCAGAAAAAAGAAGAGAAGGGTTAAGATGGCGAAGGTTTCTACGGGTAATAGTTTGGTAGTTGGAAGGTAAGGAGGAGGCAGACAAGGAGAGAGTGAAACTAATAGGTGGTGATCAGATAGAGGCTAAGGAATATTGGAGAGGGTGTACGGAGTGCATAGGTAGGAGAAGATGAGGTCAAGGCAGTTGCCAACAGAGTGCGTGGAAGCACTTGTCCATTGTTTTAGATCAAAAGAGGAGGTTAGGCTCCGCAGCTTAGAAGTAGCAGGAGTGTTAAGATTAACAGGGATGTTGAAGTCACCAAGAATGCGTGTTGGAATTTCTGAGGAGAGAAAGTAGGGTAGCCAGGCAGAGAAGTCGTCAAGGAAGTTTGATACCAGTCCAGGGGGCCGATAGATCACAGCAATTCTCAATGAAACCGGAGAAAATAAGCGAATACAGTGAGCTTCAAATGAAGAGAGGGACAGAGAGGGGAGTGGATAAAGAACCTGAAAAGTGCTTTGAGGGGATAGGGGGATTCCAACACCACCTCCTTTCCGTCCACTAGGCCTGGGAGAGTGAGTCCACAGGAGGCCACCATAGGAGAGAGAAGCAGGAGAAGGAAGGTCAGATTCTTGAATCCAGGTCTCAGTAATTGCAAGTAGGTTCAGGGAGTTAGTGATAAATAGGTCATGGACGGTGATGAGATTGTTACAAACAGAGCGGGCATTCCAAAGGGCACAGGAGAAGGGGAGGCTGGCTCTAGGTTTAAGAGGAATAGAAATGAGATTGTGTGGATTGCGGCTGCTAGCAGAGGATGGGTTGTGCCGGGTATGTTGGCCGAAGGTAAATGATTGTGGTCCAGGATTTGGGGAAATGTCTCCAGAAGTTAGGAGAAGAAGGGTGAGAGGTGATATGGGAGTGTGACTTATGTGGGGGGACATGTCCCAGTGGCCTGCAGGTTTTATTGGTATATGGATTTAGAGTTAGCAGGAGCTGATGAGTGCAGTAATAAGGTGAAGACAGGAGTGAGGGTGATATATGTAAGCTGTGGGGGGGGGGGGGGGGGAGAAGGTGGGTGAAGGAGTGAGAATTTAAGCAGAGAGGATGCAACTGTGAGAAGGAAAAATAGAGAGTGCATGATACAGAGTGGTGAGATTGAGAGAAAGCATGAATAAGAGAAGAAAAAGTTTGGAGAATCAGGTCACCTGTAGTCTCAATCTCACCAAGAAGTGAGATTAGTTTGCCTTTAGAACTGCATGGAGCTTGAAAAACTTGTAAGCAGATGCGATCAGAAAACCTATGTGAAAGGGGCCTTACAGACTGGATTGCCAGGTGAAAATAGAGGAAAAAGTGAATAAAACTACAGTGAGGGGAAAAAAGAATTTGATCCCCACTGATTTTGTACGTTTGTCCACTGACAAAGAAATGATCAGTCTATAATTTTAATGGTAGTTTTTTTTTTTTTAACAGTGAGAAACAGAACAAAAAAATCCAGAAAAACATTTCAAAAACGTTATAAATGTATTTGCATTTTAATGAGTGAAATAAGTATTTGACCCCTTCACGAAACATGACTTAGTACTTGGTGGTCAGACATAGTTGGCCACCAGGTTTGCACACATCTCAAGATGGATTTTGTCCCACCCCCTCCTTGGAGACCCTCTCCAAGTCATTTGGGTTTCAAGGCTGATATTTGGCAACTCAAACCTTCAGCTCCCGCCACATATTTTATATGGGATTAAGGTCTGGAAACTGGCTAGGCCACTCCAGGACCTTTATTTGCTTCTTGAGACACTCCTTTGTTGCCTTGGCCATTTGTTTTGGGTCATTGTCATGCTGGAAGCCCCATCCACGACCCATTTTCAATGCCCTGGCTGAGGGAAGGAGATTCTCACTCATGATTTGATGGTACATGGCCCTGTCCATTGTCCCTTTGATGCAGTGAAGTTGTCTTGTCCCCTTAACAGAAAAACACTCGAAAGCATAATGTTTCCACCTCCATGTTTGACGGTGGGGATGGTGTTCTTGGGGTCATAGGCAGCATTCCTTCTAGCAAACTTCAGATGGGCCTGTACATGTGCTTTCTTGAGCTTGGGGACCTTGCGGGTGCTGCAGGATTTCAGTCCTTCATGGTGTAGTGTGTTACCAATTGTTTTCTTGGTAACTATGGTCCCAGTTGCCCTAAGATCATTGACAAGATTCTGCTGCATAGTTCTAAGCTGATTCCTGACCGTTTGCATGATCATTGAAACTCCATAGTGAGATTTTGCATGGAGCACCAGACCAAGGGAGATTGACAGTTATTTTGCGTTTCTTCCATTTGCGAATAATTGTTGTCACCCTCTAACCAAGCTGCTTGGCGATGGCCCATTCCATCCTTGTGTAGGTCTACATCCTTGTCCCTGACTTCCTTGGTCAGCTCTTTGGTCTTGGCCATGGTGGAGAGATTGGAATCTGATTGCTTCTCTGGACAGGTGCCTTACACTAGTAACAAGCTGAGATTACCAACACAAGAGTGCTCCTAATCGCAGCTCATTGCCTGTATAGAAGACACCTGGGAACCAGAAATCTTGTTGATTGATAGGGGATGAAATACTTATTTCACTCATTAAGCACTTCAATACAGGGCACTTCCCCCCTTCCTGCCCAGGCCAGTTTTTCTGATTTCAGCACTATCACATTTTGAATGACAATTGTGTAGTCATGTGACGCTGTACCCAAACAACATTTTTATCATTTTTTTCCTACAAATAGAGATTTCTTTTTATGGTAGTCGAGCACCACTGTGGTTTTTATTGTTTGAGCTACAAATTAAAAAAGAACGGAAATTTTGAAAAAAAAGTAGTTTTTTTTTTTGTTTCTGTTACAGAACTTCGTAAATAATCACTTTTTCTCCTTCATTGATGAGCCTACACTGACTGGCACTGATGCGACAGTACGGATTGTCACTGATGAGGCACTTATATGCAGCACTGATAGGCAACACTGGCATTCATAGGTGGCACTGGAGGGCACATATAGGCAGCACTGATAGGCAGCACTGATCAGGAGGTAGTGGCAGGCATCACTGATGGGCACAGAGTGCCATCCTTAATGGGCACTGATTGGCATCCCTGGTGGGCTCTAGTGGGCTTACCTGGTGGCCATGGGTGGACAACCCTGATGGGTCTGCACTGATAATCAATGCGCTGAATGTCAGCGCAGCCCCCCCCCCCCCCCCCCCCCAACACTAGAGCAGACGATCAGCTCTCCTCTACTCACACCTGTCAGTGCGAGTAGAGAAAAAGCCAATACACAGCTCTTCCTGTTTACACTGATCAGCTGTGATTGGACACAGCTGATCACATGGTAAAGAGCCTACCTCATTGGCTCTTCACCTAGATTGGAGATGCAGTGTGTCAGACACCACACATCACCTCACGCTACGCGCCCCCGATCGTGGCTTATCCTGCTGGACGTCTTATGATGCCCAGTCAGGATAACAGAACCACTTTCCAAGTAATCATTTTGCTATATGTTGGGCGTGGAGTCGTTAAACTGCAAAACAAATTTTACTTATTTTTTAAATGAATATTTCTGAATATTTTTATTGTTATTCTGTCTCTCACTTTTAAAAAAATAAACCTACCAGTAAAATTATAGACGGATAATTTCTGTCAGTGGGCAAATGTACAAAATCAGCAGGGGATCAAATACTTTTTTCCCTCACTGTATGTCACCACATCTAAGAGTTAGTAAGCTGCTATATATTCCATTTTAGTTTTTGGGTTTATTACTGCTATACCTAACTTATAAATCTAATATTCCCATCATTGGAAAAGAAATGGATGTATCTATTGATGCATGTGCAGCCACCATAAAAAATTGTACAATCAGATTGTAATGTGTGCTAATGGCCCAGGACCGTTTTTAAGGCAGGGCAAAAGGGGAAGCTGCATTGGGCCCCATCATTGTTGCAGGGCCTAAAGCAGCTGCTTCATACTTGTCAACTAACCCAGTTTAAATTCCCTTGTCCCTTGAAGTTTTAGTCCTGTGCTGTGTCCCGATATCTCAGTGTAAAGTTCTGTTGCTGCTGCCCAGCTCTGCCCTACTTCCATGTACAGATGACTCACCTGCAGACCCTGTGTTTACATGTAAATAACCTGCATTGATATGTAAACAGAGGCTGCATTAATATGTAAATAGTCGTGGACTGCGGCATTGAGATGTAAATAGAGGCGACATTCATATGTATATCATGTCCCCCTGAGGTCATATCTACCATTACTTCTGCTGAGTGCTGCCCACTGGGGAAAGGATGCTCGAAAGTCCTGCCTACAACTATAGTCATTAAGCCTAACATCAGCCTGTTCTGCAAAGGTAAGCAAATTGGAGGTGGAACCCTTCTTCAATATAACATGGTGCCACAGGACCCTGAATTTTGGTGCATGTGAATACACACATCTCAGCCAATGCATGAGGGTGTCATTAACAATTAATGGCACTGCTGTGTACTTGCTAAAGGGCAGCATGTTTTTGTGGCACCATAAAAGCGATTTTGCATGTATTCCCCAACACACAAATGTGAATGCAGGCTAAATGTTTTGGTTACATTAGTGGGCACTGTAAATATTCTCATTACATTGGGGCTTTCATTCACACTAGTGTAGATCCCTCTTTACATTGGTTGTTACTGTGAATGCTCCTATTACACTAAGGCTATTTCCGAAATGTCTTTCCTATTTCCCATTTGTCTTACTGTCACTCTGATGTACCAATAAAACTACGCTACAAGGACTACAGTGTTGCTGGCTCTTCTTACTACTGTTGCATTGGAGTGTGTTGGGACACATTAAGCCTTGGCACCTGTGAGTATGGATTGAGTTGTCCCTGCAGAGAGCGCTGTTACCTTTCTTCTTTTCCAGTAACCTCTAGCAACCAATCAGTGAGCAGTATTGATGTACAGTAATCTCTAGCAACCAATCAACAAGCAGAAGGCATGTGCTGTAACCTCTAGAAAATAAAATAGTAAGCCATAATGTGTGCTGTAACCTCTAGAAAATAAAATAGTAAGCCATAATGTGTGTTGTAACCTCTAGCCAGTCAGTGAGTAGTAATGATACACTGTAACCTCTAGCAGCCAGCCAGTCAGTGAGTGGGAATGCTACACTGTAACCTCTAGCCGCCAGTCAGTGAGTGGGAATGATACACTAACCTCTAGCCGCCAGTCAGTGAGTGGGAATGATACACTGTATCCTCTAGCCGCCAGTCAGTGAGTGGGAATGATACACTGTAACCTCTAGCAGCCAGTCAGTGAGTGGGAATGATACACTGTAACCTCTAGCAGCCAGTCAGTGAGTGGGAATGATACACTGTAACCTCTAGCATCCAGTCAGTGAGTGGGAATGATACACTGTAACCTCTAGCATCCAGTCAGTGAGTGGGAATGATACACTGTAACCTCTAGCAGCCAGCCAGTGAGTGGGAATGATACACTGTAACCTCTAGCAGCCAGTCAGTGAGTGGGAATGATACACTGTAACCTCCAGCAGCCAGTGAGTGGGAATGATACACTGTAACCTCTAGCAGCCAGTCAGTGAGTGGGAATGATACACTGTAACCTCTAGCAGCCAGTCAGTGAGTGGGAATGATACACTGTAACCTCTAGCAGCCAGTCAGTGAGTGGGAATGATACACTGTAACCTCTAGCAGCCAGTCAGTGAGTGGGAATGATACACTGTAACCTCTAGCAGCCAGTCAGTGAGTGGGAATGATACAATGTAACCTCTAGCAGCCAGTCAGTGAGTGGGAATGATACAATGTAACCTCTAGCAGCCAGTCAGTGAGTGGGAATGATACACTGTAACCTCTAGCAGCCAGTCAGTGAGTGGGAATGATACACTGTAACCTCTAGCAGCCAGTCAGTGAGTGGGAATGATACACTGTAACCTCTAGCAGCCAGTCAGTGAGTGGGAATGATACACTGTAACCTCTAGCAGCCAGTCAGTGAGTGGGAATGATACAATGTAACCTCTAGCAGCCAGTCAGTGAGTGGGAATGATACACTGTAACCTCTAGCAGCCAGTCAGTGAGTGGGAATGATACACTGTAACCTCTAGCAGCCAGTCAGTGAGTGGGAATGATACACTGTAACCTCTAGCAGCCAGTCAGTGAGTGGGAATGATACACTGTAACCTCTAGCAGCCAGTCAGTGAGTGGGAATGATACAATGTAACCTCTAGCAGCCAGTCAGTGAGTGGGAATGATACACTAACCTCTAGCAGCCAGTCAGTGAGTGGGAATGATACACTAACCTCTAGCCGCCAGTCAGTGAGTGGGAATGATACACTGTAACCTCTAGCCGCCAGTCAGTGAGTGGGAATGATACACTGTAACCTCTAGCAGCCAGTCAGTGAGTGGGAATGATACAATGTAACCTCTAGCAGCCAGTCAGTGAGTGGGAATGATACACTGTAACCTCTAGCAGCCAGTCAGTGAGTGGGAATGATACACTGTAACCTCTAGCAGCCAGTCAGTGAGTGGGAATGATACACTGTAACCTCTAGCAGCCAGTCAGTGAGTGGGAATGATACACTGTAACCTCTAGCAGCCAGTCAGTGAGTGAGAATGATACAATGTAACCTCTAGCAGTCAGTCAGTGAGTGGGAATGATACACTGTAACCTCTAGCAGCCAGTCAGTGAGTGGGAATGATACACTGTAACCTCTAGCAGCCAGTCAGTGAGTGGGAATGATACACTGTAACCTCTAGCAGCCAGTCAGTGAGTGGGAATGATACAATGTAACCTCTAGCAGCCAGTCAGTGAGTGGGAATGATACACTGTAACCTCTAGCAGCCAGTCAGTGAGTGGGAATGATACAATGTAACCTCTGGCAAACAAAAACAATCGCTGTCTGATTTGATTCCGCAAACAGATTTTGCATCTAGCTGCTATTTCTTGTCTGTCTCAGAGCATGTGGAGAGCAACGTTGCATGGGTGTGGAGGCACAAATATATGTTTGCCCAGGGACCAGTCAATATTAAAGGCAGCCCTGGCAGCCATAATGGTGTAAATTACAATATACAGTGAGAAATGGGGTAAAGTTGCCTAAGTTTGGTAGATGATGTAAACGGAAGATTTCATAGAATAGAACCTATTAGAAAAGCTGTTAGTAACAACATGTGCCAAACCCCGCACTCCCTAAGAAGTAACATTACTAATGCACCCACGGGATTAGTCTCAACCTAAAATCTAGGCCAAGCAAATCGGTGATGCTGCTGCTGATCGTCCCCCTCTCGGCCCTCCGTATACAACGAGCACTGTGACCGCTAGCTCTCCAGACCACCCCCTCAGGGCCCCGCCCACGCTTCCACCACGCCCACTAACCTCCGGCGCCGCCTGTGTAATTCTTGTTATCGATACACTGTATCTTCCCCGCCCCTTATATGCCTTTCCCTCAGCGTCACGCCCATTTTTCTATCCTCCAATTCCGGACTGCAATTCATTTTCTCGCAGCGTTGTTACTCCGCCTCCCATAACGTATTTTTTTCCTATCAGCAAATCTGTGTAATATGACAGTCGTGGTAGGTTCTTTCTGATTGGCTTCTTTGTCCCACCCTAATATCCATGAGCCCAACCTGCAGTCATAGGGAGCATCTCGGCAATGCGCTCCTCTCGCCTGGATTGGACGCGCACATCATCCACCGCCCACCTTGTTGAACATTGGTCCGCTGTGATTTTAGCACCCGCCCGCTGGAGTGCCCCCGCCCCGCGGTCGCTCCCTCTGCTCACTCCGCAGGTCCCCGCTGCCATGGACGGGCGGGGAGGCGGCAGCGGTGGCTCCATCGCTGCGGGGATGAGAGGAGTGGAGGCAGCCGCGACGCCTGAGGAGCAGCAACAGTCCCGGGCGGCGGGGAGGAGGGGCACCCGCAGCCCATGCAGCTCAGCGGGAACTCCGGGCACCGGCAAAGGCAGCCCGAATGGGGAGTGCAGGCGGGAGCTTTGTGAGGCGCCGCCCCGAGAGCACAAGGTGTCCTTCTCCACCGAACTTCCGCGGGGGTCCTCCCCGGGGAAAGACACGGAGGATGGCGAGGCCGGAGAAGGGGAGCCCCGCTCGGGCTTCATGCAGCGCCAGCTCTCTGCCATGCTTCAGCCCGGGGTCAACAAGTTCTCCCTCCGGATGTTCGGCAGTCAGAAAGCGGTGGAGAGGGAGCAGGAGAGGGTGAAATCCGCGGGGGCCTGGATCATACACCCGTACAGTGACTTCAGGTAAGGTACGGGGGGCACATGACTTGTTACTAGCACCCTTGGAGCTCCCCTCTGCTTGTTGCATTGTGATCTTTGTGTGTAGTACGGAGGAGGAGGAGGAAGGATAGGTGCACTGCGTATGAGACATAGAGGTCACCTCGATCGTCATACATCATGACAGCTCCTCTTCTACAGGTGATCTCACCACCATCCTGTCTTCTGAAAGCTCACACCATCCCCTCCTGAGCATGGATGTGCTGTCCATGCCTTCTTCTTCCAGGTTGCTTTCTAAGGGACACTAGAAGGTCATTGGGCAGGGCATCTGTGTGGTGGTCTCCTCCGCAACGTGCCACTGTGCACTTTAAGGCCACGTTCACGCCAGCACGTCCAAGGAAAAAACACATGCCACGCTTGCAGTGCCACTAAGTGTAATCGGCATGGGAAACGTGCAAAGCTCCCCCCCCCCCCCCCCCGAAAAGGTGCAGGAGCTTCTTTTGGGATGTAGGTCAACCCATTCAAGTGAATGGGCTGACTTATGCTGTTGTAGTAAAAACCCCACTGGCTCGAATGAGGCCTAAGAGGTTGTTCGCACTTGCAGCCGGGGAGAGTGGTAAAATGGGTTGAAACGCAAGGTTCCCCACTAGAGTTGCCACCTCATCCCTTTAAACCCAAACACATATGAATTACACAGGTTCTGAGGCTAATTAAATGCAGATAAGGCACCAAGTGAGTTTAATTACCACCTTAATCAGCCACAGAACCTGTGTACATAATGTGTTCGGGTTTAAAGGAATGAGGTGGCAACCCTATTTGCCCAAGCACACATTCAAGAAAATGTATTTTTTATTTATTTTTTGTAAATTGGACGTAACATTAAAAATTACTTGATAAAAGAAAATGGCTGTTCAGTAATGCTGGGTGCTGTAATGACCATGAGCTGGAAACCATGGACAATCAAAGTGAAGAAATATCATCAGCACACCAAGGAGTCATCAAAAAGGTCCAAAGCTTTATTTTTCTGGTCACATGGGAAACATACGGCAACATTTCGGCGCTACACAGGGCCCCTTCGTCAGGCTACCTCACTTGCCTGACAAAAGGGGCCCTGCGTGGCTCCAAAACATTGGCGTATGTTTACCACGTGATCACGAAAATAAAACTTTGGACCTTTTCGAGGAATCCTTGGTGTGCTGATTACATTTCTTTGCAGTAAAACAAGTTGAGGTGCAGTTTTAAGGCTGTGTTCACACTAGTGTATATTGGAAGCAGGTTTCTCTGCATCCAGTTTGCATGTCAGGAGACTGTGACCGGCTCTCAACGGAGCTGGTTCACACAGCTCTGAGGCGGCTGCGGAGCAGCTTGCATCAGTCCTGTGCATCTTTTGGTCCGTTTCAGGTCTTAATCCAGTCAAAAATTCAGGCATGATTCGTCCCTGAAAACAGGGACACACCGGACCCCTTCTGTGATCTGCAGCGCACAGCACTGTGAACTTAGCCCAGTACAGCGGCTGGAGTGGCTTGTATACATGCATAAAGTATACCCTTTTTTGCATTCACTGTCAAATGTGACCCGTTCAAGAGAATATGGACGCATCGCAAATGCCCCCTAACCACAAGCAATTGTGGCTAGTTGGTGCAGTATTTACACGGTTAAAACACAGTGTGGAGAGGTCATATCACCTCCTCACCATCTGTCAACCCTGTGCAATTCAGGGTTGCATTAGGAGATGTATCGCCTGAAAAGTGATCCACAGTTGCAAGTGTAAATGGGCCCCCCAAAGAACCATCACCCCTGAGAGAGGTGCATGACATTACATACAAGTGCCTGCCTATTAACTTCATTGTCACTGCTGTCCTTGTGAGGTTGCACCATCAGCGGTCACACACTGCTTGAGCCATGCAGGGTACACCTTGACATCTTCCAGCAAAGTCATTCCTAGCAGCATCCAAATGAGATGCCAGCATCAGAGGTGAAAGCAGATCCTTGAGTTGGGCATACGGTTTGCCATATGAGTCACAACAAAAGAGCACATTTGGAGGGGTATGCCTTTTACTAGGTCCTCTACTGCAGCTAAGGCCTCCTCCAGCATGGAATGGGTTAGCTGTTCTCTCCTCCCCTCTTTTGCTGCTGTTCAAGGTTGCAATGTTCTTGATGTTTGTCTAGGATTCAGCCATGGATCACCTGGTTTTCTTACGTGGTCTATTCAGGATCCATGTATTGTTATTAAATGTGTACGCCTCAGCTTTGCAGTGCACAAAAGTGACTTTACAGTTGAGATTAGCAGAGTCTTTAATTCAGTAATCCTTCTCAAGGTATGTTTGCAGATAATCAGCCAGACGCATCATGCTCTGTAAGTGGATGGGCTAATTATCTGTAATCCTTATTAAAACCATCCAGTACCTTGCACTGTTCCAGCTAATAAAGTTAAAAAGTATATGTGCAGTAAACGGTTTAGCATCCTGACAGTGATAATAGCAGGTTTACACTTCTATGTCCTCTGCTAGTTTTTATACAGTTGGCATCTTGTGTTTTTAAGCTTGCCATGTAGATATCATTTATCATAGCTAAAATATCAACAGTCCTGTGAGTAGGAAGAAAATCATGTTGTTTTTTTTTTTTTTTTTTTTTGTATGAATGTAAGGTGTATTTCTTCAGGTCTGCTAACAGAATACATATTTGAAGACCAAAAAGATCCAAATGCTTTCATATTTTTTTTATTTTTTTGTCTTAGTTCTAGGATAGTCCATTATATGTGGTTTTACTTTTGTTCTGTTTTTTAAAAATCAATATTGGGCCTATGCCAGTTTTCACTGTTGGGAATCATTGGTAGTTTGAAGATAGAAGTCCATGTGCTACAGGTTAGTCTTTCAATTCCAGTAGTGCTAACATAAACAAATATACAGGTAAGGGAGCTGTCTGTGGTGCTGACAGAAGTGATACTCAATATGTAAACAGCTAATAGTGCTGTGTGTTGTCGCCAACATAGAGCTATCCATGGTGCTGAAGTGACAGCTTAATTGAGACAACACTCAACACAACAATACATTCTTAAACCCTAGAGCAACATTGTTCTTGTGACTATAAGTATACCCTTCCTTATAAATACTACCCAGACCAGTATTTTTCTTTAAAGATTTCCTGTGCACAGTACATTATTGCTTAACATTTAGGGTATGTTTACTCCAGATTCACTGGCACATAGCGATCAACACATGCCCGTGAATAAACACTAAAGGGAGCAGTCCACACCAAAGCGTTGCGCTGTTTTCTGCCCTGCACCGAAACATACCTTGCGACATTGAAAATCATGTAAACGCAACCAAGTGCACCACAACACACACACAAACAGTCAGTTGAAGTTTAAAAAAATTATGTATTTCAGTGCATTTTGAAATGCTTTGCAGCATACAAATGTCATTGCGTTTTTATGTGGACTCAACACACACACACACACACACACACACACACACACACACACACACTGTAGTGTAAATGGACCCTAAAAAGGGCATGAAGAACTCCAGCATCCCAATAAGTAAGTTTGTGTGGGTTTTTCTTCTTTTTTTTTTTTTTTTTTTTTTGTTTGTTTGTTTAAATATTTTGTGTATTACTTTACAGTTGTAGCCATGGGTAAAAATTACATGTTCCACACAGTTTTAGGGTGGAGCTCGTAACATTGGATCTTCTCCCTGAACTCGCTGTCACATTTTTAGTGACACTGGCTGACACAAATATAGAGTTCCATGAATGGGAAAACTACAACTACCCTCAGCCTTTGCATCTGATATTTTATAGTTTTTAATTAACCACCATAGCACTGGGTAGCTCATTAATGGTTGCTGTCGTTGTGTAACTGCTTGCCCGTACAAGGTATGAGCAGACAGCTTACCCTCAGTCTGTAGGAACCATATGTTGCACCTGTGATCTACTGATTGTAAGCGCAATGCTTTCTAGGCTCCTAATTTAAAAAAAAAAAAAAAAAATTTAATTTATAAAAATAAAAAAAAAAGTTTAAAAAAATAAAAATAAATATATATATAATTATTAAATGTGTGTGTATATGTCTGGGGAGTTCCAAGTAATTTTCTAGCAAAAAATATTGATTTTAACTTAAGAAAGAGGTGTCAGAAAAAGATTTAGACTTTAAGTGGTTAAACTTCCTGCATTTACAGCTTGTTGAAAACTTGGCAGACTGTTTAGATTTTTTCTTTACAAATGGAAGTGTATCCTTTTGATCTAAGAAGGAAGCTTGGTTATAATGTTTCATATTAAAAACACGTACACAGTTTAAGAGAGATTCACTATTTCTGCAGCCGGTGACATCACCGGCACATGTGCACTGGACTCAGAATGGAGTGTGTCGTCTTGTCAGAGTGCTGCGATTGTGGCTTCCCTGTGCATGTGGAGAAGTCACTGCGACTCAGCCATTCAGCTATCCAGAGCCATGAACCTGGAGCTTTTTTAAGGCAAGTCTTTCTTTCTTTTTTTATTTTCTTTTTTCTTTTTTTCAAGACTTTACTACCACTTTAATGAAGGACTAAATTTTGAAAGCAGCGTCCAAAAGATAGGCAAGGGACTAGCTGCCAGTATTGCCATTGGTCTCTCTGCAGCTGAACTTTTTCAGACTACTGACTGACCTTGTTCTGCACTGCTTCTCTGGGTGGAGGTGGCCATATTGGTAGAGGCAGGGCAATGCTTCCTCATGCCAGAGCCTCCAGCAAGGAGACCACTAGCAGCTTGGTAATTACTACTTTAAATCTCCTAAGAACAGCATAAAAGTACCTTAGATCATACACTGCAGATATGTTGGTAGAGGAATACCAAGGCACATACTACAAAGTCCACTGCCATTTTACAAGAGGAATACAGTTGACATTTCTAAATGTTTCTTATAACATAGATCTTCAGTTTTTTAGGTTTAGGTCCACTCTAGGTGAACATTTGCACTCTTATAAAGATCAAAAAAATTGATTGGGCAAATGTAGGAAATGTAATTGAATTCAAATGTAACTATATTTACCAACAGAGAAATGGGTATACCAAAAATCATGATATATTTAACCAGTAAAAATTGTGTTCTGTATTTTTTTATTTTTGCCTACACTGACTGCAGCTTTGACATCCTACTAAAGGCAGTTGTTGCTCTTAGCTAAACCAATAAAAAAAGGTTTATATAATGTATTTATTGGCTTATAACACTCACTTTTTCACCATGAAAATTGGGTGCAAATAGCATGTGCGTGTTATACGCCAATACTTCAGTTTTAGCTGCCTCAGAAGGGACGGGGGGGGGGGGGGGGGGGGCAGGACGAGTGCAGTCAGATTATATACAGTGACTTGGTGGCCTCTGTAATAGTTAGTCCCATCTTCTGGGCCGCCATTGGACCACTGTTTTGTCTATCATAGGAGATTCCCATTGTATGCAATCTGTCTGTGCTCGTCCCGCCGCCCCCCCCCCCCCCTGTCCCCTCTAGGCTGCAGATGGACATCAATCTGGCTGCATAGATGGCACTTGTTAGGCTGCAGATGGGCACTGACCTTTTTATTTTACTTAAGAGTTCCTTATTTACAATATAAGTTTTTTTTATTTTTATTTTTTTTTTCCTGAAACTTTTCTCTGTGCGTGTTATATGCCAATAAATATGGTAATTATAGTATTCTTAAAATAATATGAAGTGGAAGAATGTGGCGCAGTGTGCTTTGCAAAGTAACACTTGACATAATAATGATTTTCAGATACATTGGTAGAATAATTGTTCAAGTGATCCCAGATTTGTTTGTTTTTAATGGGCCTAGAATTTAATATATAGCTCATGCATGTAGGAGGTACATTACAATGCCTATGGAAAGCATGAGTTGGTAGGATGCACTGATGGATATAATGGAGCAGAGTACAGAATACATTCATCTTGGTCCCAGGGAGCACTCGATGTTACAAGCCAGGCAAGAACTTTGTTATATATCGTCTATGCTCTTTGAACCCAAAGACATTGGTGTAATAATGAATGTTCCTGTTCTCGCTTTTTTTGTAAGGAATTGGTATATTTTGCTTTATGATAGTGCGTGAAGGATATTTTCCATCTATGTGTGTGGGTGTGTTCATCCAATTAGCAGTTTGTTTGCTTACGTCGTGGTATGTGATTCTTACTATTTTTGTCCTGTGTGTAATGGTTTATAGCTGTATCCAGCCATCTGCTTTTTGTGATCATGATTATTCTGTGTCATTATCTGTCGCAGGGTTTTTTTTTTTTTTTTTTTTTTTTTTTTTTTGGGATCGTCATCGTCTGCCTGTCTTGTCTGTCTAAAATCTCAGCTAGTTTTGCCTGTCGGTTATAGGCTCAGCTGTATTGACTTAGTTCTTTGTTTTTCTTTTTCAAAAGTCAGTTTTTAGTTTGTGTGAATTAAGAAGATGTGACATTTATCTTGCAATATATGATGTGCTTGCTTTTTTTTTTCTCACAGGACAGAGTTTTTTGTTTTTGTGTGTGTTTGAATAGAAATACATATATGGTAGCTGCAGTTGGTGTCTTAGATTTCAACGGTGCAAGCTCCAGGGCTAATTTTGGTTTCACTACCGAGGGAGTTGCTGTCTTTGAGCAAGAATGCAAACTTTTCATACTTTACTGACTGCATTCTGATTCCAATTCCAGGTTGATCAAGAAAATATTCAAAGGTCCTGCCCCATAAAGTAGAATGTAAAGGGTAACTCCACTTTTGTGGGGAAAAAAAATTGTATATACAATTTGCAACTCAAGTCCTATTGTAATTAGGGCTGCAACTAACGATTATTTTCATAATCGATTAATCGGCCGATTATTTTTTTCAATTAATCCAGATAAAATCACCAAAAAAAGTAATGTTCAATTTTTTCGTTTATTTAAAAGTAATAATGAAAAAACTGGGACACCAATGATGGGGCACTATTTCTCCCAGGGACACCAATGACGGGGCACTATTCCTCCCAATGACGGGGCGCTATCCCTACCATGGACACCATGGATGGGGCGCTATCCCTACCATGGACACCAACGACGGGGTGCTATTCCTACCATGGACACCATGGATGGGGCGCTATATTCCTCCCACTGACACCAATGACGGGGCGCTATTCCCCCCCCCCCACTGACACCAATGACGGGGCGCTATTCCCCCCCCCCCCACTGACACCAATGACGGGGCGCTATTCCCCCCCCCCCCCCACTGACACCAATGACGGGGCGCTATTCCCCCCCCCCACTGACACCAATGACGGGGCGCTATTCCCCCCCCCCCCCCACTGACACCAATGACGGGGCGCTATTCCCCCCCCCCCACTGACACCAATGACGGGGCGCTATTCCCCCCCCCCCACTGACACCAATGACGGGGCGCTATTCCCCCCCCCCCCCCACTGACACCAATGACGGGGCGCTATTCCCCCCCCCCCCCACTGACACCAATGACGGGGCGCTATTCCCCCCCCCCCCACTGACACCAATGACGGGGCGCTATTCCCCCCCCCCCCCCACTGACACCAATGATGGGGCGCTATTCCCCCCCCCCCCCTCACTGACACCAATGATGGGGCGCTATTCCCCCCCCCCCCCACTGACACCAATGATGGGGCACTATCCCCCCCACATTGGTGTTTCTGGGGGGGAATAGTAGAGCCACATTGGTGTTTCGGGGGGGGGAATAATAGTGCCCCATCATTGGTGTCCCCGGGAGGCGCTACTCCTCCCAGGGACACCAATGATGGAGCACTATCCCCCCCCCCCCGAAACACCAATGGGGCACTATTATTCCCCCCCCCCCCCTGCAGAAGCACCAATGTGGCTCTATTTACCCCCCCTCCCTCCCAGGAAAGCAAATGATGATGGGGCACTGAAGTGTGTGTGTGTGTGTGTGTGTGTGTGTGTGCGCGCGCTGGGTACAACTTTTAGCCGATAGCTGCTACCTTTTTTTCACACTCTGTGTGCAGCTCGGCTCAGTGTCCTCCTCACAGATTCTCGCCCTCTCTGTTCCCTCGAGGCAGCAGCAGGCGGGGCTGAGATCTGTGTGAATGTCACGTGACATCAGCGAGGAGAGGCGCGCCGCTGACGTGCAGCGGCGAGTGCGTGCCTGGTCACAGAGAGCGCCGCCGAGGACGGATGACATAGGAGTGGAAGGTGCGGACCAACTAATCGATAATGAAAATCGTTGACAACGATTTTCATTATCGATAATAATGATTAATCGTTGCAGCCCTAATTGTAATTGAATGTTATAAAAAATTTACACTTTTCTTACAATTTGTAGCTCTGTAATTGTCTCTAAAATGCAATGCAATATGGCTACCTAGAGGTGTCTTATACACAGAATGTCCTCCTGCTTGTGTGATTGTCTCACTGATTTTCCCAGAAGTCTGCACTAAAATACAAGTCAGCATTCCAGTATCCCCTGCAACAAAAATGTAGTTTGCAATAGAAATCACGTCTAAAGGGATGCAGACCCTGCAGTTATCCTCATTAGGACCCTGCAAGTGCAACAGCTGATTTATAATTATGAAACCACTCCCATTAGATGCACTTTCCACATGGACAAAGATGAACACAGTTTGTTTAAATTATTTTAACCACTTCAATACCGGGCCTATTCTGGCACTTTTCTCCTACATGTAATTTTTTTGTATTTTTTTTTTTGCTTGAAAACTACTCGGAATCCACAAATTATATATAATTTTAGCAGACATCCTAGGGAAAAAATGGCGGTCATTGCAAATTTTTATCTTGTACGGTATTTGCGCAATTTTTCAAACACCTTTTTTTTTTAAATAAACAAACAAAAAAAAAACTGTTTCATGAATTAAAAAGTAACAAAACAGTAAAGTTAGCCCAATTTATTTTTTATTTTTTGGTATAACGTGAGATAATGTTAAGCCGAGTAAATGGATACCTAACAACAACATGTCTCGCTTTAAAAATGCTCATTGAATGGCGCCAAACTTTGGTACTTAAAAATCTCCATAGGCGACACTTTGAAAATGTTTACAGGTTACCAGTTTAGAGTTATAGAGGAGGTGCTAGAATTGTTGCACACGCTCTGACGCACACGGCGATACCTCACATGTGTGGTTTGAACGGCGTTTATATATGTGGGTGGGATTTACGTGTGTGTTCACTTCTGAACGCGAGCTACACAGGGGTGTTTTTAAATATTATTTATTTTATATTTTACACCTTTTTGATTTCCTTTCATTCCTATTCCAAGGAATGTAAACATCCCTGTCTATTTTGACAGGCCCTCTTTATGGAGAGCTGTGGGATCAAGACCCCACATCTCTCCTCCAGGCTGGAATGCATGAGATCGAGAGAAAAAATTCACAGATCTCATGCTGATAGCTGTGATCGTGGCTTTCTTTACGTCTGGGAACCCTGGAGTGATGTCATAATGTCACGCCCGGCCTCTTATGGTCATAGAGATGACTGGACCATCTGGTCACCAGTCATCTCTATCGTCATTCAGCGATGGACGATTCTTTTTCTGGGCCCCCGATGGCACGGGAGAGCCCGGAGAAGCACCGGATGGCTGTTGGGGGGAGAGAAAGAGTCCCCTCCTGTAGCCTATAAGAACGATCAAGCGGTGGACCTGCCGCTATGATTATTCTTATAATGCACAGAATCGCCGGCTGGAAAGAATATTTGAATGCCTGTAGCTGCAGGCGTCATTCGGATATCCCCACACAAAGTCAAGGATGTCATATGACGCCCTATTGAAGTGGTTAATGTACATAGATCACCCAGAGGGGAATGGGTTTTCTTTTTCTCAACAAAAGTGGAGTTGCTTTTCAACTGTAACTGAGCACCACAAACTAAAAATGCTATTTTAAAGTGGTATTAAACTCCCTATTTTATTATTATTATTATTTTTTTTTAATCTAATCCCAGCAGGTTTGTACCATATTAGCTAGTATGTACTGCATGTTCGCACATTGACACGCTTTGCTTTGAAATAGAGCCCTCCAGCACTGAGCTATCACTGCTCCCATTGCTTGCATCTTCAATTGGTCTTCCTTCTGGGTTTGCACTCTCCGACCCCCCCTAAATGAGCCATGATGACGTCATTATTGTGCATGCACACAGGAGCCCCCATCACAGTACATCACTCTTTGCAATCCTGGCACACTCGGTGTTGCCTGACTGTAGAGTCTTCTGTGCATGCACCTGCTTCATGAATATCTAATAAATGCCTCAAGTGTAGGCTTTTTCCAAGGTACCTACAATTAAGACTTATTATAAGCTTTCTGTAAGTCAGGCATGTCCAAAGTCCAGCCCGCGGGCCAAACGTGGCCCGCAGACCGGTTTTGAACGGCCCGCCTGGTTATCTAAACATGTATATCTTTTGTGGCCCCCGACAATCTCCCAGGGCCACAAAAGATATATAGTCTCAGTCTGGCGGTACGAGCGCCATGCACACAGGAGTATTTCCTGTTTACACGGCAGCCTCTGTAATAGGAAGTCCCGTCTCCGCTATTGGACGACTGTTCTGTCCATCAAAGGAGGCGGGACTTTCTCTTAAAGAGGCCGCTGTGTAAACAGGAGATTCTCCTGTTCTTCGGCGCTCGTCCAGCCCCCTCCATGTCCCCTCCAAGGCTGCATTCCTGGCTAATGGTGGCTGCATTCCTGGCTAATGGTGGCTGCATTCCTGGCTGATGGTGAGTGAAATCCTGGCTGCATTCCTGGCAATGGTGAGTGAAATCCTGGCTAAGGGTGGGTGCATTCCCAGCAATGGTGGGCGCGCAGATGGGCATTGACTCTTATTTTGCTTCAGTTTTTTATTTAAAATTTTAAGGGTTTTTTCCTGAAACTTCCCTCTTAAAGTGAAGGTGCGTGCTATTCGCCAATAAATATGGTATATCCAAATAACACGCCCGAGCTCATCGCTTCAACACACACAGCCACACAGGCAAGAGAATTCTTGTTGGGCCGTGTATTAGTGTTCGAACGAACACACTTAGGCCTCATGCACACGAGGCGCAGTTAAACGCGTGTTCAGATGCAGTTGGACACTTTTTTTTTTTTTCAACTGCCCCTGAACTCTTTCAATGTTATCCTATGTGTCCATGCACACGGTCTCGTTTTTTGCCGTTTTTATGCAGTTGCGTTTAACCTTGTTTTTCCAGAAGCAAAAAAATGGGTTCAGACGCCAAAATGTCCACGTTTCAGATGCAAAACGCGTCTAAACGCGGCAACCGCGTTTAGCCGCGTTTGCGTTTACATGCGTTTTTAAAGGAACCCAATTTTTTGGACCTGAAAACTCAGAAATATGATCTGAGAATGACATTTTGTGACCCGATTTGGGGGCCCATATCTTGGGGCCACTTATTGCCAGGAACCCCAAATTTGGTATGCAGACACTGTGGCTATAGCACTACAACATATCCAAATTTTGAGGATCCTATCACCAAGTGCCCCCGAGACAGGGGGCCCCAAAGTCGGGTCGCAAAATGTCATGCACTTTTCTGCATCAGAGATACATGGCCTCAAAGTCAACTGTGACCATCTGCGGCAATGTAATTTGGCCATTAGGGTTGGGTGTTATGGTAAGTGGTTATCCGTTAGGGTTATTGTTTAGGATTAAGGGTTAGGGTTGTTTAGGGTTAGGGTTAGTGTTAGGGTTAGGATGAATGGTTAGGGTTAGGATTCTGGATATTTTAATAAGGCATTAAAAAATATTATACTACCATATACAGCAGCAAAGAATTAAAATATATTAATCAGTACATATTTCACGATAAAAATATATAAAAAAATTTGCCTAATAATAAATTTAAAACAATTATAAAAAATATAATTAACATAGATTTACTTTTAAATAAAACAATTTGAAACTTGAAAAAATTAATAAAAACATATATTAAGATTAAAAAAGAAATAATTAACTATTTTAATATTGTTTTAGATTAGAAATAATGAAAACATGTTAAAAATTGCCACAAGAAAATTTTAGATATTTTAAAAAATTGGATAATTTGCTATAAATGGACATTATTTTTCTTAAAAATAAAGGACAGAGAAAAAAATTCATCTATAGATAAATATATTTTATAAATATATACGCATACCTGATAGTTACCAACAGACGTTCCTCTGGTGACACTGTTTCTCATATTGGTGTCCAGGAATGTCAGACTAGGTCATACTTTTTCTAAGAGCAGATCAAATGGACATCCGGCTAAAATTAAAAAACTTGTCGGGGTAAGTACGCAGCTGCACATACATGTTTGTGAAATATCCAACGGACATTCGCTGTCCCATCAACGGATGGGTCCAATATCGACGAGCTCTGACTCTGGACCTCTCACGAAATTTGCGACGACGTTGCTGTCTCATCAAGAGCAGCATCAGGAGCATTTCCTGACATATATTCAATATGGGATCCATTTCAAAATATATACCACAGAAAGAGAGGGAAATGCACGTGTACAACTGCTCTCTATGCTGCTGCTGCTCACTCTGATCAAAATAGCAGAAATATATAAAAAAAAAACATGCTTTGAGAGCTTGGGGAGGGTCTACATGATGTTATCTTTATAAACGCAAACGCGGCATGCAAACGCGGCAAAACGTGCGTTTCAGCTTTTTTTGAGCAGAATTTTCACCTGCGTCTCGTGTGCATGAAGCCTTAGACCGAATTTTAATGGTTCAAAGAATGTCAGGCAAAATGGTCGGCCCTCGCGCATGTTCACTTCATCAAATCTGGCCCTCTGTGAAAAAGTTTGGACACCCCTGGTCTAAGGTTATTGGTGCTTCCAAATCTTTTTGTACCTCAGGGTCAGCTGAGGGAGCTGAGAGGAGGCGATGTAGTCGTCTGTTTCTGGGATGGGGACAGGCCTGCTAAGTTGTAAAGGGAAGAAAAAAATGATCTAAAGCCCTTGGCAATTTGTTTAGGGAGCACTGCTTTTTTGCTTTGAGGTGTAATAATTTGAGGGATATATGAAGCAAATTTTTGTTCTCTAAACGATCGGGCCAACATTCCCCCACATTTAGTTCCAGACTCATAATTGAGTCTTCGGCATCTTTGTATGGCTGCTTTGGCTTGGTATCTCAGTAAGTCTGATGTCTGTTTGCAAAGCCTTTCAAGCGCTGGGGTTGGGAGAGAGTTTCTCCTTGCGTTATCTTTTGATCTATCCATACTTGATGAGGTTACCTCTGGTAACTGCCTTGTAGGCCTCCCACAGGATCCCCACATCAGTCAGGTTGTTTATTGGTCTGAAAGTACATATTCAGTTCTTTTTGAAAATACTTCACGGGTCTGCAGGAGGCTTTTGTTCAACTTCCAGAATCTAGTCCTAGCAGAAGACAGGTCTGAAAGTTTGCAGGTTAGCTCAATTCGTGCATGGTCTGACCATGTTATCGTGTTAATAGCTGAACTTTGTACAGCCTGCAACTGTGAGTGTGGGACTGAAAAATAGTCTGCGCATATAGACTTTGTAAGGAAAGGAATAGGAGTAGTCTTTTTCACCTGGATGCTGTAGGCGCCAGATGTCGATCAGTTGGGCTTTGTGAAGGGTCTGCGTTACTTGTTTTCGGATACCAGGAGTAATGAAGGACATGCCAGAGGCTGTATCTACAGTGGGAAGTAACGGAACATTTAAGTCTCCCCCAAATATCAAGTGACCTGTGGAAAATTCCAGGAGTAAGTCTATCGTGTGGCCGAGAAAAAGATCCTGATGGTCATTAGGGGCATAGATAGTGGCAAATGTCATTTTGGCCTCCCTGAGCAACCCTTTGATGAACATGAAGCGGCCTTCAGGGTCCACTAGGGTGTCGTGGCATGTCCAGGGAAGTTGGTTGGATAATATGGATAAACCTTTTTTTAGATTGAGTGCATTTATTAGTAGAATGGTAGGTAACTGGGTAAAACTTTTTTTTTTTTTTTTTTTTTTTTTTTTTTTTCAACATAGGAAGTTTAACGTCTGCTGAAGTGAATGTCCTGGATGAACGCCACATCTGCATACGAGCATTTCAGCTCATTCAAAAGTATGCGTCTATTTCGGGAACATTTTAGTCTTTTGGCAATAAGCAAGATTATCTTGACTGTATCCATCTCAGAATACGGAGAGGGAATTGATAAGGGAAGGTGTGTGTGTGTGTGTGGGGGGGGGGGGGGGAGGTGGGGGTTGTAGTAATCAAAAGGGGGTACAGATAGAAGAAAAAGATATGCAGGTGCTAAAAAAATCAAGTAGGTTCAGGGGGACACTTGCAATTAGACACGGCCCCTGAAGCTACAATGGCAAAAAATTGCCAATTGTGCACTACAACCCACGTCAGCATTGGGGAAGTGCACCAACCTAACAGGAGTTGCCCCTACCCACCCCACCTGTCCCAGCAGCAAACAGCAACTGCATGTAATATGAAATCTAAACCTAACCCAAACAGTAGAAGAATACAACCTCTCCAGCATATTTGCAGTTCAGGGGTGTGACTTCAGCATGGAGAACGCCACAATCCCAATATCAGGGCAGGGAAGACCTAGGCTCACCCGGAGGCGCCGATGTGTCTAAAGAGCAGTAACCAGTGGTGTAGGGGGGCAGCTATGCCGAGTGAGATCCCAGTGATCCTCCTTCGGGAATTAGGGCTCAGGTGTTCTGTAGGTTGCCAGGTAGGAGACCTCCCCTACTAGTTAGGTCTCCAGCACAGTATCGCTTACCACTTGTGTGTCTTTGTCACCCAATACCAATGTCTTGGTAGTATTGCTCTCTCTTTGCCTCAAATTGTTCCCGGGTAGACTGCTGGAACTCCTTCCCCTCTCGTCGTCAATCAGACAGGGGGCTGTCATCAGAAGCCAAGGCAGAGACATGAGTGACCATCCCTCAGTGTCTCCCAATCCCCCCCCCCCCCCTTCCATCACCCCAGCCTACATAAGTATGGACAGAGATTCATCACTTTTTAATTAACAAAATCAATGTTAGGATTCCCCATTTCTGGCCAGAGGTGTAAAACAAAAATAAACTTGTAGGAGACATTGCCCACCCTTCATAGCTGTATACAGGTCACAAGAGATGGTGTCAGCAACAGTGGTTGTTCCCCCTGCCCCACTTGGCATCAAACAGTTCCACAGTGCACTGTATTACTGTCTATAGTTACACAGCAGAAGCATGTGGTTCAAAAATTAAGACACTAAGACCTCCATTAGGGTGCTCAGTCTTGGTCAGCTCTGCTAGGGGTAGACAGGAGCTTAATCAAGCAATGGCCGGGGATCATGGCGAGCAATAACGATTGCCCACAGCAGTGATGGAATCCCCGGTCACCCTGTTGTTCTCAGACTGTATGAAGTGAGCAGGCGACCCAGAGGGAGGCAGGCAGAGCGGAGTCATGGGGATGTACGTCGGGTACTGTAGCAGGGGTAGTAGTTGCTGTCAGGGCATAACTACTGCGTCGGGTATACTATGGCGGAGCGGTGAGATGTCGGCATCCATATTCTGGACATAAACGGATCAGGGTGGCCTCCAGAAGCTGTTTGGAGTGCAGCAAAGACCTTAGTTGATTGAATCACTTTAGAACTTGAAGCTAGCCGGTGGGGTAATCTGAGCTGGTCAGAGGGAGAGCATCTCTGTGGTGTGGCTGGTGTGGATCAGGACTCCGGTGAAGACGCCCAGGAACGTCTCCGTGTTCTCTGCGGGTAGGGTTTGAGAGGTCTGCCAGGGTGTCCTTGAGCCCCCGCGTCCCACTGGCTGGGGCAGGAACATCAGCCAGTTCTGGACCAGGACGGGGTTCGCTCCCATAAACGTGAAGAGAGCGGGCAAGTCTCCTGGTGTGGGCAGGTTAAAGGAGCACTGGTCCCTGTGGAAGATGACCGAGAGTGGGAATCCCCATCTACCTGTGGCGTTTGGCCGACAGGCAACATCTAGGACCGGGCGTAGCATAGTCTGCCGCTGCAAGGTTGCTCTGGAAAGGTCAAGGAGTATTTTGATGAGCCGTCAAAGTTAATTTCCCCAAACTCCCCTGCCTTCCTAAGCACAGTCTCCTTGACAGTGTATCTGTGCAGCCTGCAGATCACATCTCAGTCTAGCGGGGTCCCAGGGCTCTGTGGATCCTGTCAAACTCCACCTGGTTAGGGAGGGCACCTCCAGAGACCCTCTGAAAGATCGCAGTGACTGTTTTTGCAAGATCCTCGGGGCCCATCGCTTCAGGTAGACCCCCCTAATCCACAGGTTATTCCGTCTGCTCCAGTCTTTCATGTCCTCAAGATGGAGCTGTAAGGACACTGCGGCATCCACGTGGGCTTCCTGCAGGGACTCCAGTGGCAACACTTGCTGGCTCCGAGCCGCCATCAAAGACTCCCCCGTAGTGGTGTTTCTCCTCCAGGTGCCTTATGATTAGTTCTATATCCAATTTAATCGGAAGTGCCTGGAGGTGGGCTCGGAATTCTGCCGCCATTTGAAGGGAGCAGGTTTGTATCGATGGGCTCCAAGGAGTGGAGATCCGGCGGGATGTCTGAGTATGAGGCAGCCGGCGAGGTCGGGTGAGAGTACAGACTAGAGGTCGTGGGTGGAGAGCCTTATGGCTCTGCCATCTTGTGGTCCGGGGAGGCCGTCTGGGAGCCGGGTAAGGAATGGTCAATACTGCCGCTGGCCTTACTGATATTAGCTGCCTGTTTACCTCCCTTCGCTTTGAATTTCCTGACCTAGGGCATGCTGCAAATATCAGTCTTATGAGCCGGGTTAAGCGGGTGCAGGCCTGGAGCTCAAGCTACATGTGTCCACCTGCAGACATGTCCAGACCACCCACCTTGGTTCCTTTTTTAAAAAAATGGGTTAAAGCCTAGGCTTGGTATAATAAAAATTCCAAACAAGGAACATGTTTATGTTTAGTGATACTAAATACAAACTGTTTCATTTACATCTCTTCTATTTCTGTATATGGATGATAGCTCTGTAATTATTTTAATTAAAAAAAATTAAAGTACCTTTTTTCCAAATTGATATACAGCTGTCACATGACCCAGCTTTCCCAGACTGTCTGCAGAGATTCATAAGCAGGAGGAGCTTATAGTCTTCTGCTGCTGGTCACAAGTTCAAAAAAACAAAACCGCCATTGGAATTCATTGTAAAAAAATTATCAATAAATTGTTTTAAATTGTCATACAAATATATATTTGAAATCAAATCTTTAATATTTTTTGGCAGTGACATGGTGTGGGCAGGCTGTCTCATGCCTGTGTCTTAAAACAAGAGGGATGGGAAGCCTCCAATAATGTACATGGTAATATCCCACTCTCACTGGGTTTAGCTGGTTAGTGGGCAAGGCGAGGGAGGGAGTGGGCTCTCATTTACCACTGTGTATACGCCCACGTGTGTGACTCTATAGTCACATGGGCTGCTCAGATATGATGGGGAGGAAATGCTCAGCATAAAAACTCACTGAAAACACGTGCAGAGTTGCCGCCACAGCTGCAAAATACCTACCCGAATTGGGAACATGAACAGAAGGTTGAGATGGAGAACAGCAGGATCAACCAGGTTTTCTTTTTTTTTTTGCAGAAAACTAATCACATAGCGACTGAGTATGAACTGCATGTAATACAGCATTTATTGATAGTATATGTTGTGGATTTGGTGATACTTTAATGCAGTGTCCCTTATGCAGGTGCTGTTTTTTTTTATTTTTTTTATTTTTTGTGGGGATCGTCAGTTTTCTGGTCACCTCCCATACCCTGCAATGTTCTGGTGGTTCTGTGGTTAATAGCAGCATTGGACCTGTAACAGGCACTTATTAGGAGTGCTGCCAATGCCTTTCCTTTTTGCCACCCTCCTTTATTTATTCATTCATAGAAACTGTACTATAGATTCCAAGAATGAAAAATACTGACTGGAGGACAGGCAGATGAATGAAGGGTCCGCCTCCTCCATTGCCAGTTTTAATTTTCATTAATGGAAGCTATAGTAACGCTTCTATGACTAGAGGTGTGGGGTGGAATGAGCAGGCTTAGTAGGCACTCTTGATGAGTGCCTGTGACATGTACAAGGCTGGTATTTACCTTCGCAACACCAGAAGATTGCAGGTGGATGGTATGGGAGGGAGACAAAGGACTTAACATTTTCACCATGACAGTCAGCACACCGGACAATGGACCGGTTCACACCACAATTTCTGCATTTAGAATGTGTTAGAGAGGTAAGCAACTACATGGAAAGGTTTCTTCACAGTAAGAGCTTTGAAAATGGGGAATAGACTCCCGCCAGAGGTGGTTGTGGCCAGCTCAGTAGATTGCTTTAAGAAAGGCCTGGATACTTTCCTGAATTTACGTAATGTAACTGGGTACTAACATTTATAGGTAAAGTTGATCCAGGGAAAATCCGATTGCCTCTTGGGGGATCAGGAAGGAATTTTTTTCCCCTGCTGTAGCAATTTGGAGCATGCTCTGCTGGGTTTTATTTTTTATTTTTTTTTTGCCTTCCTCTGGATCAATTGTGGGCATAAAATTGGGTATATTTGATTGTACAATTTTTATTTTATTTGATTTTAAGGTTGAACTGGATGGACTTGTGTCTTTTTTTTTTTCAACCTAACTATGGCAAATGAATTCCAATGTGGATGTAAAGTGATGCATTTAGGAGCTAAAAACACGAATACAAGTTAGAAACTAGGGAATGAACCTCTGGGTATATCGAGGATGGAAAAGGAACTGGGGTTTCTAGTAGATGGCAGGCTCAGCAAGATCATGCAATGTCCAGCTGCAGCAAACATGGACAGTAAACTGTTGGCATTCATTAAAAAGGGCAGGGCTCGACAAAACCCGGTCGCCAGGTCGCATTGGCGACTAGAAATAGCGACCTCGCGCCTGGGGCAGCACAGCTGGGGGTATCCTGTGTCTGTGGACCCCCCCAGCGTGATCGCGTCGGGCCGTTCCGCCGGCGGCCGAAAATTTAGGCCGCGGCTTTGAGGCCTTCTGCGGTCCTATGATTCCTTATGGAATCTGGCGCCCTCTTGTGGTCGCCGTTGGTATGACAAACCAGCAATGTTAATGAAGATTCCTCTGCCTGTATTATATTACCTGCCTCTTCTTCCCTTTATTTAGAACCCCCTAAACATTATATATATTTTTTATTCTAACACCCTAGAGAATAAAATGGTGGTTGTTGCAATGCTGTCTGTCACACCGTATTTGTGCAGCGGACTTACAAGCGCACTTTTGTTGGGAAAAATAATTTAGTTAATAAAAAAATAAGACAACAGTAAAGTTAGCCCAATTATTTTTTATATTGTGAAAGATAATGTTACGCCGAGTAAATTGATACCCAACATGTCACGCTTCAAAATTGCACCCGCTCATGGAATGGCGACAAACTTTTACCCTTTAAAATCTGCATAGGCGACGTTTAAAAAAATTCTACAGGTTGCACGTTTTGAGTTACAGAGAAGGTCTGGGGTAGAATTATTGCTCTCGCTCTACCGATCACGGCGCTACCTCCTATGTGTGGTTCGAAAACCGATTTTATATGTGGGCAGGACAGGGCGCGTTGAAAAATTATTATTTTTTCTGCTTTATTTTAACTTTTTTTTTTTTTCCACTGTTCTTTTAAAAAAAATGTTGTGTCACTTTTATTCTTAAGGAATGTAAAAATCCCTTGTAATAGAAAAAGCATGACAGGTCCTCTTAAATATGAGATCTGGGGTCAGAGAGACCTCACATCTCATATTTACACTAAAATGCAATTGAAAAAAAAATTGTCATTTGAAAAAAATAAATAAAATGTCCCTCTAAGAGCTATGGGCAATGACTTGGAGACGGGGGGGGGGGGGGGGGGGCGGCGACGGCGCTGCTATCTTCCCCTCACTTGTCTCCATGTCAGGCCAGGGACAGGTCCGGATCGTCGTCACGGACCTGGCTCCTAACTTTTTAAGCTGGCTCCTAGATTCCAAGCAAATTTGTCAACCCCTGAAAAAGGGTATTCCAAAGAAAAGCTATAACTCTCACGCTACAAAACTGTAGTTCAGCCACATCTTTGGTATGCTGTCCATATCTGGTCACCAGTCCTCATAAAGAATGTGCGGGAACTGTAGAGAGTCCACAGAAGGGCAAAAAAACTAATAAGGGGACTGGAGAATCTCAATTTTGAGTAACACCTGCAACCTTTTAGGCTGGGTTCACACCATCACCGCATCCGTCCCACAGCAGGGGTCCGGTGCATCCCAGTTCACCATTTCAGGTCTGTTTTCAGCCTGAAATTTGGGCTGAATACGGACCGAAAGATGCACAGCGTTTTTGTGCAAAACGCACCGGACCTGCTATGGAGATATGTGAACCGGCTTCATAGAGGGCTGGTCAAAATCTCCTGCTATTGCATTAAAATATTTGTATATTGCAATCATGTCACTTCTTAAGCGTCTTTCTCCAGTGAAAATAAGTTTGAGGCCAAATGTCCTCAAATCACTGCCAAATGTGAATGGAGCCTAAATTAAGGAATGCTACTTGTGCTGTTTAAAAATAAATAAATAAAACTGCAAGAGGTATTTGGTTACTGTGACTTGTGCCAATTTATTTCACTTGCACTCTGCTATTAAATAAAGATTAGTACATTTGAATTTAGAACAATGGGGAGTGCGTATTTTCTGAATGCAGTACCATGCGTGCACAAGTTGTCATGTATCAATGCAGAATAATGAAGGAGTTCGAGTATGAATACAAAGCAGTAAGGTCATGTGTTCTGTGTGCATGCAAAGCAGATTATCATTGTGTTGGTCATGCTTGATACCTTGCTACAGCTATAAGATTGTAGGGCAATGGGTTAAGTATAATACGTGAGTGCAGGATTAGAATTTTTACATGGCTTCTAAATTAGAATTAGGCTTGGGCAACTTAACAGGGGTTTTTCGGCTTACTAGAACCATGGTTCTGTGTACAAAGCCGTGCAACAAGTTTAAGCAGGAATGTGAGCTGTAAGCATATAGTTTGTATATCGGGTGGGTTGCGGTGACATTATATGCCATTGTACAAAATAATATCAATATTTTATGACTGTGCTTTTCTCTGAAATTCAGCATCTTTCCTTACATTCCTTCTGAATCTCACGGGGAGATGTTTCCAATTAACTCAGATATCTAATTAATAAGAGGCTAATCCAAGCAAATGATTGTAAAATCCAGTTAGAGGAAAATAATGTCCATGAAAATTGATATTCTCCTTCTGCAATGTGTATTTCTTTTTCCTTTGTGTATAAATATTCAAAACTCTATGGGTAAAGGATGCTTAACCACCTCAATACCAGGCACTTAAACACCTTCCTGCCCAGACCAATTTTGAGCTTTCAGCGCTGTCGCACTTTGAATGACAATTGCGCGGTCATGCTACGCTGTACCCAAATTCAATTTTTATCATTTTTTTTTCCCCCACAAATAGAGCTTTCTTTTGGTGGTATTTGATCACCTCTACGGTTTTAATTTTTTGCTAACCAAATAAAAAAATACTGAAAATTTTCAGTTTCAAAACTTTGTAAATAAGTTTTCTCCTTTACTGATGGGCACTGATGGGCACAAATGAAGTGGCACTGATGAGGTGGCATTGATGGACACTGATGGATGACACTGGGCACTGATAGCTGGCACGGATTGGCATGGATAGGCGGCACTGATAGGTGGCACAGATGGCACTGATAGGAGGCATTGTATTATGTTATACTGTACTAATGGATGCCAATCGGTGCCAAACAATGCATGCCAATCAGTGATGCCCATTGTGGGCACTGATTGGCATCCATTGTGGGCACTGACTGGCATCCCTGGTGGTCTAGGGAGGATTACCTTGTGCTGGGCATCCCTGGTGGTCTGGTGGCGCCCCTAGTGGTCCAGTGTGGGCATCTTCGGGAGGGCTGTGCTGATAATCGATCAGCACAGACCCCCCCCCCCCCAGTCAGAGGAGCAGCCGATCGGCTCTCCTCTACTCGCGTCTGACAGACGCGAGTGAGGAAAAGCCGATCACCGGCATTTCCTATTTACACTGTGATCATCCGTCAGAGACTTTACCGAGATCATAGTTGCGGGGTGTCGGAGTGACACCCCGCAACAACGATCGCCGCAATGCGTGCCCCCGGGGGTGCGCAGCGGCTCAAAATCCTGATCACATCATATGACGTCTGGTCAGGATTTTGAAACCACTTTGCCGCCGTGTATCTGCTATAGGGCGGGTGGCAAGTGGTTAAAGGACCCAGTCTGTAGGCCTTCATGCTTGTAAATTTAGGACTAAAATGGACTTTTCTTATTTATTTTTATGGAAGTATCTAAGGCACTGATAATTAGTACACCTCCGTTTAACATGCAACTCTGTCCTAAAATGCTTTGCATGCTCCCTGACTGACTTTACACACTGTGGCTGGCAGGTTTACTGTGACTTCTAGTAACAGGGTGACTGAAACATGGCTCCCAAGTTTCTGAGCTGGATCATAGCAAGGAGGGCAGCTTTTAGCACATATGTAGGCAAAAGAGAACACCCCAGTTACAATAGCCGTGAAGAATAAATATGCAAAAAAAATTATTGGTTAAACCCCTAAGTACTTTTTTTCACCTCAACTTTTATAATTTTAAAAAATAAATAGCTTAACTTAAAGGTTGGATCAAAAGTTTAGTGTAGTAAAGTGCTTGTGGGAATAAAAAAATAAATAAACTTTTTCTTCAATGTATGTAATGGGATACAGGTTAAATATAGTCAAGTATATAGGGTTATGCTGCTGCCTTCGAGTTTGGACCCTAGTAAAACAAAGCTGTAGGTACATACCAGCATAACCCCTCCTACTCCAGCATGCCTCCATTTTTGTTCTATTTATTTATTTTCTCTTTTTTATTTTTTTATTTTTTTCTCTACCAGCAAGATTCTTTAGTTGCACAGCCACTGGGGTTCGTTTTGCAACTTTTCAGATTGGCTGGTATTTGGCATAACCTTGGAAGAAAACACAGAGCTGGCTTGCAATGTGCCCTTGAGAGCTAAACACAACATTTAGGTACCTATGGTACAAAGTATTGTGTCAGATGCAGATTGCTTTACAAGTTGAGGGGCCATGCTGCACCCACTTGTGGAAGCCTGTTAGGATTATGTCACACTCACATTGTAACAGCACCCTTGGCTAGTATTCCTGTGTGCTCATTTACTCTGCAGTTCTGCCAGAGCTTCAGCCAGCTCCTTGCAAGGTCCAAGATATCTCTTCCTTGCTTCTGCCTTACAGCTTCTGCAGTGTTTCTGTAAGTATTCCTTGTGGGAATTTCTCACTTGGCATATATAGCTTGGTGGATCAGGTCAGCATTCCTAGGGGCCTGGTCTGCTAACAGTGCCCAAGGTTGGGGGTCCTGCAGTGTCCTCTTTAAAGGACCTGGCACCAAAAGGCCAGCCTGTGGAAAATGCAGGCTATTTTAAAGCCAGAGGTTACCATGTGTTGTAAGGTCCTCCCATGAGAAAGGAGTCACTTATACCCAGAAACACCTGATTGGGGACCTGAACTTTTTGCTGCTTGACCATTCTTGGCCTTTAGTATGCTATAGGTGAAACAATTACATTCACTAACACTGGCTTAACTTTCGCTTTCTTAAACTGTTCCAAGCGGTAAATCACAGTGCAGATCTATTTCTATATGAAACATGTTGGAATTTTTCTGCTATGAATCAATTTTATGGTTAAAAACCCTGAACTCTTGGACATTTGTTTGACACAGTATTATTGGGCTTAATAGTGTTCTCATTCTGGAGCAGTTGCAATAGTCTGGAGTGAAATTGGGAATATGCAACTCAACATTCTGGCTGCATGAGACAAAGGGTTAGAGTCTTCGGATTGTCCCTTACATCTAACCAGCAGGGCCAGGCTTGGCCTGGCATGGTAGATCTCAAGTCTGGTGCTGGAATTAAGCAGATCCTTCCTCTCAATAATTTGGGAGATGCTCATGATGGGTGCAAGCCTGTCAGACTTTGGTTAAATCTTAGGTACCCTCTAGATCAGGGGTCTCAAACTGGTGGCCCTCCAGCTGTTGCAAAACTACACGTCCCATCATGCCTGTTGGAGTCATGCTTGTAACTGTCAGCCTTGCAATGCCTCATGGGACTTGTAGTTTTGTAACAGCTGGAGGGCCGCCAGTTTATGACCCCTGCTCTAGATTGTCAGAAAAGGTTTGGCTCCCAGTTAACATTCTGGATATCCTTCTTCTTTTTTTTTTTTATACAAACGTTTTATTGAAGAAATTCAGCCAGTACATTAAAAGAGATACAACAGAAATAGTATAGCAAGGAATACACATACCGGTAGGATCAACACAAGTACAGAGTATAATGAGTGATGGCAGCTGGTTGGGAGTCCAGTGAGGAGAATGTAGGAAGAGGAAAGTCTCTCCCTAGCTTAAGGAGCAAGGTATCCCGCCACTCGACGTCCACCCGTAAACAATCTCAAATACCTGCAATCCGTAGGCTAGTACAACAAACATAACAAAAATAACTAAAACACATAAACAGAAAACCAAGGGAGCTACGGGTAAATCTGTAAGGAGGTACATGTAAAGGAGGATCATGACACAGGGAAATCGACCCATGGAAGAGGGTCTGGATATCATTTCAATGTTGGACCTTTCGTCTGCGAGATAATCCTACCAGCATTGTACTAAACGCAAGCTGGTACTCCAGTAAAGATCCTTGGTATCCTTTATTGCACCAAATGGCAAAAAAGTTTGACAGCTATGCTGATGCATTTCATCCACTCTGGACTTTTCTCATAGATACTCATCCTACCAGGATTCGGTTGGACAGTGCCACCCCAGTGGCTCACATCAATCTTTGAGGTTCTAAAAGTCTTACAGCTCAAATAGAAGGGGACCTGATTCTGGCCTGGGTAGAACGTCATGTTTTATGCACATCTCAGGTGTGAATAATTGGCAGCTGGATTTCATCACTGGCTATCTTCTGGACTCAAGACAATGTGTGTGTGTGTGTGTGTGTGTGTGTGTATATATATATATATATATATATATATATATATATATATATATATATATACAGTGGTGTGAAAAAGTGTTTGCCCCCTTCCTCATTTCCTGTTCCTTTGCATGTTTGTCACACTTAAGTGTTTCGGAACATCAAACCAATTTAAACAATAGTCAAGGACAACACAAGTAAACACAAAATGCAATTTGTAAATGAAGGTGTTTATTATTAAAGGTGAAAAAAAATCCAAACCATCATGGCCCTGTGTGAAAAAGTGATTGCCCCCATTGTTAAAACATACTATAACTGTGGTTGTCCACACCTGAGTTCAATTTCTCTAGCCACACCCAGGCCTGATTATTGCCACACCTGTTCACAATCAAGGCATCACTTAAATAGGAGCTGCTTGACACAGTAAGGTCCACCAGAAGATCCTTAAAAGCTACACATCATGCCGAGACCCAAAGAAATTCAGGAACAATTGAGAAAGAAAGTAATTGAGATCTATCAGTCTGGAAAGGGTTATAAAGCCATTTCCAAAGCTTTGGGAATCCAGCGAACCACAGTGAGAGCCATTATCCACAAATGGCGAAGACATGGAACAGTGGTGAACCTTCCCAGGAGTGGCCGGCCGCCCAAAATTACCCCAAGAGCGCAGCGACGACTCATCCAAGAGGTCACAAAAGACCCCACAACAACGTCCAAGGAACTGCAGGCCTCACTTGCCTCAGTTAAGGTCAGCGTTCATGCCTCCACCATCAGGAAAAGACTGGGCAAAAATGGCCTGCATGGCAGAGTTCCAAGGAGAAAACCACTGCTGAGCAAAAAGAACATCAAAGCTCGTCTCAATTTCTCCACAACACATCTTGATGATCCCCAAGACTTTTGGGACAACATTCTGTGGACCGATGAGACAAAAGTGGAACTCTTTGCAAGGTGTGTGTCCAAGTATATCTGGCGTAGAAGGAACACTGCATTTCATAAAAAGAACATTATACCAACAGTAAAATATGGTGGTGGTAGTGTGATGGTCTGGGGCTGTTTTGCTGCTTCAGGACCTGGAAGACTTGCCGTGATAAAAGGAACTATGAATTCTGCTGTCTACCAAGAGATCCTGAAGGAGAATGTCCGACCATCTGTTCGTGTACTCAAGCTGAAACGAACTTGGGTTCTGCAGCAGGACAATGATCCTAAACACACCAGCAAGTCCACCACCGAATGGCTGAAGAAAAACAAAATGAAGACTTTGGAGTGGCCTAGCCAAAGTCCTGACCTGAATCCTACTGAGATGTTGTGGTATGACCTTTAAAAAGGCCGTTCATGCTCGAAAACCCTCTAATGTAACTGAATTAGGACAATTCTGCAAAGATGAGTGGGCCAAAATTCCTCCAGGACGCTGTAAAAGCCTCATTGCACGTTATCGCAAACGCTTGGTTGCAGTTGTTGCTGCTAAGGGTGGCCCAACCAGTTATTAGGTTTAGGGGGCAATCACTTTTTCACACAGGGCCATGATGGTTTGGATTTTTTTTCACCTTTAATAATAAACACCTTCATTTACAAATTGCATTTTGTGTTTACTTGTGTTGTCCTTGACTATTGTTTAAATTGGTTTGATGTTCCGAAACACTTAAGTGTGACAAACATGCAAAGGAACAGGAAATGAGGAAGGGGGCAAACACTTTTTCACACCACTGTGTGTATATATATATATATGTGTGTGTGTGTATATGTATATATATATATATATATATATATATATATATATATATATATATATATATATATATATATATATATATATATATATATATATATATATATACACATATATACATTTTTTTTTTTTTTTTTCTCATCCTGAGGTTTCAAGACCTCTATAGCAGATGCGGGATGGGTGCACGCGTATTTACTGGATTCCTGGTGCATCAACAAACTGAGCACGTATTTGTTTTCATTCCAGAAATAATCCAACCTTCACAGTGAATGCTCTGGTGATTCTGTGGGATCAGTTTAAATGGATCCATACCTTTTTACTTCTAAAGCCAATTCATCACCCACTCGGCAGCATTGGGCTAGATGGCATTCCTTTGATTTTTTTTTTTTTTTACACCAAACTGCCCAAGAGGACATGATATTCAGGCCTTACCAGGCTCCTGACAGTGAAAATGTCCAAATTTTGGGCCCAATTAGCCATTTTCTCTCCCCGATGTATCTTTTTTCAATCTCACCTACTCTGTAACAAGTCCATCAAGTCCAACCTATGTGTGTGATTTATATGTCAGTATTACATTGTATATCCCTGTATGTTTTGGTTGTTGAGGTGCTTATCTAATATTTTTTTGAAATTAAGAATTCCTGAGGAAAGGGAGTTCCACATCTTTGCTGCTTTTACAGTAAAGAACCCTCTACGCAGTTTAAAGTTAAACCTCTTTTCTTCTAATTTTAGTTAGTGGCCACATGTCTTATTAAACTCCCTTCCGCAAAAACGTTTCATCCCTATTGTGGGGTCACCAGTATGGTATTTGTAAATTGAAATCCTATCCCCTCTCAAGTGTCTCTCCTCCAGAGAGAATAAGTTCAGTGCTTGCAACCTTTCTGCATAACTACAGTAATATAATCTAGACCCTTCTTTATTAGATTTGTTGCCCTTCTTTGTACTTGCTCCATTTCCAGTACATCCTTCCTGAGGACTGGTGCCCAGAACTTGACTGCATACTCCAGATGAGGCTGGACCAAAGTATTGTAGAGTGGGAGAATTATTGGTTTATCTGTGGAGTTAGGCTCAGCAATGGCATACAATGCCAAGCTGCTGCTATCATCTCCTAGGACCCCCATGCCCTTCTCTTCTCTATCTACACCTCCTCCCTTGGTCACTTGATAACCGCCCATGGCTTCCAATACCACTTATATGCTGATGACACCCAAATCTATCTGTCTACTCCTCACTTCACTCCTTCAGTCTCCTCTTGCATTATTAACTTACTGGCACATCAGCATGGATGTCGCACCACTTCCTTAAACGAAATGTCTCTAAAACTGAGCTATTAACCTCCCTGGCAGTATGATTAGTTCTGGTTTTAGGTGCTGAAAGTGGTACACTTATTTTGCATGGAAATTTGGCATTTTATATTGTAGGCCTACAATTCTTAGGAATAACTCTCTTAAATCTGTTCAAACCAGAGTCTAGCAGACATCCCGGGTATGATAAAGTTTATAATATAATAAATAAATAATAAAAATTATTCACTAATGTAATCAAATCCAAAAACACTGAAATTTTGCTCATTTGCAGAATTGTCGTCATTAGATTTATTGTTTGACGAATTTCCCCACAGATCGCTATCGCTCAATTCTGCAAGTGATTATAATTTATTATCGCTGTTTTCTAGTTGGTCTAAAATCACTTTTGACATAAAGGGACAGTTTTTGGTTGCTATGGGCAATCTCCAAATTCCAGGCAGAAAAAAACAGTATTTATAATATAAAAGTGCAGGGCACTGCACAGACCACTAGGGACAAAGGAGGTGTGTAAATTTTTTTTTATACAGTACTGTAATCTGTAAGATTACAGTACTGTGTGTTTTTACTTTTTGAATTTGGCACCGATCTCTGCTCCCGTGCGCTGTAACGTGGCAGGCAACGGAGCTTGGCGGCATTTGGGCACTGTGTGAATCGAGCGGAGGACAGCTCGATCACACAGCGTGGAGGACATCGCTGGATCCAGGGGACAAGGTAAGTAACCGCTCCCTGTATCCAGCGATGCGATCCCGAGTCTGGCTCGGGGTTACCGCTTATGTTACTAAAATCCCAACCCCAGCCAGACTCGGGATTACCGCTAGGGAGGTTAATATTCCCCCCACCCGTGCCCCCCCTCCTTGACTTTTCCATCAAAATCAACAATGCAACCATCAGCCCCTCCCCTCACGTCAGGGTACTAGGTGTAATCCTAGACTCTGACTTGTCATTTCAGCCTCAAATCCAATTGTTGCCCAAAGTTTGTAGAATTCACCTCCGTAACATCTCTAAAATTTGCCCCCTTTTTAACAAATGAAACCACCAAGCTCCTCATTCACTCCCATGTTATCTCTCGCCTTGACTATTGCAACTCCCTTCTCATTGGCCTGCCTCTCCATAGGCTATCCCTTCTTCAGTCTATCATGAATGTTGCTGTCAGACTTGTACACTTTACCAACTGCTCAGTGCCTGCCAACCCTCTCCTCCCATCCCTACACTGGCTCCCAATCACCCAGCGAATTAAATTTAAAATACTAACCACAACATACAAAGCCATTCATAACTTTGCCCTGAGCTACATCACCAATCTTGTCTCCAAATATCACCCAAATTGTCCTCTCTCCGCTCTTCTGAAAGACTTCCTACTCTCAAGCTCTCTCCTCTACTCCTCTCATGCTCATCTCCAGGATTTCTCCAGAGCCTCTCCCATCCTCTGGAACTTGCTATCTCCACCTGTCTGGCTATCCCCTACTCTTGATACCTTCAGGCGATCCCTGAAAACTCATCTCTTCAGGAAAGCCTATCACGTCTCTAACATCTTTTACCACTTCCATCAGCTTTTTCCCCACAGTTACAACATTTTTGTACCACCTGCCCCACCCTATTAGATTTGCAAAGGGAAGACACATTAAGGAGAGATGCTAGTGCTGCTTACCCCAATATAAGAGAAAATTGGAAGATTCCTCCAAGGGTTTTTTTTAGGCATCTAGATGTAGAAAAGTTAACATTGGGTAGAGAATAAAAATGTATTTATTGAAAAGTGAAATGGGTTGTAAAATGAGTATTAAAATATGAGCTTGAATGGGAATATACCCATACCAAATTGTCAGAAACCATGAATCGGACCGAGGAGAGAAGTACAATTAAATCACACTTGTTTATTAAATAAAAATAAAAAGGTAAATAGAAAAAGCTTAGTCAAAACATAGCCAGAGTCCAGTAACCAGATCGGGCAATCGGCCAGGCCAGAGTTCAATAACCAGATCGGGTAATCAGCCAGGCTAGAAGTCAGGGATCCAAGTAGAGCAACAGCAAGCAGGATAAGAAGGGATGTCAGCAATCCAAGCTTTAAACAGAACCGCAGGAGATGGTTTCTTGTGATGTGACCAAGGCGAAGGCAGAGGTGAAGTGAGCTGGACGGCTTTAAGTAGGCAGGTCAGACAAGCATGATCAGGAACAGCTGGTAACTGTGGAGAGAGATGAGAGCTGGCAATTAGCCGACAGTTGAGCAGCTAGCCCAGAGAAGGAAGGGCGAAGCCAGCCCTGACACAAATACAGCAAGTGGCAAACATGGGAGTTATACACAGCATATAATGATGACTATTGCATAACACTTCCTGACGCATAATTTTTGGGGTCTCTTCAGAGGATGAGTTTGCTAAGAGAAGATTTATAGTAATATATCAAATTTTGTTTAAAAACAAGATATATAACATATGCAAAAGGTTTAGTAACACATAGCACATAGTTACCACTGCATTTGGAGGTACCCCTCAATCAAAAAATCCCCCACACAGCTGTCAGACCATTCTGTGTGCCTCCATGCCACAGCGAAACATCGAAGAGGACGAGGATCCACTCAATGCGGCTTACAAGGAGTCACACGTAAACAAATGTCCCCCACCGAAGCGCCCCAGAGGAGACGGGGCTAGAACCTGCGGCAATTACCAGAGCGTTAGCTCATGTACAAACCCATATAAATTTATAGTTTATTCGATTTATCTATTGAACGGTCAGACAATTAAGATAATCCATCATATACTCCGGTAATTAAATAGGGGATAATTGATAATATTAAATTCATAATAATGTTAACTGAGGTAGATAATGTCAAAGATTTAATGACTGAGGTAAATAAGCCAAAAGTGGCCACGTCTTTACACTCAGACAGTAGGGTAGTGAGTGATATCACAAAAAATGTGAAAAGTGATGAAGTGTTGAAAACATATTAAAAAGTGTGAAGGTGATTGTGTGAGAGCCAAATAATTAGGAAAAGATCAGTGAGTGTGACGGAACTGATCCCACACTCCGATTGAGCGCTTCCGTCAGCATACCGCTTCCTAAGTCTGAATATAGATGACAGATATTCCAACCGCTCACAAGCACAAAACAAGACAACACTTGCTTAGCTGCTCAACATGGACTTCTTTATTAGAACCAAAATGACAAGTATTTATAATACAGTAGAAGACTAAAATCTGACCTAATTGGCATGAGCTAATTATCTAACCATTGACCCAGACTAGTTTTCTGAGAGAGAGGACTTTTCAGGGTAAGACTTTGTCTCCTAGCTCACTGACCATTCAATACACATTACCATAAACCTAAACACAGGGTTAATTAGCACAAACAACAATGTGGAATATTCTTACAAGCCAGACTAGACTCATTTACACAACAGACAGGTGGCTGGAGTTGATGACATTGGCATCTAACAGTTTGTGTCCCAACAGTGTGATTCAGGCTATTGCTAATATGGCAAATGCATATCCAGAGTCTGTGTGTGTGTGTGTGTGTGTGTGTGTGTGTGGGGGGGGGGGGGGGGGGTACATGGATCTGAATCCAAGTAACACCACCTCAGGGGTCCCCAGGCATACAGCTTACAACGAGCACCGTTGAAAGGCAAGAGGCTCACATTCTGTCCCCTCCAACAGCCTCTGTCCTGCCTAGGTCTGTCACAGTAAGTATGAATGTTGTGTGCAGATCGAGTGAGCATAAACTTAGTGTGTGGTGGCTAAAGAAAAATTTACATAGGAAATCCAGGACTGATAAGCCTGATAGTGAAAGTTGGGTAAGTATGAAAGATTAAAAATGAATGAAATCTAGCTAAATATTAAAAGAATTAGTAGATGGATGGTTGTAGCTTACTCCTATGGTTAGGGGTAAAGGGTTTGGCCGTCCAAGAAGAGTGTGAGGGGATCACATTTTGATCAACCCTCATCACAAAGATTAAATAATATCCTTAATTACAAGGATATTGGGAAAATGGATAACAGGTGCCACAGGTTCCGCCACCCCCGGTGCCCAGAGGGAGACAATGGCCAGCTCATATTTTTTTTCCCAAATAACAATTTATTTATTTTTCGTGGTCGCAAGACAAAAATAACGGTACAGGCATACAGCGAAACGGCTCCCGAAATCTGCGGGGCCCAGTACAAATAGACAGTGCAAGGTAACACAGCATTAGGGGGTGCAGCAATATTAGGCCATCCGACCGAGGGTACGCAGCCGGACGGAAGACACGACAAGTCAGCTATCCGTGCTAGCAACCAAAAGGCCACCCAAGGTTTAGTGTCCGGCTCGAATGCCCGATTCATAACATAGCCAGGACCTATAACATCGTAAACAGAGAGAGTAAAAGAGAGAAAAAAAGAGAAAAAGAAGGAAAAAGAAATAGAACGCCAGTGGTCCACATCACCGTACTCATACCGGCTCGCCATCAATCCTCCAATAGCCGCCATCTCCCCCAGACCAAGTCATGCTCTTCAAGCCTATCTCTCACTCTGGCAGTCATTCTCTCCATGAGTTCGACATCCTTAATCCTAGAGTATAAAGCTTCCATGGACGGGGGCAAGGAATTTTTCCAACTAAGGGCTATCAGGCATCGGGCTGCTGTCCGGATATGTCTAAGGAGCTTCCGGCCCGGCCTGGCCAATGGGGGCTGCGACAGGCCTAGTAGGAAAAATTTAGGGGAGTGGGGCACCGACACATCAAATAGACGTTGAAGCAGCCCTCGGGGTCAAGAGCCAGTATGGGGCAATCAAAGGGCAGGCCCAGTAAACATGGAACAGGGAGCCCCGCTCCCTCAGACATCGCCAGCAGCAGTCCGAGGTAGAGGGGTATATTTTGTTGAGTATGTCGGGGGTCCGATACCAGAAAAAGAGGATTTTGTAGGAATTCTCTTTGTACAGTGTACAAAGAGACGATTTGGCTGCCTGTCGCCACACCCCCTGCCAAGCCTCAAGGGGGAGCTCCTCACCCAGTTCCCTCTCCCAGCGTTTCATATATAAATGTTTACCTCTCAATTGGAAATGATGCGTGTTGAGAATGCGGTAAATTTCCGAAATCAGCCCCCTGCGGTGTCTGCCTTCCAGAATTATCCGCTCAAATGGGGAGGGCGGGGAGAACTGTAAGTGAGGGGCCCTGGCTTGTGCGAAATGTCTTATTTGTAAGTAGCTGTAAAACGCCTGCCGGGGGAGGTCGTGTTTGGCCTGGAGCTCCGAGAAAGTCAACAACTTTCTTGTTCTAGGGTCCACCAGGTGCCCTAAATGGAACAGGTTACGCGAGGCCCAGGGCCAGGACATCTGATGAGTCAGGCTGGTCGGCAGCTGCGGGTTGCAGAGAAAGGAGGTCATTAGGGAGAACTCCGAATGGAGACTGTGCTCGCGGGAAAGCTTCCGCCAGAGCTGGCGGAGCTGGGCCATCGGCCCTAGTAGCCGACCTGGATCTGTCTCGACGCTCGCGCCCCATAGGAAGCTGTTCGGGTGTACCGGGGCTAGCCAGATTTTTTCCAATCTCCGACCACTTGTTATAGGACCGCTGCGGAAACCAGGAGACCATGGCCCGCAGCTGGGCGGCCTGATAGTATCGAACCAAATCGGGAAAAGCCATCTGAGCGTAAAGCCGTCATAACAGAGCCCGGGACCCGGTGTTTTTTGTAATTCCATACAAATTTCAACAAGTCCTTCTGAAGAGCGCGTAGATGTGCATAAGGGACCGGGATCATGAGCGTCTGAAACAAATACAGGAGCTTGGGGAGGATCACCATTTTAATGGATGTGATCCGTCCCAGGAGTGATATGTGATGCACCTTCCATTTGTGGATCAGTTCCCTAATTTCCCGATAAAGGGGGGGGGGGAAATTAGCCTGATATAGGGTATGGAATGATGGGGTAAGAAAAACCCCTAGGTATTTAAGGGAGGAGCATTCCCACTTATATGGGAATGTGGAGCGCAGGTGAGACATCTCGTCCGTCGCCAAATTCAGTGGGAGGGCCACCGATTTAGAAGTGTTTATTTTGTAGCCCGATAGCTCCCCGTAGTGGCACAGTTCAGAGTGGAGGTTGGGTAGTGAGGTCCTGGGCTGAGTCAGGGTGAGGATAACGTTGTCTGCGAAAAGCGATATCTTGAATTCCCTGCCCCTAACCGAAATTCCCTGGATGTCGGGATTGCTTCTAATGGCAGCCGCCAGAGGCTCCACGCACAGTGCAAAAAGGAGAGGAGATAGCGGACAGCCCTGGCGTGTGCCATTAGCAATGGAGAAGGTCGAGGACGTGGCAAAGGGGGTCTTAACCTGTGAGGAGGGAGTGGTGTAGAGGTGCTGCACCGCACGCAGGAACGAGCCCCGAGGCCAGCTCATATTTTAATACTCATGTTACAACCCATTTCACTTCCCTCTTAGATTTGCAAGCTCTTCTGAGCACGGACCTCTTAATCCTCTTTTATTTTATTGTATTATAACTGTATTGTCTCCCTTTTATATTGTAAAGCGCTGCATAAACTGTTGGTGCTATATAAATCCTGTATAATAATATTATTATTAATAGATTCCCCCAGAGGTTCATCCCCTAGTTAGTAGATTGCATTCATATTTTTTGCCACCCAAATGCATTATTTTAAAATTTTCTACAGTAAACTTCATTTGCCATGTAGATGTCCACCCCATTAATTTGTTCAGATCTTCTTGCAATGTTTTCACTTCCTGCGGAGAAGTTATTGCCCTGCTTACTGCAAAAAACAGAGATTGAACTGTTTACCCCATCCTCCAGGTCATTTATGAACAAATTAAACAGGATTGGTCCCAACACAGTACCCTGGGGGACCCCACTTCCGACCCTTGACCATTTTGAGTATTCCCCATTTATCACCACCCTCTGAACTGGCCCTTGTAGCCAGTTTTCAGTCTATGTACTCATTCTATGGTCCATGCCAATGGACCTTACTTTGTACAGTAAACGTTTAGGGGGAACTGTGTCAAATACAGATACACCACGTCTACGGGCCTTCCTTTAAATGGCAGCTCACCTCCTCATAGAAGGTTAATAGATTGGTTTGGCAAGAACGATTCTTCATGAATCCATGCTGATTACTGCTAATAATAGTTTTCATTACTAAAATCTTGTGTAATGTCCCTTATCATCCCCACCAAGAGCTTGCATACTATTGATGTTGGGATAACTGGTCTGTAATTCCCAGGAATATATTTTGGCCCAGTTTTGAATATTGGTGCTACATTGGCTTTTCTCCAATCAGCTGGTACCATTCCAGTCAGTAGACTGTCAGTAAAAATTAAGAACAATGGTCTGACATTACTTGACTGAGTTCCCCAAGTACCCTTGGGTGCAAGCCATCTGGTCCCTGTGATTTATTAATGTTACGTTTCCCAAGTCCATTTCTAATTCTGTCCTCTGTTAGCCATGAGACCCCATTCACACCTGAGCGTTTTGTAGCCCTACGCCTGAAGCTACAAAACGCTGGAGGGGAAAAAATACATTATTCTCAATTGAAATGGTTAACATCTCCACTCCAAGTTGCCTGAAGCTCAAACAAGTTCCGGACCCTTTTTTGTCGCGCGAATCGGGCTGATTTGGGCGTTTTCATTCCCATAGAAACTAATGGAAACGCTTGATTCGAGCGTTTAGCGCGACAACGAGCGTTTCTATGGGCGTTTTGACGCTGTATCTGCTCAATGCTTAACATTGGTGACCTTTTGCCCTGCACAAATTCGCGACGAAATGCGGTAAAAAACGCCGCAATCGCGGTAAAAAACGCTTGGAAAAGCTACGCTCAGGTGTGAATGCAGCCTGAGGGTGCTTCCTGTGATGTGCCATGATGACAAACACTGCTGTTTTGGTTACTGAACCCCCCCCCCCCCCCCCCCGATTCCCTCATGAAGACTGAGGAGAATAATAAATTCAATACCTTTGCCATCACCCCATCCTTTGTAATAAGGGGTCCTTCCTCATTCTTTATGGGGCCAGTATGGTCTGTCCTCCCTGTTTTTACTGTTTATATACTTAAAGAATTTCTTGGGTTTTTATTTTTTGCTCTCCTCCACTGTTTGTTTGTCTTTCTTGTTCTATCTTAGCCACCCTAATTACACCCTTACATATCTTGTTGCATTCTTTGTAAAGTCTGATTGCTGATGGTGACCCCTCAGCCTTGCATTTTTTTTTTTTTTTTGAAGGCTTTCTTTGCTTTTATATGCATTTTTGCATTAGAGTTAAACCATCCAAGACTTTTGTTCGCTCTTTTAAAAAAAAATCCCAATGGGATGCGCTGGCTAATGCCCTTATAGCAAACCCATCTCTCCTCTGTGTTCTTTGTTTCTAAGATTTTTTTCCAATTTATTTCTTCTAGCAAGGTTTGTAGTTTTGGGAAGTTTGCTCTTTTGACATTCAGTGTCTTTGTGTTTGTTGTGTTTCCTATTTGTGTGATTTTATATTGAAGCCAATTGACCTGTGATCGCTGTTTCCTAAATTGCCCCATATTTCCATATCTGTGATCAGGTCTGTATTGTTGGTAATCAGTAGATCTAGTAACGCCTTGTTTCTAGTTGGTGCGTCTACCATCTGACCCATAAAATTGTCCGGCATGACATTTAGGAACTGGCAAGCCTTAGACGAATGTGTGGTTCCTTCTGCCCAGTCTATGTCTGGGTAATTAAAATCCCCCATTATAACGCTTCCCATCCTTGCTGCTTATCCAAATTGTGATATGAGGAACCTCTCCCCCCTCTTTTCTCTCAGGTTAGGGGGGGTGTAATGAAATGTCCCACACTCCACTTGAGTGCTTTTGTCGTATACTGCTTCCTCCCAGTCTGAATATAGATATCAGATATTCCAACCGCTCACAAGCACAAAACAAGACGATACTTGTTTAGTTGCTGAACATGGACTGTTTTGTTAGAACCAAAATACAAGTCTTATATAAAGTAGAAGAGGAGGTGCCAACCACCCCTCCCCCCGCTCATATTACTCTAAGAATAATACACCTGTAACCAGAAACTTAATTAACATGAACTAATTTAATCCCTTAAAGCAGCTGATGTGACTCCGTGCCATCCTGAGCATTATGATTTATAAGGATTTTGCTACAGGTCAAACTTCACATCACACAGTATATTATACATTATCAAAGGTATAAACACAGGACACCTTCTCACAATAGCAGGAGTCGGCCTGTTTCCTACATTGTACAGAGGCCAATGTGATCAGCTCTCTCCGCTAACATGTTGAGTTCAGAATCCAACAAACCAGGAATAATCTTTACATATATCCTGGGAGATATTGTGGATAAATATTACAGTCCCATTTTAAGTAATACAAGATATATTTTCTCAGTCACCCTGTGCCAAGATGGTACAGGGTGACTTGGACATAAAAGGTGCATGGGGCGCTGAAACATGGGTTTCCCAACCTTTCCCAGGGAATCTTGGTTCCACAGACCTTTGCGTCACAGTGGCCTATTGCAGACTCCCAGTATTTTTCCTTGGCTTCATCCTTTTTGGAGCTCTACCCATAAGGATTCCACCTCCTCCCTAGCTCCTTTATTGATGTACACTCTCTCCCTCACATTCACTTGTACATTATTCTTGATATATATAGGCATACCTCCTCCCCATTTTTTTTATTTTTTATTTTTTTTACCCTCTCTATCCCTGCGATAAAGGGAACGCCCTTGAATGGTTGCCAGCCATGTCATGTGACTCGTTACAAGGTCTCAGGTGTAAATGGGGAGCGGGTGTGTTAAATTTGGTCTTGCTTTCTTTCGTCACTGGAAGTTCAGCATGGCACCTCATGGCAAAGAACTCTGAGGAACTGAGAGAGTAGTTGCTTTACATAAGGATAACCTAGGCCAGTTATGGCGAACCTTGGCAGAAGTTTTGGAACTACATCATGATGCTCAACTACACCTGAAGAGTGCATGAGCATCATGGGAAATGTAGTTCCAAAACATCTGGAGTGCCAAGGTTTGCCTTCACTGACCTAGGCTATAAGAAGATTGCAAAGACCCTGAAACTGAGTTGCAGCATGGTGGCAAAGACCGTACAGCGGGTTAATCGGTCAGGTTCCACTCAGAAAATGCCTCGCCATGGTCAACCAAAGAAGTTGAGTGCATGTGCTCAGCGTTATATCCAGAGGTTATCTTTGGGAAATAGATGTATGAATGCTGCCAGCATTGCTGTAGAGGTTGAGGAGTGGGGAGTCAGCCTGTTCACACTAGGACATGGATTACTGGAACCATGCCCTGTGGTCTGATTTTATTTATTTATTTATTTATTTTTCTCTCAGGGATGGTTCACTACGGGGCATGTCTCATTAATCTCCCCCTTATTAACAGGCCTACATATTTTGTACAAAAAAATATTTTAAATGGTTTAGGCTGAGACTAAAGCTAGGTAAACGCTGAGTTATTTTTTTTTTCTTCTTCAAACCGCATGCTGAACAAAAATCCCACAGATTCCTGCATCCACAGAAGCAATGTAGATGTATGGACCGCTCTGTGCTGTGCTAGCCAGTCTAATGATCAGCTTTTGTTAAACTCAGGGGCTAGAAACAGATCGAAATTTGGCTGGTTCCTGCTGAACTGGCCAAATTTTGATAGATGCATACCCAGTTTTACACGATCGGATAGAATAGAAAACCTTGTGTGTTTTCCCTGCTAGCTCCTATCAGGCCATGGCATTAGGAAGCCTTTTTTTTTTTTTCTGGGGAAAAACCGTACCTAAAAAATGTATTCCTTTATGGTGATTAGGCCAGGAACGTCTAATAAAACTATATATGCAGTAACGCATGCTTGTTATACTCGCTGTGATACCTAAGGGTTTAATCCCCTGCATTCTGTAAAAATGCTGTTTGATCTGGTCTCCTCTGATCTAGGGCTGCAACTAACGATTATTTTCATAATCGATTAGTTGGCCGATAATTGTTTCGATTAATCGGTTAATACCCTTAAAAAATAAAAAAAAAGTGGGTCAAATTGACGTTCATTTTCAACCACAGTGACGGGAAATTTGGAAATAGAAAACTTCTTGGTCAAAGGAATTTTCAGACAGTGTACGTGGTTTTTGTTCAGAAATGAAGTGAAAATTTCAAACAAAATTCATTCAGCGAATGTAGAAAGATTTTTCATCTGAATATTCTCACCTGAAAATTTGAAAATTGATCCGTGAGGCCAGCATAAGGCTCGGTACGCACCTATGCAGTTTTTGCTTTTGATCTGTTTCTGCAGTGCTTTTTGCTGTGCGTTTTTTGATTTTTGCGCATGTGATTTTACTGCAATTAGGTGTTTTTTGCATTTTTTTTTTTTGGGCAGATTAAAAAACACAAATTGCTGCAAAAACACATTACATTCTTTTCTGCAGCTTCTCCATTAAAGTACATTGAACCAAAAAAGCACCATTTTGCGTTACAAGTCCCTGACCCCTTCCAAATATGCAGCGGCTGGAAAAAAGCACAAATATGAACGTGTCCCATAGGAAACCATGTAAATGAACTGTAGTGCGTTTCTGCAAAAAGCACCAATAAACATATAGATGTGAACCAGGCCTAAGACGTTTAGTAACATAATGGGATTAAAAAGACTAAAATTAGCCCTTTATAGTACAAAAAAGCAGATAACTACTGGAAGGGGTTCATTTTTTTTTCTGTAGAACTGTGAAAGTAATATTTGCAGTAGTGATTATATTTTTGTACTATAAAGGGCTAATTTTATTTATTTTTTTAACCCCATTATGTTACTTGCCGATTAATCGATTATGAAAATAGTAATCAATTAATTTCGTAATCTATTAGTTGTTGATTAATCGATTAGTTGTTTCAGCCCTACTCTGATCCTCCCCTTCCACTCTCCCCAATATATTTCCTGATAGTATAGAGCTAGTGACCAAGCTGCACGTACTTAGTTTGGTGTGCATTAATAGAGAGCTTTTTTTTTTTTTTTTTTTTTTTTTTTTTTTGCTTGGGAGAGTGCATGTGATCAGCACAGGGCCAATCAGCACTGTCCAGACAGAGGGCAAAGGGTCCTGCAGCCTGATAGGACAATCAGGGGAGAACTCCTCCTTCAAGCTTTAACAGGACAATAGAAGTCACAAGACTGCTGTAACTGCTGATGAGAAAAGGTATTTAGCAGTTTATATTTACTAAAATAGTGGCAGAGTAAAACATAGGATCCTGGGTTTAGTAACGCTTTCAAGTAGAACTATAGGCAAAACTTTTTTTTTAATTTTGGACAGAGTAAGGGAGGGCTATAACCAGTCAAATTTTTTTTTCACCATCTGTGTCCCATTGCTGAGATTTACCTTCCCTTCCTGTCCCTTAGCCAAACAGGAAGTGAGAGGAAATCCCTGCAAATTAAGGGAATTCCTTGGGGACCCCCAGTTCACCAGAACTAGTGTCCCCATTGGAAGCTTTCCCCTTCATTACTTTTCTGGGTACAACCCAAAATTTGGGGTTTTCTGTTACTTTCAATGATGATGTTTAACAGGACAAAGCGAGATAGTGAATCTCCGCAACGGGGACACAGATAACAAAAAAAAAACGCACAGGTGTTCTAATCCTTCACTCTATCCAAAACAAAAAAGTTTGCCTTTTGGCAATTAAAGCTTGGCAAGTGCTATTAAAGCTTTGTTGTGTGTTTGTTATTTAAAGAAAAAAAAAAAAAAAAAAACATGTTATACTTGCCTGCTCTGTGCAGTGGTTTTGCACAGAGCAGCTCTGATTCTTTCTTTAAGGGACCACTGCTGGCGTTCTTGGCTCCTCCCCCTTGAGTAGTGCCCCCAGAGAAAGCCGGGTACCCTGGAGTCACAGCTGCGTGCTTGCTCCGGAGCCGCTGCTCTATGTATCCATAAAACACATAGAGCCTTTGCTCTCTCTCCTCATTGGCACGCTGGCTGTGATTGACAGCAGTGGGAGCCATTGGCTCCCACTGATGTTTCAGCCAATGAGGATGGAGAGTCCTGGGACAGCCAAGGCTTTTGTGAACATCATTGGATCAGAGGGAGCTCAGGTAAAGATTGAGGAGGCTAGGGCCGGGGCTTTGCGCACAAAAGGTTTTTTTTTCCTTCATGTAAATAATGCAAAACCTTCAGCCCTTACAACCACTTTAAAAGTTTAAATCAAAAAATGTACTTTGTCACTCTAGAGCACTTGCGGCCTTTTTTTCAGCAACCCAGTCCTTCATGTGTATACAGTGCCTTGAAAAAGTTTTCATACCCCTTGAAATTTTCCACATTTTGTCATGTTACAACCAAAAACGTAAATGTATTGTATTGAGATTTTATGTGATAGACCAACACAAAGTGGCACAGAATTGGGAAGTGGAAGGAACAAATGATGAATGGCTTTTACATTTTTTTTTACAAATATGTGAAGTGTGGCGTGCATTTGTGTTCAGCCCCCTTTACTCTGATACCCCTAACACCTAGTGTAACCAATTGCCGTCAGAAGTTGCCTAATTAGTAAATGGAGTCCACATGCGTGTAATTTAATCTCAGTATAAATATAGCTGTTCTGTGAAGCCCTCAGAGATTTGATAGAGAGCCTGAGTGAACAAATGGCATCATGAAAGTCAAGGAACACACCAGACAGGTCAAGGATAAAGTTGTGGAGAAGTTTAAAACAGTTAGGTTATAAACAAACATCCCACGCTTTGAACATCTCATGGAGCACTGTTCAATCCATCATCCGAAAATTGAAAGAGTATTGTGCAACTGCAAACCTACCAAGACATGGCTGTTCACCTAAACTGACAGGGCAAGGAGAGCATTAATAAGAGAAGCAGTCAAGAATCGTAACACTGAAAGCGCTGCAGAGATCCACAGCTCAGGTGGGAGAATCTGTCCACAGGACAACTATTAGTCGTGCACTCCACAAATCTGGCTTTTATGGAAGAATTGCAAGAAGAAAGCCTTTGTTGAAAGAAAATCATAAAAAGTCCTGTTTTGCAATTTGTGGGAAGCGATGTGGGGGACACAGGAGGTGCTCTGGTTAGATGAGACCAAAATTGAACTTTTTGGCCTAAAAGCAAATAGTTATGTGTAGCGGAAAACCAACACTGCACATTACCCTGAACACATCACCCCCACCGAGAAACGTGGTGGCAGCATCATGTTGTGGGGATGCTTTTCTTCGGCTTGAACAGGGAAACTGATCAGAGTTGATGGGAAGATGGATGGAGCCAAATACAGGGCAATCTTAGAAAAAAAAACTGTTAGAATCTGCAAAAGACTTGAAACTGGGGCAGAGGTTCTCCTTCCGTCAGGACAATGACCCTAAACCAGGGGTTGACAAATTTGCTTTGAATTTAGGAGCCATTTTTTTTTTTTTTTTTTTTTTTTTATATATATAGAGTGGTATGGATTATCAGCTCCCAGGGTAAGGCCACTCATTTTCACCCCCTATCCCTAACTCGCAATGGAGCACCCAGTCAATAACTCCATTGAAACGCTGTTACTACAGGGTTATGTCCTGACCACAAAGAGTAAGGCTGGCAACAGATGGAACTGGTTGGCATTGGCAGGTGACACTGGTTTGGAACTATTGGCACTGGCAGATGGCAGTGGCAGGTGGCACTGATTGGCAGGTGGCACTGGTTTGGAAGTGGCAGGTGGCCCTGGTTGGTAATGGCAGGTGGCCCTGGTTGGCGGTGGCACTAGTTGGCGCTGATTGGCGGTGGCACTGGTTGGTGTTGGCAGGTAGCACTGGTTGGCGGTGGCACTAGTTGGCACTGATTGGCGGTGGCACTGGCAGGTGGCACTGATTGGCGGTGGCTCTGGTTGGCACTGCCAGGTGGCACTGGCTGTGGCACTGGCAGGCACGTGAAACTGCCAGATGGCATTGGCAGGTGACACCGGTTTGGAACTGGCAGGTGGCACTATTGGCACTGGCAGGTGGCCCTGGTTGGCGGTGGCACTAGTCACTGGCAGGTGGCACTGGTAGGTGGTGGCAGGTGCCACTGGTTGGCACTGGCAGGTGGCACTGGTTGGCAGGTGCCACTGGTTGGCGGTGGCACTGATTGGCGGTGACAGATGGCACTGGCAGGTGGCACTGATGGTGGCACTCGGCACTGATTGGCACTGGAAGATGGCACTGGTTGGTAGTGGCAGGTGGCACTGGTTGGTGGTTGCAGGTGGTATTGATTGGTGGTGGCACTAGCAAGGTGGCGGTGGCAGGTGGCACTGATTGGCGGTGGCAGATGGCACTGGCAGGTTTCACACGGAGCACTCTGTTACTGAAATGTAACAGAGGAGCTGTCAGAATTTAGCTTAATGTCGGAATGGGCGGGACCCGGCCGGGGTGTGAAACTGACAAGTAACAGAGAGGCGGATATGTCAGATTTGAGCTTGATGTCGGGGTGGGCGGGGCCTGGCCAGGGTGGGTGAAATCTGACAGATCCTCCTCTCTTCATTGCTTGTCAGTTTCACGCACTAAGTGCGGCGCCGCTGAGTGTGGACGAGTGAGGAGGACGGCAGTCAGTGTTAATGCTGCTGCATGTCTGGGGCATCAATAGTGAGTGGGCTGGTGGCAGCTTAGGCACCAGGTTCCGATTTCTGGTCGCATTGGCGACCTGGCGCCTGGGGTTTGTCGAGCCCTGCCCTAAACATACAGCCAGAGCCACAATGGAATGGTTTATATCAAAGCATATTCATGTGTCGGAATGACCCAGTCAAGGTCCAGACCTAAATACAATTGAGAATCATCTGTGGCAAGTCTTGAACATTTCTGTTCAGACGCTCTCCATCCAATCTGACAGAGCTTGAGCTATTTGCAAAGAATGGGGACAAATGTCACTCTCTCTAGATGTGCAAAGCTGGTAGCGACATCCCCCAAAAAGACCTGCAGCGAAAAGTAGTTCTACAAAGTATTGACTCGGGGGCTGTATACAAATGCACGCCACACTTTTCATATAATTATTTGTTAAAAATGTTGAAAACCATTGATGATTTTCCTTCCACTTCACAAGTATGTGCCACTTTGTGTTGGTCTACCGCATAAATTCCCAATAAAATACATTTACATTTTGTGGTTGTTAACTGCTTGCTGACCAGCATCCCAGTTTTACTGCGGCATAATGGCACGGCTGGGCGAAACTACGTTGCCTCACGTCGCTTTGCCTTTTGGCTACTAGGGACAAGTGTGCGCCCGCAGTGTGTGCCCGGCGGGCGTGATGACCACTGGGCACCCAGGATCGTTCATGGCAGAGAGAGAACTGGGATCTGTGTGTGTAAACAAACAACTCCCGCTTCTCTCGCCAAGTATGAACAACTAACCCATTCCCCCTACAGTTAGAACACACCTAGAGAACACAGTTAACCCCTTCCCTGCTAGTTACATTTATACAGTAATCAGTGTATTTTTATAACACTGATCGCTGTATAAGACTCCTTTCACACCAAGCTGCCCTGAGCGTCAGCGGTAAAGTGGTGCTATTTTTAGCAGCGCTTTAGCGCTGCTATTCGGCTTCTAGCAGAGTGGCTTAAATCAACCCGCAAAATGCAGCCGGAGTGGCTTTTGCCGGCAGTATCGCAGCGATGCCCCATTGATTTCGGTGAGTTCAACGCTCCAAAGAAGCTGCTGGCAGGACTTTTTCTGATGCCCTGCCAGCGCACCGCTCCAGTGTGAAAGGGGTTTAATTGTCGGTGGTCCCAAAAATGTGTCAAGTGTCCAATTTTTCCAGTGCAATATCGCAGCATCGATAGAAATTGCAGATTGCCGTCATTACTAGTAAAAAACAAAACAAAAAAAAACGTAAATCTATCCCCTATTTTGTAGACCCTATAACTTTTGCACAAACCAATATTCGCTTATTGCGATTTAGTTTTTCCAAAAATAAGTAGAAGAAATGCATATCTGCCTAAACTGAGGAAAAAAATTAGTTAAAAAAAAAAAAATTGGGATACTTATAGCAAAAAGTAAAAGATATTGTGTTTTTGGTTTGTTTATTTATATTTTTTCAAAAATTGTTGCCGTTTTGTTTTGTAGCGCAGAGGTCCGCCCATGAAAAAAATAAGTCAGCAGCTACAAATGCGGCAACTGCTGACTTTTAATATTAGGACACTTACTTGTCCAGGGAGCCCGCGATGTCAGCACCCCAGCTGACCTTTGGAACGGCTGTAGGGTGCAGCCGCCACCATTGCCGTTAAGGTAAGTCGGCAGTGAAGCTTTTAGGGTTCACAGCTGGTTCCCTACTGCGCATGCGCAAAGCATGCTGTGCTTTCTAATTGGCCTGGCGGTGGAGGAAGGAGGAAAGGGCAGAACTTTCGAGAGACAGCGCTACGGCCCCTTCTCCCGGAAGTGGGGAAGGGGTCCTGTCAAAAACAGTGGCACCAGAGGGGAGGAGGAGAAAAACAAGCGCAAGTTCCACTTTCGGATTTAAAGTACATTAAAAAATGCGGTTGTATTGCTTCACTTTAAAAAAAAAAAAAAAAAAAGGGGGGGGGGGTTTGTAACCTACTCTTTTCCAATGACAAACTGATAGAGAATAAGGAAGCGCTCAGGCGTGTTCGCAACCCGCACGCGGAGAGCCCGCATGGAAGTCGGTATTGCAAGGCAATAATTGCAGGCAATGAGACATTTTCCCGATCCGTGGCTGCAGAGAACATGCCTGAGCTTGTCCTTAATATAGAAGGTCTAAAATCACCATCTAAGGTAAATATTTCTGTGAACCATCTAAAGCGCATAAAAGTTTTTTTACTCAGTACTGTACCCGCCTTTGTTTTAGACTTGTTTTAGACTGGTACCTGCATAAAGAGTAAAATTGTATCAGAATTTTAACAGTTCCAGTAGAAATGTTTGACTGTTCTGTGTTGGAACAGCAAATTAATTCCCACTGAGGTTTTGATATTTGAAATGCAATAAAGGCCACATTAATTGCCTGTAGGGAAGCCTAACGGGTGGGAGGGGCTAGGTCAAATTTTAAAAGAAAGGTTCAACATTTGTAAGTCCTGCTTTTTATAGCTCTGACTATATTTATTGTTTTAACGTAGTTTTCGCTGAAGGAAAGCTATGCTTATGCATTTATTTTTTAAATTGTAATGTTTGAGTTGCTAGTTTTTGAGACAGGTTAAAACATTATTTCAGGAACAATCAAATCTTCAAAAAAAAAAAGTGAAGCCCTCATGTATAGCTTCCTTGAGGCATGAATAGATATAGACTGCAGTGTAGCTTTCCATGGCCTGTCAGTCCAGTTCAGGAGGCAGCAGCGGGTGCACCCCTAAGTAAACAAGGCACATGTGTACCCATTGACAGATGTAAAAAAGAAATAAATAAATCGGTTGTCAGCCTACCCATCCAAATTGCCAATATAACTACACACCTCAGACTTCAAGCAGAAACACTGCATGCTGTCTCCATTTTACTTGCTCCAAATCTGTAACATTGGGTCTTATTTACACTCTTATTAACCAGTCAATGGAAATTGAGTCCTATAAGTAGTTTAAACAAATTGCCCCCCAAAATGTAGCTCAATATAGGCAGCTCCATTGTCAGTAGATGTAGGCGTTTTGAGTTTCCTAGTTGAAAACGATGGGAGTTTTGTGTATGCACAAGTCATGTTATGCGATAAGTCTTATTGCATGAATGGGGTCATTGTCTCACACTCAGTGGTATGCACCATTCACTAGGTGTGAATGACTGCGCAAATAACTATGCTTACCGGTTCCTGGAAATCAATTCCATTTGCCAGAACTAAATACTTCTCTTTTGTATATAAATATCGGAAATATTCATGGATAAGTATGTTTTTATTTTTTGTATGTGGAAGTAATAGCAGATTCACCTGGAACAGTTACTGTAATTGGTACTGTATGCCTTTTTTTCCTTTAATGTGTAATGAATGCATACTATTTGCAGTTAAGTGCTTATGTAGGAGTTTCAATGTTATAACAAAATAAAAAATTTAGCTCAAAATTCATACATAGTACAAAACCAATATTATGCAGTGATGGCATGAAACCCCATCCATCAGATATGTTTTATCGAACCCTTATATACCCGTTTAAATTCCCAAATTTTGTTTTTGTCAAACTCACTAAATTCATTCTTAAATATTAAGTGCAAATGAAATTAGTAGGGCACATAAAAGGCAAGACATACCTGCAATAGTGTAAATTCAATTAATACTAATATTTACTGAAATGGCATTACACTCACATACTAAAAGAATCACTAGTGCCTTCAGAAAAAACAATCCCGGCTGGTATCTAGCATGCGGTCATAACTCTGCCATTCGTTTGTTCGCCCCTCCAAACTTTATCCAATCATGACTCATTCCCACCCCACAGTATAAAAGTATTCCTTCAATGGCAACCATTTTCAGTGTGATTTTTGGTATGGAGAGAGAGAGAGAGAACAGGGCTCTGTTCAGTGCTATTAGTTAGTATTCTATACTGTGCTATTTTGCTTCAATTGTCCGTGTAGAATTGTAGTTTGTCTGTCTAGGGATAGTGTGAGTGCAGTGAGGACCATCATTCAGCTTTGCATAGTGTGCAGCTAGAGTAGGGACAGCTCGGATAGTTTCACTGTAGTGCAGTGAGACCGTGTCAGTAATCTTGACATTAGTGTATAGCTAGAGTAGGGACAGTTCAGATAGCGTCAGTGTAGTGTCGGTTGAACACTGTCTATTTGATTGTGTTACTGCTAGTTTAACGCCATATGTGTCGCTGTACGTTTTGGCGCATTTATATTGCAGTATATTATTGTGTATCCATGGAGTGTCTCTGTGTAGTGTGAGTAATCAAATTAAAGCGCATATACATACAGCTTCTTCTTTAATTTGCTTATAAGCACTGCCCCCCCCCCCCCCCCATAAGGTCTGGGAGGACAATAAGGAGAGGCAGACGTTCCTTTGGCACGCTTAAGGGGACCAGCAACAAATGTATCCACAGGAAAAGTTGGATGTGGTGGTCAGTTCTCAGGCAGGGCATAATTTCCTTTGTTTAGGGAGTTTGCCCGTGGTATCCAGCAACAGCATGCAGAGGAGGTGGTGGACTGGCTTACTAAATCTTCCTCATCTTCTGTCACGCAAGCAGAGACAAGTGTGCAGTCCCCTGCAGTTGCCAGTGGATAAACCGGCCTCCTTTGAGGATGACAGGAACATGAGCCTGGAGAGAGAGAGGAACACTGGTAGACAAATTGACATTCATGTTCCCCAAGCCGCAGCGTATTACTAAGTTGTCTCCAGTGGTAATGGTGAAGATTGAGGAGATGGAGATGATGATGAGGTCATTGATGCGACTTGGGGGCCAGATGGAGCAGAGGAGGAAACTGAAGGTGAGGTGGCACAACCCCAAGGAGGCCGACATCAAGAGAGTAGAGAGTAGCCACCATATTCCCTCACATTCTGCAGCTATTATCTCCCAGCCCACTCCCCAAAGCTCAGCTGTCTGGGCCTTTTTCAGCACATCTGCAGCAGATCATATTGTTGCTATATGCAGACTGTGTCTAAGGCACATCAAACGTGGCAAAAAACGCCAACCATTTGGGTACCACATGCCTAACAAGGCATTTAACGTCCAACCACTCAGCCCGTTGGCAAGAGAACCTAAAAGTCCCACAAAAAGGGGACAAATCTTTCCCTCCTCCTTACCCACTTCAGTCTGCCCCTGCGATACCGAGTCATTACCTTTCAGCAGCCTCCACTGACAGGGATGATGGTATAGAACAGGGTGTCCCAGGTCCTAGAGGCACATCGCCAGCTTTCAGTCTGGTGGATTCTGCCCCCCTTCCATGAATTTGCACAATGTGCGGTACCACAATTGCAAGTTAACGTAAGGCCATTTAATTTCTCTACCATCAATTGGAAGGGAATGTTTTTTGGCATTGTTGGGCAAGGCAGTCAGCCGTAAAATTCACCTTACTGCTGACACGTGGTCCAGCATGCATGGGCAGGGATGATATATTTAGTTCTCCGCACACTGGGTAATGCTGCGTGCAACTGAAAAGTATGCAGGACAGAGCTCGGTGCTGCAGCTTGATGTGCCCTCACGTCTCCATACAGCTGGTGGTGATGCCAGACATGTGAGCTTTACCTCCTCTGACACCCCCATGTCCTCCTCAGAACTGTCCTATGAACATCAGGTACCCCCTAAGCATTCAAAGGGTTATTCCCGGAGTCAGGCTAAAAGTTCCCATGCAGTGCTTTAGCTGGTGTGTTTAGAGGACAGGAACCACACCCGAGCAGAGATTATTGGAGCTCTGCAGGGACAGGCCCAGAGTTGGTTCACACCACATCAGCTGGAGCCGGAAATGGTGGTGTCTGATAATGGCTCAAACCTCCTGTCCACCCTTAGACAGGGAATGTTGACACATGTGCCATGCCTGGCACATGTCCTCAATTTGTTGGTGTAGCTTTCCTTAGTATGTACCCAGGGTTGCAAGATGTACTAAAGCAGGGCAGAAGAGTCTGTAGCCATTTCAGGCGGTCATACACAGCCAGTGCTCGGTTGGCTGAAATTCAACGGGAATTCCACCTGATTTGTGACATGCCCACCAGGTGAAACTCAACTTTGGGAATGCTGCAGTGGCTATAAATGCAGCAGAAGTCCGTCGGTGAGTACATGTGCCAGTACGGCACGACAACAGGCTCAGGCCGCCTTGCCTTTTTTTCCCCACACCAATTCCTGATCATTAAGGATGCATAGGTTGTATTTTCACCGTTTGAGGAGGCCACAAGGATGGTGAGCCTTGACCGTGCATGCATCAGTGACACCAATCCCTGATGTGTTCCTGCTGGAGCAGACTCTGCATGGCATTTTCCTCTCAGGGCCCACTTTATGCAGACACCATTATTCCTATGTCGTAAAACGCACAGGAGGAGAGAAGGGAGGAGGATTCTGGCACTTTCATAGGCTTCAAGGAAGACATGCGTCAATCTGTAAGCGATGACTTTCCAACCCCAGGAGCCTTGGGAGTAGTACGTAGCTGGGAGGATGAAGTTCCAGATGCTGTCACCTGAGTGACCCAGAGGAGTCTGCTTCTCAAGCCTTGGCAAATTTAAGGTGACTGTGCAACGTCATGTTTCAAAGCCTACAAAGGGACACAAGAATAGGTGACGTAAAGGAGAAGGATGATTACTGGTTGGCAACCCTCCTTGACCACCGTTATACGGGGAAAGGTCTCAGAACTCATCCAGTCCCCACAGAGTGCAGAAGATAACATTTCTTGAGGACATGTTGTTTTGAGTCTTCTGCTGGTTAAGAGAGGAGCTTTGGAGTAAGGCATTTCGGAATTGTTTTAGTCCTCGCCGCCCAGGGCTGTCAGCTTCCACATCCCATCGGCAGCATCTGCATCACATGGACGAATACCTCTGGGCCAAAACAGAGCTGGAGAGTTTTCCAGCTAACGATCCACTGACTTGCTGGGTCATGAGACTAGACCACTGGCCAGAACTTGCCTAGTATGCTGTTGAGTTGTTGAGCTGCCCTGCATCCAGCATGTTTTCAGAACGGGCATTCAGTGCTGCAGGAGGTTTTGTTACTGATCATAGACCGTGTCTGTCCACAGACTCAGTGGACCGTTTGACTTTTATAAAAATTAATCAGTCCTGGATTACAAGCTATGAAGCCCCTGATGCCGATGTCTGTCTCCGATTAAGTCTTATTGGGATGTGGAATCTCTGCAGGACTTCGAGGCTGCATAGCTTTGAATCCTGGCTACTCTGTGCAAAACCATTGCACGGAGCAGGTAAGTATCATGATTGTGGGGTTTTTTTTTTTCCTCCTTTTTTACTATTACTTTTTTGCATGTTAAAGCGGGAGTTCTGCCGTTTATTTTTATTTTTATTTTTTTTAAAGCCAGCAGCTACAAATGCTGCAGCTGCTGACTTTTAAAATAAGGACACTTGCCCGCCCAGCGCGCCCGTGATGTCTGCACCCGAAGCCGATCTCTCGATCGTCTCTCGGGTGCTGCCGCCGCTATCTTGGCTATGGGTATCAGGAAGTGTAGCCTTGCGGCTTCATTTCCCGGTTCCCTACTGCGCATGCTCGAGTTGCGCTGCGCAATAAGGATGGTCCCAGCTGTCTCTGGGATCCGTGTGTTTCCCAGCAGACAGCGGGGGACCTGCGGAAAGGGGCATAGATTCTGCGGCTATCTATGCCGGAAGTGGGTACAGATACCTGTACTGTACAGGTACCTGCACCCCCTCCCCCCTGAAAGGTGCCAATTGTGGCGCCGTGGAGGGGGGGGGGGGGTTCCAATGAGCGGAAGCTCCAATTTAGGGTGGAGCTCCGCTTTAATTTATGTTGGCTACACATTGTGAACTGCTTTGTTTTTTCATAGCAAACATTGCATGAATGTAAATATAAGTTCAATGTTTTTCATATTTTACCATAATACATTTTACTAAAGCAAGGTGTCTACATCCTTGTTTTAATCTTCATGTCATATGGTTCAGAAATTTCACAGGGTTGACAAAATGTACTTCTCCTCACCTGAGCACTGCATCATGGGAGCAAGTAACTTGCTCCCCATATATGGGAGTAGCAGTTATTTAGCAGTGGCCCCAGAATAGCAGTGCAATGGTAGGGAAGATAAGTCAGCGTGATAGTCTCTTTAAAAAAAACATAGACACAGACCCGCCTCCTTAAAATGCTATTTGCCCAGCTGTCATGCCATTGAACAGTTTGAGTGACAGACCTGGAAAAAATATGCATGCTAAGAATTTTATGACTTTCTGGGTTCAATGTTCCAGATTGCAAAGATGTTGTTATAGAGTGGTAGCTTCCATATTTAAACGCTAACAATTTATTTTATTTGCTTCATTTTTGTTTGCTAAACAAAGTGCTTTGTTATATCTGTTCAATAACTGCAAAAACATACCTGTCAGAAATTCAAAGCGGTTCTGTGCACATTTCCTAGGCCATCTCTTGAACTACAGAACAATTTGTCCATGTGTTGTAGAGATAAGGGGGGAGGGATTCAGTCAGGCAGCAAAAAAGGACAAGGCTGACTCTGGGAAGTCCACAAAAATATAATTTTTATAACAACTTACCTGTAAAATCATTTTCTTGGCAGTACATCACAGGACACAGAGCACCAGTAATAACTGTATGGGTTATACGCCACCTTCAGGTGATGGACACTTACAGACAGGAAGTCCCCCTCCCTATATAACCCCTCTCACAGGGAGTACCTCAGTTTTTGTAGCAAAGCAATATATACATGTCCCAAAAAAGAGGGGAGTGTCCCGTAATGTACTTCCAAGAAAAGGATTTTACAGGTAAGCTGTTATAAAATTCCTATTTTCTTTTTTGTACATCACACAGAGCACCAGTAATAACTGTATGGGATGTCCCAAAGCAATGCCATCTGAGGGGAGGGATACACAAAAAAACAATGCAGACCGCTGTCAGACATGAGGACTTATACTGCTGCCTGCAGAACAGTCCGCTCGAAGGCGGCATCCTCTTGTTGACCTACATCCACCTGATAGAATTTCGTGAATGTATGTACTGATGACCATGTTGCGGCCTTGCAAACCTAAGCCATGGAGGCTTGGTGATGAACTGCCAAAGAAGCACTAACTGCCCTGGTAGAGTGTGCCCTAGGACAGTTTTCCGTATCTGAGCTGTTGCTTCCAGATAGAATTGAACTGCCCTTACTACGTCAAGAGAGTGTAGTAAATTTTCCTCTGCAAAACGTGTTTCTGGGAAAAACAAAGGTGCAAAAATATCCTGGTTCACATGAAAACTGGATACTACCTTGGGTAACCAGAATGGGTGAGGACGTAAGACCACTTTTTTTTTTTTTTTTTTTTGAATGATCAAGTATGGCTGTTTACAAGAGAAGTCTGCTAACTCAAACTTTCCTTGCAGAGGTTATTGTCACTAAAAATACCAATTTCTTTGTCACAAGGACCAGTGGAGTATCACATATTGGTTCAAAAGGAGGTTCCTGAAGGACCGACAAGACCAGGTTAAAATCCCATGGACACAGAGGTGATCTGACTGGAGGATTTATATGCAATACTCCTAACTAAAGAATGAGAAGCAAAGAGGTTTTTGGGGAAAAAAACTGACAAAGCCGAGACTTGACCCTTGATAGTACTTCTGGCTAATTTTATCTCCACTCCTGATTGCAGGAAGGATCGAATTCTACTTATCACATACTTGCAAGGATGCCAACTCCTACTCTCACACCAGGAGATGTAGGGCTTCCAGACCCTATAGTAGATGATTCTAGAGGCTGGTTTTCTTTCATTAATCAAGGTAGTTATTACTTGACTTGAAAGCCCACGATGCTATAGAACGAGGGTCTCAACAGCCAAACCATAAAATTTAGCGTTTGTAAGGCAGCATGGAACACTGGAAATCTGGGCGGGACAGGAGACTTCAAGGATCCCTTGGGCCAAGTTGGGGCCACTAGTATTACAATTTCCGTTACCCTTTTAATCTGTGTAAAAGACGCGGGAGCAAGCGACCTGGAGGAAATGCAGAGATCAGAGAAAACTGATCCCAAGGAGTTACCAAGGCATCTGTTCGGCAAGCCAGCGCATCCCTTGCCCTTGACACAAATTTGTCCAACTTTTTGTTGAACCTAGATGCCAACAGGTCTAAGTCTGGGATGCCCCAACTTTTGGCATATGGCCCAAAAGACGTAGGGGTGCAGAGACCATTCTCCTGGGAGCAACTGTTGGTGACTTAAGAAGTCTGCCTGACAATTTTCCACTCCTGGGATGAACACCACAGATAGGCAGTGCACATGCTCTTCTGCCCAATAAAGAATATGGTTTACCTCTCTGGCTCCTGATGCCGCCTTGATTGATGTAGGCTACTGCCGTGACATCGTCAGACTGAAACCAGACAGGACAGTTTCGTAGCCTGTCTGTCCAGGCCTTCAGGGCCAGGCGTGCCACCCGAATTTCTAGAATGTTGATGGGAAGGAACCTTTTGGAATCCGCCCATTTCCCCTGGACAGTGTCTTTTTCCAAGACTGCTCCCCAGGCCAAGCCGCTGGCATCTGTCGACATTATCTTCCAAGTGATGGGTATAAAAGTCTTCCCTTTCTGCAAACTTTTGGCTGACAACCACCAATTGAGACTTGATGAACACTTGGAGTCAAACCCATTGCACAATCCAAATCCTGGCCTTTCCTGCTCCAGGCAGCCAGGATAATGTTTTGCAGAAACCTTGAATGAAATTGGGCATAGTGAACCGTCTCGAATGAGGCTACCTTCTTCCCGAACAACCTCATGCAAAGGCCGACGGAAGGTCCTCTTTTGTCTTGACCGAGAGTACCAGATCTCTTATGGTACAAACTTTTTTGCCTGGGGTAAAAACACTTTCTTGTAGGTAGTATCTATGACTAAATCTAAGTACTCCAATCTTTTACTGGTCGTAAGGATGATTTTTCTAGGTAGAGAACCCAACCTAAATGTTTCAGATATCTGACCGTGCTTATCGCATGCTGATCTAGCCCTGCCATGGACTGATCTATCAGCAGCAGGTCGTCAAAGTATGCCACCACTGTTATACCCTGGGCTCTCAATCTTGACAAAAGTGGAGCCAGGACCTTTGTAAACACCCGAGGTGCGGTGGCTCACCCGAAGGGCAAGGCCTCAAACTGAAAATTCCGCTGTTCTACTGCGAATCGCAGGAATCTTTGATCAGCGGGAAATATTGGAACATAGAGTGAATTGTTTCCATGCGAAATAAACAAATGTTTAGGAATTGGTTCAGACCCTTGAGATGGGTCTGACACTTCCATTTGGTTTTGGCACTGTAAAGAGGTTTGAAAAAAAAAAAAAACCCAACCCCTGTTTTCTAGGATTACCCCCTGAGATAGCAGCCAAGTCTAGTGCCTGAAAAAAGGACTTTCTTTTTATAGGGTCCTAGGGAATGCTCTATCTTAGAAAGTGAGACTGTGGAAACTCACCAAACTCTAGTTTGTACCCCAGAGACACTGTGGAGATGACCCATTTGTCCTGGATTTCCTTCCACCAGACTCCTGAGAACTGCCAGAGCCCCCCCCCCCCCACTCAATTGAGCGGGGATGTCTCTTCATTAGGAGGCCTTGGGACTCCTGCTTTGTAGACTTCTGTCCCCAGTGCTTTTTCTGGCCCTGGATATGGTTCTAAGGCCTTCCTCTTGGAGTTGATGGCAGAGGCCATCGTAGCCGTCTGGAGGCTGTTACCCCTGGCGATGGAGAGAACGTTTGAAAGAAAAAACGCTTACGCTTCCTTTTTACTGGAAGAAGGGTACTTTTTCCACCAGATATCTTTTGGATATATTTTATCCAAGTAATCCCCAAATAATCGTTCCCCATGAAAAGGGAAAGCCAGTCAGCAGCTTCTTACAAGGCAACTCTGACCAATACTTAAGCCACAAAATTCTGTGCATGTGAACTAACAGAACGGCAAGATGAGACACCTGATGAATAGAATCAATTATAGCGTCAACTGCAAAACAAAAGCCCCTGGGCAATTCAGCCAAATCCGGGACCTTTTCCCCTTTGACTTGTTTTACTTTGACAGACGCTGATTGCTGCTACAGCAGGCTGTGCAATTTCACTAGCCGTGGAAAATTAGGCTTTAACACCCCCCCCCCCCCCCCCCCCCGGCTGTATTCCCGTGTGTGGCTCGGAGTGAGATTTCAGTACCATTATCGGTAACCCGGAGCCACAGGTTACTTACCTTGTCCCCAGGATCCTGCAATGTACTCCCACTTTGTAACTTGGCTGGATCTTCCGCCTGATGCACTGTGTGCCCGGGCTTCCGTTCCCTGCGAGCGTCGTGATTCAGGGGGGTGGAACCGGTGGCAAATTCAAACAGTATAAAGCATAAACACAGATACATTGTAATCCTAATGGATTACATTACTAAATAAAATAAAGTTGACCTTAGTTTGCCCCCAGTGCTTTCTCCAGTACCCTTGCCTGCAGTTTTACTGTACTTTCAGGCTGGAAACTGCAGAACAACCATGGCATAAAAAAAGCGTGCCTCAACCTCAAAAGCGGCATATGATCTGCTGGAAGACAGCGATACAGAATCGCTTGCAGAATTGAGTAATAGCAATTCATGGGAAAGTTCATCATCAGACACAGCGATTTTCAGTGATGATCTTACGACTTTGCCCAGTGATGTGCGCACTTGGTGCTCGATGGACTGCGGTATAGAGCACGTAGCGTCCCCCAAGATTCCCGTTTTACTGGAGCACCCGGTATCAAAGTGGAGGTTGAAGATGACAACCCTTTGTTGTACCTCCAACTCTTTTTGACCAATGAGGTTATAGAAAAAATAGTTGGAGACAAATCGGTACCGGGAGCAACAAGCTGCTACGCATCAGAGGTTTGCAAGGAGCAGAAAGAAGGAAACCAGTGACCAAAGAGGACATCTGGAAGTTTCTGGGCCTAATAATTCTTCAGGGAGTGGTGGGGAAACCCATGAAGAAGTGGTATTGGAAAACCAACAAATTACTAGCCACTTTTTTTTTTTTTTTGGCATAGTCATGTCGGAGTACAAATTTTCTCTGATAATGAAGTATTTGCACTTTGAAAATGAAGAATTTGACCAGACTTCTCATCCAGCACTAAAACTCAAAAAGATTTGGGAGGTATATCAAATTATTCAGAAAAATTTCCAGCAGAACTATGTACCAGCTAGAGACATCAGTATCGACGAAAGTCTAATGGCCTACAAGGGAAGACTCAGCTGGATCCAGTATATCGCGTCTAAGCGAGCACGATTTGGCATAAAATCATTCATGCTATGTGAATCCAGCACTGGTTACATATGGAATTTGGTCCTTTACACCGGGAAAGGAACCAAATTCAACGAAGGATTCAATAATTATGGAATGGCAACACTTCAGTTCTTACTTTTGAGTCATTGCTGAATCGGGGAACTCTGAGTTCCTTCTACAGAACACGATGGATGCATATGGGACCATTAGGGCTAACCGGCATGACATGCCACCAACCTTTGGCAATAAAAAGCTCAAGGCAGGAAAAATGGTTGCCTGACAGGCAAAATGATGTTACTTTGATGGCGCAACAAAAAAAGATGTGTGCCTAATGAGTACTATTCACAACACCTCTACTGTCATGGTACACACAATAGGTGGGAAAGATGTAATGAAACCACAAGTCGTGATGGACTACAACACCATGTGAGGTGTTGACAGAGCTGACCAGGCCATGACATTTCATCCAGTGATGAGAAAACAAAAAAAATCCAAAAAAATCTCCAGGCATCTTCTTGAACAGTGCGCAATGCCTTCATTCTGATAAAAATAGAGTGTAAATAGATCTGGACGTCGTGCTGCTGGTGTTGTGAACCCAGAACGCCTGACTGGTCGTCACTTTATGGACCACATTCCACCAACGGAAAAGAAGCACCCACAAGGATGTGTGTGATTTGCTGCCCTAAGCGTGACGACACTGGAAGGAAAATCGGAAAAGAAACCAGGTTCTATTGTCCTGATTGTAAAGTCTGACTTTTTGCTGTAACATGTTTTAAAATTTTCCATACCCAGGATGTTTACCGTATATACTCGAGTATAGGCCGACCCGAATATAAGCCGAGGCCCCCAATTTACCCCCAAAAAACTGGAAAACTTATTGACTCGTGTATAAGCCGAGGGTGAGACATGGCTGTCCATCCCTGTGTGTCCGTCCATCCCTGTGTGTGTGTCCGTCCATCCATCCCTGTGTGTGTGTCCATCCATCCATCCATCCCTGTGTGTGTGTCCGTCCATCCATCCCTGTGTGTGTATTCATCCATCCATCCATCCCTGTGTGTGTGTGTGTGTGTGTGTGTGTGTATCCATCCATCCATCCATCCCTGTGTGTGTGTGTGTGTGTGTGTGTGTGTGTGTGTGTGTCCGTGCAGCCTTGTGTGTGTGTCCAGCCTACCTGTGTCCCAAGCCTCCGTCCCGAGCCGCCGTCGTCCCGTGCCTCCTCTGTCCCGAGCCGCCGTCGTCCCGTGCCTCCTCTGTCCCGTGCCTCCTCTGTCCCGTGCCTCCTCTGTCCCGTGCCTCCTCTGTCCCGTGCCTCCTCTGTCCCGTGCCTCCTCTGTCCCGTGCCTCCTCCGTCCCGTGCCTCCTCCGTCCCGTGTCGTGCCGATGGATCGCCGCTCCAGGATCGCCGCTCTTCTCGGCGGCCATTCTACAATTCAAAAGCCGCGCCTCCTTCTCCGCCTCCGCCTGTGATAGGCGGAACACTCAATTTCCCAGCAGCCTGTGTTCCGCCTATCACGGACATCCTCTCATACTCGTCCGTAGTATGAGAATGAACGGATGTCCGTGATAGGCGGAACACTGACTGCTGGGAAATTCAGTGTTCCGCCTATCACAGGCGGAGGCGGAGAAGGAGGCGCGGCTTTTGAATTTTAATGTCCGCCGTCTGTCTGCTCGATACGCTGATCGAGCAGTCAGACAGCGGTGACTCGAGTATAAGCCGAGGGGGCACTTTCAGCCTCAAAAAAGAGGCTGAAAATCTCGGCTTATACTCGAGTATATACGGTACTGAAGCAATATGACTATTAATATTGCACCCTTGTTTGGCCAAAAAAAACGAAACTTTATCATACCCGATATGTCTACTAGACTCTGGTTTGGACAGATTTAAGCTAGGTATTCCTAAGAATTACAGGCCTACAATATAAAACACCAAATTTCCATGAAAAATAATGGTACCGCTTTCAGCACCAAAAATATAAAATAATCATACCACCAGGGAGGTTAAGCAATGTCTCCAGTCTCTTATCTGCTGGATCCTTAAACACCTGAACATTGTCTACTGGACAAGTAAGACTTTTATTCAGAGACAAAACGGCTGCATCTACTGCTGGCAAACTCCAATATATATATATATTTTTTTTTTTTTTAGTAAGTTTCTCCTCCATAGGATAAATTTGAGAGAATCTTTTAGGAGGCATTAAAGAGGAAGTAAACCCTTTCAGACCACTTTGACCTACAGGTAAGCCTAGATTAAGGCTTACCTGTAAGTCCAAGCAATATCTCCTAAACCTATATGGTTTAGGAGATATTTGCCCGAAAATGGGCACCGCTGTCTACGGCGCATGCGCCGTAGACAGTGGCGCGCAGGCGCACTAAATGCGGCAAGTCCAAGAATGGATTTGCCTAATTTGTCGACTCCCGTGCGCATGCGCGGGAGTGATGTCATCGCGGCTTCGCCACTGTCATTCGTCGGAGCTGCGAGACGCCACCAGCAAGATGGATGCGGCGGACTACAGGGGACAGCGGCGACTTCGCTGGCTCCTGTGTCAGGTAAGTGATACATAATGAGCTACTATGCGATGCATAGTAGTCCATTATGCTTTACCTTTGCAGGGAAAAAAAGAGGAAGTAAACCCATCAGGGTTTACTTCCTCTTTAAAGGCCTATCTGCATGATCCCAGTCAGCATAAGTTGTTCCAGCAACGGGTGCATAGGAAAAGCATGTGAACCCTGAGGAGGCTTCATTGAACCCAAAGATTTTATAACAAAAACGCACTGTTTCAGTGAGTAATTGAACTAACAACCTTTGTGGCTGTGAAGCTGAAACTGAATCCTCTAGGATAGAGTCCTCAAATGAGGAACCATCCTCCTGCCCCTCTAGTGGGCCCCCCAGGGGCACACCTGAGTTATCTACCCACTCCTGATCCGCAGATGCCGAGTCCAGGGCAGGGGAAGGGGATCTTTTGTGTTTCCTCCCAACCTGGGAAGAGGATGCTAGCCTGCACCGTGAGAAAGCGTGTACGCCTATCCACGTGCACGCCGGCAGCGCCGAGCTCCACCCCATTGTGACGACCTCTCAATCCAGAAACTGTGACGGAGGAGCACTTTGCGCATGGTGGCACAGCAGCAATCCGGGGGGGGGGGGGTGGAAGGGGGTGAGTACGCTGATGCCTGGATTAGCCCCTTACGAGTAGCTGCTGACAGGAGCCTAGGAAACAGACCCTCTACGAGTACTGCTTTACATAGGGACTAGTATGAGATGTTTAACACTACATATGTTAAAAACATCCTCTAGTGGTTGAAATTCTAAATGCAGACAAGACAACATCTACTTAAAGAAGTCCATAGGAATGTCCCAGGATCTTCTTAACTTGCCATTCCCGCCGCAAGGTACAAACTGGAATACTCAGTCACCCAATCTTCACCCATCACGGTGGGTTGCAGTCATGCCATTCCCTTTTTAATGTAGGGTCCACTGCCTTGGACCCGTATAGCGCCCTTCCAGAACAAAACCCATGGTATGAGAATGTGACCAGGGCACTGGATCCCAGGGCCCAGCTCTCTTAAAGTTCTTCCTTACCGAGGCTCAGGTACCATTCACTTTAGCCTTTTGATTGGGGCCTTTGAATGGATCCGATTGTGCAGTTCCTTGACCCTGCAAGCCTTCCTAGGGAACTTCTGTAGCACACATCTTAACCATGACCAACACCTTAGACACTGGCAAAAAAAAACTGAGGTACTCCCTGTGTGGGGAGGGTTTCCATAGGGAGGGGGACTTCCTGTCTGTAATTTTATGCCAGTGTTCTTCACCTGAAGGTGGCGTATAACCCATACAGTTATTACTGGTGCTCTGTGTCCCATGAGGTACGAAAAAGAAATTGTCAGTCCATACTAGGACTTGTAAGGTTTAAGGGATAAAACATGGGGAAATGTGCGACTTTGTGCATATGTTTTTGTTTTGCCCTGATGTACAATTTAAGGCCTTATGCACATGAATGTATTAGAATTTTCCTATTGATGATGGATCTTTCTGCCAGGAGATGGCAGAAAAATCAAGGAAAAAAATTGCTTGTTTTGGTTCCTAATTATGAACATTTATGCATCCCTTTTTACAGGTGTATAAGTTGAACATAAACTCATTCTACTGGCTAGAATATTAATCTGTTCTGGCCAATGGAATACATTTACTTGTATATGCAAGTAAATGATGCCCAGACGTTGCTCTCCAAATGCAGCTTTGCTCCCTTTTTTATGCCTCTAAATCAGGGGTTTCCAACCATTCTGAATAAAGGGGCTAATTAACTGTCCTTCAGTCTTAAGGAGGGCCAGACTAGGGCCAATGGGGGTCAAAAATGTCCAAGTTTCCAGTTGGAGTAAATGATACCCCATCATTGATGTCAGTGTAAAAATAGTGCCCCGTTGTTGGTGCCAGTGCAATGAATTCTGCCCCATCGATGTCTGTGGGAGGAATAGTGCCTCAGTGTTGGTGTCTGTGGGTGGGATGGTGTCTCATTTTTGGTGTCAGTGGAAGGAATAGTGTCGCATCGCTGGTATCAGTGGAAGGAATTGTGCCACGTCGTTGGTATCGGTGGAAAGAATTTATGCCACGTTGGTGTTGGTGGGTGGACTAGTGCCCCAAAGGCCAGAAAGGCAAGCAAACGGCTGCAGTTTGAAGACTTCTGCGCTAAATTCTACAATTAAAAAAATACGGATCTAAATGATTAACATGTACAGCCATAGAGGGTAACCTAGAACTGCATATAAAGGCCAATTTTACACTTGCTTAGCAGCCCCTTTGTATGCCCATGTGCATGAGGCTTAATTCGGTACAGATTTCCTTTAAGCAGCTGCAGATGCTCAGGCAGGGAGAAGGCAGTTTCTAAGTAATGGGTGGCAGGAAAAAAGTCTGCTACTATTTTCACTATCCATGCTTCTTGTTCTGTATTAAAAAGGTGTATGTAACCCTGTCTGATTCTTGGTGCAATACCAATATTGCCATTCTATGTTTTGGAGTAATTGCTCTTGCAAGTTGATAAATGTAAACCAGAAATAAAGGGGCCTTTTCCATTTGCTCACTCTAATTTTTATTTTATTTTTGTTCCATAGGTTTTACTGGGACTTCACAATGCTGCTCTTTATGGTGGGGAACCTAATTATCATTCCTGTGGGAATCACCTTCTTCAAGGATGAAACTACCACACCATGGATCGTATTTAATGTGGTGTCGGACACCTTCTTTCTCATGGATTTGGTTCTGAACTTCCGAACTGGTATTGTTATTGAGGACAACACCGAGATTATCTTGGATCCACAAAAAATCAAGCGCAAATATCTGCGCACATGGTTCGTGGTGGACTTTGTGTCCTCCATCCCTGTGGATTATATATTTCTTATTGTAGAAAAGGGCATCGACTCTGAAGTGTATAAGACAGCCCGGGCTTTAAGAATTGTGAGGTTCACCAAGATACTCAGCCTTCTGAGGTTACTTCGACTTTCCAGACTTATTCGGTACATTCATCAATGGGAAGAGGTTAGTATGGTTCACCAGAAATCGCTAAGATTCTATTATGAGAAAGGTAAATTTGGAGATGTCAATAGCCAGTTTTACTGTAGGGTTACTTTCTTTATCGTACATCGTGGGACAGAGCACTAACTGGGTTATATGCCACCTATAGGTGAATGGACACTGGCAAACCAAACAGACAGGAAGTCCTCCCTTATATATCCCCCCTCCTACACAGGAAGTACCTCCCAGTTTTTTCGCCAGTGTCTTCAAGGTGATGGTCACGGTTTGAAGAAGCTCTCCATGAGCTAGCTAAGATGTCCTGGAACAGATTCTAAAGGATTTAAAAGGGCTATATAATCGGATCTATCCAAACGGTGATGCACTAAAATGGATGGTACCCGAACCTCGTTATTCAAGAAGTTTATGAGGTATTGCCTGTAATGTGACCCTTTGGGCACTGGACCCTGGGAGATCCCTTGGTAAGAAATAAAACATCCCAAAGGAGTTCCCGGCAGGGTGCTTTTACAGGTCCAAGGGAGTGGCCCCATATTAAGGGGTACCCGGTCCTTGAAGGTCCTAGAGACAGAGACCCGCCATGATGGGGAAGATTGGAATCTAGCTTTTATGCTGAATCCTGTGGTGGGACTGGTAAGTGTTTTTAAAATAACCTAACACTTGTGAAACCCTAAATTGTATTTTAAGTCGTCTCTTACCTTTTTTTTTTCTTTTTTGGAACCACCACACCACCCCCCCCCCCCCCCCCCCAAAAAAAAATAGGTATAATTTTTTCTATCCACCAGGGCAGTGTTGTGTGGACAGCTGCACTTCTCTGTGGAGCTTCCAGCCAGGTTGATTCTATCAGGAGGCGGGCGATTCTTTAGGATTTCCCCACCCGTGCATCTGGTTCTCACGCCAGCGCCTTCGGTGGCCCTTTTCTGCTTGTTTATGGTCAGAGGGGGCGTGCACGTGGGAACGGCCGGAAAAAGGAGGAGCATGAGAGTGGCACAGAATGCCGGACATGCTTTGTAGGGGCAGAAGCAGCCATATTAGGAGTGGTCCCAAACCCTAGGCTTCAGTAAGCAGGCTGGAGGGGACACAGAGCAGTGTCAGCTGGGCACGTGAGTCACTGTGGGTGGATGGACCAGGGCACCACAGGTCCTGTAAAAGCTGTAATACTTACAAGAGTGGTTAAAGTGCATAAAGGTGGGGTTATTTTTACCTTTAAAAATATTTTGTCTCGGGCATGTCTTCCCGGAAGAGGAGTGGGGGGAGGGGGAAGGAGGAAGGGGTGCAAATGGACCACCATCAGTATTGGAGGATCAGTATTGGAGGATGTTAGCCTCGCATCTGCTGCGTTTAAATCTGAAAGACCTGAGGCAACTGACCAGTCTGAGTCATTACGGTTCGCAGGCATTGTAGCAACAGCTAATGCTTCTGCCTCAACCTACATTACAAAAGACGACTTGGCATCAGCTTTAGCTGGGCTACAGGGGAAAATAGCTGGTATGATTGCTTCAGTTTCCCAAGGGGGAAAGAAACGGATAGATCCCCTTCACCTAAGCCCCCACCTGCATTGGAACAGGATTGGGCAGAGGATGTGGAGGTAGTGGCAGTGAATGACTTGAAGGAAGTTCAGGCCAAAGATTCCACTTCCGAGGAGTCGGGTTCTGAAGAACCATTTTCAACCTCTCAATGCCAGAGACTGCTAATCCAGTCCCTCACAGAGATGGTCCGATCAGGTTTCAAATTACCACCTGTGGAGGTCCCTGAAGTTTCCTTTTCTTCTTTAGGACAGAGTTTACAGGCTTTTCCCTTGCATCCGTTACTAGAGCAGGTCATGTATGCTGACTGGGATCACCCGGATAAGCTGTTTATTCCTCCTAAGAGGTTTGCACTTTTGTACCCTTTGGAAGAAAAAAATAAATAAAAAATGGAGCATGCCATCTGTGGACGCAGCCATTTCTTCTGTAAATAAGTCTCGCCTGTCCTGTAGATAATGCCCTGGTGTTTAAGGATCCAGCCCATAAGAAATTGGAGTCTTTATTAAAAACTAAAATTGCTATTTCCGGGTCTGCTGTACAACTGGCAGTAGCAGCTATAGGTATCTGTCAGTCTTTAAAGGACCAAGTGAAGTGGTTAACTAAGACTGTTCCTGATCAAGGGGTACCTGTGGAGGATTTGTCAGAATTACCTCGGGCCTTATGTTTCGCGGTGGATGCCCTTAAAGATCCCAAACAGATGTCTCGGTTGGCCCTGCTATCAGTACATATGCCTTGGATTCTTTGGTTAAAGAGCTGGGCTGCGGAGTCACCCTGCAAAAAATGACTAGCTGGTTTTCTCTTTCATGGGGAACGACTGTTTGTAGAGGATCTCGATAAATGCCCATCAATGTTTTGGAGATTCGGGCAGCTTGCTTGTCTCTAAGCTTCTGGACTCCAAGGCTACATGGATGTCCTGTGAGAGTCCAGTCGGACTGCCATGGCTGTGGCATATATCAATCACGAGGGGGGCACCAGGAGTCGAGAGCCCAGAAGGAAGTAGATCGCATGCTGACTTGGGCAGAAAGATATTTTGTTCCATCCCTATCAGCAGTGTTTATCCCAGGAGTGGAGAATTGGCAGATGGACTTTGAGTTCTTTGCATCAATCTGCCGCCGATAGGGGGAGTGGGGGGGGGGGGTTGGTTTGCCAGTGTCCATTCACCTATAGGGGGCATATAACCAAGTTAATTATGGCTGCTCTTTGTCCCGTGATGTACTCCAAGAAAAGGATTTTACAGGTAAGCTATAGTAAAAAATCCTAGTTTTCTTAAAGTATTTTTAATCTCAATACTAAAAATTTCAGATATTGCAGCAACCAGCCCATAGTGAATTTAAACATGCTTGGGACAAACCTAGCTCTATACTTAACAACAACAACAAAAAAGGGACATATTTGATAGATACTGTCACTCTTTTATGTTTATATTGTGGCTGAATTTCGTTTTATCAGACTTTTTTTCCTTTGGTGAACTTGCCAGTTAACTCTCTTCCTGTCCTAGAGTGACCATTCTTATGCACAGTACTGTATCTATTGAGGAGAACACCTTAGCAATAGAAGTCTGTCAGGACTATATATTCTTCTTCTTCTTATCTTCCTAACAGGGCAGAGGTGAACTGTAGTTGACAATGGGAAATGGGAACAGTGCTGCTGATATAGGCTCAAAAGATTTGTGTCATAGGAGATATGAGAGATGCAGGTAGGAGAAAACGCTCAATGGTAAATTTTAAAGGGAAGTTTGGGTTTAAAAAAAAAAAAAAAAAAAAAAAAAATCCTGATCATGTGGACAGGATATTTTCAGAGCCTGGACTGGCTCTGTGGCGTCACCCAACAGCTGGACCCGTGGCGGCTCCTGCGTGCATGCGCAGGCGTGACGTCATTGCGGCTCTGGCAAATCACAGCGCCGGAGCCCACAAACCCATAAATAACTCCAGATGACATGTCACATCGGTGTACAGGGACCGCTGCACCAGCTTCGTTCTAAGGTAAGTGTTTATATATATATATATATATATATATATATATATATATATATATATATATATATATATATATATATATATATATATATATATATATAAACACTTACCTTAGAACGAAGCTGGTGCAGCGGTCCCTGTACACCGATTTTATATATAATATTTTTTTTTACAATCACTTTAACACTGTCTACTATACAGCGTACAGTCCTTTCAACTACACCATATCTGTAACCTGTGGTCACCTTTGTCCTGCCTGTCCTCTTTCTTACTATTTTCCAATCCAACAGAAAGGAGAACTGACAGCTGCAGACCAAAGGAGCAGAGCTGTGGTAGTCATCGGGACCAAAGGAAGAGCAGAAGAGTGTGCAATGATTCTGGCTCCAGCTAGCTGATCAGAGCTGCTGAGCATATAGGGCGGCATGCCATCCTGTGGGTCTGGCAGCTTCAGTGTTACCCTGGGTCATTTAGTGGCACAATTTTGCTGCCCTGGTGGGTTGTCATTCAAAAGAATGAGGCAGTCTGCAGGATATACTGCCTGCTGTTTATGACATTCACACTCCTCTCCTGCCCAATACTGTCCACTCTGATAACCTCTCGCATGGTTCTACAACTAGCATGCTTTTAGAAGTCTACTATAAAAGCAATGGATGAAAATGAAATGGTTATCAACAAGCCTGTAGATATCCCAATTTAATGCGAGATGTTTGTGGCTTGAGAAGACGGAAGCTTGCAGCAATAAATGAATTAATGTACATGCTAACCACCCTACATTAGACAGTGTAACTAATGAATTATTGAAAGGCAGACTGTTCTGTGTAGAGCTATTAATAGCAATTTCAGTTGATATGACCCACTGCAAGGTAGAAAATAGTCTGATTCTGAATTGTCTAACTTTCTGGTTAGTCACCTGACATTAAAGGGGTTGTAAAGGTAAATGTTTTTTCACCTTAATGCATTCTATGCATTAAGGTGAAAAAACATTTGACACTGCTGGCGCCCCCAGCCCCCCCGTTTTACTTACCTGACCCCTCGAAAATCCCGCGCTCGCCCCCGCCGTCCTCTTCATCGCTCAGCCTTGCCACTGATTGGCTGGAGTGGATGGATGGAAAGCAGCGCAGCCATTGGCTCGCGCTGCTGTCAATCACATCCACTGACGCGGAGCGCCGGGGGGCGGGGCCGTGTGATACAGCGAGCGGCTATAGCCGCCAGCTGTGTCACGGGAGCACGCCCGCAGGTGCTTCTCACCATGTGAGGGAGCTCATATGAACGTGAGAAGTACCTGCGGGAGGAAGCAGAGACACCTGCCGAGGGACCCCCAAAAGAGCAGGTTCGGGGCCACTCTGTGCAAAACACAGTGGAGCTAAGTATAACATGTTTGTTATGTAAAAAAAAAATGTTTACTTTACAATCCCTTTAATCTAATTCTTCACTAAAGTTCATTGACTGAACCTAGAGGATTTTAATTTGGGCTCAGTAAATCTGAGCACTGGCCCCATACAGTACTACAGTTATCGTTTATACAACTGTTGAAGTGTTTTAAAAAAAAATAAAAAATCTGAAAACAAAAGTGCAACATGTACATGATCAAGACTGATTATAACAAAGTGTATATAATTACGACAAAAATAAAAGACAAAAAACATGACTTTAAACGGTGCATAAAAGGTCCCACAAACTTCAACAGTTGTCCATGTATAATTATCCAACAGTCCAGATATATCTTCCGGGAATACTAGAGAAGACGTGCATGTGCACGATGCGTGTTGGGACAAGTGCTGACATCGCTTCCACTTTTGGGACTGGCTGCCATTTTAGTAAATGTCCCCACATTTTAGATTTACACTCTGCTATACCTGTAAAATTTTGTGCATGGATTTAATGAATGGATGGAAGCTGATTTTATGAATAAATTATGACACTATATTCCTTTTTCCTGTGGTTCCAGTGTAGTGAGTGTTCCTGCTAGACTTGATATATCGGTGGGGCTGTCGGCCCCCTGTGCAAGTGGCGGAATCCCATGCAGATGGATTCCTGTTCTGTGATGCCCTGTCTTTGCTAAAAACTCTGTCTGCTGCCTTTCTTATACAGCTTAATAGCTGGTGAGTAAGGATGAGCTCAGGCATGCTCGCATACTCCACATGCAGAGCCCGCTAGGAAGTCGGCGCAGCGCTGCGCTAATCACATACAGTGAGACATTTCCCGATCTCTGCAGCCGTGTATCGGGGCAATGTCTCACTGCCTGTGATTAGCACAGCGCTGTGCCGGCTTCCTGGTGGGCTCTGCACGTGGAGTATGCGAGCATGCCTGAGCTCATCCTTACTGGTGAGTGTGAAAAGGTGGTGGTTTGGAGCAACACGTGCTGATCTATTTGGACTGTTGGATGAATGCTACACAGAGACAACTGTTGGAGTTATTATTTACCACTAAGAAGAATCACATGTTTGCAGGACTTTTTTTTTTATACACTTTTTACAGTCACGTTTTTGTTTGGTTATTTTTGTCATAAGTTTATAAGTTACACTTTGTTTTTTGATTATAAGGTTGCTCTATTCATTCTTAAATCACTTAGGTGCTGCACTTTGGTTATCACGTTTTTTGTTTCTTGGGATTTGTACACTTACCTCACTTGCAAGCGGCATAAATATTCTCTTTTTCCCTAGCGCTGACTAATATTTATGAGTATTCACAAATAATGTCAGATCTCGTAACATGCCAGCAAGCTGATCACCTGCTGATTTTGTTTTGTTCCAGCATGTTCTAACATGTTTCAAAAACCACAACCCATACACCATTATAATGGGCTCCTTACTTTTCCAAACCAGTTTAGATTTTAATTAATGTGGCCTTATCTCTTGTTTAACCATACAGTCGGATGACATTTCCTTGACTGCATTCTGTCCGTCCTCCCATTACAAGGATATTTCCTATTGCAGGCCTTTGATAAAAACAATCATGCTGTTCCCAAAGCTGTGAGTTACACCATGGCCACAGCTGGCTTTTCACTTTCCCTGGAGCCTTGCCATGCAGTACTGCTTGTACACAGTTTTTTTTTTTTTTTTTTTTTGTCCATAGTGTATAACAGAGAACCATTCTTGCAAGCCTGAAACAGACTGGTCATGTGATCTGAGGTCTGTAATGGGGACTATATTCTTGTGAAGGGAGCGCAATAAAGGACAGGCAAGGCAAAATTATCTGAATGTGTATCATTCAGGGATGACTGGCTTCTAGATAGTGAATTATTTAGCCTTATTTGAACCTTGATGACCCCCTGTGTTTTATTGAGGTAAAAATACCTCTGACACACCTGCAGCAAGCCAAGGTAATTTCGAACATAATTATAGTTTATTGATAGCAGTTTAGACAGTTTTATGGAACTAGAGAGAGGTTTTTATGCAATATTGCATTGATTGGTGATAAATGGGGAGTACTAGGAATGGTCATGGGTGGGTAGTGGGGGTCCCCCAGGGTTCTGTGCTGGGACCAATCCTATTTAACTTGCTCATAAAGGACCTGGAGGATGGGGTAAATGGTTCAATATCTGTATTTGTGGACGATACTAAGCAGGGCAATCGCTTCTCTGCAGGATGTCGAAACCTTGCACAAAGATCTGAACAAATTAATGGAGTGGGCAACTACATGACAAAGCAGGTTTGATAAAATAATGCTTTTGGGTGGCAAAAATATGAATGCAATCTATACACTGGGGGGAGAACCTCTGGGGGAATTTAGGATGGAAAAGGACCTGGGGGTCCTAGTAGATAGGCTCAGCAATGGCATGCAATGCCAAGCTGCTGCTAACAAAGTAAACAGAATATTGGCATGCATTAAAAAGAGGGTCAACTCCAGAGATATAACGGTAATTCTCCAGCTCTACAAGACTAGTCCAGCCTCACTTAGATTATGCTGTCCAGTTCTGGGCACCAGTCCTCAGGAAGGATGTACTGGAAATGGAGCGAGTACAAAGAAAGGCAAGAAATCTAATAAAGGGTCTGGAGGATATTAGTTATGAGGAAAGGTTGCTAACACTGAACTGAATCTCTCTGGAGAAGAGATGCTTGAGAGGGGATGTGATTTCAATTTACAAATACCATACTGGTGACCCCACAATAGGGATAAAACTTTTTTGCGGAAGGGAATTTAACAAGACTCATGGCCACTCATTAAAATTAGAAGAAAAAAGGTTTAACCTTAAAGTATGTAGAGGGTTCTTTACCGTAAGAGCCGCAAGGATGTGAAATTCCCTTCCACAGGCGGTGGTATCAGCAGGGAGCATTGATGGTTTCAAAAACTATTAGATAATCACTTGAACGACTACAACATACAGGGATATACAGAGTAATACTGACATATCTCGCACATAGGTTGGACTTGTGTCTTTTTTTCAACCTCACTATGTTTAGAGATCTATTTGTTAAACGGTTTGAGAGAAGGCCTTGCTTAAAAAAAAAAAAAAGAAAAAAAAAAAAAAATCACAAAATTAAAACTATGGCCTGCATTGTAGGTGTTTGTCTCACATACATACAAAAAAAAAGTCTAGCATTGTTTTACACAAGGTATTCAGTGATAAAATGTAACTGTATATGCCATTAATGGTACTCTTGTATTTCATTTGGGTACCCATTATTGTTTTACAGAAAGCAGTAATAAAGTGGGCTTGAAAGAGTAGATAGATTTGGACAGCATTAAGGCATTTTATTGTGTGCTGCTGGTTCTTCTTTTTTTTTCTTGTGACTTGTGTTTAGGACGTGGATGACCCCCTGGCCGAAATATTTTATTTTTATTTTTTTATTTTTTTTGAGCAGATTTTGGTTAACCCAAGCAGAAAGTTGTGCAGGCAGTGGGCAAGAAGATGTTTTATTGGAATGTGGTAATTAAAACAGAAGCTCATAAAGAAGCTACCTAGTGTTAGTCTAGACACAAAAATGTGTGTCAGGAGTGGGAATGGTGTGGTGTATATAATCCTGATTGCTAATACCACAGTGGTTATCTAATCAGGAGACAAGATGGCACAAGCAGATACTGTAATGAACCCACTGGAAGACTGTTTGTGTAGTCTTCCTGTATAAGTGAGCCATAAGGCCCCATATATCACCCAGAACTGAAATAACAAAAAATATTTTGTAGCAAATGGATAAGAGATCCTGAAAATTTTTATATTTTTTTTATTCTTTTATATGTTGCATTTTCAGTTTCGATGGTGACGTTTTATGGCTATGAACTGACTATGCTGTGTTCATTGTCATTGGCAATCTAATAACTGAATTTATGTATTTTTTTAATTTGATGGCAATTACTTTAGTAATTATAAACCTAAGATTATTTTTAAACTTCTATATATACGTACAAGGCAGTGGTGTCCAACCAATTGACCTTCCTGGGCCACATTCGAAGAAGAGGAATTGTTTTGGGCCACACATAAATTTATACTAACTAAAGAATAGCTGTGTGATCACTGATATAGATAATGTACCTACCTGAGTAAGAACTTCAATGTTTTGTAATTTTTTTTTTTTTATTATTATTATTACAAGGCCTCATGCACACTGGATGTTTTTACAGCTCCTGTATTTGGCTTCAGACAATTTATTTTCTGTAGCCAATAAACTCCACAGCATGTTATCCCATGTGTCCATACACACATAGGCTGTTGTCAGCAATTTTTGGCAGGGACGGTTTCTGGCTCGAAAAAACCCCAAAACTTGTGGGTTTTGAGAGGAGTTTTTCAGCTGTATAACTGCTCCAACTCTGGAAAAAAACTGAAACGGCTAAAAAACACATCTATTCAGTGTTTATCAGGGTTTTGGAGCCCTAAGCTTTTACGGGAGTATAGTTTTGCTAAAAAGGCGGAACCCCCGCTTTAACTGAAACAAACACTTCAACTAAGGTGAGATTGTGGAAGACCGTTAAATGTCACAGGTCCTATACCATGGCAAGACTGAGTACAGCAACAAGACACAAGGTAGTTATACTGCATCGGCGATGTCTCTCCTAGGCAAAGATTTCAAAGCAGACTGGGGTTTCAAGATGTGCTGTTCATGCTCTTTTGAAGAAGCACAAAGAAACGGTCAAGGTTGAGGACTATAGACGCAGTGGTCAGTCAAGGAAACTTAATGCAGCAGATGTAAAATACATCATACTTTAATTTCCTTTGACATCGAAAAATGTCCATCAGTGCAGAACTAGCAGAAAGCAATGGGACCCAGGTGCACCCATTTACTGTCTGGGGAATTATGGCCAGAAGTGGTCTTCATAGAAGAATAGTGACTAAAAAGCCATACCTCCTGAAGTGAAAACAAGGCTAAGCGACTCGGCTATGCACAAAATCGTAGAAACTGTAGTGGAGAAAATGGCAGTAGGTGCTCTGGACTGAGGAGTCAAAATTTTTTTTTTTTTGTTTACAAATGTTTTTATTAAGGGAATAAAGACAAGTATATGAAAAAGATATAAAGCGTACATTAATCCGCATTGAGAATAGCATATAAAGTTAGAAACAATGTACCTACAATACGTTCTCTGACTAGAGTGATGAACTCAATATTACAATGTAAAATAGTATATCATTGAAATGTACTCCATGAAAAAAAAGAAAGGGGGGGGGGGGGGAACGGAAGGGAAAAATTAAAAAAAGAAAAACCAAAAACCAAAAACACAACCACAAGCGAGTGCAACCAGGTACGTTTTTTATCTCTCCAGCTGGTAGACAGGGTGCCAAACTTACTGCCTTTGACCCCAAGACCTACTGATCAAAAAGACGACCATGAGGCCCACTTTCTTTCAAAGATAGGCATGGTATCCATTAGCGTGTGATGTATTCTTTCCATAAGCTTAATCGCCTCCATGCGTCTAAGAACCTGTTCCCACGGGACCGATGGTGATCTCCAATGTAAAGCTATTGTCCAGTGAACCGCACTGAAAAGTGTGTGGGCTAGTTTCTGGGCCGGAGGGGCTAGTTCCGGGATGTCCACGTACAAGAGGCCCACCTGGCAAGTGATCCCTATCCGCGTTCCTGTGGACTGGAAAGGAGTCAAAATTTTATTGAAATATTTGGCGGTAGCAGGAGGCAGTTTGTTCGCTGAAGGGCTGTAGAGTGCTACAATGAGTTTATGCGGGCAACAGTAAAGCATGGTGGCAGTTGCTTACAAATTTGAGGCTTACAAGTTTGCTTCTAAAAATTAAGTTGAAGATTTGGTCAGGATCAGTGGTGTCCTCAATGCTGAGAAATACAAGTTGGTACTTAAAATGTATGATATACTATCAGGGAGGTGTGTGATTGGCCTCAAATTTATTCTGCAGTAGAACAACATTAAACATACAGCCAATGTCATTGAGAATTAGATTCAGCATAAAGAACAACATGTTGTCCTGGAAGTGATGGTTTGGCCCCCACAGTGCCCTGATCTTGACATCTACTCTATCTGAGATTACATGAAGAGACAGAAGAATTTGAGACAGCCTACATCCACAAACGACTTAAATGACTTATTTGCACTTTATGGGTATTTATTGTACATTTAAGTGCTGCTATCTTATTATCATTCATATTTATTAGTTGTTGTCAAAGTGACTGCATACAATGGGGGTTATTTACTAAAGGTAAATCCACTTTGCACTGCAAGTGCACTTGGAAGTAAAGACACTGTATATCCGAGGGGGACATGCAAGGAAAAAAAAAAAAAAAGCATTTTGGCTTGCACAAGATTGCATGATAAAATCAGCAGAGCTTCCACTCATTTCAGATCTACCCCTTAGATTCAGAGCGACTGCACTTCCAAGTGCACTTTCAGTGCAGATTTAAGTGCACTTGCAGTGTAAAGTGGATTTACCTTTTTTAAATAACCCCCAATGTCTCCACCTGGGAACCAACCTTCTTTGATGTTTCACCACTCCTGGCTTGCTCACAACAATAGGGGAAGATTGCAATTAACTGCAGGGTTGTCAGCCTGCTGTGAGAGCTCCTTCAGTTAGTAGTTGGGCTGCCTATTTAATAAGCAACCCAACAACCAACTGAGGATGCTCAGATTACATTCTGAAAAGGTTTTTGCTAATTCTGAAGCAGCTGCTCAGCCTGCAGCACTTGTTTTAACTGGCAGGATCTCCTGGTGAGGCCTGATGCTAAACATACCAAAAATAGATTGCTTTTACTTATTGTTTAAAACCTCTCTGAGTCTGGCTTGCTAGGAGAACTAATAGACACTGTCATCTTTCAGTTTTTTATTGGCTCCACTTAAAGGGGTTTCAGGAAAACTGAGTCCCACAACAACGTTCTATTTAGTGCCAGCAATTGAAGATTGAGTCAAGAGTCTTTGTGAACTCTAGAACCATGACATCTATTTGGAAAACACAAATGCGCAGCTCTTTCTGCAGTCAAGGTATATTTCATTACCGTCATGCAGTTAGAAGAGAAATGTGATCAGCACCTCTGTATAGCATTGCAAAGGTCTAAGAGGTGCATGCGCAAAGCCATCTGAGCGAGACATACTGTGTTAGCGCTCTGCACTTACCGGAACCTGACAGCCACGTATATATGAGTCACGCCCTGCTACAACTTCGCCAGTAGCTTCAGCTCCTTTCTATGGCATACAAGAATGAACTGCGATGATGTATAGCGGCACGTAATCAAAACTGAAGCCGAAAGCGATCCAGGAAGCGCGGGCCTCGTTTTAAGTTGGCAGGGGCACCGCCATCTTCCGGATCATAACTGCCACATGCATCAAAGCTGAACAGGCTTCTGGCAGCCACACAGCGGTGAATCAGAATTCTGGATGACCCTCGTAGCCTTACAAAGTGACTCGTCCTGGTCTGACATGCTTAGTCAGTTTGAGTGGGTTCTCAATAAGGCTCTGAAAAACGCCTCAGACACCATAACTGACAGGCTCACACAAGAGATTGGTGAGGCGGGTCACCGCACCTCTGTTCTAGAACAAAGTGTAGATGAACTGTATTTCCTCACTAATAACCACAAGGAAGAAATGGAGACCCTCCGTGAGGGAAACGCATCCCTCTACACCCGCTTTGAGGACTTTGAGAACAGGGCCAGGAGATCAAACCTCCATGTCTGAGGGAACCCTGAGACCATAGTGGACCTCCAATCCACCATTACAGTGCTCTTCCAGGAACTAGCCCCATCGATTAACATAAAATGGACAGAATCCACAGATCCCTGGCCTCTCGTAAAGAAGATGGACCCTCCAGGGAAATGGTCCTAAAACTGCATTACTTGCGCACCAAGGAACAATTCATGGAAGCATCTCGCAACAAAGAATCCCTGACATTCCAAGGCCACCTGCCACTGCGGTTTTGCATTCACAAAGGGTATGGTGACCTGACACCTCCCAAGCTGGGGGGAACCAGAACACCAATAGTACAATAAGTTTCGCTTGATATCTTCTAAGTATACTGAGTTTTAATATGAACGTTAAGCAAATTTACCTTTAAACTCCAGCAGTGGGTTTAGACACCACCCCTTACCCTACCCTTAAATGGTGCTTACAACCACTGGTAAAAGAAGAAATCCCCTGTGTGGTGGACTTTTTTTTTTTTTTTTTACAACCACTGGTGGTAGTTGGCTGCTACCTAACCTGCGCCTACAATGAATGTTTTGACGCTCAACGTACAAGGCCTCAATTCTTCCTCAAAATGAATTCTGTTCGTTCTCAGTGCTTTCGGCTCATGTGGTTTGTTTACAGGCGACACACTTCACCACCCAAAATTTTTTGGGTGCCAATACACACAAGTATATACAGTCCTGGCCTCAACTAAGGCATTTGACTCATAACCCTGGTCATAGCTCGACTCCATTCCACACAATTGGGGGCTCGGGACGCATTTCCTGCAATGGATTGCTATGCATCTTACTCAGGCTTACATTCCAACTCCTTCCCCATAGAAAGAGGTACCCACCAAGGCTGTCCTCTTTCCCCACTTCTTTTTGCTCTGGCAATAGAATGGATCAGCAAGGCTAGGGGGTTTGAACGCGAACATACAAGGTCTACAATCAGGAGGTCAACAGTTTTTTTTTAAACTTTTCTTATTGGTTGACTATGATATTCCTCACTTCAACCCTTATTTCTGCTCCCAATTTGGTGGACACTCTCTCCAATTATGGACAAGTGTCTGGCCTTTATAATAAACCTACAAACCTCAAAAGCCTTAAACCTCTCCCTATTGCCTAGCCTACAGACCCATTTAAGTGAAATCCTTCCGTTTACCTGGACAACCACCCATATCTCCTACTTGGGAATAAAGCTTACTGCAAACCTGGAATAACTCTACGCAGCCAACTAACCTCCTATGCTAAAACAACTCGCCAATCTAATGACAAACTGGTCTTCTCGACCATTGGTATGGATGGGCAGAATCACAGTGATCAGTCTATCCTTGTCAAAATCCCATACCTTTTTTAGCGTTCTGCCAGTACTGGTTCCATCATACTACCTATGTATCCTACAACGCAGGGCTTCCCAATTCATTTTGGGCAAACGCAAACCCCCGTCTGCCTAACCCTATACACTCCCCACATCTGAGGCGGATTTGGTGCACGCAAATTTACAAAATACTGCTATGTTGCTCAGCTGCCTAAGTATCAAGCCACTAAGGAACCCCATTATGGGTAGCACTAGAATCCGTTGACTGTGACCCTCTCGACATAGCAAATATGCTATGGCTAGCACCTGCACAGAGTTGATTGATCACCAAACATGGTCTTTCTGTATGGGACAGGCTTAAAATGCGCTTTGGCCTCCAATCTCTCCACAGTTCCCTCCTCTTCTTCCTCCGTAATCCCAGGCTTTTACCCAGCCTGGTCCTCTCTGACCTCCTGGGCTTGATCAAATGCAGGCCTGATACGCGCCCATAATTATTTCACCTCTTCAACAATCACTCCCTTTTCCCTTGCTTCGCAAATCCCATAATCTTCCAGCAACAGAAACCTTTAGATATCTACAGATCAAACATTTTCTGACCCAAAACATGCCACCCCCAGGTTTTTCCTCCTTTTGAATGTGCATATAAATCTGATCCTCACAGACGCGGACTTATCTCTGACTTATACGCTCAGCTACTATCACATACAATACCAACGCTTCACAAACAAATGGGAGAATGACCTTCAAGGGATTGTAAAGTTAAAAAATTTTTTTTTTAAATAACAAACATGTTATACTTGCCTCCACTGTGCAGCTTGTTTTGCACAGAGTGGCCCCGAACCTGCTCTTCTGGGGTCCCTGTCTCTGCTTCTTCCCGCAGGTACTTCTCACGTTCATGCGAGCTCCCTCGCATGGTGAGAAGTACCTGCGAGCGCGCTCCCGTGATACAGCGAGCGGCTATAGCCGCCGGCTGTATCACACGGCCCCGCCCCCTGGTGCTCCGCGTCAGTGGATGTGATTGACAGCAAGGCGAGCCAATGGCTGCGTTGCTTTCCATCCATCCACTCCAGCCAATCAGCGGCCAGGCTGAGTGGTGAAGAGGAAGTCGGGGACGAGCGCGGGACTTTCCAGGGGTGAGGTAAGTAAAACGGGGGGCTGGGGGCGCAGGCACTGTCAGATGTTTTTTCACCTTAATGCATAGAATGCATTAAGGTGAAAAAACATTTACCTTTACAACCCCTTTAAAGAGGAAGTAAACCCTGGTGGGTTTTACTTCCTCTTTATTTCCCTGCAAAGTTAAAGCATAATGGACTACTATACATCGCACAGTAGCCCATTATGTATCACCTACCTGCAACAGAAGCCCGCAATGTCACCATTGCCTCCCACTAACATGGAGCATCCATCTTCTCCTCTCTTCCTTCTAGGGCCACTAACTCCGTCTCTATGACTGGCTGGAGTCACGCAACGTCATTCCTGCACATATTAGAAATGGCACAATGTGCCCTTTCTAAAGTGAACATGAACCGATCATTGGCGCTCAGCTTTTTTTGTAAATATCTCCTAAACTGTGGAGAATTAGGAGATATTTCCAGCACCTACAGGTAGGCCTTAATATAGGTTTACCTGTAGGTAAAGGTGGTTGTACAGGGTGTACAACCACTTTAACCTTCAGCTAGACCTAGCTGAATGGGCACAAATCTGGCAGGCAACCAATTCCGCATCACTGAACATAGTGGCCCTTGAAATCACATATCAGGTGCTCACCAGGTGATATCTGGTCCCTGCCAGGATCTCCAAATTCCTCCCCCAGTACCCTTCACACTGCTTCTGCAGCTGTAATGCACCAGGCACACATGTCCACATTTGGTGGGAATGCCCAAAACCTTGCACATTTTGATCATACGTGTTTGGGATCCTTTCCACCATGTTCAATACTACCTTACACCGGACCCAGCAGTCGCGCTCCTGAATAGAAAACCACTGGCTCTAAAGAACTGTCAGTTCAAACGCTTACTCTACATTACCACAGCAGCAAAACAAACTAGCAAAAGCATGGAAATCCACCTCACTATGTACGATGGTAGCGCAAGAAATGATCCATGTCAAAACTGAAGAGGTTATACTCTATAGTGTCCAAATTTGAGAAGCTTTGGAAACCATGCATCAATCACTGCCTACCTCCAGGCCTCAATAACTCGCTTTTGCTACCTTGAGGGTGGAACTGGACCCCTTCTAACCCTAACAGATTAGCAGATCTCCATCTAGCCCTTTTAAGGTCTTGGGGCAGATGCAACCTTTTGGTTTTGCAACCCCTGATCCCAATGTTGGATCCAAAAGCACTGAATTTATTAATTCAAGCTCGGAAATTCTATGTGGATTCATCCTGGTCTGTCATTACCTCCTTTTCATCGGGGAGACTTCCTAACCTCTGTGGACATCAATAACTCAGTCTTGCAGGTCTCGGGTCTCTTTTCAGTGCAACATTGTTGTCAATGCCTTGCTGTGGGTTCCCTGCACTTTTGGCTTGTGGTCCTGCCACTTGGCCTCTTATTCACCTAGGGTGTTTGCCAGTACTAGCCCTACTGCATTCTCCTGGTATTCACATTGTGGGAAAACTCTTATTGAGGCAGGTTCTGTCTGACAATGTGGACTTAAAGTGATTCTAAAGGTAATTGTTTTTATTATAACAAACATGTCATACTTGCCTGCTCTGTGCAAATGGTTTTGCACAGAGCAGACCAGATCCTCCAGCGATACCACATGTGTGACACTTTTCCACAGAGTGGTCACCTAGAGAGGCCCAACATGCAAATCTAATTTGACTATCTATTACACTTTTGTGATAGGCACTGTAGTGGCATGGATGAGCATGAATGGGCATGGATGAGCTGTGGATGGGTACGGAAGAGTGTGGCTGGGTAAGACTGAGTTTGGCTGGGTATGGCTGAGTATTTGTTGGCCCCCAGCCATTGAGGGGTTAGTTGTATCCTCCTGCTCAGCTCTCTGCCAGGCAGCTGTGGGCTTAAATCTGGGTGACGCTGTTGGCTCTGTTGATAATGATGATAGTGATATCTCCCCCCTCCTCCTCCGCTAGAGCTAAGTAGTGTCCTACTGAGTACTGATTTGACAGTTGCTTGGCTCCCTCCTGCTATGAAAGGCTGCATCAGTCTCCTCTCTGAGCTCCTTTCGTGAGTGATCTTTGTGGATAGCTGCAGGACACACACCCTTCTCTCATCCATCAGTGTCCTATAACTAGTCTGTCAGTCACAGGAGAGGAGGTGGTGACGACACAAATTTTTTGTGTGTCGGGTTTCTTCACTGTAGGAAATTGGAGAGGATTTTTGATGACTGGCTGCTCCTTTACTGACCAGACTGGGGGCAGATGGCTTCTATTGCTTTTTTTTTTTTTTTTAAATTGTAATTTTTATTGAGAGAATTATTTTTACAGAAAATGAAAGTACAGAACTGACAATATTCAAAGAAAATCTGGAGCATACCTTATTGGAGAGACTGATATAACCTCATGGTGACTACAGATATACAGTAGCAATGGAAGGATAAAAATAGATAACTAAAAGAAAACAAAGCAAAATAAAATGCAGAAAGGAAATAAACAACAGAAAAGTGTTACGTAAAACCTTATTAAAATAAAAAGGCTAAGAGACAACACATATGTCGTAATGCAGGGGTTGGGGTCTTGAGCAGGTGCTTCAATAACGTGACTAATATCTAACAAAAGAGGGCTACATACCACTATAAATTTCCTCAGGAGGTAAGGTAAGCTTCAAATGGCCGTTGGGCCAGCAGAAACAGACTTGAAGTACCGACAAGATACACAACATCGGGGAGCGAGAAGGTCAGGGAACACTAGGGGACGGACACCGACCGGGTGGCTAGGGGTACCAAGGGCACCTGTGGGAGCCCAAAAATCTAGGCATTCCAGGGGGCCCAAATCACGCCAAACCGGTCAATCCCATCCTCCACCATAGCCGTCAAATGTTCCATCCTGCGTATGTCCCCGACGGTTTGTATCAGCTGAGTCTGGGTTGGGGGCAGAGTAGACAACCAATTAGAGGGGATAGCTCTTTAAGCAGCACATAGGAAGCTAATTTATTAGCTGCCTTCCCCAACTCCGGGAAGGGAAGGCCTAGGAGAAGGTGGACAGGATCCAATGGAATGGGGGTGTCAAAAATTTGCTGGAGCATGTGAGAAACCATGGACCAGAAAGGAGTAATTAGAGCGCATTGCCAAAAGATATGATAATGCGTTCCCTTGGTCCTCCCACACCTCCAGCACATGGGAGAAAGAGAGGCGTCATACTGATGAATAACCTCGGGGGTCCTATACCAGAACAGTAGGACTTTATATGCTGTCTCTCTCTGTGCCACACATCTGGAAATTTTAGAGGTGGAGGACCAAATTCTGGACCATTGCGGGAGAGTGATTTGTTGATTAAGGAGCTGCGTCCATTTGTCCATGTAGGAGTGGGATAGGGCAGTGAGAGAGGACCTCTGCTGGAGTATATGGTAAATACTAGAGATAAGCTTTGCTTGGTAGGGACCCTGGGAGCAGAGCAGCTCAAAAGGCGTCGGTGTGGAGAGGGAGAGAGAGGGGGAAAGAGTTGAAAAGTAGTGAGTTATCTGGAGGTATGAATACCGCATGTGGTTTGGGAGTTGACTGTCAGTTTGGAGGGCCGAAAAGGGCTTAAGTTTACGCGTGACAGGGTGAACGAAGTGGCGGAGTTGGAACAATCCCTCTTTAGCCCAGGGAAACATACGAACATGCGATAGACTGTCAGGAACTAAAGGATTAAACAGCACATTAGAGAGGGGGGGACAGGGTGATGACAATGCAAATTTGGAAGAGCAGGAACGCCACAGTCTAAGCGTGAACAACATGGGACCCAGGCATAGATCCAGAAGCCCGGGGTCCCTCATTGTCCCTGGCGACCACGCCAAGGAGCAAGGATGGGTCGGATATAGGGAACCCATCTCAATCTCCGTCCAGCGATTCGGAGGTCTCAGGCAAGACCAAGACACTATCGGGCGCAAATTGAGATGCCAGATAGTATTTGTAGACGTCCGGTGCACCCATGCCCCCCTGATCTTTGGGGGCAAAAACCACCGAACCAGCCACTCTATGGGCCCTGCCATTCCAAATAAATTTCAAGAACCAGCGCTTAAGCAACTTAATCTGTGACATCTGGATGGGGACAGGCAAGGTTTCAAAATAATATAACAGTTTTGGCATGATGGACATTTTCAGCACATTAATTCGGCCTATCCAGGACAGGGGAAGGGAGGTCCATCGAGATAACATACTGTTGATAGACTTAAACAGAGGGATGTAATTGGTCGGGTAAAGGGCGGAGTAGGAAGTCGTTAGCTGAACCCCAAGATATTTGAGGGACGATGTGCACCATCGGTAGGGGAATGTATTTTGTAGACGCAGAAGTTCCTCCAGGGGAACATGGAGGGGGAGGGCCTCCCTCTTTGCCGTATTGACCTTATAGCCCGACAGGGAACTAAATTGAGTGAGTAGGGCATGCAGGGAAGGGAGGGAAATGTGGGGACTGGTTAGAGTAAGGAGGACGTCATCCGCAAATAAAGATAATTTATACTCCCTCTGCCGCATGGGCACCCCCTTGATATCAGGGTGAGATCTGATAGCCTCTGCCAGGGGCTCTAGGCAGAGTATAAAGAGGAGCGGGGAGAGAGGGCAACCCTGTCTCGTCCCGTTTGTCATAGGGAATGAGTGGGAGGTGAAGGACACTAATCGGACCTGGGAAGAGGGGTTGGAGTATAGGGATTGTAGCGCGGAGAGAAAGGGTCCCCGCAAGCCAAATCTAGTGAGGGTCGCGAACATGTAGGGCCAGCTTAACCGGTCAAACGCCTTTTGGGCGTCCAGACTGAGAATCAGGGCGGGGCGACGAACCCTGTTCAGCATGTCAATTAGGTCTATAGTTCGCCGGGTGTTGTCACCCGCATGCCTGGTTGGAACGAAGCCCACCTGGTCTCTGTCTATGAGCTTCGTCAGGAATTGGGACAAACGGTTTGCAAGGATTTTTGTAAATAGTTTGTAGTCTGAATTTAAAAGGGCTATAGGTCTGTAGTTGTCGTCTGGTAGGGTCGGGTCCTTGTCCTGTTTAGGAATGACCGTGATTGAAGGAGTGAAGAAAATGTTGGTGAGGTGACTTACCTAGAAGCAGCGAGTTATACAGGGTCACTAGATGAGGCGACAGGATGGGGAGGAAATGTTTGTAATAGGCGTATGGGAGGCCATCCGGACCTGGGGCTTTGTGGGAGGGGAGAGCCTTAACAGTGTTATCCACCTCATCCTCTGTAACGGGTGCGTTTAGTATATGCAGATCCGAATCTGACAACTGGGGGAGCTTCAGGCCCGACATGAACTCCTCAAAAGCAGCCAAATCAAAAGTTGGATGTTGTGCGGGGGTTAGGCAATTATAGAGTTTGTTATAGAAGTCGCCAAACACCTGGGTCATTGTCTGGGGGCAGAAAGTGGGGGACCCGTCAGGGAGTTTGATGTGGTCCGGGAAGGCGTGATAAGTCCTAGGGTTAAGTCTAGAAACCAACATCCTGTGGGGTTTATTCGAGTACTCATAGAACTTCTGTTTAGCCCACAGGATTGATTTGTCTACGTGAGACATGTCTAGGGATTTAATACGGTTCCGCAGGCCCGTGACCGTGCGCAGCCGATCCACCGTGGGGGAGCGCAACAGAGCCCTTTCTGCTCTGTGAAGTTCTAGGAGCAAGGAAGTTTTCAAGAGAGCTGCATCTTTTTTCCTTCGAGAACCGAGAGCAATACATTGCCCCCGGAAGAAGGCCTTGTGGGCCTCCCAGAGGGTGGATGGGCTGGGCACGGAGCCCTTGTTCAGGAGAAAATATTCGGTCAGGGCCGCCTCGAGTTTAGCATTGGTTTCAGGGTGCTTGAGCAGGGACTCGTTGAGTCTCCAGTGACATTTCTTGGGGAAAGCAGCAGATAGGCATAAATCTAGAGTCAAGGGGGCATGGTCCGACCAGGTTATCGCACCCAGGTCAGAGGACACTGCGTGAGATATCAAGGGGGCTGTAATAAAAAAATAATCCAAGCGAGAGAACATCTTGTGAGGAGGGGAGTAAAATGAGTATTGCCTACCCGAGGGATGTTTCAGCCGCCAAGCGTCGAACAAGTGGTGTGTACGAATAAGTTTCCTAAAGGAGGTAGCCAGGGTGTGAGAGGCCGGGGGAGGAGTGAGATTAAATAGAGATCGTCTGTCCCGGGCGGGAGAGAGCACAGCATTAAAGTCCCCCCCTAGAACTGTAAAGGGAGTGGAAAGCTTATGCAGACGTGCCAAGGCATCTGTGAGAAATTTCACCTGGCCTGAATTGGGGGCGTAGACGTTCATGATCGTCACAGGATTAGAGAGATAGGATCCCTGCAAAATAATATAACGACCATGAGGATCCACTTGAGAGGACCTAACCTGGAAAGGACATGAGTTTTTTATTAAAATTGCTACTCCAGCCTTCCCCGAGGGGTCCGATGCCACATAAGACACCGGAAAATGTTTAGATGCGAATCTAAAGGAGCCTCCGGCCTGGAAGTGCGTCTCTTGGACTAATATCACATCCGCGCCGGAGGCCCTAAACTCCCTCAAGGCCAGCCATCTCTTCCTGACGGAATTCAGGCCCTTTACGTTATAGAAGACCAGTTTCAAAGCCATGTCGCGTCGGGGCTGTCAGGCCAGTGAACTTGCAGGTCAAAGGGCGGAGGCCCAGACACAACACGGCTCAAAAGGGGGCCAGGGAGGGGCCCCAACCCGCCTATCAGCACATTATAATTAAAACAGATATTGCTTACAATAGAGTTAGTTGCAACATGGAAAGAAACACCCAAAGACATATATAGACATAGAATGCACATAGCAGTTATCGGCAAATGGATCAGAGGAAAAACCCCAATAAAAGCAATAAAATCAGAAAAATAAATGAAAAAAAAATAAAAAACAAAAAATAAGAACAAAAAATTAAAAATAAAAACCAAAACACCAAGAAGACATCAGAGCAATAATATGAAAAAAGGAAAAGACATATCAGTCCCCAAAAAAGGGGGTACGCGTGCAGGCCCAAAAAGGGGGCCACTGAACATAGTGATGCGGAGCAACCATAAGGCCAGGACTGCCTAAAAAAAACAAGAAAAATCAGCAAAAAAAAAACCTGAGAGAGTCAAACCCCTCAGGGGTCCTTGGCCGCAGCCCAAGGACTTGGTGGGGAGCATGGCAGTTCCCAACATGGAAGGGGGTCCGTGACGTCCCGCCCCGATGATCCAGAGAGGTCGGTGGCATAGTAAGGGCTCCTCATGTCCTCCGTAACAAAGTCAGTAGCTGAGGGAAGCAAACATAAACTGAAGTATAAAACAGAACCGTAGAAAAAACAGCCCAACTGGGATCTCTGAACTAGCGGTGGATCCACGCAGGGCCGAAAGCCAACCGTAGAGGCATACCTCACTCCACGGGGGGGGGGGGGGGGAGACCGTCAAGAAGGTCGCAACCCCCCGTGTGAGGCAACAAAAAGAAAAAAAAAGAATGAAGTGGGCAAATCCCGATGGGACCCCGACAGGTCTTCAGGTGGGGGGTCTGGAGCGTTGAGAGCGTTGGGGTGTGGAGTAGGCCCTTGATCCTCTTCCTCTCACCGGGTCCTAGACCCTGGGAGGAAGAGAGCTGTGTCTTGGGGTAGTCGGAGGAGCTTGGTCAAACTCTGCAGGGAGCGGGGGAAGGCCCAGCTTCTTGAGGAAAGCCTCCCCCTCCTGGGGGTCCCGCAGGGTGTGCTGGGCCCCCTCCATGGTGACACTCAAACGGAAGGGAAAGCCCCAATAATAAGGGACCTTGAGCTCCTGAAGGTGGGATGTGATGGGTCTAAGAGAGCGACGCTTGGCCAATGTGATGGGAGAAAGGTCACTAAACAGTTGAATCTTATCCCCCTTGTACTCGATGCTGGACCTGTTGCGTGTAGCCTTGGTCAGGGCCTCCTTGCTTTCATAGAAGTGGAAACGCACCACTATATCCCGGAGCCTGGCCCCCGCAGGGGGTTTAGGAGCCAGGGACCTGTGGGCCCTGTCCAGGCGCCAGTCTATGTCCACTATGTCCGGGGCCAGAGTGTTGAAGAGGCCTAGAAGATACGGCCTGATGTTATTGTCAGCTATCTTCTCAGAGACACCGCGGATCCTGAGGTTTTGGCGTCGTTCTCTGTTCTCGAGATCCTCCTGTTGGAGTTGTAGTTGGGAGACGGAATTTTTAAGAGTAGCGTTTTCCTCTTCAAGGGCCTGCACATAATGCAGAGTCTCGTCAAATTTCGTTTCCAGGGTCGCCGTGCGTTCCCCTAGGGCATCTATTTCCCCCCTAAGTTCTCTGGAGATCCTCCCCATCTCCTGGGCTATGTCCCTGGTAACTTCCTGCGCCAGGGCCTGGAGCTTGAGATCCATCAATTCCGGTGTAAGGGCCTGCGGAGGGGGGGAAGGCGGGGGCTGTCGGGGTGACCGCTGCAAGGAATCCTCCGCCATAAGCGCACTGACATAGTCCTTCGGATCCCCCTGCGTGATCGGGGCCGGGGATGAGGGCCTAGTTAGAAAGCGATCCATATTGGAGGAGGGCTGCGGGTGACGATACGCCGATCGCTGATCCCCGATTTTTCCCATGAAGTGCCTGGGAGGGATGAGGAGGGTCGGAGGCTTGCCCCTGGATCAATCTTGTGCTAGCGTTAGCGTTACAGGGGCCGCGGATCGCGGGACGGGACCGTAACTCACAGATTAAACATCCGCCATCTTGGAGAGCCGCGCATGCGACCTAGTAGAGATGTTTAAGGCATAAATCAGGTTGGTAGAAGGGCGAACGAAAGCCTTTGAGTGTAGTTGAAGGGCTTGGGTGGGCCAAGATGGCCGCCGGCTAGGCCAAGGCCTCAGACCCAAAGTGTGGAGGTGACCGTGGGGCAGGTAGAGGACCTTCCAGGGGAGCCCAGTCCCCGCTGTGGCGGGGTAATATGTCCTTTCCCCTGGGGACAGTAGTACTGGTGCTGTAGGGGAGCCAGACAGGAGATCCTGGGTGTAGCAAGATGGCCGCCGGAATACAGCTCACTAACCTCTGAGCTGATTGCTGCTCCTGTGCCCTCTAGCTCGGCTCCCGTCCTCCAGCGGGGGGCCCCGAGGGTCGAGCGGTGCTATGTGGTGCCGGGATGGCCGAAGGGCGGCCCGGATTCCGGCAGCCGCGGGGACTGAGTAGGCCGCAAGATGGCGGCGCCCGGCCTGTGGTGTAGATCGCGGCCGCGGGCCGGTGTATGATGCCGAGACCGGCCAAATACCGCCACCGCCCAAAGGAGATGTGTCCCGCAGGGGAGATGGGTGGTCCAGCGGGCTCCCAAATCGGATCCTGAGAGAGGATGGACCCGGATTGCGAGAGGCGCCAGCAGAGCTCCTCTCGAACACGTCCCTCTTCTTCCGCTGTCGGCCACGCCCCCTTCTATTGCTTTGCTGTATGAGGTGACTGGTTATTTCAATCTTGATGGTTTGGGTTTACATCCACTTTAATGTGCATACACACTCTGACCCCATTGAGTCCTAATGATGGTCCATACTGCACTCAACACTGACACGAATACAGCTTGTATAACCCTGCACTCTGTAGATTACGTACAGTACTCCTAACACTATTTACAATGCATACTCCTGACTCCTGCACTCTGCACTTTACACACCCAACATTTGTGTGGTCAGTAGTGTATTCAAGGATTCATTTTTTAAAACCTATTCTACTTATGTCAGGGGCCACACTTGAGGCCTCATATCAATAAGCTGACCACCTCTACATAACAGATTAGAAGGCTGGCAGGCTGATAAGTCACTATTTTTTTTTTGAGGGGTTTCAAATACCAGTTACTGCGAGCAAAGCAAAAGAAAGTAAGTATTTTGTTCTGGGACATAAAGTACTTTCCATGTATGATAGTATAAGCAGGTACCCAGTCCAGTTACTAAGTAATACACAAGCCTTATTAAAGTAGGGCCAAAGCTGTTGGGGTATAGCCAGCAACAGTGGCAATGATGTCCAGGAATAGGTGCTAATTGAAAAGTTAAAAGATTATGAATCAACAGTGATAATGCTGATAGCCATACCCGCTGCAACATGTTTTATCCAACTGTGTGCAAGCAGGAACAGCCTGCAGGACAGTGGTAACTGCTCTGAATCCAGGAGCAGTGTAGTGTTGGGGCGGCACCATCACAGGAAGTTGCATTAGGGAGACTTAACTGAATTTTTACAGGCAGAATGAAGACTTGGGCCAGTTTCACAGGCACTGGCAATGTTGATGGTAAAGCGGTGCTAGTTTTAGCGGCGCTTTGTGGCTGCTAGCGAGGAGCTTTTAACTGAAAAAGGGTTGAAAGGACTGCTGTCACAGCTCCCGCAGCACCCCAAAGATGCTGTTTGCAGGACTTGTTTTTTTTTTCCTGTCCTGAAAGGGCACCACCCCAGTCTGAAAGGAGGAGATCAGCTGAGCGCCTTTATACCAAAGGTATTTGACTACAGATTAGATTATAGAAACACACACACTAGGGCTTATTTTTGGGGTAGGGCTTAAATTGCAACCCTACTGGAAAATCAGGGTAGGTCTTATTTTCAGGTTAGGTCTTTCTGAGAAACACGGTACTTGCCTTGGAGCTGTAATTCAGAGAGTTAGCAATCGTAGTCGACAGGTGTCATTTAAAGTGTTATCCCACATTATTGACATGTGATTTTTATATAGCTATGTTATGTCAATACAAAATGTATGTTATTTACTACAGTTTTACAGGTGGAATGATCCCACTGGAGAATGTTGTGTTTTCTATGTCTACAATGATCTTTAGTTATGCAGGTGGCAATGGATTGTTGCTATAGAAGCATTTTATTCGCTAATCTGCAAAACTGCAGGGAGCTGTAGCTACTGCAAACATGTGCAAAACCCTGCACACTATGTAAAACTGTGAAATACAACTACCGTATATACTCGAGTATAGGCCGACCTGAATATAAGCCGAGGTCCCCAATTTACCCCCAAAAAACTGGAAAAAATTATTGACTCGTGTATAAGCCGAGGGTGAGACATGCCTGTCCATCCCTGTGTGTCGTCCATCCCTGTGTGTGTCCATGCATCCGTGTGTGTGTGTGTCCATGCATCCGTGTGTGTGTGTGTGTCCATGCATCCGTGTGTGTGTGTGTGTCCATGCATCCGTGTGTGTGTGTGTGTGTCCATGCATCCGTGTGTGTGTGTGTCCATCCATCCCTGTGTGTGTGCATGCATCCGTGTGTGTGTGTGTGTGTGTGTGTGTGTGTGTGTCCATGCATCCGTGTGTGTCCATCCATCCCTGTGTGTGCATGCATCCGTGTGTGTGTGTGTGTGTGTGTGTGTGTGTGTGTGTGTGTGTCCGTGCAGCCTACCTGTGTCCAGCCTGCCTGTGTCCGTCCAGCCTGTGTCCGTCCCGGCCTGCGTCCCGTCCCGGCCTGCGTCCCGTCCCGGCCTGCGTCCCATCCCGGCCTGCGTCCCGGCCTGCGTCCCGTCCCGGCCTGCGTCCCGGCCCGTCCCGCAGCTCTTCGTCGGTGGCCATTCTAGGATTCAAAAGCCGCGCCTCCGTCGGTGATAGGCGGAACACTCAATTTCCCACTGACTGCTGGGAAATTGAGTGTTCCGCCTATCGGATGTCCGTGATAGGCGGAACACTCAATTTCCCAGCAGTCAGTGGTCCGCCTATCATGGACGTCCGCTCATCCTCATACTACGGACGAGGATGAGAGGACGTCCGTGATAGGCGGAACACAGACTGCTGGGAAATTCAGTGTTCCGCCTATCACAGGCGAAGGCGGAGACGGAGGCGCGGCCTTTGAATCCTAGAATGGCCGCTGTCTGTCTGCTCGACACGCTGATCGGGCAGACAGACAGCGATGACTCGAGTATAAGCCGAGGGGGGCACTTTCAGCCTCAAAAAAGAGGCTGAAAATCTCGGCTTATACTCGAGTATATACGGTAAGTGATTATTATTTTTTATTTTTTTTATTTACAACCTTTATTGTCCTTCATTTCTACTATTCCATATTAAATTTAGATGCTGTAGGGAAAAATTGCATTAAATATAAGCATTATGAACGCAATATTTGTGTATACAAATATAATTTGACGTCCTTGTACTTCAATTCATGTAGTGTACTGTATGTATGGTCCGATAAAAGGAGCTGTCAGTTGCAGAGGGTTGCTATGGTTACAGGCAGATCATGTCCATTATGTTGAAGAAAACAAACAAGCATAGGCAAGTTGTAGAGAGAATCAGGACAGAAAAGAGCTAATTTCAGACTCTGTACTGCCATGACACCTCATGTTTCTGAACTGCTATGTGACATAGAAGAACATTTCATGAAAATTATACATATGGCCAGACAGAAAATTTTAATTAGAAAAAGAAACATCACACGTTGGATGTGTATGCACAACATACTTTGACAATATTTACAATAATTCTACAAGGGGACTTGCCACTTCCTCATCTTGTCATTTTTTTTTTTTTTTCTGCTTTAAAAATGTCTTTCTCTTATTGGCTACGAGCTGGTATTGAGCTATCCAAATACAGTTAATGGATTAAACCCAGATGGCAAGGATAATGTCCCACAAATTTGTGGCAATGTTGAATTGTTGGTCTGTTAACTTGCTGCACATTTTCACTGGCAAGTTGTACACTTGCAGAGCACTTGAAGCACAAGTTTTAGTTGTCACGTAAGTTTGCTACAAATTGGAAAAGCGTAGAGTCTCTAGCAAGAGCTCTGCAAGTGCACAACATGTAAATTCAGCCACAGTGACGCCTGTAGTGCGATGAATATTGTACAACATAACTGAACCAGAACTTGGAGCAGACTTGCAGAATGTTTGCAAAGAAAGTTGATCTGGAGTCATGCAATGCGGACTTGTTCCAATTGTGTAACAAACTTGTAAAGCCAGGCAAGTCTAGCAAAAGCTTAGCAAATCATTTTCAACATTGCAGCACAATTGCTTGCTATCTGGGAAGCGATTGTTGATTTAATTTTATTTGTTTAATAACAAGCATGTTAAACTTGCCTTCTCTGTGCAATAGTGTTGCACAGAGCAGCCCTATCCTCCTCCTCTTCTGGGGTCTCTTGCGGGCACACCTGGCTCCTCCTGCCATCTCCTGCCTTTGAGTATCCCACCCCACAGCAAGCTGCTTGCTAGGGGTTTACTCTTGCGGGCTTCATCCCAAGCCATACTGTGTGCGTATATTGCCGCACACAGTGCTGCTTGGCTCTCTCTCCCTGCTTACTGGATTTGTCAATGGATTTGGTTGACTGCAGCAGAAGTCAATGGCTCCCACTGTTCTCACTAGTCTAATGAGGATGGAAAGCGAACATAGCGTCGCTGCTCTCGGGCACAGCCATGAACCAAGAACTGGGTCAGGTAAGCATTTAGAGGGGCAGAGAATGCATTAAGGCAAAAACTTTTAGCTTATACATCCACTTTAAAGCTAACGTTTTTAGTTAAAAAAAAAAAACTTCTTTCCCTCTACAGCTTTAGTTACTTGTTATGAACTATGTCCCACGATGTGCATGCTGCTGGATTCTGTATAAAGCTTTACCACAGGGCTGCCCTGTCTGCTTCTTGCTCCTGAACTTTTGCCGCTATGTGGAATAACAGCTTTGGGTCTATGGGTAGGTGTACAAGTAGGTACAGAATTGTTTGAATTTAGGGCAGTAAGTTAAGTTGCCAAAATAGAACAGTATTTTTTTTTTTTTTTAAATAATAAAGAATAACCCAGGTCATATTCCTATTTAAAGGCCTGTTGAAATCTGGCATCTGTTGGGCAAACTAGCAGCAAATAGTGATCAATTATGGTGTATGTATGTCCTCCTTAACCACTTAAGGACGAGGCCTCTTTTTCGGACTTGGTGTTTTCATGTTTAAAACTGTTTTTTTTGCTAGAAAATTACTTAGAACCCCCAAACATTTTATATTGTTTTTTTTCTAACACCCTAGAGAATAAAATGGCGGTCATTGAAATACTTTTTTTCACACCGCATTTGCGCAGCGGTCTTAGAAGCGCACTTTTTTGGGAAAAAATTCACTTTTTTGAATAAAAAAATAAGACAACAGTAAAATTAGCCCAATTTTTTTTTATACTGTGAAAGATAATGGTATGCCGAGTAAATTGATACCCAACATGTCACGCTTCAAAATTGCGCCCGCTCGTGGAATGGCGTCAAACTTTTAGCCTCAAAAATCTCCATAAGCGACATTTAAAAAATTCTACAGGTTGCATTTTTTGCGTTACAGAGGAGGTCTAGGGCTAGAATTATTGCTCTCACTCTACCGATCGCGGCGATACCTCACATGTGTGGTTTGACCACCGTTTTCATATGCGGGCGCTACTCACGTATGCGCTCGCTTCTGTGCGCAAGCTCGTCGTAACGGGGTGTTTTAAAAAATTTTTTTTTTTCTTTATTTTAATTTATTTTATTTATTTTTACACTTTAAAAAAAAAAAAAAATGGATCACTTTTATTCCTATTACAAGGAATGTAAACATCCCTTGTAATAGAAAAAAGCATGACAGGTCCTCTTAAATATGAGATCTGGGGTCAAAAGGTCCTCAGATCTCATATTTGGGCTAAAATGCAACAAAAAAAAAAAAAAAATACCTTTAAGAGGTATGGGCGGAAGTGACGTTTTGACGTCGCTTCCGCCCTCCTATGGTATAGAGACGAGTGGGGGCCATCTTAGCCTCACTTGTCTCTATGCCCAGCAGACGGAAGGACCCGATCGCCTCCGTCGCTACCGACGGCTCCGGTAAGCGGCGGAAGGTGCGGGAGGGCGGCGGGAGGGGGGGTGGCACCTCTCCCGCCGCCGATAGCGGTGATCTCGCGGCGAATCCGCCGCGGAGACCACCGTTATCGTACAGCCGACCGCCGCCTGAAGAGATGGATATCTCGGTTGTGGCAGCAGCTGCTGCCGTTACCGAGATATCCCTCTTCAAAAAATGGACGTACATCGTCGTGCGGCGGTCGGCAAGTGGTTAAATTTCCCTCTACAAATAAATTAAAAGTGATAAAATGTAGTACTTTTAGTGTATGTGGTACCAAAGTGGGAAATCTGAGGAAAACATTGCTGAAGAAAGCAATTTAGCTTGACCTTTTAGAGATTCGAATGATTTCCGTCTAAATGACTTTAAGTCGTAAGGTTTCACATTAGTATAAATTGGCCTTTTTTCAACCAAGGTTCCTTGAGATTTCTTCAAGGGTGCCTTGGCAAAATGCCTAAAAAATGCCCTAAAATTGTACACAAGCCAGTGGGTGGATGAAACCTGCCTTTTAGTTACACAATGCCACAAGTTTTCATTGTACACCATTACAACCTTCTAGCTGACAACCTCCTAACGACCAATGACATAATCAGTTAATAAGGAGAATGTCAGTTGCCTGCTTGTTTGACCCTCCCCTTCCCCACTCCATCAAATTTGGGGTCTCATTAGATAAGCAATGGAGAAAAACTGAGGGACAAGAGAAACAATGGAATACTAGCCAGTACCAATTTGCACATTTACGCGTATTTGCTTTGGAACAATAAATAACCTCTAACATTGGGTGTTTTTGCATGTATTGATGCTGCATTATGTAAAAATATTAGATTTGTTTTTACATTTTAGAATGGGGCGTCTCAAGACTGTCCGTAATTACTCAGTATCTTGCTGGCAGCTACAGTAGATTCAAAATAAAATCTTGTCTGTACACTGTATGCATGTAACCTTTGTGCAATGTTTACATCTGTGTTTAGTGAAATTGTGCCCACAGCAGCAATGTAGCATCACTGATTACACACGATTAACGTTTACATGTCAGCCATGAATTAATCACTCATGTGGTGGCGCTGAATGGCTGGCCTTCGATCAATCATGAATGACTGGCCGAGGTCATGGGATTGCACCATCTTTCTCCCCACTCCAAACACATGGGATAACAGACAGGAAGGCAGCTTACCAAAAAATAATACACCAGACAGAGTTTGGATAATAACTGGCCACAGCCATTTATTGGTTTAAAAGATGATATATTTTGAATAAATAATAACGTAAGTATTTTACACACACAAAACAGCTTAGCCACCACGGCTCAAGCTGTAACATTAATAAAACTTTTAACTTCCCAGACGACAGGTGGGACTAAACCCATCTGTCACAAAAGCCCCGTACTGTGGTCCATTCAATACAACTTTGTAGATCCATATTAAAAATATCCAACCCTATGTCAGCCAGGTGTATTCCATCATCTCTGTGTATAAACTGGAACAGCCTCCTTCCAGTTCTATGTGTCTGAAAGAAATTTCTCCAATGGAATTCATAAATTTTTCAGTAGCTCTGTTCACCCTTCTTCTGATTTTCTCAAGAGGCCTCAGCGAAGGTGATTCCAACTACTTTAGCCTTAGAACTACCTCTGAAAAAATGATTAAGACCCGTGGAAAAGATGCCTTAAAACTAATATCATTCTGAATGCTAAATATCAAATCCAGTGTTTTTTTTTTTTTTTTTGCTGCCCTAGTCATTCCCACCAAATGAATAATCAAAATATCAGGGGGGGGAAATTGATTTAAACGACCCAATTCAAAGAATAAATCTGATCACACCATACCTCTCCTCCCACTCCAAAAAACTTTAATCTGGTCAAATACAAACCTACATTTTCAGAGTATACTCTGATGGCTGCTCTGCGCTGTGCCCAAAAAACAAAGGTGTGGCCAAGGATCCAAATATCCTGGGTATTCCCTGAAATGATTCAAAGAATAGAATTAGGTCTGACATATAACTTATAACTGTAAGCCCTTGTACACGCGGTCGGACATTCTGACAACCAAATCCGTTGGATTTTGTCCGAAACTGTTGCATACACATGGTCGGACAAAGTTGTTGGAAAATCCGATTGTACATAACGTGATGACGTTATTTAGTTACGATGGGACTACGTTCAGGCTGGTAGCCAATAGCTTTGGTCTAGGAATTTGATCTGAGCACACGTGGCACTTTGTCCGTCGGAGTAGGCTACACATGATCGGAGTATGTCCGATCAGAGCATTTTGTCGGAAAATTTTACGGACAAGTTAGAAAACTTGGTCCGTCGGATACTCAGACGGAAACAGTCCGATGGGGACCACACACAGTCGGGTTATCCGACAAAAGCGGTCCGATTGGACACATTCCGTCGGAATCTCCGACCGTGTGTCCAAGGGCTTAGACTTCCATCTCCCTACTGACTTTATGATAGCTGATTCTAGCCCAATTCTAGATGCTTCAGTAGCTGCCCTGATCCGAAAGGATTGAGACATAAAAAGCTCCTGCAAATTCAATATAGAAAGAATATTTTTTGAAAACGCTAATAAATTGAAAATTGGTAAGGGGCGAACCATCCATATGTATAAAGAAAAAAGGCCCTAAATGAGGCCTGATGTGCAGATAATTCACCAATAGTCTTAACGGGACAGATGTAGGAGCCACTATAGCAGGGATATGCAATTAGCGGGAACTTCCAGCTGTTGCAAAACTACAAGTCCCATCATGCCTCTGCCTCTAGGTGCCATGCTTGTGGTTGTTAGTCTTGCTATGCCTCATGGGACTTGTAGTTCTGCAACAGCTGGAGGTCTGCTAATTGCAAATCCCTGAACTATAGGCATGCTGACTAACCCACCTTCCTTTAACCAACTGGTCTGATATAGAATGTTTAATAAAAACTTTCAAAACCTCATCCATAATAATTATGTCTAATTGTAAACCATACTCACCTATTTTACTATGCGGGACTAACTCCAAAACCCTGTTGCTGCAAAAAAATTTATTGAAAAGACCACCTTAAACATTACTGCTTCAAAATTAGAAAAACACACTTGAGCTGTCAAATGACACAGCATTTTTAACATATCTGGAGTAATAGGCCTCCACCTATCCACACTAAAATTACCTTTCTTATAACCCTTCAGGGCTTACTTAACCGAGTAAAAACTTTAACAAGAAGGTAAGTTCTGCATATTTAAAAAGAGATTCTGGACATACAGTGCCTTGCGAAAGTATTCGGCCCCCTGGAACTTTTCAACCTTTTGCCACATTTCAGGCTTCAAACATAAAGATATAAATTTTAATTATTTATTTTAATTTTTTGTGAAGAATCACCAACAAGTGGGAGACAATTGTGAAGTGGAACGAAATCTATTGGATATTTTAAACTTTTTTAGCAAATAAAAAACTGAAAAGTGGTGCGTGCAAAATTATTCGGCCCCTTTACTTTCAGTGCAGCAAACTCACTCCAGAAGTTCAGTGAGGATCTCTGAATGATCCAATGTTGTCCTAAATGACTGATGGTGATAAATAGAATCCACCTGTGTGTAATCAAGTCTCTGTATAAATGCACCTGCTCTGTGATAGTCTCAGGGTTCTGTTGAAAGCGCAGAGAGCATGATGAAGACCAAGGAACACGCCAGGCAGGTCCGTAATACTGTTGTGGAGAAGTTTAAAGCCGGATTTGGATACAAAAAGATTTCCCAAGCTTTAAACATCCCAAGGAGCACTGTGCAAGCGATCATTTTGAAATGGAAGGAGTATCAGACCACTGCAAATCTACCAAGACCTGGCCGTCCCTCTAAACTTTCAGCTCAGACAAGGAGAAGACTGATCAGAGATGCAGCCAAGAGACCCATGATCACTCTGGATGAACTGCAGAGAACTACAGCTAAGGTGGGAGAGTCTGTCCATAGGACAACAATCAGTCGTACACTGCACAAATCTGGCCTTTATGGAAGGGTGGCAAGAAGAAAGCCATTTCTCAAAGATATCCATAAAAAGTCTCGTCTAAAGTTTGCCACAAGCCGCCTGGGAGACACACCAAACATGTGGAAGAAGGTGCTCTGGTCAGATGAAACCAAAATCGAACTTTTTACCCACAATGCAAAACGATATGTTTGGCGTAAAAGCAACCCTCAACACACCATCCCCACTGTCAAACATGGTGGTGGCAGCATCATGGTTTGGGCCTGCTTTTCTTCAGCAGGGACAGGGAAGATGGTTAAAATTGAGGGGAAGATGGATGCAGCCAAATACAGGACCATTCTGGATGAAAACCTGTTGGAGTCTGCAAAAGACCTGAAACTGGGACGGACATTTATCTTCCAAGACAATGATCCCAAACATACAATAAAATCTACAAAGGAATGGTTCACAAATAAACGTATCCAGGTGTTAGAATGGCCAAGTCAAAGTCCAGACCTGAATCCAATCGAGAATCTGTGGAAAGAGCTGAAAACTGCTGTTCACAAACGCTCTCCATCCAACCTCACTGAGCTCGAGCTGTTTTGCAAGGAAGAATGGGCAAGAATTTCAGTCTCTCGATGTGCAAAACTGATAGAGCCATACCCCAAGCGACTTGCAGCTGTAATTGCAGCAAAAGGTGGCTCTACAAAGTATTAACGCAAGGGGGCCGAATAATTTTGCACGCCCCACTTTTCATTTTTTTTATTAGTTAAAAAAGTTTCAAAAATCCAATAGATTTCGTTCCACTTCACAATTGTGTCCCACTTGTTGGTGATTCTTCACAAAAAATAAAATTTTTATATCTTTATGTTTGAAGCCTGAAATGTGGCAAAAGGTGGAAAAGTTCAAGGGGGCCGAATACTTTCGCAAGGCACTGTAGATGATTTAAAAATCAAAGTATTTCTCAGAAAAAGCATTACGTTTCTCGCTTAAGGAGTCCAGAAAGGCTAACCATAGAAACCAGGCTGACCGATATTCTGCCATGGTAGCAGGTGCCACTGAATTTGTTATATTATCCACAATCGGACTTGGATCAGATCCCAAAGATGGGATAGGCACTCCATTCCCACTGCATCCGCTGTTAGCAATAGGTAGAAAAATGAGTAATCGAGATAATGAATCTGCCAGATCATTATTTTTCCATGGCACGTTTAGCCTTGATCCATATGTTCAGGCTTAAACACTTAAAGATTAAGTAGCGAAGAAAAATGACAGGCGGAGACTTGGATGGCCAGCAATTAATAGTGTACACTACCCCACTACTATCTGTACTGATCATAATTCTTCTATTCCTAAATGCATAGCCCCAGACCTCAAGGGCAACAACTATAGGAAAAAAATTTCTTTTAGTAACCTCTTACCTGCCATTGAGAATTCCAACTGCCTGCGCACCAGTGATTCTGCCAGATGGCTGCACAACCAATGGAGCCTACAGCCTCAGTAAAAAAGGTTAAAATCGGAGTTTAGCACAAAATCGGGATGCCAAACTGCTTTACCATTAACCATTAACGTTTTCAAGAAATTGTACCCATACTAAAAGGTCTTCCCTCATGCCACGTGTGACTTTAATATGTGAAAACGGGGATTTTAAACCGGAGATTGACATATAATCCCCTGGAGAAAATCCTACCCACTGGCATAACCCATGTAGCAAAGGATAATAAGCCTAAAAGGGATTGCATGTCTTTCAAACAAACCTTTTTTCTAATAATTAAATATAACAATATTTGAATTCATTCTATCTTTGACTCTGGCAGCCTGAATTCCATTCTCGCTGTATCTATTGTTGTATATAAAAAAGTGAGTGGAATGCCAAGAAGTCTTTTCCACTGCTAACGGAACTCTAAATTGGTTACAAACCTCAAAAAATGATTTTAACAGGAAAAGTACCAGAAGTACCAAGGTGGGCCTAAAAATTAAAAAATCGTCCAAGTAATGAATCATTAACCGCTTGGCAACCAGCCGCCGCAGTTGTACTGCGGCAACATGGCTTGGCTGCACAAATCGCCATCATGTTACATTGGTAACGTATTTGGCCACTAGGGGCACGTGCGCACCCCCTGCTCGCCCACGGAGCCAATGCGAGTGCCCAGCGGTCGTGATCGGGGCACATGGAAAACCAGGATCTGTGTGTAAACACACAGTTTCTGGTTCTCTGAGGGGAGGACAGATCATCTGTTGATACAGAGTATGAATAGCGATATGTCATCTCTCCTACGCAGTCCCCTCCCCCCTTCAGTTAGACCACACAATAGGGAACACATTAACCCCTTGATCTCCCCCTAGTTTTAACCCCTTCACTGCCAGTGAAATTTTTACAGTAATCAATGCATTTTCATAGCACTGATCGCTGTATTCATGCCAGTGGTCCCAAAAATGTGTCAAAATTGTCTGACGTGTCCGCCATAATGTTGCAGTCCCGATTAAAAATGGCAGATCACCGCCATTACTAGTAAAAAAAATAAATAAAAATAATCATAATAAAAATGCCATAAAACTATCCCCTATTTTGTAGACGTTATAACTTTTGCGCAAACCAATCAATATTCGCTTATTGCGATTTTTATTTTATTTTATTTTTTTACCAAAAATATGAATACATATCGGCCTAAACTGAAGAGATTTTTTTTTATATATTTTTGGGGATATTTATTCTAGCAAATAGTAAAAAATATTGCTCTTCCTTTTTTTTTTTTTTTTTTAATTGTCACTCTTTTTGTTTATAGCTCAAAAAATCAAAACTGCAGAGGTGATCAAATACCACCAAAAGAAAGCTCTATTTGTGGGGATAAAAAAGAACATCAATTTTGTTTGGATGCAATGTCACACAACCGTGCAATTGTCAGTTAAAGCGACGCAGTGCCGAATTGCAAAGAGTGTTCTGGGGGTAAAATGTTCCGGGGCGGTTAATGAAGAACCAGGTACAGAAGAAACTACCCATTCTAAGGAAGCTGGAAAAATATTCACAATAAAAACACGATAGAAAACAGTCCATTGGCAAACATTTGTCAAAATTTAAAACTTATTATCAAAGAAAAAACCCAGAGAAAAAAACAGTCTGGATGGAATGGGAGGTGCCGAAATGCAGATTTAATATCTGCTTTTGCCAACATAGCTCCTGAACCCAAAAGCCTAAGTTTACTAGGAGCATCTTTAACCACTTAAGGACCGCCGCATGTCAATGTACGTCGGCACAATGGCACCGACAGGCACGTACATGTACGTGCTTGCCTTCCAGCGGGTGGGGGTCCGATCAGACCCCCTCCCGCTGGCTGCGGTGGTCCGTTTCGCTTCAGGAGCGGGGTGAGGGGATGGCCGTTGGTTTCTGGCCATCCCCTCTCGATCGCTCCTGGCGAATGAGAAGCTTCCCCCGCCTGTGTAGTGTAAACACAGGCAGGGAGGAAGTGAGGTCATTCTCCTCGGGCGGTCTTTTTGACTGGACTGCGAGAACACATAGTAAGTGTGCACCAACACTACACTGACACGTAGGTACACATAGGCACACAAATCACCCCCTCTCAGTCACAGTGTCACTGATTGCAGTGATCATTTATTTACTGATCACTGCATTTAGTGTCAGTTGTGACAGTAAAAAGTGTCAGGACAGTTAGTGTTAGGTCCAGGGTAGCCCCCTACCCCCCCAATAAAGGTTTAACCCCCTGATTGCCCCTAGAGTTAACCCTTTCACCCCCTTTTGCCAGTGTCACTAAGCAATCGTTTTTCTGATCGCTGCATTAGTGTCACTGGTGTCGCTAGGTAGCTAGTTATTTTTTATGTTCACCGCCAGATTTTTATAGCGTTGGGTACCCCCATATACAACCTAATAAAGGTTTTAACCCCCTGATTGCCCCTAGAGTTAACCCTTTCACCAGCGATCACCGTATAAGTGTCACTGGTGACGCTGGATAGCCAGTTAGTTATTTAGGTTCCCTGTCAGGTTTTTATATAGCGTCAGGAACCCCCATATACTACCTAATAAAGATTTTAACCCCCTGATTGCCCCTAGTTAACCCTTTCACCAGTGATCACCGTATAAGTGTTACAGGTGACTCTGGTTAGTTAGTTTGCTTTTTATAGCATCAGGGCACCCACCATTTATTACCCAATAAAGGTTTAACCCCCTGATCACTCGGCGGGTGATATCAATTAGGTTTTAGGGTCAGGGTCTGCGTCGCCCCAGGCAGCGCTAGGTTAGTGCCAGTACCGCTAACACCCACACGCAAAGCATACACCTCCCGTAGTGGTATAGTATCTGAACAGATTAATATCTGATTTGATCAGATTTATACTAGCGTCCCCAGCAGCTTAGGGTTCCAAAAAAACGCATTGTTAGCGGGATCAGCCCAGATACCTGCTAGCACCTGCGTTTTGCCCCTCCGCCCAGCCCACCCAACTGCAGTATCGATCGATCACTGTCACTTACAAAACACTAAACACATAACTGCAGCATTCACAGAGTTGGGCCTGATCCCTGCGATCGCTAACAGTTTTTTTTTTTTGCTAGCGTTTTATATTTAAATCCTGAAGGAAGTGCTTGGTTTTTGGGGTCCTGTACGCGGCTAGGCTCCCAAAAAGTCCCCCACATGTGGTATCCCCGTACTCGGGAGAAGTAGCAGAATTTATTTTGGGGTGTAATTTCACTTATGCCCATAGCATGTGGCAATATAGTGTGAGCAATATATCATTTAGTGACAACTTTGTGCAAAAAAAAAAAAAAAAATTGTAATATTCCTGCAACTTGTGGCAAAATATTAAATATTTCATGGACTCAACATGCCTCTCAGTAAATAGCTTGGGGTGTCTACTTTCCAAAATGGGGTCATTTTGGGGGGTTTTGTGCTATTTTGGCATTTTATGGCCTTCGAAACTGTGATAGGTAGTGAGGAGTGAAATCAAAAATTTGCACCCTTAGAAACCCTGAAGGCAGTGATTGGTTTTCGGGGTGCCGTACGCGGCTAGACTCCCAAAAATCACACATGTGGTATCCCCGTACTCAGGAGAAGCAGCAGAATATTTTTGGGGTGCAATTCCACATATAACTATGGCATGTGTGAGCAATATATCATTTAGTGACAACTTTTTGTAAACTTTTTTTTTTTTTTTGTGTGTCATTATTCAATCACTTGGGACAAAAAAAAATATTCAATGGGCTCAACATGCCCCTCAGCAATTTCCTTGGGGTGTCTACTTTCCAGTAGCGGGGCGTAAGTGGTTAAAGGAATAATAACTGATTAACCATAGTCATTGCTTCCAAAATTTGATCCTTTAGCCACTTCCATACAGGGCATTTTGACCCCCTTCCTGCCCAGGCCAATTTTCAGCTTTTAGCGCTGTCACACTTTGAATGAGAATTGTACAGTCATGCGACGACGTACCCAAATAAATTTTTCCCCACAAATAGAGCTTTCTTTTGGTGGTATTTGATTGCCTCTGTGATTTTTATTTTTTGCGCTATTAACAAAAGCATCAATTTTGGGGGAAAAAAAACACTATTTATTACTTTTTGCTATAATAAATATCCCTTTTTTTTCTTAAACTATATTTTTCCTCAGTTTAGGCCGATATGTATTCTTCTACGTATTTTTGGTAAAAAAAATGGCAATAAGCCATTGATTGGATTGCGCAAATAGCATCTACAAAATAGGGGATAGAATTATGGCATTATTTCAAATTTTATTTTTTACTAGTAATGGTGGCGATCTGCGATTTATATTGTGACCTCGATACTGCGGCTGACATATCGGACACTTTTGACACTATTTTGGGACCAGTGACATTTATACAGCGATCCGTGCTATAAAATGCATTGATTACTGTATAAATGTCACTGGCAGGGAAGGGGTTAACACTAGGGGTGATCAAAGGTGTGTCCTAGGAGTGATTCTAACTGTAGGGGGAGGGGACGTGCAAAGGGAGGAAACTGATTGGTGTGCCTCTGTAATGGGAATACACGGATTGGTCTCCTCACCTGAAAGGATGTGGATCCGTACACACACAGATCCACGGTCCGGCTCGGTTAACGGGCAATCGCCGGTGCCCGGCAGACAATGTGGCTGCCGGCTACGTACATCAGGTCCCTAGTGATGTGGCTCTCCACAATGCAGGGAATCCCAGGATGTCATATGATGCCCGTCCGGAGGGACAAAGGGTTCCTGCGGGCGTCATATGACAATAAAGTGGTAGGGAAGTGGTTAACCACTTTAGCCCCGGACCAATTTTCAGCCTAAGGACCAGAGGTCTTTTTACAATTTTGCACTACACTGCTTTAACTGGTAATTGCTCGGTCATGCAATGTTGTACCCAAACGAAATTTGCGTCCTTCCCACAAATAGAGCTTTCTTTTGATGGTATTTGATTGCCTCTGCAATTTTTATTTTTTGCGATATAAATGGAAAAAGACCAAAATTTTTGAGAAAAAAATATATTTTCTACTTTTTGTTATAAGAAAAATCGAATAAACTCAATTTTAGTCATACATTTAGGGCAAAATTTATTCAGCCACATGTCTTTAGTAAAAAAAATGTCAATAAGCGTATATTTATTGGTTTGCGCAAAAGTTATGGCGTCTACAAACTAGAGTACATTTTCTGGAATTTACACAGCTTTTAATTTATGACTGCCTATCTCATTTCTTGAGGTGCTAAAATGTCAGGGCAGTACAACCCCCCCCCCCCCCCAAATGACCCCATTTTGGAAAGTAGACACCCCAAGGAAATTGCTGAGGGGCATGTTGAACCCATTGAATATTTTTTTTTTTTTTGTCCCAAGTGATTGAATAATGACACAAAAGAAATAAAAAATAAAAAATTTACAAAAAGTTGTCACTAAATGATATATTGCTCACACATGCCATAGTTATATGTGGAATTGCACCCCAAAATATATTCTGCTGCTTCTCCTGAGTATGGGGATACCACATATGTGGGACTTTTTGGGAGTCTAGCTGCGTACGGCACCCCGAAAACCAATCACTGCCTTCAGGGTTTCTAAGGGTGCAAATTTTTGATTTCACTCCTCACTACCTATCACAGTTTCGAAGGCCATAAAATGCCAAAATAACACAAAACCCCCCCCAAATGACCCCATTTTGGAAAGTAGACACCCCAAGCTATTTACTGAGAGGCATGTTGAGTCCATGAAATATTTTATATTTTGCCACAAGTTGCAGGAATATTACAATTTTTTTTTTTTTTTTGCACAAAGTTGTCACCAAATGATATATTGCTCACACATGCTATGGGCATAAGTGAAATTACACCCCAAAATAAATTCTGCTACTTCTCCCGAGTACGGGGATACCACATGTGGGGGACTTTTTGAGAGCCTAGCCACGTACGGGACCCCGAAAACCAAGCACTGCCTTCCGGATTTAAATATAAAATGCTACCAAAAAAAACTGTTAGCGATTGCAGGGATCAGGCCTGACTCTGCAAACGCTGCAGTTATGTGTTTAGTGTTTTGTAAGTGACAGCGATCGATCGATACTGCACTTGGGTGGGCTGGGCTGAGGGGCAAAACGCAGGTGCTAGCAGGTGTCTGGGCTGATCCTGCTAACAATGCGTTTTTTTGGAACCCTAAACTGCTGGGGACGCTAGTATAGATCTGATCAGATCAGATATTGATCTGTTCAGATTCTATACCACTACGGGAGGTGTATGCTTTGCGCGTGGGTTTTAGCGGTACTGGCTCTAGCCTAGCGCTGCCTAGGGCGACTCAGACCCTGACCCTAAAACCTAATTGATATCACCCGCCGGGTGATCAGGGGGTTAAACCTTTATTTGGTAATAAATGGTGGGTGCCCTGATGCTATAAAAAGAAAACTAACTAACCAGAGTCACCCGTAACACTTATACGGTGATCACTGGTGAAAGGGTTAACTAGGGGCAATCAGGGGGTTCAAATTTTTATTAGGTAGTATATGGGGGTCCCTGGCGCTATATAAAAACCTGACGGGGAACCGAAATAACTAACTGGCTAACCAGCGTCACCAGTGACACTTATACGGTGATCGCTGGTGAAAGGGTTAACTAGGGGCAATCAGGGGGTTAAAACCATTATTAGGTAGTATATGGGGGTACCTAGCGCTATAAAAACCTGGCGGTGAACCTAAAAAAATAACTAGCTACCTAGTGACACTAATGCAGCGATCAGAAAAATGATTGCTTAGTGACACTGGCAAAAGGGGGTGAAAGGGTTAACTAGGGGCAATCAGGGGGTTAAAACCATTATTGGGTAGTATATCGGGGTACCTAGCGCTATAAAAACCTGGCGGTGAACCTAAAAAAATAACTAGCTACTTAGCGGCACCAGTGACACTAATGCAGCGATCAGAAAAACGATCGCTTAGGGACACTGGCAAAAGGGGGTGAGAGGGTTAACTCTAAGGGCAATCAGGGGGTTAAATCTTTATTGGGGGGTGGTAGGGGGCTACCCTGGACCTAACACTAACTGCCCTGACACTTTTTACTTTTACAACTGACACTGAATGCAGTGATCAGTAAATAAATGATCACTGCAATCGGTGACACTGTGACGGAGGGGGGCGATTGGGGGGGGTGATCTGGGGGGGGTTTGTGTGCCTGTGTGTTAGTGTCAGTGTAGTGTTTGGTGCACTTACTTTTAGTCTTCTCGTAGTCCAGTCAAAAAGACCACCCTCACTTCCTCCCTGCCTGTGTATACAATACACAGTGGGAGGAAGCTTCTCATTCGCCAGGATCGATCGAGAGGGGATGGCCAGAAACCAACGGCCATCCCCTCATCCCAGATCGCTCCTGAAGCGAAACGGACCGCCACATCCAGCGGGAGGGGGTCCGATCGGACCCCCCACCCGCTGGAAGACAAGCACGTACATGTACGTGCTTGTGCCTGTACATGCCATTGTGATGACGTACAATGGCATGCGGCGGTCGTTAAGTGATTAAGGAATCACCTGCTGGATATGAAAGGTGATGAATCAATCTAAATTAATTTTGTTCTTTTTTCGGCACTATACCTAAAGGCGAAATACTAAAATTAACAAATGGTGGTGAATAAAAGGTGCCCTCAAACCGTCCTTATGCAGCCAATCCTAGCCCGGCTTTCTTCCTGCCTGTATAACCCCTAAAGGCCATGTAACTTCACCTCAGGTGACCAACCTAAACATGGCCCCTGTCTGCCTTAGGAACACAAAGGGAAGCCTTGAAACTGCCTCCTGTCATAATCCCATGAGGAAAGGGGGGTTCCTAGAAACCTCTTCCCCTTTCCTTTCAATCTTAAAGCGGTGTTCCACACAAAAATGAAACTTCCGCTTTTTGGAATTCCCCCTTCCAGTGTCACATTTGACACCTTTCGGGGGGGAAGGGGTGAGCAGATACCTGTCTAATACAGATATTTTGCTCCCATTTCCCACCCCCCACCCCCACTGTCTTTTGGGAGACACACAGGTCACAGGAGACAGCAGGGACCAGTGGGAACGTGCAGCGCGAGTTGTCTCCCTTTCTGAAGAGGGCGGCGGCAGCACTCAAGAGCCGAGGGACAGATCTGCTTCGGTGCCGACATCACGGGCACCCTGGACAGCTAAGTATCCATATTTTAAGTCAGCAGCTGGAGTATTTGTAGCTGCTGACACTCTGATTTTGGCATCAATTCGCTGCAGGAATTTTATTGGTTTAAAATAAAATGTCATTTTCCATAACCATATTCAAATTCATATTAAATTTATTTATCATTCAGCAAATTGCTTAGCCTTAATGACTCGAGCAAATTAATTTACAACAAAAGTCCCCCTTTGATGCAAAGTTGACGTACCACATAAAGTGCGCGCAACGGGAGGGAGGGTTGGTTAGCTCTTCCTGCTACCAATCCTTTGACCAGCAGCAAGATCCCTGCTGGCGGTAAGCCTTTTATATACCGACCCCCACTGCTTCCACAAACTTCCAAGAAATTCTATTGGCTCTTCCTACTTACTTTGCTAATAAATCGTATTTTATATAGTACACTCAGGTTGGCGCTTCCTGTGTCTCTTCCCCCTTCCTACCTGCTCAACAGGTGAGCAGGAATATTTAAAGGAAACTGGCGGAGGAAACCCCATGAAGGTGTGCCCAAATAAATTGGGCCCCCCTTTTTACATTCTGTGCATGTGGCCACCGCATGAATGATTTTATTCAGGATCAACATTTACACAACTTGTTGAAATTAAAATATGGGCCTTGGGTAGTGGCAGGCAATAGAGTACAGTTGTTCAGTATGTATGTAAACATTGGCACAAACATTTACATGTGTACAACATAAAACACAGCCCAAAATATGCCATATCTTAAGTTGTTGTTTTTTCCTACGGTGCAGAATGGCAGAGAACAATACGCTGCTGTCTGAATGGACCCCCATAGCCTTCTATAGGGGTGCATATAGATGCGCACAAAATACTTTGCTGTATGTAGCATTTTATTACACTTCTGTGATTGAGCCCCAAAAAAGCCAACAAAAGCGACACATTTCACATCTCCATTTGTAAATCATAGGTTTTTCTGTGGGATGGGAAATTTGCATAGAGAATTAATTGAGCAGGCAGATGCTTCCAGGGTTGCATTGGGTAGCATGTAAATGTAGCAAAGCAATTCATTGTCTTCTGGGCTGCATACCATTTTTTATTAATTTTTTTTTTTAATATGCCAAACACCTACATTTCCCTGAATATGTTTAGACATGGTACACTTTTGCTTAGTTCACAGAGCTATAAAACAGGTCAGGCAGCCAAACAAATACTATTTAAGATTATGATGGAGATCAGTCAGTTTGTTTCTAAATGCAGTTGTAGGATTATCTTTGAATTAGGATAAACATGCATTATGTTCTGCTTTTAGTAGAGATATACAAGTCTCCCTGTTCTCTTTTATTTTTTTTTTCATAGTGGAATTCTGAATTAAGTAATCCCCATATGGTAAATGTATTTGCTTGTTCTCAATAAAGATGAAGACAAGGCAGAAGAGGCTTTGTTTATTGCTAGGTTATCTTTAGAATTATAGAGCATAACAAAGTCAGAGCATGGTGGAATTCTATAAAGCACATACCGTATATACTCGAGTATAGGCCGACCCGAATATAAGCCGAGGTCCCCAATTTACCCCCAAAAAACTGGAAAAAATTATTGACTCGTGTATAAGCTGAGGGTGAGACATGCCTGTCCATCCCTGTGTGTCGTCCATCCCTGTGTGTGTCCATGCATCCGTGTGTGTGTGTGTCCATGCATCCGTGTGTGTGTGTGTGTGTCCATGCATCCGTGTGTGTGTGTGTGTGTCCATGCATCCGTGTGTGTGTGTGTCCATCCATCCCTGTGTGTGTGCATGCATCCGTGTGTGTGTGTGTGTGTGTGTGTGTGTGTCCATGCATCCGTGTGTGTCCATCCATCCCTGTGTGTGCATGCATCCGTGTGTGTGTGTGTGTGTGTGTGTGTGTGTGTGTGTGTGTGTGTCCGTGCAGCCTACCTGTGTCCAGCCTGCCTGTGTCCGTCCAGCCTGTGTCCGTCCCGGCCTGCGTCCCGTCCCGGCCTGCGTCCCGTCCCGGCCTGCGTCCCGTCCCGGCCTGCGTCCCGTCCCGGCCTGCGTCCCGGCCTGCGTCCCGTCCCGGCCCGTCCCGCAGCTCTTCGTCGGTGGCCATTCTAGGATTCAAAAGCCGCGCCTCCGTCGGTGATAGGCGGAACACTCAATTTCCCACTGACTGCTGGGAAATTGAGTGTTCCGCCTATCGGATGTCCGTGATAGGCGGAACACTCAATTTCCCAGCAGTCAGTGGTCCGCCTATCATGGACGTCCGCTCATCCTCATACTACGGACGAGGATGAGAGGACGTCCGTGATAGGCGGAACACAGACTGCTGGGAAATTCAGTGTTCCGCCTATCACAGGCGAAGGCGGAGACGGAGGCGCGGCCTTTGAATCCTAGAATGGCCGCTGTCTGTCTGCTCGACACGCTGATCGGGCAGACAGACAGCGATGACTCGAGTATAAGCCGAGGGGGGCACTTTCAGCCTCAAAAAAGAGGCTGAAAATCTCGGCTTATACTCGAGTATATACGGTAATAATGTTTATATATAAGAGCAGTGCCCATCATATAATGTATAACATTTAATGAAGCAGAGAAAATGACATAATGGACAACAAAGCCTGTACAGCAGAGTTGGGTAGATTTCTATATCTACAGAATATATAGTGCAGTAGAGTATAATAATTAAAATAAAGCATGGGTATATAGTGTAACAGAGAAGGGAGAATGATGTAATCGGTGGTATTTATAACTAAATAGAGTTAGCAGAGATAAGGGATTTAAAATAAAGTAAAGGGGTTGTTTTAGTGCACTTTGGCAGCAGTGGGGTTAAACAAACATGAATGCTTAGCTAAAGTAAAGAAACAAAAAATAACATATATATGCCAAGTTTTAAAGTGGAGGGCCACCCTAAAAAATAAAAATAAAATAATAATATATGCTTAAAAATATATATAAAAAAAAAAGCGTTGAAAAAAAAATTTTTTTTTTACTCACCAAAAACCCCTGTTGCTAGGCAGTCTTCCTAATCTGCCTCTTCCTATTCCACTGCGCTGTTTCTTCTTCAGTTCCTCCTCTTCGGCAAGCTGCCCCGTTGTCTTCTGGGACATATGTGTGTCCCAGGAAACAACGGGGCCATTCATAAAGCGCTACGCGGCTCGTACATGCACAGTAAGAAACGGGCAGTGAAGCCGCAAGGCTCCACTGCCTTTTTCCCATATAATGGCAGCGCTGGCCGCCGATCCAATGGATGGATCGGCCTCGGGGCGGCTGGCATCGTGGGCTCGCTGGACAGGTAAGGGTTCTTATTAAAATTCAGCAGCTACAGTGTTTGTAGCTGCTGATTTTTTTTTTTTTTTTTTTACCTGCTGGAACGCCCCTTTTAACCACTTGACAACTGGGCACTTAAACCCCCTTCGTGACCAGACCAATTTTCAGCTTTCGGTGCTGTCACACTTTGAATGACAATTAGTCATGTAATACTGTACCCAAATTAATTTTTTGTCCTTTTTTTCATACAAATAGAGTGTTGTTTTGGTGGTATTTTGATCACCTCTGGGTTTTTTTTTATTTTTTGCACTATAAATGAAAAAAGACCAAAAAAAAAATTTCTGTGATAAAATTTTGCAAATTATTAATTTTTCTTCATAAATTTTGGCCACAATTTATACTGCTACACGTATCTTTTGTAAGAATAACCCAAATTAGTGGATATTATTTGGTCTTTGTGAAAGTTAGAGAGTCTACAAACTGTGGTGCAAATCATAGAAAATTGATCACACCTGATGTGCTGGTGGCCAATCTCATTTCTTGCGACCCGAACAAGTCAGGAAAGTAAAAAATACCCCCCAAATGACCCCTTTTTTGAAAGTAGACATTCCAAGGTATTTAGGAAGATGCATGGTGAGGTTTTTGATGTAACTTTTTTTCCCCACAATTCTTTGCAAATGGAGAATTTTTTTTTCCCACAAAATTGTCATTGTAATAGTTTATTTCTCTCACGTGGCATGTGTATACCACAGATGACGCCCCAAAATAAATTTTGCTACTCCTCCTCAGTATTACGATACCACAGGGGCCGGACTTTTTCACAGCCTGGCCACATAGAGAGGCCCAACATGCAGGGAGCACCATCACATGTTCTAGGACAGTGATGGCGAACCTTGGCACCCCAGATGTTTTGGAACTACATTTCCCCATGATGCTCATGCACTCTGCAGTGTACTGGAGCACCATGGGAAATGTAGTTCCAAAACATCTGGGGTGCCAAGGTTCGCCATCACTGTTCTAGGAGCATTAATTACACATCTAACTTGTTGACTACCTATTACACTTTTGAAGGCCCTGTAGCACCAGGACAATGACAGGTGGTACTGATGACAGATGGTACTGACACTTGACACTGATGCCAGATTGCTCTAATGCGTGGCACTGATGACAGATGACACGTGTCACTGACAGATGGCACTCATATGTGGCACTGATGACAGATGGCACGTGACACTGATGACACTTATACGTGGCACTCGGCACAGGTGACACTGACAGGTACTGTGGGCACTTTGTTTTCACTTTTTTTTTTTTCTTACACTGACGCTGCAGCCATTCGCTTTCTCTCCTCACACGCTGTCTGTGTGAGGAGGGCGAGCCAGCGATGAGAGATGATCTCATATGTTTTTCATACGAGATCATCTCTCGTTGGACACTCAGATTGAATGCTAAATTAGCGCTGTGATTGGCCATTTAGCACAATCTGTGATTAGCTGTGTCCAAGGGACACGGCCAACACAGAATTTCCCTGATGAGCGCCAGCTGTGGCACGCAGAGAGGAAATAAGAGGACGTCCAGGGACATCCTCCTGGCAATTGGAGTCCCCGTTGTTGCAGTCTTTCGGATATAGCACGGACGCCTAGTGGTTAATGCTCCTTCTTTTTTTTTTTTAACCTAATTCTCATATTCACTAATAAAGGGTGCCCAGGAATGTGTTCTTTCACTCTGCAGTACAGTGACTGGGGGCACTGGGGACTGGAACTATGGGAAATATAGTTTTACAGTCAAGCCAATGCATCAGTCCCCCGCCCCCCCGTTGGCTTTTAGGAAGAGCCTGAAATACTAATAAGTGTACTACAACTTCTAAACTTGCACTTAACCACTTAAGGACCGCCGCATGCCAATGTATGTCATCACAATGGCATGTACAGGCACAAGCACCTACATGTAGGGGCTTGCCTTCCAGCGGGTGGGGGGTCCGTTTCGCTTCAGGAGCGATCCGGGATGAGGGGATGGCCGTTTGGTTTCTGGCCATCCCCTATCGATCGCTCCTGGGGAATGAGAAGCTTCCTCCCACTGTGTATAGTAAACACAGGCAGGGAGGAAGTGATGTCATTCTCCTCGGGGCGGTCTTATTGACCGGACTACGAGGAGAAGTGAAAGTAAGTGTGCACCAACACTACACTGACATGTAGGCACACACAGGCACACAAACCCCGATCACCCCCCCGATTTCCCCCTCCCAGTCACAGTGTCACTGATTGCAGTGATCATTTATTTACTGATCACTGCATTCAGTGTCAGTTGTAAAAGTAAAAACTGTCAGGGCAGTTAGTGTTAGGTCCAGGGTAGCCCCCTACCACCCCCCAATAAAGGTTTAACCCCCTGATTGCCCCTAGAGTTAACCCTTTCACCCCCTTTTGCCAGTGTCACTAAGCGATCATTTTTCTGATCGCTGCATTAGTGTCGCTAGGTAGCTAGTTATTTTTTTAGGTTCACCGCCAGGTTTTCATAGCGCTAGGTACCCCGATATACTACCCAATAATGGTTTTAACCCCCTGATTGCCCCTAGTTAACCCTTTCACCCCCTTTTGCCAGTGTCACTAAGCGATCGTTTTTCTGATCGCTGCATTAGTGTCGCTAGGTAGCTAGTTATTTTTTTAGGTTCACCGCCAGGTTTTTATAGCGCTAGGTACCCCGATATACTACCCAATAATGGTTTTAACCCCCTGATTGCCCCTAATTAACCCTTTCACCCCCTTTTGCCAGTGTCACTAAGCGATCGTTTTTCTGATCGCTGCATTAGTGTCACTGGTGCCGCTAAGTAGCTAGTTATTTTTTTAGGTTCACCACCTGGTTTTTATAGCGCTAGGTACCCCCATATACTACCCAATAATGGTTTTAACCCCCTGATTGTCCCTAATTAACCCTTTCACCAGCGATCACAGTATAAGTGTCACTAGTGACGCTGATTAGCCAGTTAGTTATTTAGGTTCCCCGTCAGGTTTTTATATAGCGCCAGGGACCCCCATATAGTACCTAATAAAATTTTGAACCCCCTGATTGCCCCTAGTTAACCCTTTCACCAGTGATCACCGTATAAGTGTTACGGGTGACTCTGGTTAGTTTGCTTTTTATAGCATCAGGGCACCCACCATTTATTACCCAATAAAGGTTTAACCCCCTGATCACCCGGCGAGTGATATCAATTTAGGTTTTAGGGTCTGCGTCGCCCCAGGCAGCGCTAGGTTAGTGCCAGTACCGCTAACACCCACGCGCAAAGCATAAACCTCCCGTAGTGGTATAGAATCTGAACAGATCAATATATGATCTGATCAGATCTATACTAGCGTCCCCAGCAGTTTAGGGTTCCAAAAAAACGCATTGTTAGCGGGATCAGCCCAGATACCTGCTAGCACCTGCGTTTTGCCACTCCGCCCAGCCCACCCAAGTGCAGTATCGATCGATCACTGTCACTAAAAAAAAACACTAAACACATAACTGCAGCGATCGCAGAGTCAGGCCTGATCCCTGCGATCGCTAACAGTTTTTTTTGGTAGCGTTTTATATTTGAATCCGGAAGGCAGTGCTTGGTTTTCGGGGTCCCGTACGTGGCTAGGCTCCCAAAAAGTCCCCCACATGTGGTATCCCCGTACTCGGGAGAAGCAGCAGAATTTATTTTGGGGTGTAATTTGACTTCTTCCCATAGCATGTGTGAGCAATATATCATTTAGTGACAACTTTGTGCCAAAAAAAAAATTGTAATATTCCTACAACTTGTGGCAAAATATAAAATATTTCATGGACTCAACATGCCTCTCAGTAAATAGCTTGGGGTGTCTACTTTCCAAAATGGGGTAATTTTGGGGGGGTTTTGTGTTATTTTGGCATTTTATGGCCTTCGAAACTGTGATAGGTAGTGAGGAGTGAAATGAAAAATTTGCACCCTTAGAAATCCTGAAGGCAGTGATTGGATTTCGGGGTGCCGTACGCGGCTAGACTCCCAAAAAGTCCCACATATGTGGTATCCCCGTACTCAGGAGAAGCAGCAGAATATATTTTTGGGTGCAATTCCACATATAACTATGGCATGTGTGAGCAATATATCATTTAGTGACAACTTTTTGTAAACTTTTTTTTTTTTTTTTCGTCCTTATTCTATCATTTGGGACAAAAAAATGCCCTGCCATTTTAGCACCTCAAGAAATGAGATAGGCAGTCGTAAATGTACTCTAGTTTGTAGACGCTATAACTTTTGCGCAAACCAATAAATATACGCTTATTGAAATTTTTTTTACTAAAGACATGTGGCTAAATAAATTTTGCCCTAAATGTATGACTAAAATTGAGTTTATTCGGTTTTTCTTATAACAAAAAGTAGAAAATATATTTTTTTCTCAAAATTTGCGGTCTTTAACATTTATATTGCAAAAAATAAAAATCGCAGGGGCAATCAAATACCATCAAAAGAAAGCTCTATTTGTGGGAAGAAAAGGACGCAAATTTCGTTTGGGTACCACATTGCATGACCGCGCAATTACCAGTTAAAGCAGTGCAGTGCGAAATTGTAAAAAGACCTCTGGTCCTTAGGCTGAAAATTGGTCCGGAGCTGAAGTGGTTAAGAGCTTTGGGCGTTTATTTATTTATTTTTTTGCTCCTAAACTCACCTTCATAAAAGCCTGTGTCTATGCACACACAGTTGGCATCATAAATACAATGTAAAAAGCATAAGGGCATTTTCACACTAGGGCTGCTAGTGGTGCGCTTTTAAACCACACTAATGGTCGAAAAAGGGATAAAAACGCCGCAAAGCTTTGGCGGCGCTGCCCATTTATTTCAATGGGCAGGGGTGCTGTGGGAGCGGTGTATAGCGCCTCAAAGGTGCTGCTTGCGGGACTATATTTATTTTCATTTTTTTACCTGTCCTACCAGCACACTGCTCCAGTGTGAAAGCACTCAGGCTTTCACATGGGAGAGACAGGAGAGGTTCTTTTTTAGAGATATAGCGCCTGTAAAGCGCCTCAGTGTAAAAGCAGCCTAACAGTTCAGTTCAGTGTAGGTAAAAATATATGAAATAGAAGCATTGCTTTTGAAAAATGTATCGAGCTCGAAATCATGGCTGCTCCAGAATGTGGGTGTCTTCCATGTGCTTCTCTTCAATGCCTTTTAGTGTGAGTAAGAAGCAGGAAATTACGTTCTAATGCCCCGTACACGCGGTCGGATTTTCCGACTAAAAATGTTTGATGGGAGCTTTTTGTTGGAAATTCCGATTCATGTGTAGGCTCCACTGGACGTTTTACATCGTAATTTTCGTCTCAAATTTTGTGTGAAATTCGTTGTTGGAAATTCCGATCGTGTATACACAATTCCAACGCACAAAGTTTCACGCATGCTCGGAATCGAGCAGAAGAGCCGCGCGGGCTGTTGAACGTCATTTTTCTCTGCTTGTCATATGTGTTGTAAGTCACCGCACTCTTGACGTTCGCAATTTTCGACAACTTTGTGTGACCGTGTGTATGCAAGATAAGTTTGAACCAACATCTGTCAGCAAAAAATCCATGGATTTTGTTGTCGGAAAGTCCGATCAATGTCCGATCCTGTGTACGAGGCATTAGACTTCTGAGAGAAGGCAGCTGTTCCAATTTGTAAAGGGGTATAGGAACAGACTTCATGTGTGGAATTGTCTGAAGATTGGTTAAGCCTTTCCTTCTGTGTGTGTCCTGAATATGAATGTCTTGTCTTTTTTCATGCATGTGGACATCATAACTTCACAAAACTCAGAACCTGCATGCAAGAGGAGGTACTAACTCAGCGTGCCGGTTCACACCAGTGCGTAGCGCAAGGATTGCATTTGATTTGCATCACACTGCAGTGCAAATCACATGCGACGTTCGTATGATGCTATTTAATCCATACAGATAGTATGGCTGAATTCACATTGCATTCGGAGCAAACTCGCACAGGATCTTTTTTTTTTTTTTTTGGTCAACACCAGAATCGGATCGCATGGGTGGTCACCAATTCATGTCCGAACTTGTCAGTTTGCAATGCGATATGTGAGCTGAAATGGGGTTGTCATTAACATTGTATTGACGCTCCCCGCAGTTTGCATATGGCAGCGTAAACTGCCTTGCAAGTCGGGTGCGTTGCGGGAATCTGCAGTGGATTCGCAGGGTTCCCACATTGCATAAGTGTGAACCGACACAGAGTCATATATGGACTTTGATTGACAAACCCACATGTAACACTATATTCTTGTTTTGTGATGTTCCGATCATGTTGTATAACCAAAAGTCTACTAAAGTAACACACATTACCAATTTAACATTAAGTAAATACACTAATGATTATAACGGAGATTACGCTAATCCCAACAGCATTTAAACAAACAAATATATGTATTCCTCTAATTACATAAATCCTTTCTATTCTTGACTTCCCTTGTCATTGTATACCAGATACCTTTTTTATATGTCATTCTCAAACTAGCTACCTACACCAGAAATATCTAGCATATTGCTGACTCGGCTTCAGCTGAAGGTTTATTTGACCAAACATCTGATCAAGGTCATTCACACATACTGTATTAATAATATGATTAATCATAAATTCAAATATATTTTGCAAGTTTGCCATGAATATAACACCTATAAGTCCCGAATTATGAATTTGGAATAATATTTTAACAGGGTGCCATTAAGAAGTAGTAGCATTGCAAACGCATCCCCCTCAATTAAAATCACTTAGGTTTGAATGAGGCCTTAGGCTATTTCTGTGCTTTAATTAATGCCTGTTAATGTGCAATGCATTAAGCCTAATCATTTTATCTAATAATGGGCTGCACAGTTAAACTAGATTTAGAAAGGGTGTGGGAGCAGATTTAAGCTTTGAATGTGGACTTCCTCTTTAACTTTGTCAGTGAAGGCTTGTTGAATTATGGGGGTCAATTTTCCTGTTCCCCAAGAAACAATATAGCCCAGTGCTCTTCAATTTTACTTGACAGGACCAGAGGTCTGCGCAATAGCTTAAATCGGTAGTACTGTATGTCCTTACAAAAAAAAAAAACCTGTAAGACAAAGGCATAATGAGCTAGTGTTTATCGTATACTAGCTCATTATGTAATGCTCACCTTAGAACGAAGCCCCTGTACCACCTCCCAGTCACCGCTGAATGAGCCGACATGTTCCCTCTGCGTTTCTTCCAGGTTTGCGGTGGCGGGAGCCACTGTGACGTGAGCCCCACTAATGCGTGGGAGGAGTCCTTTCTGGCAAGGAGCTCTTAATTTCTGGCATGATCCGCTAGACCTTCAGACGTCAGTGGCTGCATGCATGGTGAATATCATTTCATTTTACCTACCTATTTTTTCCTTATTATAGGCTTACCTGTAGGTAAAAATCACAAAACGGAGGATACAACCACTTTAATGTTTGTAAACTTTCTGTTTATTAGGATAATAAAATACACGTTTCGTTTATTTTGAACAAGCTCTTTGAGAGTTCTGTTTTTTGAGGAGCTCTCCCCCAACTTCTTCACTAACTGGCCATATGTCAAAGCTTAAACTTTTTAGTCTGAACTTTTTTTTCCCCTTTGATATCCTATTGTGACACACTCGCCAAACAAATTATCAGATGCACGTGCCATAAATATAGTTGTCATCCAGCTTATTTGTTGGAACCTGGTGATCAATAGTAAGAGAAGATGATACTATGTGTTTTTTTTTTGTTTTGTTTTTTATTGATTTTTCTTTTTTAATATCTTTTGTTTTATTTTATTTTTTGCAGCATATAACCTATCCGTTTTTTTAAAGGGAAAAACTAGTGCCACAGTGAGAAACTCCTACAAACATAAGGAAATATACATACTTTTTACACTGGTGGAATTTCAAATCTAGACAAATCAAGTCAAGAATAGTACAAATAAAGCACTGTGTTGCACTGTATAGGATGCCAGTGCTGAAAATGTTAGTTGTCCATCTATCATGCTGAGCCCCAGACCTGAGGCAAGTATACAAGTAGCAAGCTTTGAATTCATTTGCTCTGTATTTTTTCCAGGTCAGGGGCTCAAAGTGAATTAAAGTCAGAGATAACAAGCCAGCTAGGAGGTCAGCATTGGCAATGGCAGCTTGTATAGTTCACCCAGGAAAAATAAATTTTTATAATAAACATTTTGTGGGTACAACTCTATATGTTCTATGAGATCCACTTATGTCAAGGTCCCAATCAATGCCTAGTTAAATCATATCATATAAGGAACCTCCTAGCTGCCTTTTCAATGTATTGTAGCGGATAAACTTCATGACGGTAAATGGTTTATCCACTTGCCTCCCAAACCAATTCTGGCTCTTCTCTCCTACATGTAAAAATCATTTTTTTTGCTGGCAAATTACGCAGGAACCCCAATATATATATATATATATATATATATATATATATATATATAGGGGTGCACCGAATGGGTTTTTTGGTGCCGATACCGAAAATGAAAAATACACTAGGCCGAAAACCGATACCGAAACATATTTTAAAAAAAATATTTTTATACAGGAGATGGTCAGAGACTGGGGACATGGTACAGGAGATGGTCAGAGACTGGGGACATGGTACAGGAGATGGTCAGAGACTGGGGACATGGTACAGGAGATGGTCAGAGACAGAGGACATGGTACAGGAGATGGTCAGAGACTGGGGACACGGTACAGGAGATGGTCAGAGACTGGGGACACGGTACAGGAGATGGTCAGAGACTGGGGACACGGTACAAGAGATGGTCAGAGACTGGGGACACGGTACAGGAGATGGTCAGAGACTGGGGACACGGTACAAGAGATGGTCAGAGACTGGGGACACGGTACAAGAGATGGTCAGAGACTGGAGACACGGTACAGGAGATGGTCAGAGACTGGGGACACGGTACAGGAGATGGTCAGAGGCTGGGGACGCGGTAAAGCAGATGGTCAGAGACTGGGGACACGGTAAAGGAGATGGTCAGAGACTGGGGACACGGTACAGGAGATGGTCAGAGACTGGGGACACGGTACAAGAGATGGTCAGAGACTGGAGACACGGTACAGGAGATGGTCAGAGACTGGGGACAAGGTACAGGAGATGGTCAGAGACTGGGGACGCGGTAAAGCAGATGGTCAGAGACTGGGGACACGGTAAAGGAGATGGTCAGAGACTGGGGACACGGTACAGGAGATGGTCAGAGACAGAGGACGTGGTACAGGAGGTGTCCCCTATTGCAGCCAGTGTGTCCCATTGCAGCCAGTGTGCCTGTGCCCCATTTTGCAGCCACAGTTCCCCATTTTGCAGCCAGCCTGTGCAGGGAAGAGAGGAGAGCCGCCTCTGCTGCCTGTTTGATCACAGCGCTGGGAACATCACAGCTTTCATTTCAATAGCTGCGTGTTCCCGTCACACACAGCCCCTCCCCCTTGTCCGGGCACTTTGATAGACAGATCATCTATCCAATCCTGCGGGTGATCTGTCGATCAAAGTGCTCGAACAAGGGGGAGGGGCTGTGTTTGACGACGCGCGGCCGGGAACACACAGCTATTGAAATGAAAGCTGTGATGTTCCCAGCGCTGTGATCAAACAGGCGGTGAAGGCGGCTCTCCTGCGCTATAGGACACCCCCATGATGGGCGGCACCAGGGGTTGGGGCGGAGCCCCGTCCCCCGCCCAGGCCACGCTCCATTATCTGCCAATTTTCTCTTTCGGCAAATTGCTGAAAAGGGCATTTGGTGGCCGAAATTTCAGTGCATCCCTAATATACTTGTGATCTGCCTGACTTTCTGCTCACCAGCTATCCTTATTGTTAGCCCCCATTTACAACGGTGCGACTTGTTATGTATTTTGACAGATTAAAGATCGCATGACAAGTCTCACCCTATATCTGGCAATGGGAACCATTCATATCAATGCGACTCAGACTTCCTGCACTATTTTTGCTGATTTGATGTGTGACTTGCATTGACATCTGTGCATTATGTCGCACAGAGTCGGCAAGCTGCACAAAGTTGCACTGTCCATCGGCTTTGAAATCACTCTGATTTAGTGCAATTTCAAAACTGCATTCGGTATGAATTGGGCTTGGTGTATTTTTGTGTGGCCCAAGACAATTACTCTTCTTCCAATGTGGCCCAGGAAAGTCAATAGGTTGGACACGACTGTCTTAAACAATGATCTTTACCCATATACACTCTGCTATGGAAATCAAAAAGGTTGTCTTTCTTCTGAGCCGGAGTTAAAGTTAAACTCTGGGCTACCATTTGGATGCAAGAAATAAAGTTATCTTCTAATGATTTAAATAGTTTTAAGGAACTGTATACTTAATGTTTTGAAAAGTTTGTGAAAGCTTGCCCATCTCACCTATGTGAGCTTGTATGGCATCTTATTTACCTAGTTAGCATCCATTTTCAGCTCTACTGTCTTTCCACAAGTTTTGGAATGTGAGAATTTTTGCCTAGTCGGCCAAAAGAAAATTGTGAAGTTGGTTAAGAAGACCTGATTCACAATCCATATTCCAAGTAAAGTAGAACTAAAGTCATTTTTTTGTTTTCATTTTAGATTATAGAGTAAAGGAGAGTTATAATCCCGGTAAGCTTTATTTTTGCCATCTGTGTGCTATTTTGCAGATTTTCCTTCACTTCCTGCCCCATTGCCAAAACAGGAAGTGAGAGAAAATCCCTCTAAACTGAGGAAGTCCCTGGTTGTCAGCAGAACTAGTGACCCAGTTGGATAATATCCCCACCATTCCTGGGATATTTCTGTTTTAGAGACAACCCAAAATGTGGTATTTTCTTTTACTTTCACTGTCAATGATAATGGTAAATGGGACTAATAGAGAAGATTGATCTCTCCAACGAGGCACAGACAGCAATGAATACTTGACAGGTGTTCTAATCCCTTTTCACACAATCCAAATCTAAAAAAAGAAATGTTTGCCTTTAGTTCTACTTTAATCCCAATAGTTTTCAGTAGGGTTGAAGTCAAGGCTTTGTGCAGGCCACTCAAGTTTTTTCATCTCAGACTCGCAAACCATGTCTTAGTGCTGCTGACTTTGTGCACAGGGCACAGTCACACTGGAAAAGAAAGTTGTGACAACAGTTTGGGCTTTCCCCAAACTGCTGTTTCAAGGCTGAAGGCATGCAATCGACAATATCTTTGAAAGCTTTGTAGTATTACTTGTACAAGTTACTGTAAACCCCTCCCCTGGATTCACAAGCCCTACACCATAGAGCCGGTAAAGCCTTATCTTGTCTCGAGGACTAAGAAACCTTAAACAGCTGTATGTAAGAGTACGATCGTTCTGTGAGAGGAGGAAAGGCAGAATCCCTCTCGTCCACTCACACACGGTTTTGCCTTCTTTGAAAAGAATGCAAGAAAGTGTGATTGGAGGAGAGAGGACAGAAGTCTATGCAAGCCACAATGAAATTGGTAAAAAGTAGTGAAAGAACCTTTTTTCACAGGGTGGATTTGATTTAAAATCAAGTTGATTTAAATCACTAGTGAAAAGGCTTGATTTAAATCAATTATTTTTAAATCATCATTTTTAAAGAGCAACTGTCATCTCTGTCCTGCAGCAGCTCCTCCTCTGACCCGCTGTTGACTCACCAACAGTCCCATTCACTTTAATGGGACAGCTGGTGATGTGGCAGTGACACAACAAGATGGACGCAGCTGCAGCAGGTGAGTGGATGCCAGCTAACAGGCGCTGCCATGATGGATCTGAAATGACAGGTGTTCGTTAAGTGTAAGTACTTATTCTTGCCCATAGTTGGACTCTTTAATATTTGCAAACAAAATTAAGGTTTCCTATTGAGAATAATAAGCTGTCAGGTTAGTAAAACAGAACCGATATCAGAAACCATTCAGTCATACAGTTTGCAATGTACATAGATCTGCAAAATAATAGGATAAAGGAATACTCCTGAACTTTGTTTTATCTCATGGTTACTGTGAAATAGTGTGAATGCATCAATGCCGTGCATGTTATCTCAGCTTACAGAGCTTGGATTCATTGAATGAGTTTACAAAAAAATGTAAATGATTTCAGAATATACAGCCTCATGCTACGTAACTAAGCTCCATTTCATGTTGAATAAACTAAATTATTAAAGCGGGAGTCTGCCGGGAGTGCACGTTTTTTTTTTTTTTTTTTAAAAGCCAGCAGCTACAAATACTGCAGCTGCTGACTTTTAAAATAGTGACACTTACCTGTCCAGCGCGCCCGCGATGTCGGCACCCGAAGCCAATCTCTCGATCGTCTCTCAGGTGCTGCCGCCGCCATCTTGGGTATTGGAATCAGGAAGTGGAGCCTTTCGGCTTAATTTCCTGGTTCCCTACTGCGCATGCGCGAGTCGCGCTGCGCAATGAGGATGGACCCGCTGCCTCTGGGATGTGTGCGTTTCCCAGCAGGCAGCGGGGGACTTTCGGAAAGGGGCGTAATCTACGCCCCTTTCCGCAGAGAGCTATCCCGGAAGTGGGTACAGATACCTGTACTGTACAGGTACCTGCACCCCCCTCCCCCCTGAAAGGTGGCAATTGTGGCGCCGGAAGGGGTGAGGATTCCAATGAGCGGAAGGTCCACTTTAGGGTGGACCTCCGCTTTAATGTATTTTAAATATCTCGGTAAAGCGCCTCTGACAGAGGCTCTTTACCATGTGACCAGTTATGTCCATGTGATCACGATGTCAAAAGGAATGTAACGGCTTAGCCTCACTCTCTGATACACAGTCGGCCGATCGACTGCTCTCCCGACGGACGGACGGACGGGGGGGGGTGGGGGGTGTCTGCGCTGATTATCAGAGCGGCTCCCATGAGGATGCCCACTTCAGGCCACCAGGGATGCCAATCTGTGCCCAAAATTTATGCCAATCAGTGCCTAGTAATAATGCCTGCCAGTGCCTCCTCATCAGTGATGCTCATCAGTGCTGCCCATCAGTGCTGCCCATTAGTGCTCATCCGTGCCACCTCATTGGTGCCACCTCAACAGTGCCCATTAGTGAAGGGGAAAACGTACTTATTTACAAAATGTTATAACGGAAACAAAAAAACATTATTTTTTCAAATTCTTTGGTCTATTTTTTTATTTGCTGCACAAAAAATAAAAACCCCGGCAGTGATCAGATACTGCCAAAAGAAAGCTCTATTTGTGGGAACAAAATTCTAAAAAATGTGTTTGGTACAGTGTAGCATGACTGCGCAATTGTCATTCAAAGTGTGACAGGGCTGTAAGCTGAAAATTGGTCTGGGCAGGAAGGCAGAAGTGCCTGCTATTGAAGTGGTTAATTTCTAAAATCCTATGGCTGACTACATATTATTCATAACAGATCTCTTTTGAAATACTGTTGACAGCTACAGTTTATCTTTTGTTTCAGTTGATATTCTGAATTTCCTATTTCAATTCTTTTTTGTTCTGTATATGTTTAAGTTCTGAGCCCATAATTTGTAAGAAGTTGTAAAGATGACAATGGAGGTTATTAACTAAAGGGAAATCCACCCTGCACTGAAAGCGCACTTGGAAGTAAAGTCGCTGTAGATCCGAGGGGGACATGCAAGGAAAATAAAAAAACATTTTATCTTGCACATGATTGGATGATAAAATCAGCAGAGCTTCCCCTCATTTCAGATCTACCCCTCAGATTGAGAGTGACTGCACTTCCAAGTGCACTTTCAGTGCAAAGTGGATTTGCCTTTGGTAAATAAGCCCCATTGTATCACTAATATAATGCTGCACACGTAGAGTTGGGACATCTCGCACCTTGCTGGATGCTGTATACTTAACAAACAGTGCCACCTAGAGATACAGCAGCTATCACACAATGTAAACAGTAGCAAGTTCTTACAGCATTCATAACATTTGCCATGTAAAATCTAGTAGAAAAAAAAAAAAGGGAGTATACGGCATCTAAGAGGAGTACACGATTCCATAAACATTTAAGAGAACACTGTTGTGCGAAAACAACATTTATTTTTACAGTGTCCATTTGCTTCTACCTTCAACGTGTATCTTGGCTGCTGTGTGTGGCACTTGAGCATGTTGTAACTAAGCAAGGAAGAAACAAATAATAGTGCTAAACTGCAATGACCCAATAGAAGTTCCCTTATTCTGTGTGTAAGTTGGGCTGTCAGTCATGATGATGATATTGGATCTGGGGGCAGACACAAAACTTCAATTTGTCAGGTGCTGGACTTGCATATTGGTTGTTCATTGCAAAAAAAATGCAGTTGAAAGAGAGCTATAATTGCTTTGGGTCAGGTTTATCTTTTTTTTTTTCTCTTCAACTATTATGAAGAAAGGAGGGATGGAAGCACACACTAGAAAGCCGCTTGGTTTCAAATGTGACAGGTTTCAGCTTTGCCTCCTCCCAAGCCAATCCCTGCTAACACATTTCATCTGCTCATTGGCTTAGTCATAGGGTTGAAATCACTGAGTCAGTTCAGTCAGTGGAGCTTTGTTGTGTTTGTTTATTTATTTATTTTTTAGTTATGAGTTCCTAGCTATGTCTTTGATTTGTAAATAAAGATTTAAGGCATGACAAAGGATTCCCAGAGTACTGTGCGTTCACTAAAGAGACAGCTTTGACTTTATCTGCAATTGGTAACATTATTAATGTGAAATGTATGTTCCTTGCTAAAGAACATTATTTATTATTCAGGTTGATATGAGTTTAATTATACTGAGGCTCCAAGCACGACAAATTTAAAAAGTGTTATGATTTTAGTGATGGCTGTAAAGGTAGGGCTGAACAGTGTATTAGGTTAATAGGTTTGAGAGGGTCTGGTGTCCTCTCAATGGACTGATGAGTGTGTTCTGGAATGCAGCTAAAAGTCTGATTGTATCAGACACCTTTGGGGAAAGATGTAAGGGGGATCACTGCTGCTATGTCTACTGGTTTTACTAATGAATATGACTGAATTCTGAGCAACATGGTAGTCCTGCCCTTTCACACAGCCTTGTGAGGAGTCCATATTATCATCACAGTCTCTGCAGAGCTTTAACCACTTCAGTGCCAGAAGATTTTTCACCCTTCATTACCAGGCCATTTTTTGTTATTCGACACTGTGCTAATTTAACTGGTGATTGCGCCGTCACACAAACCAAATTTATATCCATTTTTTTCACAGAAATAGAGCTTTCTTTTGTTGGTATTTGATTTTTTTTTTTTTTTGCGATATAAAAGGAAAAAGGACTACATTTTAAAAAAATAAATTTTTCTTTTTTTTTACTTTTCTGCTCTAAAATATATCTAATTAAAAAAAATCATCAAATTTTATTCATAAATTTTTGGCCAAAATGTATTCTGCTACATTTTTAATAAAAAAAAAAAAAATATCCCAATAAGTATATATTGTTTTGCATGAAAGTTATAGTGCCTACTAACTATGGTATATATACTGGAATTTTTTATTTATATACTGATGGCAGAAATCAGTGACTTATAATGGGACTGTGATACTGCAGCGGTCAATCTGACATTGACACTGGGGGGAGCTGACTAACTGCCACTTCCACTAATACAGTAATCAGTGCTAATAATATACACGAACACTGTGCTAATGACACTGGCTGGAAAGGGGTTAACATCTGGGGCAATCAAAGGGTTAAATGTGTGCCTAACTATGTGTAAAGTGTGGTGCTTTTACTAAACGATGTTCTGGTTTTTATTCTTTGCTTTGCAGGGAAACAAAAACCGGACATCGCCACTGTCAGAGCTTTGTGTTTAGTTACACAAAGGCCTCTCCTGTCGCTCACACTGACGATTGGCGGGTGGCGGGTCCCAGCTATAAAGCATTGGCCAGGGAACCGGTGATCAGCATGCGCCGGAGTCGGTGACAGCACAACCGGGTGGATGGGAAATGCAAAATCATGTATACGCACATGATTCTGTGTAGCCGGCTTGCACTGTAGCAGTAAAACTAGAGTGCGTGGTCGGCTAGTGGTTAGGCTAGTCCCTAGCTCTGAAGGTGAGATGGCTAGTTGCAAGTAGAGATGGGCTGAACACCCCCCATTTCGGTTCACACCGAAACTCCTGAACAGGGAAAAAGTTTGGCCCCAAACCGCAAGCCCCATTGAAGGCTATGGGACCTGAACATGAAAATCAAAAGCCCCTATTTCGAAGGCATATATTCAAGTTATTGGCCATAAAAATATGTGGACCCCGGTGCTGCCCTGGGGGAGAAGTCTCAATGCAAAAAGTTTTTTTTAAAACTATTGTTTTTAAAGGAGCAGTGATTTTAATGATACAGTGATACAGTTTTAGTGAAACAATAAAAATGAAAAATTCCTTTAAATATAGTGCCTGGGGAGTCCCCTTAGTCTGCCTGTAAAGTGGCGCATCTGTATAGAACATGCTGCAGAAAAAAGGACATTTCTAATGGAAGAAAAAAATTGTTAAATCAAATTTAAATGAACTCGCAGTTGCGATTTTCGGCAATATATATTTAAAAAAACAAAAAACAGTGCTGGGTCCCACCCCAAAGCACCATGTTGATGGTGACAAGGGTCTCTTCCCGACAACTCTGGGTGGTGGTTATGGGGGTCTGCTGGCTTATCGAAATCTGAACCCCCGTCCTTCTTTTTTTTTTCAGCTGATGACTTCCTTTTGTTAAGGATGCGGCGGCGGGCTTCCTGGCCTCGCTCCTTAACATATTGACTGTGCTTTTGGCAGGCGAACAGCCTACTGAACATACAAAAAATCTAATTTTATTAAAATACTTTTGGAGTGAAAAATCTATCTAAAGATAGTTTACTCAGCATGAAATGGGGCTTAGTTATGTAGCATGAGGCTGTTTATTCTGCAATATTTACATTTTTGGTAAACGTATTCAATGAATCCAAGCTCTGCGAGCTTAGATAACATGCACTGCATTGACGCAGTCACACAGTGTCACAGTAACCATGAGATAAAACAAAGTTCAGGAATATTCCTTTATCCCATTGTTTGCAAATCTATGTACACTACAAACTGTATGATTGAATCGGTTCTGAAGTTGCTGTTTTACTAACCTCGCTGCTTACTATTCTAAATAGGAAACCTACATTTTGTTTGCAAATATTAAAGATTCTAACTACAAGCAAGAATAAGTCCTTACATTTAAAGAGCACCTGTCATTCAGATCCATCATGGACTGGCATCCACTCACATCCCTCACCTTGTTGTGTCACTGCTGCATCACCAGCCATCCCATTAAAGTGAATGGGACTGTCGGTGAGTCAACAGTGGGTGAGAAGAGGAGCTGCTGCGGAACAGAGATGACAGTTGCTCTTTAACCACTTCCTGACCTGCGCACGACGATGTAAGTCGGTACAATGGCATGGACAGACAAACTAGCGTACAGGTACGTCCATTTGAAATTGCCGGCGGCGCGCACTGGTCGGGACCCCCGTGAGTCCGGTCGCGTGTCCCGCAAACTCGATAGAGTCCGCAGGGATATCCGCAATTGTCTCACGGGGAGGCTGAACGGGGAGATGCGGACGTAAACAGCATCTCCCCATTCTGCCTAGCAACAAGTGACACTGATCTCTGCTTCCTGAGATTGGAGCAGAGATCAGTGTTCACTAACACACAGCCACGCCCCCCACAGTTAGTAACCCACCCCTAGGATACGCTTAACCCCTACACTGCCTCCCTCTGGTTAACCCCTTCACTGCCAGTGTCATTTACACAGGAATTGGTGCATTTGTATAGCACTGATTGCTGTATAAATGACAATGGCCCCAAAAATGTGTCAAAAATGTCCGACGTGTCCGCCCTAATGTCGCAGTCACAATAAAAATCGCTGATCGCCGCCATTACTAGTAAGAAAAAAATTATTAATAACAATGCCATAAAACTATCCCCTATTTTGTAAACACTATCAATTTTGCATAAACCAATCAAGAATCGCTTATTGCGATATTTTTATTAAAAAAAAAAAAAAAAAAATATGTAGAATACGTATCTGCCTAAACTGAGGGAAAACATTTTTTTATATATATTTTTATATTTTTGGGGGATATTTATTTTTTAAATTGTCGCTGTCACAATCAGGGGTCAGGCTTGAAGACCAATTGTTATAGCAGTTGCAGGACTACCACTAACCAGCAGGATAGGAACACAGGCAGTCACCCTGGCAGATGAGACCGGCTCACCTGAGGTGCGGAGTCTAACCGGTTTTCACCAGAGCTCCAGATGGTGGAAATGGATTTAGCTGCGTGTTAGTACCAGGTCGCGGTCCTCAGGATCGCCCCACCAGGAGGTGAGCAAGCCGGGGTTCAGTAAACTATGCAACTTTGCTTCAGCCGTAGCACAGCGGTTGGGATCATCAAAAACTTGATTCATTGCATCCACGAAATTCTGGAAATTATTCAGCATGGCACGGTCTTGTTTGATATAGGGGGAGGCCCAGGCTAGAGCTTCCCCAGTCAGGAGGTTGATAACAAACATTACCTTCTGTCTTTCAGAAACTAATGCAGTGGGTCGCATTTGGAAATGGATGCGACACTGGTTAAGAAAACATCTGTAATGGTGGCGGTCGCCATTAAACTTGGGTGGGTGAAGCATATGTGTGTTAGTATCATCTCGGGAACGCAGATGACACAGGCTCACCTAAGTCTAAGTACTAACCGGTTTTCACCAGAGCTCCAGATGGTGGAGATGGATTTAGCTGTGTGTTGGTACCAGGCCGTGGTCCTCAGGATCGCCCCACCAGGAGGTGAGCAAGCCGGGGTTCAGTAGCGGATGAGCCGGTAAGGATCAAACAGAAGCGTGGTCAGTAAGCAAGCCAAAAGGTCGGTAACGAGTTGTTGCAGGTTGGGATCAGGCAGAAGCGTAGTCGTGAAATAAGCCAAGGGTCGATAATGAGCAGTAGCAAATATAAACGGCAGCAGGGAAGACAGGAGCGAGATACAGGCTGGAGATAGCACAATATTCTGGCAAGGAGGAAGTGCAGAGACATGGCTTATATCAGGAAGTTCATTGGAGGAGCAAAGAGTTCAAGGTTCAGCTGAAATCAAGGTACAAGGCAGGGTTGTCTAAAGGATATGACAAGGCACTGTCCAGCATCTCAGATAGCTCAGAGAGAAGATTCATTGCCAGAAACAGCTGAGGTCCTGACAGTACTCTCCTCCTCCCAGGACGTCCACTGGACGTCTTAGGGCCCGGTTTGTGAGGGAACCTCTGGTGGAATTCTCTTGTTAATCTAGGAGCATGAACATTCTGCTCAGGCTCCCAAGAATTTTCTTCTGGCCCATATCCTTCCCATTGAACCAGATATTGCAAATTGTTCCTATAGATCCTGGAATCAAGAATTTTCTCCACCACATATTCTTCTTCACCCTGTACCTTAACAGGTGGAGGGGGTGGAAGAATTCTTCCCGAAAAAGTATTTTCGTGAAAAGGTTTGAGTAGCGATATGTGAAACACAGGGTGAATCTTCATACTGGCTGGAAGTTTTAGGTGAAAAGGCAACTGGGTTGATCTGGGCCGAGATCTGGAAAGGTCCCACAAACTTTTGCCCCAACTTTGCAGATAGATAGAACATGAACCTTCAGATTTTTATTAAATAACCAAACTTGATCACCCACATGAAAGGTAGGAAGTGTTCTGCGTTGTCTATCTGCAGCCTTTTTGTAACTTTCCTGAGCTTCCCTCAAAGTCTCGATCAATTTATCCTGGATCTCCTGTAAAGCAGTTAATCTGTTGGTAACAGCAGGGATCTGAGTTGAGATAGGGAGATCGGGGATAAAAGCTGGATGATGCCCGGTATTTAGGAAAAAAAGGGTCTGAGAAGTGGAGCTATGTTTAGAATTGTTATAAGCAAACTCCGCTGTAGGAAGATAGTCCACCCAGTCATCCTGAAGATAACTGACAAAACATTGCAGGTACTGCTGTAAGGTTTGATTGGTCCGCTCGGTCTGACCATTAGACTGAGGATGAAAAGCAGAAGATAGATTAATTGTTACTCCTAGAGCTGAGCAAAAGCTTTTCCAAAATGTTGAAGTGAATTGTACTCCTCTGTCAGAAACGACATCTTCTGGAATTCCATGTAGTCTAAAGATTTCTCGAACCATCAACTCTGCAGTTTGTTCTGCAGAGGGTACCCCCTTGACCTGTATAAAGTGAGCCATCTTCGTGAGGCGGTCAATAACAACCAAGATAGTGGTCATTTCTTTAGAGGGGGGTTAATCGACTACAAAGTCCATAGAAATTGATCCCCATGGTCTTGATGGGACAGGGAGTGGCTGGAGCAACCCCAAAGGAGAAGCTCGGGGTGTCTTATTGCGAGCACAGACCAGGCACGAGGCTACATAACCTTTGACATCTCTTTTGTACCCAGGCGACCAAAAGGAACGGGATAAAAGTTCCTCTGTTTTAGAAACTCCAAAATGTCCAGCAAGTTTGGAGTCATGAACCAACTTGAGGACTTCAACCCGAGCAACTTCAGGTACATAGAGGCGATGTGTTTGAGTCCAGAAGCCATTTTTTGTACTCAAGGATGATGTCCATAGGAGGATTTTTGAGGAGTGGGTCATTCTCATACCCTTCCTTGAGGAGACTCAAGAGTGCTTTAAAACTTGTGGCACCTAGAAAGTTCTTTTGAGGCAGGACTGTGTATTCAGAGTTGTTTTCCTGGAGAGGTCCAGACAACATTCGTGATAAGGCATCAGCCTTACCATTCCTTGACCCAGGTCGATATGAGATAATAAAATTGAATCTGGAAAAGAACAATGACCAACGTGCTTGTCTAGAAGACAATCTCTTGGCAGAATGAATGAATTCCAGATTCTTATGATCGGTGAGAACGGTCACAGGATGCTTAGCGCTTTCCAGCAAATGCCTCCATTCAGAAAATGCTTCCTTAATTGCCAGTAACTCCTTATTCCCAATATCATAATTTCTTTTGGCTGAAGACATTAAACGAGAGAAGTAAGCACAAGGATGAAGCTGCATCTTTTCTCCATGTCGTTGAGAGAGGATAGCTCCCACGGCAGAGTCTGAAGCATCCACTTCAACTATAAAAGGTAATTCAGGATTGGGATATACCAATACTGGTGAAGAAGTAAAGAGTTTAACTTTCCAAAAGCAGCCTGTGTCTCAGATGACCACACAAAGGGCACTCCTTTCTTTGTTAGTTGGGTAATTGGAGCTATCACCTTAGAGAAGTTCCTTATGAATTTTCTGTAAAAGTTGGCAAACCCGACAAATCGTTGGATTTCCTTAATGTTTCCAGGGGCAGGCCAATCTACCACTGGTTTAATCTTCTCGGGATCCATGCTCACTCCATCTGGAGAAATAATATACCCTAAGAACTGGAACTGGGCTTGTTCAAACTCACACTTCTCCAGTTTGATGTAAAGTCGATTCTGCCTTAATCTTTCAAAGACAGTGCAAACATGCCTGTGGTGCTCTTCCAGGTTATCGGAAAAGATAAGGATGTCATCCAGATAAGCAATAACAAATTGGTCCACCAGGTCTCATAAAACATCATTTATGAAGTGTTGAAAGGTCGCAGGGGCATTGCAGAGACAAAAAGGCATGACCAAGGACTCAAAATGTCCATATCTGGTTCTAAAGGCGGTTTTCCATTAGTCTCCTGGACGAATACGGACCAGGTTATATGCCCTCCGTAGGTCAAGTTTTGTAAACACTTTTGCACAACGAAGCCTTTCCAACATTTCCGAGATCAAGGGGAGTGGATAATGGTTTTTAATGGTGACCTTATTTATGTGCCTGTAATCAATGCATGGACGCAAGGTGGAGTCTTTCTTTTCAACAAAGAATAGGGCTGCTCCTGCAGGAGATGTTGAGTGTCTAATAAAACCCTTCTTTAAATTTTCATCAAGCCACTCCCTGAGCACTTTTAATTCAGGTTCTGACAGATTAAAAAGGCGGCCAAAATACCTTGGGAGCAGCTCAATGGGGCAATCGTATGGGCGGTGAGGAGGTAATTTATCTGCATTTTTCTTATCACAGACATCCCGGAACGCATGGTATTATGGAGGCAAGTTGTGATATGACTGGGTAGTTACCACACCATCTTGCAGGTCCTTGACCAGCGGAGAACTTATTTGGTAAGATTCCCTACAGTATTCCTTGCAGTGGGAAGATGTGAAATCTATGGTTCGTGTTCCCCAGTTGATAGAGGGATTGTGAGTGGAGAACCAAGGAATGCCCAAAATGACGGGAAATTTGGGTGATGTGATCAACTGAAAGCTGATGGTCTCATGATGGTCAGCCTCAAACTGGGTTACCACAGGAACTGTTTTATGGGTAACAGGTCCTGAGGATAAGGGTGAACCATCAACCGTCTCCATCTCAATAGGAGCAGATGTATTTCTGGCTTGAATGTTATTGCGGTGGGCAAACTCTATGTCCATAAAGAGTCCAGCATAGCAGAGCAGGGGATTTCACGGCCCTCAGAAATAAGCTTAATAGGGATGACAAAATGAGACCGTGGAGAATTTACTTTATTTTTTTCGAGAATCAATGGGGAGATAGACTGGGTAATAGAGTTGATTTGTTCAGGTAGGATCACATCAGTCGCCACAATTGTTCTTCTAACCTTGTTAGGACAGTTAACTGCTTAATGCCCAGAGTCTCCACAATATAGACAGAGGTTCTCCGAACGTCTTCTTTTTTTCTCCTGAAAAGAAATGGATCTCTTAATTGCATCAACCTGCATAGGTTCAGCTGTGTCAGAATCTGTAGAAACTCTTGGATCCTTCTGAATAAATTGACAAGCAGGGAAACGCCCCCATTACTTCCAAACATAACCAGCCTCTCCTTCCTCCTTTCTGTAAGCCTCTGATCAACTCGGATACATAGTTGGATGAAGGCTTCAAGATCATTAGGAGTCTCTACTCTGGCAAGCTCATCTTTTACCTGTTCAGAAAGCCCTTGGCGGAACTGACTCTTTTTTGCGCTGCTGGGTTCCAAGTGGTATCTGCCATCCAGCATCTGAATTCAGCTGTGTATTCAGCAACACAGCGTTTACCCTGCCATAAACTATGCAACTTTGCTTCAGCCGTAGCACAGCGGTTGGGATCATCAAAAACCTGATTCATTGCATCCACGAAATTCTGGAAATTATTCAGCATGGCACGGTCTTGTTTGATATAGGGGGAGGCCCAGGCTAGAGCTTCCCCAGTCAGGAGGTTGATAACAAACATTACCTTCTGTCTTTCAGAAACTAATGCAGTGGGTCGCATTTGGAAATGGATGCGACACTGGTTAAGAAAACAACATCTGTAATGGTGGCGGTCGCCATTAAACTTGGGTGGGTGAGGCATATGTGTGTTAGTATCATCTCGGGAACGCAGATGACACAGGCTCACCTGAGTCTAAGTACTAACCGGTTTTCACCAGAGCTCCAGATGGTGGAGACGGATTTAGCTGTGTGTTAGTACCAGGTCGTGGTCCTCAGGATCGCCCCACCAGGAGGTGAGCAAGCCGGGGTTCAGTAGCGGATGAGCCGGTAAGGATCAAACAGAAGCGTGGTCAGTAAGCAAGTCAAAAGGTCGGTAACGAGTTGTTGCAGGTTGGGATCAGGCAGAAGCGTAGTCGTGAAATAAGCCAAGGGTCGATAATGAGCAGTAGCAAATATAAACGGCAGCAGTGAAGACAGGAGCGAGATACAGGCTGAAGATAGCACAATATTCTGGCAAGGAGGAAGTGCAGAGACATGGCTTATATCAGGAAGTTCATTGGAGGAGCAAAGAGTTCAAGGTTCAGCTGAAATCAAGGTACAAGGCAGGGTTGTCTAAAGGATATGACAAGGCACTGTCTAGCATCTCAGATAGCTCAGAGAGAAGATTCATTGCCAGAAACAGCTGAGGTCCCGGGTATAAGTCCAGGTCCTGATAGTCGTCTATTTTTGTTTATAGCGCAAAAAAATAAAAACCGCAGAGGTGATCAAATACCACCAAAAGGAAGCTCTATTTGTGGAAAAAAAGGACATCAATTTTGTTTGGGAGCCACGTCGCACGACCGCAAAGTCAGTTAAAGCGACGCAGTGCCGAATCGCAAAAAGCTGTCTGGTCTTCGACCAGCAAAATGGTCCGGTCTGAAAGTGGTTAAAAATGATGATTAAAATCCACCCTGATGCTGTATATGAGAAAAGGGGCCTGAAGAGTCACTTTTTTTGCACAACTAGAGAGTACAAAATATTGATATACAATTTTATTTTAAGTTTTTCACTTTTGAAGTGGACCTGTACTTAACCACTTTCAGACCGGACCAATTTGCTGGTCAAAGACCAGACCACTTTTTGCGATTCGGCACTGCGTCGCTTTAACTGACAATTGCGCGGTCGTGCGACGTGGCTCCCAAACAAAATTAACGTTCTTTTTTTCCCACAAATAGAGCTTTCTTTTGGTGGTATTTGATCACCCCTGCGGTTTTTATTTTTTGCGCTATAAACAAAAATAGAGCGATAATTTTGAAAAAAACGCATTATTTTTTACTTTTTGTAATAATAAATATCCCCCAAAAATATATAAAAAAACATTTTTTCCCCTCAGTTTGGGCCGATACGTATTCTTCTACATATTTTTGGTAAAAAAAATCGCAATAAGCGATTATTGATTGGTTTGCGCAAAAGTTATAGCGTTTACAAAATAGGGATAGTTTTATAGCATTTTTATTAATAATTTTTTATTATTTTTTTTTTTTACTAGTAATGGCGGCGATCTGCGATTTTTATTGTGACTGCGACATTGTGGGGGACCCATCGGACATTTTTGACACATTTTTGGGACCATTGTCATTTATACAGTAATCACTGCTATATAAATGCAGTGATTCCTGTGTAAATGACACTGGCAGTGAAAGGGTTAACCAGTGGGTGGCAGTGTAGGGGTTAAGTGTTCCTAGGGGTGTGTTACTAACTGTGGGGGGGTTGGGCTTTCATTTAGTGTACACTGATCTCTGCTCCAATCACATGGAGCAGAGATCAGCGTCACTAGTTGCTAGGCAGAATGGAAAAATGTTGTTTATACAGCATTTCCTCCATTCGGCCGCTCCGTGAGACGATCGTGGGGATGCCCGCGGCGATCGAGTCCGCGGGTCCCGCGACCGGACTCACGGGGGTCCCGACCAGCGCGGGAGCGCGCCGCCGGCGGCGCGCTCCCGATGGCATGGCGGCAACGAATATTGGACGTACATGTACGCCAATATGCCTGCCCGTGCCATTCTGTCGACGTACATCGTCGTGCGCTGGTCGGGAAGTGGTTAAAAAGGTTCCCTTCCCTAAAACAGCCTTCTGTCGCTGCAAAAAAGATCTTGCAAAAATCAGCTTTCTCTTAAAGCTGAGCTCCAGAAAAAACAATTGGTCAAGGGTAGAGGAATGGCAGGAATCTCCAATTGTCAATTCAAAGAGCGTTTTTGTATTCTGTGAACAGACAATTAGGCTTTTAGTGAAGAGATGAGAGGAGTAGAGTGGCGGCTTCATGACATGATCCATCCACTGTACCAGGAGAGTACTTTTGTGTAGAATGAAGACAGCAGTCATCCAAGCACATGATGCTCACTATTTTTTTGTAAATTTGTTTTTATTAACAGTTTTTCAACACAAACAACACATATAAACATATGACCCAAACCCCCCCCCCCCCTCCCACCCATGCCCCTGTGCAGCCCCCCAGTCAAATACAAATCACTAAACACATTCATAGTCATAGTCAACAACCGTATGCCCCAGAGAAAAACTGGCCCCCCCAAAAAGTGATGATGCACCCTGACTCCAAATGCACAACAGAAAAACCCACAGAGCACATAGCATCAATCTACCCCGTGCTCCCATTGGCTATCCAGGAGTCCTCTCCCCACTCAGCAAACTAATTCAAAGTATCTTTGGCGTCTAGCCAGCCCTGCCACACTTTCTCAAATTTTTTGGAGCATCCCCTACTAAGATACGTGGCCTTGTAAAGTGGAAGTGCTTTGTTAATCAGGCTTTTCCAATATGACACAGTAGGTGGTTCAGGTTTTTTCCAATACAACAGGATGGCTTTACGCGCATAGAACAAAGACAGAGATATCATAGTTCTTTGTGCCCTTCTAGGAGCCAACTCCTCCACCAGCCCCAGCAAACAAACCGCGACCGTAAGAGGAATCGGCACCAAGAGGACTGTTTGGATGGTATCCGTCACTCCCCTCCAAAAGTCCCCAATCAGTGGGCACTGCCAAAATATATGATCAAAGCCAGCTCGGTCCTCCGTACACCTCCAGCACCCCGCCGCACCCGTACCATACATTCCAGCTAGCCTTGCAGGTGTGTAATGTACCCTGTATAGAATTTTATATTGAATAAGTCTATCTCTGGCCGACACCAGAGTCTGGAAGGGATAGGCCCACATGTCGTCCCAGTCCTCCCCCCCAAAGTCCGCCACCAAAGCGCTCCATGTGTCCCTACACTTTTGTACCACACTGGGCCTATCAACGAACAGCTCTTTGTATACCGCGGATAAGGGCTTCAAAAGGTCCCCCGTCCGCAGCACCCTCTCCAGAGGAGACACACCCAACTCCAAAGCATCCGAACCAAACTGGGTGAGGAAGGCGTGTCTCAACTGGAGGTAGCGAAAAAAATACCAGTTCGGTAAATTGTATTTCGTTTTCAGTTGATCAAAAGTGTATAGCCTGGTCCCCCCCACTATGTGCACAAGTTGTTTGATGCCAACCCTGGCCCATATCACCGGGTCAGGAATCGCACCAAAATGCGGCAGCCTGGAATTAAACCAGAGAGGGCCGTCCAGCACCCCCCTCTGTTCTTCATCAGGACCTGCGCCCTGTCCCAAGCTCGCACCGTTACTCGCATGGAGACCGTCAGGGAAGGAGAGGCCCCCAGACCCCTATACACCAGGTAGGATAAACTCTCATACGAGCCCATAAGGGCTGCCTCTAGTACCGTGGCGGAGTCCCCATCATCCCTCGTTAACCATCTCCTGGCGACCACCATCTGTCCAGCTATAAAATACTTAAAAAGATCCGGTAAAGCCAAGCCACCTTGACCCCAGGGCTCCTGTAAAACACGGAGACTTATCCTGGGATGCGCAGCGGCCCACAAAAACGAACTGAACAGACTGTTCACCCTTCTGAAAAAGGAGCAGGGGATCCAAACTGGCGTGTTTCGCAAATAGTATAAAAACACTGGTAAAACTTTCATTTTCAGTAGGTTAACCCTACCAATCAGGGACAGCGGCAAATGTTTCCATGCATCCAGTTGTACCTTCACCTTAGCCAGCAATGGAAGAAGATTGAGAGACATATAGTCACCCACTCTTGGGGACACCCTCACACCCAAATACCTAAACTCCTGCACCCATGCAATGGGGACCTTAGTGGTCGCCAAAGCACGAGCCCCCCCGTCAATAGCCATAACGTTTGACTTCTCCCAATTGACCCGAAGCCCGGAGTATGTGGCAAAGGTGTCAAGCACCTTAAACACAGCTTCCAAGGAAGGCCCTGCGTCCTGCAGAAACAGAAGCATGTCATCCGCATACAACGCTAAGCATTCCCTGATACCCCCTACCTCCAAAGCTCCAACCTCAGGGGACCTCCGCAAAGCTATAGCCAAGGGCTCTATTGCTAACGCAAATAAGGATGGAGACAGTGGGCACCCTTGACGCGTGCCCCTGCCCACTTCAAACTGAGAGGAGATCAAGGCACCTATTTTGATAACCGCCCGAGGGTTGCTATAAAGTAGAGAGATCCAAGTGACAAAAACCTCCCCGAAACCCATGTGCCGCAGAACTGCTAGCATATATCGCCAGTCTACAGAATCGAAGGCCTTAGCCATGTCGAGGGAGACCACCACTCTCTCGCCCGTCCTGTCATGTTCGACCTGCAGATGAGTAAACAGCCTGCGCAAATTGGTATCCGTAGACTTCTGCGGAATAAATCCCGTCTGATCTATGTCCACCAAGGTAGTGATGACTTGGGAGAGTCTGGTAGCCAAAATTTTTGTCAAGATTTTCAAATCTTGATTCAGCAATGCTATTGGCCTGTAAGACGAACATGACAGGGGATCCTTACCCGGCTTTGGCAGTAGAATAACCTGCGCCTCTAATTGGGAGTCAGGAAGACACTTGTGTTCAATACAGTAGTGAAAGAGACCCTTTAGCCGGGGTACCAAGTCCTCTAAATTTGCCCTGTACCATTCAACACAGAAACCATCGGGACCCGGAGACTTATGTGAAGGGAAGGACCTAATGGCCCTCTCAATGTCCTCCTCAGTTATATCAGCGTCCAACATGTCCCTGTCCCCTTCAGACAGCACCGGGACACCCAGGGACGCCAACAACCCGTCCAGCTCAAGTGAGCTGTAAGCCGGGAGAGGAGCATACAGGGTTCTGTAGAATTCCACAAAAGTGTCCAAGATAGCCACAGGATCTGTGAGAATGTCCCCCCGATCGTTTATGATGCAAGGTATGTTAGTCTGAACTCTCTGGTCCGCTACCAACATAGCAAGCAACTTGCCATTTTTGTCCCCCCGCTCAAAAAGGGATTCAGCCAGCTTTGTCCTAGACGTGTGAGCTAGCTCGGTGTAGTGGAGTGCCAAAACACGCCTCGCCTCCAGAAGTTCACCATACGTGACATCCGAATGGCTATTAGCATGTGCCAAAGCACACACCCTCTCCCTGTCCTGCAATTCCTGCTCTTTCTGATTATAGGACCTACGTGCCTGTTTAATAGCCGAGATATAGTGACCGCGCATGCAAGCTTTAAATGCATCCCACACCACGGTTGGGGCGGCAGATCCCACATTATCCTCCCAATACTGACCAAAGTGTGGCGCAACCTGAGTGGACACCTCCTCTACCTCCAGCCAGCCAGGGTTGAGTCTCCAGCCCCCCCCCTAGAACCTGAGGTGAGACCAATATGTATTGACAGGGGCGTATGATCAGACAAACCACCCGCTAAATATGTAGCTCCGCCCACCAGCTGCAACATTGATGCATTTGCGAACGCCAAATCAATCCTCGATGAGGGTCTATGCGTTTTGGAAAGATGCGAGTAACATGATGCTCACTATTAAGGGGAACGTATTATACTTTTGCTCTTCCAAAAAAAAAAAAAAAAAAATCGGCTTGGCTTAAAGGAGTTGCAAACCCTTGCGTTTTTTCACCTTAATGCATCCTATGCATTAAGGTGAAAAAATACCTGGCAGTGACCACGCCCCCCCCCCCCCCCATTTTACTTACCTGAGCCCTGGAACTTCACCCGGTGGGGATGCACTGTCTCTCTGCTCTGCTCTTGATTGGATAGATTGATAGCAGTGCAGCCATTGGCTCCCGCTGCTGTCAATCAGATCCAATGACACGGGCGCCGGGGCGGAGTCATACATTCGTGTCTATGGACGCTGAATGATGGACTCGGGAGCGCGCCTGCAAGGTAACCCCCCCCCCCCCCCCCCCCCCGGGAGAACGCTTCTCCTAGGGAGTTATCTGATGTGGGAAGGAGTCGCAAGAGCCGCCGGGGGACCCCAGAAGACCAGGTTCAGGGCCACTGTGCAAAACGAGCTGCACAGTGAAGGTAAGTATGACGTGTGTTTAAAAAGTGTAAGTTAACCTTCTCACAAAACACCCTAAACCTCAAATGACCTTTTTATTTTAAATATTTTAGAGATGTAACCTTTGTATAGGTAGATTACATTTTTGAATGAATATTATTGTTTTTCTTTTTTTCTTACTATTTTTTTTTTTCTACGGTACTTTACAATGATGATCCAAAAATGCAACATACTAGCAGGGGTCCTGACATTTTGAAAGTCTCAATCGCTGAAGCTTAAGTCCTAAAGATAGTTCAAACCTTTCCAAGGAAATTGTATACAATAACGTTTAGTACTTGGCCTTGTCTCGAAAGTAATGTCTAAAATTGGTTACACGTCTTGTAGTTTTCCAGCAAACGTGCTTCTCTATAATTCCACTCTCTCAGACTTCCCAGAATGTTTCACGCATTCGTATATAAAGAGGTCTTACAAAACAGACACCAGGTGTTACCTTTTATGATGTTTCCCGTAAGCCTAAGGACCAGTTCACACCACAGAAATGTTTTTTTGCATGCACGTTTTTGATGTGTTTCGGAGCATTTTTAGTGCAGTGCATTTTTTCACCCTCCTTTTTTTTTTTTTTTTCTTAACCTCAAATAAGGACGTGTGTTCCAGAGTGTTTTTTTGGTGTGTTCCGGTTTCAGTGCATTTTTGATATATTTTATCGTGTTCCACTATAGTCCAATGCAGGAAAAATGTTCTACTTTTGTTACTGGAACTGCAAGAACTGTACCAGGTGACTTTTTGAGCCTCTGCTTGATGCATGCTTCAGCTGCTAGGTGCTTCTGCTGTCAACTGTTTTTTCAGGTCCATTGACCCTTCTTAATTTTTCATGTGAGCCTGCCGCTGCTGTTTGGGGTATTTAGTTGCCCATCCCTTATTATTAATTAGGGACATCCAATGGCTTAAAAATGTAATTCCTGTGTTATATACTGTGCGATTAAGATGGAATTTTGATGTACCTGTAAATTCCATATCTTGGGGTACAGGGCACAGGTCCGTCCCTTCTTTTCTATGTAATCTCTGTATTTCTTGCAAAAAAAAAAATGGAGCCTTGGGGTTGGTAGGTTTATATAGATGATGCTGATGCATTCCCAGGAAAGCCAGTGTCCACACACCTGAAGGTAACTGTATATAAGCCATGGTCGACAAATCAATTCCTATGTCCCATACTGTATGGCAAGATATGTCATTTATAGATGTATGTCAAAATTCCTATTTTCAAATTGCCTGTAAAATCCCTTTCTGAGAGTACTTTGCAGGACACAGGTCTACCCCCTTGTCTCAGCCAGACATTGCTTGCTGACAAAACAAAAGTAATACTGGTGCTGGGTGGAGTAATGTAGGGCTTTGTCAAAGCTTTGCTATTTGCCATTGTCCAATCACCTGGAGACCGGGTGTAACCCAGTAGTCTGAGAATGAACTCTCCCGTGTTCTGTGATGTACTCAACGTGATTTTGCAGGTATATCAAACATTCAGTTTTTTGTTCGTTTCCCATCCTCTAAGCAAAACTACAGGGCACATTGTGTAATATGCTTCCTTTTGTAGACCAGTGACAGCAGTTGTATAAGCGTTATACAGTGATCATACATTACACTAATGTCTACATTTGCACAGTTGTCCCAGTCATCCTGATAATTATATCAGCACCAGATCTCAGAGGAACAATTGAAATGATTTGGCTTTTGACTAGCCTTACACGTTTTGGAAGCCCATATATTCAGCATTTATAAGCAGTTTCTCAGTAGCTTTTTTTTTTTTTTTATTAAACTTTTTTTTTTTTTTGTAATTTTGTGCTTCATTTTGGTTTGTTTCCTTTCTGCAGATCTTCCATATGACCTATGACCTTGCCAGTGCAGTGATGAGAATTATTAACTTGATTGCTATGATGCTATTGCTGTGTCACTGGGATGGATGCCTTCAGTTCCTGGTTCCAATGCTCCAAGACTTCCCAAGTAATTGTTGGGTTTCAATCAACAAGATGGTGGTACGTAGTCATCAGTTTTAAAACCGTTTTTTTAAACGTTTTTTCTCTGCTCTTGGACTGCACGCAGCAGTTTTAATGTAATGCCATATATTGATTTAGGCACTGCTTCCCCCAGAGTGCAAATAAATACTATGTAGTAATGCTTCAAAATTTTGCCATGCCACGTGGCTGTCACTTGAGCCTATTTTGGACAACCTGAGGTTGTAGTCTAGCTGTGCTTAGGAGGTTCACATTTCAATACCCCTACCTTCCCATCCCCTAAAATAGCACTGTCAATCTGTGATTCGATCTTGGTATGATGATAAATGTGAGCTTAATGGCTCCATTCACGCTTGTGCGTCTATTCATGCGACTTTGCACATGATATTTTCCATATAACTATTCATATATGTGCGACTTAAAGTCGTAATGACTTCAAAGCAGTTCATGCACTACTTTGGTCTGACTTTCATGCAACTTGAAGGCGCTAGAATTCAATGGTACCTCCTAAAAGTTGCATGAAAGTCATACCTGAATGTTATACAGTGCAACAGTTGTCCATTACCATGGATCAAAGCCAAAGTGGTATCCAAGTTGCACCCATTCAAAGTTGCATCAAGGTTGCACTCCAAATTTGTGCAACTTTGGAGTCCTACAAGTGTGAATGGAGCCTAAGGCCCGTTTCACACGGAGGCGTTTTTCAGGCGCTACAGCGCTAAAAATAGCGCATGTATAGCGCCTGAAAAAAGCAGCTCCTTTTACTCCAGTGTGAAAGCCGGAGGGGTGCGCTAGCAGGACGGTAAAAAAAAGTCCTCCTAGCAGCTTCTTTGGAGCCGTCTATTCACTGCTCCTAAACCGCTCCTACTCATTGAAATCAGTGGGGCAGCGGCGCTTTTGCGGGAGGTTTTAACTCTTTTTCAGCTGCTAGCGGGGGTTAAAACCGAATACCGCCAGTAAAACGACAGCAAAGCGGCGCTAAAAATAGCGTTACTTTACCGCCGACGCCAGCACCGCCCCAGTGTGAATGGGGCCTAACTGTGGATATAATGAAAAGATAATTAGCGGTCAAGCTAAATACCCTTCTGAAGGAATCTGCCATCGATTAACTCGGAGTACATGCTAGTTCCAGGGCATTGAAACTTCTTTAGGTATTTAACTTAATTTCCTATGTAAAGTGAGTTAAAGTTGAAAAAGTACAAGAGGCATATGTTTAATAAAGCACTGAGCACTGATGAAAATAACAAGTTAGAAGTAGTTGAACGCATTTTTAAATGCAGTGCAAATGCATATGGAAGGAAAATGTGTTTTTAATGATCCTAGTTTACACCATTGCAGTGCTTTCATGTGCATTTAAATTAAAGTGCTTTTTTTTTACACCGGAATGCATCGCAAATGTATGTAAATGCAACTTGTTAAAAAAAAAATAAAAAAAAAAAAATTGGCATTTACAAATGCATGTAAATGCTTATGCAGAGCCAAACACAGAATGTGTAAAAGAGCCCTTGGCTTTGGACAGAATCACTTTAGGCTGGGTTCACACTTGGTCACAGAGCGGCTCACAGCAGGGGTCCGGTGAATCTACATTCACCGTTTCAGGTCTGATTTCAGCCCGAATGTTTGGCTGAACTCGGACCAGAAAATTCCCAGGTCTCTTGTGCAATTCGCCGCTGCAGAGATCTGTGAACCAGCTCCATATAGAGCCGGTCACAATCTCCTGCTATGCAAATCTAATGCGGGGGAAACCCCTAATCCAATTTGCACAGGTGTGAACCCAGCCTAAAAGTGTCATGGTGATCTCTAATTTGATGCCACTGTTGGGCTCCATCAGAACCCGAAGGGGGTTGTTTGGATTAATGACATTCTATTTAGTAATTGGATAGTGTAGAAATAAATCGTAATACCGCATACACATGATCAGACTATCCGGCGGACTTTGCAGCGGTGGTCCGCCGGACTTTCTGAATGAGCGGACTTGCTCACACACTACCACCCTTACGAATGGACAATCCGCCGGACTTTCCAAATGAACGGACTAGCCCACACAGACTAAAGTCCGTTCATTTTGAACGTGACTTCAGGTACGACGGGACTAGTGAAGAAAGTCAATGTCGCCACTTTCATTGGCGAGATTGACACTTTGCGACCCCTGTCACCTGGTATAGGTTTTAAGGGTAACCCCTATGCTGAAAAACAGTGTGGGGGGTCCCCCCAAAGTCCATACCAGACCCTTATCCGAACACGCAGACCGACCGGTAAGGAAAGGGGGTGGGGACGAGCGAGCGTCCCCCTCCTGAATCATACCAGGCCGCATGTCCTCTACATGGGGGGGGTGGGTACTTTGGGGAAGGGGGGCGCCCTGCGGCCCCCCACCCCAAAGCACTTTGTCCCCATGTTGATGAGGACAAGGGCCTCTCACCGACAACCCCGGCCGTTGGTTGTCGGGTTTCTGCGGGCGGGGGGCTTATCGGAATCCGGGAGCCCCTTTAATAAGGGGGCCCCCGGATACCGGCCCCTCACCCTATGTGAATGAGTATGGAGTATGGGGTACGATGTACCCCTACCCATTCACCTGGGGGAAAAAGTGTCAATAAAAAAAACACACTACACAGGTTTTTAAAGTAGTTTATTAGGCAGCTCCTTCCAACTTATCTAAGCTCGTGTTTGCTCAAAAGAGCAGAAGATAGCAGAGGAGCCCGGCGAGAAGAACCGGAAAGCGCGGAGAAGACCCTTGGAGCTGCCTAATAAACTACTTTAAAAACCTGTGTAGTGTGTTTTTTTTTTTTTTTTTTTTTTTTTATTGACACTTTTCCCCCCCAGATGAATGGGTAGGGTTACGATGTACACCATACTCATTCACATAGGGTGGGGGGCCCGGATCAGGGGGCCCCTAGGGTTGTCGGGAAGAGGCTCTTGTCCTCATCAACATGGGGACAAGGTGCTTTGTGGTGGGGGGGGGGGCAGTTTTCGGCGTAGGGTTTACTCTTAAAACCCATACCAGGCGACGGGGCTCGCAAGGTGTCAATCTTTAGTCTGTTCATTTGGAAAGTCCAGCGGACTAGCACACAGATTGTCAGCCAAGTCCAGCTTTTGGGAAGAAAATGTCCGCTGGAGCCCACACACGGTCGAATCGTCCGGCGTACCAGTCAGCTGGATAGTCCGATCGTGTGTACGCGGCATAAGAAGCACCTGCAAATGTTGGAATATTTTTGTTGCTCACAGAAATGTTATGAGAGCCCTGCATATCTGTGAGCAGCCTTACACGTGTGCACATCCATGTCTTTTATTGCAGTCTGATCCTTCTCTTTCTATAAGCAGCAGGAATTTGCAGCAAAATACAGGTCCTTATTTGCATTTTTGGCCACATAAACACAAACTTTCCCTTTTTTTTTTTTTCCTGTTTTAAAAATAAAATTCAACATTTTGTGTTGTCCTGGTTATCATTATTTTCACTGCATTCAAGAGGAAGCAGGTGAAAAAGGCAGGGTCAGTTTTGATTCAATCTACTTTCAGTACATTATTATCTTTTGTAGAAAGACCACTAGGAGCAACTGGAGAATAAGGGATTAAAGGCAGAATGAAGACTGAATAATAGTGGAAACAAAGACAGAGCAAAGGAAAATGACAATTAGCCCCAGTTCACACTATGGATCGCACAGAAAAATGGTGCTCATTCCTGTGCAATTCACATGCGATTCAGTGAGGTCCAATACAAGCCCATTCATTTTGAATGGGCTCAAATCGCACTGCATTTGGAAACGCACTGGAACCAGATCACATGGTACTTTTGTACAATGCGATTTGGTGCAATCTAACGCTCTGGGTTTGAGGTGTCATTAACTTAACATTGAAACCCGCTGAAGATCCCAACTGCAGTGCGTTTTAAACGTGACGCGCACACTAGATTGAACAAAGTCATAGTCTTTGAAAATATTCTGCTTTCTGTTTTATTTTTCTGGTTAGAACATCTATTTATGCAATTTTGTCTTTTGTTACGTTAGTCTTTGATTCATGCTACAGTGAAATATTATACGTTTTTTTTTTTATAGAGCAGGGAAGGGGTTGGAGCCTCTGTCAGGTTTTTATTGCTGTGTGTGCCTCCATTGCCTCCCTCACTACCTTTTAACCCACTAGGACATGGGAAGTTATATTCTACCACAGCAACACAGATAGGAATGAAACATTTTGGGCAAAGGAAAGAAATATTAAAATGTCCGTTTTTTTTATTTATTACTATCTTTGAACCCATTGGGGAAATCCTCCCCCACCCCCCCATGGTTGCTATCCATGTGATAATGAAGAGATTCAAACCGCAATAAAACCCTTTCCCCATTCAATCTAAGGCTGGGTTCACATCATTGCCGCATGTGGCTCCCAGTTAGGGGTCCGATGCATCCCGGTTTACCGTTTCAGGTCCAATTTCAGCACAAATTTTTGGATGAATTCGGACCTGAAACGGACCAAAAGATGCACAGGACCCCTGTACAAATTCACACTGGAGCTGCTGCGGAGATATGTGAACTGGCTCCATAGAGAGCCGGTCACAATCACTTGCTATTGCGAATTGGATGTGGAGAAACCCTCACACAATTTGCATAGGTGTGAACCCAGCCTTACGCTAAAGTTTCATGTTGGTGCTTTTATAGCAGTTTTTTTCCATTGTGTTTTACCTACTACTGTCAAAATACTTGATTCCATTTCATCTGTTTGGACCATCTTTTTTTACATTTTTGTATATGGGAAGCAGATAAAAAGTATATGGAGTGCAGTGTATTTAATACATTATTATTCAGTCTTCATTTTGTTTCCACGTTGTCTTTTTTGCATAGGGACCAGTGAAAAAACAACCAGGTTAATAAGGATTGAAAACTTAATGGCGTCACCAACACCATTTAAAAAAAAAAAGTGCCAAAGACACACTTTCCTTACTTACGCAGGGAAAAGTGACACGGTCTCTGCAAAGATCATCACTCTAACCCCATATATTTACCTTTCCCATGTTTCCTTGCAGCTCCTTTGGGACTTCTGGGTACGGAGGATGTAACCTGCTTCCATATGCTAGTATGCCGTTTTATAAGCCCTTTGCTTGCCCTAAAGGGATTGTAAAGGCAGAAGGTTTTTTTTTTTATCTTAATGCATTCCATGCATTAAGATAAAAAGCCTTCTGTGTGCATCAGCCCCCCTAACACTTACCTGAGGTCTCTGTCCAGCGATGTCTACAAGTGTCTCAGCCGTCCGAGAGTCTCCCTTCTGATTGGCTGAGACACAGCAGCGCCGCCATTGGCTCATGCTGCTGTCAATCATAGTCAGGTAACCAATCAGGGGAGAGGCAGGGCCGGGGCGGACGCAGTGTCTGAATAGACACAGAGAGCTGTGACTCAGCTCGGGTGCCCCCATAGTGAGCTGCTTGCTGTGGGGGCACTGAACAGGAGGGAGGGACCAGGATCACAGACGTTAGACCCGAGAAGAGGAGGATCCATGCTGCTCTGTGCAGATCCACTGCAACAAAGTAGAACATGTTATTTTTATAAAAAAAAAAAAAAAAAAGAGCTTTTACAATCACTGTGTTACATGACCAGGGAATTTATATTACTGCTTCCCTGGGTCCCTGATCTTGATGCTGTCTGCAGAGGAACAAAGATGTAAGAGAGGTAAGGTAAGTATACAGGGATCGAGGGATGCCTTTTTTAGACATGGACACAGAGGTGAAGATTTACAAAAGCTGGTGCACTCAAAATCTGGTGCAGCTATGCATATTAACCAATCAACTTCCAGTTTTTATTGTCAAAGCTTAATTGAACAAGCTGAAGTTAGAAGCTGATTGATTACTATGCAGAGCTGCACCAGATTCTGTGTGTGTCAGTATTAGTAAATCTTTCCCAGTGTCTCTTTAAAGATGGGTTAAAGAAAGATGAAACATTGATCATACCTGGCTTTATTCCTGCTTGGTAATATTGGTAGGAAAACATTTGTGTGCATATACTCTCACATGAGAACTTCCTATTCATGAGTTTATTTTTCTAGTTCTCGTGTTTGCAGTTTACCAAACTGATGACATCTCAGTTTCATAAATTATCCCTGGTTAGCTGGGTTCTGCTGGGTATGTTAACAAAGCTGTACATCTTGGTGATATTTTAAATGGTGTGTAATGAAGGGGTTAAGACCTTGAAGCTGCCATTGTAACTAAGCTTGGCACAGAAGTCCGGTGCCAGTCAGCCGCGACCTGGCACATGAGAACCCACGGAGGGGTAGAATAAAGGGATCAGTGACTTGGTGTGTGTGTGAGCTGAAATCGCATGGCTCAGCACAAGAATAATAATAGATTTTTCTCTCCTCTTCTCTACCCCTCTTTGCTTCACCTCCTTGTTGCTCCTCCTAATGTCTTTACATGATTCTGGAATTCGGTTTTACTCCATGCCCATGCTAACCCTTTGTTTTCACTGTGCCTTTTGTAGTCATTTCTTGATCTGCAAGTCCAGTAATTTCTGAGTGTTTCCTCCATCAGTGTTGTCGCTCCCTCTGTGTTGCACGTTATTTCTGTCTACATGGTTGGAAGCATTGTCTTGTCAAGTCCATCTGATTCCCCCCTTGCAGAGTCTGTTTGCATCATTCTCCCTGCTTTCTCTTGCTCTTTCTCTTCTTTCAGCCCCAATGATGTCCCTCCGTTCTGCTACTTGGGGTAATGTGTGCCCACGGCAGTTTCTGTAGCTTGCTCTCTTGCTTTGTATGTGTATAGAGGGTTATATGGGGGACACAGCTGAGAGACGCAAGTCAGTGATGCATGTATATGGGACACAGTGTTTGCACATGTGTGTGGGTGCACTTTGATGCTCGCTCCTACATGGTTGCAGCATGCCTCTTTACATGAATACTTGAATACATAAGGCCCATGTTCTTTACACTACATACATATACACATCTGTGGCATGCTTCATCCATGCCACATGTCAGCACGGGCACGAAGAACTTGAAATATGCACTTTTCCTCTGGCGATTAGGTGAACTCTTGTAGAAATGCCCATTTTTCTAGTTAGATGGGTGACGCTGATGTGACAAGAAATTAACATTTCCTTTTTTTTTTTTTCCTTTTTGTTCCTATGCCTCCACACAGAATGACTCATGGAGTGAGCTATACTCCTTTGCCCTGTTCAAGGCCATGAGCCACATGCTGTGCATTGGTTACGGGCGCCAGGCCCCAGAAAGCATGACTGATATTTGGCTTACAATGCTGAGCATGATAGTGGGAGCTACATGCTACGCCATGTTCATTGGACATGCCACCGCTCTCATCCAGTCACTGGATTCATCCCGTAGACAGTACCAAGAAAAGGTAAGTTTGCTTTTATTAATCACCTCATGTCCATTGCACCTATTATGAGTAACCTTGGGAGTATTGTATTGTATTCTACGTATAAGTTTTGTATGCTAGGTGTTCTATCCATATTTTATGTGAACAAAGTACTTTTTTTCATGTTTTACTTCCCTTGACACATTATTGGCTGCTGTGCTTACCACTGATTTCTCTGAAATAGGAAACAGCTGACTGCCTCTTCTTTTTTTTCTTGCAAGCGTCACAGCATATCAATGCCTGTGGCAAATCTGACAGGAAATCATCCAAGCTTTTGATATCAACTGAATGAGGGGGGAGTGCTTTATAATTTGATTTAGAAAAGAGGATTGATAAAAATACACTACTAGATTAACTCTACCTACCAGCATTAATGATTATTTATCTACTGCTGCTCTTACTGATACAATCCCAAATTTTATAAGTTTGCCTGGAACACAAAAGCAACTTTGATGCTACAAGTGGTTTAAATATAGCATCTTATTTTAATTACAACTAATAAGTATAATACGCACCCCAATTTAAGAGGGAAGTTTCAGGGAAAAAAAACTATTTTTTAAAAATAAACCACTTTGAAGCAAAATAATGGTCAGTGAGCATCAATGCAGCCTAATCTGTACCTATCTGCAGCTTCAGTGCAGCCTGATCTGTGCCCATCTGCAGCCTGATCTGTGCCCATCTCTCCCATCAATGCAGCTCACCATCTCACCATCTCTTGCAGGAAATCACTGAGCCGTCATCGGTTAACTCGGCTCTCGGTCATTTGGCAGTCACATACACAGTCCAGCCTCTGTCATTGGACCAGCTCCTGTGATAGAACACTGGTCCAATGCCGGTGGCTGGACTGTGTGTGTGATGTGCGAGCAGAGTTAAAGCCAAGTGGAAAGGGGATGACTGCTTGGTGATTTCCAGCGGCACTCGTCCCCCCTCCTTCCCTTCCGAGGTACACTGTCAGTGTGTATATATAACACGCACCCGCGACTTCCCCCCTGTTTTCAGGGGGAAAAAAGTGTGTGTTATATGCCGATAAATATGGTAATTACAACTTCATAATAAACTAGTTTTTTTGCTGCATATGTTTCCTATGTGTATTTGACAATTGTCTTTTTTGCAGTACAAGCAAGTTGAACAGTACATGTCCTTCCACAAGCTGCCTGCTGATTTTCGCCAAAGGATTCATGATTATTACGAGCATCGCTACCAGGGAAAGATGTTTGATGAAGACAGTATTCTGGAAGAGCTAAATGAGCCTTTGCGAGAGGTATAGAGCTGGAGTGGGGGAGGGGTATAAAATAACAGTTTGGGTAGCACTGTCCTTTGTGCATAATTCTGATAGTATTGGATATCATCATAATGTGCACTTAGAATGTATGAGAGATTGTATGAGTTAATGATTTGTTTTAGAAGGGTCAGCCAATGTATATGGATGCATTCTTTAATAATTTATGAACACAGACCATATAGATCTTTATGATTTGTGAAAATCTGATAGCTGCTATTTGTCTTGATAGGCCTGGTTTTATCACTCAACTGTTTACCTTCTTTTTAGTTAATATCACATTACTTCCTTTTAGTTGTGGCTTTATTCACACTATGGAACGTGGTAACTGCTATGCATTTTTCATGTGCTGTACTGTGTTTTGAAAGGGTCCAATTTAGCCTGGATGGGGTCTAATAAGGTAACCCGTACATGATGCAGCATGTTAGATTTTTTTCAAAACCTACAGCAATACAGCTAATATGTGAGAATGTTCAGCAGTTAAAAGCTTCTCTTTGTGCATTACAAATGACCGGTATGAGCACGTTATAGTGCATTTTTACATTCCGATAAATACTTGGGTATAATCACGTATAAATGTGTTATGTGGATCAAAGTATATTTTTTATTCCAAAGCACAACAGTTTTAATAGAGTACGTAAATTACACTTGCATTCCTAATCATCTTACCAGAAGTCATTGTAGCTTCTGGAATCAGTAGCCTGTATATTGATACTCCTCGTCGTACAGTACAGAGTGTTTTATGCAGCTATCATCAGATGATTGGACAGAAGAAGCTGGGCTGGCCTGTAATGTTGCTATGAGCACTGGATCCTGCATGAGTGCTAACTTTGACGCATGGTAAGTTAGCCAGGGGGTGCTCTACAGGTCCAGGGCCATTGTCAGCGGTAGAGCTGGAAAACTCCTGGGGTGAAACCAGGATGGGGTCTAGTTTACATACTTCTGCTTGCATGAACTAATGTGGAATCTCTTAACATCTCTGCCGAGAGTGGTAGAAATCCTAAGATGAAGAGGGAGTTTGGCATGCAGTGGTGGACCGTCCATGCAGGGCACAGGGGTGCTGCTCCCCTAATCAATGTACCCGGCCCCTAATCTACATGCAGGGCACTGGATGCATGGATTTCATTGGGGTTTTTTTTAAGCACATGATTGGCTTAAAAAAAGGGTAGGTTCAGGGAGCAGAGCACTGCGCCCATCGCAGCCGCCTGTCTCCCGTTGGGGTGGTGTTTGCCCAAATACTGAGCATCAGCTTCCACTGATGGCATGTGACTTTTCCAACAGGTTGTCATAGACCGACACAGACATATATATTGGATAGTAAATCCGTGATACGAGAGGAGACTGAAGGAGTGAGCTGAGGGGTAGAGAAATAGATTTGAGTGTCATCAGCGTAGAGTTGATATTGGACAGCTGACCCAGGGAGGAGGTGTAGGTTGAAAATAGGAGAAAAGGTCCAAGAACAGAACCTTGGGAGACCCAACAGAGAAAGGAAGAGGGGAGGAGAGGAGAGGAGGAATAGAATTGTAAGCAACGCTTGAGGTGTGGTTGGTTAAATAAGAGAATCAGTGAAGAGTACAGTCACGAAGACCAAAGGCGTGCTGTTTTTTGAGGAGGAGGGGGTGATCAACCGCATCAAAGGCAGCAGAGAGGTCCAGAAGTAGGAGTACAGAATAGTATCCATTGGTTTTGGCCGTTAGTAGATTGTTTGTTAGTTTTAGAAGAGCAGTTTCTGTGGAGTGTTAAGGACAAAATCCACACTGAAGGGGATCAAGAAGGCTATTATTGGGAAGGTGGTTGCTCAGTCAGTTGTAGACCAGACGTTCAACGAGTTTGGATAAAAAGGGGAGCAAGGAGATGGGGTAAGCTTGGATGGGTCCAGTGAGGGCTTTTTAATCATGAGGCTGACAAGTGCGTGTTTTAGAGAGTTGGGGAAGATGTAAGAAGAGAGGGAGAGATTGAAGATGTGGCTTAGAGAGTGTAGAATAGAGCCAGAGGGTGAACATAGCATTGGGAGAGAATAGAATCCAGGGGGCAGGTGGTAAGATGGGCGTTGGCAAGTAGATTAGCAACCTTGTCTATAGTGGTGGGGTTGAAAGAGGGAAGCATTGATTGTACCTGTGGGCATGAAGTGTAAAGCGTGGAGGGTATCTGAACAGTAGAGTTCTCGCAAATTGTATCAATCTTCTGTTTGAAGTGATTGGCAATCTCCTTGGCAGTGAGTGGGTTGGTGGGGGAAGGCAGTGGAGGACGAAGTAGAGAGTTGAAGGGGACAGGATGATCAGGTGTTAATGAGAGAGATAAAGTAGGTCTTCTTGGCAGTGAGGAGGAAGAACATGTATTTTTGGAGGGCAGATTTATAATGGCTGAAATCTGTCTGGGACTTCGTCTTACACCACATGTGCTCAAGAGCATGGTTGTGTTTTTAAGACTTCTAGTGTCATCTGTTTGGCAAGGTTGAAGGGGATGGGGCCTGATTCTGTGTGTAGTGAGGGGCCAATGTGTCCAGTGAGGGTAGAAGTGTATTGGACAGAAGTGGCAACACATGGCAAAAACAGCTTCCAGTCCCCGCGTTCTTGGCAGATTACTTACCTGGGCTCCGAGTAGACAACAGTGCCTGGCGCAGAAGGCTTCCTCTCCCTCTCCACAGCAGCAGCTGTTGTGAATACCCCTCTGCGGACACCTTTTGCACCACACATGGCAGATTGCAAAGGAAACTTACAAGGGAAACTCGCTGGTTCAGACTGAGCATGTGGTTGTATGGGGTGTGATCTAACTTTATAGGGCCTTAGTTCTCTCTGTTTTGGATAGTTTACACCAATTTGACACTCCTGCTTTCCTATGGATTTTCTGCTGGCCCTTCAGTTGCTCAAATCTTTTTCATATATTGATCTAGAAAGGAATTTCAAGCAGGTGTGTGTGTTTGTATATATATATATATATATATATATGTGTGTGTGTGTGTATGTATGTGTGTATATATAATATATATAATATATATATATATATATATATATATATATATATATATATATATAAAATTATATATTCTAGAATAAATATATTTACTCCAAATGGGTATTATATTGGGTTTGTATGCCCTAAAATTAATGGGAGAGCTGACAGCGCAGTACTGTAGAAGAATACTAGACAGACAAGTCTGCTATAATGTGCTAATATACTGTGCATACCTGCACATTAAGGCTAAAATTTCCTGGGGCACAATTGAGGAGACTTTTTGTGGAGGTTTAATTCAACTTTAAGAACACTATTGCTACCCTTATTGATGCTGCACACTCCTGTTTAGAGTTGGAGCATCCAGAGTTTGCTCACCTTCAAGGTCTCCCACATGGGGTACTTACAATAACCCAAACCTGCTATGACCTTTGAAGTCCACTCAGTCTTAGAGGCTGTTCTATAGGGTGACTGGCCAGATCCTCAGGATGAGCCTCCTCTCTACCCATATTGTGAACTTGAGGAACCCGGGAGCATCAGCCAAGCACGTTGGTAAATGTTAACAGTCCTTTTTATTTTCAATAAAGGCTAACAGAAAAATTGCTTGCTTCAGATACAAAATAGTACATCAATTTGTACAAAATTAAGGGTTGGCTCACTGCTAATCACACTCTTCCTTACAGGGTTTTTGGAAGCTCTCTTTTGCCTCTGAAAAGAGGTCTGAAAGAGCAGTTTAGCAGCTGTTCTGATGCAGACACCTTAACCCCTTCTTGACCAAAGTCCCTGTAATTAGGATTTGGAAGTTCTTTTTCCACCCAAAGGTATCTCTGAATTCTGGGTCCCTAATGAATACGTATAATAAAAAAAATGTACAGCGCTGCCCGCCAATCCACTAATAGTAATAATGAATTGTGAAAAACAAATCGAGCGAACAAACCAAAAAATGTGACATTTTGAACCTCAATTAATTGTCCAATTCAAACCACGCATGATCATCAAATTTAAAGTCCCATTAACAAACAATTGTGTCCGAATCCTCTTCTTTACAAATCGAATTGTGTACACTCTTCACCCTGTGATTCTCCAAAAAGCTTGAATCAAGGACCTCATCTAAGCTCTGAGGTCAAAGTCATATAAGTCTGTCTCGGGGTGAGATTTAATTACCATAAGCGGTATTCCCAAGCCAAACTCGGGATCCCATCGCTGGATCCATGGAGGGGGCTATTTACCTTGTCCCCTGGATCCAGCAATGTCTCCCCGCTGTGATCAGCGAGCCGCCATGTCTCGCTCGATCTGTGACAGCGCAGAGCTCCGTTCCCTGCGAGTGTTGCGACACACGGGGATGGAGTTCGGCGCCAAATTCAAAAAATAAAAAACACAGTATAGATACAGTATACTGTAATCTTACAGATTACAGTATACTGTATCAAATAATTACACATCCCCTTTGTCCCTAGAGTGGTTTGTCCAGTGTCCTGCATGTAGTTTTATATTATAAATACTGTTCTTTATGCCAGGAAACTGGAGATTGTCCATAGCAAACAAAAAATGTCAGTTTACATCAAAAGTGGTTATAGACCAGCTAGAAAACAGCGATAATAAATTAGAATCACTTGCAGAATTGAGCGATAGCAATTTGTGAGGAAATTCATTATCGAACACTAAAAGTAATGACAGCGACAATTCTGCAACTGAGCAAATTTCAGTGTTTTTGATGTGATTACATTATTGAATAATTTTTATTATTTGTTATTATTTGTAGTTATTTATTTTAATATATATATTATATTATAATTTATGATTTCATATTTCAAATTTGATCATACCCGGGATGTCTATTAGACTCTTGGATGGATTTAAGTGAATTATTTTTAAGAATTACAGGCCTACAATATAAAACGCCAAATTTCTATGCAAAATAATGGTACTGCTTTCAGCACCTAAAATCCGAAATAATCATACCACCAGGGAGGTTAAGGGGGAAAGTGAACTGGCAATACCCATATCCTTCACCCGTATCCAGATCATTTGCTGTGTACATAGTTACATAGTTAGTCAGGTTGAAAAAAGACACAAGTCTATCCAGTTCAACCAAAAAAATATATATATACTATATATATAATAAATATATATATATATATATATATATATATAATATATACATACACACACACACACACATACATATATACATATACCAGCCCATATACCCAATTCTATACCCACAGTTGATCCAGAGGAAGGCAAAAAACCCCAGCAGAGCATGATCCAATTTGCTAAAGCAGGGGAAAAAATTCCTTCCTGATCCCCCGAGAGGCAATCGGATTTTCCCTGGATCAACTTTACCTATAAATTTTAGTACCCAGTTATATTACGTACACTTAGGAAATAATCCAGGCCTTTCTTAAAGCAATCCACTGAGCTGGCCATAACCACCTCTGCAGGGAGTCTATTCCACATTTTCACAGCTCTTACTGTGAAGAAACCTTTCCGTATTTGGAGATGAAATCTCTTCTCCTCTAGACGTAAAGAGTGCCCCCTTGTCCTCTTTGTTGACTTTAAAGTGAATAACTCGACACCAAGTTCCCTATATGGACCCCTTATATATTTGTACATGTTGATCAAATCCCCCCTTAATCTCCTCTTATCAAGAGTGAATAAATTCAGTTCCTCTAATCTTTCCTCATAGCTGAGTTGCTCCATGCCTCTTATCAGTTTGGTTGCCCTTCTCTGCACTTTCTCCAGTTCCCCGATATCCTTTTTGAGAACTGGTGCCCAAAACTGAACGGCATATTCCAGATGAGGTCTTACTAATGATTTGAACAGGGGCAAAATGATATCTCTCTCTCTGGAGTACATACCTCTCTTAATACAGGAAAGGACTTTGCTCGCTTTGGAAACCGCAGCTTGGCATTGCATGCTATTATTGAGCTTATGATCTACCAAAACCCCAAGATCCTTCTCCACTATGGATTCCCCCAGTTGTACTCCCCCTAGCGTGTATGATGCATGCATATTCTTAGCCCCCAAGTGCATAACCTTACATTTCTCAACATTAAACCTCATCTGCCACATAGTCACCCAATTAGACAGAGCATTGAGGTCTGCTTGTAAATAGGTGACATCCTGTAAGGACGTTATTGCACCGCATAGCTTGGTGTCATCTGCAAAGACGGAAATGTTACTCTTGATCCCAGACCCAATATCATTTATAAAGATATTAAAAAGTAAGGGTCCCAGCACTGAACCTTGGGGTACACCACTCATAACCTTAGGCCATTCAGAGTAAGAATCATTAACCACTACTATTCTGTCTTTTAGCCAGTTTTCTATCCATCTACAAACTGATGTTTCCAAACCTGTAGACTTTACCTTACACATGAGCCGTGTGTGCGGAACAGTATCGAACGCTTTTGCAAAATCCAAATATATCACGTCCACTGCCACCCCTCTGTCCAAGGTTTTACTTACCACCTCATAAAAAGAAATCAGGTTTGTCTGACAACTCCTGTCTTTCATGAATCCATGCTCTCTGTTGCTCAAAATATTTTTTTCCTGCAAGAACTCATCTATGTGGTCTTTTATTAACCACTTCAGCTCCGGACCAATAAATACCTTAAGGACCAGAGGTCTTTTTGCAATTTCGCACTGCGCTGCTTTAACTGGTAATTGCGCGGTCATGCAATATTGCACCCAAACGAAATTTGCGTCCTTTTCTTCCCACAAATAGAGCTTTCTTTTGATGGTATTTGATTGCCTCTGCGATTTTTTTTTTTTGCGATATAAATGGAAAAAGAGCGAAAATTTTGAAAAAAAAAGATATTTTCTTCTTTTTGTTATAAGAAAAATCGAATAAACTAAATTTTAGTCATACATTGAGGGCAAAATTTATTCAGCCACATGTCTTTAGTAAAAAAAATGTCAATAAGCGTATATTTTTTGGTTTGCGCAAAAGTTATAGCGTCTACAAACTAGAGTACATTTTCTGGAATTTACACAGCTTTTAATTTATGACTGCCGATCTCATTTCTTGAGGTGCTAAAATGGCAGGGCAGTACAAATCCCCCCCAAATGACCCCATTTTGGAAAGTAGACACCCCAAGGAAATTGCTGATGGGTATGTTGAGCCCATTGAATATTTATTTTTTTTGTCCTAAGGGATTGAATAATGACAAAAAAAAAAAAAAACAATTTTTTTTTACAAAAAGTTGTCACTAAATGATATATTGCTCACACATGCCATGGTTATATGTGGAATTGCACCCCAAAATATATTCCGCTACTTCTCCCGAGTATGGGGATACCACATGTGTGGGACTTTTTGGGAGTCTATTCGCGCACGGCACCCCGAAAACCAATCACCACCTTCAAGATTTCTAAGGGTGCAAATTTTTGATTTAACTCCTCACTACCTATCACAGTTTCGAAGGCCATAAAATGCCAAAATAGCACAAAACCCCCCAAAATGACCCCATTTTGGAAAGTAGACACCCCAAGCTATTTACTGAGAGGCATGTTGAGTCCATGGAATATTTTATATTTTGCCACAAGTTGCGGGAATATTACAAACTTTTTTTTTTTTGCACCAAGTTGTCACTAAATGATATATTGCTCACACATGCTATGGGCAGAAGTCAAATTACACCCCAAAATAAATTCTGCTGCTTCTCCTGAGTACGGGGATACCACATGTGGGGGACTTTTTGGGAGCCTAGCCACGTACGGGACCCCGAAAACCAAGCACTGCCTTCCGGATTTGAATATAAAATGCTACCAAAAAACCTGTTAGCGATGGCAGGGATCAGGCCTGACTCTGCGATCGCTGCAGTTATGTGTTTAGTGTTTTGTAAGTGACAGTGATCGATCGATACTGCACTTGGGTGGGCTGGGCAGAGGGGCAAAACGCAGGTGCCAGCAGGTATTTGGGCTGATCCCGCTAACAATGCGTTTTTTTGGAACCTTAAACTGCTGGGGACGCTAGTATAGATCTGATCAGATCAGATATTGATCTGTTCAGATTCTATACCACTACGGGAGGTGTATGCTTTGCGTGTGGGTGTTAGCGGTACTGGCACTAACCTAGCGCTGCCTGGGGCGACGCAGACCCTGACCCTAAAACCTAATTGATATCACCCGCCGGGTGATCAGGGGGTTAAACCTTTAACACTTATACGGTGATCAGTGGTGAAAGGGTTAACTAGGAGCAATCAGGGGGTTCAAATTTTTATTAGGTAGTATATGGGGGTCCCTGGCGCTATATAAAAACCTGACGGGGAACCTAAATAACTAACTGGCTAACCAGCGTCACCAGTGACACTTATACTGTGATCGCTGGTGAAAGGGGGTGAAAGGGTTAACTAGCAGCAATCAGGGGGTTAAAACCATTATTGGGTAGTATATCGGGGTACCTAGCGCTATAAAAACCTGGCGGTGAACCTAAAAAAATAACTAGCTACCTAGCGACACTAGCGACACTGATGCAGCGTTCAGAAAAATTATCGCTTAGTGACACTGGCAAAAGGGGGTGAAAGGGTTAACTAGCGGCAATCAGGGGGTTAAACCCATTATTGGGTAGTATATCGGGGTACCTAGCGATATAAAAACCTGGCGGTGAACCTAAAAAAATAACTAGCTACCTAGCGACACATGCAGCGATCAGAAAAATGATCGCTTAGTGACACTGGCAAAAGGGGGTGAAAGGGTTAACTCTAGGGGCAATCAGGGGGTTAAATCTTTATTGGGGGGTGATAGGGGGCTACCCTGGACCTAACACTAACTGTCCTGACAGTTTTTACTGTCACAACTGACACTGAATGCATTGATCAGTAAAGAAATGATCAATGCAATCAGTGACACTGTGACTGGGGGGGGAGGGGGGGCGGGGGGGGATCGGGGGGCGATCGGGGGGGGGGATCGGGGGGGGGGTTTGTGTGCCTGTGTGTACCTACATGTCAGTGTAGTGTTGGTGCACACTTACTTTTACTCTTCTCCTCGTAGTCCGGTCAAAAAGACCGCCCCGAGGAGAATGACATCACTTCCTCCTTCCTGTGTAAACAATACACAGGGGAGGAAGCTTCTCATTGGCCAGGAGCGATCCAGAGGGGGTGGCCGAAAACCAACGGCCATCCCCTCATCACGGAGCGCTCCTGGACCGAATCGGACCGCCGTAACCAGCGGGAGGGGGTCCGATCGGACCCCCCACCCGCTGGAAGGCAATCACGTAGATGTACGTGATTATGCCTGCCTGTGCCATTGTGCTGACGTACATTGGCAATACGGCGGTCCTGAAGTGGTTAATCCCTCCAGTATCTTCCCAACTATAGAAGTTAAACTAACGGGTCTATAATTACTTGGTAAAGACTTTGTTACCTTTTTAAATATAGGCACCACATTGGCCCTGCGCCAATCCAGTGGTACTATTCCTGTCATTAATGAGTCCCTAAAAATTAGATACAATGGCTTTGAAATTACAGAGCTCAATTCTTTTAGGATCCGTGGGTGGATGCCATCAGGTCCAGGTGCTTTCTCCACCTTTATTCTGGACCATATCATTTATGAGCCATTGTGGATTAGGGGCTGCGTCAGTACCACCCCCATTGTGGACATGAGCTCCCCCATGCTCCTTTGTATACACAGAGCTGAAGAAAGTATTTAATAAGTTAGCCTTCTCTTTGTCCCCAGTCACCCACTCCAGATTATTTTGCAAAGGGCCTACATGCTCAGACTTAACCTTTTTACTATTAATATATTTGAAGAATTTTTTGGGGTTTCTTTTGCAATCTGTCTTTCATTTTGAATTTTTGCATCCTTGATTTCCTTTTTACATATTCTGTTAAATTCCTTGTAACATTTAAATGACACTAGTGTTCCTTCATTTTTATATTTTTTGAAAGCTCTTTTTTATAGTTTATAGCTTTTTTAACTTTGGCCGTGAGCCACATCGGCTTTATTTTTAACCTTTTAAACTTATTGCCCATGGGAATATACTTTGCCGTGAGATCACAAACAAGCTTTTTGAAGGATTCCCATTTCTGTTCTGTGCCCATTGGTGCCAATATTCTCTCCCAGTCTAAGTCCTGGAGAGCAGCCCTCATCCTTGGAAAATTTGCTCTCTTGAAATTAAGTGTTTTTATCTTTCCCGTATGTGATTTTTGCTTACAGCTAACATCAAATGAAATCATGTTATGGTCACTGCTACCCAGATGTTCCTTTATCTGAACATTAGTAATACGTTCTGCATGGTTTGAGATTACCAGGTCCAACAGAGCATCATTCCTAGTTGGGGCCTCAATAAACTGTACCATAAAATTGTCCTGTAATAGGTTTACAAATTTTTGCCCTTTAACTGTCCCAGCAGTGCCATTACCCCAGTCAATTTCTGGGTAGTTAAAATCCCCCATTATTATCACTGTCCCAGCCCTTGCAGCCCTTTCTGTCTGTGCAAGGAGCTGAGTCTCCACCTCCTCATTAACCATTTGCCGACCGCCGCACGACGATGTACGTCGACAGAATGGCACGGGCAGGCATAAGGGCTTACATGTACGTCCTTGCCTGCCCGCGGGTCGGGGGCCCGATCGGGCCCCCGCCCGGTGCCTGCGGCGGTCGGTATTCGTTCGGGAGCGATCCCGGACGAGGGGGCGGCCATTCATTCATGGCCACCCCCTCGCGATCGCTCCCGACGAATGAAAATGTCCGGTGACATCACTTCCTCTCCTGTAATGTAAACACAGGAGAGGAAGTGATGTATTCTCTCCTCCGTGTCGGTATTTTTCGTTCCGGCACTGAGGAGAGAGCATCGGTGAGTTGCACAAGCACTACACTACACAGTAGAACATGCCAGGCACACTCACACCCCCCCTTTACCCCCCGATCACCCCCCAATTACCCCTGCCCCCCCAGTCACAGTGACACCAATTGCTTTTTTTTTTTTTTTTTTGCATTGGTGTCATTTGTGACTGTAATAACTGTTAGGGCAGTTAGGGTTAGCCCCCTTTAGTTCTAATGTGCCCCCCTAACCCCCCCAATAAAGGTTTAACCCCGTGATCACCCCCCCTCGCCAGTGTCACTAAGGCTGGGTTCACATTGCAGCGGTTTATGAGAACGAATGTGATTCGCACCGCACTGCAGTGCAAATCACATCCGATCTCTGTGCGATTCGAGTTCAGCCATACAGATAGTATGGCTGAATTCATGTCGCACCCGCCGCAAATTCGCACGGGACCCTTTTTTTGGCCCGCAGCAGAATCGGATCGCATGGGTGTTCACACCATGCGATCCGAGTTTGCAGATCGCACTGCGATATGCGAACTGATCTGGGGGTGTCATTAACATTTCACTGACACTCCCAGCAGTTCGCATAGGGCAGTGTGAACTGCCGCCGGGAGGCATGCGATGCGGGAACCCGCCGCGGATTCATGGCGTTCCCGCATCGCTCCAGTGTGAACCCAGCCTAATAAGCGATAATTTTTCTGATCGCTGTATTAGTGTCACAGGTGACGCTAGTTAGGCAGGTAGGTATTTAGGTTCGCCGCAGCTTTTTATAGCGCCAGGGACCCCCATATACTACCGCATAAAGCCCCCTGATTGCCCCCTAGTTAACCCTTTCACCAGTGATCACCATATAACTGTTACAGGTGACGCTGGTTGGTTAGTTATTTTTTTATAGTTTCAGGGCACCCGCCATTTATTACCTAATAAAGGTTTAACCCCCTGATCACCCGGCGGGTGTCATTTGTGACTGTAAAAACTGTTAGGGCAGTTAGGGTTAGCCCCCTTTAGTTCTAAGGTACCCCCCTAACCCCCCCAATAAAGGTTTAACCCCGTGATCACCCCCGTCGCCAGTGTCACTAAGGCTGGGTTCACATTGCAGCGGTTTATGAGAACGGATGTGATTCGCACCGCACTGCAGTGCAAATCACATCCGATCTCTGTGCGATTCGAGTTCAGCCATACAGATAGTATGGCTGAATTCGTGTCGCACCCGCCGCAAACTCGCGCGGGACCCTTTTTTTGGTCCGCAGCAGAATCGGATCGCATGGGTGTTCACACCATGCGATCCGAGTTTGCAGATCGCACTGCGATATGCGAACTGATCTGGGGGTGTCATTAACATTTCACTGACACTCCCAGCAGTTCGCATAGGGCAGTGTGAACTGCCGCCGGGAGGCATGTGATGCGGGAACCCGCCGCGCATTCGTGGCGTTCCCACATCGCTCCAGTGTGAACCCAGCCTAATAAGCGATCGTTTTTCTGATCACTGTATTAGTGTCACAGGTGACGCTAGTTAGGCAGGTAGGTATTTAGGTTCGCCGCAGCTTTTTATAGCGCCAGGGACCCCCATATACTACCGCATAAAGCCCCCTGATTGCCCCCTAGTTAACCCTTTCACCAGTGATCACCATATAACTGTTACAGGTGACGCTGGTTGGTTAGTTATTTTTTTTATAGTTTCAGGGCACCCGCCATTTATTACCTAGTCTCACTAGTGTACCCCTAAATTTAGGGGTGTCTACTTTCCAAAATGGGGTCATTTGGGGGGGGGTTTGTGCCATCTTGGCATTTTATGGCCTTCAAAACTGTAACGCCCTTAGAAAGCCTGAAAAGGCGGTGCTTGGTTTTCGGGGCCCCGTACGCGGCTAGGCTCCCAAAAAGTCCCACATATGGGGTATCCCCGTACTCAGGAGAAGCAGCAGAATTTATTTTGGGGTGTCATTTCACATATGCCCATGGCATGCGTGAGCAATATATCATTTAGTGACAACTTTGTGAAAAAAAAAAAAAAAAGTTTGTAATTTTCCCGCAACTTGTGGCAAAATATAAAATATTCCATGGACTCAACATGCCTCTCAGCAAATAGCTTGGGGTGTCTACTTTCTAAAATGGGGTCATTTGTGGGGGTTTTGTGCCATCTCGGCATTTTATGGCCTTCAAAACTGTAATAGGTAGTGAGAAGTGAAATCAAAAATTTACGCCCTTAGAAAGCCTGAAGGCGGTGCTTGGTTTTCGGGGCCCCGTACGTGGCTAGGCTCCCAAAAAGTCCCACATATGTGGTATCCCCGTACTCAGGAGAAGCAGCAGAATTTATTTTGGGGTGTCATTTCACATATGCCCATAGCATGTGTGAGCAATATATCATTTAGTGACAACTTTGTGTAAAAAAAAAAAAAAAAAATTATTTTTTGTCATTATTCAATCGCTTGAGGCAAAAAAATAAAATATTCAATGGGCTCAACATGCCACTTATCAATTTCCTTAGGGTGTCTACTTTCCAAAATGGGGTCATTTGGGGGGGTTTTGTACTGCCCTGCCATTTTAGCACCTCAAGAAATGAGATAGGCAGTCGTAAACTAAAAGCTGCGTAAATTCCAGAAAACGTACCTTAGTTTGTAGATGTGACAACTTTTGCGCAAACCAATAAATATACAATTATTGACTTTTTTTTTACCAAAGACATGTGGCTGAATACATTTTGGCCTAAATGTATGACTAAAATTGAGTTTATTGGATTTTTCTAATAAGAAAAAGTAGAAAATATCATATTTTTTCAAAATTTGCGGTCTTTTTACGTTTATATCGCAAAAAATAAAAATCGCAGAGGCAATCAAATACCATCAAAAGAAAGCTCTATTTGTGGGAAGAAAAGGACGCAAATTTTGTTTGGGTACAACATTGCATGACCGCGCAATTACCAGTTAAAGCAGCGCAGTGCCAAATTGTAAAAAGACCTCTGGTCATTTACCAGCAAAATGGTCCGGTCTGAAGGTGGTTAACATTGGGTGGTCTATAACAAACTCCAATGATTAACTTTGAACTACACGCATCTGTATGCAGTTCTACCCATAATGCCTCAGACTCATCACACTCTCCGCCCACCAGGTCCTCTTTCTCACTCGTTTTGAGATTATTTCTCACATACAGACAGACCCCTCCACCTTTCCTTTTTACTCTGTCTTTCCGAAAGAGTGCATAGCCAGGAATATTAATAGCCCAGTCATGTGAGGAATGAAGCCAAGTTTCAGCAATACCGATTACATCATAGCTCTCCTGATGCACCAGAGCTTCCAACTCGCCTATTTTGCTTGGCAGACTTCTGGCATTGGCGAACAAACATTTTAATGTATTAATATATTTTGACCGGTCACACACTATCCTCTTGGGTGTTCCAAGATTACAACTAGGACTTGCTACTATATTTACCTTGGGTTTATGTGCTTCGGTTACCCCACCACTAATGCCCCTAATATTACCCTCTGGAATATGCTCCACGCTGACTATCTCTATCTCTGAACCCACCCCCCCATCACCTAGTTTAAAAAACCCTCTAACTTTTTGGCAATCCTCAATCCCAGCTGATCTGCACCCTCCTCATTTAGGTGCAGTCCATCCCTTCTATAGTACCGGTTGTCGACTGAGAAGTCGTCCCAGTCCTCCAGGAACCCAAACCCCTCCTTACTACACCAGCTTTTGAGCCACTTGTTTACTTCCCTAATCTCCCTCTTCCTTTCTGGTGTGGCTTGATGTACTGGTAGTATTCCTGAGAATACTACCTTGGAGGCCCTTTTCCTCAACTTAGCTCCCAAGTCCCTAAAATCATTCTTTAGGACACTCCATCTGCCTCTGACTTTGTCATTGGTGCCAACGTGCACCATGACAGCTGTAATGAATGGCTCTAGCACAAATGTAAAAGCAAAAGGGCTAATATAGTTTAATACTGCAATATGTTTTAGAAAGATCAAGGGTTAAAAACACTCATATTAGAACAGGAGTAACAAGCATATAATGAGAAAGCACTCCAATCCCTAAGACCTGGGATAGCAGCTCGCTGTCTGTCTGGTACTCACAGACCTCCTCGTGATAACATTGTTGGCAAGCAAGACATCGTCCCTTCATGCTTATCGCCCAATCCCGGGCTTCATCAGTGGTCTTTATCTGATGAAGCCTGGGATTGGGTGATACGCGTGAGTAGGGGAAGGGTGACATCTATTTACCTTCTGGTTACAGAAAATGTCAGTTGTCTGGTTCCAAAGTGTAAATTCCAGGTGTTACAAACCAGGGATTTTGATCCCACTTTTCAGATTTGCCACTCTGTCCACAAACACATAGGGATCTACTGCTACTAATCAGAGATGTCACTGGAGTCGATGAAACCATTTCCCCCAAGGTGGATGCCTTCTGGTCCAGGTGCTTTATCCACCTTTATTTTGTCTAAATATTTCTTTTGAGTCATTCTGGATCATTAGGGTTTCGGCTTCTTCAAGAAGAGTGCCCTATCACTCACTTCAGGCTTCATCTTTAAAGCCCAAACTCCAGTCCTTCCTTTTGACACAAGACTTGGAGCAAAGAACCTACTAAGAAGGTGAACATCTGTTAGCGTTTGTTAAAGACATCCAAGACCCTGTGGTTTCAAAGGACTTCAAAACGCTACCCCCTTTTCATTTTTCTTCTCTCAAACCAACCAAAATATGCACAATTAGATATGCAGCCGCCCTGAACCATCTCTTATACCAGGGAGTGGCCTTTCCGGTCCCTGTGGAGGAGGGTTGCAAAGGATTTTATTTAAACCTGTTTTGTTCATGTTGCCAAAATCCAACAGTATTCAGCCTATGTTGGACTTAAAATTCCAAAATAAGTATCTTCATATTCCATAGTTTCTTATGGAATCCGCAAGGTCATTTTATACTTGGCATCAATAGACAACCAAGATGCATATTACATGTTCCTATTTACACGTATCATCAGCGCAACTTGTGCTTTGTAGTAGGAGACAAACACTTCCAATTTGTCACACAGCCATTTGGCCTGTCCTCTGTAACCAAAAGGTGCTTGCACCCCTTTGAATGCCCTGAGTTCTTAAAAAGGCAAAAGACAACAGGGCACCTAGACAACTTTCTTCTGAAGAACTCCTCCCCCTCTCCTGAACTATCTCCAAATGTCCAAGGTACTATTCAGCTTTAGGCTTTCGATTGGGTAATCTTCCTTTTAAAAGTATGGGTACACTGATAAAAGCCTCATCCGTGGCATTGCTTGAATCACCAGTGATTTTGCTGAGAATCAGGCAGCCTCAACAGAACTAAGTCATTGTCTCATGAGCAAAGAAACACTGTCCAGCCTTTTCTGCTGCATACATCCATGCAGTGGATAATTGGCAGGTATATCACCTCAGCTGTTGCGACCTGGACTAAGGGAAATGGGCGCTTCATTCCAACATCTATTTTGGTTAATATATGCCTTTTTACCCAGAGGAAATTCTCTCTTGACTGGTCCAAAAAAAATAACCCAGACCTTCTTTCTCAGGGCCTGCCCATTTCCATCCTGCTTCTCAGTCACTGGCTATAATGACATAGCTGATGAAAGCTAGATCTAGATCAGGGGTGCCCAACCTTTTGAAGAGCGAGGGCCAGTTTAGCGACTTGGTAACCATTTAAACAATGAGCAAAGTGGGCAGATGACAGGTCTGTATCCACTCTGCATATGCAGAGCAGACATGGACACAGCACGCTCTACTGTATATGGGCTTTTGGATCCGATTTGCCCAGACAGATCCCCTTCTTTTTTCTTTTTAAGTGGATCGGATTGGGGATATGTTGGTGTAAAAGGACACATGTGAATTTACATGTGCTGCTCTATAGAGGTGAATGGAGGGTCCGATTGGGTCCGCCTGAAAAAGGGACAGGCAAACCCGATCAGACCGATCATGTGAAAGGGCCCTAAGGCTGTTTTCACACTGATGCACTTCGGTTTACCTGCACCCCAACTGACCTCAATCATTACTACTTCCTCAGGATTCCTGCAGGTATCGCTAGCTGCTGCTGTCCCCCAGGTGGGAACTGCTGGCAGGTACTGTTGGTATTGTAAAGGTTGGAGAAACCGCGCTAATCAACTCTGGGTGTAGGATAGACAAAACCAGGCGGTGGGCTCAAAAGAGTATATATATGTATATTTATAGGTTGCAGCCCCCCCAAAAAATAAAATCCCCAAACGGGGTTTCTACAACAATAAATACAACTTAACAACCGGGGTATCTGGCCCTACCTATTTATCAGAAAATAATAATAATTCTAAATACTTAAAAAGAAATGTATTTTAGAGGAAAAAAAACTCAAAAAATGCCAGCAGGTCCAATAACACACCGACCTATTCCACAACTAGTAGTCTCATATATCCAATTACTACCACATGAAGATAATTGCTGCTTATCAGATGAAAGCCACAGTACAATCCTTTAGAACCCACTAACTTCAGTTCAGTACAAGAAAAAACAAGTGACCTCTGCCAAAATCGTATACAATCGCATGGATTGACCTATTGCGATTCAGACACGATTATGGCAAGTGTAATTTTATCTAATATATTTTTAACCGTGTTCGAAAACTCTATGATTAACCAGAAAAAATTATAAATAAATCCTGTGAAGAAAAACTGAATGGCAAAGAAAGTGATACTTAATGTGACCATAACCTTAAAATCGTATGAGTATTAGAATGTGATTTATCCAACAACTTATCAGCTAAATTAGTAAATAAATCTAATATGAAAGTTCAAAATCTCTTGAAAAAAGTATAAAGTGCATTAAAAGTACAGGTGAAAAATCAAGAAACTAAAATGCAAAATATATAGCATAACCAATACCCAAAGTGAATCGCAGGACCTGAAAAATATATAATAAAAAATATATATATAAATAAAAAGTGAAAAAAAAAAAGTGAAAAAAATAAATAAAAAAAATAAATAAAAGAATATAAAATAAAAATAAAGAAATAATAAATAAAAAAATAAATAAAAAAAGGAAAAAACAAGAATTAAGTAATTAAAAACCCCCCAAAACCATGTGATGATATAATGTCCAATTGTCCAAAAAAAATCTTCAATAATATAAGTCCAACAATAAATGTTCATGAAGTGACTTTAGTGCTTGTTGTGCAATCTTCAAAGTGACTTCCGTGCTCCCCCACAAGGTGCCCCACTCACCAAAAGAGTACACCCCTGCAGGGGTAATTCGCCTTTAAACCAAATCTGAAGAAATCCAGCTCCTTGGCCCGTATATTGTATAATCATTCGTATCCAGAAGGAAATTCCATTTATATCCTGTCGGCGCCCAGGAAACTCTATCGGTGCGGGAAACACCTTCCGTCACCACACATATAGTGCTCCGACTCTACCGCCCAGACACAGAGTCCGCTGAATGACGGGGAAAAGCGGACTGTCCTGGAATATTACAGCACACTCACTGTCACTCCCGATGTGTACTGTTGGTGGTTATTGCTAGCTGTCCCCGACCCGCCAGCCCCGACCATCAGTGTGATGGGAGCCGGCACTGTAGGAAGCATGCAGCTGCAGTAAAGAGCAGAGCTGATGCTTTCCCACATTGCTCAAAGCCAGAAAATTCAGCTCCCGTAAAAATGTACTATTGTACCTGGAAATCATTATTTGCCTGGTGCGAGGCACAGAACCCTAAGAAATTTCTCACTGCCTCCCATTCTTAAAGGATAAGTGCACCTTTGTAAAACGAATAAATGCACATCTTTTTGCATGTGCATTTATCTTTTTTTTAATTTTAAATTTTTTTTTTTTTAGGAGCCTGTAAAGCATTGCATCTGTGATCAGCAGATCAAGGGTGCAATCTCAGGCTCCTGGAGACTGCCAGTGTAGCCCCGGAAGATTCTAGCCCCTTCCTGACCAGAGCACTTTTTGTGATTCGACACTGCTGGTAGAGACTCCTTGAGGGTAGGGACCGATGTGAGTGTGCAATGTACAGGGATAGGGACAATTGTAGACACTCAGGTTGAACTGGATGGACTGGTGTCTCTATTCAACCTTACTGTGTAACTGCATTGCTTTAACTGACAATTGTGCGGTCGTGCAACATTGCACCCAAACAAAATTGACATCCTTTTTTTTTCCACAAATAGAGCTTTCTTTTGGTGGTATTTGATCACATTTTGAGGTTTTTATTTTTTGCACTATAAACAAAAAAAGAGTGACAATTTGAAAAAAATGCATTATTTTTTACCTTTTGCTATAATATCCCCCAAAATATGTATAAAAACATTTTTTTTTCCTCAGTTTAGGCTGATATATATTCTTCTACATATTTTTGTTAAAAGAAAAATCGCAATAAGTGTATATTGATTGGTTTGCACAAAAGTTAGTGTCTACAAAATAGGGGATAGGTTTATAGCATTTTTATAAATAATAAATATATATATATATATATATATATATATATATATATATATATATATACATACACTTTTTTTTTTTTTTTACTAGTAATGGCGGCGAGCTGCGATTTTTATTGTGACGCGACATTATGGCGGACACGGACAATTTTGACACATTTTTGGGACCATTGGCATTAATACAGCGATCAGTGCAATTAAAAATGCATTGATTACTGTAAAAATGTCACTGGCAGTGAAGGGGTTAACACTAGGGGCCAGTGAAGTGTGTCCTAGTTTGTGTTCTAACTGAAGGGGGATGGGGTCTGTGCAGGCCATGTGGTGGCCATCTGTAAGTCCGGGAGCCCCATAATCTCCTAATGGCTAGAGGCCCCATGAGTTGTCAGTCCACCCCTGATTCTGTCATTGGTTCCAATGTGGATCAGAACAGCTGGGTCAAGCCTAACCCTTCCCAGTAATTTATCAACCCGGTCCACCACATGCTGAACCCCGGCACCAAGGAGACGGCAAACCATTGATTGAGGCAATCCTTGCAAAATTATTCTATCAGTCTATCTGATTATAGAATCTCCTATTACCGCCAACTGTCTAGGCCAGGGGTAGGCAACCTCAGCTCTCCAGATGTGGTGAAACTATAAGTCCCATGAGACATTGCAAGACTGACAATCGCAGGCATGACTCCTAGAGGCATGATGAGATTTGTAGTTTCACCACAGCTAGAGTGCCAAGGTTGCCTACCCTGGTCTAGGCCTACCTGCACTACCCTTACCACTTTTAACTAGATGGGCTGCTCTCCTGGCTGTTAGGGGTAGCAGTGACATCTAGGGCTTACACACACACACACACACACACACACACACACACACACCGATATAATAAAATTATTTTCTTTAGTGGAGTAGGGGAAAACTAGAATGTGTTTTTTTTTTTTTTTTTTTTTGGTCGGTGTCCCCATTTGTAGATTTTCTCTCACTCACTTCCCATTACCTCTACATCAGGACAGGATAAATGCTAAAAAACTGAGAATAATTCCAGCTCTGACTATACACTCTAGGCTTTAAACACTTCATACCACCTTTACAGTCACTTTGCCTCCTTCCACAGATTCACATTCCCTATAGATGGGGAATTCAAGAAAGTCTTAAAGTGGAAGTAAACACATGCATAAAACAGTTATTTTTACGGCACATGCCAGAAATGTAACGTTTCCTTTGGTTGTGCTCTCAAACCAAACTGTCAAACCATCCACTGGCTGGTGTTCGAACTGACCACATGTGTAGCATCATGGCAGTTGTAGATTAAACACACACAAAGATGGCAGCTTCCTTGGCTGAAAGTGATAGGGGGGTTTACTAGAGGTCGACCGATATGGGTTTTTCTCTGGCCGATGCCGATATTTAGAAATCATGGTGGCCGATAGCCGATATATGATTTTTTTGGGCCGATATGTTAGGCCGATTTTTTTTTTTTTTTTTTTAATCCCCCTTGATCTCATAAAATCTAACACACCTTTCCCACTGGGACATTTTTCAGGCGCTTTTGGGCTAAAAATAGCGCCTGTAAAGTGCCTGCAAAACAGCTCCCCTGCAGTCTGTGTGAAAGACAGAGTGCTTTCACACTGAGTGCCCGTTCACACAGGGGCGACACGACTTGCAGCGCGACTCAGACGCGACCTGCACACGACTTCAGCAGCGACTTGCAAAACGACGACTGTATAGAAGTCAATGCAAGTCGCCTGAAGTCGCCCCAAAAATAGTACAGGAACCTTTTTCTAAGTCGGAGCGACTTGAGTCGCTCCTATTAGAACAGTTCTATAGTACAGAACGGAGCGCGACTTGTCAGGCGACTAAGTAACCTGACAAGTCGCGGTAGTGTGAACGGGCACTAAGACGATGCGCTGGCAGCACGTTTGGAGTGGTGTATACCGCTCCTCCACCATTCCTGCCCATTGATATGAATGGGCACCACTGCCGAAGTGCATGCAATGCGATTTGGCAGCGGTGCTTCACGGGCGCATTTAACCTCTTCCTCGGCCGCTAGCTGGGTTTTATGTGCCTCACTAGCAGCCAAATAGCGCCGCTAAAATAATGGTAAAGAGCCGCTAAAACTTGCAGCGTTTTACCATCAACGCCTGCCCGCTCCAGTGTGAAAGCGGCCTTCATAAGTGATACAGAAAATTTCTTACATTTAAACATTTATTAAACAAAACAAACCTCCAATCAGTTTACTTGTATGTATGATTTAGATTTAAAAAAAAAAAAATATATATATTAAATAAAAACAGATAGTCAAAACTTTTGGACGAAAAAAAAAATGGGCTAACTTTACTTTTTACATTTTTTTTTTTTTTTTTTTAAATAGTGTATTTTTTTTCCCCAAAAAATGCATTTGAAAGACCTCTGTGCAAATGCCGTGTGACATAAAATATTGCAACAACCGCTATTTTTTTCCCTAGGATCTCTGCTAAAATATATATATATATATATATATATATATATATATATATATATATATATAATTTTTGGGGGGTCTAAGTGATTTTCTGGCAGAAAATACAGGATTTTTACTTGTAAGCAACAAGTGTCAGAAAAGATTTAGTCTTTAAATGGTTAAACTGAGAACTTCTACACAGAGATGATTTCATTCATTCAAGTGTAAACATTGTATCTTTTTGTTCTTTTCTTGGCAGACTGCCCAGAGAGGAGGAAAGTCGTTTCTATGACGACTCAGGCAACTTACACTGACTTCTATACAGAAGTCATTTCCAAGTCCCGCTGTTCTAAATCGGTCTTTTTATCAGCACAATCGGCCGATGCCGACTAATTAAAAAATGGCAAATATCGACCGATATATCGGTCGACCTCTAGGGTTTACTTACACTTTAATGGCAGTTTTCTGGTGTTGGGTCCCTTTAGAAATACTTGCAACTAATTCCAGCAAACATTTCCATCCTTTTCAGTTACATTACTAACAGATAACAAATTCGGGTAGTTCTTAGGAAGCTGAGAGCCATATAAGGTACTTTTTTGAATTAAGAATAAAAAAAATCCACTTTTAGACTGAATAGCAGCTGTGGAACCATCCACTGCCATGAGCACTCAATCAACAACAAAGCAGACCTGATGGAGATCTAGTCTGTCAGATATAAGGCTTTGCCGTTCACACTACAAAACTTTGCACCTGTCAGTGTGTAGGATGCAGTGGCTGGGGAGGAAATGCACTGAGAAAAGAGTGTCCATTATGGACACTCAGACCTCGGTGCCAGGCTCCAACAGATTCAAGTACTTCTGACAGGTACATGTATCAGGCATAGCCACCAAAAATGTTGGTGTAGTGACCTAACTGATATCAAAGGGATGTCTACAATGCCCTTCATGAATATATTCCCCATTGTGTCAAGGAAATTCTGTATGTCAACTGTAATAGTCTATTCCGTTAAATTTATCTCAATACCAAGCATGTGTTTTACTTTTAACTGTGTTATACCCATATTTGTGCTTAGGAAATAGTGAACTTCAACTGCCGCAAGCTGGTAGCATCAATGCCACTCTTTGCCAATGCTGATCCCTGCTTCGTTACGGCAATGCTGACCAAACTAAAATTCGAGGTGTTTCAGCCTACGGATTATATCGTTCGGGAGGGAACCATCGGCAAGAAGATGTACTTTATCCAGCATGGTGTGGTGAGCGTACTTACCAAGGGCAACAAAGAGGTGAAACTCTCAGATGGCTCTTACTTTGGAGGTTAGTTTACAGTATTTTTTAACCACAGTAGTGCTGTGGTGTTGTCCTATATGTTAGTAAGCTAATGTAGTAAAAGTGCCATGACAGCACTAGGAAAGGAATTATTTGTGTTTTGCCTAAAACTACTGCCTTTGGCTTGAAAGGTTACTAAATGTTGATGACGTCATAAATCGGTTTAAGTAGGAGTATTATATTAAGGAGATATATACCTAATAGCCTTATGAGATTATGAGAACAGAAGATATGGAAAATTAAAGTGGTAAGCAATATATTCAAATACACATGTGGCCTCCTGCTAAGGCATCCAATAGTGGTACACTGCCAGCTGTCATTTAACTTTTTGTCAAGGATCACAGCTAACATAAAACTGTACATTTATTACACAATCTTATTTTTCACACTATAGGAACTTTAATATTCAGTGTTTTGAATCACATTAGTAGCTCGTTCACGTAATGCAAGTTTAACTTTTTTCATTTTAGGTTTAGTGTACCTTAAGGCTTTTCTTTATACTACTCTTAAATTCATTCTCTATGCTTAGCAGAGAGCAAACCGCTTACAAATGTAATCACTTAAATCCTGCTTTACAACTGGAAGCTTTATATATATATATATATATATATATATATATATATATATATATATATATATATATATATATATATATACACAGCATGGTCATAGTTCTTATTTCATCACTGTATTGTAATTTACACAAAACTTCTATGTTAGGATAACTCCAGCCACAACTTATCTTCTAGTTTAAGGGAGAGTGGGATTATATTACAATTTCTTTTAAGAATTATTACTATCCGTGTACCTGTTAAAGACATCTATCCTCACTATTTGTCTTATACATTACGGTCACTAGGGGAAAAAATAAAGAATACAAGTATCAAAGCTGTCACTGGAACAGAAGAGGATATATTAGAGTGTGGACAGTTGTTTCTGTGATTGGAATATTTGCTAATTTTGTGGAGATTTCCATTCCTCTTCCCCCTTCCCCACTCTACACAAAACTTAAAAAAAATAAAGTGTTTTGGCTGGAGTCACACTAATGCCCCATACACACGTCGTCAAATGTTGTGAGCTTGTTGTCTGAAAGTTTGACCGTGTGTATGCTCCCTCGAACATTTGTCAGACTTTCTGCCAACAAATATTTAATGGCAGGTTCTCAAATTTTCTGCCAACAAAACCTTTTTGTCGTAATTTCGGATCGTGTGTACACAAGTCCGAAGCACAAAAGTTCACACATGCTCGGAATCAAGCAGAAGGAGCCGCACTGGCTATTGAACTTCCTTTTTCTCAGCTCTTTGTATGTCTTGTACGTCACCACATTCGTAATTGTCGGTCAACATTTGTGTGACCTTGTGTATGCAAGACAAGTTGGAGCCAACATCCTTTGAACAAAAATCCATGGTTTTGTTGTAAGAGGAGTATGGTTACTAATTTACCTAATCGTATCCAGTCCACAAGTACATAATGCACCATCTAATACTGAAGCAGTGCTCCTGTCAGTCCATAGTATGACCCGCATTCATATGGTAAAACATATGAGAAACAGATGAATGACAATTAGTGGTGAAAGTCCAGAGAAGTAGATGGTGGTTAAATGATAAAATGTACACCAAGATCCACAAAACATGTTTCACACTCACCAGAAATAAGTGAATCTCAAGCCTTGAGATACTCAAATAGTTGTCATCTGCATCACAGATAGGATCAAAGCTGCATATCTGATATAGAAGAAAAACTCCACATTGCGTAATCCTGTTTATCTTTTATTGCAGTCCCCAAATTCTTTAAAACAGCATTTTCCAATACATTTGCATCAATGAACTAATGTATAAGAGATGTCAGCATTCTCAGCAGTCCGTAGAATAAGAGATGACCAAACTTGGGAAGAACAGTCACCGCTGGTCAGTTCCTGTGACCTCTGACTGACACGCAAACGTCACGCAGCAAATTAACCTTCTGAGTGCCTAACCGCTCCATTTCATACTGGTGCACACTAGCGGTAGAATAGAAGCTTCCCAGAAGGTAACATAATCAAGCTGTAATAGTTTATATCGGCTGACATTTATTAATCAATACAGTCAATACATAAAATGTAACCGTACCTAAATGTAATACATCACAAGACCAATCTAATCGTATAAACAATCCATAAGCCTAAATTCATATCTAGACATTGTATATACATTATATTATACTAATACTATACTTCATAGCTCATATTTAAAAAGCACACATTTAATAAATTTAAAACAATAATATTGCATTAGAATAAATATAATATAAAAAACAAAACTGGAATTTCAATAATAGCTAATAAAACAACATTGAGTTCTACGTTTAACCCTTTCAGAGTAAAGGCATCTGTCAAAAAAAAAACAGTGGGTTTCCCGTTTCGAGAGTTCCCGCACTATATTTAACCCTCTCCATGCTGGTTTGACATGACCAATTCCCCAAAATTTTAGACCCAAAGGGTCCTGTTTGTGGCGAAATTTAAAATATAATGACACACTATGGTCCTTAATGCCTAGTTTAACCACTTAAGGACCAGACCTCTTTTTCAGACTCGGTGTTTACATGTTTAAAACCGTTTTTTTGTTTTTTTTTTGTTAGAAAATTACTTGGAACCCCCAAACAGTTTATATTTTTTTTTCTAACACCCTAGAGAATAAAATGGTGGTCATTGCAATACTTTTTCACACCATATTTGCGCAGCGGTCTTACAAGCGCACTTTTTTTTGGAAAAAATTCACATTTTCTAATAAAAAGCTAAGACAACAGTAAAATTAGCCCATTTTTTTTTTATATTATGAAAGATAATGTTACGCCGAGTAAATTGTTACACAACATGTCACGCTTCAAAATTGCATCCGCTCGTGGAATGGCGTCAAATTTTTAGCCTCAAAAATCTCCATAAGCGACGTTTAAAAAATTCTACAGGTTGCATTTTTTGCGTTACAGAGGAGGTCTAGGGCTAAAATTATTGCTCTCGCTCTACCGATCGCGGCGATACCTCACATGTGTCGTTTGACCGCCGTTTTCATATGCGTGCGCTACTCACGTATGCGCTCGCTTCTGCGCACGAGCTCGACAGTCGAGCCGTTTTTAAAAACCTTTTTTTTTTCATATTTATTTTAATTGATTTTATTTTTACACTGTTTTTTAAAAAAAAAAAGCATGATAGGTCCTCTTAAATATGAGATCTGGGGTCAAAAAGTCCTCAGATCTCATATTTGGACTTGAGACCCATTTGACACTGGGGCGTTTTTCAGGCGCTTTAGCGTTAAAAAAAAAAGCGCCTGTAAAGCGCTTGAAAGAAGCCTCTTCTGCAGTCCCAATGTGAAAGCCCAAGTGCTTTAAGAGCCCTTTCACAATGTCAGCGCCCGAAAAACGCTCATAAAGTGCCGCTTAAACTAGCAGCGCTTTACGAGCGTTATTGGGGCTCTTTTAACCCCTGCTAGGGGCCAAATAAAGGGTTAAAAGTGCCCACAAAACGCTGCTGCCAATAGCGTTTTTCAGGCATTTTACAGGCGCTTCCCATTGATTTCAATAGGAAGGGGCGCTTTAGGAGCGTTGTAGTCACCGCTCCAAAAGCACTGCAAAGAAGCTGCTTGCAGGACTTTTTTTGATGCCCTGCCAGCGCAACGCCTCAGTGTGAAAGTACTCAGGCTTTTACATTGGGATTGCAGTTGCAGCTTCTTTCAGGTGCTTTTTTTAACGCTAAAGCGCCTGAAAAACGCTCCAGTGTGAAAGAGATCTCGATGTGAAAGCACTCGGGCTTTTACATTGGGATTGCAGTTGCAGCTCCTTTTAAGCGCTTTACAGGTGCTTTTTTTTAATGCTAAAGCACCTGAAAAACGCCCCAGTGTGAAAGGGGTCTAAATGGGGGGGGGGGGGGGGGGAAGTCATTTGAAAAAATGACATTAAAAAAATATACCTTTTAAGAGGTATGGGCGGAAGTGACGTTTTGACGTCACTTCCGCCCTCCTATAGTATAGAGATGAGTGGGGGCCATCTTAGCCTTACTCGTCTCTATATAGCCAGCTAGGAAAAGGACCCGATTGCCTCCGACGGCTCCGTTAAGCGGCGGAAGGCACAGGAGGGCGGCGGGAGGGGGGTGGCACCTCTCCCGCCGCCGATAACTGTGATCTCGTGGTGAACCTGCCATGAAGACCACCGTTATCGTACAGACGACCGACACCTGTAGAGATGGGTATCTCAGTTGTGGCAGCAGCTGCTGCCGTTACCGAGATATCCCTCTTTAAAAATAGGATGTACATCGGCGTGCGCTGGTCGTTAAGTGGTTAATATTCTGAATATGCTCCGCAATACGTATACTTCAAAAGTCTCTTAGTATGGCCTACATACATCAACCCACAAGGGCACTCCAATGTGTGGTGTGGCATGTAATGAATTCTCTAATTAGGAATTCCTTATTGGAAGTGGACGTAAACCTCTCATGGGTTTAGAAACTTCTCTACACACCCTACGCTTCCTACAAGCAAAAAAAAGTCCCTATCCCAAAGGACGCTGGGGTGAGGGAGATCTAATACTTTTTTGACTACCATGGCCCCAAAACTTGGGGAATATCTATATATGTGCTTTGGTGTGGGTGGGCGTACAGGTTTAAACACTTGGTATCTGCATGCCGTCATATGACGTTGTCGGCTTTGTGGGGTTATATCTGAATGATGCCTGAGGCTACAGACATCATTCAAATATCGGCATTTTCAGCCGGCGACTCCCTACATAATAAGAATGATCATAGTAGCTGTTCCGCCACTTGATCGTTCTTACGGGCGGCGAAAGGGGATGTACCCCCGCCGCCCTCCGGTGCTTCTACCGACTTACCGCGGCGATCGGTAAGTCTGACAGAGGATCCGCCGGCCCCCGGATGTTGATCATAGAGATTTCGGTGGACCAGATGGTCGCCAGAGTCTCTATGATCATCGGAGGCCGGGCAAGATGTAATGACGTCATGCCCGTCCTCTGCGTTCAAAAAAACGGCGCCGCCTCGGCTGGGACGCGGTGGCTTTTTAATTTTTTTATTACAGGGGATGTTTACATTCCTTGTAATAGGAATAAAAGTGATCAAATTTGTATTTTTTTTAATGTAAAAATTGTTATGTAAAATTAACAATAAAAAAAAAAAATTAAAGTGCCCCTGTCCCCGTGTGCTTGCATGCAGAAGCGAACGCATATGTAAGTCCCGCCCACATATGAAAACTGTGTTCAAAGCACACATGTGAGGTGTCGCCATAATTGGTAGAGCGATAGCAATAATTCTAGCCCTAGACCTCCTCTGTACCTCAAAACACGTAACCAGTAAAACATTTTAAAGCGTCGCCTATGGGGATTTTTAAGTACCGAAGTTTGGCACCATTCCACGAGCTTGTTCAATTTTGAAGCATGACATGTTAGGTATCTGTTTACTCGATATAACATCATCTTTCACATTATGCAAAAAAATCGGGCAAACTTTAATGCTTTTTTTTTTTAAAGCATGAAACTGTTTTGTTTTTTAAAAAAATGCGTTTGAAAAATTACTGCACAAATACGGTGCGAGATAAAAAGTTGCAATGACCGCCATTGCAGTTTCTAGGGTGTCTGCTAAAAAAACCATATATAATGTTTGGGATTTCTATGTAATTTTAGAGCAAAAAAAATGATGATTTTTACATGTAGGAGCGAAGTGTCAGAATTGACCTGGATGCGAAGTGGTTAAGTATTTTGTCTAAGCATAAAATATGCCAATGTGCCTCAAAGATCGCTTCCATGTCTTTGTAAGTGCTGAGGGTTATAGCCTTTCTCTACAAATCTACTTTTTAACACTTATGACTGTATAATAAAGTCACTAGTGGTGAAACAGTTTCTTTTTACTCACATTATTTGTACTTTGGGGATATTCCTCAACCAGAGAGGATGATGCCCACTCTGTAATGGCAAATAACTATTGCGTTCAGTAGGCTTTAAGAATACTTTAGTCTCTAATCTGCCATTATGCCTATAAACATTGACATCTAAAAACAGATTATGTGGAATTTATAATCTGCGTAATGTGACATTGACCCATAAAGAGACTAAGGTTGAAATGTGGTTTTAAAAGACCCATTAGTAAATTTGGTGTATATGTGGATGTACATAAATATATAAGGCAACTCGGTATTACATTTTTTAGTTTGGGTGGTAGCTCTTCAGTAGCAGTTGACAGTTGATTGAGGAACAAGTCATTGTTTAATCCAGAATACTGCCACACAACATTTGGAAGTGTTTAAAGGTCTAGTGTTGCGGGATTTTGAACAGTTGATCCCTAAAAAGAATGCTAATCTCAGATATATCCAGGAAGGGATAGAACTGTTAGCAACTAGGAATGATAGAATAAGGCCAGCAGGTAGTCATTTTGTCTAAACAATATTATAATAATCAGTTCATACAGATGTTATCTGATAGTGAGACATAAAAAAACTGGACAGAGACCCTACTTCACAATATAGGGAAGAGTTGGAGGCTTTGGTGGAATCTGGTTACCAATCTCGAATATTAACACTCAAAGAGAAAAAATATCTGGTACCAAGTAGTAGCCATATACCAACTATCTATACTCCCTAAGATTCATAAAGACCCCCAAAACCCCCTGCTAGACCTATCGTCAATGGTATAGGATCTGTAATATCCCATATGTAAGATGGGACAATATTTAGACCTATTCCTCCAGAGGAGTGTTGTAGTAACAAAAGCTTGCCTCAAAGATACCAAAACGTTTTTACAACTACTACAAAGATTATAGTTAATTGAGAGAGGTGAGGCTTTTCTAGTTACAGCTGTCTCGTCATTATACACAGTAATTCAGCATGATGATGCCTTGCTAGCCCTTAAGTGGGCTCCAAGTCACAGAGAGGATTTACCTAATATATAGAAAGTAGTTTTGCAGAATTCCTTAGAATTCTGCCTCTCTCATTATTTTTGCTTTAATGAATTCTCCCAAAAAAGAGGTGTTGCTATGGGCGTGAAATTTGCGCCCAGTATTGCAAATCTCTTTATGGGGGAACGGGAGGATAAATTTGTTTTTGGAAGGAAAAGAAATCAACTTATTTTTTTACAGATGGTACATTGATGATCCGTTTTTTATATGGGCAGGATCAGAAATATCCCTTTGTGCATTTTTGTAATATTTAAATAATAATAAAAATAACATCAGGCAGCACAGTGGTATAGTGGGTAGCACTCTCACCTAGCAGTAAAAAGGGTTGCTGGTTCGAATCCCAACCATGACTCTACCTGCCTGAAGTTTGCATGTTCTCCTTGTGCCTGTGTGGGTTTCCTCCGGGTACTCCCGTTTCCTCCCACATTCCAAAGACATGCTGGTAGGTTAATTGGCTTCTGTCCAAAATTGGCCCTAGTATATGAATGGGGACCTTGGATTGTGGGCTCCTTGAGTATAGGGACCGATGTGAGTGTGCAATGTACAGGGGTAGGGACAATTGTAGACACTCACTCAGGTTGAACTGGTGTCTTTATTCAACCTTACTATGTAACATAAAACTGATAAGCCGGTGGAGTAAAGATCAAATCAATTTTTTTAGATGTCAATGCTTATAGGCACAATGACAGATTAGAGACTAAAGTATTCTTTAAGCCTACTGATCGAAATAGTTATTTGCCATTAGAGAGTGGGTATCACCCCCCTATCAACCTTCAGCACTTGGATACAACTATAGAGAAGATAATGGCACTCCCATGAGAAGAGTGTTTGAAAGACATAACATCTTTGAGGAATAATACTAACCATGAATGGGGTTTTATCTCTGCCTTTCATTCACAGTACAAATATGTGGAAGTGATCTTCGAGGCACATTGGCATATTTTTTTCTTCGACAAAACACTTAAACATGTACTCTCACCCACACCAAAGTTCATATATAGAAAGGCCCCAAGTTTTGAGGGCATGGTAGTCACAGAAAAGTATTATACCCCCCACCAGACCATCGTCCTTTTGAAATAGGGTTGTTTTTTTTTTTTGCTTGTAGGAAGTGTAGAGCAGTTTCTAAACCCATGAGAAAGGAACTCCTAATTAGAGAATTCATTACATGCAATACAACACATGTAGTGTATGCCTTGGAGTGCCCTTGTGGGTTGATGTATGTAGGCCGTACTAAGACTTTTGAGGATCCATATTGTAGAGCATATTTAGAATACTAAACTAGGCTTTATGGACCATAGTGTGTCATTACATTTTAAACTTTACCACGACCCTTCAGGTTTAAAATTTTGAGGGAATTGATTGCATCAAACCAGCATGGAGAAGTTCCAATTTTTTGACAGATGCACTTACTCCAAAAGGGTTAAACCTAGAACTCGATATTGTTTTATTAGCGATTATTGGAATTTCAGTTTTGCTTTTGATATTATATATATTCTAATGCGATATTGTTTTAATTTCAATTTATTAAATATGTATTTTTAAATATGAGCTATGAAGTATAGTATCAGTATAATGTATATACAATGTCTAGATATGAATTTAGGCTTATGGATTGTTTATAAGATTAAATTGGTCTTGTGGTGTATTATGTTTAGGTACGGTTACATTTTATGTATTGACTATGTTGATCGATGAACGTCAGCCGATATCGTCTATTACAGCTTGATTATGTTATCCTCTGAGAAGCTTCTATTCTACCACTAATGTGCACCACTATGAAATGGAGTGGCTGGGCAGGTTAATTTGCTACGATGATGGCTGTTAAATACCAGGATGCCGTGCCATAAGGCCACACCCTCAGACAAAGGGTGTCCGGAAGTGAAGCTTGCATGTCAGTCAGAGACAACCAGAACTGATCAGCGGTGGCCGTTCTTATTCTGACGGACTGCTGATAATGCTGACATCTCTTATACATTCGTTCACTGATGCCAATTTATTGGAAAGTGCTGTTTTTAAAGAATTTGGGGACTGCAGGTAAACAAGATTACGCAATGTGGAGTTTTTCTTCTATATCTAAGTACCTGTGCAAGTGATATGCAGCTCTTACCCTATCTGTGATGCAGATGAGAGCTATTTGAGTATGTCAAGGCTTAAGATTCACTTATTTCTGGTGAGTGTGAACCCCTTTGGGGAGTGTGACGCATGTTTTGTGGATCTTGGTGTGTACGGTGCACACTTTATCATTTAACACTAGGACCACCATCTGCTTCTCTGAACTTTCACCACCAATTGTCATTCATCCATTTCTCATATATTTTAACCATATGAATGCCAGTCATACTAAGGACTGACAGGAGCGCTGCTTCAGTATTAGATGGTGCATTATGTACTTGTGGACTGGATACTATTAGTTTATGAATTTTTTTTTCATTTTAGCAGGCTTTTTATGATCATTTTTATGTTTTATATATTGTTTGTTTTAACTTTGTGGTTTCATAGCGCTGAGCTAGTGAAAGTAGGCCTAATACACTTAGATTATTTACATTAATGTACCTACCTTCTCCTCACAACTGCAGTAATGTCAAGAGTTTGCCCTTTTCTTATCCCAACTTCATTATTATATACCTCACTCAGTTATTCTTAGTAGTATGGACACCTACTCCTGTGGATCTTGCATAGTAACTTTAGAAAATATCACTATAACCATGGTTTTAGATGGAGGGAGGGCATAAGATGCCAGCATGTATTTGAATGTCAAGGAAATGTATTGCATGCAATGCTGGGGTTCAGAAAACCTCTTTGTTGTTTTAAGTTTTATAAAGAAGACACTTGCATCATTGTAGAAGTAGTTTAGGTAGCAAATCCCTGTTCCTGTAACTTCCCTTTCTGTGCTGTTTAGGACTGCTGCAGTTGAGTTTCAGATGGAGAGTGGTAGAAAAACTGAATGATTCCTTATACTCGAGTAATCTGTTTCCAGAAAAGATCCAGCAGCTGCATTCTATATTTGGATCATAACAAACTAAATTCTTGCTCAGCCAACTACAAACTAGAGTCTTGATCCTTGATTTCAGCTTTTTGTTGTTAAAACAGTACTCTAACCGCCATTGACCTGGGATCCTTGTAGCATGTCTTTTTTATTTTATTTATGTATTTATTTTTTATTTATTTTTTACTGGGATGCACATAAGGAGTTCCGGGAGTGAGTGGAGACCCCCCCCCCTTTTTTTTTTCTTTTTCTTTTTCTCTCTTCGTTTCATACCCCCCTGCTTTTTAAGGGGGGTATAAGCTTTTTCCCTTTAGGTGCTACCCTTCCTTAGGAAATCGGGGAATAAAAGGGTTATCTCCAAAACCACATTATAAGCAAAAATATTGAAGATGTTCCTTGAAAACGTTATACTGCCAATGCCCTCTTTCTCGGGGGGTTCCATGTTCTGTTGTCTACTAAATCTTCTATGGTTTGCCAAACACTTCTATATTTTTATTATGTTCATTCATGTGTTCAAGCATTTATAGCTTGCATTTCATGTATGTTGTGGTAATCACAACACTTTGTACTAATGGAGATTTAAAGTTCCAAAGGCACACTCTCTTCTCCAGGATGTTCATGAAACCTATAGAATAATTTGTCCAGTCTCCTGGTTAAAGCATAAGCATACTTTGAATTTAAAATGTCCCAGAGCAGAAACACTTTGATTTACCATTTTCTCAATGAAAGCATAGTAAGATATAAATTGATATGTGTTCTGTATGTGTATTTGGAATGAACGCATATTAACTCATCAAGCGCTTAAAAATTATTTCTTTAATTTTTTTATATTTTTTGTACAGAGATCTGCCTGCTGACACGGGGACGACGGACTGCCAGTGTCCGCGCTGACACATACTGTCGTCTCTACTCCCTCTCTGTGGATCATTTCAATGAGGTGTTAGAGGAATACCCAATGATGCGGCGTGCATTTGAGACCGTTGCCATAGACAGACTGGATAGAATAGGTAAGCCTATTAACAACAGAGTAGTTATTAAAAAGACACTGTCAATACATCATGCCTATTAAGGTCAGCAAAACCTCACACAATCTACATTGACCATGTCTGCAGATTGTGTGAGGCTTTCCTGGCCCCTACTGGGATCTTTGCTGATATCAGAGCCACAGAAGAGGAGCAGCTGTGTGTCTGGAATGCAGAGCTGATGCTTTTACTGACACTGCCAGAGATGCAAACAAATGCAGTCTAATGCTTTTGCAAGTAAATTACCTTGAGATGTTTATATTAGTAGGCATGTTATAATGAATGTCTCTTTGAGGCATACACAGTAGTCTTTATAGGACTAACCAATAGATTCAGTATGTGGTTTTGCTTTTTCATCTTGTAGCGTGTGTGTGTGTGTGTATGCATATATATATATATATATATATATATATATATATATAAAAAATTCTCAGTTACACCATGCTCCATATGATTGAGTGTTGTAGACATTGAAGGCAGACAGGACTTTTTTTTCCTCTGTTGTGGTTCGGTAGATCACTGTAGTCGTATTGTGGTGATGCTAGAATTTTGCTGTCTTGATTGGGCTACCTTTTTTTTTCATCGAATCCACACAAAATTTAAATTGACCACATCCACATGTGCATTAAAGCTACACCCGTGTTGGGGAACAGTTAGTGAAATGTTTGTATTTACACTTGTAAATCTAAGTATAAAAACTCTTAAGCTGTCAGCATTATATAAGGGGATTCAATGGCAAGTACCAATGTATAAATGCAGACTTTAGTGACTGCTATCTGCAGTGAAAAATATATACTCCCACCTGTATTGGTGTTAGCACATTTAGCTATCCAAATTCTTCACACCCAATTACAAACGTAATATGTTTGAATCTCTCTCCCCCCTCCCTGTCCCCCCTCCCCCTCAAAAATAAATAAATAAATAAAAGTAGCTCGCATTTGGTGCAGGGAAGGGAACTTTGGCCAAATTATTCAGAAGGCTAGCGTGGTTCAACATTGAACTGCTAATTTCTGAAATTAGAAAATTGTGGCTTACTGTTGCCAATCATTAATGTATATCGGTTCTATGTAAAATCCTCTTATAATATCTGTGTTGTAACTTCAGGAAAAAAAAAAAGTAAACCTTATTTTGTAATTGGATTTTTATTTTCCCAATTATGTACCTGACAAAAGCCATGTGCAAAATGTTTTGCTCCTGTACATAAGCACTCCTCCTCTAGTATGTCATAGCTAAATAGTTCTAGAAAGGAAAATTTCCTTCCAATCATTCTATGCAAGCTTTAAAGGGATATTACACCTGTTATGGGTAACAGCCTAGCCTATTAAGCATTCATTTTAGCCTAGTGCTATATTCGCAATTACGTTTCTTCGCTACTGAGAGATTAAAAAGAGGAACTAAACCCCCTTATACATTGGTGCCTTCTTAGCTTCAGTGTAGATTTGCAGTTGCAATGGTACAGTACACATGGCCAGCTATAGCACCAGTGATTTCAGGGCTTTAGAGATCAGTTTAGAGCTGACCTTAAGCACAATGGCAACTGTGATATTTATCACCAGAGTCATGCCTTAAATGTTGTATACTCTGAGCAAAATGTAGAGAAACCTCAGGGGGCTGCAGGTCAGCCATATACCGTATATACTCGAGTATAGGCCGACCCGAATATCAGCTGAGGCCCCCAATTTACCCCAAAAAAACTGGGAAACGTATTGACTCGTGTATAAGCCGAGGGTGAGACATGCCTGTCCATCCATGTGTGTCCGTCCATCCCTGTGTGTCCGTCCGTCCGTCCATCCCTGTGTGTCCGTCCGTCCATCCCTGTGTGTGTCCGTCCGTCCATCCCTGTGTGTGTCCGTCCGTCCATCCCTGTGTGTGTCCGTCCGTCCATCCCTGTGTGTGTCCGTCCGTCCATCCCTGTGTGTGTCCGTCCGTCCATCCCTGTGTGTGTCCGTCCGTCCATCCCTGTGTGTGTCCGTCCGTCCATCCCTGTGTGTGTCCGTCCGTCCATCCCTGTGTGTGTCCGTCCGTCCATCCCTGTGTGTGTCCGTCCGTCCATCCCTGTGTGTGTCCGTCCGTCCATCCCTGTGTGTGTCCGTCCGTCCATCCCTGTGTGTGTCCGTCCGTCCATGCCTGTGTGTGTGTGTCCGTCCATGCCTGTGTGTGTGTCCGTGCAGCCTTGTGTGTCCAGCCTACCTGTGTCCCGAGCCTCCGTCCTTCTGCCATGCCAGGAGCGCCTCGGCGGCCATTCCACTGTTCAAAAGCCGCGCCTCCGTCTGTGATAGGCGGAACACTCAATTTCCCAGCAGTCTGTGTTCCGCCTATCACGGACATCCTCTCATCCTCGTCCGTAGTATGAGGATGAGCGGATGTCCATGATAGGCGGACCACTGACTGCTGGGAAATTGAGTGTTCCGCCTATCACAGACGGAGGCGCGGCTTTTGAATAGTAGAATGGCCGCCGTCTGTCTGCTCGACACGCTGATCGGGCAGGCAGACGGCGATGACTCGAGTATAAGCCGAGGGGGCACTTTCAGCCTCAAAAAAGAGGCTGAAAATCTCCATACTCGAGTATATACGGTAACTCCAGGAGATCATGTCCTACGAAGGCTTCTGAATGTACTCTACCCCTTGTAGGGAGTTCCTGCAGCAGGATATTTATGTGGGCTGTCTGCTGACAATCCAGGGAGACACGGGGGCCTTCAACAATGGTCTTTTCCTGCCATGCAAAATATGAGGCACACCCAGGTGCATGAGCCTCTCTTACCAGAGAAGTGACAAACTGGTTGATGTGAAGGAGTTAGCAATGCAACATCTCTAAGGGAGTTTGGTTGAGAGCTGTACTCTGTCAAGATCTGGTCTCTATGCTCATTGATGCAGAGCAAAGGCCCTAAGAGTCCAGGTCACTAATCCAAGCTGCAATAGCATCCCCCAAAGAAGTGGCAAATAACTGCTAGGGAACCAGGGTAAAGCCCCAGGAAAGGGGCACCCCAACAAATGGAGTCCCTTCATAGTGAGGGGAAGGGACCATACCATTAACCCTAAGAAACTGCTGAGTCACATGAAGAACTTCTTGGCCTGTAAGGACTGGAAGAACATCTTGTCCCAAGTCCAGGCTCTGAGATACCAAGTTGGAGCTTGGAGACACCTTTTCCCAAATCCATGTTCTAACATACTAAGTTTGAGCTTGGAGAGAATCGAGAGTCAACAAGAGAAGGGAAAACAAAAAAACTGAATATTTCCTCAGTTCCTGACAAGCAGGAAAGGGTGCACAGGACGTAGACTTCTTTAACAAGGATTTGAGTTTAAAAGCCTTGCCACATTGGACATTTCTGAGGGCCCATCTGACTGAGGATGTCTGGTCCTTTTGAAGCACTCTGAATGCAAGGGTCCAGAAAACTGAACCTTGTCCAGGTCAACTTGAAAATTCACAAGGGTGCCAGGAAAGGACACTGGCTTTGACATGGTCCAATATGATAAAATATAGCAAGTGTCGCCAAAGAACACTGATGGATCAGGGAGGGAGCAGACAAATCTGGTCTCAGCTAACCAAGTAAGTCAAGGGGGGAGGGTCCCCTTATAAAGGGAGAATGCTGAGGTACAAAAAACTGTAGGGGTGCAGTTGCATCCAAGGATGCAAAATGCCCCTGCAGAGGGAAGTGGCATTACAGATGAGATACAAATCTCGATAAGTTCCCGACTAAGCAGGAACCCAAGGTGACCTGGGAAGACCAACTGCCCGGTGCAGCAACATAAGAGGATATGAGAATTATCTGAAGGAAATGCCATATACAAGGAGATAGCCAAAAGACCAAAAGGGCTGAGCATCCAAAAGGCTGGAAAGGCAAACTACATGGGGATAAGTCTGGATTTACACAGAAGTGGGAGTGCACCTTTGTGCAGAAAGGAAAACTGGCTACATGCATGGGGGCACTGAGCCATCCAAATAACATCTAGAGTATCCTACACATTTGTAAAAACATCAGTCTCATGCAAGACACAAGTTTTGAGGATTGTATCAAAAATCACAACTAATGCACAAAGGCTCCAGCCACTCTTGGGGGAAAAAAATAAATACATTCTTACAGGACCACCAACATGGGACAGAGGGCCAAAACAGCTGATTCAAACTGAGATCCAAGTAGGGAGTTCAACTAACCGTGAAGTCTCAAGCAGTAACACCGTCAGCCCTTATGGTGGTATTTCTGTGGGAAGAAATCTCAACTGGCAGCCCTCTCCAACTTGGCTGCAACAGTGATCCACATTCAAAGGGGAAATGCTTGGCCACTCTTTCAGGTGGGGCCCAGGGCCCAAAAAAGGGTTTGAAGCAGCCAACTGTGTCAACGGCAGCAACCTAAAACCAGGCTTTTCTGAAATGGACTGTTGGTTAGGTATCAAAAGGCTACAGGCCCAGTTTGATTCACATGCTCAGGAGGGTCATTGGAGCACTCTAAAGCCTTGTACACACAATCTGATTTTCGGACAACAGTTTGTTCGTTTTTTTTTTTTGTTGCATGCTAGTCTCATGTCAAAAGTGAAGAGGCTACTCGCATATAAAACTATTCAACACCTGAGGTCACTTCTGAAGTTGTATTCTGTCTTAAGAGAATTTTCATACAACAGAATACAACTTCAGAAGTGATGTCATGTGTTGAATAGTTTTTTTATGTGTTGTTTTGTTTCCGAGCATGCGTAAGTCTTGCGCTTATGATTTATTTTTATTTGGACAAAAACCGTACTAATGAATAAAAATTGGATGTTGAGTTCACGTACGACAAAAATATTATAGTCTAAACATCCATCTTTTGTTGTACGATAAAACGGAATCGGCTGTCGAAAGCACCATACCAACGATCCGAAAATTGGCAGATTGTTTGTCGAACTAAATTTTACTTACGGTTTTTGTATCGTGTGTATGGGCATTTAGAGCCTCTGTGGGCAGTTTGCTCCAGTAACTGGGCACAGTCAGAAAATTCAGTATGGGCATGGGGGAGGACTTGTCCTAGTTGAGGGATCTGCAGGATATTCTGATGATAAAGATCATATAAAAACTGAGGCTCCAAATTACAGGCTGTGGTTTCTTTTGCGGATGCAGGGTAAATGTCTCCAAAACCACAAGCAGAGTATGGGCTGAAGTCACATGTGGCAGTGGGAATGTCCTGTGTGTGTGTCTTTGGGAATGTTGCACTGTATAGCGTTAACCAAACTTGAGTACTCACAGACCCTAGCAGTTGGTGCTAATGAGAGTTTCAGGCAGCCAGAGGTGACCCAGTCACCCTTGATGGGCAGTGGAACAACACCAGAGATCCACATGGTCCTTTTACAAGTAGAAGCAGTGGGATGTGGCTTCCTCTAGACTGAATGGAGGTGGAATGTTAAACGCATGCACAACGCAAATTACATCCGTTCACAATCCCTCAGCCTGAACCTTTTACTGTGGTAAAAAATGCTTGTGCAAATCTCAAAGAGGCAACCAGTGGCTCTGGACCTTAAATCCATTCCACAGGTGACTAACATAGTATAGAGAAGTGTGGAAAGCGCCAAATGGAGAGTCCAGTGCCCTGCAAGCCCAGTCCAATGGGGCTGGGTTATCACCACAAAAGCTAGTGTGGATGAAACTCTGACCTACATAGCTGCTATGTAGAGACCTGCTCAAGCAGTGGTACAGGAATCTTGATTGAAAGGATAAGTTCACCTTTCGTTACATTCTGAAAATGTGTGTAACAGGTTACAAATCCACTGGCCCCAGCGCCCCCCTGTTGTCACAGGAAGTGGGGGATCTTCTCCCCCACTCTGTCACAATCTGCATAGACTGTAGCTGTGCATGGCTCTGCCCACCTAGCTGCGTCATTCATTCAGATGTCTATGAATGGAAAACTACAAGGTCCAACGGCCTTTGCAGCTGTCAGCTTGTAGTTCTCAATGAATGAGTTCATTGATGTTCCCTGTTAGGCTTCATGGACACTGCTGCTGGTAAATGGATGTTCAGAGGCAGTTGGATGCTTTTTTCAGCTGCCCCTGAACTCATCCAATGTTATCTTATGTGTACATGTACACAGGGTCATTTAATGTCTTTTTTTAGGCAGTTGAGTTTATAGGCCTTTTTTGGAAAGGAAAAAAAATGAGTTCAGACGCTGAGTTTAGAGGCATGTCAAGCGTCAAACGCAGTATCTCGTGTTTAGGCACTTTTCGTTAAATTTTTGGCTGTTTTTGAAAAAATTAAATAAACACTTCTAAATGCAAACATGGCATGTAAACGCAGCAAAACATTTTAAATGTGGATTACTATCTGTCAAGTTAAATCGTTCAGGAGAGGTTTTAAAAATGTCCCGTGTACATTAAGCCTAAGTGTGGCACAGCTTGCACAGAGAGTCTGCAAGAGCTCCGCAATGCTTTCCACGCTCCAAATTAAAAAAAAATCACTTTTGGCATTGCCAAGGGTGGTTAATTTTAACAGAACAGCTCCTCATTTCAACAGAACTTCACAATTGCAGTTTAGCTTAAAATATATTTTTTTGTTTGTTTTACATTTGATATATTTACATCTAAAAGATATTCATATTGGGCCCTTTTCACATAGGCAGATTCTGTTCTAATCAGCAGGGGGTTAGATTCCCTGCTGATCGTAGCAGAGCAAGCTAATGACAGGTCCATGTCCGCTTAGTTTCTGCATAGTGGACATGGAGTGAGCCCACTCTGCTGTAGGAGCCGCTGGGAGTAAATGGACTCTGCTGTCCATTTTCACTTACAGTGCCTTGCAAAAGTATTCGGCCCCCTTGAACTTTTCAACCTTTTGCCACATTTCAGGCTTCAAACATAAAGATATAACATTTTTATTTTTTGTCAAGAATCACCAACAAGTGGGACACAATTGTGAAGTGGAACGAAATCTATTGGATTTTTGAAACTTTTTTTAAACTAATAAAAAAATGAAAAGTGGGGCGCGCAAAATTATTCGGCCCCCTTGCGTTAATACTTTGTAGAGCCACCTTTTGCTGCAATTACAGCTGCAAGTCACTTGGGGTATGTCTCTATCAGTTTTGCACATCGAGAGACTGAAATTCTTGCCCATTCTTCCTTGCAAAACAGCTCGAGCTCAGTGAGGTTGGATGGAGAGCGTTTGTGAACAGCAGTTTTCAGCTCTTTCCACAGATTCTCGATTGGATTCAGGTCTGGACTTTGACTTGGCCATTCTAACACCTGGATACGTTTATTTGTGAGCCATTCCTTTGTAGATTTTGCTGTATGTTTGGGATCATTGTCTTGTTGGAAGATAAATCTCCATCCCAGTTTCAGGTCTTTTGCAGACTCCAACAGGTTTTCATCCAGAATGGTCCTGTATTTGGCTGCATCCATCTTCCCCTCAATTTTAACCATCTTCCCTGTCCCTGCTGAAGAAAAGCAGGCCCAAACCATGATGCTGCCACCACCATGTTTGACAGTGGGGATGGTGTGTTGAGGGTGACGAGCTGTGTTGCTTTTACGCCAAACATAGTTTTGCATTGTGGGCAAAAAGTTCGATTTTGGTTTCATCTGACCAGAGCACCTTCTTCCACATGTTTGGTGTGTCTCCCAGGTGGCTTGTGGCAAACTTTAGACGAGACTTTTTATGAATATCTTTGAGAAATGTCTTTCTTCTTGCCACTTTTCCATAAAGGCCAGATTTGTGCAGTGTACGACTGATTGTTGTCCTATGGACAGACTCTCCCACCTCAGCTGTAGTTCTCTGCAGTTCATCCAGAGTGATCATGGGCCTCTTGGCTGCATCTCTGATCAGTCTTCTCCTTGTCTGAGCTGAAAGTTTAGAGGGATGGCCAGGTCTTGGTAGATTTGCAGTGGTCTGATACTCCTTCCATTTCAAAATGATCGCTTGCACAGTGCTCCTTGGGATGTTTAAAGCTTGGGAAATCTTTTTTGTATCCAAATCCGGCTTTAAACTTCTCCACAACAGTATTACGGACCTGCCTGGTTTGTTCCTTGGTCTTCATGATGCTCTCTGCGCTTTCAACAGAACCCTGAGACTATCACAGAGCAGGTGCATGTATACAGAGACTTGATTACACACAGGTGGATTCTATTTATCACCATCAGTCATTTAGGACAACATTGGATCATTCAGAGATCCTCGCTGAACTTCTGGAGTGAGTTTGCTGCACTGAAAGTAAAGGGGCCGAATAATTTTGCACGCACCACTTTTCAGTTTTTTATTTGCCAAAAAAAAAGTTTAAAATATCCAATAGATTTCGTTCCACTTCACAATTGTGTCCCACTTGTTGGTGATTCTTCCCAAAAAGTTTAAATTTTATATCTTTATGTTTGAAGCCTGAAATGTGGCAAAAGGTTGAAAAGTTCAAGGGGGCCAAATACTTTCGCAAGGCTCTGTAATTGCCTCTGATCTGCTCTGCCTAAACGGAAGAGTTTTCTTTGTTTTTTTTTTAAATTTATTTATTGCGGAGCCAGGGCTAGGTTGGTGTGAACGGACACAAGTCTGTTTATACCCACCTGTCCACAGGGATAAATGGACCTTCTGATCAAGTTCACCTGCAAAACTGACAGGCAGACCTGATCGGAACACCTGTATTAGTGTTTTAAAAACAGTTTTGGTGTATAGTTGCAGTGATATTTGTATGTGGGAGCGCTATATTTGCTTATTCCATATGCAGACTCTGCTTCCTAATTGTGCCTTGCTGATCCTTCAAAGTTTACCAGTGTCAGTCTCATAGAAAACAAGAGTTTGTGTTTCACACCATAAGTTAGAGCAAAAAATTCCTGGCAGCCAAAGACCATATGAATGTTTGCCTAAGTTCTAAAACACATAGGGGACCCACAGGAGCCAGAAGGAAGTACATTTTGACACCGTAATGCTCCCTTTTGCTTATGGGGATATACTAAGCAAATATGGCTGCGCTCAAGTGAACACTTTTTTTTTCTTCAAACCATACAGTAACAGAGTGAATAATATGTTTGTTATTTCTGGGAAAAATAACCTTTACAACCATGTTAGACTTGCCTGCTCTGTGCAATAGTATTGCACAAAGCAGGCCAAAACCTCCTTCTGGGCTCCCTCACTGGCGCTCTAGGGTGCTTCTCGTGTGTGTGTGTGTGTGTGTGTGTGTGTCTGTGTGTCACCATAGCAATGCACTGGCTGGGGGGGAACAGGACGCGCACACGTGCAAAGCATTTGTTTGACAGCAGCAGAGGCCAATGGATACAGTGCTAAATCGAGGTAGGACTCGGGTAATTGTAAGGGGGCAATATAAATACTGGGATAGCTTTTGCTTGTCTTAATGTTCTTATGTTCCTCCTTTAGAACCACTTTAAGACTTTTATACTTCTTGAAAAAATTGTGCAAGTTAAAGTATAAGTAAAGGCCACATTTTTTTTTTCTTTTCATTTTGGATACAGGTGCTCAGTGGAAATGGATTAGAGCACCTATCTCTATTTGTACGGTTTACCATTATCAATGAAAGTAAAAGAAAAGCCCAAATTTTGAGTTGTCCTCAGAACAGTAATAGAGGGGAAATCCTCCAATGGGTACACTAGTTCTGGTGAGCCCCAAGGAATTCCCATAATGTGCAGGGATTTCCTCAGCACCTGTTTTGGTTATTGGAGCGGAAGTGAAAAGAAATCCCCCCCCAATGGGACACATATGGCAAAAAAAAACAAAATTGAGTGGGATTATAATCTTCCTTACTCTATCGCATTTTTTTTTTTTTAAATGGATTTTTATAACAGCTTATCTGTAAAATACTTTTCTTTCTCGTACATCACGGGACACAAAGCCTCATTAATTACTGATGGGTTATAGGGGTATCACTAGGTGATTGGACACTGGCAACCCTAGACAGGAAGTTCAACCCCCTATATAACCCCTCCCACTACTGGGAGTACCTCAGTTTTGTAGCAAAGCAATATAAGTGTATTATAAAAGGGGAGGGACCTCTGTGTCCCTCAAAAGAAAAGGATTTTACAGGTAAGCTGTTATAAAAATCCTATTTTCTTTCTCATACATCACGGGACACAGAGCCTCAGTAATTACTGATGGGATGTCCCAGAGCAATGTTATCTGAGGGGAGGGTAATAACAACAAGTAGGGAGTAATCAGACCTGAGGACCTTTTACAACTGTCTGCAACACACTGTGCCCAAAGGCCATATCCTCATGCCTCCTCACATCCACCCGATAAAATCAGTTGAATGTATGGACTGAAGATCAGGTTGCGGCTTTACAAATTTGAGCCATAGATGCCTGGTGATGCACTTCCCACAAAGCACTAATAGCCCTTGTGGAGTGCACCTTGATTTGAACAGGCGGAACCTTCTGGTTCAAACTATAAGCTTGAATAATAACTTGTCAAATCTATTTAGTAATGGTACATTTCGACGCTGCCTGTCCAATTAGGACCTTCTGGCAACACAAACAAAACATCTGTTTTGTGAATCTGAGCCGTTGCTTCTAGATAGGCTTTGACTGCTCTTACTACATCCAAAGAATGTAGTGACCTTTCTTCCGTAGAACAGGGATCTGGAAAAAAGGAAGGCAGAACAATATCTTGGTTTAGATGAAAACCTGAAACCACTTTCGGTAAAAAGCTAGGATGAGGGCGTAAAACCATACTATCCTTGTGCATGATTAAATAAGGCTCTTTACAGGAAAGAGCTGCTAATTCTGATACTCTTCTAGCAGAAGAGATGGCTAACAGAAAAATGTACTTCCTTGTCAACAAGACCAAGGGAATTTGACTTATCGGTTCAAAAGGTTGTTAAAAATTGACAGAACCAAATTCAAGTCCCAGGGGTTTAGGGGCACCTTAACCGGAGGATTAAAGCACGTTACCCCTTGTATAAAGCTTCGGACCAAAGAATGTGAAGCAAGCGGACGTTGAAATAATATTGATAAGGCAGAGACCTGGCCCTTGATGGTACTCAAGGTCAGCTTAATTTCTAACCCCATTTGCAAAAAATCAAGGTAGAAATCACAGGGCCTGGAAGACTCTTCAGAATGTGGCTTTCACTATCCAAACTGTCAAATTTAGCATTTGTAAGGCAGGATGGAACACCGGACCTTGGGATTACAGGTCTGGACGTGACGGTAGGGTCCACGGGGAACCTACTGCCATTTTTACTATTTCTGCATACCAAGCTCTTCTGGGCCACCAGAAGTACTGACTTCTTTTCCAGCCTGATCCTGCAAAGTCGTGGCAGTAGCAGAATAGGAGGGAATGCATAAATCTGTGAGAACTGATGCCACAGAGTCACCAACACATCTGTCCCACATGCAAGAGGATCCCTTGTCCTTGACACAAAGTTGTCAATCTTTTTGTTCGGAGTCCAGAGTACCCCATCTGACATATTGCTAGGAAGATGTCGTGAAGAGATCTTTCTCCCGGAAATAATTGTTGGCGTCCCAAGTAGTACGCCTGAAATATTAAAATTGCCGATAGGCAAGGAGTGTTGTGTTCTGCCAAAGCTAGAACATTATTCACCTCTTTTTGGGCTGCACAACCTCTCATTCCTCCCCTGCTGATCGATGTAAGCCACCACCGTGGCTCTGTCAGACTGAATCCTGGCAGGACAGTCCCGTAATCTGACTGCCAAGATTCTATGGCCAGATGTACTGCCTGAAACTTTCAACAAAGTTGATAGGCAAGGTCCTCTAACCTTGACCATCTCCTCTGGACAGAATCTTCTTCCAGGGCAGCTCCCCAGCCTAGAAGGCTGGCATCTGTTGTCAACGCCTTGCAGGATAAAGATTTTTCCCTCCTGTTGGATAACAACCACCATTTTAAGCTCTGACCTATGTTGGGAGCCAAGAGTATTGGAAACAAACAAGGCCTGAATCCTGTTTATTCCAGACCGACAGGATGCTCTCTTGAAGCAGTCTTTGAATAAAACTGCGCGTAAGGTATGGCCCTGAAGGAGGCCACCATTTCCCCTAAAAATCTCCTGCAGCCGAATGAAGGAATTTTCCTTTATCCTGATAAGTTGAATTAGTCCTACAATGGAACCGATTCATGTCTGGGGTAAGAATACCTCTTCTGTATGGTATCTATAACCAGCCCCCAAGTAACCTCCTTGATGGTTTTAAGGAGAATCTTCCTAGGCTGAGAATACAACCTAGAGATTTCAAATATCTACAGCTGAGATCAGACTCTGTTTTTAGACCTGAGACTGAATGATCTATTAAAAGTAGATCCTTTTAATAGGCTAGGAGGTGCCAGAATCCTTCAGAACACTCGCAGTGCTGTGGCTAAGCCGGATGGCAGTGCCACGATTGAAATTTTTTTTTATATTTCAAACCGCAGAAATTTTTGATAAGCGGGAAACTTGGGCACATGGAGATATGCAACTCCCCTCCTTGCAGGATGGACACAGCCAATTGAATTATGAAAGGATCGGATCTCCAAGATCTAGAATGGGTCTTACCTCTCTGGCTCTGAGACCTTAAAAGGTTTGTGCCAAAAAAAAAACCCTGTTCCACTAAGGGAATCTCTGATATAACCTACTGGGATAACAGCTGATCCAGAGGCCAGAAAGAGACTTCTCCTCTTTCCTTTCTTTTTCTCTGGAACCTTAGGAGCGTTCTTTGCGGAGACAGACACTCTTGCATAAAGACTGCCGCATCAGTAGCCCCAAGGACCCCACAGGCAAAACCCAAACAGGACCCGAACCCTCAGATCGAAAGCCGACCGGGCCAGCTGGGCTCTTGAAACTCTAGATGTAATTTAAAGAAGAAAATCGCTGCTCTTAACATTGTTCCTGCCAGACTTTGAGGACCTTTCCCCTCACCTGAACGAGTGGGGGTGCTCCTTCATGAGAAGGCCTTAGCATTCTGCTTTATGGGCTTGCTGCCCCTGGGAACTAAGGCATAGGAGAGGCTGCACGAATAAAGGAGAACTGTCTGAACCTCCTTTCACTGGTAGAGAGAGCTTTATCCCTTTTGGATGTACTTATCCATTCTAAATAGTCGTAGAAAGGGACACAGGCTGGCTAAGGGTTTTCACCTGGTGCTTCGGCTGATTAAAGAGGAAGTAAACTCTCCCACTCTTATTATAATGGACTAAATGAAAAGAAGCATCAGTCATTATCAGACTATAGCCACTGTAATCCAGCCCAAATCGCATATTACTTACTGTTTAAAGAAACTTTAAAAAACTTGTTTCCAGGGGTTAGGCAGAGCCATCTTAAGTATTGTTTTCTGAGGCCACAGTGGAGTGTATTTCTGCCTTTACATTGAGCACTTCCTGTACTGTTAACCAAGCCTCCTTCTCAATCCAAAGTTTCTATGGCAACCCTGCTTCCCTGTTCGTAGCTTACTTGTTTATTTCATAGTATTTACTTGTGCCGATGTCTAATGTTTGCCTTTGTCAGACCTATCGGCTTCAGCTGATAAGACTGCAGTATTGGCCATGTTTAGTCTATATGTCATGTCACATGGTGTGTAGGAGGAAGCTCTGAGTGATTAGCAGAGTTCAGTGTTGTGCCATAGGAAGTCCTGATAACAGATAGATAAGACATAGAGAGTGTGCCTTAAATCAGGGGAGATCTGCGCATGCTCAGTGACATCATTCTACAGAACAACAAGGATTACAACAATACTAAGCAAGTAAGGAGAAGATATCTACAAGCAGTGTTCATTAGGCTTTTTATGCTGATTTACATGGGACAAAGTTGTGGGGGAGGGTTTACAACCACTTTAATATTTCAGCCACGGACCTCAGCAAAAATGCACTAGTCTAAGTATAAGCCATAGGGCTTAAACGATCGAGTCCTTCATAGCATCTGTGAGACACAGTGCGTCAAATACACCAGCCCCTTGCTGGGCCCGCTGATCAGGCAGAACTTTCAGGTATATCGCACCTGTTCCTTAACCCCTTGGAGTCCATATTCCAATGCATTCGAATGACTCAAAATGTGCTCCACCAAAATAGTGGAGCAGATGTTAAAGGGTTAATGGACTGAGCTACTCCAATTGCAGCCAGAACTGCAAAATACATCTTGTCTTTAAAATGAAAATCCAACCTTAACTCGCTGGATCCTTTAACATCAGTGCATTATCCACTGGACATGTGAGACTCTGCTCACTGAGGTAATTGCAGCAGTAATAGCTGGAACCCCCCCATTTCTTTCATAGAAATGTTCCCATTCAGAATAAATAGCTATGCATGAATAGGAAAAACATCCCCAGGTGGGGGAGGTTAAAATGAACCCTATTAGAGGTAGATACCTCAAGAGCCTGTGCTGCAGGCAACAAAAGGGTTAAGTAAGGGAGCAGACAAATACCTGACTTGTGCGGCTGCTCCCTCCCTGTTAGGATCCTCCGAAGAGGAAAAATAAGTATCTTCCAATATTTGGGAAGATCTACCTGATCCCCAGCCTCCTGCCCCTCAACAAAAGGGCCCAGAGGACTAGATGGGAATCTGCTATGTTTAGTCCTACTATGGAGAGACATCATAGCAATAATCTTTTAAATGGTAGAAGAAAAAACCTGTTTGTATGAAATACACAGGGACAGAAGTGTTCTACCCTTGACGGCTCTGATCTGACTTGCCGTATTTTTCTTTTTACCTCTCGGGAGGATGACATTCGTTTGGAAGAGTTTTTAGTTTGTTGTATACGATTAACCCCTTAGAACCCTTGGAATTCCTGGTCCCTTTTGTCACGCATAGCTAACAGTACAAAGAAAAAGAATGTTACACTTTCTAGGCTATAGTACAGTACAAAAGCTGCTATTAGTCCTAGCTATACAGTACAATGTTGTCAACAAAAGGGGATGCCTGTGTCACCAAACCTGACCAGCAACCACTCTGCTCTCTCCCTCCACCGCCAGACTGCAGCTTTTCCTGTATAGCTTAAATTACTTCCTCCATGTGAAGTTGGCGCCTGACGCAGTTTAGCCACGCCCCCATGTGAAAACAGCCCCACCCCCTTCCTCTTTCAACAGGTTAGTGTGTAAGCGCCGCCATCATGGGGCGGTAAATCCTCCGCCTGACGAGCCGCCATGACCTGCCCAAAAAATGCAGCTGGCTGGCATTAAAAGGATCAAAAACCACCAATCTGGGGGCCCAGGAAGTGATCAGAACCCCCCTTCATGCTTGAGGGTCTGAGCTGGCTTGAACGGAGAGGAGAGTGGAGCTTCTGCTGTTTCCAGCGTCAGAATGGCGAGTGCTCAATACAGCCTCCATTGGTGACACATAGATCTGGCGATATCCATATAAAGTGCTCTAATGCATATATATATGTGCAAAACAATTCATCAATAAAGTGCCCAATGTGCATATAAAGTGCAATTCTCGTTTGTGCTAACTTATGAAAACTTCAAACTAAAGTGCTATTAATGGAATAAATATCCCAGATCACTTTATTGATGTAAAGTATAGATACAGTGCTGTTTTGGCACATACAATTTTTGACCACTTGATTGATTTTAGCGCACTAATATCTAATAATTTTCATTGCTTACTGAGGGAGCTTTTTTCAGCACATTTAGTTGAATTTTTTCAATATTAATTTATTCATATTAGCGCTTGAGTACTTTTATATTAAACATAGATGTGACATGACGACACAATACATCGAAGGACAGATTCCTGAGAAAATCTCCCCTACCTTTCCTCGCAGCAGGGTTTATCAGAGATTAAAAAAAAAAAACAATCTTCGCCCTTCACGGTAGGCTCTGAGACCTTGAAAGGAAACCTTCAGGAACAGGGGTACACTGAGGTAATCCCGCACCTGCCCGAAGACCCTGCCAGTAAACTTTTATTGGCTTTACTACCAAAAAGGTACTGGATCCAAGGGCCCAGCTTTAAAAACATTCGCAAGCAAAACCTTGTGTCTTCGGATGACTAGGCCCGGGTACCATTCATTTAGTCCATTAAGGAGACATCAGAACGAATCCGGTTAGGATGGCTGGCTCTCATCAAAGGATTACTGCCCGTGAAGCTCAGCACAACACATCCTTTACACATGCCCAACACCTTAGACACTGGTGAAAAAACTGAAGACTCCCTGAAGGGAGGGGTTATATGGGGGAAGTTCACGCCTTAAGGGGCGTGCCAGTGTCCAGCACCTGATACGCCAATATAACCTACATAGTTATTACATCAGGGGACACAGAGCCATAGTAAGAAAATAAACTTTTTTTTTTTTAGGAGGGAAATTGTTTTTATCTGGGTGATCCCACTCAGAATAAATAAGCTTTTCCAGTAAACTATGAACAGGAAAGGCATGTGTAGTATGAGGAGGTTTCATTGAACCCAAACAAGAGAAGGCTTCTTTAACTGACTCAGATACGGGTAACTTGTAAATGTGGAGCGGACCAATCCAGCAAGAATTTGCCTCAGCAACTTCTCTTCCTGAGAAGCTGAAGAGGGTCCTCCTCCACTTAATTCCTCAGAAGAGGAGTCATCAGTTTCATCCCGATCCTCTGAGGGGGGATTCCTCTCCTTTTTCCCCAGAGTTCCTCTGTTTGAGGGTCCTGGGTGGCAGAGGGGGACCTAGTGCGTTTTTTCCCACTGAGTGAAGATGCGATTAAAGCGGGAGTCCGCCGGGACTCCGCGTTTTTATTTTATTTTATTTTTTTAAAAGCCAGCAGCTACAAATACTGCAGCTGCTGACTTTTAAAATAGTGACACTTGCCTGTCCAGCGCGCCCGCGATGTCGGCACCCAAAGTCGATCTGTAGATCGTTTCTCGGGTGCTGCCGCCGCCATCTTGGGTATGGGAATCAGGAAATGGAGCCTTTCGGCTTCATTTCCCGGTTCCCTACTGCGCATGCGCGAGCCGCGCTGCGCAATAAGGACGGTCCCCGCTGCCTCTGGGATCTGTGTGTTTTCCCAGCAGGCAGCGGGGCACTTGCGGAAAGGGGCGGGCACTTGCGGAAAGGGGCGTAATATACGCCCCTTTCCGCAGAGACCTATCCCGGAAGTGGGTGCAGATACCTGTACTGTACAGGTATCTGCACCCCCCTGAAAGGTGCCAATTGTGGCGCCGGAGGGGGGGAGGGTTCCGATGAGCGGAAGGTCCACTTTAGGGTGGACCTCCGCTTTAAGGTCACTAGTCTTTCCTCTAATCCATTTAAGGTTGAGGAAAAAAACCTCCTGAGTAATGTGCACAAGGGCTGAAGTGCTAGAAGCAGTTGCAGCCCCTGACCCTGACGGCTCACACTGGCCAGCTTCCCCAGGTCCTCCAGGGGCGAAAGGTGCTGCAGAGGGAGGGTCCTCAGAGCCTGAGGGAGGTCCCTTAGAGCCCCTATTTTTCAGGCTACTTGTACCTCTTCTGCCCATAGTGCCAAGCAACAACGCAGAGGTACTACCAAAATGCACTAACTGCTGTGCAAAGTAGTTCAGCAACTGCCGCTGCTTCCAAGTCTCGGTCTGGTGCTTAAGTAAATGTTGCCTTGGGAATGCCTGTGTCTCCCACGCTCACATGCGCCTGCTCTGTGTCCCTCCATCAGCCATGTGTATCTGAAAAGAGTGCACTTTATGGCTTGTTTGTAGCCTGCAATGTGGGCAGGTAACCACGCTGACGTCGCATTAATGCTCTGCCCCCTGCCCCCCCGTCTTTCACAAAAAAAAAACACACCCCGCTTTACCATGCGAGCCGAGGCTCTGATCCTCAGGACAAGCCTAGAGAGGAGGCTGGGGTGGAGGAGGGAAGAGGGCTGGTGGATGGGAAGTCGACGTAATGGCGGCGAGTGGCAGTATGTAGCATACTACCGCTTCACTGTGCACAACCTAAGCCATGGGGGGGCGGGGGGAGAATCCCTCTAGGACAGGGATATGCAATTAGCGGACCTCCAGCTGTTACAAAACTACAAGTCCCATCATGCCTCGGCCTCTGGGTGTCATGCTTGTGGCTGTCAGAATCTTGCTATGCCTCATGCGATTTGTAGTTCTGCAACAGCTGGAGGTCCACTAATTGCATATCCCTGCTGTAGGAGAAACCCCCCCACCCCCACCCACATCCTGCTTGGAGGAGCGTACAGCATGGATACTGAGACAGACAGAACAAGCATGAAAGGTATGTGCTCTTGACAGCCCCCGATGGCGGCTATAGGCATAGCATACATTTACTATCGTATTTAAGGGAGAAACCTATTAGAACTAGAAAAATTCTTAAGGATTCTTCCTTACCTTATCCAGCTGCAGGGTTCTGTGTAACAGACCCAATCTTCAGAGACTGGGGCCCCCTATGCATAGGGGGATCCGAAGTTCTGGGCCTGTAAAGCACCCCACCAGGCATATGGCTGAGAAAAACAAATACTGGATCCCAGGGTCCAGCTTTCTAAAAAGAGAAGCGTTACAGGTAAAACCTTGTTTCTTTGGATACACGGCCCGGGTACCATTCAATTTGGCCAGGAAAAGACGCTTTGAATGGATCCGGTTGCATGGCTTGCCTCAGTATAGGATATTCCAGTGGAGCTCACTCAGCACATCTTTAATCGTGACCAACACCGCCGAAAAAACTGAGGTACTCCCAGTAGTGGGAGGGGTTATATAGGGGGTTGACCTTCCTTTCTAGGGTTGCCAGTGTCCAATCACCTAGTTATACCCCTATAACCCATCAGTAATTACTGAGGCTTTGTGTCCCGTGATGTACGAGAAAGAAAAATGCCTATAGTTATACTTTAACCACTTTGCCACCGTGGGTGCACATCGGGGAAGTTCTGTGTTGGCCGTGACCCTTGGACACAGCCAATCCCAGATCGTGCGAAATGGCCAATCACAGTGGCCATTTAGCACTCGATCGGCATGTCCAATGAGAGGTGATTTCATATGTAAACATGAGATCATCTCTCATTGCCGGCTCTCCCTCCTCACACAGAGACAGCGTGTGAGGAGAGAGAGCGAACGGTTGCAGATCTGTGAGTGTACCCAAAAAAAATTGGAAATTTAGTGCCCACAGTACCTGTCAGTGCCATCTATCATCCCATCTATCCCCAGTGCCATCTGTCAGTGTCACTTATCAGTGCCATCTGCCATCAGTGCCACATATTAGTGCCATTTGTCATACGTGTCATTGTCCTGGTGCAGGGCCTTCAAAAGTGTAATAGGTAGTCAACAAGTTAGATGTGTAATTAATGCTCCTAGAACACGTGATGGCGCTTCCTGCATGTTGGGCCTCTCTATGTGTATAGGCTGTGAAAAAGTCCCACACCTGTGGTATCGTAATACTCAGGAGTGGCAGAATGTATTTTGGGGCGTCATTTGTGGTATACACATGCCATGTGAGAGAAATAACCTATTACAATGACAATTTTGTGAAAAAAATAAATAAATCTTCATTTTGCAAAGAATTGTGGGGAAAAAATACAACATTAAAAACCTCACCATGCATCTTACTAAATACTTTGGGATGTCTACTTTCAAAAAAGGGGTCATTTGGGGGGTATTTGCAAGAAATGAGTTAGGCTTCCAGTACTTCAGGTGTGATCAATTTTTTATGATTTGCACCACAGATTGTAGACTCTCTAACTTTCACAAAGACCAAATAATATACACCAATTTGGGTTATTTTTACCAAAGATATGTATCAATTGTGGCCAAAATTTATGAAGAAAAATGAATAATTTGCAAAATGTTATCACAGAATCTAAGAAAGATTTTTTTTTTTCCAAAATTCTCTGTCTTTTTTCATTTATAGTGCAAAAAATAAACCCAGAGGTGATCAAATACCACCAAAAGAAAGCTCCATTTGTTAGAAAAAAAATAATTTGGGTACAGTATGACTGAGTAATTGTCAAAGTGTGAGAGTACTGAAAGCTGAAAATTGGTCTGGGCAGGAGGGGGATTTAAGTGCCCAGTAGGCAAGTTGTTAATGATTGCATTCACACATACATTTGAAAGAAAACACTCAAACATTTCTAGAACTAACTGTACGTATTTTTTGGAACAAAGGCTTTAATGGGACAGGGGGAGCATTGTTGAAGGGTCAACTACAGGATATTAATTTTGTTAATGTGTTCTATCTTACAGGGAAGAAGAATTCTATCCTCATGCACAAGGTTCAGCATGACTTGAACTCAGGTGTTTTCAACAACCAGGAGAATGAAATAATACAAGAGATTGTCAAGTATGATCGGGAAATGGTGCAGCAAGCTGAGCTCCATCAACACCAACTAAGCGGTGGGATGTATGCGACATGCAATCCTCCCTCTCCTCAACCACAAGTCCCATCTGCTATAGCAACTTTGCAGCAAGCTGTGGCCATGAGCTTTTGTCCCCCAATGGCCAGCCCATTAGTGGGTTCCCCGCGTATTATGAGGCGACTCCAATATGCTCAAGGAGGGCCTGGAGCTTTTTCTATGTCCCCAGCTCTTTTCCAGCCATCCCTGCAGCTCTTGCAGCATCACCCACCCCCCCAGCAGGGCCCACGTCGGCCATCGACTGCTGTGCCTAGTCCCCCTAACCAATCACCGCGAGTGTCTCAGAACTTTGCCTACCCAACCAGGCATCAGGCAGGCTCACAACTTTCTCTTACCCAATCTGGGGGTTCTGGCTCCCCACAGCGGCTGTCTGTTCACAAGAGCACTCATTCTTTGCACTCTGGCACACTTACGCGTGAGTCTCGTCCGCTTTCCGCCTCACAGCCCTCACTGCCTCAAGGGGCATCACAGCTCCGCAGTCCACCAGCTCCTCCTGCTACGACTGGCAGCTTAACCTCTCCGGTGGCCAAAGGAGGTTTGGGACCACAGGCTGGTCCAAGAGTACCTGCCCCTGCAAGACTTGCCCTCTCCCATCAGTTGTCCTCTTCTGGTACAGTTGGTGGTGTATCGGACTGTGCTATGGGAACATCGTTAGGAGGAAGGAAAGATTCTGTTGTTAGTGCCCCAGATACTGATCCCATCAGGGGACGGCTGTCTGCAAATTTGTGACTGGGTGTACACATGCCCTCATCCAAATGGGTAGGTAATGGATGGTGCACAGTTGCTATTAGGAGAGAAAATATAATGTGCCCTCCTAACCATCCCTGTGCCACTTTATTAATACATCTACTTGTTTTACGAATAGTAGCCTTAACTATGTTTGGGAGTGGAGGTATTAATATGTGGAAGTTACAAAGAACTAGTAGTTGGATCAGTAAATGCCACTTCAAAAAGCACTCTGCCACATGACTCCTCCATTGGTTACAAGCGTAGGAAAATGTGGTTTTGTTCATTGCTAGAGGTCTACCTAGAGCTCTACATTAAAATTAAGTGCAAATCGTGTGTTGGTCTAAAGCAGCTGGTCTCTTGTCAGCAAGAGAGAGACTGCTGGTATTTACTACTAAGTTATTTAAATGATCTGTAAACATATCAAAACTCTTAGCTGGTAGATCTTGACTCTGAAATGACAAATTGAAAAAGCTACAAGATTGTTACTTATGCCCATCATATTACGCCAATTTCCTTATGCAAACTGCAGGCAGTTTGTCCCAGCTACTGGTCCTTACCAGGACTTCAACAACCCAGTGACAGTGTCACCTATGGCTGTCACGATAAGCACCTATATTTATATAACCATGCATACATTTCGTTTTAGTTTGTAATCATATTTTAATAAGGAGGCACATTTTTGTGTGATGTCACCATGTGTGCCCTTTTTCCTTTCAGTGAGCAAATAACCAACTGAATATAGCAATTAGGATTAGGCACTACAAGGCCCAGTAACAAAATACATACCAATAATTGTATTGACAGGAGTAACACTGCAGGTGGCTGTTGTGAAAATAAGTGTATCCTTACAGCAATAATGCAGCCACTTTCAAAAGTTGAATGCCAATGATTAACTGTTTAAAGGGTTAAACCGTACAATAAATATGGCTGCAACCATTGACACTTAAAACATAAAAGTAATCAAACTGCAAGAGCCATAAAAAAAAAGGCACTGCTAGCCAGTAATGTAATTGCAGCTGCTACAAATCACTCCTGGTTAAAATGGTGGTGCCAAGTAGCCTTCCAGCTCTCCTGGGCACTCCAGCGGCCATAGATCTGCTTGATCTCTCGCACCAAAGGACCTCTGTGTGTTTTATTTATGAACCATGTATTTTTTTTTTCAGTATCTCACTGCTGTTGTCCATTCCATGGATTGTATTTTAGAAAGCCATATTGTGTATATCACAGCTGTATATTAATATATATATATATATATAAGCCTGTATAATCTGTACACTATACATCCTGTATAGCAGGAGTGGGGTTTTGAGTGTTTATCCAGGGTAGATGCAGATTCTTAAACGCCACAAGTCAGGAATTTTCACTTACAGCAATGGAGGAATGCTGCGGCAAAGCACATTTTGAGTTTATTCACCTCTGCTGCTTTATCTGTGGTGTAGCCTTAGCTAGGTAAATATATTCAATGGCTATGGACTGAATTGTTTCTACGAACCATCTACCTGTTTCTATATGCAGCTGCACCACTGGTAAACTGTGCACTGGGAACAAGCCCATAGAGCACTGGAGTGCTTCTTTGATGAAATGCCTAGAAAGGGGCAGTCCCATCTAGACTAATTTCTCCCACAGGAATTTAGCTTTATAGGCAATAAGTACCCATCCTGGTGTCCTTGGGGTTGTGGCTTTAATAGTGATGGAATACAGAAATTACCATTGTGGCAATTTGTGTCAACATTGGAAAAAATTGTACTACAACATTCCATTTTGTCTCTAAATTATGCATTATTTTCAAAAGCATGTAATTCTTGTGAAAAAAAAAAAAAAAGCAGAGTTATATGCTATGGTTTTTAAATGGGACTGTCCCTTCAGGATAATAAACATGACACAGTTTTTAATCAATCCCATTAAGGGGGGGTGTACCCCAGACCTAAGAAAACAAAGTTTCTATTCTTCAGAATAGATGTTGCCCCCTCTGCTCCGTCTGTGGCTGGCAGTGTCACTGATGAATGTATTTCGGAGACAAGGGGGGGGACACAGAAAGTGCAGGGTCTTGTGTCTCTGCAGAAGCTGCACTTTACTAAGCAAATGATTCCAGCTTCTTTGTGTGTGCAATAAACAGATACTTCTGAATTGTGTGTTGTTTTGACTGGTTAACCAGGTTATTATCTTTAGAGGGGCATGGATGGGTTATCTTTAGTGCTTTTGTAGTGTAAAGATTTCACACCTCTGAGCAGCCATTCCACATTGCTATTGACGGCTGGCCAGATGAAGGTTACTTATGTTTCTGCAAAAAATGAATTCTGCAGAAGGCGATCCATAGATTATTAAACTGCACATGGGGAGAAAGAATGGCCTCTCTACACTGTCTTATGACAATTGCATGAGATCCCAATTTATTACCACAAATGAGTTATTTAAACAGAAAAAAAAGTTTAAACACTCACGATATCTTTTTTTATATGGTGAAATTCAAAGCACTCTGCTTTATTTGCCACTTGTGCACAGCTTAGATGTAAGCAGCTGGCAGAGGCTTCCTCATGCCACTATTAATAGTGACCACAATACACCCTATGAAGGGAGCCATTTTTCAAAACTGGCAATGGGATAGTATAGAAATCATGCCAATGTGCTGCATCTTACAAATACCCTGCAGTGCACAAATTCATTGGGTGACACATTGCTGCTGCTTAGGGAATTGCTTTTTGCAATAAACTGGCATAAACAAGGTAAAAATAATAAAGGAAAGGCCAATAAAAGAAAACAAGATGGAGGCAAGAACAGTCAGATACGCTATTGTTTAATTTCATATTCAATTTTGAGTAAAAAGATCAATATACAGTTGAAATGCATATCTGAACTTTTTTTTCCCCAACACAGTATTTATAATTCTGTTAAGCCACCTTTGATTTACAAACCCCTGGCACACTGCTCCAGCTTGAGGGTGACCTCATACAGTTGTTAGGAAAAACTTGGGATAACAAGATAGCGCTGATTATGTCATTCCTCTACTGTGCCCTCCTGTGAGCATTATGGGAGGCAGAGAAATCCCTGATTAGTAAAAATACCTGAATGGATTCTTACCCATTCTGGAGTATATTTAAAATTCTGGAGTTTAGCTTTTAAAAAACATTTTTTTCAGGAATCCTTTTTTAATTACAACAGACTACTCTTATGCTTGTTCTGCTCAACATACACTTCACTGAAAATCCCAGATTAAAGATGTATATTATTATTCTTTTAAGGAGTATTTAAAAGAATGCTAGCTGTGCAATATTATTGAACTGACTTGTGTAATCCAAAACTCCTTAAAATGTGAGTAAATTCATCCAGTTTGTGCCTTTAAGCCTTTGGTGAATGGAAATATCAATTTCTGATTGTAAACAAAGCAGTAGGGCACAGCAATATGCACTTTTTTCCCCCTTCATTATTTAGCCTTACTGCCTTGCACTGATTTAGGCATGGTTCACACTGGTGCGAATCGGGGAAAAACCCTGTAAATCCACTGCGGGTGTTCCTGCATCGCACATGAATCGCTCGCAGGTCACACTGCTCTATGCAAACTTCTGCGGTTGTCAATACAAAGTTAATGATATCCCCAGATCTGATCGCAGTACGAACTGTCAATTTGGACAGGAATCAGATCACATGGGTGTCCATGCGATCTGATTTTGGTGCGGACAAAAACAAAAAGAAGGGGTCCTGCACAGGTTTGGTCAAAATGTGAATTCAGCCAGTTTGTACGGCTGAAATTTGCATCACACAGACATCGCATGTGATCTGCATATCAATGTGCTGCACATCACATGCGATGTCTGGCGTTGCTGCAGTGTGAACCAGCCCCAAGGCCTCATTTACTTGGTCATAACACAGCTAGCTGTAAACATTTAACTGATCATTAGGGCAAGTAACAAAATGACCAGTAAATAGATTTGTTGATAATGCGTAAAAGTTGCCCTGTTCGTGTATGTGCACGTTTATGCACCCGTGTGAATGCCTCCATTGAAAACAATGGAGCTACGTTTTGATCCGAAAATAAAAAATGGCTGTACCTGCATTTTCGGACAGCTGTGTAAATGAGGCCTAAAGTGTCATGTTATTGTAAAAAAAAAAAAAAAAAATCTAGATTACTTTTTTTTCTTTCAATACAAGTTTTATTAATAAACTGGCACCTCTACAAAAATACAAGAGGTTCCTTCATAAAGGGGAATCTATTAAATACCTATGCAGCTTCCACAGGAAGGATAGACGTAAATTCATTGCTATGAAATAACAATTAACATCCAATCATAACTGGTAGAGAATGCAATATACTGCAAGACCTGCATATCCAGCAGTGAAGTTAACTGAAGAAATACGTAGAATCTTTTACATTCTGCAGGTTAAATGTACCTACAATGGGAGAAAGGGGGATAATGAATACAGAACAATACCATTTTAGACAACACAGGACACAAAGAAGAAAGTGCTGCTTATACTTCTTACCTATCTCTGGTAACATGTCGAAGTGATCCTTCATCTCCAGATTGTCTGGGGACATGTGCTGTGAACTGAATGGCACAACATAGTCAGAAAGCTGTTGCTAGGGTAACCATGTAAATGCAGTTTGAATGCTGATCCTATTTTTTTTTTTATTGTAATTTGAGGGGGAAAATATGTTTAACCACTTCAGCCCTGGAAGATTTGCCCCCTTAATGACCAGGCTATTTTTTGCTATTCGGCACTGCGTTGTTTTAACTGACAATTGTGCGGGCGTGCAACTTTGTACAAAAACCTAAATTGATGTCATGTTTTCCCCACAAATAGAGCTTTCTTTTGGTGGCAATCACCTCTGTGATTTTTTTTTTTTTTTTGCACTATAAACAAAAAAAAGAGCAACAATTTTGGAAAAAAAAAAAAACAATGTTTTTTACATTTTGCTTTAATAAATATCCCCCATTTTTTTTAAAAAAAAACTAAATTTCTTTCTCAGTTTAGGCCAATATGTATACTTCTGCATATTTTTGGTAAAAAAAAAAAAATCGCAATAAAAAGGTATATTGATTGGTTTGCGCAAACCAATACAAAATTGGGGCTTTATGCCATTTCTATTATAAATTTTTTCTTTTTTACTAGTAATGGCAGTGATCAGGACAATGACATTTTGGGGACAGATCGGACACTTTTGGGACCATTGACATTTATACAATGATCAGTACACAACTATGCAATGGATATAAATACGATTGAGGCAAATTACAAGTGCATGGTGCGTATACAATGATCAGTGCTATAAAAATGCACTGATTACTGTATAAATGACACTGGCAGAGAAGGGTTAACTGTGTGTCCTAGGGAGTTATGGGACTGCCTGGGTGAGGAGACGGATTGTTGTTCATACTTGGTTTTACATTGACGGATCTACATTCTGTGTGGAGTGATCACGGGTGCCCGGTGGTCATCGCGACCACCGGGCATGGGCATCGGCGGCGCCTGCCCCTTAGTGGTCTGAAAGCGAGCAGACATATAGCTACGATGGTTCACCCAGGGGAGCTAACCTGCCGCAGTAAAACTGCGGTGTCTGGGCAGGAAGTGGTTAAAAGTGACCCTGTTGCCAGACACAACATCCCCTTGTAGTAGTAAATTATGTGTGCAGTGACATTTTTGCCATTCTGTTCTTCAAAACAATAGCGTATCACCGTTTTTGAAGGATCTGACATTTTCTGAGTGTTAGGTCCTCTTACTATGCTGTCTTGCAGGTACAGCTTACCGCCTTCTGACAGTACTATCTGTGCACATACAACTGAACTGTTAAACAAAAAGAACACATTACTTCCTATTCCAGTGGTCATGTACAGTGAGGGAAAAAACTTATTTGATCCCTTGCTGATTTTATACGTTTGCCCACTGACAAAATAAACCTACCGTACCATTAAAATCATAGACTGATCTTTTTTTTTTATTATTTTTTATTTTTTTAACAGTGAGAGACAGAATAACAACAAAAATATCCAGAAAACACATTTCAAAAAAGGTAAAAATTGATTTGCATTTTAATAAATAAAATAAGTATTTGATCTCCTATCAGTCAGCAAGATTTCTAGCTCCCAGGTGTCTTCTATACAGGTAACAAGCTGAGATTAGGCGCACTCTCAACGGGAGTGCTCCTAATCTCAGCTTGTTACCTGTATAAAAGACACCTGTTCACAGAAGCAAGCAAGCAATCAATCAGATTCCAATCTCTCCACCATGGCCAAGACTAAAGAGCTATCTAAAGCCTCATACACATGATCGGACTTGGTACAAAAGTCCACGGGAAAGTTTGTACAAAGGGCGTAGTCCACAAGTTTGTATTGCATACACACGATCTGACTTTTTAGGCAACAAACATGAATGTAGTGACGTTTTAACGTACTGATGACACTTCAAAAGAGAACGTTCAATTACTCCAGCGCCACCTTTGGTCAACTTCTGTATTGTTATCTGAGCTTTTGCATTGGTTCTGAGCATGCGTGTTTGTACCTTGTACAAAAGTCCGATAGTTTTGCGTACACATGATCGGACTTTGCTCCATCGGACTTATGTTGTCAAAAAGTTTGTCCGTTCGCATAGCCAACAAAAGTCAGATGAAAACGGAAAAAGTTTGTCAGATGGAGCGTACACACAGTCGGATGTTGCTCCAAAACAGCTAATTTGCATGTTTGTTGTCAAAAAGTCAGATCGTGTGTACGGACCTTAAGGATGTCAGGGACAAGATTGTAGACCTACAAGACCATCGTCAAGCAGCTTAGTGAAAGGGTGACAACGGTGCAATTATTTGCAAGTGGAAGAAACACAAAATAACTGTCAGTCTCACTTAGTCTGGGGCTCCATGTAAGATCTCACCTCCTGAAGTTTCAATGATCATGAGAGCGGTAAGGAATCAGACCAGAACTACACAGGAGAATCTGGTCAATGATCGCAAGGCAGCTAGGACCATAGGTCACCAAGAAAACAATTGGTAACACACTATGGCGTGAAGGACTGAAATCCTGCAGCGCACACAAGGTCCCCCTGCTCAAGAAAGCACACGTGTACAGGCCCATCTGAAGTTTGCTAATGAATGATTCAGAGAAGAAATTGGTGAAAGTATTGTGGTCATCAACTCAACGTGTTTGGAGGACTAGGAGTGCTGCCTCTGACCCCTAGAACACCATCCTCACCATCAAACATGGAGGCGGAATCATTATGCTTTGGGGGTGTTTTTCTGCAAAGGGGACAGGACAACGTCATTGCATCAATGGACGGGGCCATGTACCGTCAAATCTAGGATCAGAACCGCCTTCCTTCAGCCAGGGCATTGAAAAAGGGTCTTCCAGCATGACAATGACCCAAAACACACGGCCAAGCGAACAAAGGGGCAGCTCAAAAAGAAGCACATTAAGGTCTTGGAGTGGCCTAGCCAGTCTCCAGACCTTAATCCCACTGAAAATATGTGGAGGGAGCTGAAGGTTCGATTAACCAAATAGCCTCAAACCTTTAATGACTTGCAGAGGATCTGTAAAGAAAAGAGGGACAAAATCCCTCCTGAGATATGTGCAAACCTGGTGGCCAACTAGAACAAACACCAAAATGTGTTGCACTGGGAGCATATAATATCTTAAATTAAAATTAGTATTAAACAGCAGTTATCACAACATGCATGGACAAAACACAAACAAAATATATAGAAAATGGTGAAGTGCTTGAAAAAAAGTCTAACATGACTGACAGAGACTCAACTGGCAAAAATATAAATGCAATCCAATTTTAAAAAGTCCGAAATAAGCCAAAGGGATGTGTCTTGAGGTATCAAGTAAGTGAAGAGACCGCCACCATCACCCAAACACACTGCCTCTTACCCATAGGTTAATGTTAACAAGCATGGATATAAATTACTGACAGCTCCTCAGCAGCATGGGGGTGACTCTGTATCTCCTCCCCGTCTCAATACCCAGTTAAGAGAAGAAAAAAAAAAAGATTTCCCATAGTTTAGACATCCAAATGTTTGATAAAAAGTTTTGCACTCACATTTCAGCAGGTAAATATAGTCACTGTAGGAAACGGCCAGCGTTTCCAACCCACAAAATGGCCACCGCGTCCCAGCATTCAAGTCGCATCCAACACCTCCACAAGAAACGTCTAACCTCTGTGATTGCCAACAAGGGTTTTGCCGCCAAGTACCAAGTCATGCTTTGCAAAGGGGTCAAATACGTATTTCACTCACTAAAATGCAAATCAAGTTATAACTTTTTTTAATGCATTTTTCTGGATATTTTTGTTGTTATTCCATCTCACTGTTAAAAGTAAACCTACCATTAAAATTATAGACTAATCATTTCTTTGTCAGTGGGCAAACGTACAAAATCAGCAGGGAATCACATCCTTTTTTCCCTTACTGTAAAGCCTGATTAGTGACAGCCTTTAAGCTGGACATACGCTGATAATTTTTTTCGATCAGCACGGAATCCACCATCCACACAAACAATGGGGGGGTGGGGGTGAGGAAGTCTCCCCATTGAGCTTTTGTATTCTAGCGGGGACTCTTCTGATGTCAGAATGTACTGATCAGACAAAATTCCAACAAGCCTATTTGTGCCAGAGATTGATTAAAATTCAGCCGGCCCCTGCTGAACTGGCCAAGTTTCGATCCATCTATGGCCAGATTAACTATTACTGTCAGCTGTGAGAGCATACCAAAAGCACAGAACATACACAGAGCACAATGCAGGGACGTGGGGGAGAGGCATAGCAGCAGCTTGGCACACCAAAAAGTTCCCTATTGTTACAATAATTAGATCAGTTATAGTAAGAAAGATGGAAATAGTTTTAAAAAGCAGACCGAAAAACATGCGAGTACACATCTTTCACTACTACTGCAAGTGTTAAAAAAAAAAAAGTGGTCTTTTGACAGGGACTTAAAGCGGTAGTAAACCGCTGAGTGATGTTTTTTTTTGTTTTTTTAAACCTGAAAGCCAATGTCATAATGTGATAGAATGCATGGCATACTTGCACATTATGTGAAACTTTACCTGAAAACAAAGCCTTCCAGCAGCGTGAGTGCCCGGAGCCATGATGACATCATTCCTGTGCATAGGAGCCACCATTTACGGCACAGGACTCTGACGGAACAGCATGGGTGGCCGTTCCTTCAGAGTGCATGTTTAGAAGTTATTTTCAGTACCTATAGGTAAGCCTTATTATAGGCTAACCTATAGGTAAAATTCATGCATGGGACTTTACTCCCACTTTAACATCCAATCACTGAAGTAAGTAAACAACAGTTAATCCAACTATTTAAAAAAAAAAATGTTGTACTCACCGTAAAATCATTTTCGCTGAAGTTCATTGAAGGACACAGCTTCTTTAATCTTGACCGTAGGTTTATTACGCCACCTTCAGGAGAGGACTAGGCAGAACATGTAATACATGTGAAAAACAACATAACTTTACACTTCCGCCCATGGGGCGGCCCCTCTGGTAATAACCCCTCAGCCTGCTTCCTGCAGCTCAGTACGTCAACAAGCAGCATACCGTAAACCAATTGGAGGGGTGGGTGCTGTGTCCGTCAATGAACTTCAGAGAAAAGGATTTCACGGTAAGTACAAAAATACTATTTTCTCTTTCGTTCATTGGAGGACACAGCTCCAGTAATCTTGACCGTAGGGACGTCCCCAAGCAGTGTCATAACAAGGGGTGGGAACAGCAACATAGCTTCACCCACAACCAGCGGTGCTCCCTAACGGGAGTCACCATCTGAACTTGCGGTCAACAAATGCAGCAAAGTGCATTAATATTCAAAAAGGTAACTTTTTCTTAACACAAGAAAAAGTGTAAAATTACAACATTACACAGCCGCCTGCAAAACTTTGCGGCCAAAGCAGGCATCAGACCATGAGTTTACATCCACTTTGTAGAACTTTATAAAGGTGTGAATGGACATCCAAGTGGCTGCCTTACACACTTGAGCGACTGACGCTTGATGTCGGAAGCCCAAGAGGTCCCAATTGCCCTGGTGGAATGGGCTGTGACAGGAAAGGGGGGCACCTGTCCCTTCAAGGAGTAAGCCTGGACCACAATCTGTCTGATCCACCTAGAAATGGTGGCCGACGAGACCGCTATCCCTTTTTTCGGACCAGCTACAGAAACGAACAGAGAATCTGACTTCTGGAAGGGAGCCATGTCAGACAGATATACCCTTAGAACCCGGACCACGTCCAGGAAATGGAGGGCCACCTCCTTAGGATGTGTTGGTTTAGGACAGAGATGGTAACACAATATCTTAATTGAAGTGAAAAGCCGAAACCACCTTCGGTAGAAAAGAAGGTTGCGGACGCAACACCACCATATCCTTGTGGTTAACGAGATAGGGCGACTTGCAAGAAAAGGGCACCAGTTCCGAAACCCTCCTGGCCGATGTAATGGCCACTAGGAAGACCACTTTCTGAGGAGTCAACAAGGGAATTTCCCTGGTGTTCTCCCAACGGCAGTTTCTGAAGCGCCAATAGCACCAGGTTCAGATCCCACAGGGGCAAGGGTGGATGCACCGGAGGGACTACATGACGGGCCCCTTGTACAAAGGTGCTCACTAGAGAGTGAGATGCCAGGGGTCATTGGAAAAAGACAGCCAAGGCTGATATCTGTCCCTTAATGGTGCTTAAAGCCAGTTTCTGGTCTAATCCTGTTGTAGGAACAGCAGGATCCTGGAAACGGAATAGGTGCATGGACGCCACCCTGTCTCCTCACACATGGAGATATAAGCCTTCCATGTACGATGGTATATCTTCCGATAAGATTTCCGTGCCCTCAACATAGTTGAAATCAAAGAGTCAGACAGGCCTCGGTTCCTTTGCACCTGGCTCTCAACAGCCATGCCGTTAAAACCAGCGATGGTAAAGCAGGATGGAAAATTGGACCCTGAGACAGAAGGTCTTCTCGCATCGGTAGCCACCAGGGAGCATCTGCAACCAGGCATAATGGGTCGGCTTACCATTGACACAGAAGCCAATCTGGGGCAATCAGTATCACTGGAATCCCCTTGGCCTCCACTCTGCCGAGCAGACGGGGTAACAGTTTTAACGGAGGAAATGGAGCCACCAAAGCGTCTGATGTGTCCGCCCAAGTATCTCTTGTCCTGGATACGAACCTCCGCACCTTTTGATTGAGCCAAGAGGCCAGGAGATCCACATCTGGTGTGCCCCACCACAGGCAAAGAAGCCTGAACACCTCCGGCTGCAATGACCACTCTCCTGGGTCCAGCATCTGGCGACTTAGATAGTCCACCTGACAGTTTTCTACTCCCAGGATGTAAATGGCCGACAGGGCCGGTAAATGTCGCTCTGCCCACCGAAGGATGTGAGCAACCTCCCGTGTTGCACCTGAGCTTCTTGTTCCTCCTCGATGGTTGACATATGCCACTGCTGTGGTGTTTTCTGACTGGATCCTGATCGAATGCCCTCTTAGTCTCATCGACCATGTGGAGAGGCATAACCTGATCGCTCGGAGCTCGAGCACATTGATTGGCAACTTGGATTCCTCCCCCGACCAGAGGCCCTGGGTCGACTGTACTCCCAGTACTCCACCCCAGATAGTCAGGCTGGCGTCCATCGTGATCACTGTCCAATGTAGAGGTAGGAACCACTTCCCGGACCGAGGTTCCAGGGATCTCAGCCACCAGAGCAGGGAGTCCCTGACTGACTGGCTCACTCGAATCTGCCCATCCAGGGATAAGGGAGATTTGTCCCATTTTGTCAATATCATCTCCTGCAAGACTCTCTGGAACTGGGCGTACGGTACCGCCTCAAAAGAGGCCACCATGAGGCCCAGGACTCATATGCAGAAGCGCAGCGACGACCACCTGCGGATCATCAACAGCTTCACCGCGGCTCTGAGAGTCTGCAGTTTGTCTGAAGGGAGAAACACTCTCACTTCCACGGAGTCCAGCAGTAAGCCTAGGTACTCCAAGCTCTGGTATGAGCACCGACTTTTTTTAGGTTCAACAGCCACCCAAATACCTGCAGGGTTTGCATGGTGATCGCCACATCCTCCTTTAATTCTGAGGCGGAAGCTGCTCTCAGGAGGAGATTGTCTAGGTACCTCACGATTGCGATCCCGCGTTGTCGCAACAGCAGCAAAATTGGAGCCAATACCTTGGTAAAGACTTGGGGTGCTGAAGCAAAGCCAAAAGGGAGAGCCACAAACTGGTAGTGGGCTTCCCCTAATGCAAATCACAAAAACCTCTGATGCCTGAAGCATATGGGTATGTGCAGGTACGCATCCTGGATGACCAAGGACGCCAGGGAGTCCCCCTGATGGAGTGCAGCGACAACTGAGCGAACGGATTCCATTCTGAACCTCTGTACTTTTACAAAGCAATTGAGGGCTTTCAGGTCCAAGATTGGACATACCCCTTCCTTTTTGGGGACTACAAACCGATTGGAGTAGAACCACTGGAACCTTTCCGACTCCAGAACAGCCATGATCACCCCACGGCTTAGCAGGTCCCTTACCGCCCCCAATAGGGCCTCCCGGTGAGCTGGGAGTAATGGTATGCTGGAGGGGAAGAACCAGTTTGCTGGCCAAGAGAGGAACTCTATCTTGTAGCCAGAGGAAATCAGTTTGTAGACCCATTGGTCGCACAGCCGAGAGGCCCACCGGGCTGCAAACTCCCGAAGTCGACCCCCCCCCCCCCCCACACCCGAGTGACGGGCGAGGGCAAACCTTCATGCGGAAGCATTTTTGCTCGCTGGCTTGTTAGGCTTGCGAGTCCAGGGACGCTTCTGTCCCTCAGCAGTCGCCCTTGTCGGTCTGGGAGCGTTTAGCCGAAGTCCCAGGCGGACGAAAAAGTCTCTTTTGAGTGGAAAATGAGGGCCCTTGCATGAGGTGCTCTTCCCACCTGTGACATTCTTAATAATGTCATCCAACGAGGCTCCAAATAGCCGCTCACCAAGGAAGGGTAGATCCCTCAAGGCTCTTTTAGATGCCTGGTCCGCAGACCAGCATTTTAGCTAAATCAGGCGCCGCAGCACCACCGCTGACACGGAAGCCCTGGAGAGCAAAGGAAGCGTATCCAGGGCCGCTTCACAAACATACTTAAGGCCATGCACTAACTGGTCTGCTGGTTCCACGCAGACAGAAGCGGCCTGCTGCTTCTCCAATTTGTGGTTCAAAAGTTTTGCCCATTCAGTAAGTGTCTGCAATACTAGTGCTGTGGCCAGTACTGGTCGTATTGCTGACCCCACAACCATAAACAAGGAACGGGCCACTGCCTTGGCCTTCCTGTCGGTAGGGTCCTTAAATGCAGGAGTCCCCTTTACCGGAATCGTGGTTACTTTATTAACTTGGATACTGGGGGGTTCACGACCAGAGGAGCTGACCATTTTTTAAGAAAGCTCTCCTCAAAGGGGTAATGAACCACCATTCTTTTGGGGACTGAATGGCTTCTCCATTCCTTGTATATGAACTTATTGAAATAAGTCAGATACGGAAACATCTTGGGTGTACGGGCTGGCTTGCGGGACCCAAAGGGGACCACTACTTCAGAGGATCCTGCTGTATGCTTAATTTTCAGGCTATCACGCACAGCTGTGATAAGTTCTCCAACTAGTGCTTTGTCTTGCGCGGACCCGGACGGGGATTCATCCTCACTGTCCGATCGGTCTTGGTCAGCATCATCGGACACATCAGAGCAGGGGCCGCCAGTCACTGCGGGGCCCGAGTCTGAATCAGAGCTCTCCCCGGAAGATGGAGGGGGGCAGTGGCCGTTTTTTACCACTTTTGCGCCCGCACACCGCCCTCCACCCTGGCAACGAACGTTTCAAGGACCCCCAACAAAGCGTCCAAAGGCACTGCACTGTTTGCAGACGAGTCGGTTGCAATTGCAGGGCGTTATGGGGAAGAAACATCAGTTTCTGAAGCCATGCTAACCCTCCCTGTCTGCCACCGTTGCTGACTTAGGACAGGTGCACAATCCCACCCTCCTAGCTGCTGCAGACTGAGGGGCCCCCACTGCAGGACTCGCCACCCCAACCGAGTGCTGTGCCGTTCTATTACAGGTGCCTGTGTCCAGTGTCAGCTCCCAGGTGTCCAGAGCAAAAAAACTGCACAGTTCTGTTCTCAACAGGGACCAGTGCTGAGGATTAAATGAGCTACAAAAAAATGGCCACCCTGTATAAGGAACAATCACAGGGAAAATGGCCTCCGACCATGCTTTCCACAAATGCACAAAAATGTCCGACAACCAACCACAGACACCTAGGGACACAGACAACCAGCGCAGCCCCCAATCCAGGGTCCCCAGAGGACCCCTGGCTCAGGTACACACACTGCTCAGTAGCCCAGCCATGCAGCATCCTCCACGGGGGGAGGGGGAACCCCTACTCAACCACCCAGGGAATGCCCAGCTGCTCAATCCCGCCAGGGGAGAAAGAGCTGTACTTACCATCTGGACGAGCTGGGGACATCCCATCACAGACCCACTCCTGAGCAGTACGAGGTGGCTGCTGGCCACGGCACACTGTGACAAAGACATCGGTAGTCTGTGCCCTGGAGCGTTGTGCTCCCCGGCCGCCCCTGGAGCCTGAGGGGCATGTCGTGGCCAACCCAGCGTGTAGCTAGGGTCTGAACATGCTCGATGGCCAGGCTGGGGAGACTAGAAGGATCCAAATTATCCAGCCTGTCACCCAGCCGGCTGTTGATAGCAGATCACAGGATCTTAAAATATTACGCAAAAGGAAAAAATCCAGAGATTCCTAGGACGAATGTTTCCCAGGGAGCCTAGGTCCTTCTCCACTAGGCAGAAAAAAACGGAGCTGCAGGAAGCAGGGTGAGGGGTTACTACCAGAGGGACCGCCCCCTGGGCGGAAATGTAAAGTTCTGTTGTTTTTCACATGTATTACATGTTCTGCCTAGTCCTCTCCTGAAGGTGGCATAATAACCCTACGGTCAAGATTACTGGAGCTGTGTCCATTGGTGAACCAAAGAGAAATAGATTTTTTTTTCCACTGCCCCACCAACAATCTACCTCAGAAAGAAAGGATTAGAATTCTAAACAGAACATAAAAAAATAAAAAATATTTTTGTACTTACCATAAAATCCTTTCCTTTGAGACTGCACGGCTTGAGAATAAAAATCAAACTGGTTTCACTTAGGCTGCATTCACACCTGAGCATTGTGAGTTTTTTTCAGACATTTGTCTGGGTGTTTTTGTACAGCATTTTTAAAGCGCTTTTGAGCGTTTCTTTTATAAGCCAATAGAGAAAAATATCCGTTTCATCGCTTTTTGCTGTGCTTTACATTCACTTTTATTTCTTATTTGTTTTTGAACTTTTTTAATTTATTCTTTTTATTTAATTACTGAATTTGAGCAGAAAAACGCTCAAAAGTGTGACAAAACATGGTAAAACTTGCAAATCAAGTGTTTCCATGCATTACTAGGGAACAAAAAAAAAAAAATGCTTCAAAAACACACCAATCTGCCCTAATCAAGCTACAAAAAAAAGCTGCAGAACTTTTTTGGGCATCAGCTCAACTTGAAATTAACCATCTTCATAGAGAAATTAATTTTTTCTCCTCCAGCATTTTAGAGCTTTGAGCTTCCAGGTGTGAATGGGGCCTCCTGCAGTCCAACCCAGGGAGGCTTATCATTGAGCAGGTCATTGAGATATCTACAGTCAGTAAATATTGGGACATCAACACAATTCTAATCTTTGTGGCTCTATACACCACCAAAATGGATTTGAAATGAAACTAAACTTTCAGCTTTAATTTGAGGGTATTTACATACAAATCAGGTGAACGGTGTAGGAATTACAACAATTTGTATATGTGCCTCCCACTTTTTAAGGGACCCAAAGTAATGGGACAATTGGCTGCTCAGCTGTTCCATGGCCAGGTGTGTTATTCCTTCATCCCATTTACAAGGATCAGATAAAAGGTCCAAAGTTAATTTCAAGTGTGCAATTTGCATTTGGAATCTGTTGCTGTCAACTCTCCAAAGAGCTGTCACTATCAGTGAAGCAAGCCATGGTTAGGCTGAAAAAACAAAACAAACCCATCAGAGAGATAGCAAAAACATTAGGTGTGGCCAAATCAACTGTCTGGAACACCCTTAAAAAGAAAGAATGCACCGGTGAGCACAGCAACACCAAAAGACCAGGAAGACCACAGAAAACAACTGTGGTGGATGACCGAAGAATTATTTCCCTGGTGAAGAAAACAACCTTTACAACAGTTGGCCAGATCAAAAACACTCTCCAGGAGGTAGGTTTATGTGTGTCAAAGTCAACAATCAAGAGAAGACTTCACCAGAGTGAATACAGAGGGTCCTCCACAAGATGTAAACCATTGGTGAGCCTCAAAAGCAGGAAGGCCAGATTAGAGTTTGCCAAACAACATCTAAAAAAGCCTTCACAGTTCTGGAACAACATCCTATGGACAGATGAGACCAAGATCAACTTGTAACTTGAGTGATGGCAAGAAAAGAATATGGAGAAAGAAAGGAACTGCTCATGATCTAAAGCATACCACGTCATCAGTGAAGCATGGTGGTGGTAGTGTCATGGGGTGGGCACTTATGGCTGGCAATGGAACTGGTTCTCTTGTATTTATTGATGATGTGACTGCTGACAAAAGCAGCAGGATGAATTCTGAAGTGTTTCGGGCAATATTATCTGCTCATATTAAGCAAAGGGAAAGAAGTGGAATGTTAGGCAATGACCAAGTCAATCACCTGACGTGAATCTGATTGAGCATGCATTTCACTTGCTGAAGACAATATTGAAGCGAAAATGCCCCAAGAACAAGCAGGAACTGAAGACAGTTGCAGTAGAGGCCTGGCAGAGCATCAACAGGGATGAAACCCTGCGTTTGGTGATGTCTATGCGTTCCAGACTACAGGCTGTAATTGACTGTAAAGGATTTGCTGGATGATTGTTAATCTGTCCCATTACTTTTGGTCCCTTAAAAAGTGGGAGGCACATTTACAAACTTGTAATTCCTACACCGTTCACCTGATTTGGGTGTAAATACCCTCAAATTAAAGCTGGAAGCCTGCAGTTAAAGCACCTCTTGTTCGTTTCATTTCAAATCCATTGTGGTGGTGTATATAACAAAAAAAAAAAATTGAATTGTGTAGATGTCCCAATATTTATGGACCTGACTGTAGATGTATAAAGTGAAACAATAGCTACCAAAGTTTATGCACTCTCTGAAAGAATATAGCTCTTTCAAAGTTTTTTAGCTACGCATGTAAAAGTGATCAGCTTGATGTAAAGATTCTTAGTGCATGCCAATGTATTAATAACAATGCTATAGTTGATAAACATATATGTGCATGGGGCAGCCATATTTACTTTTAACATAATCATGCTCTACTTCTTGCTTTATAGTGCTGCAATGGTTCAATGTGAGTGATGCCCTCCTGATCAATACTCTCCCAATGTGGCTTACAGCTTATCTCTAAATTAAATAAGCAGAGGGTGCAGGGTCTTCAATGCATTAAAATCCAAATGTACCCTATGGAGGCTTATCTAGAAAGCTCCCTATGTATGTGCATGATAGTAATATTCTGCAAGTCAAGTGGGATGTCCCAGAACAGCCCATTCACACTTGTGCAACCTAAAAATCGTGCGATTTCCATTGCCACTTAACCCTGCAACTTTGGATGAGTGTGACTTTGTTACGACTTTGACCAATGTGATCATTTCGTTTGTGCTCTACAAAGTCCTTAGACATGTGCATAACGGAAACATTTGTTAGGTTTAGTTTATTTTCTAACAAATTCCAAATTTTCAGAACGATTTGAATTCGAATTGGTCAAAAATTGACCGACCGTTTTGATTTGTGTGTGAAGAATAGCTGGTTGTTAAGGAGTGGGCTGGGAAGCCGTCTGCCACATCCTTAACAGCTGGTTTCCTCACTGACAGCTGAATGTCAACAAATTAATGCCAGCAATGAAATAACAAACAAAAAAAACCAAAACACACTGCTACTCATTGACATGGGGGGATCTGGGGGCCCCCTTGTTAAAGAGGACTTCCAGATTCTGATAAGCCCCCAGACCCCCACAACCACCGGCCAGGGTTGTGGGAAAGAGGCCCTAGTCCCCATCAAGGACCTGGTATGGATGGGGGGGGGGGGGGGGGGGACGCCACACTTTTTTTTAAAATTCCTGCCATTCTTTACACAAGTCGCATGTACAGAGTTTTTTTTTTTAAATGCTTTAGCCAATTGCCCATAAGAGCTCTAACTAAATCCAAGCAATAGAGCGAAATCTATTGAGGGACTTGTGTTGGACACAAGGGAGTACAATACCTTGGTTAAAAGGTGAAAGTTTGGAACCAACTTACAGTGGAGAAAATAATTATTTGATCCCCTGCAAATTTTGAAAGTTTGTCCACTTACACATATGACAATTATAGACTCCATTTTTTTTGTATATTAAAATGATAGAGGCAGAATATCCGACAAAAATCCAGAAAAACATGATCCAAATGTTATAAATTGAGTTGAAGTTCCGTGAGTAAAATAAGTATTTAAACCCCTACCAACCAGCAATAATTCTGGTTCCTACAGACTGGCTAGAGTATGTGCTCATGTGGTACACATTAGTCCTGTCAATTTAAGAAGGTGCTTGTAATGACAATTTATGTGTATAAAAGACACCTGTCCACAGAATCTCCTTCTTCCATTCAAACCTCACCATCATGGGCAAGACCAAAGAGCTGTCAAAGGATGTCAAGATTGTAGGACCTGCACAAGGCTGGAATGGGCTAAAGACCATCACCAAGAAGCTTGGTGAGAAGACAACTGTTGGAGTGATTTTTCACAAATGGAAGAAATACAAAATAACCATCAGGCTGGGTTTACACTAGTGCGAATTGGATGCACATTTATCCACATCCAATTCGCATGACAGGAGAGTGTGCCCGGCTTCCATTGGAGCCAGTTCAAATATCACTGTGGCGGCTGCAAAGTGAATTACACAGGGGACATGTGCATCTTTGGCTCTGTTTCAGGTCTCAGTTCAGGCAAAAGTTTGGGATGGTTCATCCTTCAAATGGAGAACAGGAACGCACCGCACCCCTGCTGTGAGCCGCATGCAAATTTAGCGTGCCTCAATTGCCCTAGGTCTGGAGCTCTGTGCAAGATTTCACCTCATAAAAAAAGTGAGGGATTAGCCCAGAACTACACGGAAGGAGCTTGTGAATGATCTCAAGGCAGTTGGGACCACAGTCGCCAAACACCATTGGTAACAAAATATACCGCCATTGATTGAAATCCTGCAGCACCCACAAGGTCCCCCTCCTGAAGAAGGCACATGCACAGGCCGTCTAAAGTTTGCCAATGAACATCTAAATGATTCAGAGTAGAATTGGGAAAAAGTGCTCTTGTCAGATGAGACCAAAATTTAGCTCTTTGGCAAATAAGAAAAATGGTGACTATGAACCTAAGAACACCTTCCCTACAATCAAGCACGGAGGTGGAGACATTACGCTTTGGGGCGGTTCTCTGTTAAAGGTACATTTTTGGATGAGAACCTTCTTCCTTCAGTCAGAACACTGATGTCTGAGTCTTCCAGTATGACAATGACCCAAAACATACTGCCAGGCAGCAAAGGAGTGGCTCAAGAAGAAGCTCATTAGGGTCATGTGTCCAGACCTTAATCCTATAGAACATTTATTAAGGGAGCTGAAACTTCGAGTTTCCAAGCAACAGCCAAGAAACCATAAGGATTTAGAGAAGATCTGTAAGGAAGAGTGGACCAAAATCTCCCCTGAGATGTGTGCAAACCTGGTAACCAACTACAAGAAGTGTCTTCTTTACCTCAGCACTTGGTGGAGAAACCCTTGTTGGCAAGCAAAGTCATGTTTTGCTTGGGGATCAAATACTTATTTTACTCACTGAATTGCAACTCAATTTAATACATTTGTACCGCATTTTTTTCTGCATCTTTGGTTGACATTTTGTCTCTATCATTTACAATACACCTATGATAAAAATTATAGACCCTTAATTTCTTTGTAAGTGGGCAAACTTAAAAAAACCTGCAGGGGATCAAATACTTATTTTCCCCACTGTAGGTGGAAAGGAAAGGCATAGGCTCTAAAACCTCCTTATCCCTGTGGGGTTCAGGGAAAAGTTCCTTGAAAGACAAGAGTGGCCAGTTCAGATACTGGCCTGGATAGCGACAGCTAAAAGGAAGGCAACTCTGCGTGTCAAGGTAGAGACAGGAAAGTCTGATAGGGTCAAAGGTAGACCCTTGAAACACTGATAAAACTAGATTTAAGGGAGAAGGGATCAGGGGAGCCACGTAGACAACCCACTGGGCAAACGTCTTAATGAGAGAGTAAAATTCCAGCAGTCTGAAAGAGAATAGCTAAGACAGAGATATGACTCTTGATGGTACTAAGGGCCAGTTGTTGCTCCAGCCCCAATGCAGAAAAAAAGGTTGGGACATTTGGACTGACACCTCCCAAAGTACAGCCTGCGTGTCTGGCACACTTTGAGGAGAGTGCACCTTGCCAGCGATCAACAGATCGGTCTCCAGGAAAGCAGATTTGGTTGGTCTAGCAGAGCCTGCCACACATGCGAGTAACCTTACCTGTTCTGTATACCTTGCCCTCCTGAGCCACTGGAGCTATGAATACCCTCTATAAGAATATTCTAAAGCAGATGAGTTAGCAACTATAGGGAAGACATGACATACAGTAGATCAGTTAAAATCAAAATAAAACCCAATCCCCCTCCTGGATCCAAATTGCAATGGCAATAACACGGTTGCGCTCTTGATCAAATATCGCCCAAGTGTTGCCTCACTTAGGAGTGGAAACATCACACTTGATAGTGCTTGGATCCAAATACTGGTCTAGTCCCAGATGCAGAAATGAGAGCAGTCATCCCATTGAGAAAATCCTAGTTGAGACTTACACCAAGTGAAGTTTGCCTTTAACATCCACAGATAGACCTTGTGGGAGGTAGGGTAGCCTACCTAGCCTTTAGCATCATAGAAATTACAGATTCCTAGATGCCTATTTCTCAAAACCTGGGCTTTACCAGCCATGCAGTTAAATCCAGTGATCATGAAGAAGAATGCTAAATCAGTATTTGAGAAAAAATATCCTGACAGCTTGGTAGAACCCACAGAGCATCAGCTAGGAGTCTTGCCAGCTCGGTAGCACCCCCTTTCCTGTAAGACAGGGCATGGAACTACTTCAGGCATAGGGACCACTCCCTTGGGTCCAAGAGCTCGCCCTCTTTTATGGGTTAGATTGGATGGATGTTTTTTTTCAACCTATGTAGCTGTCAGCTGAGAAAGCTTTCCTGCCAATTGATTACTCCTGGGATTTACAAGGCAGACAAGGTCGAAAAATTAAGTTCTGCCAAGGATAGGAACTGATCTACCTCTCTTGCTACACTGAGGATTCTGGTTTCTCCCCACTGTCATGGTGTTGTCTCACAATCTGGATTGGATGACCTACCAGCAGGATGGTTCAACGATGCAGAAATAGCCTAGGTTCAAGGATGTTAAATGGGTGATGAGGCTCCACCGAAGACTAAAAGGGTGCCCAGGACTCCTCCCAACAGGCAGGCATCCATTGTGAGGAACTTACAGATGATGTTACTATGTAACTATAAGAAAGGATTTCTCTCATTTCAGATTCCTAAGCTGCCTGGGAAAACCTGGTCCTTGGTGCCAAATCAATGTTTTTTTCATGAGACTTCATTGACTTGTTCCCCAACAACAGAATGTTGTGCTGTGGATGTATTGAGTGAAATAGGACAAGTGGGACTGCCTCAGAGGAGGCTACCATGAGACCCAAGACATTTACTGAATCAGACAACTCCTTGACCCTGAATCAAGGATCTCTACTGTGGAAGAAACACTGAGGCAGTCCCGTAGTTCAGATGGATTTGGCACCAATTTCTTAAGGTGCAGGGTCCATCTGAATGATGAGAACCAAAACAGCCTCTTTTAATCTGGAAGTAATTGCAATGGACTGAAACTTCCCTGAGGGAGGCTTACAAGTCAAAGACTGGAGTCTCAGTAGCTGAAGGCTCAGAATCTGCCAAGTGGGTCATAATGCAACAGATCTAAAGAGGACTCCAATAACAGAATAATATCTAGGAGCACAGGGCAATAGGATTTAAGACTACAGATGATAGCATTATTAGTAGGAGTGATGCAAGCAGCCCCAGAGCCATTAGTAGAGTTTGAGCAGTGGGCAACCGCATATGCCCCCAGACATGTGTCAGAAAGACAACATACAGCTGAGGATAACAGGTAAACCTCAGGTACTCACAAAACCCAGATAGCTGGTTGCTTAAGAGGGTCAGATGGCTGAAATGAGCAAAATGACTGTAGGTGGGCAGAAGGAAGAGATCATAGTTCCAAGTGAAAGCAGCAGCAGGGAGGTTCTAACTTGAAAGCAAGAAAGTATGGCGCTCACGTGAGACTCCACCCAGCAGATGATGCCAGCACAATATTAACCTCTTGCGCAGCAAAACATGGAAATTTTATGCGAGTCCTCAGAAACAGGCCAGGCAAGGCAAAGCCAGCAATTCTAGGCCTGAAAAGTGCTCTGTGGCTACAATTACAAGAATGAAGTCTGGAAAGCGCCATATACAGAAGCCAGTGCGGACGGTCACTTTCAAGCTATCCCCACAATGTCCAGTCTGGTGGTGTCCAGAGGTGGCACATCAAAAGCCAGGCTGAGATGGGGAGATGAGATGTGGAAGGTTTGTACATGAGGGGGGGGCTTGGTTTCGCTAGATTGGCGCCGCACACAGTTTGGTTGCTTTCCGATGGATGAATGGCGCTACAGACAGTTACATCACTTCATCCGGGGTCTAAGCCGGGAGTAAGCCGGTTTATATCTGAGAGTGGGAAAGAGACCTACAGCACACTTTTACGGAGACCCAATTGAGACACCTATATTATCTAACCCACAAAAGCTCAGTGGATACTAAGATGCAGGAAAATAGCTTTAAACTGCTAACTCGATGGTATAGGGTCCCAGTCACACTGGCCAAAATGTACCCTACGGCCTCTGCCGCCTGCTGGCGGGGTTGTGGTCTTCGGGGCACATTCCTCCATGTTTGGTGGGAATGCCCGGAGATCCGACCCTTCTGGAGGGATGTCAGGGCCCAGATAAAGGTCATTTTAGATATTGATATGCGGGATTCCCCTATGGAATTCTTGCTTCATGTGCCATCCACCTCGCTTAGCTTTTACCGCAAAACGATCCTACCACACCGTCTGAACGCCGCTCGGCACCTAATTCCCATTCACTGGAAGTCTACTCAAGTTCCGGGACTTCCTGACTGGGTTAGATTGGTTAACACTATTATGGAGGCAGAGAGGTGGATGGCAACATGCAAAGATAAATATGACAAGTTTTACAGTATATGGGCCACCTGGATACACTACACCTCTGCCACTATACGGCCGACGGGTGCCACCCCATCTGGGCTTATACCCTAAAGTACCATTTTCGAGGGTGAGACCTGCAGGCTGGAAATCCCCAAACTCCTTACAGCTTATACTAATCCATATATATAGTTTTGCTGATTTCTTATTGGTTACATGCACCCAAATGTGTTTTCCCTCTTCCTCCCTTTACCCTTTCCCCCTCTCTATAAGCTCTTCCTTTCCCATTTTAATCAGGGCTGTAGGAGGTATGTCATCTATTGATCTGTCCCTGCATTAGAGTGACACACCCAAGACCTGATACTATAGATCAAATGCATACATGCTCCCCTCCTTATGGTTGGGCATAATTTGATGATGTCATAAGATGCTGACTTTCGAAAGTATCCTAGGTTTCACTACATTCATGCTATGGTGATTAACCCTAACCCTGATATGCCCCTCCTTGTTTCTGTAAGCTCTGACTTTTGATATTTATGTTTTTTTTCGTTACTGTTTGTTATCTTGGAAAATAAAATAAAGATTATATATAAAAAAAAAAAGCCAGACTGAGGATGGCTGCACTGGACAGCTGCAATGGAAGTGACAAGCCCCAGCAGCAATGTAGACAAAGTCTTCATTGAAAAAGAAAAATGGTCAAAATAAGAATAGTGAAAAAAAAAAAAGGCGTTACGTTAGTCTTCCACATTGCACAGCTAAAGAGAAGGCATCCATTCTGGTAGTAGAAGAGGTTATCTTGGGCTAATCAACAGTTGTTTAGTTTGCCAATGTCCGATCATTTGACAGACAGAAATATAGCCCAAAAGTGAAAGAATTTCCATCTCCGTCAATGGACAAGAAATTATATTTTTGTTTTTGAGTATACATACAGTTAAACGATTTTGATCTTGAGTGCTGCTCCTTTAACCACTTGAGACCCGCGCTATAGCCGAATGACAGCTACAGCGTGGATCTCCTTTGCCGGGACTACGTCTATTGACGTAGTTCCGTGCACGAGCGGCGCGCTCTGTGATAGGCGAGTCTATGAGACTCGCCTGATCACTGATCCGAGCAAGGGGTCGATCCCGACCCCTTATCACGTGATCAGCTGTCAGCCAATGACAGCTGATCATGTGATATAACGGAGCCGGTAATCGGCTATTATTCCTCCTCGCGCTGACAGCGCGAGGAGAAAAAAAAAGAGCTGATCACCGGCGGCCGTGATCGGGACAGTCCCGATCATGGCCAGCCCTGCCAGTGCCCACCTGCCCCCTCATCACTAAGCATAATAAAAAAATAAGTGTCCCCCGTCAGTGCCACCCAGCAGTGCCCACAATCTGCCTCAACAAAGGTGCTGCACCGCAGTGCCACATATCCGTGCCCATCAGTGTCATCTACCAGTGCCCAGCAGTGCTGCCCATCAGTGCCCAGCAGTGCCACCTATCAGAGCCACCTATCAGTGCCCATCAGTCCCATCTATCAGTGGTACCTATCAGTGCCCATCCGTGCCATCTTATCTGTGCCCATCCGTGCCATCTTATCTGTGCCCATCGGTGCCGCCTTATCTGTGCCTATTAGTGCCGCCTTAACTATGCCTATCAGTGCCCACCAATGCAGCCTATCAGTGCCCACCAATGCAGCCTATCAGTGCCCACCAGTGCAGCCTATCAGTGCCCACCAGTGCAGCCTATCAGTGCCGCCTCATCAGCGCACTTCAATGAAGGAGAAAAATGACCTGTTTGCAAAATTTTATAACAAACTATTAAACATGATTTTTTTTGCTTGTTTAGCAAAAAATAAAACTCACAGCTGTAATTAAATACCACCAAAAGAAAGCTCTATTTGTGGGAAAAATATGATAAAAAGTTCATTTGGGTACAGTGTTGTATGCCCGCGCAATTGTCATTCAAAGTGCATCAGCGCTGAAAGCTGAAAATTGGTCTGGGACTGAGGGGGGTTTAAGTGCCCAGTAAGCAAGTGGTTAAAATGCAGACATGACCATAGAATGTCTTCCATAATATCCACAACTGATATAGTAATCTTCCATTATATAGATCTCTATCTCTGTCCACAGTAACCTTGTACTCACCTACTGCAGTATGTCTGTATCAAGAATTTTGAAAGGTCCTGTAGAATTGGCTGACTGTGTAGAGACACAAACTGTTCCCGACAAACCTATGGAGTAATGCCACAGTTAGGTTTCTGCTGAGTGGAAGATTACAAGCCTTAAAGTGTTACAAGACCCAGGACCCTGCATTCACTACATCTGGTTCCCACAGTACACAACATGGAAATGCAATACTTTTATTAAATACAGTGGGGCAAAAAAGTATTTAGTCAGCCACCAACTGTGCAAGTTCTCCCACTTAAAAATATGAGAGAGGCCTATAATTGTCATCATAGGTATACCTCAACTATGAGAGACAAAATGTGGAAACAAATCCAGAAAAATCACAATTTCTGATTTTTGAAATACTTATTTTCCACCATAATTTGCAAATAAATTATTTGCTCACCTACAAACAAGCGAGATTTCTGGCTCTCACAGACCTGTATCTTCTTCTTTAAGAGGCTCCTCTGTCCTCCACTCATTACCTGTATTAATGGCACCTGTTTTAACTTGTTATCAGTATAAAAGAAACCTGTCCACAACCTCAAACAGTCACACTCCAAACTCCACTATAGTGAAGACCAAAGAGCTGTCGAAGGACACCAGAAACAAAATTGTAGACCTGCACCAGGCTGGGAAGACTGAATCTGCAATAGGCAAGCAGCTTGGTGTGAAGAATTCAACTGTGGGACCAATAATTAGAAAATGGAAGACATACAAGACCACTGATAATCTCCCTCGATCTGGGGCTCCATGCAAGATCTCACTCCATGGGGTCAAAATGATCACAAGAACGGTGAGCAAAAATCTCAGAACCACACGGGGGGACCTAGTGAATGACCTGCAGAGAGCTGGGACCAATGTAACAAAGGCTACCATCAGTAACACAATAAGCTGCCAGGGACTCAGATCCTGCAGTGCCAGACGTGTCCCCCTGCTTAAGCCAGTACATGTCCAAGCCCATTTGAGGTTTGCTAGAGAGCATTTGGATGATCCAAGAGGATTGGAGAATGTCATATGGTCTAATTAAACTAAAGTAGAACTGTTTGGTAGAAACACAACTCATCGTGTTTGGAGGAGAGAGAATGCCAAGTTGCAACCAAAGAACACCATACCTACTGTGAAGCATGGGGGTGGCAACATCATGCTTTGGGGCTGTTTCTCTGCAAAGGGAACAGGACGACTGATCCGTGTACATGAAAGAACGAATGGGGCCATGTATTGTGAGATTTTGAGTGCAAACCTCCCATCAGCAAGGGCATTGAAGATGAAACGTGGCTGGGTCTTTCAGTATGACAATGATCCCAAACACATTGTCCGGGCAAGGAAGGAGTGGGTTTGTAATGCCGCGTACACACGTAGCCAACTATCCGACGGACTTGGTCCGGCGGACTCCCCGCCGGACTGTCCGTCTGACTTTCAGAACGGGCTACTTGACCACACGTGGCACTTTTTCAGCAGACTAATACGACGTACTAAGTCCGCCGTACTTTTTAAATGAACGGACTCGCCCACACACGCGGAGGAAAGTTCGCTCAATTTGAGCGTGTCTCCAGGTAGGCGGGGCCTGCGAATGAGACGTCGCTGGTCCCGCTAACCTGGTATGGACTTAAAGGGGAACCCCAACGCCGAAAAAAATCGGCGTGGGGGTCCCCCCCAGGTCCACATCAGACCCTTGTCTGAGCACCCTACCCGGCCGGCCAGGAAAGGGGGGGACGAGCGAGCGCCCCCCCTCCTCAGCCGTACCAGGCCGTGTGCCCTTAACATGGGGGGTGCCTTGGGGAAAGGGGGGCCGCGCCCCCCCCCACCCCAAAGCACCTTGTCCCCATGTTGATTAGGACAAGGGCCTCTTCCCGACAACCCTGGCCGTTGGTTGTCGGGGTCTGTGGCCGGGGGCTTATCGGAATCCGGGAGCACCCTTTAATAAGGGGGCCCCCGGATACCGGCCCCCCACCCTATGTGAATGAGTATGGGGTACAACGTACCCCTACCCATTCACCTGTGAAAAAAGTAAAAAAAAAACACAACACAGGGTTAAAATAGTTTATTGCACAGCTCCGGGGGTCTTCCGTCTTCAGGGGTCTTCTCGCCGGACTCCTCCGCTATCTTCTGCTAGCTCTTTTGCTAGCGGAGGAGCCCGGCTTTCTTCCTCCCACCGGCCTCTTCTTCCAACTTCGGGGGTCTTGTCCCCCTCTTCGGTTCTTCTGCCGGGCCACCACGCCTTCTTCTAGCTCTTTTACAGGTGGTGGCCCGGTCTTCTGTCGCCGCCTTCTGTTCTTCTGCAGACTCAGACAACCAACGGCCAGGGTTGTCGGGAAGAGGCCCTTGTCCTCATCAACCTGGGGACAAGGTGCTTTGGGGTGCAAGGCACCCCCATGTTGAGGGCACGCGGCCTGGTACGGCTCAGGAGGGGGGGGCGCTCGCTCGTCCCCCCCCTTTCCTGGCCGGCCGGGTAGCGTGCTCGTTCAAGGGTCTGATGTGGACCTGGGGGGGGGACCCCCACGCCGATTTTTTCGGCGTTGGGGTTCCCCTTTAAGTACATACCAGGTGGCGGGGCCAGCGATGCATCCTTCACGACCTGGAGACGTGCAAAAAATGAGCGGAGTTTTCTCCAGGCGGGAAAAGTCTGTTGAATTCGAAAGTACGGCGGACTTGCATACGCACGGCCGGATTGTCTGCCAAAATGCAAGTCCGGCGGGAAGATTGGAGTGCAAAACTACTTTCTAAGTCCACCGTACTTTCAGGTAAAAAAAAGTACGCCGGAGGCTACACACGGGGGGGATTGTCCGGCGGACTTGAGTTTGCTGGACTTTTCCACCCGATTGTTTGATTGTGTGTACGCAGCATAAGAAGTGTTTCAATGTCCTGGAGTGGCCTAGCCAGTCTCCAGATCTCAACCCCATAGAAAACCTTTGGAGGGAGTTGAACATCTGTGTTCCCCAGTGACAGCCCCAAAACATCACTGCTCTAGAGGAGATCTGCATGGAGGAATGGGGCAACATACCAGCAACAGTGTGTGACAACCTTGTGAAGACTTACAGAAAATGTTTGACCTCTGTCATTGAAAACAAAGGATATATAACAAAGTATTGAGATGAACTGTTGATATTGACAAAATACTTATTTTCCACCACAATTTGCAAATAAATTCTTTCAAAAAAACAGCCAATGTGATTGTCTGGATTTGTTTCCACATTTTGTCTCTCGTAGTTGAGATATACCTATGATGACAATTACAGGCCTCTCTCATCTTTTTAAGTTGGAGAACTTGTGCAATTGGTGGCTGACTAAATACTTTTTTTGCCCCACTGTATAAACTGATAACTACTAGAGGTGCACCAAATGAAAATTTTGGTGCCAAAACAGAAAATGCAGGATGTACGTGGCTGAAAATCGAAAATTACAGTTTTTAAAAAATATATACAGTTTTATATATAATTGTATTATATTCTACTTTTTAATTAATATCATGAACCTAAAGGAATATGAATTTATTGTCAGCCATTATCAGCACCTTTAGGCCAAGAAAAGTACAAGAAAAATGCATCCCTTTAAAATCTATGTAGGTCTCCACGCCATTGCCAAATGTTTTCAGTTTTTTTCTTTTTTTAGTGGAAGGGAAAGTGAGGGAAGCACGGTTTTATGTAGTTAGGTAATAATTTAACTCATTATTTCTACCAAGAATGTAGCTGTATTTCTGTTGCTCTGTAGACCCTTATAACTTTGCCCATACCTGTATAACTTTCCAATCTTATGGATCCTCAATCCACACCAAGAGCGGAAGGATGAATTCCCCCTGGACTACAGCACCGCCAGCTGTCAGAATACCTGAATGGTGCCTGCATCTGATTGGATACTTGGGCTGTTTAGATGTCAGATTTCTAAGGTTTCTTTGACAAAAGTCGACCGAACAATTCTCAAGCCAAATTTCAAATAGTGTATGGCCAGAGGCTGTAACTAAAAAATCCCAGCAACTCCAAAATAGTTAAAGTGGTAGCAAACCGCACCTTTTTTTTCTTTCTTTCTTTTAAACCCTGCAAGGTAAAGGCATATAATATGCTAATATGCATGGCATACTAGCACATTATGAAATACTTACCTTAGAACGAGGCCCTCCAGCGATGTGCTGTCACCAAATCCATCTTCACCCGGTCTTCCTTACAGGTTTGCATCCTCCAGCCATCTGATTGACCGCACCGTAATGATGTCACTCCCGTGCATGCATGTGGGAGTCCCGGACTGTGGCATGGAGCTCTGAAGGGACAGCACAGGTACATGATGTGTGCCGCGCAAGTTTAGAAGATATACATTTCATGTACCAACTGTAGGTACAGTGAATATGAAAATTGATTAATCCTGATGTACTGATGGCCTATATAATTTCTTGAGGCCCTAAACTGCTAGGACAATACAACTATCTCCAAATGACCGCTTTTTGGAAAATAGTCTGAGGTATTTAGTAAGAGGCATGGCAAGTTTTCTGAAGTAGTAATTTTTTTTTCATGTGAAGAAATTAAATACAATTGTTTTTTCTTTATTTTTCACATATTTTTTTTTTTTTTTTTTTACATAGGGTCACCAGTGCAGTTCAACGTCATCATATGACTGGTGTGGCGGTGATCGGGTATACTGACTTGGTGACATTATGTTAAAAAAAAAAAATAATAATTTTATTTTTTTAAACACCTTACTTTCTTTAAAAAAATTTTTTTACATACTGTCACCAGTGTTGTATAGTGTCACCATAGTGACACTGTACAACTCTGGGGGGGGGGGGACTCTGGGATTTGAACACTATTATTGCTTATAGCAGTTATGGCTACTGTTATAAGCAACAGTTTTATTGTAATGAATGGCTTTCATTCATGACAGCTGGCCTACTTTTGTGATGCTGTGATTGGCTACAGCCAATCACAGGGTACAAAGTGCCAGGTACCGTGCAATAGCTGTGGGCCAATCACACATTGCAACAGTAAGCATGCTGTCATGAATGGAAGCCATTCATGGCAATTTTGCTTACGTTATACTCATGTAATCACTAGAATTGGTACTGAGCACCATGATCCGCTGTGTCCATCAAACACTGTGGTTATGGAACTGTGCCGATTTGCTTGCTATGATGTACCAGTACGTTGCGGTGTCTGCAGCTGCCGCCCACTCGCAGTAAATTAATTGTGGGTGGGTGCCAAATAAGCTGTTCAGACACAGTTGCAGAAAGGGGGTTAAGACAAACCATTTAACAATGACAGGGGTGCTTACAATTAGCATTTAATTTATGTAAAACCGTTATCCCAAAAACAGTTGCTGTAATTACTTGTAAAATATTATCTGGAGTTCAGCTTCAATTTGTTAGTCAATTCACCCTCTACCCAGACTGACAATACTGCTGTCCAAAAGGTACTACTTCATCCAGAATGCAGACACCGTAAGACAGAAAGTGTGTTATTGTCTGGATCACCAGATAAAGTAAAGGGGAAAAAAAAGAAAACAGATGCAACCACAACTTGTTATGAGAAAACCATGTAGAACACACTGCTGATTCTCTTCCTGAAAAAAAAGACTCATAAAAACCTTTTTCTTTGATCTAAATTGAGGGATAGAGCTTTCGGATTTCATACCATTAGTTACACTGCTACCTACAAGAGGATCCAGGCACTAAACACAGTTCAAGGGGCCAGTCCACAATAAGCTACAACACCACCCCTACCAAGCATGAAGTAGCAGAACAACAAAAAAAGGGGACTAAGTCCCTATCATTGAGAGACACAAACCATGAGACATCCAAATGCAGTCCTAAATGAAGGATGGACAAGGACATCACAAACAAAACAAGGGTAAAAACTTGCTGGATAAGAGCTTTTAGGGAAGTCACAGATCTGTCTAAACCAGAGGTCTCCAACCTGTGGGCCTCGGCCCAACACCGGCTGTGTATCCTCTGCTGCCGGGGCGCAGAGACAATAAATGTTCTGCTCTTACTTACAGGGGCACAAAGGCTGCTACACAGAGGTGCAGCCGCGACCCAACACCACCTTATCCTTGTGGATAACCAGATAGGGCGACTTGCAGGATAAGGCCGCCAGCTCCGAAACGCTCCTGGCCGATGTGATGGCCACTAGAAAGACCATGGGAAAGAGTCAACAGGGGAAACTCTGATATTTTTAAATGGCGGTTTTTGAAGCGCCGATAATACCAGGTTCAGATCCCACGGGGGTAACGGTGGACACACCGGAGGGACTACATGTCCTTCCGATTGAGACGGGAGGCCAGAAGATCCACATCTGGTGTGCCCCACCGCAGGCACAGTAGCCTGAACACCTCCGAATGCAACGCCCATACTCCTGGGTCCAGCATCTGATGACTTACATAGTCCGCCTGCCAATTCTCCATACCCGGGATGTAAATGGCCAACAGGGTCGGTACATGTCGCTCTGCCCACCGAAGTATTTGAGCGACCTCCCATGCAGCGGCTGAGCTTCTTGTTCCTCCTTGGTGATTGACGTATGCCACTGCAGTGGCATTGTCTGACTGGATCCTGATTGTACGCCCTTGCAGTCAGAGGCATAGCCTGATAGCTCTCAGATCGAGCGGATTGATCGGCAACTTGGATTACTCCATCGACCAAAGGCCCTGGGTTGACTGAACTCCCATCACTTCACCCCAGCCGAATAGGCTGGCGTCCGTTGTGATCACTGTCCATTTCAGAGGTAGGAACAACTTCCCAGACCGGGGACCTCAGCCACCAGATCAGGGAACCCCTGACTAACTGGCTCACCTGGATCTGTCGATCCAGGGACAACGGAGATTTGTCCCACTTTGCCAAGATCTCCTTCTGCAGGACTCTGGTGTGGAACTGGGCATATGGTACTGCCTCGAAGGAGGCCACCATGAGTCCCAGGACTCGCATACAGAAACGCAACGACGATCACTTGCGGATCATCAGCAGTTTTTCCGTGGCTCTGAGAGTCTGCAGCTTGTCTGAATGGAGAAACACTCTCTCTCTTCCCTGGAGTCCCACAGCAAGCCTACAGTGCCTTGCGAAAGTATTCAGCCCCCTTGAACTTTTCAACCTTTTGCCACATTTCAGGCTTCAAACATAAAGATATAAAATTTTAATTTTTTGTGAAGAATCACCAACAAGTGGGACACAATTGTGAAGTGGAACGAAATCTATTGGATATTTTAAACTTTTTTAGCAAATAAAAAACTGAAAAGTGGTGCATGCAAAATTATTCGGCTCCTTTACTTTCAGTGCAGCAAACTCACTCCAGAAGTTCAGCGAGGATCTCTGAATGATCCAATGTTGTCCTAAATGACTGATGGTGATAAATAGAATCCACCTGTGTGTAATCAAGTCTCTGTATAAATGCACCTGCTCTGTGATAGTCTCAGGGTTCTGAGGAAAAGCGCAGAGAGCATCATGAAGACCAAGGAACACCAGGTCCGTAATGCTGTTGTGGAGAAGTTTAAAGCCGGATTTGGATACAAAAAGAGTATCAGACCACTGCAAATCTACCAAGACCTGGCCGTCCCTCTAAACTTTCAGCTCAGACAAGGAGAAGACTGATCAGAGATGCAGCCAAGAGGCCCATGATCACTCTGGATGAACTGCAGAGAACTACAGCTGAGGTGGGAGAGTCTGTCCATAGGACAACAATCAGTCGTACACTGCACAAATCTGGCCTTTATGGAAGAGTGGCAAGAAGAAAGCCATTTCTCAAAGATATCCATAAAAAGTCTCGTCTAAAGTTTGCCACAAGCCACCTGGAAGACACACCAAACATGTGGAAGAAGGTGATGAAACCAAAATCGAACTTTTTGCTCACAATGCGAAACGATATGTTTGGCGTAAAAGCAACACAGCTCATCACCCTCAACACACCATCCCCACTGTCAAACATGGTGGTGGCAGCATCATGGTTTGGGCCTGCTTTTCTTCAGCAGGGACAGGGAAGATGGTTAAAATTGAGGGGAAGATGGATGCAGCCAAATACAGGACCATTCTGGATGAAAACCTGTTGGAGTCTGCAAAAGACCTGAAACTGGGATGGAGATTTATCTTCCAACAAGACAATGATCCCAAACATACAGCAAAATCTACAAAGGAATGGTTCACAAATAAACGTATCCGGGTGTTAGAATGGCAAAGTCAAAGTCCAGACCTGAATCCAATCGAGAATCTGTGGAAAGAGCTGAAAACTGTTCACAAACGCTGTTCACAAACGCTCTCCATCCAACCTCACTGAGCTCGAGCTGTTTTGCAGGGAAGAATGGGCAAGAATTTCAGTCTCTCTATGTGCAAAACTGATAGAGACATACCCCAAGCGACTTGCAGCTGTAATTGCAGCAAAAGGTGGCTCTACAAAGTATTAACGCAAGGGGGCCGAATAATTTTGCACGCCCCACTTAAAAAATTTTTATTAGTTAAAAAAAGTTTCAAAAATCCAATAGATTTCGTTCCACTTCACAATTGTGTCCCACTTGTTGGTGATTCTTCACAAAAAATAAAAATGTTATATCTTTATGTTTGAAGCCTGAAATGTGGCAAAAGGTTGAAAAGTTCAAGGGGGCCGAATACTTTCGCAAGGCACTGTAGGTACTCCAAATGCTGAGTCGGTACTATCATCGACTTTTTTAGGTTCAACAGCCACCCAAATTCTTGCAGGGTCTGCATGGTGATCGCCACATCCTCTTCTAACTCTGAGGTGGAAGAAGCTCTCAGGAGGAGATCGTCTAGGTAACCCACGATAGCGATCCTGCATTGCCGTAGCAACGCCAACACATGAGCCAATACCTTGGTAAAGACTCAGGGGGCTGATAAACCAAAAGGGAGAGCCACAAACTGGTAGTGGGCTTCCCCGACTGCAAATAGCAGAAACTTTTGATGCCGGAGGCATATGGGTATGTGCAGGTACGCATCCTGGATGTCTAAGGATGCCAGGGAGTCCCCTTGATGGAGTGCAGCGACTACTGAGCGAACTGATTCCATTCTGAACCTCTGCACTTTCACAAAGTGATTGAGGGCTTTTAGATCCAAGATTGTAGTTTCCAAGAAGGAAGGGGTACGTCCAAACAGGTTTGAGTAGAACCCCTGGAAACGTTCCGATTCCAGAACAGGTACAATCACCCTACGATTCAGCAGGTCCCTTACTGCCCCCAAAAGGGCCTCCCGGCTAGCCGGGAGTATGGGTATGCTGGAGGGGAAGAATCTGTTTGGTGGCCAAGAGAGAAACTATCTGATAGCTGTAGGAAATCAGATTGCAGACTCATTGGTCGGACAGTCAAGAGGACCACCGGGCTGCAAACTCCGGAAGGCAACCCCCACCCGACTCATGGGTGGGGGAAAACCTTCATGCGGTAGCACTTTTGTTTGCAGGCTTGTTAGGCTTGCGGTTCCAGGGACGTTTCTGTCCTTCCGTGGTTGTGCTGTCGGGCTGGGGACGTTTAGCCAAAGCTCCGGGTGGACAAAAAAGCCGTTTGTGCGTGGAAAAAGTGGGCTCTTGCCTACGGCGTGGCTCCTTAGCCTTCCTGGCCTGTAGGAACAGAGTACTCTTACCACCTGTGGCATTCTTAATAATGTTATCCAAAGAGGCTCCACAGAGCCGGTCGCCAAAGAAGGGAAGCTCCGTCAGGGCTTTTTTTGGATGCCTGGTCAGCAGGCCAGCATTTCAACCAAATCAGACGCCTCAGCACCACTGCTGACACTGAAGCCCTGGATAACAGAGGGAGGGTATCCAAACGTACTTAAGGCCTTGCACTAGTTGGTCTAGCTGCTAGTTCCACACCGACAGAAGAAGCCTGCTGTTCTCCCAATTCGTGGTGCAACAGTTTTGCCCACTCAGTGTCTGCGACGCAAGTGCGGATGCCAGTACTGGTCGCATGGTTGACCCCACAACCGTAAACAAGGAACGAGCCACTGCCTCGGTCTTCCTGTCCGAGGGATCCTTAAATGCAGGAGTCCCCTCTACCGGGATCGTGGTTACTTTATTTAACCTGGATACTGGGGGGTCCATGATCGGAGGAGCCAACCACTTTTTGAGAAGGCTGTCCTCAAAGGGGCAACGCACCACCATGTATTTGGGGACTGAAAAAGTCAGATACAGGAACACCTTAGGTGAATGGCTGGCTTACGGGACCCAAAAGGGACCGCTACATCAGCAGAGGGATCTGCTGGCTCCTGAATTTTCAGGGTATCACGCACAGCTGTGATAAGTGTTCCAACAAGCACTTTGTCGCGCACGGACCTGAAGGGGAACTCATCCTCACTGTCCGAACGGACCTGGTCAGCGTCATCTGAATGACAGAGCAGGGGTCACCAGCCTCGGCAGGGCACGAGCCTGAGTCAGAGCTCTCGCCAGAGAACGGGGGGGCAGGGGCCATTTTTTAGCACCTTGCGCCCACGCACCGCCTCCATCTTTGCAACGAACGAATTGAGGACTGCCGACAACGCGTCCAAGGGCACTGCGTTTTCCGCAGGCGAACCGGTTGCAATTGCCTGGATTTCGGGGGAAGAAATATCAGTTTCTAAAGCCATGCTGTCCCTACCCTGTCTGCCACCTGAAGGAGACTTAGGATAGTGATGGTCCCACCCTCCTTACTGCTGCTGGCTGAGGGGGGGAGGGACTCACCACCCTTACAGGTTATGCGCTGTCCAGCAAGTAGTGCCCATGTTCTCTGTCAGCTCCCAGGTGCAGAGGAATCCGCTCTGTGTCATTCAAAGCTGCTGCTAATGGCGCTGGAACCGCTCTGCAATGTGCTCAGGCTCAAAGAAAATGGCTGCCCAGCATCCAGCATAAGGACATAAAGCACTTGGAAAATGGCCGCTGGATTACAGGAACACATGCTGTCTCTAGGAAAGCTGCAAAAACGTGCTCAGGCTTCTAGAAAATGTCCGCCGGCGTCCAGTATAAGGACAAATCACAGGGAAAATGGCCACCGAGACACAGGAGAGCATGCTTTCCCTTGCCCATACCTAAGTTGGCAGTGATCAGCACTGAAGATATCGCAGGCACAGCCTCAAAGGCACCCCCAGGGACATGAAAAACACCACTCAGGACACAGCCAGCGCAGCCCCCCCCCCACGGGTGAGAGCCCCTGCACATGACACACACACCGCTAAGCAGCCACAGGCAGCATCCCCCACAGGGAGGGGGGGAGGGAAGATAGGGACAGGGAGAGAAGAGAGGGAGGTGAGGGACCCCCGAATCGACCTCCCAGGGAATGCCCAGCTGCTCAACCGAGGCAGGGAGACCTGTACTTACCAGTCCTGAAGAGCTGGGAGACATTCCATTACAGACCCACTCTCTGATCAGTACAGGGTGGCTGCTGAACTCGGCACACTGTGACGCAGACATCAGTAGCCCGGTCATATGTGCGCCCCGGAGCATAAAAGCTCACCGACTACCTCTGGAGCTGAGGTATGTCGTGGCCGGCCTAGCACTTAGCTGTGACCTGCACACGCTCGCCGGCCTGGAAAGACTACAAAGATAATAGTCTGTCATCCAGCTGGCTGTTGATAGCAGATCACAGGATCTTTCAACTTGTGCAAAAAGCAAAGCTTCTGCAGAAAAAAAACACGGACCGATGGGCCCGTCAGGGTTCCCAGGTCCTTCTCCTTCACTAGGCAAAATAAAACAGGCTGCAGTAGCATGCTGAGGGGTTGTTTCCTAAGGGACCGCCCCTTGGGCGTAACTAGAAAGTTCTAGTTTTATTATCACATGTTAACATGTAATTGCCTAGTCCTCTCCTGAAGGTGGCATAACAACCCAATGGTCTAAAGAGAGAAGCTGTGTCAGTCGTTGAATATAAGAGAAAATCCAATTTTCTCTTTAGTTCATCGATGGATACAGCGCTCCATTAATCTTGTATCTGTGGCTCTTGCGCTATCACTTTAAATAGTGTAGCTCAACTGCTGCAACACCGATTAGTAAATCTGTGACTAAAAAAAATAAATATCTTGACTATAGGGACATCCAAGAGCAGTGCCAAAAGAAAAATGAGGGGTGGGGGAAATAACCCAAGGCTAAGCACAAGAGCCCTAAGCGGGTCACAGGAGCTCAACCAGGACACAGAAGCCCAATCTGAAAGAAAAACAGTCCTGAAGAGGGAGCAGCCCCTCTTAAACAGCAGCCTGCCAGGGAAGCAGACGGGCAAATTTAGGTGCTGTCTGCTTAACAGAGCGCAGTGATTGATGAGTGAGATCTGCTCAGTGTGCTCTGATGCTGACTCATGCTGTCTTGGAGATTTCACACTGATCCAATAGTAATGAATCATATTGGACATTGGGAGGAAACCCAGCAGGTGAAGCATGGATTTAGATACAGCCTGGCTAATTAGCAGGGAAGGTGCCCCATTTCATGCTGGGCGACTCTTTATATTGTAAGAGCACATGGGCTTGGGGTTCCAGTCCACCCCACCTCTGAGGAGAGAGGTTCATGTGGGGAGGAGGCGGCTGCCTCTCCCCTGCGTGGAAGGCCATGGGGCCTCAGATCTGCAATCTGAGGCCCTGAAGCCTGCAAGCTCCAACCCAGGGTTCCTGTGCAAGCTGACTGAGGGAGAAAGTCGATGGATCTGGTCGTGTGTCACTGGTATAGAGAGTGAAGTTGGAAGGAGGCTACCAGCTGTTCCTGGACATTTTGTGAGTCCAGACCCTGAAGGGATTCTTGAGACTGTGTCTGTGGCTGAAATCTCCCTCCGGTCCTAGAAGTCAGCATACTGGGTGTGTGAGCTAAAGGACACACTGGCTAGTGTCTTGAAGACTTGTTTCCACAGAGTTCTCTCTGCTACAGAGGGACTTATTCTTCCATACAGACCCTGTATGGTTCAGCAAATCGTCTGCTTCCACAGCATTACAGAGAGAGTTGTCCTCGCTTGTGCATAGATAACTTGGAGTATCCTACTAATTCCCTCCTCCTATCCAAGTTCTTCTAATAAAATATAAAAACAAATCCCCTAGACTAGTTATTGGAGACAACAGTGTGTGCACCTGGCTGTGTGAAATACCGTGTAACTAACTGGGTGCAGGATAATCAGTGGGAAGCCCAGGGGACAAGTATTCCAGCAGTTCCTGCGGAAGCAGTGCTACAGTAGAATTTGGTGAAAGTATCCACCGACGACCAAGTGGCAGCCTTGCAAACCTGAGATATTGACGCTGGATGAGGGAAGACCCAGGAAGTACTGATCGCCCAAGTAGAAGGCGCCGTGACAGGGAAAGGAGGGACCTGACCTTTAATAGAATAGGCCTGAGTCACCTGTCTGATCCATCTGGAAGCGGCCAGACCTTTCCTTGGTCCTTGTGTAATCACAAAAAGCGAGTCTGACCCTCCGAAAGGACTCTGTGGCTGCCAGATACACCCGAATCGCTCGAACTACATGCAAGGCAAATACCCTGGGATGAGCTGGTTTGGGACACAAGGATGGCGCCACAATGTCCTCATTCAAATGGAAGTCAGAGACAACTTAGGTAGGAATGATGATCAGGCACAAAGAACCACCTTAACTCTGTGGACCACCAAATAGGGAGTACGACAGGATAATGCCGCCAACTCGAACACCCTACGGGCTGATGTAATAGCCACAAAGAATACCACCTTCTGGGAAATGTAGGAGTAGATGGAACTGGCAGTTGGGCTGTGAGCACCAATGATGGACAACAGCACAGCCGCTAGGAGGAGAAAAGCTCACCGGCAGCTAAGTGGACAGGCAGGTGGAAGCGCCTGATCGTGACGTTATCTGCTCGGGGGAACACTGATCCAAAACAAGGCTTGGTAAATGAGAGTGTGGATAAACCAGAAGTTGAGGGAGAGGATGCGGGGGTGGCTGCTGTCGTCCTGACAATGCATTTCGGGGCGTTAACTTGAAAAAGGGACATGCCCCAAAACACGTTGTCAGGACGACAGCAACCACCCCTGCATCCTCTCCCTCGGTTTGTGCTTCATCCACACTCATGTACTAAGCCTGTGCCGTCGAACATCATTGGTGCTCACAGCACAATGGTCAGTTCCATCTACTCAGCTCGACACCCATCTCTCCCCTCATAGCGAGTCCTGCTCATTGCAGATGAGGAGCTTAGCATGACCACCGCAGCACCATTCCATAGGGCTGGTTCATGCTCCATCACTTGCCAAGGTACTTTCACAGTGTCATCCACGCTGGCTAGCATTTCCACCTGTTTGAGGAGAGCTTTGCATGTTGTTTTTTTACCAAGTTATATTGCTATAATAAATGTTTTTGTGATTTTAAACTCATTGGTACAATTAAAAACAGTTTCTAGTGACTTTGTGCTCATTCGCTTCTTTTCAAATAGGAGTTTCCATTCAGCGCTTCTGGTTGTGGCTGTTTTTTTCTGAGTGTTTCTATTGTTTATTTCCGACATCAAAAGCCAACTTCAAAGCCATCAAAACCAGCGACTAAAGCAGGAAGGACGCTCAGCCCTTGGGACAACTGGTCCTCCCTGAGATGTAGTCCCCAGGGGAAGTTTATGGCCACCAGAATGACTGGAATTTGCCCTCAATTCTTTGCAGGAACCGCAGAATAAGCTTGAGAAGAGGAAGGTATTGGCCCCACAGTGCCACTAGGACGACTGCTGAGTCTACCACCAGAGGAACCCGTGACCTCATCATGAACCTCGGTAAGTTAATGTTGAACCAAACCTACTGAAGGAGGTACAAACAGGACTGTGAAAAACGGAACTGCCTTGAAGGTGGACACCACCAAACCCAGAACCTGTATGCAAGTCGGGAGAGAAGACTGTCTGCGTGACAGCAGCTTCCGAATCACAGCCTGTGGTTTCCGAAGTTTGACCAGAAGAAGGACCACCCTCGTCAACATTAAATTCAGAGTCAGACCCAGGTGATTCAATTTCCTGGACGGGGATGGGGGGGGACTTTGGGTAGTTCAGACATCACTCAAACCTTTGCAGGAATTATATCTGCACATGGAGACTTGAGGCCTAAAAAACCCTAAAGCGAACTCTGCCCCACTTGTTTGGTACATCCTTCCTGAGGACTGGTGATCAGAACTGGGCACCATACTCGCAATGTGGCTCAATCAGAGTTTTGTAAACTGGTAGAATTATAGTTTTATTTCTTGAGTAAATACCCTTTTTAATGCAAGATAATATTCTGCTGACCTTGCTTGCTTCAGCTTGGCATTGCATGCTATTGTTGAGTCTATGAACAACCAGGACCCCCAGATCCTTTTCCATCCTTTAGCGTTGCACCAGTATAGGATTTCATTTCAGCCAGGCCCTGATCCACAACAGTCTGGTCTGCCAGCCATAGTGGGCTCAATGGTTATAGCCAATAAGAGGAGGGGGCTCCCAGAGCAAGGTCCATCATCAAAGGGGAGTGATCGGAAACCGCTTTAAAGCGGAGGTCCACCCTAAAGTGGACCTTTCCGCTCATTGGAATCCTCCCCCCCCCTCCGGCGCCACAATTGGCACCATTCAGGGGGGAGGGGGGTGCAGGTACCTGTACAGTACAGGTATCTGCACCCACTTCCTGGATAGCTCTCTGCGGAAAGGGGCGTAGATTACGCCCCTTTCCGAAAGTCCCCCGCTGCCTGCTGGGAAACACACAGATCCCAGAGGCAGCGGGTCCATCCTAATTGCGCAGCACGACTCGCGCATGCGCAGTAGGGAACCCGGGAAATGAAGCCGAAAGGCTCCACTTCCTGATTCCCATACCCAAGATGGCGGCGGCAGCACCCGAGAGACGATTGAGAGATCGGCTTCGGGTGCTGACATCGCGGGCGCGCTGGACAGGTAAGTGTCACTATTTTAAAAGTCAGCAGCTGCAGTATTTGTAGCTACTGGCTTTTAAAAAAAAAAAAAACGTGCACTCCCGGCGGACTCCTGCTTTAAGGAGATATTTAACCTCAGTCAACATACTAACCATATCTGACGAGACTAGACATAAATCAATACGTGACTTTGTACCATGAGAATCAGATTGGCACGAGTACTCCTTCACATCCACATGTTTCCATCTCCAAGCCTCCACCAGGACAAATTGGGTCAGAAATAAAACCTAAGGGCGTGGGGGGTAGTGTAGAACAGCGGAACCTGTCAATGGAGTTGTCAAGAATGGTATTATAAATTACCCCCTATCAATTAAAGGTCCTCAGCAATTTCCAAGATTGTGCCCATCACTCGCTCAAAGAATTGTTGAGTAAAATGTGGTGGAACATACAGGCTAGTCACTGTGTATGGTTTACCAAGGAGTTTAAGCACTAGAATTGCAAAGCAGCCACCAGGATCTAGTTTGATGTATTTGATAGTGATAGCAGCTGATTTAGCTATAAGGATAGACCTACCCCAGGCATATCTGGAGCGTGAATAGCATATGCTATTTTTGTTCTTTTAAGGGCCATAACCCTGGAACCCTGTAGATGGGTTTCCTGGAGAAGGATCACATGCGGATGATGTCGTGTCAGATATTTAAACATTAGTGATTGTTTCACTTTGGAGTTAAGCACCTAACATTCCATAAAATTAAGCATAATTTAGCCATAAGCAAGTAGTAAACATAGTCATTTATGCACAGTTCTCACAGTGCACCAGAATCAACCATAGCATGGAGATCTGTACACCCTAAACATGGATAGCTTATGCATGAGAGGGAGCAGTGTGTCCTTTGCATTGCAAATATTAACTGTATGCCAAGAAGGCTGATCAGGCCAGTGAGCATATAAAAAGAGAACAAGAATTGGGAAGACCTCATTAGGTGCTCATTAGGTGACTAAAAATACTTCAAGATTTTATTCATCCAGCATGAATCAACCAGCAGCTACTTAATTAAAAACAAAATGTAGAGGAAAAAGTCTTCAATCCAAAAAGCTGAAGAAACATGTTCTTCCTACTGAGGACACCAAACTAATGTAGGTATGCCTGGTAGGGGTGGGGTTTTAGGCTATTGCAGACTCGAACAATTGTTTAGTGTCCTAATTCTCCTGTAGGTGGCAGTATAACCCACATAGAATTTAGAGCTGTGTCCCTCTATGGTTGATTATTATTATTATTATACAGGATTTATATAGCGCCAACAGTTTACGCCAGCGTCTCTCAACTCCAGTCCTCAAGGTGCCCCAAAGGGTCATGTTTTCAGGCTTTCCGTTATTTTGCACAGGTGACTTGATCAATTTCATTGTCTTAGAAATTACCACAGCCATTTCATCTGAGGGAAATCCTGAACACATGATCACACCTTGAAGACTGGCGTTGAGAAGCACTGGTTTAAGCAGCGCTTTACAGTGTAGAGGGGGGACAGTACAATTACAATACATTTCAATACAGAGGGAATAGGAGGGCCCTCATGGAGGTTACAATCTAAAGGATAAATAAATGCTAATTTCCTGGCTGATCCTCTTGCTCCCATACGAAGTCCTTATTGACATGCCTGTGGTAGGACAGTGACACTAAATATTTTGTTTTCAGTCTGATTAAAGATTCCATTCTTTTCTCAAGTTGTAACTACTACATGAAAGAATTTTCTGATAATGTTACTACTCTTTCATAATTTGTCATGCACATGTATGAGTGTACGAGTTGCACAACAGTATTGTAGGTTTTAAACATCATGGGGATTAAACAACTTCTCACCTTGTTCATTATGTCCACAGTATCCGCATGGGTCCAGAAACAGTCATGAACAGACACAAAGGTAAGTCCACGTCTGCCAAAAAAATGGTAGTAGGAAAAGTGGTCAGCATGGTCAGACTAAACGTTATTTATTTAATAATGCTAGCATTGTATGTTCTATATAAATTACTAAAAAAGAAAGTAGATGATATAGGTGAGTTGGAAGCTCTGGTGCAGGAGAACTATGACTTCATCTATATTGCTGAATCTTGGCTTCATTCTTGACATAACTGGGTTATGAATATTCCTGGCTATGCACTCTTTCGGAGAGACAGAGTACAAAGGAAAGGTGTCAGTGTCCGCCTCTATGTAAAAAGTGATCTCAAAGCGAGCGTGAAAGAGGATCTAGTTGATGGAGAGTACGCTGTGGCAGAAGCATTATGGGTGGAACTGCATATAAATGAGCGTAATTCAAAGATAATCATTGGAATTTGTTATAGGCCACCCAATGTTAATGAGGAGGTGGAGATTCAGCTCCTTGCACAGATGGAAAGAGCTGGAAGGGCTGGGACAGTGATAATAATGGGGGGTTTTAACTACCTGGAAATTGACGGGAGTTATGGCACTGCAGGAACAAAGGGCAAAAATGTATCACCCTATTACAAGACAATTTTATGGTACAGTTCATAGAGGCCCCAACTAGGAATAATGCTCTGTCGGACCTGGTAATCTTGAACCATGCAGAGGATATAACTAATGTTCATATAAAAGGAACATCTAGGTAGCAGTGACCATAACATGATTTTATTTATTGTTAGTTGTAAGCAACAAACACATACTGGAAATATAAAAACACTTAACTTTAACCACTTAGCACAAATCGTCGTCATTGTACATCTGTATTTGGTGCTAAATATCTTTGATATGGCAGCAGATAGCTGCCATAACCCCAGTATTCTCAAAAACTGCGATCGGTGCACTTTCAGATAAAAGTGGTCTCAGTGGTGGATTCACCACAAGATCACTTATCGGGGGAGGGAGAGGGCCCCCCCGCCGTGTTCCAGTCATCTCCGCCACTTACCAGAGCTGTCGGTAGTGGCAATGGTCTTAAAGAGGATTTTTTTTTTTAATTTTGCTTTTTAGTGTAAATGTTAGATCTGAGGTCTTTTTGAACCCGGATCGCACATTTAAGGAGGTCCTGTCATCCTTTTTTCTATTACAAGGGATGTTTACATTAAAAGTAAAATAAATAAAAAATTTAAAGCGCCCCGTCCCTGCCAATCTCGCGCACAGAAGCGGACGCATAGGCAAGTCGTGCCCACATAGGAAAATTGTGTTCAAACCACATGTGAGGTATCACCGCGATCATTCGAACAAGAGCAATTCTAGCACTAGACCTCTTCTGTAACTCTAAACATGTAACCTGAAGAAGTTTTTAAACGTCGCCTATGGGGATTTTTAAGGGTAAAAATTTGTCACCATTCCATGAGCGGGCACAATTTTGAAGCATGACATGTTGGGTATCAATTTACTTAGCGTACAATTATCTTCCACAATATAAAAACAAATTGGGCTAACTTTACAAAAAAATTGCGCTTGTAAGACCACTGTGCAAATACGGTGTGACAAAGTATTGCAAAGACCGCCATTTTATTCTCTAGGGTGTCTGAAAAAAATATATAATATTTGGGGGTTCTAAGTAATTTTCCATAGATGAGGGCTGCTCTCCAAGACTTAGACTGGGAGGGAATCCCAAACACGACACCACCTGCCTGGATTTTGCATGTTCTCCCTGTACCTGCGTGGGTTTCCTCCGGGTACTTCGGTTTCTTCTCACAATCCAAAGACATGCTGGTAGGTTAATTGGCTTCTGTCCAAACTTGGCCCAAGTATATGAATGGGGACCTTGGATTGTGGGCTCCTTGAGGGTAAGGGCAATTGTAGACACTCACTCAGGTTGAACTGGATGGACTGGTGTCTTTAGTCAACCTTACTAACTATGTAACTATGGAATATTGGCATAGATGAACACAGAGCAGGAATCGGAATTCTTCAAAGCGACTGTATGTGAACTCACCGGAAAGTATATTGCCATGGGCAATACGTTTAAAAGTCTGAAAATAAAACCTATGTGGCTCACAGCCAAAGTTAAAAAAAATAAATAAATATATAGATAGATAGTAAGAAAAGAGCATTTAAAAAATTGTAAAATGTAAACAGTGATACTGTTCCTTCATGTTTATAAGAATATAACAGAATATTTAAAAAGGAAATAAAAGGATGCAACAAATTCAAAACGAAAGACAGACTGTAAGACAAACCCCAAAAAAATATTTACATATATTAATAGTAAAAATGTCAGGTCTGAGCATGTAGGCCCTTTAGAAAATAACATCCTTTTTCCCCTGTACAAATCATTAGTAAGAATATGAAGTTCAGTTTTGGGCACCAGCTCATAAAAATGATATTGGGAAACTATAGAAAGAGAAGGGCAACCAAAGTGATAAGAGGCATGGAGAAGCTCAGCTATGAGGAAAGAGTAGAGGAACTGAATTTATTCTCTCTTGAGAAGAGGACATTAAGGGGGGATATGCTCAATGTATATAAATACAGTTACCATATTTTCCGGCGTATAAGACGACCTTTTACATGTAAAAAAATTGTCCAAAAAGCAGGGGTCGTCTTATACGCAGGGTCAGCCCCTCGGATGGCTGCTTGGTGTTCGGTAATACTGTATGTAGCTTCGGCTACATACAGTATATACCGCTGAGCCAATCCTGGTGAGCGATGTATTCAAATGAATACAGAGCCTGCTCGGATTGGAGTAACGACCTCTGCCAATCTGAGCAGGCTACTCTGTAGCCTGCTCGGATTGGCTTGGAGAGTCAGAGAGGCGTGGGCTGATGATGTTACAGCCTCTGCCAATCCAAGCAGGCTTTGTATTCATTAATAGAATACATCGCTCACCGTGATTGGCTCCAGCAAATGCAGGAAGGAGGAAGAAATATGAAGCCTCGAAAGCCGGGTCGTCTTATACGGTAAGTACAGTTTTAAAAGCGTTTTTGTCCTGTAAGATTAGAGGGTCGTCTTATATGCCAGGTCGCCTTATACACCGGCAAATACGGTATTCACTTTAAGGCCATCACAGAGGACAAGGGGACACTATGTCTACACTCTAGAGCAGGGGTCTCAAACTGGCGGCCCGCCAGCTGTTGCAGAACTACAAGTCCCATGAGGCATTGCAAGGCTGACAGTTAAAAGCATGACTCCCACAAACAGAGGCATGATGGGACTTGTAGTTCTGCAACAGCTGGAGGGCCGCCAGTTTGAGACCCCTGCTCTAGAGGAAAAGAGATTTCATCTCCAAATACGGAAACGCTTCTTCACAGTAAGATCTGTGAAAATGTGGAATAGACTCCCTCAAGAGCTGGTTCTGGCCAGCTCAGTAGATTATTTTAAGAAAGGCCTGGATACTTTCCTAGATACACATAATATAACTGGGCACTAACATTTATAGGTAAAGTTGATCCGGGGAAAATCTGATTGCCTCTTCAGAGATCAGAAAGGATTTTTCCCCTGCTGGAGCAAATTGGATCAGATTTATTTATTTTATTTTGCCTTCCTCTGGATCAACTGTGGGTATAGAATTGGAGATATATATACACATATATATATATATATATATATATATTGTGTGTGTGTGTACAGTGAGGGGGAAAAAGTATTTGATCCCCTGCTGATTTTGTACGTTTGTCCACTGACAAAGAAATGATCAATAATTTGAATAGTAGGTTTATTTAAACAATGAGAGACAGATTAACAACAACAAAAAATCCAGAAAAACGCAATTCAAAAAAGATATAAATTGATTTGCATTTTAATGAGTGAAATAAGTATTTGATCCCTTATCAATCAGCAAGATTTCAGTCTCTCAGGTGTCTCTGAGAGCCAGACTCCGTGAGTGCTCCTAATCTCAGCTTATTACCTGTATAAAAGACAGCTGTCCACAGAAGCAATCAGATTCTATTCTCTCCACTATGATCAAGACCAAAGAACTGTCCAAGGATGTCAGGGACAAGACTGTAGACCTACACAAGGCTGAAATAGGCTACAAGACCATCACCAAGCAGCTTGGTAAGAGGGCGACAACAGTTGGTGCGATTATTTGCAAATGGAAGAAACACAAAATAACTGTCAGTCTCTCTTGATCTGGGGCTCCATGCAAGATCTCACCTTATGGAGTTTCAATGATCATAAGAACAGTGAGGAATCAGCCCAGAACTACACAGGAGTATCTTGCAGCTGGGACCATAGTCACCAAGAAAACAATTGGTAACACATTACGCCGCAAAGGACTGAAATCCTGCAGCGCCTGCCAGGTCCCCCTGCTCAAAAAAGCACATGTACAAGCCCATCTAAAGTTTGCTAATGAACATCTGAATGATTCAGAGGGAACTGGGTGAAAGTGTTGTGGTCAGATGAGACCAAAATCAAGCTCTTTGGCATTAACTCAACTCGCCGTGTTTGGAGGAGGAGGAATGCTGCCTATGACCCCAAGAACACCATCCACACTGTCAAGCATGCAGATGGAAACATTATGCTTTGGGGGTGTTTTTCTGGGGGACAGGAAAACTTCACTGAATCAAAGGGACGATGGGTGGGGCCATGTACCATAAAATCTTGTGCGAGAACCTCCTTTCCTCAGCCAGGGCATTGAAAATAGGTAATTGATGGGTATTTCAGCATGACAAAAACCAAAAACACACGGCCAAGGCAACAAAAGAGTGGCTCAAGAAGAAGCACATTAAGGTCCTGGCGTTGCCTAGCCAGTCTCCAGACCTTATCCCATAGAAAATATGTGAAGGGAGCTGAAGATCCGAGTTACCAAACATCAGCCTCGAAACCTTAATGACTTGGAGAGGATCTGCAAAGAGGAGTAGGACAAAATCCCTCCTGAGATGTGTGTAAACCTGGTGGCCAACTACAAGAAAATGTCTGACCTCTGCGATTGCCAACAAGGATTTTGCCACCAAGTACTAAGTCATGTTTTGCAAAGGGGTCAAATACTTATTTCACTCATTAAAATGCAAATTAATTTATAACTTTTTTGAAATGCGGTTTTCTGGATTTTATTGTTGCTATTTTGTCTCTCACGGTTAAAATAAACCTCCCATTCAAATTATAAACTAATCATTAAATTTGTCTGGGCAAACGTACAAAATCAGCAGGGGATACAATACTTTTTCCCCCTAACTATATATAACTGTGTGTATATTATTATTTCCTTCTATTGGTTGAACTAGATGGATTTTTTAAGACTGACTACGTACCTATGATGCAGATGTTTAGCACAGCGTTTCCCAAACTCTGATCCAGAGTGAGTACTCACAGATCAGAAGCTTAAGTGCCTGAAAAGGGATATCTAGTTTTAACTGATAGTTTCCCAACTGCTTTAGAGCTATCTGTGTAATAACATTGTGAAAGGGTCTTTCTAATCCCAGTACCATCATATCAGCAGCTGCAGAATCCTTGTGCTGTTTACACTTTCAGACAGGCTAAAGTCTGCCCAGTTCACAGTTCAACAATGTACCAGATGTGACTAGTAACTACAGGAAAGGGGTCCCTCCAAGTTACAACAAAGGTGGTTCATCATTACAGGGGACTCTATAATTCTACCAATACTAGATAATGTATTCAATAATTCTGCATCAAATGCTGAAAAACTTCAACAGTGGTCACCTAGGACTGAATTTGGGGCATGTTACACATATGTAAAGTGGTTGTAAACCTTTTTAAGTGGCATTTACCTATAGGTAAGCCTAGACTAAAGCTAACCTATAGGTAGTGGAAATATCTCCTAAACGTGCGCCATTTAGGAGATATTTCACTTGTAGTGCGCTGATGTCGTCATCGCCACATGCGTTGTGAAGAAACGGACCATTGTGCTGTTTCTTCCCCCAGCGTGTGCCGCGACTGGCGGCTCCCGCATGGATGCACGGGAGTGGCATCACGCGACTCCGGCCAGTCACAGAGCCGGAGTCAGTGGCCCCGCAAGAAAGAGGGACGAAGATGGACGTGGCCTACACAGAGGACAGCACGGGCTTCCTTTGCAGTTAAGTGTCATATAATGGGCTAGTATGCAATGCATACTAGCCCATTATTTGCAGGTCTTGCAGGGAGCAAAAGAGGAAGTAAATCCATTAGGGTTTACTTCCTCTTTAAGTACTATCTGCAATTAACAGTATTATACAGAAGTATTATACAGAAATAGATTGGACAAGTCTGTGGCAGGACCTTACATAAGTGCGGTCGAAAGTCTGTGGTAGGACTTTACATAAGTGCGGATGAAAGTGATCTGGTTCCAACAACTCACAAATACATACAATTTGTTCGCTATCAAATGCCTAAATGACATAGGGATCTCATTACCACAACTTACGCATAGCAATGCAAAGCAGTGAGCATCATGTGTGCAGAATCCAAAGAATGAATAAAGTTTGGTGGGAAAGCATTCCTCTGCTTCATTGTATCGGGCTTCCTAAAATGAGAAGAGATATTAGCGCTTAATGACCACAATTATAATCAAGGGAATGCACCCAAGCACAGCATAGCAATGTTTCTCAACTCCAGTCCTAAAGTATCCCCAATTGGTCATGTTTTCAGGCTCTTCATTATTTCATCAGTTTCACTCCGGCGATTTGATCAGTTTCACTGCCTTACCAATTACCACAGCTGTTTCATCTGAGGGAAATCCTGAAAACACGACCCGTTGAGTGTACTTGAGGACTGAAGTTGAGAAACATTGCAGCACAGCATAGCATGTCCTAGGGGGATGGAAAACTAAGGAAAATACTGGTATCAACAGTTAAAATGTAAAGGATGAAGCTGCATAGTAGGCATATGTGTATATTATTCTAGTCCCAATAACTCATGTATGGAAATTTCAATTAAAAAATGGTGAATGTCTAAAGTGCAACTGAGCCTAAAAAACATACTCAAAGAAACATTTAGAAATGCTAAATCGTGGGGGGCGTGGCCTGGTAAAGCATGGAGTAGGACGTGCAGGATCCAAGCTCTGTCCATTACTCCTGCTTTACATTAATCCTGCTACACAGAAGCTTATTGGAAAAGCCTGATATACCCCCAAAGGACCCGCCGCACACACAGACCTTGCTGGAGCCTGGACGGTGGCAACGATCCTCTGCACGGCGGCAGCCGCAAATATAGGCCGCGGCTTCAGCCTAGTTGCTGGATCCAGCGGCCATCTGGCTCCTCTCAGCCTCTCCACCGGCGTTGTGTCCTGGCCTCTCTGACACCATTGTCGCACGCGGATCCTCCTCCACAGGCTTCCCACCGGGGGTTTGAATGGAGTGGTACCCTCTCGCACAGCGGCAGCCCCAAATCCAGGCCGTGGCTTCGGCCTGGTCCGGAGCTCCAGCGGCCATCTTGCTCCTCCTGGCCTCTGCACTGCTGCTCTGTCGCGGCCTCTCTGGTGCTCGTCACCCTCACCGCATACTGATCCTCCTACACGGGCTTCCGGCCAAGGGTCTAAGTGGAGTGGTGCCCCCCCTGCACGGCAGTAGCCCCAAATCCAGACCGTGGCTTCGGCCTAGTCCCAGGCTCCGGCGGCCATCTTAGTACTCCCAGCCTCTCCACCAGCACTGCATCCCTCCTTTCCTGGACTCTGCCCTTAAAATAGTGGGCCGCCCAGCCCACATACCGCTCTCCACAACCCTCACAGGGACTTCATAGTGCTTGGGCCTACGGACGACTCCTGTAACCCCCAGGTGAGTGGCATCCATCTTGCTACTCTCTGACGGGCACCCCCGACTCCCCCACCTCACCTTAAGCAGGACCCCGGCTAACCATCCCAGTGCCCCAGTCTTCTAGAACACTGTCCCCACCCAAGTTTGCTAGGGGTATTCGGACTCACTGGAGACTGAGGCCCTGCTTTCGGTAACGCGCGTGGCAGCCATTTTGTTGTTCCTGACCTCCAAACTCCCCCAGTGCCCAGCTTACCCTCCTCCCAAAACCACTCAGCCAGCTACATCTACCACTACTTCTTAACAGTCATGGCCCCGACAAAAACCAAGCCAGATGCAGCTGCCAAACTTGATAAGTACTGCCTCCATGATAAAGACAACCCGGAGGAGGATGGCGGCACCGCGTTGGAGGGGAGAAAGGTGGCGGGTACGGATACCGATAGAGTGCTGGAAGCTATCTCTGCACTCCAGGCTGCCCTTACGACTAAGGTCGAGGATGTAGTTAGATGTCTCCCTGGTCCGACAAGACCTACATAATCTCAAGGACAGAGTTCAGACATCTGAGACCAGACTAGGAGAACTGGGGGACGCAATTCCGCCATTACAGAATACCTCTGAACGCATGCAATACCAGATCAACCAATTCCTAACAAAGCAAGATGACATGGAGAACAGGCTCCGTAGGTGCAACCTTCGCTTTATTGGCCTGCCAGAGGGGATAGACCATACTACATTCCTGGAACAATTACTGATCACAGCGTATGGCATAGAGGCCTTCTTGGCCACGTTTGCAGTCGAAAGACCGCACCGCATGCCCGCTAGGCCGCCACCACAAGGCGCTCCTCCACGCACATTTATCGCTAAATTGCTGAATAATAAAGACCGCGACGCTGCGCATGGCACGGATGAAAGGTAACATACCCGTTGGCAACGTCAAGGTAGCCGTCTTCCCTGACTTCTCCACTGAAGTACAGAAGCGTGGACAAAACTTCACAGAAGCCAAGAGACGCCTACGTATCAAAAATCTTAAATACGCAATGCTATTTCCTGCAAGCCTTCACATAGAGGATGATGGCAGCGCTATTTTCTTTGAAACCCCGGAGGATGCCATCACTTGGCTGGAGCACCGGGATAATGGGAAAGAGAATGTTTAATCCACCATATACAGCACACGGCCATGTACTGCAACAAGGGACCACAAGCCTCTTTCCTTACATGTGGGACATTGTCCCATGTATCTCAGGTACTCTTCTACATCCTTTATTGAACCTGCATCTACATATCTCCCTTGAAGTGGCAACTCTCTATCTTTCTTGTGCGCATCCATTGCAATGATGACACCATATGGTGCCCAACACACCCAATCACCGCAGTCAATCTACCTTACCCATGTACACATGCTTCTTCCTTAAATGTTATGGCCGAGATGCACGAACTGCCCAGGCTACAGCCGCATACAACATTAACATTCTCCTCTACACACAGAGAACTACTACTCGGAGGCACAAGTCCTACCATATGCAAGACTAGCTCAGTGAAGTTTTGCCCCCCCCCCCCCCCCCCCGCACTGCCAGAGTGACCTGGCATGTGAGCAAAAATTCAACCTCAAATTCATTTCTTTATGCCACACAAGCCTTACCACAACATGTCCTGGGAAGTATGATCCCAGTAAAATATTTCTATACCTGCCTTTATCACTCAGGACTCTGATTAAGGGTTTTGTTTATGTCACTGTTGTATTTGAGTGAGGCGTCTGATCAAGCTCACACACTAGTTCGGGTTTTGTTATGGGTATATGCCTACACCAGTTGGGGTCGGTGTTGGGCCAGATGGGGGGATTGTTATAATATGAGTACAATGTGACAATTACGAATGCTACCAATCACAGAATGCAATGTTCAGTATAGTTCTGCATGACTTACTAGCTAGAGAGATTACTGACGTGTGTGTGTGGGGTGGGGACCCTCTCTTGTGTGATACCGTGGTACTACACGATCAAACTCCTATACAATCTACAACATACTATACCATGACTTTTCTTAAGCTCCTAACGTGGAATGTTAGAGGTCTACGAGACAAAATCAAACGTTCATCTGTTCTATCATGCATTAAGAATTAGAAGACAGACATTACACCACTACACCATTGGCGACACAGTGGTGTAGTGGGTAGCACTCTGGTCTAGCAGTAAAAAGGGTTGCAGGTTCAAATCCCAACCACGACACTACCTGCCTGGAGTTTGCATGTTCTCCCTGTGCCTGCGTGGGTTTCCTCCGGGTACTCCAGTTTCCTCCCACACTCTAAAGACATGCAGGTAAGTTAATAGACTTCTCTCCAAAATTGGCCCTAGTATATGAATGGGGACCTTGGATTGTGGGCTCCTTGAGGTTATGGAACCGATGTGAGTGTGCAATGTACAGGGATAGGGACAATTGTAGAAACTCACTCAGGTTGAACTGGATGGACTGGTGTCTTTATTCAACCTTACCAACTATGTAACTATAATAGTCCTCGTTGAGACACACATAGATGGCCGCTTATAGCTCGCTCTCAAATGCCCATGGATTGGGTGGGCGTATCACTCAACTTATACAACACACGCAAGAGGGATGTCCTTGCTCATTGCCAAGTCCCTGCATTTTGAGTTGTGTGATCTGAATTTAGACCCAAAGGGTCGCTATGTTTTCCTATGTGTTAAGATATATGGTGAACAGTTTTTGCTAATGGCTTATTATGTACCACCCCCATTTAGCTTGACAGTCTTGAAGGAAGGACTCGACTTTATGGCCCAGTAGCCAACAGCCCCGGCCATCTGGTAGGGAGACTTCCACGCTACCCTAAATCCTAACCTTGACAGAGCACCACAGCCTCCCTTGACTTCAAGGCCATTTACATATACTAGGTTTTCCAGACTGATCTCGAACTTCAATCTGGCCGATTCATGGAGGACTAAACACCCAACCGCCAGGGCATACTCCTGTTTCTCCTCCAACCAAAACACAATGTCCCATATAGACTTTATCCTACTTTCACAGATACTGGTACCTAGACTACTGGAAGCAGCCTTCTGCCCAAGACTGTTGTCGGACCATAGTCCATATTGGATCACATTGGCTATCCCATTAACTAAACCACCCAGGACATGGAGACTCAATCCTTTTTTGCTCTCATTGTTCCCAGATGATGGCCAGACGATGAATGGAAAAGATACTTTCAGGTCAACGCTCACTCTGCCTCATTTGCGAACATATGGGACTCATTCAAATTACATGCGAGGGCCACTCTGACATCCCAAATTAATAAACTAAAATCAGCCGCAGTGGAGAAGACAGACAGGGTACTGGAGGAACTCTCACTTGCGGAACCTCAGTATGAAGCTGACCCCTCTCCTGACAAGGCCTCCCGCCTCAAATTACAATCCAGGGTAGCTAATCAGTTGCAATATGAGATGTCTAGAAGAAAACTTTTTTCTCTAGGCAGAAACTTTTTGAACATGGAGAGAAAGTGGGAAAACTATTGGCGTACATGGCTCATAGTGAGGACAGACCCCCAGTAGTGATTTCCCTACGAAACCCATCAGGTGAGATGATAACTGACCCTGTAACTATAACAGCAATGTTCCACAGGTTTTTTAGCTCACTATACACCACCACTGTATCCAATGACTCAACACCCATTGATCGCTTCTTAGAAGAACTCGTGATTCCACAGCTGACCACAGATCAGATAGAAACGCTAGAGGCGCCACTGATGACTGAGGAGATAGCCACGGCAATCGCTAGATTTACTAGATCCAAGTCACCAGGGTCTGATGGGCTACCCATAGAATTCTATTTGCAATATCTTGGGGGATCAGGAAGGAATTTTTTCCCCCTGCTGTAGCAAATTGGAGCATGCTCTGCTGGGGTTTTTTTTTCGCCTTCCTCTGGATCAATTGTGGGCATAAAATTGGGTATTTGGATTGTACGATTATTTTTTATTTTATTTATTTGTTTTTAAGGTTGAACTGGATGGACTTGTGTCTTTTTTCAACCTGACTAACTATGTAACTATGTAATATAGTGAGACTCTCATACTTCATCTACTTGCCCTTTACACCCATCTATTTGAGACTTTTACTCTACCAGCATCCATGAGGGAAGCAATCATAGTACTCATTCCAAAACCAGGCAAGGATCTAGGTCTCCCCAATTTCTATAGACCCATCTCCCTCCTCCAGGTGGACATCAAAATCCTTGGCAAAATTCTGGCGCTACGCCTTAATCAGGTTATCCTAACCTTAGTTCATGAAGACCAAGCTGGCTTCATGCCTGGTAGGAACACCTCATTTAATCTTAGAAAATTGTTTATAAATATGCAAGCCCGCCATGAAATGTTGGAGAGAGGGTTGTGGTGACGCTTGATACGGCTAAGGCTTTTGATTCTGTAGAGTGGAACTAAGTATGGAAATGTCTGGCACAATACGGCTTCGGCCCTAAATTTCTCAGGTGGATCAGTTTACTATACCAGGCCCCAGTGGCCAGGGTAATGGCCAATGGGTGGCAGTCAGACACCTTTGAACTTTCCTGAGGGACCAGGCAGGGCTGCCCTCTATCCCCCCTACTGTATGCCTTAGTCACCGAACCCCTAGCAATATCCATCAGATGTAACCCACTGATACAAGGCCTACGCGTGGGTGACCTAGAAGAAAAAATAAGCATGTATGCGGATGACACATTACTATATCTAGCAGATTCAGGCCCCTCCCTGGCTGAAGCCTTACGAACTATTGAACACTTCGGTTCATTTTCAGGGCTCAAAATTAATTGGGAGAAGTCACAAATTCTTCCACTCAATTTTGCTCCCCAGATGGAATTCCAGACCAGATTGCCCCTACAGCGCGTGGATGGTGTCAAATACTTGGGCGTGAGCGTTACTAGGTCCCCAATTGATTACACTCTCTCTCAACATGGAAATATTGTTTGCCCTGATCACATCCAAAACACAAATATGGTCACGTCTCCCTCTCGGGATACTGGGCCGTATCAACCTTATTAAAATTATAGTCCTGCCTAAAATTCTATATATATCTTATGGCACATCCCTGTGTATCTCCCTCTGAAATATTTCAAAACCATGGATGCAATCCTCAAACTCTCTCTGTGGGAAGATTAGACATAAATTAGCATGGCGATTACTTAAAAACCCTACTGACCTGGCCGGTACGGCCCTACCAGACTTCGCTTCATACTACCTAGCATCCCAATTATCCCAATTGTGCCATACAGATAAGACAGACAGAAAGAGATTTACCTTGCTACTATGCCCCACCTGGGCTCAGTTGACAAATGACCCCATATGCGCTATAGCAGCTGGCGCTGAAGGTCCTACTAAATCAAAGGAACACAATTCCCTATTAAGCCACTATACGAAGATATGGATATTAGCCTCCATCAAACTAGACATTCCTACACATAACGACTATTCTCCCATCTGGCATAATAAGACACTACTGTAATTCTTGACCTCTTCTACCTATCACACTTACTGACTGCCGGCACATTAAAGACATTTGATACACTAAAACTAGAATTTTCACTCTCAAATCGCATGTTTTTCTGATTTCTACAGGTCCGACGTGCAATTCGCTCCCAGTTTCCAGAATCATTACCTAACCCCACTTGTAATCCTATAATGGACATAGTCAAAAGTGTAGATCCCCAGAAATGAATAACAATATTCTATAATATGCTTCATACTTCCTCATCCACTAAAATAGCTTACAACATAAAACCAAGATGGGAGGGAGACCTAGGAATCCTGGAAGATGAGGAATGGAGTGAAGCATTGGACGCATGCAAAGCTGTCTCACCCAAGTTGTCTAACAGACTGACCCAAACATACATCCTACACTGCGCATACCTCACGCCTATACGAATAGTGAAATTCACCCAGAGACAGCCATCCACATGTCCATTATGTAGTCGCGAAACAGGCCCATTCTACCACCTCCTGTGGTCCTGCCACTACAAACAGGGCTTCTGGAAACAAGTGGTAGATTTTCTTAATGACAATATGGGATCTCCGCTGACCCTAGACCCCAAACCATGCCTACTGGGTATCTTCCCTGATGCTAACACTGACAAATACACCAAAACGTTTATGCAGGAGACCCTATTTTCTGCCCGGATAACTATTGCTAAACTCTGGATGAGACAAGTTCCCCCTAGATTATCTGACTGGAAAACTGACATTAATAGCACATTGCCCTATAAAAAAAATGTCTATATTAATAGAGGGTGCTCTGCAAAACATAACAAGGTCTGGGACCGTTGGCTGAACACAACTGACACGTGTGTAACGCCGCAGAGTGCATCTCCTTCTTTATCGCACCACCCTACTGGACCTATACCGTACGGCTCAATCTCTTCAAATCTGTACAATAGCAGATGATATATTGATACCCAAAAAGATGTAATGTATTGCTACATTGTAACAGTCTTTATAATTAACCAGAGGCTTCTGACTATCACCCACGTGAGTAATATGTATAATGATTGTGCTGAACCAAGGACATAATGTTTGTGCATTAGACAGTTGTACAATTATTATTTTTTTTGGGGGGGGGATAAAATTTTAATAAAAAAAAAAATAAAGAAATGCTAAATCGTGCTTGAGCTGTAATCTGAAAAAATATCTATCCTAATTGTGCAGTACAAGACACAGGCTAAGTATTTATAGACCAGGGTTCTAGGTTTGTACCTTCAGCTTACCTATAGTAGTGCACTTTCTGGTATGTGAGGATGCCTAGGCACTCCTGTCTGCAGATATACAGTTTTAAGGCTGAGATGTGAGATCTAAGCCCTTGTACACACGGTCGGAGATTCCGATGGAATGTGTCCTATTGGACCGTTTTGTCGGATATTCCGACTGTGTGTGGTCTCCATCGGACTGTTTCCGTCGGAATATCCGACGGACCAACTTTTCCAACTTGCCGGTAAAATTTTCAGACAAAATGCTCCGATCGGACATACTCCAATCATGTGTAGCCTACTCCGACGGACAAAGTGCCATGCATGCTCAGATCAAATTCCTAGACCAAAGCTATTGGCTACTAGCCTGAACATAGTCCCGTCGTAACGAAATAACATCATCACGTTATGTACAATCGGATTTTCCGTCAACTTGGTCCGACCGTGTGTATGTAACATCACTTCTGGACCTCTTCCCGGAATTAATCCTTCGGAATTACTCTGACGGATTTGGTTGTTGGAATCTCCGACCGTGTGTACAAGGGCTAAGACCCTGCTGCTTCTAACCACTAGAGTCTTAGGTACATCACTAATTCTCACTCCAAATCAACTAACTGAAATCCACAGTATTCTCCTTGCTATAGGGTGCTGTAACATGAGGAAGAAAAACCCTGCCCACCCAGGGACAGTGCAGAATAATGCATATTCGGTACAGGCAAAAGATCTACTGCAAGGAGAACACAGGCAATGCTGGTAACTAGTTCTTTGCACAGCAAAGGAACAGGTTAATTTTAAATCTGGCCCCTGCAACAACCTTTATTTCATTAGCCTTCACTTCTTCACTGATTTGTTTTCTGCCAGGAGAAGCAAACCTTTGTAAGCTCCTTTCTGTGTTGTCCCTGATGCATGAGCGGCCAGTTGTCAAGCACCAGCACTCTCACATGGATTAGAGTGGACAGAATCACATGCTCCCTTTTACCTGGAAGTATCGGGTATTTCTTTTCATTTCTGGAACCTAACAGAATGGCAGGAGAGAAAATTTAAAGGGAGTATAAATGGCTGTGGTGGTTGGCTATGAAGAGAATTGTATGCTCTTCCGTGCACTGGATTTTCTGCTTGGTTCATTACCAATGTGATAATTCTACTGGATGGGGAAAAAAAAAATGACAGTAAAACGTCACTTACTCTTCAACATCATTTCTGTTTGTCAGATGTAACTTCTGCAAATTACTTTGGAACTGAAAAAAAAAACAAAAAACAAAATTCCATGAACAGCTTGACAAACATTGCACAACAACGCTATCAGGTTTAGAATATTTGACATTTGTTGCCAGCAAAGCTATTAATTAGTAATTCAGGACTTTTATAAACTGGATATATGCCAGCAAGGGAATTCAGTAAAATTCTGCAAACCAGAAAAAGAAAAAAGACTTTGGGATTCAGGAATAACTTACAAGCTCCACTGAGTTCGGACCCCTATGGCCTCATGTACACTGCAGATGCTAAATTAACGTTTAGCAGCAGTTGGGTGTTTTTATGCAGAAGCCCCTGAACTCTCCTCTGTTATTCTGTGTGTCCATGTACACATAGGGGGTAATTTACTAAGATGAATGTGCTGCGCTGGCTCATACCTTAATTTGTGCGCCAGATAAATTATTAATTGAGCGTATGAATCGGTGCACGCATAAGCGCAGCGATAATATGCCATTGATAATAGTGCAGGCCGTATCATTAACAGTCCATTCACACAGGGGCCACACGACTTCCAGCATGACTTTGGGAGGCAATTTGGACATGACTTGAGTCATGACATGAATCACAGCGCGACTTACAACACGACTTTAAGTTGCCCCCAAGCCAGGCGACTTTAAAAAATAAAATAGCGTGGGGGTCCCCCTCAAAATCCATACGAGGCCCTTCAGGTCTGGTGTGGATTTTAAGGGGAACCCCGCGACAAAAAAAATGGCGTAGGGGTCCCCCTCAAAATCCATACCAGACCCTTATCCAAGCATGCAAGCTGGCAGGCCACAGGAAAAGGGGGCCCCTCTTGAACCATACCAAGCCACGTGCCCTAAACATTGGGAGGGTGCTTTGGGGTACTCCCCAAAGCACCTTGTTCCCATGTTGATGAGGACAAGGGCCTCATCCACACAACCCTGGGCGGTGGTTGTGGGGGTCTGCGGCCGGGGGGCTTATCGGAATCTGGAAGCCCCCTTTAACAAGGGGACCCCCAGATCCCGGCCTTCCCCCTGTGTGAAATGGTAAGGGGCTACAAAAGTACCCCTACCATTTCACCAAAAAAGTGACAAAAGTGTTAAAAATGACAAGAGCCAGTTTTTGACAATTGCTTTATTAAAGTCTTCTTCTTTTCATCTTCTTTGGGTCTTCTTCCTTTCTTCATCCTTCGGTTTCTTCCTCCATCCTCTTCTTCCCTCGATCCTCTGCTTCTTGCTCCGGTGTTCTCGTCCGGCATCTTCCTCCACGGCGTCTCTGCTTCCTCGCTTCGTTCTCGGGACGCTCCACGCAATGGGAGGCTCCCGCTTCTTCTGACACTTATATAACGGCATCGTGCGTCAGAGGGGGGGGGGAACACCAGGTGGCCCCACCCTCCATTATATAAGAACTGTCAGAAGAAGAGAAGTGTCACACAGCGGGAGCCTCCCATTGCGAGGAGCGGCCTGAGAATGAAGCGAGGCAGAAGAGACGCCGTGGAGGAAGATGCCGGACGTGAACACCGGAGCAAGAAGCAGAGGATCGGAGGAAGAAGAAGACCCAAAGAAAATGAAAAGAAGAAAAAATGGAAATGGTTGGGGTACTTTTGTAGTTTGAGTTCCCCTTAATATCCATACCAAACCTGAAGGACGTATTTTTTTTTCTTAATTCTAACATGACCTGTGTGCAAATAACCTTAAAAAAAAAAAAACCATAGAAGTGAACCAGCGTAAAAAAAAAAGGCAAGTTGAGAGGTGTGCCTGTTCAACTTATGCAAATGCATCTACGTGGCTTGACATTTATGAAGATTTTGCCGACGCAGTGAACCAAAGGATTTGAACGTGCGCAAATGCCGCTTGCACATACGCAGTGCATAAATTGACCTCACGCAGTTCTAAGTGTATTTGCAGGCGCAGCAAGCTTGTTCACAGAAAGTTACTTTTCCATTCTATTTTGGGCATATTTGTTACTTGGACAGTTATAACTATACTTCCTCACATCACCCCACATGACCCACATAATATTGGCACTTCCACCTTTTAATTCTGAGTTGAAGAATGCGTACGCCATATCTATAGTGGTGCACAGATCGCCGACTCCCGTGCGCCGCAAAATGATAGTAAATGGGGAATATGGGGAATTGCACTGTGTTACAGGCGCAAATGCTTTGTGAATACGAAAATGGCCGGTGCGCATCGGCGTGCGCCACAACTCATGGCACAAACCATTTATAAATCAGCCCCATAGTCGTTTAGAGGAGCTTACAGACAGCTGAGTTTACCAGCATTCCTCTGAAAGCACATAAAACACCTTCAGTACAACGGTTTAATGGTATATAAAACACTAAATGCGTCTATAAGCACCTAAATGCTAGGCGAATTTAACACTTCAACATTTATTCATCTCAATGGCTGTAATAAATAAAAATTCTGGCCAGTGAAATAAACTCCCAAACACTAAATGCTGCTAAACTCACCTAAACTGGTTTAAATTTTTTTTTATAAAAATACAGCTTAGGTGAGTTTTTAACGCTGATTTTCTCCTGTCAGGAGAAACAGCATAAATCAGTACATGAAGCCTTTTACTGAAACAGGGTTCGGTGAAGAGGTGTCACCAGATGACAGCTTAACCCTTTCGCTGCCAGAGCCTATTTGGCATTGTTTGCACACATGCTTAAAAAAAAAAAAACATTTTAGCCCTGAAAATTACATAAAAACCTAAAATAATTATATATTTTCTGTAAGCAGACAGCCTACGATGTACGGACCTGGCAGCGAAAGGGTTAAAGGATAAGTTTACCTTTGAGGAAAAAATAAATCAACCTTTTTACAGAAAGAAGAATACTCAGGCATTAAAAGTAACTGGCAAAAGTCTGTTTTCATGCGGTTATCCTTCAGATCTATGCCCTCTACCCTATCCCAATCACCTCTTTCAACCGTATGCTCCATTAGACACCGGCATCTTATTCATACAACATAGGTTTAGAGGCTCGTGCCTTCAGGTGATTGCAAGTGTTTGAGGACCCGCCTGCCTCCCCTATAACCCTACCCCACTCTTCAAGTCCTCCGATTTATAGAAAACAATGCAGAGTAACAAGGAAAGTTTAAGGCAGGTGGTCTGTGTACCGTACTGTACTCTATGATATGGAATTTACAGTAAGTCAAAATTCCTCTGATCTTAATTGTACGGTACAGGATTTTGAAGCAGGGAGCCCTTTGCAAAAGGACAAATAGCCAATCTGTATGTCTGATGGAAACAGTAGCTTTTAGGTACTCTAATGGCTCTGACTACACTACTGTGCAAAAATTTTAGGCAGGTGTGAACAATGCTGTAAATTAAGAATGCTTTCAGGAATAGAAGTGGTATTAGTTCATTTACTTTGCATGTTGTTAATTGATAAAGCAAACAGAAGAGAAAACAAATCAAATCAATATTTGGTGTTTTGCCTTCAATAACTGCATTGATTATTCAGGGTACACTTATGCAAAGTTTTGTTTAAGGAACTTGGCAGGTAGGTTGTTACAAACATATTGAAGAACTAACCACAGATCTTCTGTGGATGTAGGCTGCCTCAGATCCTTCTATCTCTTAATGTAATTCCAGACAAACTTGATGATCTTGAGATCAGGGCTTTGTGGGGGCTAAACCATCACTTATAGGACTCCTGGTTCTTCTTTATGCTGAAGATAGTTCTTAATGACATTGACTGTATGTTTGGAGTCTTTGTCCTGCTGCAGAATACATTTGGGGCCAATCACACACCTCCCTGATAGTATGGCAAGATGGTTAAGTATTTGCCTGTTTTTCTCAGCATTGAGAACACCATTGATCCTGACCAAATCTTTAACTCCATTTGCAGAAATGCAGCCCCAAACATACAAGGAACCTCAACGATGCTACACTTGGCAACACAGGAAAGACAGGGGGAGTCTGGAGAACTGCATTTCTGGCTATGATATCTTTCTGGGAGACAGTGTAAAATTGAAAGGTGATTGTCTGTCTATCTCTATGTCAGAAGTGAACTCAAAACAAGTGTGAATGAGGACCTAGTTGGTGGAGTGTGTGATGAGGTTAAAGCATTATGTGTGGAATTGCATATGGGTAAAGGTAATCTTTAGAGTTTGTTATAGGCCACTCAAAAATAATGAGGAGGCGGAGACTCAGCCCCTTGCACACATAGAAAGGACTGCAAGGGCTGGCACAGTGATAATAATGGGGGATTTTAACTATTTGGAAATTGGCTGGCGTAATGGCACTGCTGGAACAGTTAAAGGACAAAAATGTATAAACCTATTACAAGACAATTTTATGGTTCAGTTTATTGAGGCCCCTACGATGAATGCTGCTCTGCTGGACCTCGTATGAATTATTCTCAAACCATGCAGAGCGTATTACTAATGTTCATATAAAAGAACATCTGGGTAGCAGTGACCATAACATGACTTCATTTAACCACTTCAATATGGGCCAATTCTGACACTTCTCACATGCATGTAAAAATCTTTTTTTGCTAGAAAATTACTTAGCACCCCCAAACATTTATATATATATATATATATATATATATATATATATATATATATATATATACACAGGGCCAGTGCTACCACTAGGCGAATTAGGCAATCGCCTAGGGCGCACTTCTGCCTAGGGCGCCTGGCTGCTGGTTTCTCTAATCCCTGTCTCCCACCAGTCTCCGTGTTATGCAAGTGTTCGGTACAGGTGCGGTGCTGTATAATGCAGGGGATGCCGCCTGGCGCCCCTGCAGAATGTTACATATACTCAGTCAGGCGCTCTGTCCACCTGTAGTATCATTAGAGGCACAGCACTGGGGGACGTTTCCTGAGTCTGCCGACAGAATGAAAACAAACACATCCCCTGCTGCTGCGCGCCACTATGAATATACCAGTGACATGTGTCTCTGGTCTCTTTCAGTACTGCGAGCTCTGCCTATACATGATTCAGTCACTGAATTTCAGTGACTGAGATTTTGTATCCGTCTAATCATGTGACCCCTGACCCCTGTGTCACTTGCAGAGGCCAGCTCTCCCTCCCGGTGTTCTATCACCTCTCCTGTACAGCGGAAGGTGTCACTCACATGCAGACATTCTACAGCCGATCAGAGTAGTCAGTGCCTGGTGAGTGGTGATATCTGGAGGCATGGAGGCGAGGTTTGTACTGGACAGAGTGATCGGGTGCAGTCTGCAGAGCAGAACCCCAGTAAGTGAACTTCAACTACACTGTATTACTGTATAGTGTGTATGTATGGATCTGTCCTCAGACTCCTCACATGTGTGATGTCATGATTGTCCCAGCACATGGCCTGAATGTAAGACTCCCTCCCATCTCCCCCACACTCCTCACCCCCCTTCTCCCCCTCCTCTCCACACACCTCCCCCTCTCCTCCTCCCTCACACTCCTCACCCCTCTCCCCTCCTCTCCTAACACCCCTTCTCCCCCTCCTCTTCTCATCCTTTCCCCCCTCTCCCCACACCTCCCCCCTCTCCTCCTCCTCACACTCCTCACCCCTCTCCTCCTCCTCCTCCTCTCCTAACACCCCTTCTCCCCCTCCTCTCCTCATCCTTTCCCCCCTCTCCTCCACCCTCACACTCCTCACCCCTCTCCTCCTCTCCTAACACCCCTTCTCCCCCTCCTCTCCTCATCCTTTCCTCCCTCTCCACACACCTCCCCCTCTCCTCCTCCCTCACACTCCTCATCCCTCTCCTCCTCCTCCTCTCCTCATCCTTCCCCCCCTCTCCACACACCTCCCCCCCTCTCCTCCTCCCTCACACTCCTTATCCCTCTCCTCCTCCTCTCCTAACACCCCTTCTCCCCCTCCTCTCCTCATCCTTTCCCCCCTCTCCACACACCTCTCCCCCTCTCCTCCCCCCTCTCCTCCTCCCTCACATTCCTCATCCCTCTCGTTCCTCCTCTACTAACACCCCTTCTCCCCCTCCTCTCCTCACACCCCTTCTCCCCCTCCTCTCCTCATCCTTTCCCCCCTTTCCACACACCTCCCCCCCTCTCCTCCTCCCTCACACTCCTCATCCCTCTCCCCCTCCTCCTCTCCTAACCCCCTCCTCTCCTTACATCCCCCCTCCTCCTCCCCCTCACCCCTCATCCCTCTCCTCCTCCCCCCTCTTCCTCTACTAACACCCCTCCTCCTCCCACCTCTCTCCCTCTTCCACACTCCTCATCCCTCTCCTCCTCCCCCACACTCCTCATCCCTCTCTTCCTCCTCCTCTCCCCCTCCTCTTCTCCTAACACCCCTCCTCCTCCCCCCTCCTCCTAACACCTCTCCTGCCCCCTCTCCTCCTCACCCACACTCCTCATCCCTCTCCTCCTCCATTACCAACCCTTCCTCCCTCTCACTCCTCCACCCCACACTCCTCATCCATCTCCTCCCTCCCTCCCATTCCTCCTCCCTTTCCTCTCCCCCACACTCCTCACCCCTCTCCTCCTCCTCTCCTAACACCCCTTCTCTCCTCCTCCCCCACACTTCTCATTCCTCTCCTCCTTCTCTCTCTCACTCCTCCTCCCTCACCTCTCCCCCACACTCCTCATGCCTCTCCTCCTCCCCCCCTCATCCTCTCCTCCCCCCCCTCATCCTCTCCTCCCCCCCCCCATCCTCTCCTTCCCCCCCCCCATCCTCTCCTTCTCCCCCCATCCTCTCCTAACACCCCTCATCCTCTCATAACACCTCTCCTTTCCCCAACTCCTCCTCCCCCACACTCCTCATCCCCCTCCTACTCCTCCTCTCCTTCTCCCCCACACTCCTCCTTCCTCTCCTCCCTCTCACTCCTCCTCCCTCCCATCACCTCTCCCCCACACTCCTCATCCCTCTCCTGCTCCTTCCCCATCCTCTCCTCCTCCCCCCTCATCCTCTTCTCCCCCACACTCCTCCTCCCTCTCCTAACACCTCTTCTCCCCCACACTCCTCACCCCTCTCCTCCTCCCTCCCAATCCTCTCCCCTTCCTCTCATAGCACCTCTCCTCCCCCTCTTCCTCCCCCACACTCCTCATCCCTCTCCTCTTCCCCTCTCCTCCTCCCCCCCCCCTCCTCTCCCCTCTCCCCCTCTCTTCCTCCTCCTCCTCTTCTCTCCCCTCCTCCTCTCCTAATACCCCTCCCCCTCACTCCTCCTCCCTCTTCTAACACCTCTCCTCCCCCACACTTCTCATCCCTCTCCTCCTCCCTCCCAATCCCCCCTCTTCTCCTCCTCCCCTCTCCCCTTCCTCTCCTAGCACCTCTCCTCCCCCACACTCCTCATCCCTCTCCCTCCCAATCCTCCCCCTCTCCTCCTCCTCCCTTCCTCTCTCCTCTCCCTCTCCCCTGTCTTCCCCCACTTCTCCTCCCCTCTGCCCCCTCTCTTCCTCCTTCTCCTCTTCTCTCCCCTCCTCCTCTCCTAAAACCCCTCACTCCTCCTCCCTCTGCTCTCCCCTCCTCCTCTCCTAAAACCCCTCACTCCTCCTCCCTCTGCTCTCCCCTCCTCCTCTCCTAAAACCCCTTACTCCTCCCTCTCCTCCTCTTCCCTCCTCCTCCCCCACACTCCTCATCCCTCTCCTCCTCTCCCCACTCCTCCTCCCTCTTCTCCTCCTCCCCCCTCTCTTCATCCTCCTCCGCCCTCTCCTGTTTCCTCCTCTTCCTTCCCTCCTCTTACACTCCTTCCTCCCTCTCCTCCTCTCCACCCTGCCCCAGTACACCCCTCACATTTTTGTAAATATTTTATATAATTACATGTGACTACATCCCCGATGACATGCTACTGGATTTGCCCTATTTCTGCCAATGTATGGAAATATAAGTAGGTACGGGTTATGCCACTCTTGCCAAGCTAGGCAAGTAAAACATTTTTATGTTTTAGATTACCAAAAAGGAAAAGTGCAATAATGCCTAAAATGCAGCTAATGTGTGAAGGTCCATTTTAAATTTCTTACAAATTGGGACCTAATGTAGAGCCCTTCCCTTACCATAAGCTTGTTATAACCCTCCCTGGTCCATGCACCACAACTACTGCATGCTTACCTTAGGATATTAAAGAATAAGTTCACTTTAAAATACACACTCTCCGCCCCCCCCCCCCCCCCCACCTCCAATTGTGGCATGTCAGGGGGCAAGGAGTGCTTAAAGCGGAAGTTCCACTTTTGAGTGGAACTCCGCTTTAAGGGAGTGTGGCCTGGTATGCTCCGGGGAGGCGCTCGCTCATTCCCCCTCTTTCCTGACCTGCTGGGCTGCATGCTCGGATAAGGGTCTGGTATGGATTTTGGGGGGGGGCTCCATGTCTTTTTTTTTTTCTTTTTTATAAGTGGGGGTTCCTCAAAATCCAGACCAAAAGGTCTGGTTTGGTTTTGGGGATGGTGGACCCTACGTCGTTTTTTTTTTTTGTGCATTTCATCCTGGGGTTCCCTTTCAAGATCCATACCAGACTCAAAAGGCCTAGTATGGCTCTTGAGGGGGGACTCCATGCCATTTTTTGTTCATCTTGGCATGGGGTTTCCCTTCAAGATCCTCAGAGCACAAGTCGGATCAAGATCCAACTTGGATGCGACTTCTATTCAAATCAATGAGCTGAAAGTCGGATCAGTTAAGGAGGCTCTCATAGGAAACCACTGATTTTGAATAGAGGCAGAGAAACACTACTAAAAGCTAACATGGCTAAATGCGAATTAACGCCAATGCAAACAGCTACTAAAAGAGTGTTTTTACAGCTGCTTTTTCCTGGCAGAGAGAAGATATGTATAACTGTCTATATAAGCAATACAAGTGAAAAAGTAAACACAGCAAGGTCCAGTTAAATTAAAGTCCACAAATAGTTGCTCAAGACATCTAAATCACATAGATTCTGCATCATTAGGAATAAGTAAATGCTTGATTAAGTTAGTGTGTGTAAGTATATAAATATAAAATTCAAATTATTCTTACCGCAACACTCTTCATCCGATGATATGGCTGAATTACAGGTAGTCCCAAGGGCGTCACCCACTGCACAGTGGCTCCAGATTTTGAGATTTTCTGGGCACTTCCTGTTAGCCAGTTCTAAGCAGAAGAATAATATTTTAGTGTAATGCAAAAGAACTGCCTGAACTAGAGATAAAAGTATTTAGCTGTTTTTGCAATTAAGAAGGCATTGTCCCAAAAAATACAAGTGCTGAATGGTGAAAACCCCATTTAAAAAGATTTATTTTTAACAAATCTGAACCTGAAACAAGGGCTGAAAGGGGGGGATGGGAGACAATATTTAAAGTGAACCTATTAGCCATTTTAAACAAGTACACCTCATGCACCTGAACACAAGAAATGCTAGTAGGAAGTGCCATTGGCTGTGAGCGCTGACTATTGTGCTCTGGCGGGGGGTCACTGTACTAACATCGATTGTGTTAGTACAGTGATGTCTTTCTTTTTTTTTGTTCAGCCCCTTGGTTGAATGAAAAAAATAGGATTTTTTGTACTCACCATAAAATCCTTTTCTCTGTAGTTTACCAACTGACACAGCCGCTTTTCTTAGACCATCGGGTTGTTACGCCACCTTCAGGAGAGGACTGGGCAGAACATGTTAAAATGTTATAATAAAACAAGAACTTTCTAGTTCCACCCAAGGGGCGGTCCCTTAGGTAACAACCCCTCAGCCAGCTACTGCAGCCTCAGTACGTCAACAAGCAGTATAACGTAAAAAAAAAAATAGGAGGGGAGGGTGCTGTGTCAGTCGGTGATCTACAGAGCAAAGGATTTTACGGTGAGTACAAAAAATCATATTTTCTCTTACGTTCACCGACTGGCACAGCTCTTTTCTTAGACCATCGGGACGTCTCCAAGCAGTGCCAAAATGAGGGGTGGGAAAATAGCATAAAAACTTCACCCACAATGGCATGTTGGAACTAGTATAAAAACTTTACCCACAAAAACGTGTGTGGGAATATCCAATAACTTTTTTACCCACAAAAAAACAGTGCTCCTCAATCTGGGAGTCACTACCTCCAAACCGCCTCAGAACTTGCGGTAACAAATGCAACAGTGCATTTACTTAAAGGTACTGTGTTTTTAACAAAAAACAGGGGAAAAAATGTAGGTGCAATTGCAATTACACGGCCGCCTGCAAAACTTTGCGGCCAAAACAGGCATCAGCCGATGCACCGACATCTACCTTGTAGAATTTTGTAAAGGTGTGAACAGATGACCAAGTCGCCGCTTTACACACTTGAGCGATAGACACTTGATGTCGGGAGGCCCAAGACGTTCCAAATTGCCCTGGTGGAGTGGGCCGTGACCAGAAAGGGGGGCACCTGTCCCTTCAAGGCGTAGGCCTGTACTACAAACTGTCTGATCCACCTGGAAATGGTGGCCAACGAGACCGCCATGCCTTTTTTCAGACCAGCCACCGAAACAAACAAGGAGCCTGACTTCCAAAAGGGAGCTATAGCAGACAAATACACCCTCAGAGCCCAGACCACGTACAGGGAATGGAGGGCCACCTCTTTAGGATGTGTCGGTTTAGGACACAGAGATGGAAACACAATGTCTTCATTGATGTGGAACGCCAAAACCCTCTTCAGCAGAAAAGAAGGTTGCGGACGCAACACCACCTTATTCTTGTGGAAAACCAGATAGGGCGACTTGTAAGACAAGGCCGCCAGTTCCCGAAACCCTCCTGGCTGAAGTAATGGCCATTATAAAGACCACTTTCTGAGAAAGAGTCAACAGAGGAATCTCTCTGATATTTTCAAATGGCGGTTTCTGAAGCGCCGATAACACCAGGTTCAGATCCTACGGGGGTAACAGTGGACGCACAGGAGGAACTACATGTCAGACCCCTTGAACAAAGGTGCTCACCAGAGAGTGAGACACCAGCGGTCACTGAAAAAAGACAGCCAAAGCTGAAATTTGTCCCTTAATGGTGCTTAACGCCAATTTCTGGTCTACTCCTTGCTGTAGAAACAGCGGGATCCTGGATATAGAAAAGGAGCGCGGACGCCACCCTTTCTCCTCACACATGGAGATGTAGGCCTTCCAGGTACGATGATATATCTTCAGAGAAGATGATTTCCGTGCCCTCAGCATAGTTGGAATCACGGGGTCCGAAAGACCTCAGTTCCTCAACACCTGGCTCTCAATAGCCATGTCGTTAAAACCAGCGATGGTAAAGCAGGATGGAGAATCGGACCTTGAGACAGAAGGTCCTCTCATAACGGCAGTCACCATGGGGTATCCGCCACCAGGCGCACTAGGTCTGTGTACCAGGGACGCTGGGGCCAGTCTGAGGGAATCAGTATTCCTGGAATCCCCTTGGCCCCCACTCTGCGGAGCAGGCTTGGTAATCGTTTCAGCAGAGGAAAGGCATAGATCAGCTGCTACTGATCCCACGGAGCCACCAACGCATCTGCCCAAGGATCTTGTCCTAGATATGAGTCTCGGCACCTTCCGATTGAGATGGGAGGCCACGTCTGGTGTGCCCAATCGCAGGAACAGTAGCCTGAACACCTCCGGATGCAACACCCATTCTCCTGTGTCCACCATCTGGCGACTTAGGTAGTCCGCCTGCCAGTTCTCTACTCCCGGGATGTAAATGGACGACAGGGCCGGTACATGTCGCTTTGCCCACTGAAGGATGTGAGCGACTTACCATGCGGCGGCAGAGCTTCTTGTTCTTCCTTGGTGATTGACATATGCCCCCACCGTGGTGTTGTCTGACTGGATCCTGATCAGATGCCCTCAAAGTCTTATCGACCATGTGGAGAGGCATAGTCTGATCGCTTGCAGCTCGAGCACATTGATCGGCAACTTGGATTCCTCCTCCGACCAGAGGCCCTGGGTTGACTGAACTCCCATTACTCCACCCCAGCCGGTTAGGCTGGTGTCCGTTGTGATCGCTGTCCAATGTAGCGGTAGGAACGACTTCCCAGACCGAAGTGCCGGGGAACTCAGCCACCAGAGCAGGGAGTCCCTGACCAACTGGCTCACCTGAATCTGCCGATCCAGGGACAACGGAGATTTGTTCCATTTTGTCAAAATCTCCTTCTGCAAGACTCTGGTGTGAAACTGGGCATATGGTACTGCCTCGAAGGAGGCCACTATGAGTCCCAGGACTCGCATGCAGCAGCGTAGAGATGACCACCTGCAGTTCATCAGCAGTTTTACAGCGGCTCTGAGAGTCTGCAGCTTGTCTGAAGGGAGAAACACTTTCGCTTCCATGGAGTCCAGCAGTAAACCTAGGTACTCCAAACACTTAGTTGGTACAATCACCGACTTTTTTAGGTTCAACAGACGCCCAAATTCCTGCAGGGTCTGCATGGTGATCGCCACATCCTCCTCTAACTCTAAGGTGGAAGATGCTCTCAGGAGGAGATCGTCTAGGTAACCTACGAACGCGATCCCACGTTGACGCAGCAACGCCAAAACAGGAGCCAATACCTCGGTAAAGACTCGGGGGGCTGATGCCAAACCAAAGGAGAGAGCCACAAACTAGTAGTGGGCTTCCCCATCTGCAAATCGCAGAAATTTCTGATACCGATTCCATTCTGAACCTCTGTACTTTTACAAAGCAATTGAGGGCTTTTAGGTCCAAGATTGGAAGTACCCCTTCCTTTTTGGGGACTACAAACGGATTGGAGTAGAACCAGTGGGTATGCTGGAGGGGAAGAATCTGTTTTGTGGTCAAGAGAGGAACTCTATCTTGTAGCCGAAGGAAATCAGATCGCAGACCTATTGGTCGGACAGCCGAGAGGCCCACCGGGCTGCAAACTCCAGAAGGCGACCCCCCCACCCGAGTTGCGGGCGGGGGCAACCCTTCATGCGGCAGCACTTTTGCTCGCAGGCTTGATAAGCTTGCAGTTCCAGGGACACTTTTGTCCTTCAGAGGTCATTCTGTCAAGCTGGGGATGTTTAGCCGAAGTCCGGGCGGACAAAAAAGCCGCTTGTGAGCGGAAAATGAGGGCCCTTGCCTAAGGTGTGGCTCCTTAGCCTTCCTGGCCTGTGGGAGTAGTGTACCACCTGTGGCATTAATAATGTCATCCAATGAGGCTCCAAAGAGCCGATCACCAAGGAAGGGTAAATCCGCCAGGACTTTTTTCAGATGCCTGGTCAGCCGACCAGCATTTTAGCCAAATCAGGTGCCTCAGCACCAGTGCTTACACTGAAGCCCTGGATAACAGAGGTAGAGTATCTAGGGCCGCGTTACAAATGTACTTAAGGCCTTACACTAACTGGTTTGCTAGGTCCACGCAGACAGGTGAAGCCTGTTGCTTCCCCAATTTGCGGTGCAAAAGTTTTGCCCACTCAGTAAGTGTCTGTGACACAAGTGCAGATGCCAGGACTGGTCGCATTGCTGACCCCACAACCATAAACAAGGAACGAGCCACTGCCTCGGCCTTCCTGTCCGTGGGATCCTTAAAGGCAGGAGTCCCCTCTACCGGGGTCGTGGTTACTTTAACCTGGATACTGGGGGGTCCACGACCGGAGGAGCTGACCATTTTTTGAGAAGGCTCTCCTCAAATTGGTAATGTACCGCTATGTATTTGGGGACCGAAAAAGTCTGTTGCGGTCGACCCCATTCCTTGTATATGAACTTATCGAAATAAGTCAGATATGGAAACACCTTAGGTGTACGGGCTGGCTTACAGGACCCAAAAGGGACCACTACATCAGAAGTATCTGCTGGCACCTGAATCTTCAGGGTATCACACACAGCTGTGATAAGTGCTCCCACAAGCTCTTTATCGCGTACGGACCCGGATGGGGAATCATCCTCACTGTCTGAACGGTTCTGGTCAGCGTTGTCTGAAATGACAAAACAGGGGCTGCCAGTCTCAGCGGGGCACGAGTCAGAGCTCTCCCCTGAGGAAGGGGGGCAGGGGCCATTTTTTACCACCTTCACGCCCACGCACCACCTCCATCTTGGCAACGAATAAATTAAGGACTGCCAACAAAGTGTCCAGAGGCACTGCACTGTCTGCAGTCGAACTGGTTGCAATTGCCTGGATTTTTCAGGGGAAGAAACACCAGTTTCTGAAGCCATGCTGACCCTACCCTGTCTGCCACCTGTTGGGGACTTAGGACAGTGATGGTCCCACCCTCCCAACTGCTGCTGGCTGACCAATTTCTGCACCATCCAGCTAGGTGTGCCTGTTTCCTGTGTCAGCTCCCAGATGCATAAGAGACTGAATAGCACTGAAGCTGAAAAATGTGTCCAGGCTTCAACAAAATGGCCTCCGAGCGTCCAGTATAAGGGACATAATCACAGGGAAAATGGCCGCCGGACTACAGGAAAATAGAGACAGAGCATGCTGCTCCCTGGTCACACCAAAAATGGCCACCGAGCACTGTATACAACGAAGAACAGTGAAAAAACAGGCAGAGAAATAGAGGTAAAACAGCGCTACAGCGATCAGCAGACACAGCCTCAAGACACTTCAGGGGAGAGACCTACACACATTGAGGGCACAGCTATCCAGCACTGTCCCCCCCAGGTGAGAGCTCCCCCGGGGAGACCCCGTCTATGGCACACATACCGCTCAGCAGCCCATGCAGCATCCCCCACAGGGAAGGGGGGAGGGAAGATAGGGGCAAGGAGAGAAGAGAGGGAGGTGAGGGACCCCCGAATCAACCTCCCAGGGAATGCCCAGCTGCTCAGCCCCACAGAGGCAGTGAGAGCTGTACTTACCAGTCTTGAAGAGTTGGGAGACATTCCATCACAGACCCACTCTCCGATCAGTACGGGGTGGATGCTAACCCGGCACACTGTGACGCAGACATCAGTAGCCGGTCATGTGTGTGCCCCAGGGCATTGCGCCCACCAGCCGCCCCTGGAGCTGGGGGTATGTCTTGGCCGACTCAATGCGGAGCTCTGGTCTGCACACACTCACTGGCCAGGCTGGGGAGACTACAAGGATAAGGGTATTCAGCCTGTCACCCAGGCGGCTGTTGATAGCAGATCACAGGATATTTAATGTTGCGCAAAAAGCAAAACTTCTGCAGAAAAATCCACGGACCGATGTGCCCGCAGGATTCCTAGGTCCTTCTCCTTCACTAGGCAGAAAAAAAAACTGAGGCTGCAGTAGCAGGCTGAGGGGTTGTTACCTAAGGAACCGCCCCTTGGGCGGAACTAGAAAATTCTAGTTTTATTATAACATTTTAACGCGTTCTGTTTAGTCCTCTTCTGAAGGTGGCGTAACAACCCGATGGTCTAAGAAAGGAGCTGTGTCAGTCTAAGTGAAAAAGTGTGTACCAGGCTTCGCTTTTTCCTTCAGCACTGTGAATGTTTATTTGGGTGTGCTCAATAAAGACACAATCAATAGGAATTTTTTGTTTCTTATAAGCTTAGGCACACTGTATTTGTCTATTGTTGTGACATTTTATGGCAAATTTATGCCGAAAAATGTATTTATTTTGCCATTTTAAATGAGCTCTTTTTACCTGCCAAAGCATTAGTGTTTCTGTCTATATAGTTCTGAGATTTACTCTGACTGGCAAGATATGCAGTTAGGTAACACTTATAGGTCTCCTCTCAGTCTGTATATGGACAGTGAAAAAGAGGAGCAGCATATAAGCACCGTATATCATTATTGTCTCCTTGTTTTGCTTCTCCCTCTCCCAGTCTAAGCGCTACTGTGCAGTCAATTGCAAGAACCTAAAAGTAAGTCAAATTCACACTGCTGTATATTATTAGTATACATTTAGTGTTGTATTAAAGAGGAAGTAAACCCTGATGGGTTTACTTCCTCTTTTTTTCCCTGCAAAGGTAAAGCATAATGGACTACTATGCATCGCATAGTAGCTCATTATGTGTCACTTACCTGACACAGGAGCCAGCGAAGTCGCCGCTGATCCCTGTAGTCCGCCGCATCCATCTTGCTGGTGGCGTCTCGCAGCTCCGACCAATGACAGCGGAGAAGCCGCGATGACGTCACTCCCGCGCATGCGCACGGGAGTCGCGTCTCGCAGCTCCGCCGCTGCCATTCGGCGAAGCCGCGATGACGTCACTCCCGCGCATGCGCACGGGAGTCGACAAATTAGGCAAATCCATTCTTGGACTTGCCGCATTTAGTGTGCCTGCGCGCCGCTGTCTACGGCGCATGCGCCGTAGACAGCGGTGCCCATTTTCGGGCAAATATCTCCTAAACCATATAGGTTTAGGAGATATTGCTTGGACCTACAGGTAAGCCTTAATCTAGGCTTACCTGTAGGTCAAAGTGGTTTGAAGGGGTTTACTTCCTCTTTAATGACTAGAGAGCCGCATTCATGTGTGACTACCTGGAATTCAGTTCTAAAGGATTGAAAAGAAGGGGTTACTCATTTAAAATGTGTAACAAATTAGCAATTTCTTCTAAACTATATAAAAACATCAGGAAACAAATTAAGCACTGAAGAAAGGCAGATTGGGGAAGCACAATATTAACATATGAAATAAACTAGATTTACTTGAATCTCTCTTGTGGCAGAAAACATCTCTTTCAGACTGCTGAAGACTTGCTGGGCCAGATAATGAGAGGCTTTCCAGACGTATTCCTGTGAAGAGAGAGAAGAAACGCACACAAGAGACCAAGAGTATGAAAACTTCAAGGAGTCATTTCAAAAATGTTTCCTCACATAAAAATCCATTAAGAACAAATTGCCATACATTGTTCCCAAAATTCAGTACAGTGAAAAGAAAGCTACGGAAATCCTTTGACTATTGAAGAATATGTAAACCCGACATTCCATATTTCTGAAGTACCATGTACTTGTATAAAAATGTATCCTGTTCTCTTTGTATTGCTTCCCGTGTGTGAAATCCCTGGTGTGCCTGCCAGTCCCTCTAAGGGCTTTCCTATTAAAAACTGACCACACTAAGCAGAAGAACACAACATGGTTAGTTCTCTAGCTATGCTGGTAGCTCATCCTGCTCCCTTCCAATGATCACACCCCCTGCATAGCCTTTCACTGGGAAGATCATATACATATTTTATATATATATATATATATATATATCTATATATATATATATATATATATATATCTATACACAAATGTTTTGCCATTCATTTCTATTTAAAACTGAATGGGTTTCTTTACAAAGTGATCATTTACAATCACATTAATGTTACAAAGAAAAATAAATCGTACATTTTTGAATGTATGCAACTAAATCACCTGAGGAAAAGAGTCCATCTCACGGAGTCTTTTTTCAATCTGGAGACGCCCGCCATATTTAGTTACACCATAGACTATGGTCATAACGGTCTGTTTTACCACTTTACGGCCAATAAAACCTTCTAGAACCTGAGCGACCTTAATCCCTTTCTCGGCATCCATTTTGCGGAATTCCTCCACCTGGGGGCAATATAATGGACAACAAGGCATACTCAGTCTAGAATTGCTAACACAAAGCCTTTGTAATAAGATTACAATTGTAGGTGTCTCACCTGATGAGCGACCTCACTGTAAACATCTTGGGGTAAATCGCATGGCATCAGGTTTACAGATTTTGCCCCAATTTCATCCCTTCCAAGAGCAGCATAATGCTGGAGTCCATTACATGAACCATCCTGGCAAGAAAACAAATATATTTAAATAAATAACACATTGTCCTGTCTTGCTAAGAGAGTGTTAAACTGTCTGCAATCCTAAATAAGGTGTATTTAAAGGCCATTTCTTTTTTCTTTAGTTTTGGATAGAGTGGGTATTGAGGTTAGACATTCATATTTTTTGTTCCGAAATCTGTTTGTCCTTTTGGTCATTGTCACTAAGGGACAATCCAACATTTTAGGTTGTCAATAGAGCAAGAGAAGGGAAAACATTGATATAACTATGTTTTTAGGGGAATCCATTGTTTGTATGGTGAGTTTCTGCACCACTCCATAATAGTCAGCAGTTTATATGAATGCTTTCTGGTGTTTTTTTCACTGTGATTCACAACCTTTCTTGCATTCGATAGTTGGAAGCTAAAAGTGTTGAATCCATGCTCTATCCATCTGTGGTCTTCATTGTATGACACCAGTAATCGGAAACCCTTCCTTTACCCTAGGTCTAGCAGACAAACGCTTTTTAGAATTGGTGACCACTAAAATATCACCTCAAGAACTTTATGTCCATCAATGATATTAAACCAATTAAAAACATAAAGCCATGCTAGGATGAGCCAGATTAAATATCTGGGGGTCCAGTGCTCCAGAGCATTGATTGACTACATCGCACTGAATATCGAACCCCTATTTTCTTTTCTCAAAACTAAAACCCAGACGTGTTCCCGACTCCCACTCGGAGTTATGGGGCGCATAAACCTAGTCAAGATGATTCCACTCCCTAAATTGCTTTACCTATTCTGGCACGCTCCCCTCCCTATTCCCCCTAGGATTTTCAAGTCCAAGGAACGTATTATCAATACTTTTGTATGGGGTGCCTCCCGACATAAGCTATCGTGGTGCACGCTGAAATGCCCCACCCACTTAGGCGGTACTGCCCTCCCGAATCTTGCGTTTTACTATTCGGCCTCCCAGCTGTCACACTTCTACTACTACAATCAGGTAGATAAAGATCGCTACATGTCACTTGTATGCCCCGCACACAAAAGTCACCTTACCCATCCGTTTCAACTCCTCCTTTGTGGTCCCCCCGGCTCTGCATAACCTAAAGACAGCATGCTCTCCCACCATCGCAGGGTATGGCGACAGGCCACAGATGTGATCAAGGCCCCCGCACTTCACACACACACACCCTTGTGGGATAATCCTCAGCTCCCCGAGCTGCATACGGTTCCAGATCAGGATCAATGGACAACCGCGGGCATAGTGTTCCTCTACCAAGTTCTTGATGGTGGGGCGATCAGATCGTTCCAGGCTCTCAAGGTCGAGTTTGACCTCCCCAACCGCATGCTCTTTAGATACCTCCAATTACGGCATGCTCTCCGCACGCAGTTTGCAGGTCTCATCCCTAGACGGGAAAGACTGCCGCTTTTGTCTGTGATTGTTGGCCACAACCCAAGTGGGCTGATCTCCTTTTTTTTAACCAGCTCCTCACGCCGACGACCACTGCCCAGGCCTACCGGCTTAAGCTAAGGTGGGAGGCGGACTTGGACGCCGTGCACGATACGGATTGGGAGACTGCACTTGCTGCCTCCAAACTAGTGTCCCCCAAACTGTCGGACAGACTTACCCATTTGTATATGTTGCACAGATCTTACCTGACCCCCGCCTGCCTGTCCAAATTCAAGCAGAATTATAACTCATCCTGCCCCAAATGCGGCGACCCACGGGGCACGTTCTACCACTTGTTATGGTCATGCCCTAGACTCCAGGACTATTGGTCCCAGGTGGTGAAATTCCTGCACGACCAAATGGGGTCCCCACTGACTTTGTGCCCTCGCCAATGCCTACTGGGCATCCTTCCTCTGCCTGAAGAGGAAAAATATCTCATTATTTTTCTACAAGAGTCACTGTTCCTTGCCAGGATGCAAATTTCTCAGGGGTGGATTGGGTCGTCCCCACCCACTGTTCAACAGTGGCGGGGGGCGGTCAATGCCACCCTTCCATACAAGAGGGTGTTGTATATGCACAGGGGCTGCCCAACTAAATTCAATAAAATATGGGACAGATGGATGGCTAATTCCTCCACATGTACGACATAGGACTAGAATTTTAATATGGTGGGTCACCTAGTCCGCCCTTGACTGCTTCCCTGAGCTGAGTCTGGTTGGTTACTAATCCTTTATTATTGTGTGCCCTGCCCGGCTCCGCCGCTCCGGTCTCCGCACCCCTCTCTGGTTACACCTTGGGGGGGCAGCTGGATCCCGGGGGGGTTTCCCCCCCCCCCCCCGGCTACATATATGCCTTGTATGCTATCTCACTCCTTATAGTGTCAGATGTGTTCTCCTTCTATTTGGTGTATGTTGCACCGTATTCACGCTTGTTTTTTCCGATTTCTATGCTCAATAAACTTTTTTTTGAATAAAAAAAAACATAAAGCCATGCTAGGCCCACCAATATATGATTGGAGACCTGCTCAAGTATTACGCTTCCTGTTGGCACTACTTACTAGAAGGCACAAACCTGCCATGCTGACTCCTTTTGAACGATTGTGCTCTGACAACTGTTAATTGAGATATTTGGCACCCCTTGCTATTAACTTTTCAATATACCATATTCACTCCCATTTCTAGTGAAATGGAAAAAGGATAACATCCTCTCCCTTATACCTAAACAAAGATGTGCTGTATTTTTCTCTCTGTTCATCTATTGCCAGCAAATTTGGATATAAAAATTCTTACTGCGAAGACACTGAGGGAACCCTGCTACATATATTTTGGTCCTATGATAAACTCCATGAGCTTTGGTGAGGGTTGCGCAACCATACCCAAAAACTGATAGATGTAGAGCAATGAGCCACCTGCTTACCTTCTCCCTCTTTCTTCTCTTTCTAGATACACCTTCTAAATGCAGCTAGCATATGCATTCCCACAGAAATTCAGCCGATGTCTCAGCTTATAGCTTTAAAAAATTAATAAGATCTGATTTATGAAAAACCTTACAGCCGCCCAAACACTGACAAAAAATGGGTTTCATCATTTACATGCTTCTAAGAATACAGTGAGATTCAAGTGGTTGAGCTTCCCTTACACCTTACTTATAATAATAATAATAATAATAAATTTTATTTATAATGCACTTTCCATCAAAAGACCTCAAAGTGCTACATAATTACAATAAAAACAAACAAACCGCTTAATTTACAAAATCACAGGTACCACAGGTACCCCCCACCCCCAGGGCCATCTGGCACTCCACAACTAGCCCCTTTGCCCTAATTATCTGTATTTCTTACTTATTTCAAAATCTTACTTGTCTTCCTGTTACTCCCTTTTCCACAACATTTACCTTACCCTTTTTAACCTTTTGTTGTATATTTTTAATTTTCTATTGGTTTAACTAAAAGAAAATTGTGCAGGGATGGTATTTGCTTTAGCAGAGTTTTAGAAAGGTCTTCTAGAAACATGATCTGTTTAGTGCAGTTCTATTACCAGGCAGGAACATGCAATTCATTAATGTGCATAATATGAACTATTTTACATGACTTATGGTCCTGCGGTGTACATAATATTTTGTCTCTTTCATTCATCTACCATGTAAATGCAATGAAATGCCACCCTTGTTTCTGGAAATAAAGAATTAGCAAAAAACAAAAAGACACAACTTCTGGCTAATACAGCATGAGCACAGTTGGACAGCTACTGATCACCTGCAAGTAAGTGGCACTAGGAGCATCAGGAGTTGCATTTCATCCAATCCTGCCAATGTAATGTGGAAGCATACACAGAAGCAATAAAGGACACTCATTTACTATAGCAGATCTATGTCTTAAAACATTACCAACCTCCCATATTAGTGAAACTTTTATTACAAGCCACTAAAGAGCGAACATACAGTGCCTTGCAAAAGTATTCGGCCCCCTTGAACTTTTCAACCTTTTGCCACATTTCAGGCTTCAAACATAAAGATATAAAAATTTTATTTTTTGTGAAGAATCACCAACATGTGGGACACAATTGTGAAGTGGAACAAAATCTATTGGATTTTTGAAACTTTTTTAATAAAAAAATGAAAAGTGGGGCGTGCAAAATTATTCGGCCCCTTTACTTTCAGTGCAGCAAACTCATATACAAGGATGGAAAAGGACATGGGGGTCCTATTAGATGATAGGCTCAGCAATGACATGCAATGCCAAGCTGCTGCTAACAAAGCAAACAGAATATTGGCATGCATTAAAAAGGGGACTAATGTCAGAGATAAAATGATAATTCTCTCGCTCTACAAGACTCTGGTCCGGCTGCACCTAGTGTATGCTGTTTAGTTCTGGGCACCAGTCCTCAGGAAGGATGTACTGGAAATGGAGTGAGTACAAAGAAGGGCAACAAAGCTAATAAAGGGTCTGGAGGATATTAGTTATGAGGAAAAGTTGGGAGCACTGAACTGATTCTCTCTGGAAAAGAGATGCTTGAGAGGGGATATGATTTCAATTTACAAATACCATACTGGTGACTCCACAATAGGGATAAAACTTTTGGAAGGGAATTTAACAAGACTCGTGGCCACTCATTAAAATTAGAAGAAAAAAGGTTTAACCTTAAACTACGTAGAGGGTTTTTTACCGTAAGAGCGGCAAGGATGTGGAATTCCCTTTCACAGGCGGTGGTATCAGTGGGGAGAATTGATAGTTTCAAAAAACTATTAGGTAAGCACCTGAACGACCACAACATACAGGGATATACAATGTAATACTGACATATAATCACACACATAGGTTGGACTTGTGTCTTTTCAACCTCACCTACTATGCAACTATATACAAAAGCTGTTATAGTATATGTCTGGGCAAATAAAAAATCTATGCAGTGAATATCCCATATTTTACCCCTTTAAAAAAACACTGCCAGTGTACAAACATACCCGAAAATCCTGGTGAAAATCCAATGTGCTCCTTGGATCGGTTGACTAAGCAGTTAAACCATGCTTAGCAAAATACGTACATTAACAATCCTGACTTTTAATAAGTGTCAGAAATACACACCATCACTGAAGACAGGATAATTACAGAGCTTTTTAATTACTTCTTAAAAAAGCTGGGATTCTTTTTTGTTATTAGTTAGAGCATCTGGAAACAAAGCTTAAAGTGGTTCTAAAGTTAAAACCTTTTTTTTTTACCTTACTGCATTCCCTGCAGTAAGGTAAAAAAATGTTTCATCACTTGTGTAACCCCCCTAAACACTTACCTAAGTCCAGTCCAGCCTTGTGCCAGGCTGCTAGAGATGCAACAAAATTTCAGTGCCGAAAACAGTGTTTTCTGCATTTTGCCGATAAAGAAAAAGGTGCTGATAATGGCACCGAAAACGCATAGGAATTTGCCGCAATTTTACTATGCTTATGGTGGGTTTTTTATAGGTCATGTGACTCAAAACAAGGCATCAAAAAATGTAACAGGTACATTATTGATGCGTTTTCAATGCATTTCAACAGGTAGGTGCGTTTATGGTGTGTTTTTTTAACCACTTCCCGACCAGCTCATGCCGATATACACCGGCAGAATGGTGTACAGGTACGTCCCCCTTAAGAAGCGGCACGCTCGCTCGCCACCTTCTCCGTGACCGTGGGTCCCGCAGAATCGATGCCCGCCGGGTGCCTGCAATCGTATCATGGAGAGGTAGAATGGGGAGATGCTTTTGTAAACAAAGCATTCCCCGTTCTGCCTTGTGACAGGACAGAGATCACTGCTCTCTGTCATCAGCAGTGATCGCTGTCATGTGTGTTGTAGCCCCTCCCTCCCACTGTTAGAACCACTCCCTAGGGCACACTTAACCCCTTCATCGTGCCAGTGTCATTTACACAGTAATCAATGCATTTTTATAGCACTGATCGCTGTATAAATAAATGACAATGGTCCCAAAATAGTATCAAAAATGTCCGATGTGTCCGCCATAATGTCGCATTCACGTTAAAAAATCGCAGATCAACGCCATTATTAATAAAAAAAATACCATAAAACTATGCCCTATTTTGTAGACACTATAACTTTTGCACAAACCAATCAATATACGCTTATTGCAATTTTTTTTTTTTACCAAAAATTATGTACAAGAATACATATCGGCCTAAACTGAGGGAAAAAAATGTTTTTTTTTTATATATTTTTGGGGGATATTTATTATAGCAAAAAAATAATGCGTTTTTTTTCAAAATTGTTGCTCTTTGTTTGTTTATAGCGCAAGAAAATAACCACAGAGATGATCAAATACCACCAAAAGAAAGCTCCATTTGTGGGGAAAAAAGGACGTCAATTTTGTTTGGGCACAACATCGCACAACTGCGCAATTGTCAGCTAAAGGGACGCAGTGCCGAATCGAAAAAAGTGCTCTGGTCAGGAAGGGGGCAAATCCTCAGGGGCTGAAGTGGTTAACTGACCAAAAATGCAGCAAGCAAGATTTTTAACAGCACAAGGAAGCACAATGGACTAGTGTGAAGACATGCATAGAATTTATAGGGATGGTTTTTTCTTGAGCTTTTCTTTCCACTTAATATTGTGCAGTGTACAATTGCGATTTGATCAATACTAAGATTTATAAACCTCAGAGGTCTGGATCATACAGGGGGAAGAATGGAGGGGGAGTGGGGGACAGAAGCAGAACGGAGGGGGAGTGGGGGACAGCAACAGCAGAACGGAGGGGGAGTGGGGGACAGCAACAGCAGAACGGAGGGGGAGTGGGGGACAGCAACAGCAGAACGGAGGGGAAGCATACTCACTGTAACTAACAAAGTGTGTGTAACACACTAACTTGGAGGTTTGTTAATGACTCTGGTGGGCGGCAAACTCGTGGCAGACCTCGGGGGTGGGAGGACTCGGAGGCTCAGCTCAGGAGAGGAGAAGTTGAACTGGAGAAGTCTGGCAGCTCAGAGTTGGGCTGCACTGCTGCAAATGTGCTACAGTGGCTGTGGGAGTAGTCAGTGGCGGCCCCGGGACTGTCTGGCACTGACAGGGCAGTGGGCACAGGCTTGATCCTTACGAACAGTAAGTGTGGCTCTGTCTGGTGTGGTGTCTGTGGCTGGCTGCTCTCTCTCGGAGGCGCTGCTCAGCCTAGCAACCAGTTACTCAGGCATACGCAGGACGTGGCTGCTAGCGGGAACCGAGTTCCTGTTGTGAAAAAAGTACAGGAACTCCGTTCCCATGCGTTCCAGCAGGACTTGAGCCCTGGTTAATATCTTCAACTAGATTGTTATTAACATAGCTTCATATCATGTGTATATTTTGAAAAATGAGAGTTAAAGTGGTAGTAAAGTGAGATTTCTAAATTGTATCCACAGGTTAGCTTATAAAAAGACTTACCTGTAGGTACAGTGAATATCTCCTAAGCTTGTTATTCACATAGGAGGTAAATATGTCACGATGCATGTGCAGTTCACAATGCATTTAGGGCACGCTGAGTGTGCCGTCAATAAAGAGAGCTCTGTGCCATGTTTGTCACTCCCGCAGGCATGTGCAAGAGTGACGTCATCATGGTAGAACAAAAATATTACAGTGCACACATGCAAAACTAACATTTACCTCCAGCAAGTATGGTCATACCATATTGCTATACGGCGCTTAAGCCCACTTACTGCGACAAAGTAGCCCACTAATTATGGGGTACTTTGTCGCAGTAAGTGGGCTTAAGCACCGTATTGCAATATGGTGTGACCAAATCCCCATATTTTTTGATAATGTTTTTTGAAAATGTCTAGGTGTTTTTTGCTGGAGGTAAATGTTAGTTTTGCATGTGTGCGCTGTAATATTTTTGTTCTGTTGTATGGTCTTATGGCAGCACCATCTTTATGCATTTTTATAGGGTGTGCTCCCAGAACATCTTGTTTGTCATCATGGTAGGGCCATTTAAATGGTCGGACAGCGCAAACTCAGAAAGAAAACCGGCTGAAGAGAGAAGCTCCGGGAGCAGAGTCTGAGCAGCGCTGGAGGGCTCTGCTGAAAAGTATGTCTACCATAATGTGTAGTATGCTGTCCATTACATGATTTTCAACAGCAAAATGGCCAAACAATTACTTCCTGTTTGCAATTTCTCTAAGGAGATACCGTGATTTCAGCAGTGTTGAGGCTATATAAACTGACTGGAGTAATGGCACTGCTGGGACAGTTAAAGAGCAAAAAATGATAAACCTATTACATGACAATTTTATGGTCCAGTTTATTGAGGCCCCAACTAGGAATGAAGCTCTGTTGGACCTGGTAATCTCAAACCATGCAGAGCTTATTACTAATGTCCAGATAAAGGAACACCTGGGTAGCAGTGATCATAACATGATTTCCTTTGATGTTAGCGCTAAACAAGAAATACATACGGGTAAGATAAAAACACTTAACTTCAAGAGAGCAAATTTTCCAAGGATGAGGGCTGCTCTCCAGGACTTAGACTGGGAGAGAATATTTGCTTCAATGGGCACAGAACAGAAATGGGAATTCTTCAAAAAGACTGTTTGGGACCTCACTGCAAAGTATATTCCCATGGGCAATAAGTTTAAAAGGCTAAAAACAAAACCTATGTGGCTCACAGCCAAAGTTAAAAAAGCTATAAACTATAAGAGAAGAGCTTTTAAAAAATATAAAAATGAAGGATCACTAGTGTCATTTAAATGTTACAAAGAATTTAACAGAATATGTAAAAAGGAAATCAAGGATGCAAAAATTCTAAACGAACGACAGATTGCAAAAGATAGTAGGACAAACCCCCAAAAATTCTTCAAATATATTAATAGTAAAAAGGTCAAGTCTGAGCATGTAGGCCCTTTACAAAATAATCTAGAGTGGGTGACTGGGGACAAAGAGAAGGCTAATTTATTAAATACTTTCTTCAGCTCTGTGTACACAAAAGAGCATGGGGGAGCGCATGTCCATAATGGGGGTGATAGTGACACAGCCCCAAATGATCCACAATGGCTCAAAAGTGATATGGTCCAGAAATATTTAGACAGAATAAAGGTGGATAAAGCACCTGGCCCTGATGGCATCCACCCACGGATCCTAAAAGAATTGAGCTCTGTAATTTCAGAGCCATTGTATCTAATTTTTAGGTACTCATTAATGATGGGAATAGTCCCACTGGATTGGCGCAGGGCCAATGTGGTGCCTATATTTAAAAAGGGATTTAAAGTGTTTACCAAGTAACTATAGACCTGTTAGCTTAACTTCTATAGCTGGGAAGATACTGGAGCGTTTAATAAGAGACCACATTGACAAGTTCTTGCTGAACAAAAACACTTTAAGCAACAGACAACATGGATTCATGAAAGACAGAAGTTGTCAGACAAATCTGATTTCTTTTTATGAGGAGGTAAGTAAAACCTTGGACAGAGGGGTGGTGGTGGACGTGGTATACTTGGATTTTGCAAAAGCGTTCGATACAGTTCCCCACACACGGCTCATGCATAAGGTAAAGTCTACAGGTTTGGAAATATCAGTTTGTAAATGGATAGAAAATTGGCTAAAAGACAGAATTCAGAGAGTAGTGATTAATGATTCTTACTCTGAATGGTCTAAGGTTATCAGTGGTGTACCCCAAGGTTCAGTGCTGGGACCCTTACTTTTTAACATCTTTATAAATTATATTGGGTCTGGAATCAAAAGTAAAATTTCTGTCTTTGCAGATGACACCAAGATATGCAGTGGAATAACGTCCTTACAGGATGTCTCCAATTTACAAGCCGACCTCAATACACTGTCTAATTGGGCGACTATGTGGCAGATGAGGTTTAATGTTGATAAATGTAAAGTTATGCACTTGGGGGCTAAGAATATGCATGCATCATACATGCTAGGGGGAGTACAACTGGGGTGATCCATAGTGGAGAAGGATCTGGGTGTTTTGGTAGATCATAAGCTCAATAATAGCATGCAATGCCAAGCTGCTGTTTCCAAAGCGAGCAAAGTCCTTTCTTGTATTAAGAGAGGTATGGACTCCAGAGAGAGAGATATCATTTTGCCCCTGTTCAAATCATTAGTAAGACCTCACCTGGAATATGCAGTTCAGTTTTGGGCACCAGTTCTCAAAAAGGATATCGGGGAACTGGAGAAAGTGCAGAGAAGGGCAACCAAACTGATAGGAGGCATGGAGGAGCTCAGCTATGAGGAAAGATTAGAGGAACTGAATTTATTCACTCTTGAGAAGAGGAGAATAAGGGGGGATATGATCAACATGTTCAAATATATTATATTAAGAAGATTAATGCTATCATTGCTATGATGTCTCTCCATAGTAGGACTAAACTTAGCAGATTCCCATCTACTCCTCGGGCCCTTTTGTTGAGGTGCAGGAGGCTGGGGATCAGGAAGATCTTTCCAAATATTGGAAGATACTTATTCTCTTTGGAGGATCCTAATATGGAAGGAGATGCATCACAAGTCAGGTTGCTTGTGTACTTCCTTACTCAACCTTTTTGCTGCCTGCAGCACAGGCTCTTGAGGTATCTACCTCTAATTGGGTTCATTAGAACCTCCACTACCTGGGATGTTTTTTCCTATTCATGCACAGCTAAAAGAAAAAAAAAAAAGAAAAAAAAGCGTATGTACTATGGATGGGAACATCCGAATAAACAATATTATCCTAAGAGGCATGAAGGAACTCAGCTATGAGGAAAGATTAGAGGAACTGAATTTATTCACTCTTGAGAAGAGGAGAATAAGGGGGGATATGATCAACGTGTTCAAATATATTAGGGGTCCATATAGTGAACTTGGTGTTGAGTTGTTCTCTGTACGGTCAACACAGAGGACAAGGGGGCACTCTTTACGTCTAGAGGAAAAGAGATTTCATCTTCAAGTACTGAAAGGTTTCTTCACAGTTAGAGCTGTGAAAATGTGGAATAGACTCCCGCCAGAGGTGGTTCTGGCCAGCTCAGTAGATTGCTTTAAGAAAGGCCTGGATACTTTCCTGAATGTACATAATATAACTGGGTACTAACATAGGTAAAGTTGATCCAGGGAAAATCCGATCGCCTCTTGGGGGATCAGGAAGGAATTTTTTTCCCCTGCTGTAGCAAATTGGAGCATGCTCTGCTGGGGTTTTTTTTCGCCTTCCTCTGGATCAATTGTGGGCATAAAATTGGGTATTTGGATTGTACAATTATTTTTTATTTTATTTATTTGTTTTTAAGGTTGAACTGGATGGACTTGTGTCTTTTTTCAACCTGACTAACTATGTAACCTTATCCCTGTGGATGACCAGATAAGGCGACTTGGATGACAAGGCCGCCAATTCCGAAACCCTCCTGGCCAATGTGATGGCCATTAGAAAGATCACCTTCTGTCAAAGGGTCAACAGGGGAATCTCCCTGATATTCTCAAACGGCGGATTCTGTAGCGCCGAAAACACCAGATTCAAATCCCATGGGGGTAACGGTGGAAGCACCGGAGGGACTACATTACGGACCCCTGAACAAAGGTACTCACCAATGAGCGAGACGCCAGGGGTCGCTGAAAAAAAAGACAGCTAGGGCTGAAATTTGCCCCTTGGTGCTCAACACCAATTTCTGGTCTACACCTTGCTGAAGAAACAGCAGGATCCTGGATATAGAAAAGGAGCGCGGATGCCACCCTTTCTTCTCACACATGGAGATGTAGGCCTTCCAGGTACGATGGTATATCTTCCGAGAGGAAGATTTCCGCGCCCTCAGCATAGTTGGAATCACTGAGTCCGACAGACCCCGGTTCCTCAGCACCTGGCTCTCAATAGCCATGCCGTTAAAGCCAGCGATGGTAAAGCAGGGTGAAAGATTGGACCTTGAGATAGGAGGTCCTTCCGCAGTGGCAGTCGTCAGGGAGCGTCTACCACCAGACGCATCAGGTCTGCATACCAGGGCCGCTGAGGCCAATCTGGGGCAATCAGGATTACTGGAATCCCCTCGGCTTCCACTCTGTGAAGCAGACATGGCAACAGCTTTAGTGGAGGAAAGGCGTAGATCAGCTGGTACTGATCCCATGGAGCCACCAGCGCGTCTGATGCATCTGCCCATGGATCTCTGGTCCTGGACACGAATCTCTGCACCTTCTGATCGAGACGGGAGGCCAAGAGATCCACATCTGGCGTCCTCCATTTCAGGCAAAGCAGCTGGAATATCTCCGGATGCAACGCCCATTCTCCTTGGTCCAGCATCTGACGACTCAGATAGTCCGCCTGCCAATTTTCCACCCCGGGATGTAAATGGCTGACAGGGCCAGACTGTGTCGCTCTGCCCACCGAAGTATGTGAGCGACCCCCCCCCCCCCCCGAGCAGCGGCTGAGCTCCTTGTTCCCCCTTGGTGATTTATGTACGCCACAGCCTTGGCGTTGTCTGACTGTATCCTGGTCGGACGCCCTTGAAGACACGCCGACCACGTGTGGAGGCACAGCCTGATCGCTCTCAATTCGAGTGGATTGATCGGCAACTTGGATTCTTCCGTCGACCAGAGGCCCTGAGCCGACTGAATCCTCATCACTCCACCCCAGCCTGACAGACTGGCATCCGTAGTGATCACCGTCCAGTTCAGAGGAAGAAACATTTTACGGACTGAATCACCGGGGACCACAACCACCAGATCAGGGAGTCCCTGACTGGTCGGTTCACCTGGATCTGCCGATCCAGGGACAGCGGAGATTCGTCCCATTTTGTCATTATCTCCTTCTGCAGGACTGGTGTGGAACTGGGCATAAGGTACTGCCTCAAAGGAGGCTACCATGAGTCCAAGCACTCCTATGCAAAAGCGGAGAGACGACCACTTGCGGTTCATCAGTAGAGTGACCGCAGACCTGAGAGTCAGCAATTTGTCAGAGGGGAGAAAAACCTTTGCTTCCCTGGAGTCCAACAGTAACCCCAGGTACTCCAGACGCTGAGTTGGTACAACCACCAACTTCTTTAGGTTCAACAGCCACCCAAATTCTTGCAGGGTCTGCATGGTGATCGCCACATCCTCCTCTAATTCTAAGGCGGAGATGCTGCCAGGATGCTCTCAGGAGGAGATCGTCTAGGTAACCCACGACCACGATCCCACGCTGCCTCAGCAACGCCAATACTGGAGCCAGTACTTTGGTAAAGACTCGGGAGGCTGATGCCAGGCCAAAAGGAAGAGCCACAAACTGGTAGTGGGCTTCCCCTACTGCCAAACGCAGAAATTTTTGATGCAGAAGGCAAATGGGTATATGCAAGTAAGCATTCTGGATGTCCAAGGACGCCAGGAAGTCCCCTTGATGGAGTGCAGCGACTACTGAGCGAACTGATTCCATTCTGAACCTCTGCACCTTTACAAAGTGATTGAGGGCTTTTAAGTCCAAGTTTGGACATACCCCTTCCTTCTTGGGAACCACAAACATAATGGAGTAGAACCCCTGGAATCGTTCCGATTCCGGAACCGGTACAATCACCCCCTGATTCAGCAAGTCCCTTACCGCCCCTAACAGGGCCTCCGGGCGAACCGGGGAAACGGGTATGCTGGAGGGGGAAGAACCTGATTGGCGGCCAAGAGAGAAACTATCTTTTAGCCTGTGGAAATCAGATCGCAGACCCACTGGTCGGATAACCGGGAGATCCACTGGGCTGCAAACTCCCGAAGACGACCCCCCACCTGAAAAGTGGGTGGGGGCAAACCTTCATGCGGTAGCACTTTTGCTCGCAGGCTTGTTAGGCTTGCGGTTCCAGGGATGCTTCTGACCGTCCGTGGGCGTCCTGTCGGGCTGGGGGCGTTTTGACGAAGCACCGAGCGGACGAAAAGCCGATTGTGAGCGGAAAAAAGAGGGCCCTTGCCTGTGGCGAGGCTCCTTAGCCTTCCTGGTCTGTGGGAGTAGTGTACTCTTACCACCAGTGGCATTCTTAATAATGTCATCCAACGAGGCTCCAAAGAGCCGCTCGCCAAGGAAGGGAAGATCCGTCAGGGCTTTCTTGGATGCCTGGTCAGCAGACCAGCATTTTAGCCAAATTAGGCACCTCAGCACCACAGCCGACACTGAAGTCTTGGATAACAGAGGGAGGGTATCCAGGGCCGCATCACAAACGCACTTAAGGCCTTGCACTAGTTGGTCTGCTAGCTCCACGCAGACAGGGGAGGCATTCTACTGTCCGAATTTGCGGTGCAAAAGTTTTGCCCACTCAGTCAGTGTCTGCGACATCAGTGCGGATGCCAGTACAGGTCGCACGGCTGACCCCACAACCATAAGCAAGAAACGAGCCCCCGTCTAGGCCTTCCTGTTCGTGGGATCCTTGAATGCAGGAGTCCCCTCAACCTGGATCGTGGTTACTTTATTCAACCTAGATACTGGGGGGTCCAGGACCGGAGGAGCCGACCATATTTTAAGAAGGCTTTTCTCAAAGGGGTAACGCACCGCCAAATTTTTGGGGACGACCCCATTCCCTGTAGATGAATTTGTCAAAATAAGTCAAATACGGGAACACCTTAGGTGAATGTACTGGCTTGTGGGACCCAAAAGCGACCGGTACATCAGCAGAGGAATCTGCTGGCTCCTGAATCTTCAGGGTATCACGCACAGCTGTGATAAGTGCTTCAACTAGCGCTTTATCGCTCATGGACCCGGACGATCCTCTCTGTCCAAACGGTCCTGGTCAGCCACGTCTGATAGGTCGGAGCAGGGGTAACCAGCCGCAGCAGGGCCCGAGTCTGCCTCAGAGCTCTTCCCAGAGGAGGGGGGGGGGGGGCAGGGGCCTCTTACGTGCACCTTTCCTCCCACGCACCGCCTCTATTTTTGCAACAAAAGCGACAAGGACCGCCGTCAGGGTGCACATGTGCACAGCGCCATCTGCAGGTGACCCGGTTGCAATAGCCTGGATTTCAGAGCAAGAAACACCAGTTTCTGAAGCCATGCTGGCCCTAGCCTGTCCACCTGCAAGGGGACTTAGGACAGTGAAGGTCCCGCCCTCCTGCTGCCGCCGCGTGGGGGGGGTGGGGGGGTACTTAGCGCAAGATTCATGAGGCCTCTGTGAATGCCAATAGCAGTGCCTGTAGTCCCTAGGAGGTTCCCAGTTGCAGAGAGGAGAAAACTGTGTCAGCAGCAGCTGCTTAGAACAGCGGTGAAACGTTCTGCAGAGCTAGCTTCAGCTTTCAGCAAGGAGCCATCCAGCGTCCTCTACATACAGTGGACACAGGAAACAGCAAGTGAGAGCACATGTAATGCTGCCACAAGAGAACTGCGGCGAAAAGAGTGCTCAGGCTTCAAAAAAATGGCCGCCAATGTAACTAATAGGAGATCCTAAGGAAGATGGCTGCTGAAGCTCAGAAGGGGAATACAGGCTTTCCCACATCCAAGATGGCCGCCGGACAACGCCATGCCGTGACAGAACCAAACCAGAACAGTGCTACCTGCCTACAGCCAGAACATCCACAGACCTTCTTGGGACCCCCCAGACCGGGACCAGGACCAACGCCAGCCGCACAGAGCCCCCACAGGTGAGCATCCAGCGAACCCACACACGCACACACCGCCCGCAGCGCATGCATCCACCCCCCTCAGAGGGGGGAAGGAGGGGAGATAGGGACTTGGGAGAGAAGATAGGGAGGTGAGATGGCCCCCGAATCGACCCCCCAGGGAATACTCAGCTGCTCACCCCACCGAAGCAGAGAGAGCCGTACTTACCAGTCCTGAAGAGCTAGGAGACATTCCATCACAGACCTACTCCTGTGCAGTTACAGGGTAACTGTTGGCCCAGTATACTGTGATCCAGACAGCAGTAGCCCGGTCATATGTATACTCCGGAGCACTGAAGCTCACCGACCACCTCTGGAGCTGAGGCATGTCGTGGCCTGCTGAGCCATAGCTGCGGCCTGCACACGCTCGAAGGCCGGACTGGGGAGACTACAAGGATAATCATTAACCAGCCTGTCACCCAGCCGGCAGTTGATAGAAGATCCCAGGATCAGGGCCGGTGCTACCACTAGGCGGACTAGGCAGCCGCCTAGGGCGCACTGCCACCTAGGGCGGCCGGCCGCTGGTTATCCTACTCCCGCACTGTCCATAGAGCTTGCACTATACACCAGGCAGCCGCTCTGAGCCTCTGACATGTGTGAAGCAGCGCCCCAGGTCCCCGGTCTACGCCCCCCCCCCCCCCGGTCTATGCGCTGACACATCAGTGACATAATATGTGTTCACACTGTCCAGCACATCCCCCCACCTGACAAGTTTCCAGCGGCCATCCCACCCCCCAGCCCACTCTCCGCTCTGCGCTCTGACTCAGAGCGGAGATAGTTCTGAGTAGTTCTGAGTAACAGTGACATGTGTCCAGCAGCACCAGCCCATCCTACGCTCTCCGCTCTGACGTGTGTGTCCAATGACTACAAACCCCCTCCCCCCCTCCCCCGAAGATGCTCTCCTGGACTGGCTGTGTCACACTGGAGTGGAGAGCATAGCATGGCGCCTGGCAGAGCCTGGAAGAGGCACAGACAGAGGCAGGTACATGCGTACACATGAATTTTAGACAGGTTCATGTCCTCAGATACAAGTTTGCTGAGCCCAATACCATCACCTAGTGTGTGGTGAGTAAACACTGTTGCTGTCTTAGATAATAATGATATTGTATATATTGACAATGACATGCAATTTGCAAATGTTATGATATGTATTTATATTCACTGATTTGACAAAATGCCAAGTATGTACCGAGCCCCCCCCCCCCCCCCCCCCCCGTGAGGCTGCATTGGCAGTGGTGAAGCAGCATTGATTGGCACAGCTGAGACTGTATTTGATGGACTCAGGTGAGACTATTTGATGGGCACATATGAAATTATTTGAGGGGCACAGGTAAAGGAGCATTAATGGGGATGGGTATCACTGCGTTTGATGGGCACAGGTGAATTGGCATTAATGGGCAAAGGTGAGTGAGGCTGTATTTGATGGGTACAGGTGAGGCTACGCTTGATGGGCGCTGGTGAGACTGCGTTTGATGGGTGCTGGTGGGGCTGCCTGCATTTGATGGACACAGGTGAGGCTGCCTTTGATGGGTGCTGGTGAAACTGCCTGAATTTGTTGGGCACAGGTGAGGCTGCATTGATTGGCATTGGTGAAGTGGCATTGATGGGCATCCCTTACAGTCACACACAGACACCGAAACACAAAATGCATCCCTTACACACACAAAAACCTCTGGTGTGGCCTGGTCCCCTCATTAAAAAGGTGGGGTGTACATGGGCAGGGCAATGGGGTTGGGATCGGGGGTTGAGCCGGGGGGCGGCAAAATTAGGTTTCGCCTAGGGTGTCAAAAATCCTTGCACCAGCCCTGCCCAGGATCATTCATCTTGCGCAAAAAACATCAAACCTGCAGCAAAAACATGGACCGAGAGGGCCCACAGGGTTTCTAGGTCATTCTCCTTACTAGGCAAAATAAAAACTGAATCTGCTAGGAGTAGTGGGGAGGGTTGATAGCAGAGTCCGCACCCCTGGGGCAGGACTAAAAGTTCTGTGTATTATGTAACAATTTTGCCTAGTTCTCCTAATGGTAGGCTATACAACCCATTTAGTTACAGAGAGGAGCTGTGTCGGTCGGTGAATATAAGAGAAATGGAGGGTTTGCCTTCATCAATATGCACTGACCTAGGGCACCCAGCTGATTCCTCTTTACAGCAGCTGTCCCTACAAGAATTACACTCACTGTCAAAAGGAGCAATAAAAGTGGTCCCTTGCTACAGGAACAAGCTAAAAGAAAAGGGTAATGCTTTAGGGGTGCAGGGAGATGTGGGGGTTACTTTAGTTCATGTCTAAACAAATCAAGAGTCCTCCAAACTGTACATAGTAATAAATGCAGGTTTAACAGTTAATGTATGTACCTGATGCACAGGCATGTGGGATATGTATTTTGTAGGATCCGAGGAACGTACAGCTTTTGCAATTTCCATGCAGCATGCCAAGGCCTGCCAGGGTTCATCTGCTTCCATCCACCATTTCTTTCCCTGTGAAGAATAAAGCAAGTAAGCAATACTGCACAAACTAAAGAAAAGAATGGGGAAAGTGTATAATATAAACATTGAAAGGTTTAATCCTTTTGTGTCACTGATGCCTAGATGCAAGACCATATATTATAGAGCTAGAACTCTAATAGAACTGTAATTACTGCATAACCAAATCATTTGTACATCTTTTTTAGGTGCATATAAGGTTTTAATGCAATACACTGCTTTAATTAAAATGCTCTGTTTTATTATAAGCTGTCAAATGGGAATTTTGGCCTACCTATAAGTTCCTTATACTGGAGTACAGTAAAAGATACAGGACTTGTATTCATAGACCTCAAGTTTTATTTAGGCTACCTTTAGGTGACTGGATACTGGCAAAAAAAAATCGTTGCTAGGGTCTCGTCTATTGCATGCTCGTATAGCCCCATCCACTTCATGAGACATCAGTTTTTATGTAATCTAAAACAATATTGGGTGGCTGCAAGGAAGGTGTCTGTGTTCTGTACTGTATTTCAAAATAAGGAATTTACAGGTACATCAAAATCCCCATTACCCCAATTATACAGTGTGGAACACAGAACTTGTATTCAAAGACCATGGAATGCCCCAAGTAATAACATGATGGCAACAACACAGCGAACATAACCGCTAACAGACATAAAAAAAAAAACAAGAGTTAGGAAACCTAAATAACTCAGATGACAGCTTGCAGTACCTTGTGGCCAAAGCTCACACCAGCCATGGCCTGAACCTCTGTTTGATAGAACCTGGGGAACATTTAGTGACAACTTTGTGCAAAAAAAAAAAAAATTGTAATATTCCTGCAACTTGTGGCAAAATATAAAATATTTAATGGACTCAACATGCCTCTCAGTAAATAGCTTGGGGTGTCTACTTTACAAAATGGGGTCATTTGCGGGGGTTTTGTGTTATTTTGCCATTTTATGGCCTTCGAAACTGTGATAGGTAGTGAGGAGTGAAATCTAAAATTTGCACCCTTAGAAACCCTGAAGGCAGTGATTGGTTTTCGGGGTGCCGTACGCAGCTAGACTCCCAAAAAGTCCCACATATGTGGTATCCTCGTACTCAGGAGAAGCAGCAGAATATATTTTGGGGTGCAATTCCACATATAACTATGGCATGTGTGAGCAATATATCATTTAGTGACAACTTTTTGTAAACTTTTTTTTTTTGTGTCATTATTCAATCACTTGGGACAAAAAAAAAAAAAATTCAATGGGCTCAACATGCCCCTCAGCAATTTCCTTGGGGTGTCTACTTTCCAAAATGGGGTCATTTGGGGGGGGGGGGGGGAGTTTGTACTGCCCTGCCATTTTAGCACCTCAAGAAATGAGATAGGCAGTCATAAATTAAAAGCTGTGTAAATTCCAGAAAATGTACTCTAGTTTGTAGACGCTATAACTTTTGCACAAACCAATAAATATACGCTTATTGACATTTTTTTTTACTAAAGACATGTGGTTGAATAAATTTTGCCCTAAATGTATGACTAAAATTGAGTTTATTCGATTTTTCTTACAACAAAAATTAGAAAATATATTTTTTTCTTAAAATTTTCGGTCTTTTTCCATTTATATCGCAAAAAATAAAAATTGCAGAGGCAATCAAATACCATCAAAAGAAAGCTCTATTTGTGGGAAGAAAAGGACGTAAATTTCGTTTGGGTACAACATTGCATGGCCGCGCAATTACCAGTTAAAGCAGTGCGAAATTGTAAAAAGACCTCTGGTCCTTAGGCTGAAAATTGGTCCGGGGCTAAAGTGGTTAACAAGCCACAGTGACCAAACGCAAATAAATGTTGACGTGTTTCAGCCTATAAGGCCTTAGTCATAATTATGACTAAGGCCTTATAGGCTGAAACGTGTCAACCTTTCTTATTTGCGTTTGGTCACTGTGGTTTGTTAATAAATACTACATTTTTTAAGGTTAATCACCGTAGTGCGGATCATCTTTTCCAGACTCCACTGTCTGACCCTCCTCAAGATCTATCCCAACCACCTCCTCATAAATATCCACCCACTCCTTTTCTACCACCAGAGGGGCTCTAGTGAAGGGGACCATCTCTCACTTATTACCACCCTGTGCTATAGGGGTAATCATACCAGCAATCTTACCCTCCAGGCCCTCCAAAGCCACAGCCAAGTCATCCTTATTGACATAAGAAAAGGTCAATGTCCTTGCAGTGGCCACAAAACCAGACAGATACAGTGACTCCAATGCAACTGCCACCTCTGGTATATCAGGAAATGCAAATGTAGCCAGACTACAACTAGAGTCCTCTGCACCTGACAATGGTGCACATGTGCCCCCTTCCCAGCTGTGTATCCCCTTCCTCATTTTCTGGAAGACATCTTCTTAAGCATGATGGTTAAGCAACTGAGCTGGACCTAGCTGGCTACCCTCCCCAGATAATGCCTTGATAGATGATAAAATGGCAAATAGCAGGAGCCTGGGGGACCACCATGCTGCTGGATGCTCATGCTTTTCCGGCCGCAGGATCCCACCACAAGGACAAGGATCCAGCCTTCACCCATCATGGTGCACTCTGTCACTCTGCACCCTCAGGGACTCAATACCCCTTACTTTTCCGAGTTGACTGCCCTGGACCTGTACAGCACCATACCTTAACACTTTGGTTAGTACAGAACTGTGCAAGGTTCGGTATTTGCAAGGTCTAATAGCAAGCAACCACATTACAGGCAATCCCCATTTAAAAACGTCCACTTTGTTGAAGAAGAGCCCAGGTACTATGCATCTTTGCTTCCCAGCTGTAGAAATGGGTCTGGCTATCAAACTCTTGGGCCTTACTGGACTCGAATAAGTTGAGAACATGGTATCATTATCCACTTAAGCCCCGGACCAATTTTCAGCCAAAGGACCAGGCCCCTTTTTGCGATTCGGCACTGCGTCGCTTTAACTGGCAATTGCGTGGTCGTGCGACGTGGCTCCCAAACAAAATGTACCCTTTTTTCCCACAAATAGAGCTTTCTTTTGATGGTATTTGATCACCTCTGCGGTTTTTATTTTTTGCGCTATAAACAAAAATAGAGCGACAATTCTGAAAAAAATGCAATATTTTTTACTTTTTGCTATAATAAATATCCCCCAAAAATATATAAAAAAAACATTTTTTTCCTCAGTTTAGGCTGATACGTATTCTTCTACATATTTTTGGTAAAAAAAAAAAAAAATCGCAATTAGCGATTATTGATTGGTTTGCACAAAAGTTATGGCGTTTACAAAATAGGGGATAGTTTTATAGCATTTTTATCAATATTTTTTTTTAATAGTAATGGTGGCGATCAGCAATTTTTATTGTGACTGCGACATTATGACGGACACATCGGACATTTTTGGGACCATTGTCATTTATACAGCAATCAGTGCTATTTAAATGCACTGATTCCTGTGTAAATGGCAGTGAAGGAGTTAACCACTAGGGGGCGGAGAGGGGTTAAGTGTGTGTAATTTATTTATTTTTTTACTGTAGGGAGGTGTGGCTTGGCGTCTGAAGTCACTGATCGTCTTTCCCTATAACAGGGAACAGACGATCAGTGACAGGCTCAGTAGGAAGCATGGGGAGAGGTTTGTTAACACAGACCTCTCCTCGTTCTTCAGCTCTGTGACCCGATCGTGGGACACCAGCGGCGATCGGGTCCGCTGGTCCCGTGGTCACGGAGCTCAGGACCGGGTCGGCTCCCACCCCACGGCTGGGCACTTAAAGAGCAACGTACAGGTACAGGTACGTGCTTGTGCCCAGCCGTGACATTCTGATGACGAGGCAGTGAGTGCTCAATGCAGCCCCCAGTGGTGACACATAGGCATGACAAAATTATTATATTTTTTTTAAAGGAGGCATTCATAAGAAAATTCAAAAATATTTCTTAGAAAACTCCACTTACCTTCCCGCTGCAGGGCTTTCTGTGGTAAACCAACAGACTCAATCTCCCCCTTCACAGTGGGCTATGTTAAACCTTCAGGAGCAGGGGAACCTAGAGGTAACCCACAATCCTGGACCTGCAACAGCACCCTGCCAGTAAAACTTTATGGCCTCACTACCAAAAAGTACTGGATCCCAGGGTCCAACTCTCTAAAAAGAGAAGCATTCACAGGCAAAACCTTGTTTCTTCAGATAAGAGGCCCGGGTACCATTCAATTTGGCTCAAAAAAGGTCACTTTAAATGGATCCGGTCAGCATTGCTAGCCCCAGCAAGGATTGCTCCAGTGGAGCTCTGCACAGCACATCTTTACTCGTAACCAACACCTTAGACACTGGTGAAAAAACTGAGGTGCTCCCAATAGTGGGAGGGGTTATATAGGGAGTGCACTTCTTGTCTTAGGGCGTGCCAGTGTCCATCACCTGAAGGTGACCTATAACCCACATAGTAACTACTATGGCTCTGTGTCCCCTGATGCATGAAAAGAAAGACAGTTTTTAAGAATAAAACTGAATTGTAAAAAGAGAGCAGATTATCAAGCCCAAATAGACATGATGATAGGTAGATTCCTGGAAAAGGTTATAGCAAACAACAATTGCTTAACACTAGGGAACAATTGGGATAGATGGCTAGAAACACCCTATTGGCACCAAAACCTAGGAATTAAGGAGATCAGTTTAAGCTTGCATTTGTTACAGGATTTAATTCACAATATAGGAAGTAGAACAAGCCACCCGGAAACCGTGGCCTATGTTATTGGGAGATCACACTTTGAAAAAAATTCTTCCACTAAAACCTATATATTTTTTTTTTTTTCAGAAGAGCATCGAGACTGCGTTGATGTTGGCCAAAAAGCTCAGCCACCCCCCCCAAATACCTTACTTTTTTGGACCGCACAGGTTTTTATAAATGTATAAAGTGAAAAGCATATAAAACAGTGAGAGATAGAACCAGGAAAACCGATAAATTCTTTTCGGTGGTCACAGGTAGGGAGTATGATATTACACAACTCCTCACCTGTGACAGTCGATATGTTACATATCTTCTCATGTGCCCTTGCAATCTTCAAAATATAAGTCGAACTACCAGGACCTTGGCCAAAGGGGTTCGAAAACACGTAGACAACATCAAAAAAGGGGTTAAAAAGCACAGCATCTCCAACCACTTCAGACCCCTCTCTACTTAGATTTTGGAGGACAGACAAAGTCCATCCTTATTGGAGGGGTCAAGATATGAGGGATACAAGGGAGTCTCCCAAATGGAGACCCGGTGGATATATAGGCTCCAGTCTCTATATCCCCAGGGGTGTAACCTTAGATATAGATCTTAAATGCTTTATCACAGATTTTTAAACGTGTTGGGACTTAATGGGAAATGGGGGGGGGGGGGGGGGCTTGTGGAAATGCCATGTTTGCCAGTATGTAATGGGCCTACCATGTATGAAATCTCATCTCTAATTTCCTCCTTTTTGGTTTACAGCATTACCCTATGTGGTTAGATCCCATCTTCATTCCCCTTTTTATAAAAAAATAAAAATTAAATATAATTTTTTTTTTGGTCTATTGTACCGTAATACCATCACCATTTCTACTTGAAATCCAATCTATGGTATTTTATTCTCCTACTAGAGGGAGCCAGAGAGTACTTTGTCCACACATGGTATATCCAATCTAGGAAACCAGGTTTGTAATGGGGGATATGTTATATTAGATATCTATGTAATTTTAAACTAGTTTTATTTTTAACTAGCCGTTTTTATGAATTTATAGCTATCATTGTTAGTTGCAATTGTTTATCAGGTGTGTGTGGCATGGGCAGATGATATCCGGGAATGAAGTAGATTCTTTTTTGTCCTCAATCACCATGTTTAACCAATCACTTCTTTTTGTGCATTATAAAAGCAAACAGGAAATGGCAGTTTGTCACTACCTGATGATATCAGTACGGCGAAACGTATGTAGAAGCGCGGACTCCTCACCTCCGGGCCCTCTGTTAGAGCTCATCAACCTTGTCCTCGGGCCCAATAACGGGCCACGTTTTATGTATTACCTTGAGGAGATCCAAATTAGAATACCACAATCACTATTCCGCAAATGATATCACCTGTGATGTATTTCAGTTATCTTGCAAACCTGGCCTGTTGGTGGGTCCTGAGGACAGGGTTGATGACCATTGCTCTATGTGACATCCTTTTGGTATATCCAGAAGAGGCGTGAATCGCACACCGCCGCAATTCCGATATATCCATCTGCACATGCTGTAGACACCTTATTGCTAGGCATAGCACAATAACATTTGAGTGCAAAATCTTTTTAAACATTTTCTATTAAAACTTACTAAAGCATAAGAGTTTTTTTGTGTGTCCTTGGTGGAGTCTGTTCCCTTACATAGTTATATACTAGGTGAGGTTGAAAAAAGACACAAATTCAACCTATGTATGTGATTATATTTCAGTATTACATTGTATATCCCTGTATGTTGCGGTCGTTCAGGTGCTTGTCTAATAGTTTTTTTAAACTAAAGATGCCTCAGCTGAAACCACCGCCTGTGGAAGGGAATTCTACATCCTTACGGCTCTTACAGTAAAGCCCCCTTTACAAAGTTTAAGGTTAAACCTCTTTTCTTCTAATTTTTGTGAGTGGCCACATGTCTTATTAAACTCCCTTCCACAAAAAAGTTTTATCCCTATTGTGGGGTCACCAGTATGGCACTTGTAAATTGCTTGCAACCTTTCTTCATAACTAATATACCCCTAACTCTTTATTAGCTTTGTTTTCTTTCTTTGTTCTCGCTCCAGTACATCCTTCCTGAGGACTGGTGCCCAGAATTGGACAGCATACTCAAGATGAGGCCGGACCAAAGTCTTGTACAGGGGGAGAATTATCACTTTATCCCCAGTTAATCCCCTTTTTAATGCATGCCAATATTCTGTTTGCTTTGTTAGCAGCAGCTTGGCATTGCATGACATTGCTGAGCCTATCATCTACTAGGACCCCCAGGTCCTTTTCCATCCTAGATTCCCCCAGAGGTTCACCCCCTAGTGAGTAGATTGCATTCATATTTTTGCCACCCAAATGCATTATTTCAAAATTTTCTACATTAAACCTCATTTGCCATGTAGTTGCCCACCCCATTCATTTGTTCAGATCTTCTTGTAAGGTTCCCACATCCAGGAAAGTTATTGCCCTGCTTAGCTTAGTGTTGTCCACAAATACTGAGATTGAGCTGTTTACCCCATCCTCCAGGACATTTATGAACAAATTAACAGGATTGGTCCCAGCACAGAACCCTGGGGGACCCCACGTCCCACCCCTGACCATTCTGAGTATTTCCCATTTATCACCAGTCTCTGAACTTGCCCTTGTAGCCAGTTTTCAATCCTTTTACTCACCCTATGGTCTATGCCAACGGACCTCACTTTTTACAGTAAACGTTTACAGGGAACTGTGTTCCTTTATCTAGATGGCAGCTCACCTCCTCATAGAAGGTTAATAGATTGCTTTGGCTAGAACCATTCTTCACAAATTCATGCCGATTATTTCTAATGATACCATTTTATTACTAAAATTGTGTATATAGTCCCTTATTCCCTCCAAGAGCTTGCATACTATTGATGTTAGGCTAACTGGTCTGTAATTCCCAGGGATGTATTTTGGCCCTTTTTTAAATATTGTGCTACACTGGCTTTTCTCCAATCAGCTGCAACCATTTCAGTCAGTAAAAATTAGGAATAATGGTCTGGAAACTACTAGACTGAGTTCCCCAAGTACACTCGGGTGCAAGCCATCTGGTCCTGGCGATTTATTAATATTAAGTTTCTCAAGTCTAGTTCTGTCCTCTGTTAACTGCTAACACCGCAGTTAACCCCCCCGATTCCCTCGTGAAGACTGAGGAGAAGAATACATTTAATACCTTTTGCCTCATCTCTTGTAACCAGATGTCTTTCCTTACTCTTTATGGGGCCAATATGGTCAGTCCTCCTTTTTTATAGTTCATATACAAAAATAATTTCTTGGGATTTTTTTTTTGCTCTCCTCTCCTATGTGTCTTTTGTGTTCGATCTTAGCCACCCTAATTGCACCCTTACATATCTTGTTGCTTTCTTTATAAAGTCTGAATGCAATGATCCCTCAGCCTTGTATTTTTTTTGAAGGCCTTCTCCTTTGCTTTTATATGCATTTTTAGATTAGGGTTAAGCCATCCAGGACTTTTGTTCGCTCTTTTAAATTGATTGCACTGGCTTATGCCCTTATTTAATATGCTCTTAAAGCAAACCCATCTCTCCCCTATGTTCTTTGTTTCTAAGATTTTATCTCAATTTATATCTTCTAGCAAGGTTAATAGTTTAGGGAAGTTGGCTCTTTTGAAATTCAATGTTTTTGTAATCCCTTTGTGTTTCCTATTTGAGTGTTTTATACTGAAGCCAATTGACCTGTGATCGTCATTTCCTAAATTGCCACGTATTTCCCGTGATCAGGTCTGTATTGTTGGCGTTTCTAGATCTACTGATTACCTTGTTTTCAAGTTGGTGCGTCTACCATCTGACCCGTGAAATTGTCCTTCAAGACATTTAGGAACTTGCGTGCCTTAGACGAATGTGTGGTTCCCTCCTCCCAGTCTATGGCTGGATAATTAAACTCCCCCATTATGATAACACTTCCCTTCCTTGCTGCTAATCCATATCGTGATAGAAGGTCCGTCTCCCCTTCCTCCCTCAGGTTAGGGGGCCTATAGCATACTCCCAGTATTATTTTACCCTTAGCTTCATCCCTTTGGAGCGCTACCCATAAGGATTCCCCCTCCTCCTCAGCTCCCTTATTGATGTCATCTCTCACATTCACTTGTACATTATTCTTGATATATGGGCATAACCCTCCCCCTTTTTTTACCCTCTCTATCCCTGCAATAAAGGGAATACCCTTGAATGGTTGCCAGCCAAATCAGGAGAGCTGTTGAACCAGGTTTCTAAAATTCCCACAAAATCTAATTCCTCCACGTTTAACAGTAACTATAGTTCACCCATCTTGTCCGCCATTGGTGAACATGCCACGTAGTTAAAACTGGTCGCATACTCTTCTCTTATTGGGTGTGCAGAGATTGCAAATAGGACTTGTCACTATACTTCGGCTTTAGTGAACCTACCACTACCGCCCCTAATAAGACCCTCTGGAATATGTTTATTGCTAACTATCTGTACCTCTGAACCCTCCCCCTGTCGCCTAGTTTGAAAACCCCTCTAAGCAGATCTGCACTTACCTCATTTAGGTGCAGTCCATCCCTTCTACAGAACTGGTGACCAATTGAGAAGTAGGCCCAGGTCTCCAGGAACCCAAACCCCTCCTTACTATGCCAGGTCCTCAGCCACTTGTTTGCTTCCCTAATCTACCTCTGCCTTTCTGGTGTGGCTCAAGGTACTGGTAGTATTCCTGAGAATACTACCTTGGTGGTCCTTTTTCTCAATCCATCCACCAGATCCGTGATGTGTCAAACCCATGCGCCCGGTAGAGAGCATACAGTTCTGCGCTTCAGGTCTTTGTCACAGATTGCCCTCTCTGTCCTTCTAAGAATTGAGTCCCCTACCACCAGAATCTGTCTATCCTTTCCCTCCCCCCCCCCTCTCTCACTGGAGTTCTTCCCCTGGCAGCTAGGAGAGGCCCTCAGCTCAAGCAGCACTGGTCCCTGACCGATTTCACCAATGTCGCTCAATGGAGCGTACTTATTGGCATGCTCCAGCCCTGGACTGGTCTCCCTGGCACTTCTCCCTCTATCCTTCCCGTCACCCATCTACTCATTTCTAGTGCCTGCACCTCTGTCTCGCACAGCAGTATTCACCCACGATCAGATGATCAAGGAACGCATACATCCCGCAAGATGTACACTGAGTCGCATCTCCACACCCGCTAATTTAATGAGGATTGGGAATTATACCCTGTCCAAATTACCTAACAACTTGCTTCCTGACACTAATACTCAAGACAATACACAGGTACTCGCCAACCACGTGCACTCACAATACACAAGTATACGCAATACACAGGTACTATCGATCCACGCACGCTACTCACACAGGTTCTCACACTACACAGGTCCTTTGACCCATTCTAACCTACTGTTTTCATCTCTGGTTTTTAACTCATCACTTAGTCTAGTTCCACTTGGTCTAAGTTCCAGCAAGCCAAAATGTGCCAAGCTCAAAGATGAGTGGGCTCAAAATGAGTTCTCACAGAACACGAGAAAGATACCTAGAAAAATTGTAACGTGTTCAACACTAATTTTACCCAGGGTGTGTGTGTGTCTATCTATCTATCTATCTATCTATCTATATATATATATATATATATATATATATATATATATATATATATATATATATATATATATATATATATATATATTACATTCCCATACAGTGGGGTCCAGGTACAGTCCCCAAAGTAACAACACTGATAGGTATCAATCTGGACATTGCTAGCTCAGGGAAATAAGCAGTCAGATCTTGATTGAAGCGCTAGAAAAAAAAAATATTCAAAAGGAAAAAGCTTCTCTAAAAGGAGAAGAGGTCCATGACCCAAGGACAATGCATGTAGCCAATTGGTTGCAGTGCTGATCAGTGTATTCTGGTAGCAGAGAATGGTTTCCCCATCCACCTTATATGTGGATTTGAAGGAGGCTGTTTAAAAAAATAAAAAATTGAATGATGTATGGTCAGCTTAACCACTTCAGCCCCGGACCAATGAACACCTTAAGGACCAGAGGTCTTTTTCCAATTTCGCACTGCGCTGCTTTAACTGGTAATTGCGCGGTCATGCAATATTGCACCCAAACGAAATTTGCGTCCTTTTCTTCCCACAAATAGAGCTTTCTTTTGATGGTATTTGATTGCCTCTGCGATTTTAATTTTTTGCGATATAAATGGAAAAAGAGCGAAAATTTTGAAAAAAAAAGATATTTTCTTCTTTTTGTTATAAGAAAAATCGAATAAACTAAATTTTAGTCATACATTGAGGGCAAAATGTATTCAGCCACATGTCTTTAGTAAAAAAAATGTCAATAAGCGTATATTTTTTGGTTTGCGCAAAAGTTATAGCGTCTACAATCTAGAGTACATTTTCTGGAATTTACACAGCTTTTAATTTATGACTGCCTATCTCATTTCTTGAGGTGCTAAAATGGCAGGGCAGTACAAACCCCCCCCCCCCCCCAAATGACCCCACTTTGGAAAGTAGACACCCCAAGGAAATTGCTGATGGGTATGTTGAGCCCATTGAATATTTATTTTTTTTGTCCTAAGGGATTGAATAATGACAAAAAATAAATAAAAATTTTTACAAAAAGTTGTCACTAAATGATATATTGCTCACACATGCCATTGTTATATGTGGAATTGCACCCCAAAATATATTCCGCTACTTCTCCCGAGTATGGAGATACCACATGTGTGGGACTTTTTGGGAGTCTAGTCACGCACGGCACCCCGAAAACCAATCATCATCTTCAGGATTTCTAAGGGTGCAAATTTTTGATTTCACTCCTCACTACCTATCACAGTTTCGAAGGCCATAAAATGCCAAAATCGCACAAAACCCCCCAAAATGACCCCATTTTGGAAAGTAGACACCCCAAGCTATTTACTGAGAGGCATGTTGAGTCCATGGAATATTTTATATTTTGCCACAAGTTGTGGGAATATTACAAACTTTTTTTTTTTTTTTGCACAAAGTTGTCACTAAATGATATATTGCTCACACATGCTATGGGCATAAGTCAAATTACACCCCAAAATAAATTCTGCTGTTTCTCCCGAATGCGGGGATAACACATGTGGGGGACTTTTTGGGAGTCTAGCCACGTACGGGACCCTGAAAACCAAGCACTGCTTTCCGGATTTAAATATAAAATGCTACCAAAAAAACTGTTAGCGATCGCAGGGATCAGGCCTGACTCTGCGATCGCTGCAGTTATGTGTTTAGTGTTTTGTAAGTGACAGTGATCGGTCAATACTGCACTTGGGTGGGCTGGGCAGAGGGGCAAAACGCAGGTGCTAGCAGGTATCTGGGCTGATCCCGCTAACAATGCGTTTTTTTGGAACCCTAAACTGCTGGGGACGCTAGTATAGATCTGATCAGATCAGATATTGATCTGTTCAGATTCTATACCACTACGGGAGGTTTATGCTTTACGTGTGGGTGTTAGCGGTACTGGCACTAACCTAGCGCTGCCTGGGGCGACGCAGACCCAGACCCTAAAACCTAATTGATATCACCCGCCGGGTGATCAGGGGGTTAAACCTTTATTGGGTAATAAATGGTGGGTGCCCTGATGCTATAAAAAGCAAACTAACCAGAGTCACCCGTAACACTTATACGGTGATCAGTGGTGAAAGGGTTAACTAGGGGCAATCAGGGGGTTCAAATTTTTATTAGGTAGTATATGGGGGTCCCTGGTGCTATATAAAAACCTGACAGGGAACCTAAATAACTAACTGGCTAACCAGCGTCACCAGTGACACTTATACTGTGATCGCTGGTGAAAGGGTTAACTAGGGGCAATCAGGGGGTTAAAGCCATTATTGGGTAGTATATGGGGGTACCTAACGCTATAAAAACCTGGCGGTGAACCTAAAAAAAGAACTAGCTACCTAACGACACTAGTGACACTAATGCAGCGATCAGAAAAACGATCGCTTAGTGACACTGGCAAAAGGGGGTGAAAGGGTTAACTAGGGGCAATCAGGGGGTTAAAACCATTATTGGGTAGTATATTGGGGTACCTAGCGCTATAAAAACCTGGCGGTGAACCTAAAAAAATAACTAGCTACCTAGCGACAGTAGCGACACTAATGCAGCGATCAGAAAAATGATCGCTTAGTGATACTGGCAAAAGGGGGTGAAAGGGTTAACTATTGGCAATCAGGGGGTTAAAACCATTATTGGGTAGTATATCGGGGTACCTAGCGATATAAAAACCTGGCGGTGAACCTAAAAAAATAACTAGCTACCTAGCGACAGTAGCGACACTAATGCAGCGATCATAAAAATGATCGCTTAGTGACACTGGCAAAAGGGGGTGAAAATGTTAACTCTAGGGGCAATCAGGGGGTTAAACCTTTATTGGGGGGGTAGGGGGCTACCCTGGACCTAACACTAACTGCCCTGACAGTTTTTACTGTTACAACTGGCACTGAATGCAGTGATCAGTAAATAAATGATCAATGCAATCAGTGACACTGTGACTGGGGGGGGGGGGGGCGGGGGGGATCGGGGGGCGATCGAGGGGGAGGGGGGTTGTGTACCTATGTGTCAGTGTAGTGTTTTGGTGCACTTACTTTTTGTCTTCTCCTCGTAGTCCGGTCAAAAAGACCGCCCCGAGGAGAATGACATCACTTCCTCCTTCCTGTGTATACAATACACAGTGGGAGGAAGCTTCTCATTGGCCAGGAGCGATCCAGAGGGGGTGGCCAGAAACCAACGGCCATCCCCTCATCACGGATCGCTCCTGAAGCGAACCGGACCGCCGTATCCAGCGGGAGGGGGTCCGATCGGACCCCCCACCCGCTGGAAGGCAGGCCCGTACATGTACGTGCTTGTGCCTGCCTGTGCCATTGCGATGACGTACAATGGCAATACGGCGGTCCTTAAGTGGTTAAGTCATGGTCTATTAATAAGTCCTGTGTCCTTTTCCCTGTTTCCCCCCCATTTTTTATTATTATATTTTTTTTAATGCACAACTGCTTCTGATAGTTACCATATAAGGTTGTAGCATTCATCTGCAGGCTTTTTTTTGTCAAAGTGGTCACCTGACCAGGAACCACTCTGACTGGTTCCTGATCATCAGTGGCAGCTAGGTTTGGAAGCCAACAGAACTGTGTTAGCTTCTCCCTACTAAATGAGAGGACATTTTTTGAAAAGTATCCTTGGTGGGGCTATCATGCTGGGAAACATAATAAAAAAAATAATTGTAAATGGAAAGGGTTAAACAAGAAACTGCACTTACAGTCAGTGGGTGATCAGCAGAATCCAAAATGTCCTCCATAATTTCATCAGCATATTCCTTCCTTTGTTGAAGTGAGCTTTTCTTTTTGGACCCAGTAAGGTTTATGAGATGGATCTTCAGCCAATTTAGGCCATTTGGCCCAAGTGGGTGGCCTTCAGCAAACACTAGCAATGACCGAATCACATCACTGCCCAAATGATTAAAATATGGAGGACAGGGGTAGGTGCGGCCTCTGAAATCCATGTTGTGTGGGAACCAGAATATCCGGTCTCGCAAATGATTGGCAATAGACAACTTATAAAGTGCGTCCATTCGCAGGCTATACATCTCAGTGGTTTTCTTTCTGCAACGTGCCACCTCTTTTTGCTGTACAAATTTTTCCCACGAGCTCAGCATCCCATGTAACTGCATTGAAATCACAGGAGCTTCAGACAGAGGTGGTGGAATGTCCAGCTTCTCATTACCTTTATCATTAAAGATCGACACTATAATGTCCAGAACAGGCTGGTTAATGCGCCAAGCACATGTCCCAAGCTGATTTACTGAATCCAACACTGGGAATAGTTGGCCTTGAGGACACTTTTCCAAAAGCAGCCGATGCTGCACTGCTCCCTCACTACAGCGCATAAGTTGTGTAGGAGACAATAAAAAGGGGCTGCGTTTAACAGAGGTCCAAGGCAATGGGGGACACCTCATTGGCATAACAGTAACATCAAAAGTCAGAAGAGTATATTCTGCGTCCAGAAGGATTTGGCTGTAAATTGGGTGTGGCTTTATAAGCCCAATCTGTGAACAGAAATATTAGCTATGTCAAGAGTATATTATGAAGGACACAAGTCAGAGGCAAAGAGGCCAGTAAAGTAAAACATAGTAAAGCTTTGAAGAAGAGGGGCTACATAAGAAGACAACATCAATCTGTTAATTTGTTTTTGCATGACCTGAAAATTCAATATACAATTCTCCACAAAGAATGAAGGAAGGACAGCATAACAACCTCCCACTGTGCCAAATGCATACGATATGATGAACAACTGATACATTTTTGAATTACTTACAACTAGGGGTGCAACGGATCGGCACCGATCCGCGTTCCGAACGGGTCACTCCGCTCGGATTGGCACACACCGCGATCCGCAGAGCACTCCGCGGTCTCGGCCTTAGGAAAGGCCGCGGCTTCGGCCTAGGTCCGGAGTGGCGGCCATCTTGGTACACCCATCGGCGTTTACAATGTGATCGCTCCGTGACGGAGCAATCACCTGTAAACAAACATGATGACGCCGGTTCCTCTCTCCCCTCTCTGTACTGATCTGTATAGTGGAGGAGAGAAATCGGATGGCAGCCACAGCCATCCCAGCAATTCCCTGCCAATACTCTGCAATGCTTACCCTGCCAACACTCTGCAACGCTTACCCTGCCAACACTCTGCAACACTTACCCTGCCAACACTCTGCAACACTTACCCTGCCAACACTCTGCAACACTTACCCTGCCAACACTCTGCAACACTTACCCTGCCAACACTCTGCAACACTTACCCTGCCAACACTCTGCAACACTTACCCTGCCAACACTCTGCAACACTTACCCTGCCAACACTCTGCAACACTTACCCTGCCAACACTCTGCAACACTTACCCTGCCAACACTCTGCAACACTTACCCTGCCAACACTCTGCAACACTTACCCTGCCAACACTCTGCAACACTTACCCTGCCAATACTCTGCAACACTTACCCTGCCAATACTCTGCAACACTTACCCTGCCAATACTCTGCAATACTTACCCTGCCAATACTCTGCAATACTTACCCTGCCAATACTCTGCAATACTTACCCTGCCAATACCCAGCCATACTCAGCCAATATTACATTGGAGGAGATGATGTGGATATTACAGTGGGGGAGATGTATATTGCAGTGGGGACTATATGGTGGTGGCATTTTCACAGGTTTTTGCAAATTCAATTATTATTTGCTGATCCGGAAAATGATCCGATCCGTGAGTTTTCTGATCCGTTGCACCCCTACTTACATCTACACAATATAGCAGCAGTCAACCAACAATTAGCTAGTGACTAAAAATATACCCACCTGGTGTGTGCTACGGAATGAATACATGTGGTAAAGCACTGGGATAAGTTTCGGATCACTGCGAGGACTTAACAAGTTATTTTTTATTTGTATTGTCTTAACCATTAAATCTACTAGATGAGTGCCCAATTTCACTAGCAGGGAGCGCGGCCAAGGAGAGTGAGATGTTGAAACACATGGGCCTCCAAAAGCTTCATGTTCCACCTTTTCCCACAGTTCTCGAGGAAGAAGGCCAGAGATCTGCATGAAAGTAGACAGAGGGAAACAAAAATAATAATACAGCAACTATAAAAGGTCAACCATATAAATGCTATTAAATCCTAACCTCAATTTTGTCTATTTCCCAATATAATACTAATTGTATGACTTGCTTAAGTCAGCCTTACCTTTCCTTCCTTGGACAGCAACTTGCAATATTCATTGTACAATAACCGGATCCTATCCACATGATCGCCCTGCAACTGTCTGCGAATGAAGAACTTATTGTAGATTTTCATGCCAAGGTCTCGAGAAATGATCAGGAATGATTCTCCTGTTGGTGGCAGCTTGGTCAAAACCTATAGAAGAAAATGAATCCAAAACCAGGGTCTATACATGACAGCATATAGTACATCAGAAGCATCCATGGCTTTATGTTTGGATGTTAAAAATTGCCTACAGCACAACTAAACGTAACCATTGACAATAAGTCTACGTTGTTTTATTTCCCAAATTTATAAAGTATGTCACATTACACAGCACAAAGTACATCTATTCAGGTCAGTCCCTATCCCTTGCAAACCAACATCCTTAATACTGTTAGGGCCTATGTTGATGGGCTTTGGGCTTCTGAGGTCAGTCAGAATTCACTGACAGGTGCATCTGACCTGTAATTTAGCTCTTTCTGACCTGTGTTTCACCTGCTTCAATTGGGTTTTGCATTCCCATAGATTTGTATTGAAGACAAAACCCATCAAATGAAAACAAAAAACAGTCAACCCAAGCCTTACAGAATCTTGAAATACACAAACACACTATATAGGTATCAAATTAAAACCTAAAAGTAAACATGAATGAGAAGCAGCTAAACACTATTATATATATTTGTTGTGTATTAGAGCAACGCTTATAATTGTTAACTAAAAATGCTGAATGTGAACAAAAAAATAGGATTTTTTGTACTCACCGAAAAATCCTTTTTCTCTGTAATTCACTGACCGACACAGCTCCTCTCTTAGCCATTGGGTTGTTAGCCTTATCACTAGGAGAATACTAGGCATTTGTTGTAACACAACACTCAGAACTCTTAGTTCCACCCTGGGGGGGCGGTCCCTTGGGCTACAACCTTCCATCCTGCCATGCAGTCATCAGTACGTCAACAAGCAGTATAACGTAAATATAAAAGGGAGGGGCGGGTGCTGTGTTGGTCGCTGAATTACAGAGAAAAGGATTTTACGGTGAGTACAAAAAATCCTTTTTTCTCTTACATTCACCGACCGACACAGCTCCTCTCTTAGCCATTGGGACGTTCCCAAGCAGTGGCAAGCGAGGGGTGGGAAAAACAGCATAAAAACTTCAACCACCATGGCAAGAGGGAACTAGTGAAACTTTACCCATAAACAAACAACAGTGCAAGGAAAAAAACACCACAAAAACCAGGGCATCCTCAACAGGAGTGATTACCCAAAACCGCATCAAAACTGCCAAAGTAATGTAACAGTGCATTAACATAACAGTACTGTGTTTTCATTGAAAAAACAGGAAAAACAGGAAATATATATTGCATATTCAATTGCAACTATACGGCCGCCTGCAAAACTTTGCAGCCAAAACAGGCATCAGCCGATGCACTAACGTCTGCCTTGTAGAACTTGGTAAACGAGTGGACAGACGACCAAGTCGCCGCTTTACACACCTGAGCGACAGGTGCTTGGTGTCGGAAAGGCCCAAGACGTTATGATTGCCCTTGTAGAGTGGGCCGTGACCGGAAAGGGGGCACCTGCCCCTTCAAGGCGTAGGCTTGTACCACAATCTGTCTGATCCACCTGGAAATGGTGGCCGACGAGACCGCCATGCCTTTCTTTGGACCAGCCACTGAAACAAACAGTGAGTCGGACTTTCGAAAGAGAGCCGTGGAAAACAAATACACATTCAAAGCCCGAACCACATCCAGAACGTGTAGGGCCACCTCCTTAGGGTGCTTTGGCTTAGGACACAGAGATGGTAATACAATGTCCTCATTGATATGAAAAGCCAAGACCACTTTTGGTAGAAAAGACTGTTGCGGACGCAACACCACCTTATCCCTGTGGATAACCAGATAGAGCGACTTGCAAGATAAGGCCGCTAGTTCTGAAACCCTCCTGGCCAATGTGATGGCCACTAGAAAGACCACTTTCTGGGAAAGAGTCAGCAGGAGAATCTCCCTGATATTTTCAAACGGCGACTTTTGAAGCGCTGATAACACCAGGTTCAAATCCCAAGGAGGTAACGGTAGACGCACTGGAGGGACTACATGTCGTACCCCCTGAACGAAGGTACTCACTAATGAGTGAGATGCCAGGAGTCGCAAAAAAAAAAAAAAAAAAGATAGCCAAGGCTGAAATTTGCCCTTTAATGGTGCTCAATGCCAATTTCTGGTCTACTCCTTGCTGAAGAAACAGCAGGATCCTGGATATAAAAAAGCAGCGCGGATGCCATCCTTTCTCCCCACACATGGAGATGTAGGCCTTCCAGATACGATGGTATATCTTCCGGGTGGAACATTGTTGTGCTCTTAACATAGTTAGGATCACCAAGTCTGGCAGACCCCGGTTCCTCAACACCTGGCTCTCAATAGCCATGCCGTTAAAGCCATCGATGGTAAAGCAGGATGGAGAATCGGACCTTGAGACAGAAGGCCCTCTCGCAACGGCAGTCGCCAGGGAGCGTCTGTCACCAGAAGAACCAGGTCTGCGTATCAAGGACGCTGAGGCCAATCTGGGGTAACCAGTATCAATGGGATCCCCTTGGCTTCCACTCTGCGCAGCAGACGTGGTAACAGTTTCAGTGGAGGAAAGGCGTAGATCAGCTAGTACTGATCCCATGGAGCCACCAGCGCGTCTGACGCGTCTGCCCATGGATCTCTTGTCCTGGACGCGAATCTTGGCATCTTCGGATTGGGACGGGAGGCCAGCAGATCATCGTCTGGTGTGCCCCACTTCAGGCACAGTAACCCGAATATCTCCGGATGCAACGCCCATTCTCCTGGGTCCAGCATCTGTCGACTCAGATAGTTGCCTGCCAGATCTCCACTCCCAGGATGTAAATGGCCAACAGGGCTGGTACGTGTTGCTCTGCCAACCAAATTATGTGAGCGACCTCCCGTGCAGCGGCTGAGCTTCTTGTGCCCCCTTGGTGACTGACGTATGCCACCACAGTGGCGTTGTCCGACTGGATCCTAATCGGGCGCCCTTGCAGTTTCATCGACCATGTGGAGAGGCACAGCCTGAGCGTTCTTGAATTTGAGCAGATTGATCGGCAACTTGGATTCTTCCGTCGACCAGAGGCCCTGAGCCGACTGAACCCCCATTACTCCACCCCAGCCAGATAGACTGGCATCCGTTGTGATCACTGTCCATATCAGAGGTAGGAATGATTTTCCTGACTGAATCACCGTGGACCTCAACCACCAGATCAGAGAGGTCTCTGACTGGCTCACCTGGATCTATCGATCCAGGGACAAGTGAGATTTGTCAAAATCTCCTTCTGCAGGACTCTGGTGTGGAAATGGGCATACAGCGCTGCCTCAAAGGAGGCTACCATGAGGCCCAGTACTCGTATGCAAAAGCGGAGCAACGACCACTTGCGGTTCATCAGCAGTTTTACCGCGGATCTGAGAGTCTGCAGTTTGTCTGAAGGGAGAAACACTCTCGCTTCTGTGGAGTCCAGCAGCAAGCCTAGGTACTCCAGACGCTGGGTCAGTACGATCACCGACTTCTTTAGGTTCAACAGCCACCCAAATTCTTGCAGGGTCCGCATGGTGATCGCCACATCCTTCTCTAATTTTGAGGCGGAAGATGCCCTCAGGAGGAGATCGTCTAGGTATCCCACGATCGCGATACCACGTTGCCGTAGCAATGCCAAAACTGGAGCCAATACCTTGGTAAAGACTTGGGGGGGCTGATGCCAGACCAAAAGGAAGAGCCACAAACTGGTAGTGGGCTTCCCCGACTGCAAACCGCAGAAATTTTTGATGCCAAAGGCATATGGGTATGTGCAGGTACGCAACCTGGATGTCTAAGGATGCCAGGGAGTCCCCTTGATGGAGTGCAGTGGCTACTGAGCGAACTGATTCCATTCTGAACCTCTGCACTTTTACAAAGTGATTGAGGGCTTTTAGGTCCAAGATTGGGCGTCCCCCTTCCTTCTTGGGAACCACAAACAGATTTGAGTAGAATCCCTGGAAGCGTTCCGAATCCGGTACAATCACCCCACGATTCAGCAAGTCCCTTACTGCCCCCGAGCCGGGGATACAGGTATGCTGGAGAGGAAGAATCTGTTTGGCGGCCAAGAGAGAAACTACATCTTGTAGCTGGAGGAAATCAGATTGCAGAACCCATTGGTCGGATAACCGGGAGGACCACTGGGCTGCAAACTCCCAAAGGTGACCCCCCTCCGAGACATGGGTGGGGGCAAACCTTCATGCGGTAGCACTTTTATTCGCAGGCTTGTGGTTCCAGGGACGTTTTTGGCCGTCCGTGGTCATCCTGTCGGGCTGAGGGCATTTTGCCGAAGCTCCGGGCGGACAAAAAAGCTGTTTGTGAGCGGAAAAAGAGGGTCCTTGCCTACGGCGTGGCTCCTTAGCCTTCCTGACCTGTGGGAGTAAGGTACTCTTACCGCCGGTGGCATTTTTAAAAATGCCATCCAAAGAGGCTCCAAAGAGCCGGTCGCCAAGGAAGGAAAGATCCGTCAGGGCTTTTTTGGATGCCTGGTCAGCAGACCAGCATTTTAGCCAAATCATGCGCCTCAGCACCACAGCTGACACTGAAGCCCTGGACAACAGAGGAAGAGTATCCAGGGCCGTGTCACAAACATACGGCCTTGCACTAGTTGGTCTGCTAGTTCCACGCAGACAGAAGCCTGCTGCTCTCCCAATTCGCGGATGCCAGTACTGGTCGCACGGCTGACCCCACAACCGTAAACGAGTCACTGCCTCTGCCTTCCTGTCTGTGGGATCCTTAAATGCAAGCGTCCCCTCAACTGGGATCGTGGTTACTTTATTTAACCTGGATACTGGGGGGTCCACGACCGGAGGAGCTGACCACTTCTTGAGAAGGCTCTCCTCAAAAGGGTAATGCACTGCCATGTATTTGGGACCGAAAAAGGTCCGTTGCGGGTGACCCATTCCTTGTAAATGAACTTGTCAAAATAAGTCAGATAAGGGAACACCTTAGGTGAACGTGCTGGCTTACGGGATCCAAAAGGGACCGCTACATCAGCAGAGGGATTCTCTGGCTCCTGAATCTTCAGGGTATCATGCACAGCTATGATAAGTGCTCCACCAATCGCTTTGTCGCGCCCGGACCCGGACTCATCCTCACTGTCTGAACGTTCCTGGTCAGCGTCATCTGGCAAGACAAAGCAAAGGTCACCAGCCTCAGCAGGACCAGAGTCTACGTCAAAGCTCTCCCCAGAGGCCGGGGGAGGGGGTCCGGGGCCGCTTTAGCGCACCTTTCTTCCCACGCAACTCCTCCATCTTAGCAACGAACGAATTGAAGACCGCCGTCAGAGTGTCCATGGGCACAGCGCAGTCCACAGGTTGCAATTGCCTGGATTTTGGGGGAAGAAACACCAGTTTCTGAAGCCATGCTGACCCTACCCTGTCTGCCACCCGAAGGGGACTTAGGACAGTGACAGTCCCACCCTCCTTGCTGTCACTGGCTGAGGGGTTCTTTCCCGCCGGACTCACCACGCTGAGGAGTTCTGCGCTGTCCCACAAATAGTGCCTGTTGTCCCTGAGTGCTCCCAAGTGCAGAGGAAACAAAGCTGTGTCGGTGGCAGCCGCCAGAAATAGCGCTCTAGAAATGTGCTCAGGCTTAAAGAAAAAATGGCCGCCCAGCTGGACGTACAAAGACAGAAAACACAGGGGAAATGGCTGTGAGAGCACGAGTCATACTGCTGCAAGAGAACACTGAAAACGTGTTCAGGCTTCCAGAAAATGGCCGCCAGTGTCCTGAATAGGAGATCACTGGGAAAATGGCCGCTGAAGCCCAGGAAGGCATGCTGCCCTCGCCCACACCTAAAATGGCTGCCAGCAGCTCCATGAGGTACAGAAAGAAAAACGATGGCAGAGAACACAGCGCCGCACCAAACAGCAGAACCTCACAGGCACCTTCCAGGTGGAGGGGGGGAGGGAAGATAGGGACAGGGAGAGAAGAGAGGGAGGTGAGGGATCCCCAAATTGACCTCCCAGGGAATGCCCAGCTGCTCAGCCCCACCGAGGCAGGAAGAGTTGTACTTAGCAGTCCTGAAGAGCTGGGAGACATTCCATTGCAGAACCACTCACTGATCAGTACAGGGTGGCTGCTGGCCTCGGCCCACTGCGACGCAGACATCGGTAGCCCGGTCGTATGAATGCCCCGGAGCATAAAAGCTCACGACCACCCCTGGAGCTGAGGTTTCGTCGTGGCCTGCCGAGAGCATAGCTGCGGCCTGCACACGCTTGATGGCTGGACTGTTGATAGCAGATAACAGGATCAGTCATCTTGCGCAAAAAGACAAGCTTCTGCATAAATAAGCACAGACCGATGGCCCGCAGGTTCCTAGGTCCTTCTTCACTAGGCAAAATAAAACTGATGACTGCATGGCAGGGTGGAGGGTTGTAGCCCAAGGGTCCAACCCCTGGGCGGAACTAAGAGTTCTGAGTGTTGCGTTACAACTAATGCCTAATATTTTCCTAGTGATAAGGCTAACAACCCAATGGCTAAGAGAGGAGCTGTGTCGGTCGGTGAATATAAGAGAAAGTCCTTATAATGCAATGCCAAGCTGCGGTTTCCAAAGCAAGCAAAGTCCTTTCCTGTATTAAGAGATGTATGGACTCCAGAGAGAGAGATATCATTTTGCCCCTGTTCAAATCATTAGTAAGACCTCATCTGGAATATGCCGTTCAGTTTTGGGCACCAGTTCTCAAAAAGGATATCGGGGAACTGGAGAAAGTGCAGAGAAGGGCAACCAAACTGATAAGAGGCATGGAGGAACTCAGCTATGAGGAAAGATTAGAGGAACTGAATTTATTCACTCTTGATGGGAGGAGATTAAGGGGAGATGTGATCAACAGGTACAAATATATAAGGGGTCCATATAGTGAACTTGGTGTTGAGTTATTCACTTTACAGTCAACAAAGTGGACAAGGGGGCACTTTTTACGTCTAGAGGAAAAGAGATTTCATCTCCAAATACGGAAAGGTTTCTTCACAGTAAGAGCTGTGAAAATGTGGAATAGACTCCCTGCAGAGGTGGTTCTGGCCAGCTCAGTGGATTGCTTTAAGAAGGGCTTGGATTATTTCCTAAGTTAACATAATATAACTGGGTACTAACACTTATAGGTAAAGTTGATCCGGGGAAAATCCGATTGCCTCTCGGGGGATCAGGAAGGAATTTTTTCCCCTGCTTTAGAAAGTTGGATCATGCTCTGCTGGGGTTTTTTGCCTTCCTCTGGATCAACTGTGGGCAGGGCCGGACTGGCCTACCGGGATACCGGGAGATTTCCAGGTAGGCCGCCTGCCCTGGGGCCACTTTTAGTTGAGGCTGCACTGCTCCCCTCTCTCCTGCGGATCACAGCGCTGGCTGGCTCTGTGTTCGGCGGCCGCTATGTAACATGGCTCCGCCCCCTCAGACCGGCTCGTGTGATAGTAGATAGAATCAACTTTCCGCCTATCACACGAGCCGGACTGGGGGGGCAGGGCCATGTTACAGAGTGGCCGCCGAACACAGAGCCCGCTGGCGCTGTGATCCGCAGGAGGAGATGCTGCTAGTACAGCCCGCCCTGTGTGCCACAGTGCCTCGATAGGAGGATTGGCGAAGTGGGGGCCCAGTGCTCTCCCCCCCAGTGCTCTCCACTCCCCCCTGTGCTCTCCCCCCAGTGCTCTCCACTCCCCCCTGTTCTCCCCCCCCAGTGCTCTCCACTCCTCCCCAGTGCTCTCCCCCCAGTGCTCTCCACTTCCCCCAGTGCTCTCCACTCCCTCCAGTGCTCTCCCCCCGTTCTACTCCCCCCCCAGTGCTCTCCACTCCCCCTGTTCCCTCTCCCAGTGCTCTCACCCCTGTTGTCCCCCCCAGTGCTCTACCCCCGTCCCCCCCAGTGCTCTCCACTCCCCCCACTGCTCCCCCCGCTCTCCCCTGTTGCCCCTCCCAGTGCTCTTCCCCCTGCCCCCCCCAGTGCTCTCCCCCTCGTTCCCCCGCCAGTGCTCTCCCCCCTGTTCTCCCCCCAGTGATCTCCACCCCCCCAGTGCTCTCCCCCTGTTCTTCCCCCCAGTGCTTTCCCCCCTTTTCTTTCCCCCCAGTGCTCTCCACTCCCCCCAGTGCTCTCCCCCTGTTCTTTTGTCCCCCCCCCCAGTGCTCTCCACATCACTCTCCAGCCCCCACCCCAGTGCTCTTCAGCCCCCCATTCTCCCCACCCCTGTTCTTTCTGGCCCCCTGGTGCTTTCCAGACCCCCCAGTGCTCTCCACCCGTTCTTTTTGGCTCCCCCCAGCACTCTCCACTCCCCACCCCTGTACTCTCCACTCCCCCCTGCATTTTGCCCCCACCCATGTGCTCTTCAACCCTACCAGTGCTCTCCAGTCCCCCACGCTTTCCACCTCTGTTCTTTCTGGCCCCCGCTGGTGCTCTCAAGCCCCCCCACATTGCTCTCCACTCCCCCCTGCTCTTTGTACCCCCCAGTACTCTCCAGCCCCCGTGCTCTCCACCCTTGTTTTTCTGCCCCCCCAGTGCTCTTCACCATCCCACACTCTTAGCCCCCCCCCCTGTGCTCTCCACCCCTGTTCTTTTTGGCCCCCCCAGTGCTTTCAAGTCCCCCCCCCAGCGCTCTCCGCTGCCCACCCCTGTGATCTCCACTCCCCCCTGCTCTTTGAGGATGGCTAAAGGTGCAGGTGTCCAGGGACCACTCCATCTCACAGCAAACAGATCCTCTAAAATAAAATAAATAAAATAATGACGTTATGCTGTTGGGCTGGTATGAATTTTTTTCCAGGGCTGGTTTTTATTCCCAGTCCGGCCCCGACTGTGGGTAATTTGTTATATGGGATTGTATGATATTATTATTTTTTTTTTTTTTGTGGTTGAACTTGATGGACATGTCTTTTTTCAACCTGACTAACTATGTAACTATAAACAGCAAGTCCCAAAATGTTAGGTAGAATGACCGGAGACAACCCCCAAATAGGTCCCCAGGGAAAAAAGACGGAATAGAATATCTCAGTAACCTTAGACTACATGAAAAGACAACTTAAAAGCGGTAGTAAACCACAAAGATTTTTTATTTTATTTTTTTTAAACCTGCAAAGTAAAGGTATAACCACTTAAGGATCACCTCATGTAGATATACGTCGGTACTTTGAAGAGGGATATCTCGTTAATGGCAGCAGCTGCTGCCACAACCGAGATATCCTTCTTTACAGGAGGCAGTCCTGTGTGCGATAACAGTGGTCTCCATGGCGGGTTCGCTGCAAGATCACCGTTATCGGCTGCGGGAGAGGTGCTACCCCCCCTCCTGCCGCTCTCCCACTCCCCATCGGTAGAGGTGGAGGCAATCTGGTGCTTTTATCTGCTTGGTATGGAGACAAGTGAGGTTAAGATGGCCCCCACTCGTCTCTATACCATAGGAGGGCGGAAGCGACGTCAAAACGTCACTTCCGCCCATACCTCTTAAAGGTACATCTTTTCAATGTCATATTTTCAAATTACTTTTTTTTTTTTTTAAGTCCAAATATGAGATCTGAGGACTTTTTGACCCCAGATCTCATATTTAAGAGGACCTGTCATGCTTTTTTCTATTACAAGGGATGTTTACATTAATTGTAATAGGAATAAAAGTGATCCATTTATTTTATTTTTTTAAAGTGTAAAAATAAATAAAATCAAGTAAAATAAATGAGAAAAAACAAAAAATTTTTTTTAAAAAAACACCCCATCCCGACGAGCTTGTGCACAGAAGCGAATGCATATGTGAGTAGCGCCCGCATATGAAAGCGGCGGTCAAACCACACATGTGAGGCATCGCCGCGATCGGTAGAGCGAGAGCAATAATTCTAGCCCCTCCTCTCTAACTCAAAACATGCAACCTGTACAATTTTTTAAATGTCGCTTATGGAGATTTTTGAGGGTAAAATTTTGACGCTATTCCACGAGCGGGCGCAATTTTGAAGCATGACATTGGGTATCAATTTACTCGATGTAACATTATCTTTCACAATATAAACAAAAAATTGGGCTAATTTTACTGTTGTCTTCTTTTATTTATTCAAAAAAGTTAATTTTTTTCCCAAAAAAGTGCGCTTGTAAGACCGCTACGCAAATATGGTGTGAAAAAAGTATTACAATGACCACCATTTTATTCTCTAGGGTGTTAGAAAAAATATATATGTTTGGGGGTTTCAAGTAATTTTCTAGCAAAAAAAAAAAAAAACAGTTTTAAACATATAAACACCAAATCTGAAAAAGAGACCTGGTCTTTAAGTGGATAATGTACTAGTATACATCGCATATTAGCACATTATCAAATACTTTCCTGAGAACGAAGCTCTCTAGCGATGAGCTGTCACCGCTGGAGGGCTTCTATCTTCACATATTTACATAGTTAGTAAGGTTGAATAAATACACCAGTCCATCCAGTTCAACCTGACTGAGTGTCTACAATTGGCCCTATCCCTGTACATCACACACTCACATCAGTCCCTACCCTCAAGGAGCCCACAATCCAAGGTCCCCATTCATATACTAGGGCCAATTTTGGACAGAAGCCAATTAACCTACCAGCATGTCTTTGTAGTGTGGAAGGAAACCGGAGTACGTGGAAGAAACCCATGCAGGCACAGGGAGAACAAGCAAACTCCAGGCAGGTAGAGTCGTGGTTTGGATTCAAACCAGTGACCCTTTTTACTGCTAGGTGAGAGTGCTAACCTCTACATCACTGTGCCGCCCACAGGTTCCTTTCAGGTTTGCATGCTCCGGCCGTCTGATTGGCCACACCATGATGACCTCCTCCTGCGCCTGGAGTCACAGACAGTTGCACGGAGCTCTGATGGGACGGCATGGGTATGCTGTCCCTTCAGAGCACACGCGCCGGTGACACCACTGGCTGCATGCAGTGTAAACATCTCCTATACAATGCAGGAGCACAGGCAACAGCCCTACCCGAAAAACTGAAAGAAATGTATAAACAATGAAAAACTGACCAAACAGAAAGATGACAACTGCAAGAAAGAAGAGGTAAGGCAGGAAAAAGGGGGGAAGAGATGGAAAGGAAAAGGAGGGGACAAAGGAAATAGGCAGGAAAGAATAAGGTAGGATGCCAAGTTGAAGAAGAGGGGGGGAGAAAAAAAAAAAGACAAGTGGAAAGAAAAGGGGGAGGGGTAAGGGGAGAGAGAAAAGGGAAGAAGGGAGGAAATACAAGGGGGGACAAAAATGGGGAGGTAAGTGAGTGGAAGGAAAGTGAAAAAGGAGAAAAAGGGAGAAAGGAAAGAGGGGGAGAATAGAGAAAGCAGGGTGGATGAAAATCAATGATTTAAAAAAAATAAAAAAAAAAATCAGATTTTTTTAAATTTAAATATGATTTTTTTGATTTTTATTAAATTTCTTTTAATAAAATGCTTCTGGAGTAAAAAATTATCTATTTAACCACTTCCCGACCAGCGCACGACGATGTACGTCGACAGAATGACACGGGCAGGCATATTGGCGTACAGGTATGTCCAATATTCAATGCCGTCCTGCCATCGGGAGCGCGCCGGCGGCGGCGCGCTCCCGCGCTAGTCGGGACCCCCGTGAGTCCGGTCGCGGGACCCGCGGACTCGATCGCCGCGGGCATCCCCGCGATCGTCTCACGGAGCGGCCGAATGGAGGAAATGCAGAGTAAACAACATTTCTCCATTCTGCCTAGCAACTAGTGACGCTGATCTCTGCTCCATGTGATTGGAGCAGAGATCAGTGTTCACTAAATGAAAGCCCAACCCCCCCACAGTTAGTAACACACCCCTAGGAACACTTAACCCCTACACTGCCACCCACTGGTTAACCCCTTCACTGCCAGTGTCATTTACACAGGAATCACTGCATTTATATAGCAGTGATTACTGTATAAATGACAATGGTCCCAAAAATGTGTCAAAAATGTCCGATGGGTCCCCCACAATGTCGCAGTCACAATAAAAATCGCTGATCGCCGCCATTACTAGTAAAAAAAAAATAATAAAAAATTATTAATAAAAATGCTATAAAACTATCCCTATTTTGTAAACGCTATAACTTTTGCGCAAACCAATCAATAATCGCTTATTGCGATTTTTTTTACCAAAAATATGTAGAAGAATACGTATCGGCCTAAACTGAGGGAAAAAAATGTTTTTTTATATATTTTTGGGGGATATTTATTATAACAAAAAGTAAAAAATAATGCGTTTTTTTCAAAATTGTCGCTCTATTTTTGTTTATAGCGCAAAAAATAAAAACCGCAGGGGTGATCAAATACCACCAAAAGAAAGCTCTATTTGTGGGAAAAAAAGGACGTCAATTTTGTTTGGGAGCCACGTCGCATGACCGCGCAATTGTCAGTTAAAGCAACGCAGTGCCGAATCGCAAAAAGTGGTCTGGTCTTTGACCAGCAAAATGGTCCGGTCTGCAAGTGGTTAAGATACATTAAAAAGGTAGTTTATTCAGCATTAAATTGAGCTTGGTTATGTAGCATGAGGCTGTATATTCTGAAATATTTACATCTTTGGTAAACTCATTCAATGAATCCAAGCTCTACAAGGTGAGATAACATGTAATGGATTGATGCATTTACACAATTTCACAGTAACCATGAGATAAAGCAAACTTCAGGAATATTCCTTTATATCATTGTTTTGCAAATCTATGTAAACTACAAGCGGTATGATTGTTTGAAGAGAAATGCATCTGTACCAGGCTGTAAGTGTGAGGAGGAAAGACAAGCGGTAAAAAATTAAAGTGAAACCTAAGCAGCTTATAAACCTTGTAATCTTTCTGCACATAGCTTGAAGCGCTTTATTCTTCCCTTGGGGAGCAAAATGGCAGCAGGCCATAAAAAAGGGCCGGTTTGGGAATATCTGCTAATCTGACAGCTTATTATTCTAAATAGGAAACATTCATTTTGTTTGCAAAGTTTAAAAATTCTAATTACCAGCAAGAATATGTCCTTACATTTAAAGAACACCTGCCTTTTCAGATCCATCATGGCAGTGCCTGTTAGCGGGCATTTACTAACCTGCTGCCACCACATCCCTTGTTGTGTCACTGCCACATTTCACCAGCTGTTCTATTAAAATGAATGGGACTTTCAATGAGTTAACAGCAGGTCCAAAGGGGACCAGGCCATGTTTTGTGATACGGCACTGCGTCGCTTTAGCTGACAATTGCACAGTCCTGCGACACTGTACCCAAACAAAATTAATGTCTTTTTTTTTACCACAAATAGAGCTTTCTTTTGATGGTATTTGATCACGTCTGTGGCTTTTATTTTTTGCGCTATAAACAAAAAAGACCGCAAATTAAAAAAAAAAAAAACAATATATTTTACTTTTTGCTATAATAAATATCCAAAAAATAAACAAATAAATAAAAAAAAATTTATTTCTTCATCGGTTTAGGCCGATATGCATTCTACATATTTTTGGTAAAATAAATGAATTAATAAAATTAATAAATTCATTTAAAAAAATCACAATAAGCATATATTGATTGGTTTGTGCAAAAGTTATAGCGTCTACAAAATAGGGTATAGATTTATGGCATTTTTATTACAATTTTTTTTTTTACTAGTAATGGCGGTGATCAGCTGTTTTTAGCGGGACTACGACATTGCAGCAGACACTTTTTTTGGGACCACTAACATTGATAGCGTTCAGCGCTATAATAGCCACTGTTTACTGTATAAATGTCACTGGCAGGAAAGGGGTTAACACTAGGGGGCAATCAAGGGGTTAAGTGTTCCCTAGGTGTGCATACTAAACACTATTCTCAGGTGCCCGTCTACTGTTGTGCCTCTGTTGCTGTCTTGTTTTCACAAGTGTGAAATGTGTCGAGTACCTGTTTCAAATTCAGCATTCTATGATATTTTTCATCCTTCACTATTGGTATTCTGCCTCTCGCCTGTTTTCTCCCCATTTCTTCTTACCTTTACTCTCCCCTCCCCCCTTCCCTATGTCCCTCTCACCACCACCCCCCCCCCCCCCCCTCTTTTTCACATCCTTTTCTTCCTTCCCCTCCCCACCTTTTTTTCATTCCCCTTCTATCTTTTTGGTGCCATCTTCCCCTCCTTCCTCCCCATTCCTCTTCCTTTCTGTCCACTCACCAAAAATGAACCCCTCAATTCCCTGCCAATACCCTGCAATGCCCGCCAACACCCTGCCAATACCCTGCCATAAATTGCCATACTCAGAGATACCCTGCCATACCCAGCCATACTCAGGGATACCCTGCCATACCCAGCCATACTCGGAGATACCCTGCCATACCCAGCCATACTCTGAGATACCCTGCAATAACCAGCCATAGTCGTTGATATCCTGCAATACCCAGCCATAGTCGTTGATATCCTGCAATACCCAGCCATACTCGGTGATACCCTGCAATACCCAGCCATACTCGGAGATACCCTGCAATACCCAGCCATACTCAGAGATACCCTGCAATACCCAGCCATACTCGGAGATACCCTGCAATAACCAGCCATAGTCGATGATATCCTGCAATACCCAGCCATACTCGGTGATACCCTGCAATACCCAGCCATACTCGGAGATACCCTGCAATACCCAGCCATACTCGGAGATACCCTGCAATACCCAGCCATACTCGGAGATACCCTGCAATAACCAGCCATAGTCGGTGATATCCTGCAATACCCAGCCATACTCGGTGATACCCTGCAATACCCAGCCATAGTCGGTGATATCCTGCAATACCCAGCCAGCCATCATATGATGTCCTTGACTTTGTGCAGGGATATCTGAATGATGGATGTAGCTACAGGCATCATTCAGATATCAGCTTTTTCAGCCGGCGATTCCCTTCACCATAAGAACAATCATAGAGGCTGTTCCACTGCTTGATCGTTCTTACAAGAGGCGAGATGTCCCCCCCCCCTCCCGCCGGCCTCTGGTGCTTCTACCGACTCGCCAATACGATCAAAGCCAGAATCATTTTTTTATTTCAGGCTTCCCAGCCTAGAGGTGAGATGCAGGGTCTTATTGACAGCCTCTCAGAGTTAAGCTTGTGTAACTTTCACAAAGACCAAATAATATCCACCAATTTGTACTTATTTTTACCAAAGATATGTAGTAGTATAAATTTTGGCCAAAATTTATGAAGAAAAAATACTAATCTGCAAAATTTTATAACAGAAACGAAGAAAAATGTATTTATTTTTTTTTACTGAATTTTCGGTCTTTTCTTTTATAGCACAAACAATAAAAAAAAAAGGCGGTGATTAAATAGCACCAAAAAGAAAGCTCTATTTGTGTGAAAAAAAATCAAAAAAAAAATCATATGGGTACAGTGTTGCATGACTGAGTAATTGTCATTCAAAATGTGAGAGCACCAAAAGCTGAAAATTGGTCTGGTTATTAAGGGTGTTTAAGTGCCCAGTGGTCAAGTAAGTGGTTAAGTATATTGATTGGACTCGATTAGGAAAGCCACACACCTGTCTATACAAGACCGTACAGCTCATAGTGCATGTCAGAGCAAATGAGAATCATGAGGTCAAAAGGAACTGCCTGAAGGGCTCAGAGACAGAATTGTGGCAAGGCACAGATCTAGCCAAGGTTACAAAAAAAAAATTCTGCTGCACTTAAGGTTCCTAAGAGCACAGTGGCCTCCATAATCCTTAAATGGAAGATGTTCGGGACGACCAGAACCCTTCCTAGAGCTGGCCGCCTGGCCAAACTGAGCTGTTGGGGCAGAAGAGCCTTGGTGAGCTAGGTAAAGAAGAACCTAGAGATCACTGTGGCTGAGCTCCTGGGATGCAGTCGGGAGATGGGAGAAAGTGTAAGACACATGAAAGCCCGCATGGAGTTTGCTTTAAAAAAAAAAACTAAAGGACTCCAAGATGGTGGGAAATAAGATTCTTTGGCCTGATGAGACCAAGATAGAACTTTTTGGCCTTCATTCTAAGCGGTATGTGTAGGGAAAACCAGGCACTGCTCATCACCTGTCCAATACAGTCCCAACAGTGAAGCATAGTGGTGGCAGCATCATGCTGTGGGGGTGTTTTTCAGCTGTAGGGACAGGACGACTGGTTGCAATCGAGAGAAAAGATGAATACGGCCAAGTACAGGGATATCCTGGACAAAAACCTTCTCCAGAGTGCTCAGGACCTCAGACTGGGTCGAAGGTTTATCTTCCAACAAGACAATGACCCTATACACACAGCTAAAATAACGAAGGAGTGGCTTCACAACAGCTCCGTCATTGTTCTTGAATGGCCCAGCTAGAGCCCTGACAAACCCAATTGAGCATCTCTGGACAGACCTAAAAATGGCTGTCCACCAACACTTACCATCTAACCTGACAGAACTGGAGAGGATCTGCAAGGAAGAATATCAGAGGATCCCCAAATCCAAGTGTGAAAAACTTGTTGCATCTTTCCCAAAAAGACTCATGGCTGTATTAGATCAAAAGAGTGCTTCTACTAAATACTGAGCAACGGGTCTGAATACTTAGGACCATGTGATATTTCAGTTTTTCTTTATAATAAATCTGCAAAAAATTTCAAAATTCTGTGTTTTTCTGTCAATATGGGGTGGTGTGTACATTAATGAGGAAAAACTTAAATGATTTTAGAAAAAATGGTTGCAGTATAACAGAGTGAAAAATTCAAGGGGGTCTGAATACTTTCCATCCCCACTGTATGTACGCAGACACCACTCCATCTCCTCACACATGGAGATGTGGGCCTTCCACGTACGATAATAAATCTTCTGAGAAGATGACTTTCGTGCCCTCAGCATAGTGGAGATTACTGAATCCGACAGACCTTGATCCTTTAGCACCTGGCTATCAACAGCCATGCCGTTAAAGCCAAGGACTGTAAAGCAGGATGAAGTATTGGACCTTGCAACAGAAGGTCCTCTTGCATCGGCAGCCACCAAGGACCACCAGCCACCATTTGTACTACTTCAGCATACCAAGGATGCCGAGGCCAATCTGGGATAATTAGAATCACTGGAATAGCCTCATACCCTCAGCCTCCATTCTGCGAAGCAGGCGTGGTAGAAGTTTGAGTGGGGGGGGGCATAAATCAGCCGATAATGCCCCCATGGAGCCACCAACGCATCTGCCACGTCCGCCCAGGGATCTTTTGACCTGGCCACAAACCTCTGTACTTTCCGATTGAGTCGAGAAGCCAGGAGATCCATATCTGTCGTGCCCCACCTTAGGCAAAGGAGCCAAAATACATCTGGATGAAGGGAGCATTCCCCTTAGTCCAGCATCTGACGACTTAGCTGGTCCGCTTGCCAGTTTTCTACACCCGGAATGTACACGGCCGAGAACCGGCAAGTGCCGCTCTGCCCACCGCAGGATGTGAGCGACCTCCAGTGCTGCAGCCCAGCTCCTTGTTCCTCCTTGATGGTTGATATACGACACAGCAGTTAGCATTGCCCAACTGGATCCTGACCGGACGCCCCTGCAGCCTCTGTGACCATGTGCAGATTGCCCCAAGTTCCAGCACACTGATCGGCAGGCGTCCAGCAACCCTGGGCAAACTGTACGCCCCAAACTCCCCCCCCCCCCCAAACGGTAATCCAGAGATAATGGGGATTTGTCCCATTTGGACAGGATCTCCTTTTGCAAGACTCAAGAGTGGAATTTAGCATGTGGTACCGCCTCAAAAGTGGCTACCATGGGACCCAGGACTCGTATGCAAAAAACGCAGCAACGACCACCTGCGAGACACCAACAAGTTCATTGCAACTTGAAGAGTCTGCAGCTTGTCCAAAGGGAGAAAGACTTGCCTCTGAGGAGTCCAGAAGCAAGCCCAGGTACTCCAGGCACTCCAGGTGGACATGACAGCACATTACATGGGGTAGGGGACAGACTGTTGGGCACATTGTGGGGGGGGGGGGGACACTTCATTACTTGCTTTCTTCTGCTGGCTTCATATCTTCTCCAGTGGCGCACTGTTTCCCCTCGGCCCCTCCTCCTCCTCCTCCTATCCTGTTCACTCCAGATGATGTCACTTACAAGCACTAGGTAAGGACAGGAGGGGAGAAGGAGGAGGGGCCGAGGGGGAACAGCGCGATACAGCCAATAGGGCTTCCCTGCCTATCTCTGCCTGTGTCTGCGATCCTTCTGTCAGCTGCCTGCAACTGACAGTCAGATCGCCGCAGAATCCATGGGGATCGGGAACGCCGGTTGAGAACCACTGCTTTAGACAATGGATGGGAATCTTCACAAATTTGACTAACATATGCTTATTTTGACCTTCCTATGATCTGGAATGCAATATTTGCTGAGAGTTTATCCATGAGGTGATGGCACGGTGGTGATTACTTTTTTCAAGAAGCAAACGTCTACATTTCATCACCTTTGGACACTTAAAGAGGGAGTCCACCCAAAAACAATATATTAAAATGCAGCAGCTATAAATACTACAGCTGCTGACTTTTAATAAATGGACAATCACCTGCCTGGGTCCAGCAATGTCGGCAGCCGAGGCCGCCGCTATTCTCGGTGAGGGAATGAGGAAGTGAAGCATTGCGGCGTCACTTCCCGGTTCCCTACTGCGAATGCGCGAGTCGAGCAGCGCAATGGGAGTGGTCCGCGCTGCCTCTGGGACCTGTGTGTGTCCCAGCAGACAGCGCGGCGGGACAGGAAGAGGCATAGACTCCCGTGACAGGTATCTGCACCCCCCTGCCCCCTGAAAGGTGCCAACTATGGCACTGGGGGGGGGGGGGGGGAGGGGAGGGGTTCTGACGAGCGGAAGTTCTGCTTTAATGTTTATAAAAGGACTTTTTTTTTTATTTATATTCAGCATTTCATAAAGATATAGTGTTATATAGTGTTCTCATTTATTATCCAGAGAGTGTTCTTGATGGAAATGAAAGTCCGGACCTCAATGTTGCAAAGTGAGAGCACTCTACTTTGCTGTCCCAAGTAAATATTGGTAAGGGTCACCTGTGTGAAATGTTAGCTACGTAGCCCTGATTTGAGAATTCAGCTCTATGGAATTCATTCAATAAACTTCCTACCCTTGCAGCAGTGTTGCCATATTTTTTGCCCCATAGATAGAAGCATCATATGCAGCACAAGGAGATTTTTGAAGAAAATCTTGGCTTTGAATTTTCATGAATTAACTTTACACAATCCTATGCCTGTGCTAACCACCCATCGCTAGACAAATTAATATTTGCAGGTGCAGACCTTCTAGAACAGTTAAACCAGCGGATGACAGTGGATACCCAGAGCTTATTCCGTATGTTACATACACATTACATAAATGTACGGTATACACCAAAGAGACATTCAACTATAAGTCTGTGCAGAGACACACCTTGGATATATCTTTACAAGGATAGACTTCAGACTTGTGTAAAGCAACAAAACATTACAAAGGTGCATAAAAAACAGTTTCAAAAGTTAGTACAACTGTGGAAAAATGTTATCAATTGGACTTCCTATATAGTTTTGCTTTATGTAGCTTTTCTTTATTTACTGTTAATTTTCCCCGAGACAGAATACCTCGGAAGAGGTCAGTGCAATGTAACATAAGCTTTAGATCAAAATGAAAATAGCAACAGCTGTTTGTAGATAATAGAGAAATCGCGTATTTTGTGGACCATAAGATGCACTTTTCCCCCCCAAAAATATGGGGGAAAATGTCTCTGCATCTTATGTTACGAATGTACATCAGGCACCACCCCCTGCCACTGCCAGCAACGCCCCCCGCTGCTGACACCACGTTAGTACCCGAAGAGAGACAGGAGAGCAGAGGAAAGAAATCCCAGAAAGAAATCCCAAGGTCGTGGGGAGCATCAGGCGATCTCTCGGCTTGTCGAGATAAAAGATAGAGCAGCCGAAGCGATGGCAATGATAAGGCTGCAATAATGGCAATGGTCAGGCTGCATTTTATTGGCACTGGTAACTCTGCATTTTTTTGGCACAGGTCAGGCTGCATTTCCTGGGCACTGGTAAATATTTTGGTACACCATTTGGTTCAGAATCATATTTTTTTCTTGTTTTCCTCCTCTAAAACCTAGGTGCGTCTTATGGTCAGGTGCGTCTTATGAAGTGAAAAATATGGTAATTCTCAGATTAAAAGGCACATTGATTGATGCAAGACAAAACATTGTGTATATTAAAGAGAAATTCATTTCAATTTAAGAAATAAAATCCGGAAGCAGCCTGCTCAGCTCATTGTCGAAGTCTAAGATTAAAAAAAACAAAACAAAAAAAGAAATACTTAGCTGAGTGATTGCTATTTTGGTGCACATCAATTACGGTCAATCCAGACTTCTCCCTGGTTACAGTTGCTGCATGCTCATTTTGGGTCCAGAGACAAGGAGGTTATATCCCTGGGTCCCCCACAGCTTTCAGTGGTTTCTCCCTCTGACCTCATGTCACTAATATAACTTAGATATGTGGTTTAGAGGGGAATAATTGTAAAACTGCACGGGAATCAACGCAATCGACCATCCTAGAAATGTTGGTTTCCCAGTGGGCTTAGTGGAACAAAAACTTGGAAATGGAGCGGGAAAGGTGAGTATTTATTGTCCTGTTTTAAAGGCAACAAATATTTAAATAATTTTTTCCCAAGTTTGTCTTAAAAGCAGATACTACCACTAATTTACTAGCAATCACAGAACATTTGAAGACTGCATTACAAATAACTCCACATTTACAGAGAAATTCTACTGACTTGTAGCATAAGCTCCACATATTGCTTATCCTCCAACAGGCACAGGTAGGGATATATATTGATTCTGCGAGTCTTCTTGCTGATCTCTGCTAGTTGGCTCTTTGAGTCTTGCAGTGCATGGAGCAGAGTTTTACCCCAGACTGAGCGGAGACTATCCAACACAGCTCTCTGTAAAACAGCACACATTAGTTTGAGATGCTAAACAGGGAATACTAAACTGCAAATGTAGGAAGATTCTGTAGGACAATGGCAACAATCAAACTTGCAATGCTGGACGGACTCCGCTAGCTCAGTGTCGGATCGCTCCGTTGATCCCAACTGAGCAGGCGGATGACAGGTTATATTTATATAATTACACAGTCTCACTGTGCAGAGACAGACCTGTCAGAGCCCCGTTGTTCTCTATGGAGAGATCGGATGAAAATAAAATAGCCTGTCCATTTTCATCCAATCCCATCCAATCCGTCTACTTTGAGTGGATCACGACAAATCGGATGGCAGGCAGGAGTCAGCAGACACATTTCCGCTGACATCCGCCTGCCCATAGAAGTCAATGGGTGGCCCACTCAGATCCACCTGAAAAATGGTCAGGCTGATCCGAACGGGCTGATCATCTAAAAGGGGGCTTAGAAACTGGAGATTTAGAATATAAAACAAAGTAGTACAGAAAAGGAGAAAGATGTATATCCGTTAATTAAGACATGAATAGGGGGGTTATATTAATTGGATGGATCCAATTCAATCACTATTGTTGAGTCAACTTTCCCCATAGTCATTTAATAAATCAATAGGAAACTGGGTCTTTTGTTAATGTCACTCAAAAACCCACTTTAGTACTTATGAATAAAGTGTGGCAGGAAATGAGATATATAATGCAATATGTACATATATCAGTCTATACCCCCTTATGGGAAAATATAAAGTAAAAGGTTTAAATAAATTGGAAAGATTTGGGGTGTAGAGAGAATTAGGGATTCAATATATCTCACAATTATATTCTAATAATATTTTAAAAACATTTCAAGAATTACAAAGAGAATACTCTCTGCCCCCATATACCTCCTTTCAATATTTACAGTTACGACAACGTACATACTTACACTTACAGGCCCAAAATAAAGTTAGCAAGTTAAAGGGTAAGTTCACTGTTAAAGAAAAATCTGTAAGGTGATCTTACACAGGACCCCCTCCTCCTTCCCTCCCCCCGGTTCCGTTTTAAGCCCTGGTATATCCACGTCAGGAGGGACAGTTCAGTTCAGAGCACTCTAAGTGGTCAGCACCGCCACAGCAGCCACATAGCCTGTCCTGCCAGCTATGCAGAAGACGCGTGGATGCCAAGGGGATTTCTAAGCCCCAGACTCCTGACACGGAAATACCGGGGCTTGGAACAGGAGATTGCCGCAGCCTATGTCAGCAGGATTGGGGGTCTTGTGTAAGTTCACCTTACATATTTTTCTGTAAAGGTGAACTTTTACTTTAAAGATACAAACTAGATCTTATTGCAAAGACACAAATTAAGAAGGGCCTTATTTCCACTATATATGGCTGTTTAATTGGGCAATTTCAGGGGGAGGCTATCTGTCCCACTAGAAGGGGATGGGAAAATGACTTGGGAGATCTAACATATGAACAGGGGCAAAATATTTTGAAACAAGTACAGCTAGGCCGCGTACACACGCGGGGACTGTTCGCTCAACTTTGTCCGTCAAACAGTTTCAGCGGACAGTCCGCTCAAAATTAGCATGGACGGACTTGCCCACACACGACGAACGAACAGTCCGCTGAAACCGTGCGCGATGACGTGAACGGCACGTACGACGGGACTAGAAAACGACGTCCTATACACTGCAATGCAAACTTCGGCGTGTAAATCCTTTCTGAGCATGCGCGGAACTTAGTTTGACGAACAAGCCTACACACGAGGGGACTGTTCGCTGAAACAAAGTTTCAGCGGACAGTTTTTCGGAATTTCCGAAAAACTTTGTTCAGCAGACTGTCCGCTGAAACTGTCCGCTGAAAGCCCACACACGAGCGGACTGTCCGCCGAAACACTGTTCAGCGGACAAAGTTGAGCGAACAGTCCCCGCGTGTGTACGCGGCCTCAGTGTCGCCTCAGCAGTCCCTAACCCAATTATATATAATTCATAGAGTGTATGGGGTAGACGAGATACATCTGAATGCCCTCAGTACAGGAGAACCTCTGCTGATTTATTACACGTAATGGAAATGTCCTAAATTGTTCAGGTGCTGGCAAAAAATAGTGGACACTATTAATCTGGTTTATCAAACAAAGATACAATTGGATCCCAAAATAATTCTACTAGGTCATTTAGAAAAAGAGGTATATCTACCAGCAGTTAAGACAGCTATTAAGATTCTATTTACTGAACAAAAATTGATTTTACAAAAATGGATATCCCTGAGTGTTCCCATATATGAGGAAATGAGGACTGGTGTACAGGTTAATGATACCTTACTAAAAGAATGGCAGGAGTTCTGGGGTGGTGATAAAAAAAATAATCCATAAAATATGGGATCCATGGTAAGGGATGCCTGATACCCCTTATTATAGCATCAGATGGAATCCCAGGTATGGGTAGATCCTCCTCCTCCTCAAACTATAGAAAGAGTGGAGAAGGATAAGTGAAAAAGGGTAGAGGGACAAGTTTGAGATATAAATGGGATTGTTGCTGTAATACTATTACAGTCTTATATGTGCGCTGCCACTACCATAGGGGTGTTATGTTACGAGTGTAGATATAGGATTGGTAAGTAAAGTGTAGGGGGGGTACTGGGGACAAGGGAAAAGGATGTGATATCTATATGAATTATATTTGCTTTGTTGAAAAGCATTAACTTCACTTTGCCTTACCGCTTTCATCTTGGCATCAGTAACTGGTTTAATAGCCTCCACGGTGTTAATAGTCACAGTATCACAACTCTCAATTTTCAGTTGCTCTTCAAACCATTCCTGTAAGTCAGTCATTGTAAAGTCCATTTTAGGATAACAGGGAGGAGACTGCTAACATAAAGAAAAGAAAAATCTAAGTCAGGCATTATTTTTTCATTTAAGTCTACTCATTTTACGTTTCTGTTTTGCAAAGTTATATTGTTTTTTTTCACGTTACTGTTATACTGCAATGTTGCTTTGCTTTATTGTTAACCATCATTTGCTTAGCAGGTACGCCATTCACCTGCAGAGCAGATTTATCTATCTTGACAGCAACAGTGTTTGCTCCCACGATACATAAAGCTGTGACTCCAGCACTGTTGGAGGTGATTTTACCACCACAGTTAAAAAAAAAAAAAAAAAAGAGCATATATGCCGAGGAATGGGGGCAGCAGGGGTGGAGGAGCGCTTTGCTCCTACCTTTTCGGGAGGATGCCCCCATGCTTCAGCATATATAAATGGTGCATGTATGCCCATCATTAGAAGTGGGTGGATGAAGGGAGGTATTCTAAAGGTGGGCATGCCCACCGATCAATCTCTCTTTTTCGTTCAGCCCACAGGCTGCATGAAAAAAAAGATTACGATATATGCCCAACAAGGACCAGCAACATACTGGTATGTTGCTGGACTTTGAGTGGTTATACCAGAATGATGCCTGCAGGTTTAGGTATCATCTTGGTATCATTCTTTTCAGCCAGCAGTCAGCTTTCATGTAAAAGCAATCCTAGTGGCTAATTAGCCTCTAGACTGCTTTTACAAGCAGTGGGAAGGAATGCCGTCCCCCACCCCCCACCCCCCACTGTCTTCCATGTTTTTCTCTGGCTCTCCTGTCCTAAGAGGGAACCTGAGATTGCAGCCAGTGATTCCGCCAGCTGACCATAGAGCTGATCAGAGACCAGAATGGCTCCAATCATCTCTATGGTCTAAGAAACCAGAAGCTACGTTTTTCATGACTTAGATTTCACCGGATGTAAACAGCACCTGTCATTACCTATTGCCATCATAGGGGATATTTACATTCCCTGAGATAACAAGGCACTTGGACACCTTCCTGCCCAAGCCAATTTTCAGCTTTCAGTGCTGTAGCAATTGCGCGGTCATATAACACTGTACTCAAACAATTTTATAATTTTGTTCCCACAAATAGAGCTTTCTTTTGGTGATATTTGATCACCTCTGCGATTTTTGTTTTTTGCGCAACAAATAAAAAAAAATATTGGAAATTTTGAGGAAAAAAAAAAAAAAGTTTTTCTTTGTCACTGTTAACATTTTTTGTAAATAAGGAAGATTTCTTCTTCAATGATGGGCACTGATAAGGTGGAACCGATGAGGTGGCACCAATGAGGTGGTACTGATAGGTGGCACTGATGGGCACTGATTAGTACTTATGGGTGGCACTGCTGGCTGGCACTGACACTGATGGGTGGCATTGCTGGGCATCACTGAGTTAATTTGTTATATGAGGGTGCCAGTCAGCGCCCATTTGTGGGCACAGATTGGGCTGTCATTTGCACATGTGGATGGCCATGGTGTACATACCTGGCTATCCACATGTTGACCCCATCCCTGGTTGTCCTAGCGGCTCTCCTGGTGGTCTAGTATGGGCATCCGAGGGGGGCGGCGCTGATAAACAATCGGCGCAGACAGCCGTGAGTGAGGAAAAGCCGATCAACAGATTTTCCTGTTTACATCGTGATCAACTGTGACTGGACATGGCTGATCACGTGGTAAAGAGACTGACACATCGCTCCACCGATCTCTGCGATGCGCACCCCCACAGGCACGCGGCAGCCGTTATCCTGAAACACGTCATATGACGCCCAGTCAGGATAACAGAACCACTTCCCGGACGTCAATCTGCTATTGACCGGGCGGGAAGTGGTTAAAAATAAAGAAGAAGAAAAAAAAGCATCCCTGTCCCCCCCTGCTCTCGTGCAAAGGTGAACGCAAGCATCGGTCTGACGTTAAGATGTAAACAGCAATTGCACCATGCATATGAGGTATCACCACGAAGGCCAGATTGAGGGCAGTCATTTTAGCAGTAGACCCCCTCTGTAAATCTAAAGTGGTAACCTGTAAAGGCTTTTAACCACTTGCCACCCGCCCTATAGCAAATAGACGGTGGCAAAGTGGTTGCATAATCCTGACCGGACGTCATATGACGTGATCAGGATTATGAGCCGCTGCGCGCCCCCGGGGGCGCGCATCGTGGCGATCGTTGTTGGGGGGTGTCAGTCTGACACCCGGCAACTACGATCTCGGTAAAGAGTCTCCAACGGAGACTCTTTACCACGTGATCAGCCGTGTTCAATCACGGCTGATCACAGTGTAAATAGGAAGAGCCGGTGACCGGCTTTTCCTCACTCGCGTCTGTCATACGCTAGTAGAGGAGAGCCGATCGGCTGCTCCTCTGACAGGGGGGGTCTGTGCTGATCGATTCAGCACAGCCCCCCCGAGGATGCCCACACTGGACCACCAGGGACGCTACCAGACCACCAGGGATGCCAAGGACAAGGTATGCCACCCTAGACCACCAGGGATTCCAGTCAGTGCCACAATGGATGCCAATCAGTGCCCAAAATGGATGCCAATCAGTGCCCACAATGGGCATCACTGATTGGCATGCATTATTGATTGGCACTGATTGGCATCCATTAGTACAATATATTATAATACAATGCCGCCTATCAGTTCCCATCTGTGCCGCCTATCAGTGCCTACCCATGCCCACCTGTGCCGCCTACCCATGCCCACCTGTGCCGACTAACCCATGCCCACCTGTGCCACCTATCCATGCCCATCCATGCCAATCCGTGCCAGCTATCAGTGCCAATTTGTGCCACCTATCAGTGCCCATCCGTGTCGCCCATCAGTGCCACCCATCAGTGCCACATATCGGTGTCCATCAATGCCACCTCACCAGTGCCACTTCATTGGTGCCACCTCATCGGTGCCCATCAGTGCCGCCTTATTGCCCATCAGTGTAACCCCATCAGTGCCCATCAGTGAAGGAGAAAACTTACTTATTTGCAAAGTTTTGAAACTGAAACAAAAAAAAACATTTTTTTTTTCCAAAATTTTCTGTATTTTTTTATTTGTTTAGCAAAAAATAAAAACCGCAGAGGTGATCAAATACCACCAAAAGAAAGCTCTATTTGTGGGGAAAAAAATGATAAAAATTTCATTTGGGTACAGTGTAGCATGACCGCGCAATTGTCATTCAAAGTGCGACAGCGCTGAAAGCTCAAAATTGGTCTGGGCAGGAAGGTGTTTAAGTGCCTGGTATTGAAGTGGTTAAAAATGTATGTAGTTTGTCACCACTGCACGTTTGTGCGCAATTTTAAAGCATGCCGTGTTTGGTATCCATGTACTCGGCCTAAGATCATATTTTTTTATTTCATTAAACATTTGGGCAATAGTGTGTTTTAGTGCATTCAATTTTTAAAAAAAAGTGTGTTTTTTCCAAAAAAAATGCATTTAAAAAAACGCTGTGCAAATACTGTGTGAAAAAAAAAATGAAACACCCACCATTTTAATCTGTAGGGCCTTTGCTTTAAAAAAAATATGTAATGTTTGGGGGTTCAAATAATTTTTTCATGTAAACAAAAAGTGTCAGAAAGGGCTTTGTCTTCAAGTGGTTAGAAGAGTGGGTGATGTGTGACATAAGCTTCTAAATGTTGTGTATAAAATGCCAGGACAGTTCAACCCCCCCCCCCCTGCCCCCCCCAAATGACCCCATTTTGCAAAGTAGACACCCCAAGCTATTTGCTGAGAGGCATGTCGAGTCCATGGAATGCATTTTTTTTTTTGCACAAAGTTGTCACTGATATCTTGCTCAAACATGCCATTGGCATATGTGAAATTACACCCCAAAATACATTCTGTTACTTCTCCTGAGTACGGGGATACCACATGTGTGAGACTTTTTGGGAGCCTAGCTGAGTACAGGACCCGAAAACCAAGCACCAGGCTTTCTAAGGGTGTACATTTTTGGTTTCATTCTTCACTGCCTATCACAGTTTCTGAGGCCATGGAAATCCCAGAAGACATAACCCCCCCCCCCCCCATGACCCTATTTTGGAAAGTAGACACCCCAAGCTATTTGCTGAGAGGTATGGTGAGTATTTTGCAGACCTCGCTTTTGTCTCAAAGTTTTGAAAATTGAAAAAAGAAAAAAAAAAGTGACAAAATTTAAAATATTCCATGGACTCAACATGCCTCTCAGCAACTAGCTTGGAGTATCTACTTTCCAAAATGGGGTCATTTGGGGGGGGGGGGGGGGGGTGTGCCATCTGGGCATTTTATGGCCTTCAAAACTGATAGGTAGTGAGGAGTAAATTAAAAAAATTTACGCCCTTAGAAATCCCGAAGGCGGTGCTTGGTTTTCGGGGCCCCGTATGCGGCTAGGCTCCCAAAAAGTCCCACACGTGGCATCTCCATACTCAAGAGAAGTGGCAAAATGTATTTTGGGGTACAATTCCACATATAACCATGGCATGTGTGAGAAATATATCATTTAGTGACAAGTTTTTGTAAAATTTTTCTTTTTTTTGTCATTATTCAATCACTTGGGACAAAAAAAAAACAGGATTTTTATAACAGCTTACCTGTAAAATCCTTTTCTTTGATGTACATCAGGGGACATAGAGCTATAGTAATTACTATGTGTGTCATATCGGACCGACAGGTGATGGACACTGCCACGCCCTTAAGGCTGGTACTCCCCTATATAACCCCTCCCATTACTGGGAGTCCTCAGTTTTGTAGCCAAGCAATACAAGTGTATACCAAAGAAGGGAGGGACCACTGTGTCCCCTGATGTACATCAAAGAAAAGGATTTTACAGGTAAGCTGTTATAAAAATCCTGTTTTCTTTTCTTACATCGGGGACACAGAGCCATAGTAATTACTATGTGGGATGTCCCATAGCAATGGCAGCTGAAGGGGGGAGACACAACAAAAACAGGAAGCCAGAGGACTCATACTACAGCCTGCAGTATACTGCGCCCAAAGGAAATATCCTCATGACCTTTAATTTGATTTGACAAAATCTGATAAAGGTATGAACCAAAGACCAAGTCACGGCCTTACACATCTGAGCCATAGAGGCCTGATGATGTACCACCCAAGAGGCACTAATCGCCTTGGACGAGTGGGCTCTAACATGAGAAGGAAGAATTTTCTTCTATAACCAGTTCCCGACCGGCGCATGACAATGTATGTTGGCAGAATGGCACGGGCAGGCAAACTGGCGTACAGGTAATTCCAGTTGAATTTGGCGTCCTGCCATCACGTGCGCACCGCTGGGGATACCCGCGATCGTCTCACGGGGAGATGCCAATGTAAACAGCATCTCCCCGTTCTGCAACAAGTGACACTGATCTCTGCCCAAGCTAGTACATTATTCACCTCTTTTTGGGCTGCATGTGCCCCCCTGGTAACTGATGTAAGCCACCACCACAGCCTTGTCAGGCAATCCTGACAGGACAGTCCTGTAGTCTGACCGTCCAAGATTCTAGGGCCAGATGTGCTTCCAAACTTCCAAAAAAAAGTTGATAGGCAAGGTCCTCTAACCTGGACCATCTCCCCTGGACAGAATCTTCTTTCCAGGGCTGCTTCCCAGAAGGCTGGCATCTGTTGTTAACACCTTCCAGGATAAAGATTTTCCCTTTTGCTGGATAACAGCCACCAATTTAGGCTCTGAATTATGTCGGGAGCCAAGCGTATTGGAACAAACATGGTCTAAATCCTTTTTTATTGCAGACCGACAGAATGGTGTCTTGAAGCAGTTTTTGAATAAAACTGTGAGTAAGGGATGACCTTGAGGCCACCATTTCCCCTAAAAATCTCCTGCACAGCCGAAAGAAGGAATTTTCCTTTGTTTTGATAAGTTGAATTAGTCCTACAATGGAACGGATTCTTGTCTGGGGTAAGAATATCTTTTTCTGTATGGTATCTATAACCAGCCCCCCCAAGTACTGTAATCTCCTAGATGGTTTTAAGGAGAATCTTCCTGGGTTGAGTATGCAACCTAGAGATTTCAGATAGTTACGGCTGAGACTGAATGTCTAAATAGGCTAGGACCGCTATGCCTTGCGCCTTTAATCTGGCTAAAGGAAGTGCCAGAATCTTTCAGAACACTTGTGGTGCTGTGGCTAAGCCGAATGGCAGGGCCACAACTGAAAAGATAATTTTATATTTCAAAACGCAGAAATTTCTGATGAGCGGGAAAATTTGGCACATGGAGATATGCAACTCCCCTCCTTGCAGGATGGACACAGCCGATCAAATTATGAAAGGATCGGATGTTTAAGTGCCAATTCAGGGGGGACGTGGCCGGCCGGAACCGAAGACGGACGCTTTCCTCTGGAGCTCTGTCGGATCTCCGACAATCTGGTGCCATCCTCCGCTCCAGATTACTCCAGGCGCCCATATCCCGGATTACCCTGTTCGCCGGGTCCTCTTCTACAGCTATATATGAGTTTGGCCGCCATCCGCCGTCCGTGGACCGCGGGATTCGGCCCGTTGCGGCCGCTGCTAGGCGCCTCGCCGGGCGCCATCTTGTGGCCTTCTAGGCCTCCATAAACACCGGCCTATCCTGCGGAGCTCCCCGAGGGCCGCTCTGGCGGCGGATCCAGGCTACCCGGAGGGGACAAACTCGGCCGCTGAATCGCTGCATCTCCGCGCATAGGAGCCATCTGGGACCCCCTACTCTGCATCCCTCTGGCCTGGTGAGTCCCCTGAGGAGCTGTTTGTGTTCTCCCTTGTACTATCCCCTCTCCACACCGCCAGGTGGATACCTATTTGAGACTCCCCTGAGAGTTTTTGAGGGACTGAAACCCACGTCTCATTGCAGCAGGCAACAACAGGTTATCTGGCAGCCCTCTCCAGGCAAGGCCCCTGGCTCCGGCCTATATTGGATCCTGGTGGCCATCTTGCTACACCCTGCTACACCCAGTTTCTCATAGCTGCCATTATCACAGCTTCATAGGGTGAAGGGGAAATTAAACCTCCTGGAATTGACTGCACCCACCACCAGTAATCAACATGATCACCATCACTTTTAACCACCATGGCTCTTAAATGAGTTAAGGGGTCTACCTGCTCTCCATGACCCCCGCTAAGCAACACTAGCTACTAACAGATCCGGGGGTAAGCTTTTCTTATCTTTACAGTACCAAAGCACCCCATGGGAAAAAAAAATCGGTCAGCAACAGGAACATTACAAACAAATCCCTGAACAGCAGACAGGGCCTATTATGGATCGTTTTGTCACGAGATCTCAACTTGCACCCTCTCATTCCCCGCCGGATCCCTTCGCCACTATGGATTCAACTCTGGGGATTGAGGGCTCTGGCACCCCCCCAGCTAATGCTCTCCAGGCCCCTGACCCGGGTCCCCCCAACGCAGGGGATCCTTACCCCTGCTATTTTGGATGCCAAGTTGGACGCCAAATTACACTTTTTGCTTCAACAAATCACAACTAATGTCTCACCCGAGGTAAATAAACTTGCGGTGGAACTGAGAAAGGAGATTAACCAGCTGGGAGAGCATACGGACACACTCGAAAATAAATTTGACCAGATGGTTAGCTATGTCCAAACCGTTGAAGAGGACAACCATAACCTCCGCCTCTCAGTCTCCCAACTGCAACAGGAGAACCTGGAAAATAGAGAGAGACGCCAGAACTTACGCTTTAGAGGTATCCCGGAGACTGTGGGAGACTCTGATCTACGTCCTTACCTCCTGGGCCTCTTTAACACCCTGGCCCCCACGGTCCTGGACATAGACTGGCGCCTTGATAGAGCACATCGCTCTCTGGCCCCCAAACCTCCTGCTGGAGCCAGACCCAGGGATGTTGTTGTCCGGTTCCACTTCTTCGAAAGCAAGGAGGCATTGATCCAATCCACGCGCAACAAACCTCAAATCACCTACCAAGGGGTGAAATTGCAGATTTTTAGTGACCTTTCTCCCATCACCCTGGCTAAACGTAGGAACCTTCGGCCGATCACCTCCTACTTGCAACATCACAAGGTTCCATACTTCTGGGGGTTCCCCTTTCGTCTGATGGTGTCAAAAAACGGAGCTCAGCACACCCTACGGGACCTTCCGGAAAGCGAATCCTTTTTAAAGAGCCTTGGCCTCCCTCCTCTTCCTGAGGAGGACATGCACTACGCCGAAGCCCAGATTCGCCCGCTACCCAACACTCCAAGCGGCATCTGGACGCCCGTGAGAAGCAAATCCAGGAGGCACCCCTCTACACTCCAGCATCCACGGTTCTCCAAACAACCCCCCTGAACCCTCTCGCCAGTTCCCTCGTGGTTTAGTTTTGTTTTTTGTTTACTGCTTATAATCCCTCATCTTCTCCCTTTCCCCTGTGAATTTGAAGGGAGAAGTTCCTGTTGCTATGGTAACATTCAGTTTGTCCTTTGCCTTGACTCTTCAAGCTGGGACTCTTTTTCCCGTCCCATGGGGTTCCGTTTTTCTACAAGAACTATACGATGTTAATGTTATTTGTTAAATTCCGATCTCATAAGGAGAGTAGATGGCCCTTCCTCTTTTCAGTCCGACCACCCCTGGTGATCGTCCGGCCATGACCCTCTTGACCTGGGTTGATTCTCTGGGTCCCCTGAGGCACATGACTCCCTCAGGTCATCCAGATGTTCTCTTCTTTTTTTTTGTTCTTTTTATTTTTGTTATTATTTTTCTGATGTTTTTGTTAATGTATTTTACTAAAGTTTTATGTTCTACTATGTCCACTTTTATAGCTCAGTTTCATTGCTTTGTTATGCACTACGTAGGTTGGTTAGGCCTCAGGCTATTCTGGCTTTGGGTACTCCTGCTTTTTTCCCATCGCCGGGGTATAACTTACGCCAAAGACACATTCAGTCGAATGATGTCCCGGTTTAATGTTACTTACAATAGGCTGTACCACAATTCCCAGGTACTTACAAATGCTTATCTATTTAACTCACCCTTATGGCCTTAAAAATTCTGTCTTATAATGTAAAAGGTTTAGGATCCATACGTAAGCGCTGGCTGGCCCTGAAGGAATTCAGGTCCTCTGGTGCGGTCGTGATTATGTTGCAAGAAACCCACTTTAAAGCAGATGGCTCCCTTAAGTTTGCCTCCAAACACTTTCCTACCTCCTTCCTAGCCTCTGACCCCACAGGCAAGGCAGGTGTTGCGATTTTGATCAAAAAGACATGTCCCATTAAGGTTAAAAAATCCCATGCAGACCCCCATGGCAGATACCTAGTTTTAGAATGTCAACACTTTAACACCTCCCTGACTCTTGTCAACCTGTATGCCCCCCAATGTTGGTCAGCTTGACTTACTTAGTGGCCTGCTTGATTCCCCTCACTGCCCATCCCAGCCTTTTATGATAGTCGGAGGGGACTTTAACTTGGTCATGTCTCCCTCTAGAGATAGAAAAACTCTGTTCTTATCCACACCCTCCAGGAGGATGGCTTCCCAAGCCACCTCATTCCGTCAGCTTATTAGATCCTATCGGCTTTTCGACTCATGGAGGATTAAACATCCCACAGCTCAGCAATTTACCTTTTATTCTCCAGTTCATAAAATGTATTCCCGGCTCGATCACTTTCTTATATCTGCCCCTCTCATCCCACACGTGGTCGATTCTGAGGTGTTGCCGATTACCTGGTCTGATCATGCCCCCATTACCTTAGATCTCTTACTCACCCAGGCCTACCCTAGATCCCATCACTGGAGGCTTAACAGCCACCTCTTACATTCTGAAAGCTCCCGCTCTGTCCTCGCGAAGAGCCTTACAGAATTCTTCCAACTGAACAAAGGGTCGGTCCTGGATTATTCCACCCTGTGGGAGGCCCATAAGGCCGTTTTTAGAGGCGCCTGTATTGCAGAGAGCTCTAGATTGAAGAGAGACAGGTCCGAACTTATCCGATCGCTAACTTCTGCTCTTCTCTCGACTGAGCGGAAGCTCCTGGGCGCCCCCACGGTGGAGAGGCTGCGGAGGGTCACTCTCCTTAGAGAACAGATTAAAACAGCGCAACTTGACCGAGCAGCCAAATCGCTGCTTTGGATGAGGCAGAAATTTCAAACATCTTTGGCAAATTTTACCACAAACTCTACAATTGTCTATCCCCAGAAAACCATTTTCACTTTACTCAAGAGAAATTTAAGGCTTTTTTCTCCAATCTTAAACTCCCTAAGCTCTCGCTGAGTGATTTAGAGGCCCTTAATAAGACAGTAACGGCGGAGGAGCTCGCTGATGTAGTACGGGAACTACCATCGCATAAGTCACCTGGCCCTGATGGTTTCCCCTATTTCTACTATAAAACCTACCTAGACATTTTGGGACCACACATGTTCACTTTATTTGATTCCCTACTAAAGGGTACCCCTCCCCATCCCCACTTTTCACACTCCATCTCAGTGATTCCCAAGCCGGGTAAGGATTCCTCCATCCCAGACAATTATAGGCCTATAGCCCTTCTGAATTCTGACTACAAGATATTTACGAAAATCCTCGCCTACAGGCTATCAGTTCTTGCCCCCAAACGTATTCACAGAGATCAGGTGGGGTTTGTCCCTGGCAGACACGCTGGAGACAACACCCACCGTACGATCAACCTGGTCGATCTTCTGGATAGGACCAACAAATCAGCACTTCTACTTAGTTTGGACGCCCAAAAGGCCTTTGATAGGCTTAGCTGGCCTTATATGTTCGCCACGCTCAAGGTCTATGGGTTCAAGGGTCCCTTCTTGAGGGCACTTGAAGCTTTGTACTCAACGGTTACTGCCCAGGTACAGATGTCGTCCTTTCTGTCGCCTTGCTTCCCCCTGTTAAATGGTACTCAGCAGGGGTGTCCTCTATCTCCGCTGTTATTTATTTTATGTCTAGAACCCCTGGCTGAGGCCATACACTCTCATCCAGATATCCGTGGGGTGGTGATGCGACAGGGAGAGTATAAATTATCACTTTTTGCAGACGACATCTTGCTAACCATTACCAATCCACAGATCTCCCTCCCCTCATTGCACAAGCTACTAACATCCTTTGGGGGTATTTCTGGGTACAGGGTTAACACCTCCAAGACTGAGGCCCTTCCCATACACATCCCCGCCACACAACTCTCTAGACTGAAAGAATCTTATCCCTATAGATGGTGCAGTGACTCATTCAAATACCTGGGGGTTTTTCTGACTCCTTCTTATTCCCACCTGTTCCGTGCAAATTTTCCTGCCCCGTTTCAGGATATAAATAATTCACTACTGACCTGGTCTAAATACCCTTTATCCCTACTGGGCAGGATCAACGTCCTTAAAATGTCAGTCTTGCCCAGACTGCTCTACCACTTTGAGACACTGCCAGTTGCCATCCCAACCCCACAGCTTAAACTTCTCCGACGACTTTTTCTAAAATTTATATGGGCTGACAGGTCCCATCGCTTTGCCAGCTCAGTGGTGTTTGCGCCTAGAGGTCGGGGGGATTGGGAGCTCCCGATATTGTGAAATATTATCATGCTACACATTTACGAATCATTGCTACCTGGTCCTCTCTTAATGCCACGAGTCGGTGGGCTGCAATTGAGAAGGGGGTCCTGTATCTGGTTCACCCATGCTCCCTGATCTGGGGCGCTCCCATCCCCACTACACCCTAACCTTAGACGTCAATGTACGGCCCCAATGTCCTTCACTTTAGACTTGTGGCAAAAGTGTAACAAAAAATACTCCCTCTCATCGGCCTGCCCCCCCTCACGAATGTCCTATTTAACCCTACTATCCCTGATGGCTTGTCTATGGGTAGGATTTCCCCGTGGCTAGATCCCCCTCTTTTCCAACTCAGAAACCTGGTACACCCTGTTTCACGTAGACTCCATGCTTTTGAGACCTTGCGGGAAAAATATGACATCCCCAAACACTCGTTTTACTTCTACCTACAGGTCACACACTTCTTTAGCTCCAAATCTCCGACTTTAATCCTCGACAGTCCCACAGCCTTTGAGCACCTCTGCGCTCAGGGTCCCCATCAACTTAATTTAATTTCCTCTATTCACCGAATCCTCCATGAGTCGACTCCTCTAAATGAACTTACACATCTGTATATGAGTTTTTGGACAAACCTATCCCCCTGCAGACATGGGATAGGATTTGGTCCTCTACCTTTAAATCCTCTAAGTGTCACGCAAAGGGAAACGGCAATAAAAATCCTTATGTTTTGGTATAAGACCCCCGATGTCATCCACAAATACGATTCTTCAGTCTCGCCATGCCATTGGAGACGTGGACTTGAAGTTGGGTCACTGTTTCATATTTTCTGGAAATGCCCCTTGATACGGCCTTTCTGGATAGTGGTGGGGATCGTTGGTGGTGAAGGTGATGGGGGTGTCCCTCCCGATCGATCCCTTATACTGTTTGCTGGGTCTCCCTATTCCAGGCATACCTAAAAATACCAATCGGCTGGTCTCTTACATTTTACTAGCTGCTAAGAGGCTTATCCCGCTGTGTTGGCTGTCCAGAGCAACTCCCCCCTGGCCTAGATTTCTCCAATTGGTGTCCGAAATTCGGAGAATGGAGTGTCTGACGGCCTTGGTGCATGATTTGGTTCCCCAGTTTGATAAAGTGTGGGAACCCTGGGATCGGTCGGAATACGGCCCCCCCCCCACCTGTATATCCATCTGACTGCAGTTGCCGATCGTGGCACTTTATTGCCGGCTACCACCCCACCTTTCCCTACCTAATCCTCCGGGTAACTTATCCCCCCCCCCCCCCCCCCCGGGACTCACTATGATGACCATGTGAATGTTCGGTTGTTTTGCCTTTTTCTGGCCACCGGCCTCCTGTTGCACGGAATTGTTTGTTTTGATTTACATAAACTGTTTGTTATTCATTGTACAAGACATGGTTATGCAGTTCACCCTTGTGTCTGCATATGTGGACATTTTTCTCTGTCTTCTGTAACTAATGTTTTTCGCTATGATCTATATTTATCTCTGCTTACTGAATTTTCCAATGCACAAGTGTATTGTTTTTGCTTTGAAAATTAATAAAAATTACAATTATAAAAAAAAGTGCCAATTCAGATCTTCTCATAGACTGGGTCTTACCTCTCTGTTCGGTTCTGGAACCTTAAATGGTTTGAGCAAAAACCCCCTGTTCCACTAAGGAAACCTCTGATATCACCGACTGGGATAACAGCTGATGAATGAGGCCAGAGAGAGAGACTTCTTTTTTCTCTGGATCCTTAGGAACATTCTCAGAGGAGACGGAAACTCTCTGAACTCTAGTCGTAACCTAGAGAAAAAACTGCAGAAATCCATCTGTCTTGACCTTGTTCCTGCTGGATCTTGAAAATCGCAGGACCTTTCCCCATACCCGAATGAGTGTGGGTGCCCCTTCATGAGAAGGCTTTAGCATTCTGCTTTGTGGGCTTTCTGCCCCAAGATCCTGGTGCTGCCCTTGGGGACTTTCCCTTGAACCTGACGGTTGAGGCCGTCAAGACTGCCTAGAGGCAGATGCCCCTGGCATAGGAGAGGCAGCACAATAAAAGGAGAAATACTGGTAAAGAGAGATTTACCCTATTAGAGGTCTTTTGGATGTACTTATCCAAATCATCTCTAAATAGCCATACCCCATGAAGGGAAACAAACTGGCTATGAGCTTTTTACAAGGTGCTTCGGCTGATCAACATTTCAGCCAGAGAACTCTGCGAGAATGCAGTTGTCCAAGCATAAGCCATAAGGCTTAAAATGATAGAGCCTTTCATTGCATCTGCTGTGACACATAGTGTGTCAGATACACCAGCCCATTGCCAGGCCTGCTGATCAGGCAGAATTTCAGGTATCGCCACAAACTGTCCCTTAACCCTTTGAAGTCCACATTTTTCAATGAGTTAGCGTGACTCAAAATGTGCTCCACCAACGTTAAAGGGTTAATGGACTGAGATACACCAATTGCAGCAAGAACCGGCTGCACTACTGAACTGCAAAAGACATTCCAACTTTAATTTGCTGGATTCTTTAACATCAATACATTACCCACGGAACATGTGAGACTCTGCTCACTGAGGCGATTGCAGCATCAATTGCTGGAACACCCCATTTTCTTCATAGAAATCCTCTTTCATAGATAAAGTGTGGAGAATTTCTTGGGAGGATAGCTACATAGTTACCATACATAGTTACATAGTTAGTCAGGTTGAAAAAAGACACAAGTCCATCCAGTTCAACCTTAAAAACAAATAAATAAAATAAAAAATAATCGTACAATCCAAATACCCAATTGTATGCCCACAATTGATCCAGAGGAAGGCGAGAAAAAAAAAAAAAAAAAAACCCCAGCAGAGCATGCTCCAATTTGCTACAGCAGGGGAAAAAAATTCCTTCCTGATCCCCCAAGAGGCGATCGGATTTTTCCTGGATCAACTTTACCTATGTTAGTACCCAGTTATATTATGTACATTCAGGAAAGTATCCAGGCCTTTCTTAAAGCAATCTACTGAGCTGGCCAGAACCACCTCTGGCGGGAGTCTATTCCACATTTTCACAGCTCTAACTGTGAAGAAACCTTTCAGTACTTGAAGATGAAATCTCTTTTCCTCTAGACGTAAAGAGTGCCCCCTTGTCCTCTGTGTTGACCGTACAGAGAACAACTCAACACCAAGTTCACTATATGGACCCCTAATATATTTGAACACGTTGATCATATCCCCCCTTATTCTCCTCTTCTCAAGAGTGAATAAATTCAGTTCCTCTAATCTTTCCTCATAGCTGAGTTCCTTCATGCCTCTTAGGATAATATTGTTTATTCGGATGTTCCCATCCATAGTACATACGCTTTTTTTTCTTTTTCTTTTTTTTTTTTCTTTTAGCTGTGCATGAATAGGAAAAAACATCCCAGGTAGTGGAGGTTCTAATGAACCCAATTAGAGGTAGATACCTCAAGAGCCTGTGCTGCAGGCAGCAAAAAGGTTGAGTAAGGAAGTACACAAGCAACCTGACTTGTGATGCATCTCCTTCCATATTAGGATCCTCCAAAGAGAATAAGTATCTTCCAATATTTGGAAAGATCTTCCTGATCCCCAGCCTCCTGCACCTCAACAAAAGGGCCCGAGGAGTAGATGGGAATCTGCTAAGTTTAGTCCTACTATGGAGAGACATCATAGCAATGATAGCATTAATCTTCTTTTCAAATTTTCAAATGGTAGAAGAAAAAAACAGTTTGTATGATATATACATGGACTGAAGTGTTCTACCCCTGACGGCTCAATTTGACTAGCCGTATCCCTCTCAGAGGAGGATGACATTCTTTTGGAAATGGATTTAGTTTACAGTGAAAAACAAATTACCTTTTAGAGCAGTTCCTGGTCCCATTACCCTTCATAGCCTGAAGCATAGAGGCAAAAGAATGTACATTGCTAGGCTATAGTTCAGCGACCATTAGCTGCTATTAACCCTAGCTTCAGTAAAGTATAATGTGCCAAAGGAGTAAGCTTGTGCTCACTAACCTGACCAAGCCATCCGCCTGCTCTGTCCCTCCACAGCCAGCAACAGCTTTCACATACAGTGCTAAAACCAGCTTCCTCATATGTGGCTGGCGTCTGACGGCCTTAGCCACGCCCCCTTTCCTTTCAAAGGTCAGTGCTTTCCCGCACGAGCGGCGTTTTGTGGACATGCATGCATGGCAGGGGTAAGGTCTGTACCTTTTCTTTTTTTTAAAAAAAGGCAACTACTTTGCATCCTGTCCCCTAAAGGGGCAAAAACAAATATTTGCGGGCATGGGAGGAGACCAGACCCCCACCCCCTTCTTACCGGAGGATCTGTTGTGGCTGGAGGAGAGAGTGAAGGCTTCCTTGCTGTTTCCAGCGTCAGGACGATGAGTGCTCAATACAGCCCCCAGTGGTGACACATAGGTATGACAGCTTTATACATAGAAGGAGAAATTCCTGAGAAAATCTCCCTTACCTTATCCTCGCAGCAGGGTTTTGCCAGAGATAAAGACAAATCTTCACCCTTAACGGTAGGCTCAGAGACCTTTTAAGAAACCTTTAGGAACCGGGGAATCTTGGGTTACCCACAATCCTGGATCTGCGACATCACCATGCCAGTAAAAACTTTATGGCCTCACTACCAAAAAGTGCTGGATCCCAGGGCCCAGCTCTTCAAAGAGAAGCATTCGCAAGCAAAACCTAGTTTCTTCGGACACGAGGCCCGGGTACCATTCATTTAGCCAATGAAAAGACATCAGAACGGATCTGGTCAGCATGGCTAGCCCCAGCAAGGATAACTACCAGTGGAGCTTCGCACACTACAACACATCTTTACTCGTGACCAACACCTTAGACACTGGCGAAAAAATAGGATTTTTAAAACCGCTTACCTGTAAAAATCTTTTTCTTGGAGTACATCATAGGACACAGAGCCTCAAGTAATTACTTAGTGGGTTATGGGCCTACCTTCAGGTGTTGACACTGGTATAACCAATACAGGAAGTTGACTCCCTATATAACCCCTCCTCCTTCCAAGAGCACTCAGTTTTTGCAGCCAAGCAATATAAGCAATAGGGATGAGCTCAGGCGTGTTCGCATGGAACACGTGCAGAGCCTGCCAGGAAGTCGGCACACCGCTGCGCTAATCACAGGCAGTGAGACATTGCCCCGATGCAGAGATCGGGCAATATCTCACCGCCTGTGATTAGCACAGCCCTGCACCGACTTCCTGGCGGGCTCTGCACGTGTTCCATGCGAACATGCCTGAGCTCATCCTTAATAAGCAATATACCCTCACCCCATAAAACAGAGGGGTGGAAGCTCTGTGTCCTATGATGTACTCCAAGAAAAAGATTTTACAGGTAAGCTGTTTTAAAAATCCTATCATCCTATCATAGGACACAAGTATTTACTTAGTGGGATGTTCCAGATCAATGCTACTTGAGGGGAGGGAGACACAACCTGTAGGATAACCCCCAGACCTGAGGACTTATACTGCTGCCTGCAGCACACTTCGCCCAAAGGCAATATCCTTATTTCATCTTACATTCACTTGATTAAATTTTGCAAATGTATGTATTGAAGACCAAGTCGCGGCTTTGCAGATCTGAGACATGGAGGCCTGGTGACGCACTGCCCAAGAAGTACCAACCGCTCTGGTAGAGTGCGCCTTAACTTGAAAAGGGAGAATCTTTCCCTTTAAATCATAAGTTTGAATTATAACTTGCTGAATCCACTTAGTGACAGTGGATTTTGGCGCTGCCTGTCCTTTTTTAGGACCCTCTCGCAGAAGAATAAGACATCAGTCTTACGAATCTGAGCAGTTTTCTTTAAATAGATTTTCACTGCTCTCACTAGATCTAGACAATGTAGTGACTTTTCTTCCCTGGAACATGGTCTTGGGAAAAACCATGGCAGGACAATATCTTCATTCAGATGAAAGCCTGAAACCACATCACTCTGTCCTCATGAATAATCAAATATGGCTCTTTACAAGAAAGATCAGGCAATTCTAAAACCCTCCTTGCTGAGGATATAGCAACCAAAAATATCAGCTTCCTAGTCAGAAGAAACGGTTCAAATGGCTTGTAACACCGACACAACTACATTTAAGTCCCAAGGGCTTAAGGGTGATTTAACTGGCGGATTAATCCGCAGCACTCTTTGCATGAAACCCTGGACTAAAGAACGCATAGCAAGCGGTCTTTGAAATAAAAATTGATAAGGCTGAGACTTTGCCCTTAATAGTACTCCGGGTCAACTTCATCTCTATGCTTAATTGTAGAAAGGCAAGAATTCTGCCTATGATATATCTCCGAGGGTGCCAACCCTTGGATTCACACCAGGAAACATGAACTTTCCAGACTCTATAATATATAGGTCTAGAAGCTGGCTTCCTAGCATTAATCAAAGTAGAGATAACTGACCTGGAAAGCCCACGTTTCTTCAGAATGTGGTTCTCAATAGCCAAGCTGTTAAATTTAGCGTTCGTAAAGTAGGATGGAATATCGGCCCCTGAGATAGTAGGTCTGGCCTTAGTGGGAGGGGCCATGGACCATCCACTGCCATCTTTACGATCTCTGCATACCATGACCTTCTGGACATGCTGGTGCTACCAGTATTAGACTCTCTTTCCAGCTTGATCTTGCAAAGAACTCGAGGTAGCAACTGAATCAGGGGAAAATTTATAGATCAGTGAGAACTGATCCCAGGGGTCACCAACGCATCTGTTCCGTATGCAAGTGGGTCCCTTGACTTGGACACAAAGTTGACTAGCTTTGTGTTAAATCTGGATGCTAGAAGGTCTATGTCCGGAGTCCCCCAACTTTGGCGACAAACAGCCCAAAACACTTCGGGGTGAAGAGACCATTCCCCTGGGAATAACTGCTGGCGACTTAGATAGTCCACCTGCCAATTCTCTACTCCCTGAATGAAAACTGCCCCTAGGCATGGGACAGTCTCTTCTGCCCAAGTTAGAATCTGGTTCACCTCTCTCTGAGCTGAGAGACTCTCGGTTCCCCCTCGGTGATTGATATATGCCACATCCGTGGCATTGTCGAATTGGATCCTGAAGGGACAATTCTTTAACCTGGAGGTCCAGGTTTCTAGAGCCAGATACACTGGCGGAATCTCTAGGATGTTGATGGGCAAGGCTCCTGCTCCCTAGCCTGAAAGGCTGTCATTTGTCATCACTACCTTCCAGATAATTGGACTTTCCCTTCAGCAGGTTCCAAGATAGTAACCACCAACTGAGGCTTTGGGACACTCATGGAGACAGCCACATCGGCAAGTCCAAAGCTTGAATCATTTTGTTCCAAGCAGAAAGGATACTATTTTAAAACAGTCTCAAATGGAATTGGGCATAGGGAACTGCTTTGAATGAAGCTACCATCTTACCTTACAACCTCATGCAAAGGTGAATTGAAGGATTTCTCTTCGACCTGATCATCCTCACCAGCTCTTGTATGGAGCTGATCCTTGCGGAAGGCAAGAACAACCTTTTCTGGGCTGTGCCTATGATCAGGCCCAGATACTCCAGCTTTCTTAGTGGCTTTAAGGCGGATTTCTTTAGGTTGAGAATCCAACCCAAACCTTCCAGGTAACTGCTTGTAATGGCTACACCTTGCTTCAAGCGAGCCACTGACTGGTCTATTAACAATAGATCATCCTCACCAGCTCTTGTATGGAGCTGATCCTTGTGGGAGGCAAGAACAACCTTTTCTGGGCTGTGCCTATGATCAGGCCCAGATACTCCAGCTTTCTTAGTGGCTTTAAGGAGGATTTCTTTAGGTTGAGAATCCAACCCAAACCTTCCAGGTAACTGCTTGTAATGGCTACACCTTGCTTCAAGCGAGCCTCTGACTGGTCTATTAACAATAGATCGTCTAAGTAAGCCAAGACAGTTATGCCCTATGCCCTTAACCTGGTTAGAGGTGGGGCTAATATCTTAGTGAATACCCGAGGTGCTGTAGTAAGCCCAGGCTATAAACTGAAAATGCTTATGTTCAACTTCGAACCGCAGAAACCTCTGGTGAGGAGGAAACATTGGGACGTGCAGATATGCATCTCTGATGTCGATGGATGCCAGGAGTTCTCCTTCTTGCAGGATGGAAACGACTGACTTGATTGACTCCACGCAAAAGGAGCGGATCTTCAGGAATTGATTTAGATTCCGTAGATCTAGACTTGGTCTAATATACCCATTTGGCTTTGGCACCGTAAATAGGTTTGAGTAAAACCCCAAACCTTGCTCTTGCTTGGGAATCTGTCTGATCACCCCTTGAGCCAATAATTGGTCTAATGCTTGCAACAGGAATTGCCTTTTCCCTGGATCCTTGGGAATGTTTGATCTCAGAAAACGAGACTGTGGAAACTCTCGAAGTTCTAGCGTGTATCCTAGAGACACTGTGGAGAGAGTCCATTTGTCCTGAATCTCCCTTTGCCAGACTTCTGAGTACATCAGAAGTCTTCCCCCTACCTTGGTGAGGGGAGATGCCTCTACATAACGAGGTCTTGTATTCTGCTTTGCAGACTTGCGGCCCCTGGTCTTCTTTTATGCCTGGTCTGATGGCGGAGACCAAACAGTTTAAACGAAGGACGCTTATATTTTCTTTTGACTGGCAAAAGAGTACTCTTTCCACTGAAAATTGTTTGAATGTATTTATCCAAACTATCGCCAAATAATCATTCTCCCTTAAAGGAGAAACTAGTTAGAAGGTTCTTGCAAGGCATTTCAGCTGACCAACCAAAGGGTCCTTTGCATATGTACAAGTACAATCGCAAGGTGTGATGCCTGGTGAATAGAATCCTTCATAGCATCTATAGCAAGGCATAATGCTTTAGGTAGCTCGGCCAGTTCCTGTGCTTGTTGTGCAGGGAGCTCATTTGAGAGCATCTGTGAACTGGTCCTTTAAGGACTGACAGATGCCTATAGCTGCAATTGCAGGCTAAGCAACAGTACCTGCTAAGGAAACAAGGATTTTAACAGACCTTCCAACTTCTTATCTGTTGGATCTTTAAGCATAAGCGCATTGTCCACTGGGCAAGTTAAACTTTTTTCTTCCATAGGAGTCTCTTTGGAGGGGAAAAATGCTTACCCGGACGATCCAATTCGGTATAAATAAGCTTTTTTAGTAATGTGTGGACGGAAAACGCATGCAAAGGCTGTAAAGAACCCAAGAAGGAGACCGGACCTTCAGCTAATATCTTTGTAAGGCTCTGTACTTCAGATTGTGAAGTAGGAACTTCAAGTATTGTTTCTTCCGCAGAGGAATAATCTGCATGTTTTTCCACCCGATCATCTGAGGGCAATACCCCATCCTGTCCCCATAATTCTTTTGGACCCTATACTGACTGTAAAAAGTCTAAGGTGGGGGAAGGGGGATCTAGGACGCTTCCTATACACTTGGATGGAGGATGCGATTAAAGCTGCTAATCATCCTTCTAAGCCTTGTAAGGCAGAGGAAAATGCATCTTCAGTCACATATACAGGGGCTGAAGTGTGTGAAGCAGTTGCACCACCACTAGCTTCAATTGACTCACCCTGGCTTGCCATGTCTGATCTCGAAGACAGTATGGAGGCATAACTGGGATTCCCAGCGCCTGGGGGTGACACCTTAGGTACCTTTACGGTAGGTCTGGAAGAGATAGTGCAAAGCACAAAGCAGAGGTAAACTCAAAATATTTGCTTGACAACAATTCTAGCAAAGACAATGTCACCAAAATAACAGTTCTTTTGCTGCTAAGTAACAATAGTTTTTAAGGGTGTAAACAATGCCTGTTTACACTCTTACGTGCCCAGCGCTCTGGTGTCTCTTAGTGTGACAGACTGCCTCTCTTCAGTTAAAAAGTCTTTCTGAAATGAGAGTGGCATCCTCAGCGCTTCCCCCTCAGCTATGCATTGAGTTCTGTGTGTGTGGATGTTTCATCTATTACACAGCGCCACGTGACCTTGCGGACACGCCCCTCTGCGTCCTCAGGCCCTGCTAGGGACCCGAATGGCCAACACAAAGTAAGGTGAGTATTTGTGGACGTACTATACACCTCTACAAGCGGGGAGGTGAAGAGGAGGGGAAGAGGAGAGGAAGAGGAGGGGAAGGGGAGGGGAAGGGGAGGGGAAGGGGAGGGGAAGGGGAGGGGAGAGGAGGGTGAAGGGGAGGGGAAGAGAGGGGGAGGGGAAGAGGGGGGGAGGGGAAGAGGGGGGGAGAGGGAGGGGGGGGAAGAGGGGGGGGGAGAGGGAGGGGGGGGAAGAGGGGGGGGGAGAGGAAGAGGGGAGGAAGGGGGTTCGGTCAGCAGATTTATAGTCTTTAACCACTTCAGCCCCGGACGATTTTACCCACTTTTTGCGATTCGGCACTGCGTTGCTTTAATGGACATTTGCGCAGTCGTGCGACATTACACCCAAACAAAATGTAAGTCATTTTTTTCCCACAAATAGAGCTTTCCTTTGGTGGTATTTGATCACCTCTGCGTTTGTTTGTTTTTAATTAACTATAAACAATAACTATAATTAGCTATAAACAAAAGAAGAACGACAATTTCGAAAAAAACACAATATTTTTACTTTTTGCTATAATAAATATCCCATTTAAAAGAAAAAAAAATTCCCTGTTTAGGCCGATACGTATTCTTCTACATATTTTTGGTAAAAACACAATACGCGTATATTGATTGGTTTGCGCAAAGGTTATAGCGCCTACAAAATAGAGGATATATTTAGTATATAGTAATGGCGGTGATCTGCGATTCGTGACTGCGACATTGTGACGACATATCGGACACTTTTCACACATTTTTGGGACCATTCACATTTACACAGCGATTGGTGCTATAAAATTGCACTGATTACTGTGTAAATGTGACTGGCGGGGAAGGGGTTAACACCAGCAGGCGCTGCAGGGGTTAATATGTTCCCTATGGGAGTGATTCTAACTGTGTGGGGAGGGGACTCACAAGGGGAGGAGACCGATCGGTGTTTCTCTGTACTGAGAACACACCATCGGATACACAGATCCACGGTCCTGCTGTGTTCCTGGGCAATCGCAAGTGCCCGGCAGACATCGCAGCCGCCGGGCACGCACACCGGGTCCCGGGCGATGCTGCCTGTGGTGCGCACGCCCCCTAGGTGGCCGAGAATGGGAGGACGTCATATGACGCCCACCCAGAATGGGAGATCCCATCTGCAGGCGTCATATGACTATGGGTGGGTAGGGAAGTGGTTAAAACCACAGAGGCACAGGGAGTTTCCCCAATGTTACTAGGTGGAAGTGCTGGGTTGTAATTAAACCATGCAGCTAAAGCAGCTGCGTCAACCATTCAGCCACCGCCCATACAGTAGATTATACACATCTCTGTATTAGCAACTGCTGTGTTTTTACCAAATCCCACAAGATTTCTTTGAGTAAGAACCCCCTCTGCCGCTGGGACCACACATTTTGAGACAGCTGCATAGGTAGTGTAAGTTACTCCCTATAGAGGAGACACTTTTAAGGCATATAAGGCATAGAAGGTATATTGAAGGGAAAAGCATAGCTTCTTCCCTTACCTTGTCCTCGCTGCAGGATACTGCTGATTTAACAGACAGATCCAACGTCCACCCATCACGGTGGGCAGCGTAGTTTAAACTTTCAAAGACTAGGGCCCTTTTAATAGGGGTTCCGCTCCTTTGGGCCTTGTATAGCACCCCTCAGGACAACTTTAGGTAATGTAGCAAGACCAAAAAGAGTCCTGGTTCCTAGGGTCCAGCTCTCAGGGAGAAGCTTACAGGCAAAACCTCGTTCTTGAATCGAGGTCCAGATACCATCCTATGGTCTCAGTGGCGAGGATGGATCCGGTTGTGGGGGTTCTTTTAAATCCAGCATGGATTCCTCACTGGAGCTCCGAAGAGCACATCTTTACTCATGACCAACACCTTAGACACTGAAGAAAAAATGTCTCACTGCCTGTGATTAGCGCAGCGGTGTGCCGACTTCCTGGCAGGCTCTGCACGTGTTCCATGCGAACACGCCTGAGCTCATCCCTATTGCTTATATTGCTTGGCTACAAAAACTGAGTGCTCCTGGAAGGAGGAGGGGTTATATAGGGGAGTCAACTTCCTGTATTGTTATACCAGTGTCAACACCTGAAGGTAGGCCCATAACCCACTAAGTAAATACTTGAGGCTCTGTGTCCTATGATGTACGATAAAGAAAACCGAGGACTCTCAGTAATGGGAGGGGTTATATAGGGGAGTACACTCCTTAGAGGTGTGCCAGTGTCCATCACCTGTCTGTCCGATATGTGTACCCTGATGTAAGAAAAGAAATTAAATATTCAATGGGCTCAACATGCCTCTCAGCAATTTCCTTGGGGTGTCTACTTTCCAAAATGGGGTCATTTTGGGGGGGGGGGGGGGGTTGTACTGCCCTGCCATTTTAGCACCTCGAGAAGGCCGTGACTTGGTCTTTGGTTCATACCTTTATCAGATTTTGTCAAATCAAATTAAAGGTCATGAGGATATTTCCTTTGGGCGCAATATACTGCAGGCTGTAGTATGAGTCCTCTGGCCTCCTGTTTTTGTTGTGTCTCCCCCCTTCAGTTGCCATTGCTATGGGACATCCCACATAGTAATTACTATGGCTCTGTGTCCCCGATGTAAGAAAAGAAAACAGGATTTTTATAACAGCTTACCTGTAAAATCCTTTTCTTTGATGTACATCAGGGGACACAGTGGTCCCTCCCTTCTTTGGTATACACTTGTATTGCTTGGCTACAAAACTGAGGACTCCCAGTAATGGGAGGGGTTATATAGGGAGTACACTCCTTAGGGGTGTGCCAGTGTCCATCACCTGTCTGTCCGATATGTGTACCCTGATGTAAGAAAAGAAATTAAATATTCAATGGGCTCAACATGCCTCTCAGCAATTTCCTTGGGGTGTCTACTTTCCAAAATGGGGTCATTTTGGGAGGGGGGGGGGGTTGTACTGCCCTGGCATTTTAGCACCTCAAGAAATGAGATGGGCAGTCATAAACGAACAGCTGTGTAAATTCCAGAAAATGTACCCTAGTTTGTAGACGCTATAACTTTTGCACAAACCAATAAATATACGCTTATTGACTTTTTTTTACCAAAGACATGTGGCTGAATACATTTTGGCCTAAATGTATGACTAAAATTGAGTTTATTGTATTTTTTTTATAACAAAAAGTAGAAAATATTTATTTGTGGGGAAAAAAGGACGCAAATTTTGTTTGGGTACAGCATTGCATGACCGCGCAATTAGCAGTTAAATCAACGCAGTGCCAAATTGTAAAAAGTGCTCAGGTCAGGAAGGGGGTAAAACCTTCCGGGGCCGAAGTGATTAAAGGTGGAAAAAGTTCTGAAATTATTGATATTTGTCTTATATCACAGAAACCTGACATTTTAATGGGGTGTGTAGACTTTTTTGCCCACTGTACATAAAGTGTGTGTCAAGAAAGGATCACAAATCCCAGGCCTGTAGCAGGGGAAGGGGCTCCAGAGCAGATTATAGACTGGGAAGGGGGAATATTCTGTGATTGCAAAGTAGACCCAGATAGGCATTTCTGAGATAGTGTGAAGAGAAATCGAGGGAGGCAATGTAGGCGGGGCCACCTTGTAGCCTTCAGCGGAACAGCACTGAGGCCGGTAGTTGCAGCCTGGCCAAATTAAATGCAATATTGCTTTAATTGATCTACATGTGATTCAAGAAAGGGATTGGCAATACTTGAAAGTAAAATCAAGAAATATATAAGGGAGCCCAGGTCGTTAGCAAGTTGGGCAAATCCTTTGAGAGGGATGGGTAGTTTGCTTGGTACAGGGAGTCCAAGGATGGGGTCAAGCGTATCCCAAGATATGGGAGTGAAGCTGGCCAAGAGAAGTCATAGTTGGCTCTCTCATTTTAAATTTTTACAGAGGACTCATATTAAAGCATACGCTTGGTTAAAATTAAAAACATATGCAGTACATCTATGCAATATATGAATATTTCCCCATGTTTTTCAAATCTACACATACGGCAAGTACATCAACATAAAAAAACAAAAATTCACACGGATTTCTTTGTAATAATTTGTTTCCAACCAGCAGTATGCTTATCAATGTATCAGCAGTACATTTATAAATGTGGCAAAGCTGAACCTGTACTTGGTTATTGGTAGCAACAATTCTAGTCTCTAATGTTCAGTAATTTCAATTAGTTGGTTTCTATTAGTAAGGATTAGAAGGTGGGGCAGCGATATTTAGGGGTAGTTATGGACATTATCCATGTGGTTGTTTTGCAATATATTTTAATGCATGTGAATTTTTAATACATTTTTGTAGGGCACACGACTTGCCTCCAGGTGAATTTGGATGTTTATAACAGAGCTCCCGCACCTGACCCAAGATTAACTCCAGAAACACCACTGAAACCAAAATTGGGCACACTGGGATGTGCAGAAGCCTGAGTGCCAGTCAGCCAACATTAACTGCTCTGAGGAAGAGTCTTCACACATTTTTCCCAAGAACTGATGGGTCACAGAGCATGGTACACTCCATGAAGATGGCATGTGATGTTGTGGGATCAGATGCATCTTCCCTGTATGTTGTGAAATGACCACCCAGACACTAAGGAATGCAAACATTCCTTGTAATAGGTAAAAGCATGACAGGTCCTCTTAAATATGAGATCTGGGGTCAAAAAGTCCTCAGATCTCATATTTGGACTTAAATGCAATTTAAAAAAAAAAACTTGTCATTTGAAAAAATGACATTGAAAAAATGTGCCTTTAAGACATATGGGCGGAAGTGACGTTTTGACATTGCTTCCGCCCTGCAGTGTCATGGAGATGGGTGGGGGCCATCTCACCCTCACTCGTCTTTATGCACAGCAAGTGAGAGGACGCAATCGCCTCCGCCGCTGCCGACAGCTCCGGTAAGTGGAGGAGGGTACCGGATCGCAGCGGGAGAGGGGGCGCCCCTCTCCTGCCACCGATAAAAGTGATGTTGCGGCAAATCTGCCGCAAAGACCACTTTTATCTTGTAGCCGACCCCTGACCGAATACGGAGATACCGGGGTTATGGCAGATAGCTGCTGCCATAATAACGATATTCGTCCCCAAAGTAGGGACCTACATCGACATGCGGCGGTCGACAAGTGGTTAATGTGGGTGTGTTAAAGCATTGCAAGAGAGCATAGGAACACTCAAACTTTCACATATTTCTCTGCATGATTGCTGAAAAGTTCATCCTGTAACTGTGCCAGTAATATTTTAGTAACACATCCTTGCCATGTCACTCCTGTAACCTCTCAAAATACATGCATCACTGCCCATGTCCCCATTTTCTACAAAAGTCTGGTGAATTTCTGTTTTTACGTCCTGCATTATCAATCCGACTTACATGCTTGTAGAAATTCTTAACCAGTGGAGAGTCTAAAACAACTTCAGTTCTAGGAGGAGGTGTGAAGTCTGGCCTGACCCGACGGATGGCCTTGAGCACCATTTGCCTTTCATCCACACGATACGTCAAGTTCTGAAAGAGTTGGTCAACTGAAAGTCCATCCTCCTCCATCTGACTCAAGCAACTAAAAAGAAATGGAAGTAATTATAAATCCGTGAAAAGAAAAAGATCTTAGCCCAACTAGCCAAAACTGATTATTTTTGTTTTAGAGTGTGAATAATTTGGAGACGGTCATTAGGGTCAGTCTAGGGACATTAGGGTCTCTACTGACAAGATTTTCCCTCACTTTCTGTCAGGACGGAAAAGGATGAGGAATCTCTCAAATTGTCACACAGACAAAAAATAGGATTTTTGTAGTCACCGTAAAATCCTTTTCTCTGAAGTTCATTAAGGGACTTTAAATTTTGACATTAGGGTTATATCGCCACCTTCAGGAGAGGACTAGGCAGAACATGTAAAACATGTAAAAACAGCAAAACTGCACAGCATCGCCCAGGGGGCGGTCCCACTTACTATAACCCCTCATTCTGCTTCCTGCAGCTCAGTTCCTCAAAAAGCAGTACAAACATAAATAGGAGGGGTGGATGCTGTGTCCGTCAATGAACTTCAGAGAAAAGGATTTTACGGTGAGTACAAAAATCCTATTTTCTCTTTTGTTCATTGATGGACACAGCCCCTTTAAATCTTGACCTTCGGGATATCCCCAAGCAGTGTCAAAAAACGAGGGATGGAAACAGCAATAAATAACTTCACCCACAACAAAGAGGAACTTCTCAACAGCAGAGTTGCCAACTTAAACGGCCGCCAGCAAAACCTGCGGCCAACTTATGCATCCGAAGATGCGTTCACAACAACCTTGTAACTCAAATGAAAGTGTGAATTGCAACCTTAGGCCCCTTTCTACACTACCAATCCGTTCAGGTCCGCCTGTCAGTTTTTCAGGCGGACCTGAAGAGATGCTCCATAGAGCTCTATGGAGCGTCGGATGTCAGCGGTGACATGTCCGCTGACATCCGTCATCGGATCGGGTGACAATGGACACTGCTGTCCGTCGTCACCCGATCTCCCATAGGGGAGAGAAGCGCTGTGACAGGTCCGTCCCTGCACAGTGTGCAGAGACAGACCTGTCATCTTCCTGCTCAGCGGAGATCGCTCCAGCGATCCCCACTGAGCAAGCAGATATCGACGGGGCGGATCAGCACTGATCTGCCCCGTGTGAAAGGGCCCTTACACAGCCACCTGCAAAACCTTGCGGCCAAGGCAAGCATCTGAAGATGCGCTCATGTCAACTTTCTAAAATTTAGTGAAAGTGTGAACGGACGACCAAGTCACCGCCTTACACACCTGGGAGACAGACGCTTGATGTCGGAAAGCCCAGGAGGTTCCAATCGCCCTGGTGGAATGTGCCATGACACGAAAGGGGGGCACCCGCCCCTTAAAGGCATAAGCCTGAACCACGATCTGTCTGATCCACCAAGAGATGGTGGCCGACGAGACCGCAAGACCCATTTTTCGGACCAGTCACTGATACAAACAGAGTCTGACCTCCAAAAAGGAGCCCTAGCAGACAGATACACCTGTAGAGCCCGGACCACATCCAGGGAATGTAAGGCCACTTCCTTCTGATGTATCAGCTTAGGACATAGGGATGACAGCACGATGACCTCATTTAGATGAAAAGCCAAAATCACCTTCCGAAGAAAAGAGGGCTGTGGACGTAGCACCGCCATATCCTTGGGGAGAACCAGGTAGGGAGACTTGCACAACCAGACCGTCAATTCAGAAACTCTCCTGGTAGATGTAATTGCCATGACAAAGACTACTTTCTGAGAAAGTCAACAAGGGAATCTTCCTAATATTTTCAAACGGCGGTTTCTGAAGAACCGATGGCACCAGATTCAGATCCCACGGAGGCAGCAGTGTTTGAACCGGAGGGGCTACATGTCGAACCCTTTGCACAAATGTACTCACCAATGAGTCAAGGAATGAACAAGGGACGTTGACAGAAGACAGCCAAGGCTGATATCTGCCCCTTGACGTTGCTTAAGGCAAGTTTCTGATCCACTCCTCACTGTAAAAACAACAGGATCCTGGAAACTGTATGTGCACGGACGCCACCCCATCTCCTCACACATGGAGATGTAGGCCTTCCACGTACGATGATAAATCTTCCACGTCCTCAAAATAGTGGGAATTATGGATTCTGACAGCCCTCGGTCCTTCAGCACCTGGCTTTCAACAGCCATGCCGTTAAAACCAGCAACGGTAAAGCAGGATGAAGTATCGGACCTTGCGATAGAAGGTCCTCTTGCATCGCCAGCCACGAAGGAACATCCGCCACCAGTCATACTAGATCGGCGTAATAGATCGGCATACCAAGGACGCTGAGGCCAATCCGGGGCAATCAGAATCACCGAAATCGCCTCGGCCTCCACTCTGCGTAACAGGCGTTTTAGTGGGGGGAAGGCATAAATCAGTCGATAATGCCCCCATGGAGCTACCAACACATCTGAAGTGTCCGCCCAGGGGTCTCGTCCTGGACACAAATCTCTGCACCTTCCGATTGAGCCGAGAGGCCAAGAGATCACCAACACTGACTTTTGTAGGTTGAGTACCCAACCAAACTCCCAGAGAGTTTGCATGGCGATCACCACATCCTTCCTCAATTCTGAGGCGGAAGCTGCTCTCAGAAGTAGGTCGTCTAGGTAACCCACAATTGCGATCACACGTTGCCTTAACAATGCCAGAATTGGGGCTAACACCTTGGTGAAGATCTGAGGTGCTGACGCCAGACCAAAAGGGAGAGCCACAAATTGTTAGTGCTCTTCCCCGACTGCAAATCGCAGAAACCTCTGATGCTTGAGGCATATGGATACATGTAAGTATGCGTCCTTGATATCCAAGGACGCCAGGAAGTCCCTGATGGAGTCCTGAACCTTTGCACTTTCACAAAGTTGTAGAGGGCCTTGAGGTCCAGGATCGGACAGACCCCTTCCTTCTTGGGGATTACAAACAGATTGGAGTAGAATCACTGAAACCTTTCTAGCATTGGTACAGGTACTATCACCCCGCGCAGTAGCAGGTCCTGTACTACCCCAAACAAGGCCTCCCAACAAGCCGGAAGCAGATGAAGGTTGGAGGGAAAAAAAACTGAGTTAGACTTACCGGTGACGGTATTTCTAAGAGACTTTCAGGACAACCCCGGAGAGAGTGTAGCTCCACCTTCTTATCAGGAAACACATGCCCAGTTTAAAAACACCTCCTCTTCCTCCAAGGCTTCAGTTATTGTGGCCTTCCGACACTGGAAAACAAAGCACAGAAAGCACAACACCATGGTAGAACTTAATACATTTACTAAGCATAACCTAGGGAGGGAAGTAACGGTTGTCCTGAAAGGCTCTTAGAAATGCCGTCACTGGTAAGTCTAACTCAGTTTTTCTCAAATCGCCTTTAAGGACAACCCCGGAGAGGATAACCGAGAAACTTACCCTAGGGCGGGACTACTGCCTGCAGTACCTTCCTGCCGAAGGCCTGATCTGCCGCAGACAGTAGATCTAACCGGCAGTGCCGGAGAAATGTTGAATAACTGGACCAAGTGGCAGCCTTGCAGATTTGTTCAGGCGTTGCACCGGCCCTTTCAGCCCAGGAAACTGCCGTGGATCTAGTAAAGTGCGCGGCAATACCTGAGGGAGGTATTTCTCCTTTGCTTTATAAGCTTCTGTTATAGCCAGCTTAAGCCACCTACCCAGCGTACTCTTAGAAGCTTTCTCCCCCTTGTGTGATCCAGAAAATATCACAAAAAGGGCGTTTGATCTTCTAAAGTCTTTAGTCATCTTCAGAAACTGCAATAAGCATCTTCTCACATCCAATGTATGGAAAACTTCCTCTCCTGCATTAACTGGGGTTGCAGAGAATGTAGGTAACACTATTTCCTGCGATTGATGAAAAGCTGAGGATACTTTCGGTAGGAATGCTGGATCCGTCCTCAGTACTACTCTGTCCGGATAAACTCTAAGGAGGGGTTCTGTAATAGCTAGGGCTTGGAGCTCGCTGACCCTCCTGGCCGAGGTGATAGCCACCAAAAAGATTGTTTTTAAAACCACCTTCTGTAAAGAAGCTTCTTGTAAGGGTTCAAACGGTGCTCCTGAGAGACCCTACAAAACTGTTGACAAATCCCAACTGGGAAAGTCTTTAAGGGCTACTGGTCTACTTCGAGCGAGAGCCCTAAAAAATCTAGTCTCTTTAGATAAAGTCTTTTCAAAGACAACTGATAAGGCTGCCACCTGAGTCTTCAGGGTGCTGGCTGCTAGACCCTTCTCCATTCCTTCATGGAGAAACTCCAAGACGGACACCGTGCTCTTGACCTTGAGCTCTCTAGAACTACACCAGGAGTTGAACTTCTTCCAGACCTTCATGTAAATTGCCTGGGTAACTGCTTTCCTGCTAGATAGCAGGGTCTTTACTACTTTATCTGAGAGCCCTTTGGCTTTTAAGAGGTCCTCCTCAGAAACCAGGTGGTTAGCTGTAGAAGTTCCACTTCTGGATGATTTACTGTCCCCTGGGATAACAACACTTTTCTGGGTGGTAACCTCCATGGGGGCTTCGAGGCTAGGTTTCGAAGACCCGCGAACCAAGGTCTTTTTGGCCAAAAAGGAGTGACTAGTATTAAGTCTGTCCCTTCTTCCCTGAATTTCCTCAGCACTAGTGGGATTAGAGGAAAGGGGGGAAAGGCGTAGCACAGCTGGTAGTGCCAGGGGTGAGCAAACGCATCCAGCCCTATTGCTGCATCTCCTCGGTGAAGAGAAAATAATCTGTCCACCTTTGAGTTCTGCTGGCTGGCAAAAAGGTCTACCTGTGGAACCCCCCAAGCCTCGGAAATCATCAGGAACACCTCCTGATTCAGGCTCCATTCTGCCTCTAACAAATTCCGTCTGCTTAGGAGGTCTGCAAACAAATTCTGAGAGACCTTCAGATGCACCGCCGATAGTGAGGCCGTGTTCTGCTCTGCCCAAGCTAACAACAGATTGGCCAACTTCATCAAGCTCCTGCTCCTGGTTCCCCCTTGTTTCATTATGTAGGTAACCGCTGTTGTGTTGTCTGACAACACCTGGACATGGTGACCTCTCAAATTCTGCTGAAAGGCCACCAAACCCAGAAAGATCGCCTTCAACTCCCTCCAGTTGGATGATCTTTGAGCTTCCTGCTTGGACCAGACCCCCTGAGATGTTTGACCATCCAGGTGGGCCCCCCAGCCCCAGGCACTTGCGTCTGTTAGTCGCTTGTCCAAGGGAAAAGTCCACACCAGAACCCTTGAGAGGTTTGCCTGATCTCTCCACCACCAAAGAGCCCTTTCCGTCCTTGACGAGATCCTTAACTGCTTTTCCAAAGGATCCTGATAGGACCAGCTTGACAGAACCTCCCTCTGAAGGGGTCTGGAATGGAACCTGGCCCACTGAACAGCCGGGATTGCTGCCGTAAGCAGGCCCAGAACTGCCATAGCCGTCCTGACCGAGACTGCCTGGTTGCTCTGTATCTGCTGTACAGCTAGCTGCAACTTTCCTGCTTTTCCAGTGGCAGGAAAACTTTCTGGAGAATCGAGTTTATCGTATACCCCAGAAATTTCATTTCCTGTGAGGGGATCAGGTTTGACTTCTCTAGATTTAGAAGCCACCCCAGGCCCTCGAGGTGAGACTGGGCCATCTGGAGATTGACTAGGACCTGCTCCCTGGAGTCCGCAAAAAACAAAAGGTCATCCAGATAAGGGACGACTGAAATCCCCTTTAACTTCAGGGGCTCCAGAGCCTCTGACATAATCTTTGTAAAGACCCTGGGAGAGGACAAGAGTCCGAATGGCAGAGCCCTGAATTGGAGGTGCCACACTGAACTCCCCACATTCAACGCCAGGCGCAGGAACTGCTGCGATGCCTGATGAATGGGTATATGAAGGTAGGCATCTCTTAGATCCAGGGATGCCATGAAACATTCTGGGGTCAACAACTTTGTGATGGTAAAAATTGTATCCATCCTGAAATGCTTGTACCGAATAAACCCATTCAGAACTTTCAGATTCATTAAACGGTACTTCCCTGAGGGTTTTTTCACCAGAAAAATATGGGAGTAAAAACCCCTGCCCTGCCCTGCTGGTTTACTGGGACTTGAATTAGAACCTCTTGCTGCATCAGCTCCTGTAATAAAAGCTTCATTGCAGAGGCCTTCTCCTGATCCCTTGGCAACGTTGTCACGTACAACCTGCTCGGGGGTGGTTGTGAAAATTCCAACTTGTACCCCTGATCGACAACGCTCTTCACGAACAGATTTGGAGACAACCTATCCCATTGTTCGCGAAAAGCTGACAGTCTCCCCCCCACTGGGGAGAGACTGTCACTTGCTCTTGGGGGTCTGCTCTGGGGGAGATCTAAAGAGGACTCCACCCCTGCCTTTGCCCTTCTGCGAACCCCATCTGCTCTTGCAATCCTGGTCTTTTTTATGGGACTGCTGAAAAGCACAAAAATTCTTTATGGTAACCTGCTTTTTCTTAGCTGGAAAAGCCTTCTTTTTATCGGCCGTCCTATCCAGTACTGACTCTAAATCAGGGCCGAAGAGCAAGTCACCTGAGAAGGGCAGACCACACAGTTTGACCTTAGAGGCCGTGTCTCCAGACCATGTTTTCAGCCAAACTGCTCTCCTGGCTGAATTTACAAGAGCCGAGGACCTGGCGGCCAGTTTGACCGATTCTGCTGATGCATCTGCCATATATTTGACAGCATTCAGAATCAGTGGAAAGGACTCTAAGAGATCCTTGCGGGGTGTCCCCGCTTCAATATGGCTCTTCAGTTTCTCTACCCAGCATTCCAGGATCCTGGCCACTACCGTAGCTGCCATAGCTGGCTTCAGACTGACTGACGCAGCATCCCAAGACTTCTTGAGGATGGAGTCAGCTTTTTTGTCCATTGGGTCTTTAAGGATCCCCATATCCTCAAAGGCTAGATCCGTTTGTCTGGATACCTGCGAGAATGCTGCATCGACCCTGGGTTATTTGTTCCAAACCTCTGAGTCTTTATCTTCGAAGGGAAACCTTCTCTTGAGAGCCTTAGAGAAAAAAGGGGCTTTTTCTGGGTCCTTCCACTCCTTTCTCCCCGAATCTGAGAGGACCATGTGGACTGGAAAAACTCTCCGTTTTGTTTCGTCCAATGTCATGAATTGACAGCTGTACCCTTTCTTCTTGAATTTCTAGAGCTGTGTAGATTGCTTTCCTCCTCAGAATCCCTGAAGGAGATGAGAGTACTACCCCCTTCGTCTCCAGAATCCTCGGTCTCCACCTGTCTGGACGACGACGCCCTGGGGCTGGGCGGCAAGTTCTGAGGCTCGGTCTGTGCAGGAGGGTTTTGTATCAGGATGGACCTGACTGAACTCAAGGAGTTTGTCAGCTCTTTAACTGAAGAAAACAAGTCCTTATACTGCTGGGATGTTTCCTCTTCCACCAGCTCTCTGATACAAACTCTGCACATTGCCTTCTGCCACGAATCTCTGAGGGGGGTCTTGCAAGAAGGACATTTTCTCTGACCTGGTTTAGCTTTTCCTAGTGACTTTTCCTGAAACGACATGCAGGCTTAACTCACTAAAAGCTCTCAACTACCAGTTGCTTAACACCAAGCCAGTGCAGAGACCCACCACCAAACAGACCACTAGTGAGACCCCAGAACTAGGCTGCAAAAGGTCAGAGCGAAGTCACCTCTGACCTGCAGCGACAGGCCCCCAAGAGGGGGGAACAGACAAAGACATAGCCCAATAGTGAAGCAGAGGATGCCACTGCACCTTACATACCTGGGCTGGACCGGGGCTTGGGGCGCCTGTCTCCGCCATAGCTGTCTTACACTCCTCCATCGCTGAGTAAGGCAGCATATCACAAACAGCTCCGCCATTTTTTTAAATTTTCCCGGCTGCCGCGTCATCAGGGCCGGCCGGAAGCGGAAGCATGCGGGTATCTGACCCGCCCCATGATCCCTGCGTTCCAGTCGCTTGAACCACGGCACCACGCCCCCTCAGAGCGCCCGCGCGTCACCGTAAACGACGCTGTCACCGCCCGGGCCCAGACGCCGACAACGGAGCCACGCCGCTGACCCGCAGCGACCTCCGCCAGCGACAGAGCCCTCCCTGCGCTAGTCCAGCGGACACCGGGCACCCGACGCCAGCACTCCGAGGGTCCTTACTCCCCTGAGATGGCGGGACCAGGAGCTCCAGGAGTCCTCTCCCGCTGGAGATGCTGCTGGGGGCAAGATAAAAGACAACCAATACTTAAGGTAAGCCTTACTCCCCTGCAGAGAGTGTAGCTTTCCCCTGAATCAGGCACATGCTTCCTCCATGGAGGAAATACAATAACTGAAGCCATGGAGGAAGAGGAGGTGTTTTTAAAGTGGGCATGTGTTTCCTGATAAGAAGGTGGAGCTACACTCTCCCCGGGGTTGTCCTGAAAGGCGATTTGAGAAATCTGGTAGACAAGAAAAACTATCTAGTATCCAGATGAAACCTGTTGCTTTTCCAATTTACGGTACAACAACTTGATAAGTGCTCCTACTAGCACTTTTTCCTGCACTAACCTGGACACAGAGTCATCCTCACTGTCCGAACGGTCCTGGTCCGCATCCTCTGACACGTCAGAACAGGGGCTGCCTGTCACAGTGGGGCCCGAGTCTGAATCAGAGCTTTCTCCAGAAGATGGGGGTTAGGGGCCTCCACCCTGGCAACAAAGGACTCCAGGACCGCCGACAAAGCGTCTATAGGCAGCGCATTTTGTGCAGGCGAGTTGGTTGCAAAAGCAGGGATGTCTGGGGAATAAGCGCCAGCTTCTGGCACCATGCTGACCCTCACTCGCTTGTCACTACTCAGGGACTTATGGCAAGGTACACAAAATCCCACCCTCCTAGCTGCTGGCAGACTGAGGGCCCCCCCCCCCCCCCGCAGGACTCACCACCCTGACCGAGTACTGCGCTGTGCTGCCGCTGTCCGCTCTGCCCTGTGTCAGTCACAAGGTGTTCTGAGTAAAAAACACACTGCTCTGGAAGCAGTCACCAGAGCTAGAGGTAAACCACGCTGAGGCTACAAGAAAATGGCTGCCGGCCGTTCTAGCAAAAAAAAAAAAAAAACACACACTTCAGAGAAAATGGCCGCTGAACCTTCTAGGAAATGGCTGACAGTAATACACTGACTAAGGCTACAGAAAAACGGCCGCGGAATAAAGCGGTGGCCTCCCCTCATGGCAAACAGCCTGAACCACCTCACTGTGGCCAGAAACTGAAAGAAAGAGCGTACCCTGAAGCTAGCACAGCCCCCCCCCCCCCGCCAAGGCCGGAACCCCCCCCCCCCGGAGGACCCTCGGCCAGGAACATGCACCGCACCTCATGCATAGTCACACAGCGGCCCCAGCATGGGGAGGAGGGAATGAGGGACAGGGAGAGAAGAAAGGGGGAATGAGGCCCCTCAGTCGACCTCCCAGGGAATGTCCAGCTGCTCCATCCTGCTGAGGCAAGTGAAGCTGTACTTGCCCCTCTTGTCGGGACTGCTGGATGCATTCCACCACAGACCCATCACCCGAGCAGTACAGGGTGGCTGCCGGCCACGGCACACTGTGACACGGACAGCAGTAGCCTGGTCATATGTGCGCCCCGGAGCATATAGCTCACCGGCTGCCCCTGGACCAAAAAGGGGCACGTCGTGGCCGACCCAGCGCATAGCTAGGGTCTGCTCATGCTCGATGGCCAGGCTGGGGAGACTACAAGGATCTATATTATGCAGCCTGTCGCCCAGCTGTTGATTGTAGATCACAGGATCAAAATTGCAGAAAAAAAAAAGAAAAACTTCCCAGGACCAATGGTCACCTCAAGGAGCCAGGTCCTTCTCCTACACTAGGCAGGAAAAAAAATTGAGCTTCAGGAAGCAGAGTGAGGGGTTATAGCCAGTGGGACCTCCCCCTGGGCAGTGCTGTGCAGTTTTGCTGTTTTTACATGTTCTGCCTAGTCCTCTCCTGAAGGTGGCGATATAACCCTAAGGTCAAGATTTAAAGGAGCTGTGTCTGCCAATGAACAAAAGAGAAACACATTTTTAGTAGAGTGAGAAAGGCTAGAACTTCTCACAATGTTTTCAATGCCATCATGCTTTCCTGTCCTGATAAAAACCAATCCCCATTTCGTATACAAAGAACACAAGAACAAGAAATTGGGGAAAATCTCCACAATTGTGTCATGAACACCAGTCTTGTGATTCACATGACCCAGCCAGAAAATGACTGCTACAAAATACAGAGAAATATTTCACTATATCCACTTCCCTTTAGAATCCATAATGCAGAACCTGTGCAATCCTCTACATGAAACAAGATGGTTTTGATACAAACTGCTTTTTGCATGCAAAGTTTAATTTAATGCCAATTATGCAATATAAAAGTTACACTTCAATCAGTATTAACCTTTTTGCTGTCCGAGCCATTTTTTGCACACATTTAAAAAATAATTTTAGGCCTGAAAGATTAGAAAAACCTCCAAACATATATTTTCTAAAGACTAGAAAAATAATAAACAAATATGATTCAAACACACACCCTGAAGAGTTAAACTACATATATTTTATTCACTATAAAAGAGCAAAATTCCAAAAGCCACCACCAACAATATCCTATAATCCCTTATAAAAAAAACACACAAAGAAGCGGATATTAATTCTTCAATGGTCATTCAATTCCCTCAAAAATAAAACTGTATAGTGGGTGATACAATAATTCTCCTCTCATTAGAGAGGGAATTATTCATACAGTGGGTGACCCTCTCCCTCCCCCAATACAAGGCACCCCCATTATACACCTAGAAATATCCCAAGCCACCTAAGGAGAGATCTGGTCTGGATAATTCCTGAGGTGGACAGTGCGACTCCGTAACTACAGAAGTTAGTCACACTGTTCCCCTCTGAGATGATACAGCCACTATCACCAAAAGGTTAAAAATACATATGTCATTTCCAAAGTCGGTGCCATCATGTTGTCATGAAAAAGCATGCTGAGATAGTAATTCTTCCAAACTAAAAAAGGAGGGGAAAAAAAGAAAAGGGGAGAGAAAATGTGTATATACTAAATGTTCTCATCGTAGTAATGAAACATATCCTCAGATGCGCAGAAAGATAGGTGTCCACTGTTTATTTCTGATAACGGCATATCACTAGATAGATCAGGGGTGCCCAACCTTTTGAAGAGCGCGGGCCACTTAAGCGGCTTAATAACCAGTCGTGGGCCACAATGAGCAGATGACAGGTCCGCGTCCACTCTGCGTATGCAAAGCGGACGCAGACACAGCCCACGTTACTCTATGGGCCCTCTCATCTGATCAAATGGAAGGGGACAGAACCACTTCTGTTTTTTTTAGCCGATCGGCTTGGAAATAGGCAGGTGTAAAGGGACACAAGTCTGTTTGCATCTGCTGCTCCATAGAGGTGAATGGAACTCCCGATTGGGTCAGACAGATCATGTTAAAGAAGCCCAAGGCTACTTTTACACTGATAGTCTGCGGTCTACCCACTCGCACACCTGTGGCTTTCCTGCAGGTTTGCTGTACTTTGCCAGAGAATTCTATTATTTTCTGCAGGTGTGATGCACTTTCTGAAAGTGCACCAAACACACAGGTAAAACCAGAAGTCTATGGCTCAGTGCAGGTAAGCTGCAGGTGCACTGCACTACACCTGTGGATCAGTTTGAAAGCAGCCCAGTAACCAATGCAGAACAGATATGTCCATACATACACTGATTTTAGTAATAAACTTGCTTTCCCAGGCATGCATTTGATATCACTCCACCTATGACAGGAGCCGGTGCTATACAGGAAGTATTGGATTATACGGCTCTGCTCTGCAGCTGCTTGCTTTCTTTACCGCTGGCTTCATTCACAACACTAATGCTCTGGCATGGCAGGTAGGCAATCTGGGCTTGCCAAACCACCATCCCAGAGCAGGAGGTCGCGGGCCACATCAGAAGGCTCCGCAGGCCACTGGTTGGGCACCCCTGGGATAGAAGAATCCAGCCACTGGGTAAATTATATGGCTCATTGATACCTTCAATCCCAAACTCGTCATATGTATTGTGCTGATGGGAGCAATCTCACAAATGCCGTCCTAGTAACCGTATGCAAAGGTTCCTACAAATGCAGGTATATCCTCTAAGCAATTAATATCAATAGAGAGCACTCTCTCGGTTACTTACTGGGTATTGGTCCCACAGACTTTTCTCAGATGCGGGATAGGTTTGAATTTGTCCAATATATATATATATATATATATATATATATATATATATATATTATATTATATATACATACACACATATATACACATACATACACATATATAATTTTTTTTTTTTATATATATAGAATAAAATAGTGGTAGTTTAACCACTTAAGGACCGCCGTATTGCCATTGTACGTCATCGCAATGGCACAGGCAGGCACAAGCACGTACATGTACGTGCCTGCCTTCCAGCGGGTGGGGGGGGTCGGACCCCTTCCCGCTGGATACGGCAGTCCGGTTCACTGCAGGAGCGATCCGTGATGAGGGGATGGCCGTTGGCCACCCCCTCTCGATCGCTCCTGGCCAGTGAGAAGCTTCCTCCCACTGTGTATTGTATACAAAGGAAGGAGGAAGTGATGTCATTCTCCTCGGGGAGGTCTTTTTGACCGGACTACGAGGAGAAGACAGAAAGAAAGTGTGCACCAACACTACACTGACATGTAGGTACACACAGGCACACAAACCCCCCCCCCCCCCGATCGCCCCCCGCCCCCCAGTCACAGTGTCACTGATTGCAGTGATCATTTATTTACTGATCACTGCATTCAGTGTCAGTTGTAAAAGTAAAAACTGTCAGGGCAGTTAGTGTTAGGTCCAGGGTAGCCCCCTATCACCCCCCAATAAAGGTTTAACCCCCTGATTGCCCCTAGAGTTAACCCTTTCACCCCCTTTTGCCAGTGTCACCAAGCGATCATTTTTCTGATCGCTGCATTAGTGTCGCTAGGTAGCTAGTTATTTTTTTTAGGTTCACCGCCAGGTTTTTATAGCGCTAGGTACCTCGATATACTACCCAATATTGGTTTTAACCCCCTGATTGCCCCTAGTTAACCCTTTCACCCCCTTTTGCCAGTGTCACTAAGCGATCGTTTTTCTGATCGCTGCATTAGTGTCACTAGTGCCGCTAGGTAGCTAGTTATTTTTTTAGGTTCACCGCCAGGTTTTTATAGCGCTAGGTACCCCGATATACTACCCAATAATGGTTTTAACCCCCTGATTGCCCCTAGTTAACCCTTTCACACCCTTTTGCCAGTGTCATTAAGCAATCGTTTTTCTGATCGCTGCATTAGTGTCACTAGTGTCGTTAGGTAGCTAGTTATTTTTTTTTTAGGTTCACCGCCAGGTTTTTATAGCGTTAGGTACCCTCATATACTACCCAATAATGGTTTTAACCCCCTGATTGCCCCTAGTTAACCCTTTCACCAGCGATCACAGTATAAGTGTCACTGGTGACGCTGGTTAGCCAGTTAGTTATTTAGGTTCCCCGTCAGGTTTTTATATAGCGCTAGGGACCCCCATATACTACCTAATAAAAATTTGAACCCCCTGATTGCCCCTAGTTAACCCTTTCACCAGTGATCACCGTATAAGTGTTATGGGTGACTCTGGTTAGTTTGCTTTTTATAGCATCAGGGCACCCACCATTTATTACCCAATAAAGGTTTAGCCCCCTGATCACCCGGCGGGTGATATCAATTAGGTTTTAGGGTCAGGGTCTGCGTCGCCCCAGGCAGCGCTAGGTTAGTTCCAGTACCGCTAACACCCACACGCAAAGCATAAACCTCCCGTAGTGGTATAGAATCTGAACAGATCAATATCTGATCTGATCAGATCTATACTAGCATCCCCAGCAGTTTAGGGTTCCAAAAAAACGCATTGTTAGCGGGATCAGCCCAGATACCTGCTAGCACCTGCGTTTTGTCCCTCTGCCCAGCCCACCCAAGTGCAGTATCGATCGATCACTGTCACTTACAAAACACTAAACACATAACTGCAGCGATCGCAGAGTCAGGTCTGATCCCTGCGATCGCTAACAGTTTTTTTGGTAGCATTTTATATTTAAATCCGGAAGGCAGTGCTTGGTTTTCAGGGTCCCGTAAGTGGCTATGCTCCCAAAAAGTCCCCCACATGTGGTATCCCCGTACTCGGGAGAAGCCGCAGAATTTATTCTGGGGTGTCATTTGACTTATGCCCATAGCATGTGTGAGCAATATATCATTTAGTGACAACTTTGTGCAAAAAAAAAAAAAAAAAATTGTAAAATTCCTGCAACTTGTGGCAAAATATAAAATATTTCATGGACTCAACATGCCTCTCAGTAAATAGCTTGGGGTGTCTACTTTCCAAAATGGGGTCATTTGGGGGGGTTTTGTGTTATTTTGGCATTTTATGGTCTTCGAAACTGTGATAGGTAGTGAGGAGTGAAATCGAAAATTTGCACCCTTAGAAACCCTGAAGGCAGTGATTGGTTTTCGGGGTGCCGTACGCAGCTAGACTCCCAAAAAGTCCCACATATGTGGTATCCTCGTACTCAGGAGAAGCAGCAGAATATATTTTGGGGTGCATTTCCACATATAACTATGGCATGTGTGAGCAATATATCATTTAGTATCAACTTTTTGTAAACTTTTTTTTTTTTTGTGGCATTATTCAATCACTTGGGACAAAAAAAAAATATTCAATGGGCTCAACATGCCTCTCCACAACTTCCTTGGGGTGTCTACTTTCTAAAATGGGGTCATTTGGGGGGGTTTTGTGTTATTTTGCCATTTTATGGCCTTCGAAACTGTGATAGGTAGTGAGGAGTGAAATCAAAAATGTGCACCCTTAGAAATCCTGAAGGCAGTGATTGGTTTTCGGGGTGCCGTACGCAGCTAGACTCCCAAAAAGTCCCACATATGTGGTATCCCCGTACTCAGGAAAAGCAGCAGAATATATTTTGGGGTGCAATTCCACATATAACTATGGCATGTGTGAGCAATATATCATTTAGTGACAACTTTTTGTAAACTTTTTTTTTTTAAAGTTATTATTCAATCACTTGGGACAAAAAAATTTAAATATTCAATGGGCTCAACATGCCTCTCCACAACTTCCTTGGGGTGTCTACTTTCCAAAATGGGGTCATTTGGGGGGGTTTGTACTGCCCTGCCATTTTAGCACCTCAAGAAATGAGATAGGCAGTCGTAAATTAAAAGCTGTGTAAATTCCAGAAAATGTACTCTAGTTTGTAGACGCTATAACTTTTGCGCAAACCAATAAATATACGCTTATTGACATTTTTTTTACTAAAGACATGTGGCTGAATAAATTTTGCCCTAAATGTATGACTAAAATTGAGTTTATTCGATTTTTCTTATAACAAAAAGTAGAAAATATCATTTTTTCTCAAAATTTTAAGTCTTTTTCCATTTATATCGCAAAAAATAAAAATCGCAGAGGCAATCAAATACCATCAAAAGAAAGCTCTATTTGTGGGAAGAAAAGGACGCAAATTTCGTTTGGGTACAACATTGCATGACCGCACAATTACCAGTTAAAGCAGTGCAGTGCGAAATTGTAAAAAGACCTCTGGTCCTTAGGCTGTTTATTGGTCCGGGGCTGAAGTGGTTAAATTTTTTATGTCACACGATATTACCACAAAAGGTATAGGAAACTGAAAAGTTCAGTAAAAAATACACTAAAGTGAATTTTTGGGCAAACAAATGCAATAAACTACCCACATTTTTGGTAACAAAACGAGTAAATAGATTATCATCCTGTCAAACCTTATGTTTGCGTGTGGCTGTGAAATGGCGACAAACCTCAGTATCCTATATTTTCTACAGTAAAACCTTGGATTGCGAGCATAATTAATTTCAGAAACATGCTTGTAATCCAAAGCACTTGTATATCAAAGCGAATTTCCCATAAGAAATAATGGATTTGTTGTACAACCATTTATTCATAAATCCTTCAGTTTATAGTCCATATAAAAAGATTATAGCAATGTGGTTATGAAAGCATAAAATGTCCATCCACAAATGGCAGCCTCCACAAGGGGATTAGAAGCAAAATCCAGCAGGAGTTACAGAGTATAAAAGAGAAGAGAGGCACCTCTAAGTGTAGCAATATGGTTACATTTAATGAAGGTACAACATTTAGCAACTCATGTGTTTGATGATTAAAATAGGCACATGGCACCTCCGGGGTAAAGCTGTCCACATAGACCATCCCCCGCACCACCGCTGTCAGTCTGCAATCGTGACCAGGAAGACTACCCCAATCTGAAAGCCTGGCTTGAGCACAGAGCGCAGCGTGGAAGGGATGACGTTAATGGTGGTGAGTAGGACGGTCTATCTGGACAGCTTTACCCTGGGTGCCTGTATACTTAGATGTGCCTATTTTAATCATCAACCATGTGAGTTGCTAAATGTTGTAATTTCATTAACCACTTCCCTATCCACCCATAGTCATATGACCCTCACAGATGGGAGTTCCCATCCTGGGTGGACGTCATATGTCGTCCTCCCATTCCCGGCCGCCTAGGGGGCAAGTTCGCCCGCAGCGTCGCTCGGTACCCGGTGCGCGTGCCCGGCGTCCCGCGATGTCGCTTGGGCACCCGTGATTGCCCGGGAACACAGCAGGACCGTGGATCTGTGTATGTAAACACACAGATCCACGTCCTGTCAGTGGAGAGGAGACTGATGGTGTGTTCCCAGTACAGAGGAACACTGATCGGTCTCCTCCCCTTGTGAGTCTCCTCCCCCCCAGTTAGAATCACTCCCATAGGGAACATATTAACCCCTGCAGGGCCCCCTGGTGTTAACTCCTTCCCTGCCAGTCACATTTACACAGTAATCAGTGCATTTTATAGCACCGATCGCTGTGTAAATGTGAATTGTCCCAAAAATGTGTCAAAAGTGTCCGATATGTCCGTCACAATGTCGCAGTCACGAAGAAAATTGCAGATCGCCGCCATTACTAATAAAAAAAAATTTTAAAATTCCATAAATATATCCCGTTTTGTAGATGCTATAACTTTTGCGCAAACCAATCAATAATCGCTTATTGCGATTTTTTTTTTAACAAAAATATGTAGAAGAATACGTATCGGCCTAAACTGAGGGAAAAATTTTGATATTTTTTTTAAAAATAGGATATTTATTATAGCAAAAAGTAAAAAATAGTGTTTTTTTCAAAATTGTCGCTCTTCTTTTGTTTATAGCGCAAAAACTAAAAACCGCAGAGGCAATCCTCCAAAAGAAAGCTCTATTTGTGGGGAAAAAAATCACGTCAATTTTGTTTGGGTACCATGTCGCATGACCGCACAATTGTCATTTAGGCTGGGTTCACACTGCTGCGGGGGGAGATCCGGATGTGATTCGCACCGCAAATCACATCCGATCTCCATAGCGATGCGAGTACAGCCATACAGATAGTATGGCTGAATTCGCATCGCTCCCGCAGCAAACTCGCACGGGACCCTTTTTTTGGTCCGCAACAGAATCGGATCGCATGGGGGTTCACACCATGCGATCCGATTCCTGTGCGAGTCGGCAGATCGCACTGCGATATGCGGACGGATCTGGGGGTGTCATTAACATATCATTGACACTCCCAGCCGTCCGCATAGGGCAGTGTGAACTGCCGGCGGGAGGTGTGCGATGCGGTAAAACGCCGCGGATTCGCGGCGTTCCCGCATCGCAGCGGTGTGAACCCGGCCTTAAAGCGACACTGTGTTGAATAGCAAAAAGTGCTCTGGTAAGGAACGGGGTAAAATTGTCCGGGGCTGAAGTTGGTTAAATGTAACCATATTGCTACACTTAGAGACACCTCTCTTCTCTTTTATATTTGGTTGTGACATGAAGCTATTCTTATATCAAGACATCGCTTCTATATCAAGTCAAAATTTATTAAAAAATGTTACTTGTCTTGCAAAACACTCTGAAACCAAGGTTTTACTGTATAGGCAACGCTTCAAAAATAACCCTATAGCTCATCAGTGTAGCGTTACAGAGGAGGTCTGGTGCTAGAATTATTGCTCTCACCCCATCGTGTGCGATGATTGTAAGGTATATCGCAAGAATCAACTTTTCAAGTGTCCTATGTGATGATTTTTAGGTGACAGGTTCTCTTAACGAGACATGCAAGGTCTAAAAGACACATCTCAACTAAATGTTTTGCAATGCTTTCCAGGTCACAGCAAGAATGGGAGGAGAGCGGATGTCACACCTGTACATTCTTGGGCCCCCCTCACACCCATACGCACTCAGCCCCCTCCCCCACACACACCTGTACGCTCTGAGGCCCCCCCCCCACACCTGTATGCTCTCGGCCCCCCTCACACACCTGTACGATCTCAGCCCCCCCTCACACACCTGTACGATCTCAGCCCCCCTCACACACACACCTGTACGCTCTCAGCTCGCCACACTCTTGTACACTCTCAGGCCTCCCTCACACCTGTACGCTCTCAGCCCCCCCCCTCACACCTGTACGCTCTCAGCCAGCCCCCCCCCCCCACACCTGTATGCTCTCAGCACCCCCCACCTGTACGCTCTCAGCCCTCCCACCTGTACGCTCTCAGCCCTCCCACCTGTACGCTCTCAGCACCCCCCACCTGTACGCTCTCAGCACCCCCCACCTGTACGCTCTCAGCACCCCCCACCTGTACGCTCTCAGCCCTCCCACCTGTACGCTCTCAGCCCCCCTCACACACCTGTACGCTCTCAGCCCCCCTCACACACCTGTACGCTCTCAGCCCCCCTCACACACCTGTACGCTCTCAGCCCCCCTCACACACCTGTACGCTCTCAGCCCCCCTCACACACCTGTACGATCTCAGCCCCCCTCTCACACACACACCTGTACGCTCTCAGCACCCCCCACCTGTACGCTCTCAGCCCTCCCACCTGTACGCTCTCAGCCCCCCTCACACACCTGTACGCTCTCAGCCCCCCTCACACACCTGTACGCTCTCAGCCCCCCTCACACACCTGTACGCTCTCAGCCCCCCTCACACACCTGTACGATCTCAGCCCCCCTCTCACACACACACCTGTACGCTCTCAGCTCGCCACACACTTGTACACTCTCAGGCCCCCCCCCCACACCTGTACGCTCTCAGCCCCCCCCCACACCTGTACGCTCTCAGCCAGCCCCCCCCCCCACACCTGTATGCTCTCAGCACCCCCCACCTGTACGCTCTCAGCACCCCCCACCTGTACGCTCTCAGCACCCCCCACCTGTACGCTCTCAGCACCCCCCACCTGTACGCTCTCAGCACCCCCCACCTGTAAGCTCTCAGCACCCCCCACCTGTACGCTCTCAGCACCCCCAACCTGTACGCTCTCAGCCCTCCCACCTGTACGCTCTCAGCCCCCCTCACACACACACCTGTACGCTCTCAGCTCGCCACACACTTGTACACTCTCAGCCAGCCCCCCACACCTGTACGCTCTCAGCACCCCCCACCTGTACGCTCTCAGCCCTCCCACCTGTACGCTCTCAGCCCTCCCCCTCCCACCTGTACGCTCTCAGCCCTCCCCCTCACACCTGTACGCTCTCAGCCCTCCCCCTCACACCTGTACGCTCTCAGCCCTCCCCCTCACACCTGTACGCTCTCAGCCCTCCCCCTCACACCTGTACGCTCTCAGCCCTCCCCCTCACACCTGTACGCTCTCAGCCCTCCCCCTCACACCTGTACACTCTTAGCACCCCCCTTACACCTGCACACTCTCACACCTGTACGCGCTCTCAGCTCCACCTCATAACTGTACGCTCTCTCAGCCCCCCTTACACCTTTACGCTCTCTCAGCCCCCCCCCCCCCCCCCCACAATTCTCTATTGACTGGGTTTCCATGGAACTGGCTTCCACTACAGCATGCAGTGGCTTCTGCATAGGAGGGATGGAAATGGGAGTACAAACTAAACATCCTTTAACACAAAGAGTAACTTTGTGTTAGTTATCTCAACTAAATGTTTTGCAATGCTTTCCAGGTCACAGCAAGAATGGGAGGAGAGCGGATGTCACACCTGTACATTCTTGGGCCCCTCTCACACCCATACTGAGACTGCAAGGGAGCCATTTTGCATGCACTTTACAGGCACTATTTTTTAGCCCAAAAGCACCTGAAAAACTTCTGAAAATGCCCCAGTGTGAAAGGGGTCTAACTGTTAGATTTTATGAGATTAAGCGGAAAAATAAGCCTAACATTTCGGCCCAAAAAAAAACAGCATCATATATATCAGCCATCGGCCGCCACGATTTCTAAAAATCGGCATCGGCCAGATAAAAACCCATATCGGTCAACCTCTAATTTTGAATAGAGTCAGAGAAATGCTGCGAAAAGCTACCGCGTCTAAACATGCATTAAGGCCAATGCAAAAAGCTACTAAAAGTTTTTACAGCCGCTTTTTCCTGGCGTTGGTAGTGGCTTTGCAGCTCGTTTTTTCTAAAGCCCTGTGTGCATTAAGCCTTAACCACTTCAGCACCGGAAGATTTTCCCCCTTATTAACCAGGCCATTGTTTGCGATACGGCACTGCGTTGATTTAACTGACAATTGTGCGGTCATGCGACACTGTACCCAAACAAAATTGATGTCCTTTTTTCCCCCTACATTTTGCGCTATAAACACAAAAAACAAAAAGCGAAAATTTTGAAAAAATTTTTTTTTTACTCTTTGCTATAAATATTCTATTTTTTTTTTTTTTTTTACAAATTTCTTCATCAGTTTAGGCCATCATGTATTCTTCTACATATTTTTTTTTTTCTGGAAGAGACAGATCGTTGATCCTAATTACTAGAAACAGCAGATCTGTCTCTTCTCCCATGTCAGAACAGGGATTTGTGTGTTTACATACACAGATCACCATTCTGGCTCTTGTGCCGGCGATCTTCACAGCCACCGGCCGCGTGCCTGCTATAGCTCTTAAAGGAGCCAACGTACCAGTACGGAACGAGCTGATGTGCCAAAATATAATGATGGCGGCTGGACGGCAAGTGGTTAAACTGCTAGCATTAATAAAGAGAGAGGACAGTATATCATGCTTACTTGTATTAAACATATTTTTTACATTTCTTCAGTTACTTTATGGCCTAGGCAAATGTCATACATCCCAGGAGTCTTCAACTGAAGTTTTCTCATTTAGGCTCCATGCACACTGGGCTTAAAAAAAGTCAGTTCTCTTGGCTCCCATATACACCATCTTTTGTACAAAGTTTAGCCGAGTTTAGGAGAGTATTACATTTTTTTTCTACCAATTAGCTCCAATCAGAAATGCAAACCAGAAGGTTTTTTTTTTTCCTATCTCTAAACGTTGAGCTCAAAATATGCCTCTAATGGTCCTAATGTGCATGGGCACACGGATAACATTGACTAGCTTCAACAGGCAGAACACAAAACTCCTATAGAAGCAAAGTTTTTTTTATAAGCCAGTGTGCATGGAGATTTAAGCACACTCTCCTGCCTGAATGTCTGAGGTAAGGTCAGATGGATTACAGGGGGTAAATGTTACATGAATCATCTGCCTTTAGTCAAGACAGCCACAGCCAGAAATACTACCGGGTGTTTTTCAAAGTGATTTCTCAACAAAATAAAGAGTGGAGACATGGATGGATGAGGGAGTTTGAATATTAAAAATTAAATAGCATAGGGGCTATGGAGGATGAGGAATGGGAGGAGGTCCTAAATGCATGTATACAAAGGTCTCACCAAAAATCTCTGACCGCCTTACTTCACTTTATATTGCACACGGGGCATATCTCTTTTCAACACGTCTAGCACATTTTAGACCTGATCACGACCCTCAGTGTCCAGTGTTCCGTTGCCTCAGGTACATTTGGACACTTACTCTAGCAATCTTCACGAGTCGCAGGTAGTTCAGTTTCTACACGATCGCTTGGGATCTCCTGTATGCCTAGACCCTAAAATAGGCTTACTGGGAATATTCCCTGATCCAGATGTTAAGAAGTATTTAGCTACTTTCCTACATAAAATTCTATTTTCAGTGCCAAGAAGCTAGTGGCTATGTCACTGGATACAAGCTCAACCTCCCACCTTAGAAGATTGGATCATTGATATTAACACCCCTCCTCTTAAGAAATATATATGCTCATAGAGGCTGTCCTAATAAGTACAATAATGGGGTCGCTGGCTGAAAAAATTAGACACGTCTGTAAAGATCATGCATGTTTGGGCCTGTATTGTAATGGGGGTGTAGTTGTCCTAAAAAACAATAAACATAATCGTATTTGTCCATATCCACTATGTACCTTTTGAGAGAAGGGCCGAAAACTTTCAAATTTCTTATATTGAACTTTATTTTTTTCTATTATGTAGGGAACATGTGTTTGTTCTAGCTTTAACTGTGAGTATATATGCAATCTTTAGTGTCTTTAATGTCACCAGTGGGTTTCGGCCCCGGAAGATTTAGCTGCTCAATGACCAGGCCATTTTTTGCGATACGGCATTGCGCGGTCGTGCGATGCTGTACCCAAACAATTTTTTTTCTCCCACAAATAGAGCTTCCTTTTGGTGGTATTTGATCATCTCTGCAGTTTTTAATTTTTGTGCTGCTATAAACAAAAAAAGTGTAAATTTTGAAAAAAATAAACTAAAATTTTTTTTTTACTTTTTGCGATAATAAACATACCCAATTTTTTTTAGTTTTTTAAAAAAACATTTTTTTTCCTCAGTTTAGGCCAATATGTATACTTCTGCATATTTTTGGTAATAAAAATCGAAATAAGCGTCTATTAATTGGTTTGCGCAAAAGTTATAGCATCTACAAAATAGGGGATAGATTTATGGCATTTTTATAATTTTTTTTTTTTTTACTAGTAATAGTGGCGATCTGTGATTTTTATCGGGACTGCGACATTATGGCAGACACATAGGACACTTTTGACACATTTTGGGACAATTGACAATTATACAGCTATCGGTGCTATAAAAATGCACTGATTACTGTTTAAATGTCACTGCCAGGGAAGAGGTTAACACTAGAGGGCGATCAAGGGGTTAACTGTGTTCCCTTGTGTGTGTTCTAACTGTAGGGGGAGGGGACTGACTGTAGGAGATGACAGATCTTGGTTTCTAGCTATTAGGAACTCACGATCTGCCTTTCCTCACAGAACAGGTATTTGTGTGTTTATAGACACACGTCCCTGTTCTGCCTCTCGTGCCCATAATCACATGTGGCCGTCGCCCACGAGCATCGGCACCCTCGCAGTGCCTGCTATCCTGCTTAAAGGAGCTGATGTACAGCTATGACTTCTCCTGGGACTGTGCCGACCTGCCGCCGTATGATGGTGGCTGGTCAGCAAGTGGTTAAAAGGCTAAGTTCACCTTTGTTCACTTTTTTTATTATTATTCCAGCTCCCCTATGTACCAATATAGCATTCATGTACTTTTTTTGCAAAAATATCAACACTTTCCATAAAACATACAGACACTTAACTTACGGACCTCCATCCATGTTTACAGATGTATCTGTTGCTTCTGTCTTACTTCCTTACAGACTGTAGGTTATGACATAGGAAGGAGTTGACCAGCTGGCCTCATTAGCACATTGATCACCCTTCTCACCAAATACACAATATACAAATTAGATTGCATAGTGTATGGCCATCTTTATACAAGTACATAGGAGGGAGTGGACAGAAACACTCAGCTGTCAAGCCCCATTCACATCTCTGCATAGCAGGAACTCGCATTCCCACATGTTTTTTATTTAGCGAGGTGGGGAGGCGTTTTGGAGCATTTTTACTCATCACATATAGGGCAGCCATCCACCTGAATGGGCCATCCTATACACAGCAATCACCCCAAAGAAGCTTCAGAACTTGGCGTGGAGCTTGGTGTGTTTTTTAATGCCATTTTTGGTGCAGCGCATTTTTGATATGCAAGGAAACACACAGATGTGAATGAAGCCTTATTGTTCATAGTGGGAGCGAATGTTTTGTGGTTTGTTTTTCCTCTGACAAGCATAGGGTAGCCCGTTGCTCTCAATGGGCTGTGCCATACATTTTGGCATTTTGTGGGTTGCGTGATTTTTACTGTGCTTTTTGGAGTATTTGCCACTTCACATATGCCAAAAATAGGATTTTTGTACTCACCGTAAAATCCTGACACAGCTCCATTAGTCTTGACCGTAGGGCTATTACGCTACCTTAAGGAGAGGACTAGGCAGAACATGTAATACATGTGAAAAACAGAACTTTACATTTCCGCCCAGGGGGAGGTCCCTCTGGTAATAATCCCACAGCCTGCCTCCTGCAGCTCAGGACGTCAACAAGCAGTATAGCATAAATCAATAGGAGAGGAGGGTGCTGTGTCATTCAGTGAACTTCAGAGAAAAGGATTTTTTATGGTGGGTACAAAAATCCTATTTTCTCTTTCGTTCACTCACTGACACAGCTTCATTAGTCTTGACCGTAGGGACGTCCCCAAGCAGTGTCATAACGAGGTGTGGGAACAGCACAAAAACTTTACCCGCAACCAAAAGTGCTCCCTAACAGGGGAGTCACCATCTTACTAGCCGCATCAGAACTTGCGGTCAACAAATGCAACAGTGGATTAATACTCAAAGTAACTGTATTTTTAAAACAGAGGAAAGAGTGCAGAATTGCAACATTACACGACTGCCTGCAAAACTTTGCGGCCAAAGCAGGCATCAGGCGATGCGCTTACATCCACTTTGTAGAATTTGGTAAAAGTGTGAACAGATGACCAAGTCGCCACCTTAAACACTTGTGCGACTGATGCTTGATGTCGGAAAGCCCAAGAGGTTCCAATTGCCCTGGTGGAATGGGGCGCGACAGGAAAGGGGGCCCCTGCCCCTTCAAGGCGTAGGCCTGTATCACAATCTGTCTGATCCACCTAGAAATGGTGGCTGACGAGACCGCCATAACTTTTTTCGGAACCAGCTACCAAAACGAACAGAGAGTCTGACTTCCGGAAGGGAGCCGTGGCAGACAAATACACCCTTAGGGCCTGGACCACGTCCAGGGAATACAGGGCTACCTCCTCAGGATGTGTCGGTTTAGGACACAGAGATGGTAACACAATGTCTTTATTGATGTGAAACACCAAAACCACCTTCGGCAGAAAAGAAGGTTGCGGACGCAAACACCACCTTATCCTTATGAATAACCAGATAGGGTGACTTGCAAGACAAGGCCGCCAGTTCCGAAACCTTCCTGGCAGATGTAATAGCCACTAGGAAGACCACTTTCTGAAAAAGTCAACAAGGCGATTTCCCTGATGTTCTCAAACGTCGGTTTCTGAAGCGCCAATAGCACCAGGTAATATCCCGAGGGAGGAAATGTGGACACACCAGAGGAACTGCATGCCGAACCCCTTGAATAAAAGTGCTCACTAGAGAGTGAGATGCTAGGGGTCGCTGAAAAAAAGACAGCCAAGGCTGAAATTTGTCCTTTAAGGGTGCTTAAATCCAATTTCTGGTCTACTCCTCGCTGTAAAAACAGCAGGATCCTGGATATGAAATAGGAGCGCAGACGCCATCCTTTCTCGTCACACATGCAGATGTAGGCCTTCCAGGTACGATGATGTATCTTCCGAGAAGATGATTTCCGTGCGCGCAACATAGTTGAAATTACTGAGTCCAAAAGGCCCCGGTTCCTTAACACCTGGCTCTCAATAGCCATGCTGTTAAAACCAGCAATGGTAAAGCAGGATGGAGAATCGGACCTTGAGGCAGAAGGTCCTCTCGTAACAGCAGTCACCAGGGGGCGTCCTCCACCAGACGCACTAGGTCTGCCTACCAGGGATGCTGGGGCCAATCTGGGGCAATCAGTATTACTGGAATCCCCTTGGCCTCCACTCTGCGGAGCAGACGTGGTAACAGTTTTAGCGGAGGAAAGGCATAGATCAACTGGTATTGACCCCATGGAGACACCAGCGCTTCTGACGTGTCTGCCCAAGGATCTCTTGTCCTGAACACGAATTTCGGCACCTTTCTGATTGAGATGGGATGCCAGAAAATCCACGACTGCAGTACCCCATTGCAGGCACAGTAGCCTGAACACCTCCGTATGCAATGCCCATTCTCCTGGGTCCAGCATCTGGTGACTAAGGTAGTCCGGCTGCCAGTTCTCCACTCCCGGGATGTAAATGGCCGATAGGGCCAGTACCTGTCGCTCTGCCCACTGAAGGATGTGAGCGACCTCCCGTGCAGCGGTCAAGCTTCTTGTTCCTCCTTGGTGATCGACATATGCCACCGCCATGGCATTGTCTGACTGGATCCTGATCGGACACCCTCGAAGTCTTCTCGACCGTGTGGAGAGGCATAGCCTGATCGCTCGCAGCTTGAGCATATTGATCGGCAACGTGGATTCCTCCTCCGACCAGAGGCCCTGGATTGACTGAACTCCCATTACTCCACCCCAGCCGGTTAGGCTGGCATCCGTCGTGATCACTGTCCAATTCAGAGGTAAGAACGACTTCCCGGACCAAAGTGCGTGTACCTCAGCCACTAGAGCAGGGAGTCCCTGACTGACTGGCTCACCTGAATCTGCCGATCCAGGGATATTGGAGATCTGTCCCATTTCGTCAAGATCTCCTTCTGCAAGACTCTGGTGTGAAACTGGGCATATGGTACTGCCTCGAAGGAGGCCACCATGAGTCCCAGGACTCGCATGCAGAAGCGTAGAGACGACCACCTGTGGTTCATCAGCTGTTTTACCGCGGCCCTAAGAGTCTGCAGCTTGTCTGAAGGGAAAAAAACTCTTGCTTCCATGGAGTCCAGCAGTAAGCCTAGGTACTCCAAATGCTGAGTCGAAACGATCATCGACTTTTTTAGGTTCAATTGTCACCCAAATTCCTGCAGGGTCTGCATGATGATTGCCACATCCTCTTCTAATTCTGAGGCGGAAGATGCTCTCAGGAGGAGATCAACTAGGTACCCAAGATCGCGATCCCACGTTGCCGCAGCAACACCAAAACAGGAGCCAATACCTTGGTAAAGACTCGGGGGGCTGATGCCAAGTCAAAAGGGAGAGCCACAAACTGATAGTGGGCTTCCCCAACTGCAAAATCGCAGAAACTTCTGATGCCGAAGGCATATGGGTATGTGCAGGTACGCATCCTGGATGTCCAAAGACACCAAGGAGTCCCCTAGATGGAGTGCAGTGACTACTGAGCGAACTAATTCCATTCTGAACCTCTGTACTTTTACAAAGTAATTGACGGCTTTTAGGTCCAAAATTGGACGTACCCCTTCCTTTTTAGGGACTACAAACAGATTCAAGTAGAACTCCTGGAACCTTTCGGGCTCCGGAACTGGTACTATGACCCCGCAACTTAGCAGGTCCCTTACCGCCCCCATTAGTGCTGGAGTATGGGTATGCTGGAGGGGAAGAATCTGTTTGGTGGCCAAGAGAGAACTATCTTGTAGCCAGAGGAAATGAGATCGCAGACCCATTGGTCGGACAGCCGAGAGGTCCACCGGGCTTCAAATTCCCAAAGGCGACCCCCCCACCTGTGTTGCGGGCGGGGGCAAACCTGCATGCGGTAGCACGTTTGCTCGCAGGCTTGTTAGGCTTGCGGTTCCAAGGACGTTTTTGTCCTTCAGAGGTCGTCCTGTCGGGTTGGGGATATTTGACCAATGCTCCGGGCGGAAGAAAAAGCCATTTGTGAGCAGAAAATGAGGGCCCTTACCTATGGCGTGGCTCCTTAGCCTTCCTGGCCTGTGGGAGTAGAGTACTCTCACCAGCTGTGGCATTCTTAATAATGTCATCCAACGAGGCTCCAAAGAGCCGCTCGCCAAGGAAGGGTAAATCTGACGGGGCTTTTTTTTTTTTTTTTTAGATGCCTGGTCAGCTGACCAGCATTTTAGCCAAATCAGGACCACTGCTGACACTGAAGCCCTGGATAACAGAGGGAGGGTATCCAGGGCCTTGTCACAAACATACTTAAGGCCTTGCAATAACTGGTCTGCTAGACTAACGCAGACAGGGGAAGCCTGTTCCCCCAATTCACTCATTAAGTGTCTGTGACAAGTGCAGATGCCAGTACTGTTCGCATTGCTGATGCCACAACCGTAAACAAGGAACAGGCCACTTCTCCGGCCTTCCTGTCCTGTGGGATCCTTAAAAGCAGGGGTCCCCTGTACCAGGATCGTGGCTACTTTGTTTAACCTGGATACTAGGGGGTCCATGACCAGAGGAGCCAACCATTTTTTAAGAAGGCTTTCCTCAAATGGGTAAAGGAACCGCCATGTATTTGGGGGCCGAAAAGGCCAGTTGCGGTCAAACCCCTTGTATATGAACTTATCGAAATAACTCCGATACAGAAACACCTTGGGTGTACGGGCTGGCTTACGGGACCCAAAAGGGACCACTACATTAGCAGGGGGATCTGCTGTCTCCTGCATTTTCAGGGTATCACGCACAGCTGTGATAAGTGCTCCAACAAGCGATTTGTCGTGCACGGACCCGGACGGGTACTCATCCTCACTGTCTGATCGGTCCTGGTCAGCATCACCTGAAATGACAGAGCAGGGGTCACTAGCCTCAGCGGGGCCAGAGTCTGCGTCAGAGCTCTCCCCGGGGGGCGGGGGCTGCTTTTTACCACCTTTGCGTCCACACACAGCCTCCATCTTGGCAATGAACATGTTAAGGACCGCCAACAAAGCGTCCAGAGGCACTGCACTGTCTGCAGGCGAAACAGTTGCAGTTGCCTGGATTTTGGGGGAAGAAATACCAGTTTATGAAGCCACGCTGACCCTACCCTGTCTGCCACCTGTTGGGGACTTAGGACAGTGATGGTCCCACCCTCCTAACTGCTGTAGGGTGAAGGGCCCCCACCGCAGGACTCAGCACCCTGACCGAGTTCTGCGCTGTCCAGCTAGGTGTGCCTGTGTCCTGTGTCAGCTCCCAGGTGCTTGTGAGAGAAAACCGTGCTGTGCTGAGCCTCAGGGATCAGAACTGGGCATGAAAAACGTGTTGGGCTACAACAAAATGGCCACCGAGCGTCCAGTATAAAGGACATAATCACAGGGAAAATGACCACCGAACTACAAAAAAATGATTCCTGACCATGCTTCTCCCTGGTTACACCAAAAATGGCTTCCGAGCACTGTACACAGAGAGGGACAGTGAAAAACAGGCAGAGAAATGGCGGCAAACACCGCTACAGTGATCAGCAGATACAGACCTCCACACACCCAGGGGAGACACAACAGACATCCAGGGCACAGCCTCCCAGCGCAGCTCCCCACCCAAGGTGAGAGCCTCCCCAGGGGGCCCCTGTCTATGTGGCACACACACCGCTCAGCAGCCCATGCAGCATCCCCCACAGGGGGGGAGGGAAGATAGGGACAGGGAGAGAAGAGAGGGAGGAGAGGGACCCCCAAATCGACCTCCCAGGGAATGCCCAGCTGCTCAGCCCCACGAGGCCGGGAGAGCTGTACTTGCCAGTCCTGACGAGCTGGGGAACATTTCATCACAGACCCACTCTCCAATCAGTACGGGGTGGCTGCTGGCCCATCACACTGACGCAGACATCAGTAGCCCGGTCATATGTGTGCCCCGGAGCATTACGCTCAGCAGCCGCCTCTGGAGCTGGGGGGCATGTCATGGCCGACCCAGCATGGAGCTCTGGTCTGCACACGCTCGCTGGCCAGGCTGGAGAGACTACAAGCATAAGGGTATCCAGCCTGTCACCCAGCCGGCTGTTGATAGTAGATCACAGGATCTAAATCTTGCGCAAAAAGGAAACTTCTGCAGAAAAATCCACGGACCGATGGGCCCGCAGGGTTCCTAGGTCCTTCTCCTTCACTAGGCAGAAAAAAATCTGAGGCTGCAGGAGGCAGGATAGGGGGTTGTTACCTAAGGGACCACCCATTGGGCGGAACTAGAAAGTTCTGGTTTTGTTGTACATGTTAACATGTTCTGCCTAGTCCTCTCCTGAAGGTGGTGTAACAACCTGATGGTCTAAGAAAGGAGCTATGTCAGTCCGTGAACGTAAGAGAAATACCTGAGAATAGCCATTGAGGAATCAATGAGTGGTGATTGCAAAATGTAAGTAGCCGATTCTAGCTTAAAAAAAAAAAAAAAAATGATTATTTTTTTTTTTAAACATCCCTATTTTTTAATGACACACAATGTTATATTAATTGTGTTTAAAACATACTGACTTAATCATTAAAATTATCCATATAGTGCATTAGATTAAAAGGAGTAATAGGAAGAGGCGGTTATGGTGCTGATTGCGCATGCACACCGTGGATGGAGGCAGCGCGCACTCGACTCGGGGGCCCTCCATGGCTGATTCTAACCTCCTCTCTCTACAACGCTGTCAGCTGTTACTACCAGCTGTGACAGTTGATTGGAGAGAGAGAGCTATATAATAGTATTCAGAGAGTAAGCCCGACATCCACTGAATTGTGCTGTTGGATGCCGGTCTGAGCTGTCAAAACTTCAGAAACGTTTTCTTGTAAAGGTAAGAAAGTGCTAAAGGACAGTTTCTTGCTTTTAAATGGGCTACAACCACTCATATTTTGTGCTATCTTTTGCAAGGATACAAGCTATATTTGAAAGGTATTAAACCCCCTTCCTTTTTTGAATATAAATAGTAAACAATTCAATATGAGACCGTTGCTAATATATAGAAGTAGGATAAGTTAGGTTCAGTTAATATCAGCACCAGAACCTCCTCTTCCCATTATTGCTCCTTTTAATCTAACGCACTATATGGATAATTTAATGATTAAGTCAGTTTATTTAAATGTTATAAATACAATTGAAATGAATATAATATTGTGTGTCATTAAAAACTAGTGATATTTAAAAAAAAAAAAAAAATTTATCATTATTTTATTATTTTTTTTAGCTACGATCAGCTACTTACATTTTGCAATCATCACTCATTGATTCCTCAACGGCTATTCTCAGGTATTTTTTAGTGCCTCTATATGAGATCAACACCTAAGTTTTGCCCTTAAAATACATTTTTACTCATAAGAAAGAATATAGCATTTTGTTATACTTTCATCCTTTTACAGGATCTGCCAACTGGCCCCAGTTAATCCTCAGAGTATACCCTGCCGTTGCACCCTCTCTTCCTTTTTTGGGGGGAGGGGAGGTGTAAGGGAAGTTTTGCTAACAGACGTGCACCTGCACACAAGCACGGCACACAGGTGTGTATCGGCGCATACACGAGCCCGCACAGACGCGAGCACACATATGTGCACCAATGCACACACAGATGTGCGCCAATGCTCGCACACAGATGCGCACCAATACGCACATGCACACGTCTGAGCGCCAAGAAGTGTATTTAAACAGAACACTGACACATGAGCCTTGCTGAGTGGTCTTTCTGCTAGTACCTGTTACCTGTATCTGATCTTGTTTCAGCGTTCCTGTGTTTGACCCGGCTTGTACCTGAACCTTCCCGTTGACTTCTGCCTGTCTTCCTGTGACCCCAGCTTGCATTTGACCTTGTTCCTGCTTCATGCTCCTGTACTATGCTGCCCAACTGTGTACCAACCCCGGCCTGTATCTTGTCTTTGATTCCATCTCACGTTCTGTTACCTGCTCTACTCGGCTGTTGATGACCTCCTGGCTTATGTTCCGACCATGACTCTGCCTGCTGATCCAGCAATACGGAGTTCCAGTCTTTCACAATAACTACACTAAAAGCTTTTTGGAATCGAGAACTTATCTGGCAGACTTACCCTTTCGGTATTGTTTTTAATTAGAATAATACGGAATGCTAACTCAGCAACCCATTATGAACACATAAGTGTAGAATTTGAACATTGGTCATGGATTACTGCATTTATATGTGATATCATAGATGCTTATCTTGTTTTTGTTTTGTTTTTTAATATCTCTCTAGAATATAAATTTCTCTTGCCCATTTTAACCCCTAAGGAAGGAGATACGCACACTCCGAAACGTGTTGGGTGCAAGAGTATTTTGTATGTATATTGACGTTATACGCTATAGATGCATTCCGGATGTTACATGTTATGTGATTAACATGTTTTTATGTATATATCTAATAAACTATATTTGTATTATGATACCATTTCACTTTCTATGTGCCTCAAAAGTCCACCACTAGGGGGTTTTCTGCTTTTTTATCTTCAATATTGGATGTGGCACTAATAAAAGCATTAAGTTGCCGTTGTACAAAAAATTCCCATGTTCTATATAGAACTGCACCACTCACTATATCCAGTCACACTGATAAAAACATTCTGCAGTTAGCAATAATGTTATTGTAAAAAAAACAGACAGAGCACTCTAAACACCACCACCCCAGACCATCAGTCTCCCTTCTCCAGATGAATGTAGCGCATATAACTCCCGATAAAGATGTCTTCTTGGTATTGGAACCTCCAAATTGCCTGATTATTAGTGTCATATAGCCATATAAAGATATTAGCATAGTTCTCTCCACAACGGGAAATAAGTTGATACAATAAGGAGGAAATAATGTAGCTTATTTTCTTGAACGTGGGAGCAAACAGCCACACCAGCCCCTTTTTGAAATGCCAGTCATTAAAGACAAATAGTGCTGCAAGTTCAGAGACTTAGATTATTCCAGTTCCCTTTGATTAACCACTTAAGCCCCGGACCATTTTGCAGCTAAAAGACCAGGCCCCTTTTTGCGATTCGGCACTGCGTTGTTTTAACTGACAATTGAGCGGTCATGCGATGTGGCTCCCAAACAAAATTGGCGTTCTTTTTTCCCACAAATAGAGCTCTTTTATTTTTTGCACTATAAACAAAAACAGAGCAACAATTTTGAAACAAAATGCTATTTTTTACTTTTTGCTATAATAAATATCCCCAAAATATATATAAAAAAAACTATTTTTTTCTAAGTTTAGGCCGATACGTATTCTTCTACATATTTTTGGTCAAAAAAAATAAATCGCAATAACGTTTGTTGATTGGTTTGTGCAAAAGTTATAGCGTTTACGAAATAGGGGATAGTTTTATGGCATTTATATTAATTTTTTTTTTATACTAGTAATGAGCTAGTTTTTTTACTAGTAAATCAGCGATTTTTTTTGGTGACTGACATTATGGCGGACACGTCAGACAATTTTGACACATTTTAGGGACCATTGGCATTAATACAGCGATCCGTGCGCTTAAAAATGCATTGATTACTGTAAAAATGTCACTGGCAGTAAAGGGGTTAACACTAGGGGGCAGTGTAGGGGTTAAGTGTGACCTAATGTGTGTTTTTTTTAACTGTAGGGGGGCGTGGCTTGGTGTGTGACGTCACTGATTGTCTTTCCCTATGACAGGGAACAGACGATCGGTGACAGGCTCACTAGGAAGCACAGGGAGAGGTTTTTTTATACTTACCGCTCCCCGTTCTTCAGCTCTGTGACCTGATCACAGGACACCGGCGGCGATCGGGTCCGCGGGTCCCATGGCCACGGTCACGGAGCTCAGGACCGGGTCACGAGTGCAGCCGTGCCATTCTGCTGACGTATATCGGCGTGAGGCAGACCTTAAGTGGTTAAGCATATATTTCACATGAATTGCCACATAATGAATCCAGTATATTAGCCAGGGGCTCTTCGTTTCTGAGTGTGACTAGGCAGTAGTCAAGACCAACAGCGTGCATAAAGAGTTATATGACAGCTGTTCCAGACATCATCTGACAAGTCATGTGACCGAATATTCCCAAGAAGCATCTCTGGAACATGCACCTGAGACTTGAACAGCCGGCGGCCATTACCAACATGCAATCTAGAGCTATCACAGTTCATGCCAAATGGCCTCCACATGGAGAGACCATAGAAGCAGAAACTTACCTTGGCTGGGTGGTGATCGATACAACCGGTAAGAGCCCTGATGGGTAGCTTCGTCTGAACCCCTCGTCTTTACTCATCTGTTTCTTTTGTGGACAGTGGAGGTCTATGTGACTTGTGAGATTTGTGAGGCACATATAACTCTTTATGCACGCTGTTGGCCTTGACTACTGCCTAGTCACAATCAGAAACGGAGATCCCTGGCTAATATACTGGATCCATTATGTGGCAATTCATGTGAAATATATGCTTAATCAAAGGGGACTATAATGATTTGTACAGGGACAAAATGATATCTCTCTCTCTGGAGTCTATACCTCTTAATACAAGAAAGGATTTTTCTCGCTTTGGAAACCACAGCTTGGCATTGCACGCTATTAATAAGCTTATGATCTACCAGAACATCCAGATCCTTCTCCACCATTGATTCCCAAAGTTTTACTCCCCCTAGTATGTATGATGGATGCTTATTCTTAGCACCCAAGTGCATAACTTTACATTTATCAACATTACACATAATTTGCATAAAACATAATTCTGTGTCAAAGGCTTTTGCAATGTCCAGGTATACCATGTCCACAGCCACGCCTCTGCCCTAGGTATTGCTCACCTTCTCATAAAAAGTAATCAGGTTTGTCTGACAACTTCCGTCTTTCATCAATCCATTCTTACTTTTGCTTAAAATATTTTGTTTTCTAGCACAAACTCATCTATGTGGTCTTTTATTAAACTCTCAAGTATCTTCTCAGCTACAGAAGTTAAACTAACATGTCTATATAGTTACTTGTTAAAGAATTTGACCCCTTTTTAAATATAGGCACCACATGCAGTCCCTAAAAATAACAGTGGCTTTGAAATGACAGAGCTCAATTCTTTTAGGATCCATGGGTGGATGCCATCTGGTCCAGGTGCTTTATTCATCTTTATTCTGTCTAAATATTTCTGGAACTTATCACTTTTTTGCCATTGTGGATCATTTGGGGCTGTGCCAATACCACCTCCATTATGGACATGCACTCCCCCATTCTCCTTTGTATACACAGAGCTGAAAAAGGTATTTATATATAAATAAATAAACAATAAATAATTTTGCCTTCTCTTTGTCCCCAGTCACCCGCTAGATTAATTTGCAAAGGCTCTACATGCTCAGACATGACCTTTTTACCATTAACCGATTAAGTCCCAGAAGATTTAACCCCTTTCCTGACCAGAGCACTTTTTGCGCCTCGGCACTGCTTTAACTAGTTGCTGACCACCAGCCGTCCAATGACGGCCAGGCGGCGCACCTATTGTGGCGGGAGGCCGTCATATGACGGCCTCCCGTTTAACAAGGGGATGCGCGCGATCGTGCGCGCGCACCCCTGTTTCTTCGGTGGTGGCGTGTCACGGAGACACCGCTCGCCACCGAAGGGGGTGAACAGCCATTGGTTATGGCTGTTTACCACGTGATCGGCCGTGATGAAGTCAAGGGCGATCACAGATGGTCACACCCCGACTGTGCACGGCGCATTCGCGCAATCGTGAGCGCGCTGCGCGTGCACGTCGGTGGCGGCGTGTTCCCCGGGAACACTGCTCGTCACCGACGCTGGTAAAAAGCCATTGGCCGGCTGTTTACCCACATGATCGGCTGTGATCCTTTCACAGCCGATCACTAAAATGTAAACAAAACGCGGTAACGAGATGTTACCGGGTTCTCCTCCTCACACACCGATCGCGTGTGAGGAGGAGATTGCGGTAACATCTCGTTACCACCCACAGTACACATCAAGCACACCGATTGCCCCCCCCCCAATAAAGAGGACCTTTCAATCACAGTCCATCAGAGTACCTGTCACAGTCCATCAGAGTATTTGAGTACCTGTCACAGCCCATCAGAGTACCCGAGTACCTGTCACAGCCCATCAGAGTACCCGAGTACCTGTCGCAGCCCATCAGAGTACCCGAGTACCTGTCACAGCCCATCAGAGTACCCGAGTACCTGTCGCAGCCCATCAGAGTACCCGAGTACCTGTCACAGCCCATCAGAGTACCCGAGTACCTGTCACAGCCCATCAGAGTACCCGAGTACCTGTCACAGCCCATCAGAGTACCCGAGTACCTGTCCCAGTCCATCAGAGTACCCGAGTACCTGTCCCAGTCCATCTGAGTACCCGAGTACCTGTCCCAGTCCATCAGAGTACCCGAGTACCTGTCCCAGTCCATCAGAGTACACGAGTACCTGTCACAGCCCATCAGAGTACCCGAGTACCTGTCCCAGTCCATCTGAGTACCCGAGTACCTGTCCCAGTCCATCTGAGTACCCGAATACCTGCCCCAGTCCATCTGAGTACCCGAGTACCTGCCCCAGTCCATCTGAGTACCCGAGTACCTGTCCCAGCCCATCAGCGTACCCGAGTACCTGTCACGGCCCATCAGAGTACCCGAGTACCTGTCCCAGTTCATCAGAGTACCCGAGTACCTGTCCCAGTCCATCTGAGTACCCGAGTACCTGTCCCAGTCCATCTGAGTACCCGAGTACCTGTCCCAGTCCATCTGAGTACCCGAGTACCTGTCCCAGCCCATCAGCGTACCCGAGTACCTGTCACAGCCCATCAGAGTACCCGAGTACCTGTCCCAGTTCATCAGAGTACCCGAGTACCTGTCCCAGCCCATCAGAGTACCCGAGTACCTGTCCCAGCCCATCAGAGTACCCGAGTACCTGTCCCAGCCCATCAGAGTACCCGAGTACCTGTCACGGTCCATCAGGGTACCTGCGTACCTGTCACGGTCTATCAGGGTACCCGAGTACCTGTCACAGTCCATCAGAGTACCCGAGTACCTGTCACAGCCCATCAAAGTACCCAAGTACCTGTCACAGCCCATCAAAGTGCCCAAGTACCTGTCACAGCCCATCAAAGTACCCGAGTACCTGTCACAGCCCATCAAAGTACCCAAGTACCTGTCACAGCCCATCAAAGTGCCCAAGTACCTGTCACAGCCCATCAAAGTACCCGAGTACCTGTCACAGCCCATCAAAGTACCCGAGTACCTGTCACAGCCCATCAAAGTACCCGAATACCTGTCACAGCCCATCAAAGTACCCGAGTACCTGTCACAGCCCATCAAAGTACCCGAGTACCTGTCACAGCCCATCAAAGTACCCGAATACCTGTCACAGCCCATCAAAGTACCCGAGTACCTGTCACAGCCCATCAAAGTACCCGAGTAGCTGTCACGGTTCATCCGAGTACCCGAGTAGCTGTCACAGCCCATCAAAGTACCCGAGTACCTGTCACGGTTCATCCGAGTACTTGTCACAGCCCATCTGAGTACCCGAGTACCTGTCCCAGCCCATCTGAGTACCCGAGTACCTGTGCCAGTCCATCCGAGTACCCGAGTACCTGTGCCAGTCCATCCGAGTACCCGAGTACCTGTGCCAGTCCATCCGAGTACCCGAGTACCTGTGCCAGTCCATCCGAGTACCCGAGTACCTGTGCCAGTCCATCTGAGTACCCGAGTATCTGTCACAGCTCATCTGAGTACCTGTCACCAGGCAATAAGAGTACCCGAGTACTTGTCACCAGGCCATCAGAGTACCCGAGTACCTGTCACCAGGCCATCAGAGTAACCGAGTACCTGTCACCAGGCCATCAGAGTAACCGAGTACCTATATCCAGCCCATCAGAGTACCCCAGTACCTATTTGCAGCCCATGTCTCATAGAATATACGTTGGGGTGTTTGCTTTCCAAAATGGGGTCATTTTGTGGGTAATTTCACTGTCCTGGTGCTCCAGGACCTTCAAAAGTGTGATAGGTAGGAATGAAATGAGATGTGTCATTTATGCTCCTAGAACGCCTGAACGTACTACTTCAATGTTCGGCCTCTCTATGTGACCACGCTGTGTAAAAGTCCTACACATGTGGTATCACCATACTCGGGAAGAGTAGCAGAATGTATTTTGGGGCGTAATTTTTCCTATATACATGCTATGTGTTAGAAATATCTTATAAATTGACAATTTTGTGTAAAAAAAAATGCGTTTTAATTTTTTTCCACATATTCCAAAAACTTCTGGAAAAAAAAATGAACCGTTCAAAAGACTCATTATGCCTCACAGATTATACGTTGGGGTGTTTGCTTTCCAAAATCGGGTCATTTTATGGGAAATTCCATTGTCCTGGTACTCCAGGGCTCTCAAAAATGTAATAGGTGGTTGAGAAATGAGATGCGTCATTTTTGCTCGTAGAACGTCTGAAGGTACTACATCAATGTTGGTGCTCTGTATGTGGCCAGGCTGTGTAAAAGTCTCACACATGTGGTATCGCCATACTCGGGAAGAGTAGCAGAATGTATTTTGGGGTGTAATTTGTTGTATGCATATGCTGTGTGTGAGAAATAACCTGATAATATGACAATTTTGTAAAAAAATATTATAATAAAAATAAAATATTCATTTTGCAAAGAATTGTGGGAAAAAATTACAACTTAAAAAAACTCACCATGCTACTTACTTAATACCTTGGAATGTCTACTTTGTAAAAAGGGGTCATTTGGGGGGTATTTGTACTTTCCTGACTTGTTAGTGTCTCAAGAAATGAGGTACACCTGATGTACTGAAGGCCTGATCAGAAGTGATCAATTTTCAGTGATTGGCACCATAGTTTGTAGACTCTATAACTTTCACAAGGACCAAATAATATACACTAATGTGGGTTATTTTTACCAAAGATATGTAGCAGTATAAATTTTGGCCAAAATTTATGAAGAAAAATTACTAATTAGCAAAAATTTATGACAGAAAAAGAAAAAGGCATTTTTTTCACAAAATTTACGTTTTATTTTATTTATAGCACAAAAAATAAAAAATAAACCCTAGTGATTAAATACCACTAAAAGAAAGCTCTATTTGTGTGGAAAAAAGGACGCAAGTTTCATATGGGTACAGTGTTGGATGACTGAGTAATTGTCATCCAAACTGTGAGAGCGCTGAAAGCGTAAAATTGGTCTGGTCAGGAAGGGGGTGTAACTGCACTGTAATGATGTGGTTAACAGACAATTGCACAGTCATGTGATGTTGCACCCAAACAAAATTAACGTACTTTTTTTCCCACAAATAAAGCTTTCTTTTGGTGGTATTTGATCACCTCTGTGGTTTTTATTTTTTGTGCTATAAACAAAAAAGAGCGACAATTAAAAAAAAAAAAACACAATATTTTTTACTTTTTGCTATAATAAATATCCCCAAAAATATATATAATTTTTTTTTCTCTCTCAGTTTAGGCCAATATGCATTGTTCTACATATTTTTGGTAAAAAAAAAAAAAAAAAAATCACAATAAGCTTATATTGATTGGTTTGCGCAAACCTTATAGTGTCTACAAAATAAGTCATACTTTTATGGCATTTTTATTATTAATTAGTTTTTTTTACTAGTAATGGCGGCGATCTGCGATTTTTAATGGGACTGCGACATTATGGCAGTCACATTAGACAATTTTTACACATTTTTGCGACCATTGGCATTTTTACAGCAATCAGTGCTATAAAAATGTATCGATTACTGTAAAAATTTCACTGGCAGGGAAGGGGTTAACACTAGGAGGCGATCAAGGAGTTAATGTGTTCCCTAGTGTGTGTTCTAACTGAAGGGGGGAGGGGACTGTGTAGGGGAAGAGATAGATCGCTGTTCATACTCTGTATGAACAGACGATCTGTCCCTTCTCCCTTCAGAGAACCAGAAAATGTGTGTTTACACACAGATACCGATTCTCAGTGTGCCCCAAGCGATCGTGGAAGCCCAGCGGTGACCGCAACCGCCAGGCACTCGCGTTGGCGCCGTAAGTGAGCAGGGGGCACACATGTGCCCCTAGTGGCCACAGGGCGAAGCGACGTTACATAACGTTGTCTTGCCCAGCTGTGCCATTCTGTCCCAGAACAACTGCAGCGGCTGGTAGGCAAGTGGTTAAAGTGGAATTATAGGCAATTTTTTTCCATTTTGGATAGAGCAAGGAAGACTCATTATCATCAGTGTCTCATTGCAGAGATTTACTTCACTTCCTGTCCCATAGCCAACAAGAAGCGAGAGGAAATCCCTGCAATTTAACGGAATTCCTTGGGGACCTCCAGGTCACCAGAACTAGCGTCCCTATTGAAAGATTTGCCCTGCATTACTTTTCTTTCTTCATTCTCTCTCCCGATTGGCTGAGAAACAGCAGCGGTGCAATTGGCTCCTGCTGCTGTCAATAAAACTCAGTTAGCCAATCAGGAGAAAGAGGTGGCCGAACAGCAGCTTTGTGTCTGAATAGACACACGGAGCTGCAGCTCGGTTCGGGTGCTCCCATAGCACGCTGGTTGCTGTGGGGACACTCAGCAGAAGGGAGGGGCCAGGAGCTCCAGCCATGGACCCGAGAGGAGGAGGATCTGGGTTGCTCTGTGCAAAACCAGCGGCACAGAGCAAGCAAGTATTACATGTTTGTTATTTTAATAAAAATAAAAAAATAGACTTTACAATCACTTTAAGGGCATCTGTGAGTGAATAGTTTGGTTGGATTTCATTTTAGATCGGTGGTGAATAGCATGCATCGCACTGAATTGGGACATTAAATCACAGAAGAGCGATGATGCACCAGCAATGATTTTTGCATGAATGGACATTGTTTATTAAGTGCAGATCTATTATATGGGCACATTATACATTGATATTTTATTTTAGTGTGGCTATCTGTATTCACATTGTTTGATTTGGACCATAAAATTGTCTTGTAATAGGCTTATAAATGTAGTAGTAAAGTGGTACTATCCAGTCAAACCCTTGGATAGTTAAAATCCCACATTACTGTCACTGTCCCAGCCCTTTCTATCTGTGCAATAAGCTGAGTCTCTACCTCCTCATTAACACTCACCAATGATTACCTTTGTAGTATGCACACTGTTATGCAATTCCACCCATAACACTTCAGCCTCATCACACTCCCCATCAATTAGGTCCTCTTTCACACTCGCTTTGAGATCACTTCTCACACAGAGACAGACACCAACATCTTTTCATTTTACCCTGTCTCAGGAGAGCAAAGCCAGCAATATGAATAGCCCAGTCATGTAAAGAATGAAGCCAAGATTTAGCAATACCAATTATCGTATTTACCCCGCCTTTCCTGGCCCTGGGACAGCACTGCCTGCATAGTCTAAAGTTGATTAAAAAAAAATCAATTGCCAGCCCATTCTCCTACACCGCTCCTCCTGTGTCAGTGTCATTATAAAACAAAGCTTGTAAATATCTCAATAACTCAATTTTTTCTGGCTGCTCTCCTCCTCCTCGCTTTAGATTGTAGGAAGAGAGCAGTCACATGACCTTCTATGTAACATCAGAGAGAGCAGTCATGTGACCAGGTCAGTGGAAAAAACTGAGCTATTGAGGTATAAGGAAGCTTCATTTTACAATATGAGTGGCACAGGAAAAGCAGTGTGGAAGGGGCTGGCAGTGATTTTTTTTCTTAACTGTAGAGAATGCTGAAAGCGCTGTCCTGGGAAACTGCTGGGGGAGGGGCTGTATACTGGATGGGGGGGGCTGTGTACTGGATGGGGGAGCTATGTACTGGGGAGGGGGGCTGTATACTGGATGAGGAGCTATGTACTGGGGAGGGCTGCATACTGGATGGGGGGGGCTGTGTACTGGGGATTAGGGCTGTGAAAATTTATTTTCCTTAAACTTCCCTCTTAAATTTGGGGTGCGTGTTATACACGGATAAATACGGTAAATCGTAGTTCTCTTCATGCACCAGAGCTTCCAACTATTTTGTTTGGCAGATGTCTGGCATTGGTGAACAAACACTCTAATAAGTTGTCACAACTTGCACACATATTTTGTATATTTTTTATCTGAGTACAAATAGTACCATTTCTAATGGTTGTTTGTAAAATGGGAACCTTCTCATCACCTGCCATAGCCCTCCCCTCATCTTCCCCTATTCCACCCACCAATAGGGACTTACCCCTGTCTGACTTGTCTGCCTTATTATAATCTAATTCACCCTCTCCCCTTATGCCCAGTTTGAATACTACTCCAGCCTTCCCATAAACCAATGAAATTAGCATAATGACTGAACTATGCATACTATTCAAAAAAGTACATTATCTAAATCATACATGAACTCCCCTGCACTATAACCCCCTCCCCACACAACCTCACGTAGTCCTAGTACCTCTGGATCTCTGTTATTAGCAATTACTAGTACCATCCAGCACAGTAACACAAATAGCACACGAGTAGCATCTGAGCATATGCCTTCTCTGCTAAGAATGTGTGCTTGCAGTTAAAAAGTCACTTTTTTTGTAAAGCATACAGTATGCTAGCTTTACCAAACAACGAAGATGAGTCTGACCTTTTGACATCAAAGACCAAACCACACATGCCAAATGGACCAATTACCTTTAGAACTGCTTTTCACACTTAGCATTCTCTAGTGGTGTCTGAATGCCCAGGAAGTGCTGTCAGCGGCACATGGAAACTTGGCACATTGAATAGAAATACCAGTTATGTCACTAGGCTGAGCTAAGCACTTCACTGTAAACCAATTTGATCAAACCTGTCAAAACTACCATACTGAAGACTACTACTACAAAAGGAAAAGTTTATTTGTACCTTTTAATGTTTATTGCGTTGCTTTCAATGCGACCAAAAGCCTCCAATGCTGCAGCATATGATTCAAGATTTGGTTTTAAACCAGCCTTATCCATCAGTGTGAAAGTACGACCAATTTCAGCCAGTGAGGCCTGTAAAACAAGAACAATATAAAAAACTGCATTTGAAGTTACAAAACAGAACAGTCAAGGGCTGAATAAAGCATGCTGAGCCAGAATATAACAAGACATTATGGAAGCAAACAAAAACGTTGTGACCCAAGACAGTATAAGCAGTAAATTATCTCTACTAAAAATAGTCAACCATATCAGCACAGTTTAACATTTAGACAAAGATCTGGAAACGCTGATAGCCATTAAAAATTAAAATTTTTGATTTACCTATAAAATCTTTTTCTTTGAGAAAATCACAGTACAAAAGTGTTTAACCACTTGCCTACTGGGCACTTTTACCCCCTTCCTGCCCAGGCCAATTTTCAGCGCTGTCGCACTTTGAATGACATTTGCACCATTAAGCAGCACTGTACTCATGAAATGTTTTTTTTTTTTTTTCATACAAATAGAGCTTTCTTTTGGTGGTATTTAAATCACCTGTTTTTTTTTTTTTGCTAAACAAAAAAAGTCCAAACATTTGGGGGAAAAAAATAAACCTTTTTCTTAGTTTCTGTTATATAATTTTGCAAACAGGAATTTTTTTCTCCTTTACTGATGTGCACTGATGAGGCTTCACACATATGCGGCACTAATGGGCACTGATAGGTGGCACTGATTGGCAGTACAGATGAGGAGGCACTGATTGACAGCACTGGTGGGCACTAACTGGCCCTGATAGGCAGCACTGATGGGCACTATTGGGTCTACACTGATGATCAGTGCCGCTGTCCCCTTTCACACTAGCCGGTTACTGGCTCTCTCCTCGCCTCACACTGACAGCACAAGGAAAAGAATGCTGATAACTGACAAGTGTGGTTACATTGTGATCGGCTGTGATTGGACACAGCCAATCCCATGGTAAAGAGGCGCAGTCATCGGCTCTTTACCCCGATCAGCGATGTGCTGTGTCCTACAGACACGGCTAACTACTGATCGCCTCATGCCTACTGCCTACGAGGGGCGGGGGTGTGATAAGAATGGGGGGGATGTCCTCCCAGAACTAGAGTGGTCCCACCTGGTCATCATTTGACTATATGGTGGGTGGGAACCAATTAAGTAAAGATTAAACAAACATGTTATATTTGTCTGCTTTGTGCAAAACCTCTTTTTTTGGGTCCCCTGCCGGCAGTGCTGGCTCCTCTCCCCACTGAGTGCCCCCAAAGCAAGCCTCTCGAGCTGCGTTCTGTGTCTATGCACACACACAGCACGGTTTGACCCCACCCCCCACTCTCTCCTCATTGGCTCACAGGCTGGGATTGACAGCAGCAGGAGCCAATGGCTCCCACTGCTGAGTGAGCCAATGAAGAGAGAGAACCCAGAGAGCCACTGCTCTCATGCACCTAGCTGGATCGGGATGGGCTCAATCGTCAAGTATAAGGGAGGTTGGCAGAGAACTGCACCCAGAAGGTTTTCTACTTTTATGCATAGAATGGGGAGGGGGAGGGGGAATACAAATATACCCTGATCTAGGCAGACAAATTAAGAACAGGCGGCGTATGTTAAAGTCCCTACTGGACTATTTGCTTTGCAATGGAACTCAAGCCCATGTGCCCTGCCCAATAGGGGTCCCCGCGTTTCCCCGTGTACTTGGCTCGGCTCTGCTCACAGTCATGCCCAGTCCCACCCTATGATGGATATAACACAGAGACTCGGCTACTCTCGGCTCTGCTCAGGACTGCGAGATGGACCCGAGAGCTGCCGAGATACACAGGACTCTGTATCTCGGCGGTGCCATTTTTAAACTTGAAGACTGCAATGACAAGGCTGCAAATGACACTGGGCCAAGGCTGTAAATGACAAGGCTACACTGACAAGGCTGCAATGACACTGGACAAGGCCGCAGATGGACACTGATAAGGCTGCATTGATGGGCATTTAAATGTAAGTTTTTTTCCTTAAACTTCCCTCCTAAAAAAAAAAATTCTTAAAATTCCCTGATAAACTTGGGGTGCGTGTTATACGCCGATAAATACGGTAATGTATAGAAGGTAGGGCCCGAAAGTGACTCAAGCCCAGTGGCCCCCACCACCCTAAGTCCTGCCCTGGGGATATCCATTGGCAGTTATGGTTAAAAGGGGGGGCAGCTTCAACTTGCGGGATCCTGCTTAACTCCCGGACCTCTTCCATTTCCTGGGGGCCGAGTCAATTGAGGTACCTGGACAGAACTGCCAATATTAATGGAATGAGCCCTCCAGCAGCAACAGGGGACCCGATTCAGGAAATAGGCAGAACACACAGAATATATATGTCCGGGACCCACTGCAGAAATTACAGAAACATATCATTACATATTTAAAGGAACTCAAGATGGGAAAATACTTTATTTTGTTTGTTTTTTCTCTCTCAATACAGAGGTCTGAGATTCTGGGGTTGATTGGACTAAGAGTCCATTCACACGGGGGCAACACGACTTCCAGCGCGACTTTTGGAGGCAACTTGGACACGACTTGAGTATGAATAACAGCGTGACTTGGAGAAATTTCAACACGACTTGGGGCGACTTACAAAACGACTTTAAGTTGCCCCAGGCCATGCGACTTTGGCCGTGGCCAATCAGAGAATAATGAGCTCTCGAGGGGGAACTCCATGCCAAATTTTAAATAAAAAAGCGGCATGGGTTCCCACTCCAGGAGCATACCAGGCCCTTAGGTCTGGTATGGATTTTAAGGGGAACCCCCTTACGCCAAAAAAACGGCGTGGGGGCCCCCCAAAATCCATACCAGACTCTTATCGGAGCACGCAGCCCAGCCAGTCTGGAAAGGGGGTGGGGATGAGCGAGCGACCCCCCTCCTTCCTGAACCATACCAGGCCGCATGCCCTCAACATGGGGGGGTATGGGGGGGTGGGTGCTTTGGGAAAGGGGGGCGCCCTGCGGCCCCCCACCCCAAAGCAAGTTGTCCCCATATTGAGGAGGATAAGGTCCTATTCCCGACAACCCTGGCCGTTGGTTGTTGAGTAAATTTCTATCGGGAAAACCGTCCCTCTGTATGACCAAAAATGACACATGCTCGGAAGCAAGTATGAGACGGAAGCGATTGGTGTGGTAAAACTACCGTTCATATTGGAGCTTGCACATTCCTCACGCTGCTAATTCTGTGATCTTTTAATACAGCGCATTCTTTTCTTCTTTAGAATGCTAGAAGAATGAAGTTGTTTTGCTGCTCATATTCACAGAGTTCTCACAAACGTCTTTCTTCATTATTTATCCTCATCTCATGAATAATATTCTATTTTTTAAAAACTTGTTTCCAATTATTTTTTATACTTGTCTTTTAGAATTTTTTATTTCATCAAGGTTTAGTCTATGATTACTTAAAAATTATTTTCTAGTGATCTCCATATAATTTTATTTTTTTGAGTTTTAAGTTACCACAGTAACATTATCTTGTATTTTTTCTTAACCTTAAGGAGGTTGGTGTCCCTTGTTAATCTGACATGGGTTATTTACGAAAGGCAAATACATTTTGCATTACAAGTGCAAAGTGCACTTGAAATTGCACTGAAAGTGCACTTGGAAGTGCAGTCGCTGTGGATCCGAGGAGGACATGCAAGGAAAATAAACAGCATTTTAGCTTACACATGATTGGATGATAAAATCAGCAGAGCTTCCCCTAATTTTAGAACTACAATTCAGATTTACAACGATTGCACGGTCAAGTGCACTTGCAGTGCATTTTCAAGTGGAGTTTGCACTTGTAGTACAAAGTTAATTTGCCTTTCGTAAAATAACCCTCATAGTCTTTTTGAAATGTACCTGCCTACTCACAAACAAACTGTCCCTTTTGAATAAAGTCAATAGGAAATTATGTGAAAAAAAAAATACATTTATTCTGGGTAACAAAATAAAAAGAGGAAGGCAGCGCTGGAGAAACGTATGGAATTTGTGAAGCCTTTGGGACCCCAGGGCACACACAAAGTCAGTGGAAAACAAAATTGGGATCTTGAAGAGTCCATATAATAGGGAGCACAATCTGGTCCAGGAATCCCAGATATCAGGACAAGCAGCAGATGACATATCTGTCCCCAGGCTGTGGTACTAAAATAGCCTGCATCTTCTATCAGACCAGACTGAACCCAGGCCATCACTTTCTTCTCTTCCCTGCAGCCTTCCCTCCACGCTGCCCTGCAGCCTTCCTTGGAGGCTGTGGCTCTGGCGGACTTGTGGCAGGAGGAGGAGGAGGATGGGCTTGCTCATAAATGTGGCTGTTCTCTGTGAGCTGGTCACACAACCCCTTCTGAAGGGCCTCAAATAATTTCCTCACAGAGGAGGCGTTGGCCCTTCTGTAATTACAGCAACCTGGTGGCTAGATAGCAGCCATAGGCCTCTTCAGCATGGGGGGGGCGCTTCTCAGGAAATCGCTGGCTTCCCTAATGAGGCCCAGTGCTGTGTCTTCCATCATTGTCCCCTTCCTGGGCTTTTGGTGGTAGGGCAGAGGGGAGGCACCTGGGATTGGGTGAAGCTCCTACTGGGCCCAGCCACCTCTGGCTGCCACTGGGCACGGCCTCCTCTCGGCTAATGCTTTCCAGACTCTCCTCCTGGCTGAGCTCATCCTGTGTATAAAAAAGGGACAGTTGTAGTTTTTGCTTCATCAATCACACACAATTTTCAGCTCATGACTTGCAAATTGAATGTTAATAAATAGAAAAGACTATCATTCTGATGCCAGCATTTTTCAAACTGGTCACTAACATTTTTGGCCACTACTGTCTAGTGATATGTATACATCATTTTTGGTCTGAAATTATTTGTAAGCAATTATAACATCTAACATCATTAATATTAGGGCAATAAATGTCTAAAAATGAATATACCTGGCTCCAGCTGAGCACATCCAGGTTATTCCTGGGAAACCTCTGCTGGGGTGGAGGGAAGGCTACAGGGAAGGGTCAAAAAAGATTCCCTGGCTTCAGTCTGGTTGTCCAGAAACCTCCGTTTTTGGAAATACAACAGCTTGGGGACATAAACATTCTCAGCTGATACTCCTGATCTGAGGGAGGCCTTGATCTTCTTGTGCTCCTTCCTATACATATTCCTCAAGATCCAAATTTTAGTTTCATAAAACTTAATGTTTGCTTCGGGGACCCGAGTCTTCACAAACACCAGAAGTGTCTCCAGTGTTGCCTTCCTTGTAATATAAACTGTGTTTGACCTCCCACAGATTCCTCATCTCCCTGTACTGTAGAAATTCGGGTTCCTTAAATGGATTAATTTTTTCTGTAAAAGACAATACACAAGACAAAAACACTAATGTCAGTCTAAACTCTCATTATCTTATCCCAATATAGGCCTCAATCTTGAAGCATTATAGGCCACTGTGATGGGCCAAAGTTCAAATGTTACCTTCGTTTAGGACGCTCGCCACTGCCGGTCGTTTGCCACACAGATCGGACGTACGCCAGATGCATGTTAGCTGTATATACACTGCGCATGTGTCAAACTTCCCCTGCGTCGCCCGCTCCTAACTTTCTTTTTCATTAATATTCCCCACCCCTTCTCTCTTCAGTGCACAGTGGGAGTATATTGATAAATATGGCGGAGACATTTTCAGGAAGTAGCGCGGAAGAAAGCCCGGAGCCCAAAACATCTGGGTCCAGAAGGAGATTGAAGGCCACCAACATGGCCTTTGAAGAAATAGTGGACATCTTGAGGAGGGAGGATTATGATGGCAAAAATGGTCCGTACACCCGTCTCAATTTGCAGGAGGACCAAATAATGCCCTCAGTTGTGCCCACTCTGGAGCTGCATTTTGGGGTATGGCGGTCTAAAGACCAATTGAGAAAGCGCTGGTCCGACCTTAAGCTGAGGGAGCCGGATCAGTATCGAAGAATCAAGCAGGCGCTTCAAAGAAGTAGGTTATTGTCGTGTGTTCCTATTATGATAATTAGCTTGCATGCTACATGTGCGTTTCTTTACTGTTGTACAGTTTGAAATGGCAACTTTCAGGTTTGTGGGCACAGTAATCGTTCGTAGGAAACATCGTTTGTTTGCCAATAAATATGATGTATTTAGCTGGTACAGGGTTATACCTACATTTTGGTCATGATAATTTGTCTTATTAAAAGAAATTTAGGATATTGTTGTGTAGATGTCTTTGAAACTAGAATGAATAGCAATCTTGATTCAGTGAAATGTAAGGAGAGGACACTTGGCAGCTGTTTACACATCTGGACTCAGGAGCACTAGTGTGGGACACCAGACAACATTTTTTAGGGTAACCCACACAGGGGCTCCAGGGGATACTTGGGGTGTCTCCATCTGAAACTTGGCCAAAAAAGGTAAGTATTGCAGTTTGGTAAAAGGGAATTTGGATCAGGTCTTCAACGTGGATCTCTTCCCAAACAGACAACTGTACACAACTTCTAAGCAATGTTTTATATTCCTATTTCTGGACCCAAATATCTGTGTGCTAAGTACACCTTTTTTTTCCCATTCTCATAGGGGTCAGCAAAGCCAACAGATGGTTAAAAAACGGGGTGTCATTCTCAGATAATTCTTGAAATCCTCGGGATTATTCTCCTGGATCTCACAAAGCAAAGGCATGTGCGAGAATTGGTCACGCTGGAGTAACCAATTCCTGCTCCATGAACTCCTCCTCGCCCTGTTCATTGACCGGGCTCGGGTGAAAGTTCGAATCCCAACACCAAGCGCCCATACAGCAAGAACTCGACGAGTACGTACACGCACGTCGGCTGGTCAGAACGAACTTAAACGAATGCACTGAAGAACAGCAAGGCCTGTGAAGAGCGAGCTGAAGAACAGTAACAAGCGGACCAGAATGCACTGGAATACAGATACGAACTGACCAACACGAGCTGAAAACCAGATACAAACCCACAAGCACAAACTGAACAGCAGTAAAACGATTGGAATAAGCTGGAGTCTGAAAAGCGTGAATCGTCTCTAACCAAACCTCTGGTAACACGAGATAAGAGGAGATCAAGGAGCCCAAAGGGTGGCACACTGGGTCTTGAACTTCCTTTTTCTAGTACTGTCGTATGTGCTGTACGTCATCACGTTCTAATTAGTTTCTTTTAGTGAACACTGATCTCTGCTCCAATCACATGGAGCAGAGATCAGAGTCACTTGTTGCTAGGCAGAATGGGGAGATGCTGTTTACATGGCATCTCCCAGTTCAGCCGCCCCGTGAGATAATCGCGGGTATGCCCGCGGCGATCGGGTCCGCGGGACCCGCGTCCGGACTCACGGGGGGCCTGACCAGCACGTGATGGCAGGGCGGCATTTAAGATTGGACGTACCTGTACGCCAATATGCCTACCCGTGCCATTCGGCCAACCTACATCGGCGTGCGCTGGTCGGGAAGTGGTTAAAGTGGATGTAAACCCGAAATTTTTTTCTTTTTTTTTATGTCATAATGTAGAGTATACGATTTCCTTTCATTTGAGCCCAGTCTTGCCACAAAGAGTTATTACATCTCTGAGCAATCATCTTTTATTGTTCAGTAAGATAAATCTTGACAGAGAAAAACTTTGTCAAATCCTCCCCCTTGCTGTGAGTGACAGGTGATTTACATATTTCATGCACAAGCCTAAGAGAGATGCATTCTTTTTTAATTCACTCGCACTCCTTTCTTCTGCTGCTCTGCCAGAATTGGATGTTCCCCACCTCCAGCATGATTTGGCATGCTGAAGTCATGTGGTTATTTTCCTGTCTTCACTGGATGTTAGAGATCATAGCATAAGTCCAGTGTAAGAAATACACAGGAGAAAATGCATATTGACAAGGGGAGTGTAGAGGTGGGCGGGTAGTCTACTGACATCACGACTCCACCCATCAAGCTCCAGACAACATAACCACCCACAGAATATGCATTTTTTCGGGTCTCATAGCAGACAGAGGGGAGACATTTGACAGGTAAAGATACATGCAGGAGGCATGTATATCCTTATAGATAACCCCTATGGCAGTAGTTTAGAAAGGATGACATTGGGTTTACAGCCACTTTAAGCATTTGTGCATTGTCCACGGGACAAGTTGGGCTAAAATTCACATTGGAAATTGCAGCGTCAATTGCTGGTACTTTCCATCTTTTGGAGAATTTCTCCTCCAGAGGATAGAGCATTGAAAATCTCTAAATCTCTTAGGAGGGAAAAAATGCTTATCCAGTTGATCCCATTCAGCAAAAATAAACTGTTCTAGTAATGCATGGGCAGGAAACGCATACAAAAGATGAGGTTTTAAGGAACCCAAGGGAGAAGCTGAGCTTTCAGGAGACTTTGTTAGAGGTAGCATGAAAGTAGAACGAACCATTTCCGTAATAGTTTGTATCAGCAAAATTCAGATTGAGAGGCTGAAAAAGGTTCATCTACCGTTGTTTCCTCCTCAGAGGAATAATTTTCCTCCTGATCGACTGAGGGTAACACCTCATCCTGTGCCCACTGCTCTCTCCCCTTGGTTCTGAAGTGGGGGAAGGGGATTGTGACAGACCTAGCTGGGACCGAGGCTCTTTGAGGGGACTGAATGCGAGCCTCTTGCCTTGTGATTATGGGCCCTCGCATTTGGGGGAACGGTGCTCTTTGTGAGCTGTATGCCTGGGGACCCCTGAGGTGGTTTTACTTGGATTTAGGTCCATGCCGCCCCCAAGACACACAGACTCTGGATATGTAAATGCCATGTTAGCAATGGACTGAATCATACTGTTGGGACACAAACTCTTGGATGCTGATGTCATCAACTCCAGCCACCTGTCTGTTGTCTTGTATAATGTAAATGAGTCTAGTCTGGCTTGACACAGATTCTAAAGTGTATTTCACCTATTGTTGTTTTGTTGTTTGTGCTAATTAACCCTGTGTTTATGTTTATGGTAATGTGCATTGAATAGTCAATTAGTGAGCTAGGAGACAAAGTCTTTCCCTGAAAAGTCCTATCTCTCAAACAACTAGTCTGGGTCAATGATTAGATAATTAGCTCATGCTAATTAGGTTAGGTTTTAGTCATCTTGCTGTATATATCTGTGGGAGATCTCAAATAAAAGACTATTCCTGGTTCCAAGACTGGCGTTGTCTAGTTCTTGGGGGTTCCTATAGGCAGATTCATTGGACTTGTGTTCCAGGACTTAGGAAGCAGTATACTGAAGGAAGCACTCAAGAGGAGTGTGGGGGAAATTCCGTCACAGGGATCTAGCACACTTCCTAGCCATTTGAATGGAGGATGTGATTAAAGCCACCAAACTTTCTTCCAGACCCTGCAGGAAGGAGGAAAGGGCATCTTCAGTCATGTGTACAGGGGCTGAGATGTAAGAAGCAGCTGGCTTGCCATAACTGGAAATGCAGCCCGAGATTCTAATGCCTGGGGGTGAAACCTTTAGTATCTTTTTGGTTTTTGTGGTGTCTTTTTGGCAGGCATAGTCCCAAGTACAAAAACAGAGGCACTATACAAATTTGTACTTAAATAAATACTAAATAGTCATGACTTTTAAAACAGCTATAAAGTTCATTCTAGTGCTGGCAAAAAAGTGTTGTCCCTGTGTTAGGAATGTCAGTTTTGCAAGCCATACGTGTCCCACAGCTCCTGTGTCCCTGTGTTGCAGGCTGTTTGTCTCATCAGCCGAGGGGAGACTGTCACAGCTGTGGTATTTATCTGTTTTTTTAGCCTGCCATGCATCCTTGCAGACGTTTACGGTGCTGCATTTAGGCCCCGCCACTTTGAGAAAAAAATCCTGCACCTTTTTTCTATTTAAATGTTCCCGTGCCTGTGTGCAGCGTTTTTCGGATTCCAGACCCAACATGGGGGGGGGGGAGACCCATCCAGCAGTAAGCCCAGACATATTAAAAAAAACATCCACAGTAAAACATTTAGCGATATTAGCGGGATCTCCGCACCCCCCCCTGCGGTGGGGGGTAATGTAAGGGGGCTAACCGCTGCTGTCCACCTAACCCTCTGGTCCCATTGGGGGGAGAAGAATTTTTTTTTGCAGATTTCTTTTACCTTGCAAAGTCTCCCTCCACACGCTGCTGCAACCAGACATGGACTGGGCTTTACAGTGAAAGCAGAGTAAGGTATGTGCATAGACTCCCTCTAGTGGAGAATTAAGGCATGACAACAATAGAAGAATCCATAGATGTTTTTCTTACCCAAGTTTTTTCCCTTACTTTATCCTCGCCGCAGGATTTGCTGAATTGACAATCCAACCTTCGCCCATCACAGCGGGCTGCGTTTAGCAAACCTTAAAAGACAAGGGTCCCTAAAACAGGGGTTCCAACTGCCTTGGATCTTGTAAAGAGTAACCCATCAGGAAGTTTAGGTAATGTAACAAGACCTAAGCCCTGGGTTTCTGCCCTAAAAAGAGAGACCTAACAAGCAAAACCTTGTGCTTCGGACACGAGGCCTCAGGTACCATTCTTTTAGGCCTTAGTGGCCTTTTGGATGGATCTGGTCTATGGAAGCTATTTAAATCCAGCATGGATCGCTCCTGGAGCTTCTCAGAGCGCATCTTCACTCGTGACCAACACAGGAGGGGTTATATAGGGAGTAAAACTTCCTTGATTGGGTTTTCCAATGTCAACACCTGAAGGTGGCCTATAACCCATTAATTACTTAAGGCTCTGTGTCCCATGATGTATGATAAAGAAAGCAAAAAGTACTGGATCCTGGGGTCCAGCTCTCTAAAAAGAGAAGCGCTACGTGCTGAACCTCGTTTCTTCTGCCATGAGGCCCGGGTGCCATTCGATTTGGCCTAAAAAGACACTTTAAATGGATCCAGCTGCATAGCTGGCCCTAGCAGGGATTGCTCCATTGGAGCTCAGCACAGCCCATCTTTACTCGTGACCAACACCTAAGACACTGGCGAAAAAAAACTGAGGTGCCCCCAGTAGAGGGAGAGGTATATATGGAGTGGACTTCCTGTCTTAGGGTGTGCCAGTGTCCATCACATCAAGGTGGCCTATAACCCACATAGTAATTACTATGGCTCTGTGTCCCGTGATGTACGATTAAGAAAAACTATTAGATAAGCACCTGAATGACCAAAACATACAGGGATATACAAGGTAATACGGATTTATAATCACACACATACCTTGGACTTGATGAACTTGTGTCTTTTCAACGTCCCCTACTATGTAACTATGCAACACAGAAGAAATTACACTTTGCTACAATGTAAAGTAGTGAGTGTACAGCTTGTATAACAGTGTAAATTAGCTCTTCAAAATAACAATGTCTAAACCGCTGGCAACAAAAGTGAGTACACCCCCTAAGTGAAAATGTCCAAATTGGGTCCAAAGTGTCAATATTTAGTGTGGCACCAATTATTTTCCAGCGCTGCCTTAACCGTCTTGAGAATGGAGTTCACCAGTGCTTCACAGGCTGCCACTGGAGTCCTCTTCCACTTCTCCATGATGACATCATGGAGCTGGTGGACGGTAGAGACCTTGTACTCCTCCACCTTCCGTTTGAGGATTCCCCACAGATGCTCAATAGAGTTTAGGTCTGGAGACATGCTTGGTCGGTCCATCACCTTTACCCGCAGCTTCTTTAGCAAGGCAGTGGTCATCTTGGAGATGTGTTTGGGGTTGTTCTATTAAAATACTGCTCTGCTTCAGTATGTCACAATACATGTTGGCATTCATGGTTCCCTCAATGAACAGTAGCTCCCCAGTGCCAGCAGCACTCATGCAGCCCCAGACCATGATACTTGCATCACCATGCTTTACTGTAGGCAAGACACACTTGTCTTTGTACACCTCCCTTGGTTGCCGCCACACACACTTGACACCATCTTAACCAAATACGTTTATCTTGGTCTCATCAGACCACAGGACATGGTTCCAGTAATCCATGTCCTTAATCTGCTTGTCTTCAGCAAACTGTTTGCGTGCTTTCTTGTGCATCATCTTTAGAAGAGGCTTCCTTCTGGGACGATAGACATGCAGACCAATTTGATGCAGTGTGTGGCATATGGTCTGAGCACTGACAGACTGACCCCCCCACCCCTTCAACCTCTGCAGCAATGCTGGCAGCACTCATGCATCTATTTCCCAAAGACAACCCCTGGCTATGACGCTGAGCATGTGTACTCAACTTATTTGGTCAACCATGGCAAGGCCTATTCTGAGTGGAACCTGTCCCGTTAAACTGCTGTATGGTCTTGGCTACCATGCTGCAGCTCAGTTTCAGAGTCTTGGCAATCTTCGTATAGCCTAGGCCATCTTTACGTAGAGCAACAGTTTTTTTTTCAGATCCTCAGAGTTCTTTGCCATGAGGTGACATGTTGAACTTCCAGTGACCAATATGAGGGAGTGAGAGAGATAACACAAAATTTAATACACCTGCTCCCCATTTACACCTGAGACATTGTAACGCTAACGAGTCCCATGACACCGGGGAGGGAAAATGGCTAATTGGGCCCAATTTGGACATTTTCACTTAGGGGTGTATCACTTTTGTTGGCAGCGGTTTAGAAACAAATGGCTGTCTGTTGAGTTATTTTGAGGGGACAGCAAATGTACACCTGTTATACAAGCTGTACATTCACTACTTTACATTGTAGCAAAGTCTCATTTCTTTAGTGTTGTCACACGAAAAGCTATAATAAAATATCTACAAAAATGTGAGGGGTCTACTCACTTTTGTGAGATACTGTAAGTGTGCTATGTTTTTTGGTATATCTTTTGAGCTTTGCCGATCTTCACGCGTCTATAAATGTAAGCTGCAGGATCCTTGTGGCACGATCATCGACCCTCCTTGAACTATTCTGATGTTGCTGACAGACACTGGTGAAAGCTGAGACTTGTAGTGCACTATACTAGTTCGCTTTTTGTCACCCAGCATGAAGTGGTTAAAGGATGTTCAGCTTTAGTAATATGTTACAGCCATATTTAGAGAGTAACAAACATATTACTATGCAGCAGCCCTCCTCAACCCCTGGTGACACACAGCAAAGCGTACCGCACCCACTGTCACATTTTAAAATCAATAAGGCTGTGCAGGGCTCTGCCCTTACAGTTGAGGCATTCATTCAGAGATCTGTGAATGAGTAAAGCTACTAGTCCCGCCTTCCAATGGGGCAGCTGGGCCTTCAATAGCTTGTGAGTGTGCTGATCAGCACACTCGTAATCCATTAACTGTTCCTGCAGCTTTGAAATGGACAGCCCATATGCAGATATAGGCACAGAGCTGTAGGAGCCTGACAATGCTCTGCAGGCTCCTGAGAAAAATTTATAAAATGCACATTTCTTTACCACCAAAAACATGCATTTATTTTTTTATTTTTGAAAAGGTGAACTTAGCCTTTAAACTGCATAAGGGGTTCTTTGCTGTTGGATCAGTAAGGGTTTGGCACTCCCTTCCACAGTAGGTGGTGTGAGCAGGGAGTGTAGATAAAATCAAAAACACTGAGCCAGTCTCTTCCAGCACTGCTAGCACTTTTCCCGATATCTGGTTTCAAAATATGAAGAACCTATGGGCTATGTTTATAAGGAGCGGAAGATGCTGTTTCCATGGCTGTGCATTAAACTGTATGCAATTATATGAGGTTTCCTGTAGGATGCTGGACTTCACCCTGTCTCACTGTGTATTGGTACCTTCTCTCGATATATGTACCACAGTACTGAAAGTTTTGTGGTGAATGTTATGTACCTTCCTGTTCATGAATAAAAAAATTTAACAAAAAGAAGAGCTTCCTTGTTAAAAGTGCATCCCTTATCAAATTATTCTTTATGTGGACATTTAGCTGAGGTGGTTAGAAGGTGAGCTTGTGCAATTTCCTCAGAACAGTATGTAGACATACTAGATGCAGCCCAAAAGGAGCAACAGCTCATCAGGTGGAACTGTATGCTAAAAGCACATTGCATATAACTGTTCAAAAGTTAAAAAAATATTTAGTAGTAGTTTTGACCACCATTCTTCAATATTAGGTGAATTTACATTACAAAAGCAGGATACTGGTCATCTCTAGCAACAAGTAACCAGAGTCCTTACACAGAAGCCAAGGAGGAACTAATGCCTGACTCAGCCTAACAGAGTTTAACAAATTCATAGTTTTTTTTTTTTTTTGCTAGAAAATTATTTAGAACCCCCAAACATTATATATATTTGAGAGACCCTAGGGAATAAAATGGCAGGCATTGCAATTTCTTAGAAAAAAAAAAGAAATAAAAAGAAAAAAAACAAAGTTAGCCCAATTTTTTTATATAAAGTGAAAGATGATGTTACGGTGAGTAAATAGATACCTAACATGTCACACTTTAAAATTGCGCACACTACAGGTTACCAGTTTAGAGTTACAGAGGAGGTTCTTGTGCTAGAATTATTGCACTCACTCTAACGCTTGTGGCAATAACTCATATGTGTGGTTTGAATGTCATTTACATATGCGTATACGACCTAAGGCCCCATGCACATGAGACGCCAGTGCAAACTCTGCTGAACGCATGTTTTTAAAAGCTGAAACTGGCGTTTAGAAACACCCATTTTGCCGCATTTGCGTCTAGAAGCGTTTATAAGATAACCTAAAATAAGATCCTCCCCAAGGCCAAAAAACAGTATAATTTAACTATTTCAGCCATTTTGTGAGACCAGAGTGAGTAACAGCAGCTGTGAGAGCCGCAGTGTACTTATATTTAGCATGTCACTTGCCACGTCACCTGCCACAAGTTGCGGATTGTCATTTGCCACAAGTTGTGGATTGTCCGCTTGCCACAAGTTGTGGATTGTCCGCTTGCCACAAGTTGTGGATTGTCCGCTTGCCACGTCACCTGCCACAAGTTGCTTGTTCAAATCTAACATATGGGTCAAATTCCAAGTATACTTCGGTTAACAGCAATGGTGGTGTATTGGATTGGATCAAGAGCTCATTAGTGCCATGTATCAGTGTCATCTGTCATCAGTGCCACCTGTCAGTGTCACGTGCCATCTGTTATCAGAGTCACGTGTCATCAATGCTATGTATCAGTGCCATCTGTCATCAGTGCCACGTATTAGTGCCACGTGTCATCAGTGCCACATATTAGTGCCGTTTGTCAGTGTCACGTGTCAGTGCCATCTGTCAGTGCCACGTGCCATCTGTCATCAGTGCCATGTGCCATCTGTCATCAGTGCCACGTATTAGTGCCATCTGTCATCAGTGACACGTATAAGTGCCACGTAAAAGTGCCACGTAAAAGTGCCACGTAAAAGTGCCACGTAAAAGTGCCACGTAAAAGTGCCACGTAAAAGTGCCATCTGTCATCAGTGCCACATGTTAGTCATCTGTCATCAGTGTCATCAGTGCCACGTATCAGTGCCATCTGTCATCAGTGACACGTATAAGTGCCACGTAAAAGTGCCATCTGTAATCAGTGCCACATGTTAGTGTCATCTGTCATCAGTGTCACGTGTCATCAGTGCCACATATCAGTGCCATCTGTCAGTGTCACGTGCCATCTGTCGTCAGTGTCACGTGTCATCAGTGCCACGTGTTAGTGCCATCTGTCATCAGTGCCACGTATAAGTGCCACGTAAAAGTGCCATCTGTCATCAGTGTCACGTGTCATCAGTGCCACGTATTAGTGCCATCTGTCATCAGTGCCACATAGAAGTGCCACGTAAAAGTGCCATCTGTCATCAGTGTCACGTGTCATCAGTGCCACGTATTAGTGCCATCTGTCATCAGTGCCACGTCAGTGTCACGTGTCATTGTCCTGGTGCTCCAGGGCCTTCAAAAGTGTAATAGGTAGACAACAAGTTAGATGTGTAATTTATGCTCCTAGAACGTGATGGCGCTCCCTGCATGTTGGGCCTCTCTGAGTGGCTAGACTGTGGAAAAGTCCCACACATGTGGTATCATAATACTCAGGAGGAGTAGCAGAATTTATTGTGGGGTATCATTTGTGGTATACACATGCCATGTGAGAGAAATAACCTATTACAATAACAATTTTGTGGAAAAAAAATCTTCATTTTGCAAAGAATTGTGGGGAAAAATGACAACATCAAAAAGCTCACTATGTCTCTTACTAAATACCTTGGAATGTCTACTTTCAAAAAAGGGGTCATTTGGGGGGTATTTGTACTTTCCTGGCTTGTTTGGGTCTCAAGAAATGAGATAAGCCACCAGCACATCAGATGTGATCAATTTTGTATGATTTGCACCACAGCTTGTTGGACTCTCTAACTTTCACAAAGACCAAATAATATCCACTAATTTGGGTTATTTTTACCAAAGATATGTAGCAATATAAATTGTGGCCGAAATTTATGAAAAAAAATTATAATTTACAAAATGTTATCACAGAAACAAAGAAAATGCGTTAAAAAAAAAAAAAATCAGTCTTTTTTCATTTATAGCGCAAAAAAAACAAAAAACCCAGAGGCGATCAAATACCACCAAAAGAAAGCTCTATTTGTGGGGAAAAAAAGGACACAAAATTAATTTGGTACAGTGTTACATGAGTAATTGTCATTCAAAGTGCGAGAGCACTGAAAGCTGAAAATTGGTCTGGTCACGAGGGGGGTTTAAGTGCCCAGCTGTCAAGTGGTTAACAGTGTCTCGTGTGCATGGGGCCCAAGTATGCAGACGCTTCTGCGTGTGAGCATTTTATTTAAATTTTTTTTTTTTTTACACTTTCCCTTAAAAATTTCCCCCCTCTAGGCTGGAAGGCCTGAGAGCAAAACACACACAATCTTGGCTTCCCAGGTGAAAAAACTGCAGCGTTTACATCTGCTGAGGTCAGACGTGATGTCATAATGACGCACCCAGCCTCCAAAGGCCACATAGATTGCTGGGGACCATCTAGTCCACGGTATTTACTATGGTAAATGGCCACCACCAGCCAATTCTTTCTCCACCACCAGCCAATGCAGCAGCATTCATGTTCTTCTACACTTCTCTATCTTAAGGCCAACTCCACTGGTGCCAACATGCTTTTGCTTCTCTTACCTTTTTCGCCCATTCTTTCAAAAGCAAGTTGAACATAGCTACGTTAAGCTGAGTCATCCTTACTGGGTGCTGTAGATAGAAGAGTAAGCACTGCTGGGCCTTTTTCAAATCTCCCAAAAATATACATGTTTCCAAGTAGCAGTGCAAGTTCTGTTGTATATCTCCAAATCGGTTTCCATCCTTATCCTCTGATAACACTTTCCTTCCATTGCTAGCCAACCATGAGTCCTCACAGCTAACTACATCCAGATCTAGATCTTGAACACTCATGGCAGTAGGTTTAACAGATTTTAAAGAATGACTATCATCTTTGGGTTGGGGTGTTGTCGTTTTTTTGTTCTTTTTCTGCTTACACTTCTTAAGAACCGTCTCATTTTGTAACTTTTCCGTCTGGCATTGAGAAGAATGGACAGTTTTTAGGTTTTGTTTAGTCTGCTTTTTTTCCTCTTTCTGAGCTGTTTGTTTCTTATTCCCAGTTTCATGCATAGGCGAGCCCTTATCTGCCTGCAGTTGCTGTGCCCGGATCTCCAGAACTAAAAGAACAGAAAAAGAAATAAAAAAACAATTAATAAAACATAAGTTTACAATTTTATCTTTTTGTTCAAGTTTGAGAAAGAAATGTCTCCCCCATCAACGGAAAGATTAGACACTGTTGGAGTAAGAACATAATAAATGACTATTAACAAACATAATAAAGATGCAAACTTAATGTGGATGTAAACCCTCAGTGAAGTGAACAGCCTTGGATGATACACAGGGACGAAACAGATCTCCCTACATAAGTTTTACACGTAAAGTGCCTTGAAAAAGTATTCATATCCATTGAAATTTTCAAATTTTTCATGTTACAACCAAAAAGTTAAAAGTATTTTATTGGGATTTTATGTGATAGACCAACACAAAGTGGTACATAATTGTGAAGTGGAAGGAAAATGATACATGGTTTTCAATTTTTTTTTTGAAATAACTATGTGAAAGTGTATTGTGCATTTGTATCCAGCCCTTTTTACTCTGATACCCCCTAACTAAAATCTAGTGGAACCAATTGTCTTCAGAAGTCACCTAGTTAGTAAAAAGAGACCACCTGTGTTTAATTTAATGTCAGTATAAATACAGATGTTCTGTGATGCCATCAGAGTTTTTTCTTTTTTTTTTAGAGAACCTTAGTAAACAAACAGCATCACAAAGGCCAAGGAACACATCAGACAGGTCAGGGATAAAGTTGTGAAGAAGTTTAAAGCAGGGTTAGGTTTTAAAAAAATCCATCCTCTAAAAATGAAAATAAAGGAGTATGGCACAACTGCAAACCTACCAAGACATGGCTGTCCACCTAAACTGAAAGGTCGGGGTAAGGAGACCATTAATCTGAGATGCCAAGAGGTCCATAGTAACTCTGGAGGAGCTGCAGAGATCCAGAGCTCAGGTGGGAGAATCTGTCCACGGAACAACTATTAGTCGTGCACTCCATAAATCTAGCCTTTATGGAAGAGTGGCAAGAAGAAGAAAGCCATTGTTGAAAGAAAGCCATAAGACCAGTTGGCAGTTTGCGAGAAGCCATGTGGAGGACACAGCAAACATGTGGAAAAGGGTGCTTTGGTCAGACGAGATCAAATTTAACTTTTTGGCCTAAAAGCAAAACGCTGTGTGTGGCAGAAAACTAACATTGCATATCACCCCGAACACACCATTCCCTCTGTGAAACATGGTGGTGGCAGAATCGTGTTGTGGGAATGCTTTTCTTCAGCAGGGACAGAGAAGCTGATCAAAGTTGATAGGAAGCTGGATGGAGCCAAATACCGAGAAAACCTGTTAGAGTCTGCAAAAGACTCGAGACAGGGTAAAGTTTTCACCTTACCCACCTTTGACCCTAAACATACAGCCAGCACGCCAATGGAATGGTTTAAATCAAAGCATATTCATGTGTTAGAATGGCCCAATCAATGTCCAGTTCTAAATCCAATTGAGAATCTTTGGCATGGATTGAAAATTGCCGTTCACAGACGCTCTCCATCCAATCTGACAGAGCTTTAGCTATTTGCAAGGAAGAATGGGCAAAAATGTCACTCTCTAGATGTGCAAAGCTGGTAGAGACATAGCCAAAAAGACTTGCAGCTGTAATTGCAGTGAAAGGTGGTTCTACAAAACTACTGACTCGGGGGGGCTGAATACAAATGCACGCCACACTTTTCATAAATTTATTTTAAAAAAAATTTGGAAACCATTCATCATTTTCCTTCTACTTCACAATTATGTGCCACTTTGTGTTGGTCCATCATATAAAATCCCAATAAAATGCATTAATGTTTTTGGTTATAACATGACAAAATGTGGAAAATTTCAAGGGGTACGAATATTTTATCGTACATCACAGGACACAGAGCCAGTTATTATAATAACTATTTGGGATGTCCCAAAGCAATACCCTCGAGGGGAGGGGAAGACACCATCACAGAAACTGCCACCATCAGAGAAGGACCGACTCTGCTGTTTGTAATACACTGAGGCCAAAGGCGTTTTGTATACCTATCTGGCAAAAACCCTGTTGATGTATAAACCAAAGACCAAATAGCGGTCTTGCACACCTGGGCCACTGACACGTGATGGTGGAAGGCCCAAGATGCTCCCACACACCTGGTAAAGAATCTCTCACTATATAAAATCAGATTTTGCTCTTTAAACCATAGGCATCAATGAAAAACTGGCAGATCCACTTCTAAATATTCGACCTGGATGCCGCCTGCCATTCCTGGGCTCTTCCAGCAGCAAAAACCAGGATTCTTGACCTATGCCGACAGCTCAAGTAGATCCTGAGCGCCTGAACTACCCCTAGAGTACGTAGCGATCTTTCTCCTGCTGACTGTGGATTAGGAGAAAAATAAAGGCAAGACACTGTTCTGATTCAAGTGAAAACTAGTAACCACTCTAGGCAATAAAGATGGATGAGGATGCAACATCACCTTATAATGGGAGACCAAGAATGGCTCCTTGCATGAAAGAGCGGCCAGCTATGACACTCCACTTAATGAGGTGATAGCAACCAAAGAAGCCACCTTCCGAGATAAAGGACTAACAGTCTCTCAATTGGTTCAAAAAGTGGCCTCTGCAAGGACAGTCAAGAGCAAATTCAAGTCCTAAGGACACAAAAGTGACCTGACAGGTAGGACTTTCTACGTTACACGCTGTATGAAGTATGAATCAAGGCGTGATAAACAACAGTCTCTGGAGAGAAAAAAAATGATGGGGATGAACTCTAACCGTTAACGGTACTTAAATTACTTAAATCATCTTCAGTCATTTTTTTCATCTTTCCATCTTTTAAATCTTCTGCCCTTGTTGTTTTAACTTTGGATAGTAAAACATTTTTTTTCTGCCAGTAAATACCTTACATAGCCCACTTCCTCTTTCTTCTCTGGTAAAAAGCCTAGGCTTATGATATCATGTACAGCTCTCTCTCTCACTCTCGTGAGAATCTGCCAGCAAGGGAGGGGGGAGTGAGTCATAAGAGAGCCAATGAGAGGTGCAGAGCTGGAGGTGTGTGTCTGTGTAAATACAGAAAGTGAATAGGCAGCTTCAGCTGCCCACAGTTAAAATGGATGCAGCCAGACTTAGTGGAGGGAGATTTCTGCAGAATATTTGGCAAGTGCAGAATCACAGTATATATAAACAAATATACAAAGTGGTTTGAGGGAAACTTCAGAATGGTAAAGATGTTTTTATTACAAATTGAGTGAGCAGACTGCAGTTCCTCTTTAAGGCCAATCTCCTTTTACCTACCGATTGGAGGAAGAAAGAAAAATCTCCTACTCACATATTTCTGTGGGTGCCACTTCCTGGCTTCACCACAGGCATACAATATTCCAAAGTCCTGTAACTGAAGTTGCCTAAAGCCAGCTTCCAGGTCTTAACAGTGTGGAGATACAGGACTTAGGACCATTAGGTTCCGTCTGACTGGGAGTGTCCAAGGAGTGACCCCCACAAGACTCGCTATGTCAGTGTAACAAGCCTTCCTGGGCTAATTCGGCTAACACTATTATCAGTGTTACCATTTCCCAAATTGTTCACAAAACATGTGGCAGAAGTTGAAACAGAGGGAAAGCGTCAAATAAGGGAGAACTGGTCCCTAAGGTGTTACCAGTGCATCTACCCCTATTGCCAGTGGGGCCCTCTTCCCGGACATAACCTGTCCCAACTTTTTGTAGAACTTGGAGTCTAGTAAATCTGGTAAATGGTATAAAACCGCGCTTCGTGTTCAGAGTATATAACAAAAAGAGCCAGCACTACAAGAGACAACTTGTGCAAAAAATATAAATATAAAAAGTGTAGCGCTAAACATGAAAATACACAATCATTGACAATAGTGAATCAAAAAGTAATGAATGAAAAGAAATGTGAAAAAATAAATGACACAATAATAAAACTTCTATATAGTTCTTATAAGTCCATAAACTTTGTGATTCCAAGTAATGATGATCTATCACTCGAAAGAGGAGAGTAAAGGATCACCACTGTGAAAAACTTCTGACACCAAATGAGATAATAATGAAGCTTACCAGAACGTATGACCCATTTAGTATAAACAGAATAGGGTCCAAACAGACAGTTGTGTATCAATACCCAAGTAAAGACGGCTTGCTACAATCTTCTCCAATTGATCTTATGGTAATTAGGAGGGTTACTTAACAGCCACCGAAGCCAGTGAAATAAGGCACTTCAGAGTCAAAGCCAAACTCCTCTCATCAGTACTCCATTAAGACATAGATCCAAGGAGAAAGGATAGCAGACTCAACATAGTGTACAACCATATATAAAATGTATTTTTTTAAAAGTTAGAACACTCACATTTTAGTAAACATCAAAAGGCATCGATTGAATGATGCATCAAGTTATAATGGCATAGGCAGGACAACTGACCCGACGTGTTTTGTTTCAGACAGACATCTGGGGTGTCCTGATGCCTGAACCCTTTTTGGAAAGTAGACATTTAATAAGAGGCATGGTGAGGTTTTTGATGTTGTCATTTTTTTTTCCCCACAATTCTTTGCAAAAGGAAGATTTTTTTTTTTCTTTTTACACAAAATTGTCATTGTAATAGGTTATTTGGCATGTGTATAGCACAAATGATACCCCAAAATACATTCTGCAACTCCTCCTGAGTATTACGATACCACATGTGTGGGACTTTTCCACAGCCTAGCCACTTAGAGAGGCCCAACATGCAGCATCCACCATCACATGCTCTAGGACAGTGATGGTGAACCTTGGCACCCCAGATGTTTTGGAACTACTTTTCCCATGATGCTCATGCACTCTGCAGTGTAGTTGAGCATCATGGGAAATGTAGTTCCAAAACATCTGGGGTGCCAAGGTTCACCATCGCTGTTCTAGGAGCATAAATTACACATCTAACTTGTTGACTACCTATTACACTTTTGAAGGCCCTGGAGCATCAGGACAATGACACGTGACACTGATGACAGATGGCACTAATACGTGGCACTGATGACATGTGACACTGATAACAGATGGCACGTGATACTGACAAGTGGCACTGAAACGTGGCACTGATGAAAGATGGCACTAATACGTGGCACTGACATGTGACACTGATGGCAGGTGGCACTAATATGTGACACTGACACGTGGCACTGATGACAGATGGCACTTCTACGTGGCACTGATGGCAGACAGGTGTCACTGGGGACAGCTGGCACTGACATGTACTGTGGGCACTTTATTTTCCATTTGTTTTGTTTTTTACACTTACTCTGCAGCTGTTTGTCTCTCCCTCCTCACACGCTGTCTCTGTGTGAGGAGGAAGAGCCGGTAGTGAGTGATGATCTCATATGTTTACATACGAGATCATCTCTCATTTGAAGCTCCGATCACGCTGTAAACGGCCGCTGTGATTGGCCATTTACAGCAATCTGTGACTGGCTGTGTCCAAGGGACATGGCCAGCACAAAATTTCCCCAATGTGTGCTCGCGGGAGCGCGCAATGCGGAAGTAAACAGGACGACGTCCAGGGACGGCCTCCCATCAATTGGCGTCCGCGCTGTAGCTGTCTTTCGGCTATAGCGCAGTTGCCTACAGGAGTCCAACCTTCACCTAATATGGACTCTGTCATAAAATACCTTCAAGGACTGGGTCCCCCTTAATCTGGGGTCCACTCCCCTGGACCTGTATAGCACCCTACAGGAAAACAACTTGGTCAGAACAAACACTGCACCGGGTTCCATTACGCAGGATCCAGCGACATAAGGCTGCATTACAGGTAAACCTTGAGGAATCTTCTCTTCTATCCAATGAGGCTTGAGTACTGTCCGCTTTGGCTGACAGCTCTTTCAAATGGATCCAAATGTAGTCCTTGATTCTAAATAGAACCGTCCAGACCTCCGACTATGCTCCCAGAGCACATGTATCACATCAGGGACCACCATCTTACAGACACTGGCAAAAAACAGATACTTTCTGTGTAGGAGGGGTTATATAGGGGAGGACTTCCTGTTTGATTGATTTGATTGGTGTACCAGTGTTCATTCACCTATAGGTAGCGTATAACCCAAATAGTTATTATAATAACCGACTGTGTCCTGAGATCTACGATAAAGAAAAATAAATACATAAAAATGCCAAAATATGCCAATATCCCATAGTTTGCAGACGCAATAACTTGCACAAACCAATCAATATATGCCTATTGGTATTTTTATACAAAAAATATGCAGAATACATACTGGCCTAAATTAATGAAGAAATTCGTTTTTTTGGGTACGTTTCACAGCAGAAAGTAAAAAATACTGTTATTTTTTTCAAAATTGTTGGTACTTTTTTGTTTATAGCGTAAAAAATAAAAACCGTAGAGGTGATCAAATACCACCAAAAGAAAGCTCTATTTGTGGGAAAAATAGAACATGCAACTTTATTTGGGTACAGTGTCGCATGACCATGCAATTGCCAGTTAAAGTAATGCAACGCCACATCGCAAAAAATGGCCTGGTCATTAGGGAGTAAAACCTTCCAGGGCTGAAGTGGTTAATGTCCATAATATCAGTCTGGTTACAATGCATTTAGTTGAACCAGAAGTTTAACACCTCTCTTAAATCTCACCAATAGATGCATGGTGTTGCCTTATGAGTTTATGTGAAATCTTCATTAATATCTGTAAAATATTGTAATTAGAAATAGATCTCATTTGGCTGGCATCTATAAAAGCCAGGTAAAATGCCTCCCCCCAGGTGCTTGTTAAGAGCAGACAATGCGGGGCCGAGACTTGTATATACCATATGGAGAGCCACTCCCATTGTTCTACACCTACTCACTTCAAAGGACCCCATGCTGGGGTAGACAATGAGGAGAGTCCAACCATAATCATTGCTTAAGTTCCTGGGGAAATCCAATTAAATCTTCTGTTTAAGAATAGTCACAAGGATTTGCATGAAAGGGGGCCGACTTATGTAGTAAGCCCTCCAATCATGATCCAAGCTAAGGCAGCCTATGGGGAATCAGCATGAAGGCATATACTCAGAGCCAAGGGGAGGTAACAGGTCTCTTTTTGGGAACCCGGTCATCAGAGTGGGACGTTTGTAAGGATGGGTAATTATGGTTAAAGGTGTTGCTTGTAACTAAATATGCTTATATGCTTGTGACTAAATATACTGTCTTAGAGAATATACTTTGTATTCCTGCATGTAAATATTATATTTCAACCTAGTATTTTCTTCCTTGATCATAGATAGAGCATAGATAGAGATTTGTGTGTTAGCTAGACTTTCAACTACTTTTAATAAATGTCATTATATTTAAAGCTTTTCCTCCTCATCTTTAGAATTCTCATTTAACCCATATCATATCTTGTGATTAATAAATCAGAAGTATAGATTTTAAAGGGTAACAATGGCATGCATGAGGCTACCTGTCAGATACCCAGTGCAGGTATCCTGTAGTGGTGCAACAAAATTAAAATTTCGGTGCCGAAACCTAAATTTTAGGATGTACTTAGCTGAAAACGGACAGTTTTTTAAAAATAGAATTCAAATTTAATTAAAGCGGCGCTCCAACCAAAAGGGAAGTTCCTCTTTAAGCTTCATATATATATTTATCACAATATTTCACATTTATTTTAGTCACATAGCTATCACTCAGAGTAGTTTCATTAATATTTACATTTTCTAATTACATTTTAGATAACATAATGTATTATTTATTTGTTATTCTCAGTTTCCATCACTTCTTATAATATATATATCTGCCGTGGCCATGATGTAGTACCCTCCCACATTAACTGTTTCAAGCAATCTAATTGTATCCCTAGTATCTTTAAAGTGGTTGTATACTCAAAAATTTTACTTTCTAGTAATATTTTCCTCCAATCATCCCCAATCGATTTGCAGTAATAATTTTTTTCCTACCTGCTTCCTTCCTGTACTATTGCTGTATTTGCGAGTAGTGACATCAACGCGCATGCGCAGTAAAAGCTCAGAAATCCGGCAGCCCGAGCCCCGGCCGGAAAGATTCTTGTTTATGTCAGGGCTGCGTCATTTCCTGTTGTAGACGTCAGCCCCGACATGCCGCAATCTTTGCTCATCTTTTTTTCTAACAGAGGAAATGAAAATGAGGCTTGGATATTGTGCACGCGCAGGATTACAGAGCGCAGCGCGAACTGTGGGCGGAAATGATAATAGGAGAAAACAAGGAAGACCCACAACAGAGATGGCGCTGAGTTAGTGCTAGAAAAACGATATTGAAACAACTCGGAATATAAAGTAAGAAGAACATTTTAGATAAAACCGTCTAGATAAATAGATTTAAATCGTCTCGCTAATTAGAAATATGGTCTTTGTTTAAAACATATAGTAGGGTTTACTACCGCTTTAAGATACAAGAGTGTGTTACGAACCAGGGATTGGTGCCTTTATTACCAGAGCATGATGTCATGTATCTATTATTTAGCTAATTTTTCTTAAGCGTTCACTAAGATGATCTTTTTGCTCCCTTATTTTTATGCCTTGGTACTGGCTATTCTGCTTGTGATATATTTCAATACATATTAAATGTTTTAAATATTTTAAAACATACTGATTTGCAGATTTTTTTTTTTTTTATGTTGTGACCTACCAGATTGTAGTGTGTGTGTGTGTTTTATCATTCATTTTACAATAGGCATTGTCCATTTTACTTTTAAAAATGTCATTCACGATGTACATTCATAAGGTACGTTTTTTGTTTAATGATGTTTACATATATATATACAGCTTCATGTGGCTCCAATTCGATTTTCCCATCTATACTTCCATTTACCACTGATTGGTTAGCAGTATTTTCTGATTCGGTCATTAGCACTGCCAGAATTTCGTTACTCCTAGTTGCCGACAGCGTGTCACTGAGATGATATTAAGTGCGGAAAGTGTGACCGCTATCAAGCTGCTGTGTTTGGGTCTCCATGCTCTTACATAGGTCTGACCCGCATTCACTTCTTGTTGTGGGCAGTGGACAGCATGTGACATCAGATGCTAGTAGCTCAGAGCAAGACTTGGTTTCGTATGTTCTCCCCACTTCATAAATAGGATTTTGAGCGTGGCCGTTTGACGGCTAACCTGCCAGAGTGAGGCGTGATTCACATATTCTATCATCCATCACATAAACACTTTATCATAACATTTGACAGTTTCTTGGCATGCTCTTTTGTATTGTACTAATTTATAATTTAGCCTTCTCATCCAGGCCTTAACCACTTCACGCCCGCGCTATAGCCGAAAGACGGCTATAGTGCGGATGCTATCTGCCAAGAAGGGCATCCCTGGACGTCCTCCTATTTACTGCCCCTCTGAGCGCCGCTGCAGGCGCGCATCAGGGAAGTTCTGTGCTGGCCGTGTCCCACGGACACAGCCAGTCACAGATCGCTATAAACGGCCAATCACAGCGGCCATTTACAGCGCGATCGGCACGTCCAATGAGAGATGATCTCATATGTAAACATATGAGATCATCTCTCATCGCCAGCTCTCCCTCCTCACGCAGACAGCGTGTGAGGAGGGAGAGATGAACTGCTGCAGAGATGCAGCGGTTAGTGGAAAAAAAATAAAAAAATACAAATAAAGTGCCCACCTGTCCCCACTGCCACCTGTCCTCTGTCATCAGTGCCACATCAGTGTCACGTGTCATCAGTGCCACGCATCAGTGCCATCTGTCAGTGTCACGTGCCATCTGTTATACGTGTCATCAATGCCAGGTATCGGTGCCATCTGTCATCAGTGCCACGTGTCGTCCGTGCCACGTATTAGAGCCACGTGTCATCAGTGCCACGTATAAGTGCCATCTGTCATCAGTGCCACGTATAAGTGCCATCTGTCATCAGTGCCACGTATAAGTGCCATCTGTCATCAGTGCCACGTCAGTGTCACGTGTCTTTGTCCTGGTGCTCCAGGGTCTTCAAAAGTGTAATAGGTAGTCAACAAGTTAGATGTGTAATTTATGCTCCTAGAACACGTGACGGTGCTCCCTGCATGTTGGGCCTCTCTAAGTGGCCAGGCTGTGGAAAAGTCCCACACATGTGGTATCGTAATATTCAGGAGTAGCAGAATTTATTCTGGGGCATTATTTGTGGTATACACATGCCACGTGAGAGAAATAACCTATTACAATGACAATTTTGTGGAAAACATTTTAATAAAATAAAAAATTCATTTTGCAAAGAATTGTGGGAAAAAATAACAACATCAAAAAGCTCACCATGCCTCTTACTAAATACTTTGGAATGTCTACTTTCAAAAAAGGGGTCATTTGGGGGGTATTTGTACTTTCCTGGCTTGTTCGGGTCGCAAGAAATGAGATAGGCCACCAGTACATCAGATGTGATCAATTTTGTATGATTTGCACCACAGCTTGTAGACTCTAACTTTCACACAGACCAAATAATATCCAATAATTTGGGTTATTTTTAACAAAGATATGTAGCAGTATAAATTGTGGCCAAAATTTATGAAGAAAATTTAATAATTTGCTAAATTTTATCACAGAAACAAAGAAAAATGTGTTTTTTTTTCCAAATTTTCAGTCTTTTTTTCATTTATAGCGCAAAAAAGAAAAAACCCAGAGGTGATCAAATACCACCAAAAGAAAGCTCTATTTGTGGGAAAAAAAGGACAAAAAATTAATTTGGGTATAGTGTTGCATGACTGAGTAATTGTCATTCAAAGTGTGAAAGCACCGAAAGCTGAAAATTGGTTTGGGCAGGAGGGGGGTTTAAGTCCCCAGTTGTTAAGTGGTTAATTACAATGCTTATTGACATTCGTAGACCATAAGTGAGGCATTTTCACAAGGAAACTTTCAGTCGGTGCACAATTCAATTTGGGGCCACATAGTCTATATAAGCATGATGTTTGTAGCAAGGACTCACACCCCAGATGATGTCTAAGTAGACGAAGAGCATTGGGTCGAGTCCTGTCAACATCATTGCAAGCGCTTTTTATCTACATTTGAAATGCGAGTGTTTCTGTTTACCCTCTTTTTATTAAACCAATTTTTTAAACGATATCAAACTATGTGGAACCTTTAATATTTGGTTACATCGTGTGAGTACGTGGATATCCTTTGGTCCCTCCTTCCCTCCATGTGAACTTCACCCATATGTGAACTTGCCGATGACCAGTGTTGTCCAGACCCGGATCTATGCTTGTCTACGAAATATCTTTACTCTAAACTGTGAATATCACCACAAGCCTGCACGACTTAAGGGGTATATGCCTCTTTAAGTCCACTGTTTCCGGTAAGCCTTCACACAGTTGGTGGTGGTTCTCCTTGCAGGTTCTCCTTTCCGTTTCATGACGCCTCAGTGATGTCAACTTACTGAAAATGTCCATTTACATCAGGACTCCAGCCTTCTCCTCATTTTGTACACATTTTTTCTTCACATTGGTGGACGTTATTTTTAGTTTTTCAATTGTTGAATAATTTTTTGTCTTTATATACAATTTGTGTTTTCACACTCATACTGTGTTATCACTTATATTTGGTCACGCAATTGTTATCATTATTTTTGTGTTTGTATATATGAGCGCTGCATTTTCTTTGTGGGTTATTTTTTGCCATTTGTCTTTGGCTGTGCTGGCTGCTTTATATACTTAATTTTGAGTAACAGCACAGTATATATTTTTTTATATATTTTAACCACTTTCAGACCGGACCATTTTGCTGGTAAATGACCAGAGGTCTTTTTACAATTTGGCACTGCGCTGCTTTAACTGGTAATTGCGCGGTCATGCAATGTTGTACCCAAACAAAATTTGCGTCCTTTTCTTCCCACAAATAGAGCTTTCTTTTGATGGTATTTGATTGCCTCTGCGATTTTTATTTTTTGCGATATAAACGTAAAAAGACCGCAAATTTTGAAAAAAAATGATATTTTCTACTTTTTGTTATTAGAAAAATCCAATAAACTCAATTTTAGTCATACATTTAGGCCAAAATGTATTCAGCCACATGTCTTTGGTAAAAAAAAAGTCAATAATTGTATATTTATTGGTTTGCGCAAAAGTTGTCACATCTACAAACTAAGGTACGTTTTCTGGAATTTACGCAGCTTTTAGTTTACGACTGCCTATCTCATTTCTTGAGGTGCTAAAATGGCAGGGCAAAACCCCCCCAAATGACCCCATTTTGGAAAGTAGACCCCCTAAGGAAATTGATAAGTGGCATGTTGAGCCCATTGAATATTTTATTTTATTTTTGCCTCAAGCGATTGAATAATGACAAAAAAAAAAATTTTTGTTTTTTTTACACAAAGTTGTCACTAAATGATATATTGCTCACGCATGCCATGGGCATATGTGAAATGACACCCCAAAATAAATTTTGCTGCTTCTCCTGAGTACGGGGATACCACATATGTGGGACTTTTTGGGAGCCTAGCCGCGTACGGGGCCCCGAAAACCAAGCACCGCCTTCAGGCTTTCTAAGGGCGTAAATTTTTGATTTCACTTCTCACTACCTATTACAGTTTTGAAGGCCATAAAATGCCAAGATGGCACAAAACCCCCACAAATGACCCCATTTTAGAAAGTAGACACCCCAAGCTATTTGCTGAGAGGCATGTTGAGTCCATGGAATATTTTATATTTTGCCACAAGTTGCGGAAAAATTACAAACTTTAATTTATTTTTATTTTTTTTCACAAAGTTGTCACTAAATGATATATTGCTCACACATGCTATGGGCATATGTGAAATGACACCCCAAAATAAATTCTGCTGCTTCTCCTGAGTACGGGGATACCACATGTGTGGGATTTTTTGGGAGCCTAGCCGCGTACGGGGCCCCGAAAACCAAGAACCGCCTTCAGGTTTTCTAAGGGCGTAAATATTTGACTTCACTCCTCACTACCTATTACAGTTTTGAAGGCCATAAAATGCCAAGATGGCACAAAACCCCCACAAATGACCCCATTTTAGAAAGTAGACACCCCAAGCTATTTGCTGAGAGGCATGTTGAGTCCATGGAATATTTTATATTTTGCCACAAGTTGCGGGAAAATTACAAACTTTTTTTTTTTTTTCACAAAGTTGTCACTAAATGATATATTGCTCACGCATGCCATGGGCATATGTGAAATGACACCCCAAAATAAATTCTGCTGCTTCTCCTGAGTACGGGGATACCACATATGTGGGACTTTTTGGGAGCCTAGCCGCGTACGGGGCCCCGAAAACCAAGCACCGCCTTCAGGCTTTCTAAGGGCTACAGTTTTGAAGGCCATAAAATGCCAAGATGGCACAAACCCCCCCCAAATGACCCCATTTTGGAAAGTAGACACCCCTAAATTTAGGGGTACACTAGTGAGACTAGGTAATAAATGGCGGGTGCCTTGAAACTATAAAAAAATAACTAACCAACCAGCGTCACCTGTAAGTTATATGGTGATCACTGGTGAAAGGGTTAACTAGGGGGCAATCAGGGGGCTTTATGCGGTAGTATATGGGGGTCCCTGGCGCTATAAAAAGCTGCGGCGAACCTAAATACCTACCTGCCTAACTAGCGTCACCTGTGACACTAATACAGCGATCAGAAAAATGATCGCTTATTAGGCTGGGTTCACACTGGAGCGATGTGGGAACGCCACGAATGCGCGGCGGGTTCCCGCATCACATGCCTCCCGGCGGCAGTTCACACTGCCCTATGCGAACTGCTGGGAGGGTCAGTGAAATGTTAATGACACCCCCAGATCAGTTCGCATATCGCAGTGCTATCTGCAAACTCGGATCGCATGGTGTGAACACCCATGCGATCCGATTCTGCTGCGGACCAAAAAAAGGGTCCCGTGCGAGTTTGCGGCGGGTGCGACACGAATTCAGCCATACTATCTGTATGGCTGAACTCGAATCGCACAGAGATCGGATGTGATTTGCACTGCAGTGCGGTGCGAATCACATCCGTTCTCATAAACCGCTGCAATGTGAACCCAGCCTTAGTGACACTGGCGACGGGGGGTGATCACGGGGTTAAACCTTTATTGGGGGGTTAGGGGGGTACCTTAGAACTAAAGGGGGCTAACCCTAACTGCCCTAACAGTTATTACAGTCACAAATGACACCCGCTGGGTGATCAGGGGGTTAAACCTTTATTAGGTAATAAATGGCGGGTGCCCTGAAACTATAAAAAAATAACTAACCAACCAGTGTCACCTGTAACAGTTATATGGTGATCACTGGTGAAAGGGTTAACTAGGGGGCAATATGGGGGTCCCTGGCGCTATAAAAAGCTGCGGCGAACCTAAATACCTACCTGCCTAACTAGCGTCACCTGTGACACTAATACAGCGATCAGAAAAACGATCGCTTATTAGGCTGGGTTCACACTGGAGTGATGCGGGAACGCCACGAATCCGCGGCGGGTTCCCGCATCGCATGCCTCCCGGCGGCAGTTCACACTGCCCTATGCGAACTGCTGGGAGTGTCAGTGAAATGTTAATGACACCCCCAGATCAGTTCGCATATCGCAGTGCGATCTGCAAACTCGGATCGCATGGTGTGAACACCCATGCGATCCGATTCTGCTGCGGACCAAAAAAAGGGTCCCGTGCGAATTTGCGGCGGGTGCGGCGAATGGCTGAACTCGAATCGCACAGAGATCGGATGTGATTTGCACTGCAGTGCGGTGCGAATCACATTCGTTCTCATAAACCGCTGCAATGTGAACCCAGCCTTAGTGACACTGGCGACGGGGGGGGGGGGGTGATCACGGGGTTAAACCTTTATTGGGGGGGTTAGGGGGGTACATTAGAACTAAAGGGGGCTAACCCTAACTGCCCTAACAGTTATTACAGTCACAAATGACACCAATGCAAAAAAAAAAAAATGACATTGGGGTCACTGTGACTGGGGGGGCAGGGGTAATTGGGGGGGTGATCGGGGGGGTGTGAGTGTGCCTGGCATGTTCTACTGTGTAGTGTCGTGTTGGTGCAACTCACCGATCCTCTCTCCTCGGTGTCGGAACGAAAAATACCAACACGGAGGAGAGATTACATCACTTCCTCTCCTGTGTTTACATTACAGGAGAGGAAGTGATGTCACGAAGACTTTCTATTCGTCGGGAGCGATCGCGAGGGGGTGGCCATGAATGAATGGCCGTCCCCTCGTCCGGGATCGCTCCCGAACGAATACCGACCGCCGCGGGCACCGGGCGGGGGCCCGATCGGGCCCCCGACCCGCGGGAAGGCAGGGACGTACATGTACGCCCATATGCCTGCCTGTGCCATTCTGTCGACGTACATCGTCGTGCGGCGGTCGGGAAGTGGTTAAAGTGCATTTGTATCCGACCTTTCATAGCAATTACAGCTGCAAATCTTGTCTCTATCAGTGTTTCACATCTAAAGTGGCATGTTTTCCCATTCTTCTTTGCAAAATAACTCAAGCTCTGTCAGATTGTATGGAAAGAGCATCTGAACAGCAATTTTTGAGTCTTGCCACAGGTTCTCAATGGGACTTGACTGGGCCATTCTAAAACACGAATATGCTTTGATCTAAACCATGCCATTGTAGTTCTGCCTGTATGTTTAGGGTCGTTGTCCTGTTGGAAGGTGAACCTTCGCCCCAGTCTCAAGTCTTTTGCAGACTCTTAACAGGTTTTCTTTTAAGATCGCCCTATATTTGGCTCCAACCATCTCCCCATCAACTCTGACCAGCTTCCCTGTCCCTGCTGAAGAAAAAGCATCCCCATGACATGATGCTGCCACCACCATGTTTCACGGTGGGGATGGTGTATTCAAGGTGATGTGCAGTGTTAGTTTTCCGCCACACATAGGGTTTTATTTTTAGGCCAAAAAGTTAAATTTTGGTCTCATCTGACCAGATCACCTTCTTCACACATGTTTGCTGTGTCCCCCACATGGCTTCTTGCAAACTGCAATGGGACTTCTTATGGCTTTCTTTGAACAATGGCCTTCTTGCCACTCTTCCATAAAAGGTCAGATTTGTGGAGTGCATGACTTATACTCGTCTTATGGACAGATTTTCCCACCTGAGCTGTGGACCTCTGCGGCTCCTCTGGAGTTACCATGGGCCTCTTTGGCTGTTTCTCTGATTAAAGTGTTTGTTAACCCCAAAAAAATTATTCAGATTCTGGTGCCTTAAAGCAGGTTACAAAGCACAGGGCTTGTGGCACTTCCTTTAGTCCCTTCTCTGCAGTGACCATGAAAATCAGGGCTGCTTAGCCCTGACCGCCGTGGTCAGAGTACATCCCTCAGTCATACGTAGCTGTCCTATCTGCTCTCCTCTCTCCCCCTCCTTCCTGCCCGTCATATCCCTCTCTCTGTGTCTCTGGCTCGACCCCGCCACTATTATTGTAAAATAAAAACCTAAAATTGTTACTGCCAAATCCTCTATTAGAGGCTGGCATAGCACAATATGTAAGTAGTTTTCAAAAACGAGCATTTCAAATACCGAATTTGAGCTGCCTTCAGGCCGATTACGTGACTCGCATCCACTTTACAGCTACGCTATAGAGCTTCTGCGGAGGAGACAAGTGGCCACATGATCTACCCAGCTGATGTCAGAGGGAGATCACGGCTCCTCTCGCAGAAGACATCCATCGGAGCTGTAAAGCGGGGAATCCCTGACAAGCTGGCTCATCCGAATTTGACAATCCAGGGACAAAGGAGATTTGTCCCATTTGGACAGGATCTCTGTTTGCAAGACTCGAGTATGGAATTGAGCATGCAGTACCGCCTCGAAAGTGGCTACCATGAGACCCAGGACTCGCATTGAAAACTGCAGCGACAACCACCCATAGGACACCAACACATTCTCTGCAGCTTGAAGAGTCTGCAGCTTGTCTGAAGGGAGAAAGACTCGCCTCTGTGGAGTCCAGAAGCGGGCCAACACCGACTTACATAGTTAGTCAGGTTGAAAAAAGACACAAGTCCATCCAGTTCAACCTTAAAAACAAATAAATAAAATAAAAAATAATCGTACAATCCAAATACCCAATTTTATGCCCACAATTGATCCAGAGGAAGGCGAAAAAAAACCCCAGCAGAGCATGCTCCAATTTGCTACAGCAGGGGAAAAAAATTCCTTCCTGATCCCCCAAGAGGCGATCGGATTTTTCCTGGATCAACTTTACCTATGTTAGTACCCAGTTATATTATGTACATTTAGGAAAGTATCCAGGCCTTTCTTAAAGCAATCTACTGAGCTGGCCAGAACCACCTCTGGCGGGAGTCTATTCCACATTTTCACAGCTCTAACTGTGAAGAAACCTTTCCGTACTTGAAGATGAAATCTCTTTTCCTCTAGACGTAAAGAGTGCCCCCTTGTCCTCTGGGTTGACCGTACAGAGAACAACTCAACACCAAGTTCACTATATGGACCCCTAATATATTTGAACATGTTGATCATATCCCCCCTTATTCTCCTCTTCTCAAGAGTGAATAAATTCAGTTCCTCTAATCTTTCCTCATAGCTGAGTTCCTTCATGCCTCTTATCAGTTTGGTTGCCCTTCTCTGCACTTTCTCCAGTTCCCCGATATCCTTTTTGAGAACTGGTGCCCAAAACTGAACTGCATATTCCAGGTGAGGTCTTACTAATGATTTGAACAGCAGCAAAATTATATCTCTCTCTCTGGAGTCCATACCTCTCTTAATACAAGAAAGGACTTTGCTCGCTTTGGAAACAGCAGCTTGGCATTGCATGCTATTATTGAGCTTATGATCTACCAAAACCCCCAGATCCTTCTCCACTATGGATCCCCCCAGTTGTACTCCCCCTAGCATGTATGATGCATGCATATTCTTAGCCCCCAAGTGCATAACTTTACATTTATCAACATTAAACCTCATCTGCCACATAGTCGCCCAATTAGACAGTGTATTGAGGTCGGCTTGTAAATTGGAGACATCCTGTAAGGATGTTATTCCACTGCATATCTTGGTGTCATCTGCAAAGACAGAAATTTTACTTTTGATCCCAGACCCAATATAATTTATAAAGATGTTAAAAAGTAAGGGTCCCAGCACTGAACCTTGGGGTACACCACTGATAACCTTAGACCATTCAGAGTAAGAATCATTAATCACTACTCTCTGAATTCGGTCTTTTAGCCAATTTTCTATCCATTTACAAACTGATATTTCCAAACCTGTAGACTTTACCTTACACATGAGCCGTGTGTGGGGAACTGTATCGAACGCTTTTGCAAAATCCAAGTATACCACGTCCACCGCCACCCCTCTGTCCAAGGTTTTACTTACCTCCTCATAAAAAGAAATCAGATTTGTCTGGCAACTTCTGTCTTTCATGAATCCATGTTGTCTGTTGCTTAAAGTGTTTTTGTTCAGCAAGAACTCGTCGATGTGGTCTTTTATTAAACGCTCCAGTATCTTCCCAGCTATAGAAGTTAAGCTAACAGGTCTATAGTTACTTGGTAAAGACTTTGATCCTTTTTAAATATAGGCACCACGTTCGCCCTGCGCCAATCCAGTGGGACTATTCCCATCATTAATGAGTCCCTAAAAATTAGATACTTCTGTAGGTTCAGTACCCAACCAAACTCCCAAAGAGTTTGCATAGTAATTTCCACATCCTCCCTTAATTCTGAGGCAGAAGTTGCTCTGAGAAGGTGGTCATCCAGGTAACCCATGATTGCGATCCCTCGCTGCCTTAGCAAAGCCAAAATTGGGAGAAACGTACTCTTACCCCCGGTACCATTCTTAATAATGTTATCCAGCGAGGCTCCAAATAGCCTCTCTCCCTGGAAGGGCAAATTCGCCAGTGCTTTCTTAGATGCCTGGTCCACAAACCAGTATTTCAGCCAAATCAGACGACGTAGCACTACTGCTGATACAGAGGCTCTGGAGAGCAAGGGGGCCATGTCTAAGGCCGCATCACAGACATACTTAAGGCCCTCCACCAACTGGTCCTCCAGCTCCACGCAGAACGGGGAAGCCTGTTGCTTCTCCAACTCATGGTGCAACAATTTTGCCCATTCAGTAAGCGTCTGTGAAACCAGGGCCGTGGCTAAAACTGGACACAATGCTGACCCGACCACTGTTAACATGGACTGGCCTCGCCTCCGCCCTTCTGTAGGCAGGGTCCTTGAAAGCAGGAGTCCCTTCCACCGTAATCGTGGTTACTTTATTTAACCTGGATACCCGGGGGGTCAACAATCGGAAGGAAAGGTCCATTTCTTCAGGAAACGCTCTTCAAAGGGGTAACGCACCCCCATGCGTTTCGGGACTGAAAAGGCCCGCTCCGGTTTTCCCCACTCCTTGTAAATAAACTTATCAAAATGAGTTGGGTAAGGAAACACCTTAGCCATGCAGGTCGGCTTGTGGAACCCGAAAGGGACCGACACCTCTGTAGATGCCTCCACCGTATCCTGCATCTGTAATAAGTGCTCCTACAAACGCCTTTTCCTGCCCTGACATGGAGTCATCTTCAGGTGTCCGGACCGTCCTGGTCCGCATCCTTCGATACGCCAGAACAGGGGCCGCCTGTCACAGCGGGGCCCAAGTCTGAATCAGAGCTTTGCCCAGAAGACGGTGAGGGGAGGGGGAATTTTTTACCCCCCTAGCGCCCGCACGCTGCTTCCACCCTAGCAACAAAGGCCTCTAGGACCGCCGTCAGAGCGTCCATAGGCACCGCAGGTGCAGGGGAACCATGAGCAATAACAGGGATACCTGGGAAAGAAGCGCCATGCTTCCAACGCTATGCTGACCCACCCTCGCCTGTCACTACTTAGGGACCTAAGGCAAGTCACACAAAAAGTCCACACTCCTAGTTGCCACAGACTGAGGGCCCCCCCCCCCCGCCGAAGTCACCACCCTGACCCAGGTACTGCACTGGGCTGCTGCTGTCCGCTCTACCCTGTGTCATCTACAAGGTGTCTGTGTGAAAAGAGTACTGTTCTAGAAGGAAACAAGCACCCGGCGCTAGAGGCAAAACTATCTGAGGCTACTAGAAAATGGCTGCCGGCTGCTTCAGCAAAAAAAAAAAAAAAAGTCTGAGGGCGCCAAGAAAGGGGCGCCAAACTTCCAGAAAATGGTTGAAAGGCAAAAAACTGTTTGTGGCTACAAAAAAAATGGCAGCGGAGCACACGGCGTCCTCCCCACATGTCAAACACAGGACAAACACCCTACCGTGGCCCAGAAACAGGGACGAGGGCAAGTGGACCCCCAACACCCAGCGCAGCCCCCTGCCAGGACCCAGAGCCCCCCGGAGGACCCCTGGCCAGGTACATGCACCGCACCCCCATGTGCCCAGTCACACAGCGGCCCATAGCATGAGGAGGAGGAAATGGACAGGGAGAGTGAGAGACCCCCTAGTCAACCTCCCAGGGAATAAACAGCTGCTCCATTCTGCCAAGACAGGTGGAACCATACTTACCCCTCCTGCAGGGACTGCTATACGCATTCCACAGACAGACCCATCACCCGAGCAGTACGGGGTGGCTGTTGGCCACAGCACATTGTGATACAGACAGCAGTAGCCCGGTCATATGTGTGCCCCGGAGCATATAGCTCACCAATAGTTATTTATCTTTAAAGAGTTGCCATTTTAAACCCTGGGTATATAATATCCCTAAAGGACAGATGGAACGCATTAGAAGAAACTGCACAAATTAAATGGATTTCCTGTCCCAAGCTGAATATATTGGTAATAGATTCAGAGACAAAGGATACACAGATGAGTTTATACAGAAACAAATTCAAGATGTATCAAGATTGGATAGAAATAGTATGTTGCAAGGAAATAGAGCAGTGTCACTCGGAAGCACCAGCCTTAATACTCGACTATAATATCCAACACAAAGAGGTAGAGAGAATAATTAACCACTTGCTTACTGGGCACTTAAATCCCCCTCCTGCCCAGACCAATTTTCAGCTTTCAGCGCTGATGCAGTTTGAAGGACAATTGCACGGCCATACAACACTGTACCCAAATTAAATTTTTATTATTTTTTTCCCACAAATAGAGCTTTCTTTTGGTGGTATTTAATTACAGCAGGGAGTTTTATTTTTTGCTAAAACAAAAAAAAATGCAAAATAAAAAAAATGTAAAAAATCACGTTTAATAGTTTGTTATAAAATTTTGCAAACAGGTAATTTTTCTCCTTCATTGAAATGCGCTGATGAGGCGGCACTGGTGGGCACTGATAGATCGATCCCTTACTCAGATCTGTGATCAGGCGAGTCTCATAGACTCGCTGATCACAGAGCGTGCCGCAGGCGCCCCTCAGGGGGCACGCAGGCTGCTCGTGCACGGGATGACGTCAATAGACCTAGTCCCGGCAAAGCAGGTCCGCACTGTAGCCGTCATTCGGCTATAGCGCGGATCTCTAGTGGTTAAAAACATTGGCATATTTTTATTGAAAAAGTTTCCTTTCCTCGGCCAAACAGTGCACATAGTCATGTGCATAACATAGTATTACTAACATATTATCTAAAAGCCAACATAACTAAACACAACCCAACCTCTGCTCAGTTAACATATGACAAGATTTTGTTATTAGATATAGTTTATTTGGGGACTGTCTCTAGGTTTTAGTTATGGACCTTGGACTCTATAGGGACCTTCGAGAATAACTGTAGGAAAAATTGTAGTGGTTATGGTATTTAGGCTGGCCTCTCCAACCATCCACCTGAGGTCTAGGCTTCAGTGCTCAACAAAGTTAGACAGAGGTAGAGAAGGTCTATCAGGGTTGATCCCCTGGGGGGTGATCGTCTATTGTGGAATCTGAGTCTGTCCACAGATGCCAGATCTTGTCATATTTATTGGGGCATCCTCGGGACAGATAAGTTGCTTTATAGAGGAGTATTATTGCATTGACTAATTGCTTCCATGAGGACAGTGTGGGGGGAGTGGTTGACCTCCACTTTAGTACAATGGCTTTTCTCGCATAAAAAAAGGAGGTTACCTATTAGGGTGCGTATTGCTTTATAAAAGGCCAGTTGTTCCACTAGGCCAAGGAGACAGACACTAATTGTAAGGGGAATAGGAATAGTAATCAGACTATGAATGAATTGAGTTACCTCCCGCCAATAGTCCCAAATTTGTGGGTAATCCCAGAATATATGCGTGAAATCTGCAGGAGTACCAAAACGTCTCCAGCAGCCGACTGACACGGCTGGATATATGCGGTGGAGGTGCTGGGGTGTATAGTAGATCCTGTGTAGGATTTTGAATTGGATCAATTTATTCCTAGTGGCAACCAGCGGCCGGAGTGGACAGTCCCACAGGTCTTCCCAGTCCTCGCTGTCCAGTTCCTGCACCTCCGCCCACCACAGATCACGTAGACCATCCAGTCCAACCTGGATGGATGGTAGAAGTGCTCGGTAAATTTGGGATAATGGTTTTAAGACATCAGCATCTTCCAGGAGGGTCTCCATGTCATCATGTTCCAGCCGAAACTGAACTGTTTTGAATGAAAGGCATGGCTGAGCTGCAGGAACCTGAAAAATAAAGAGTTCGGAAGTTGGAATTTATTTTTCAGCCTATCAAATGTAAATAACCCCGACCCATCACAGATAATATCAAATATTTGATGTCCTTACTGGCCCACAAACTCGGGTCCTGCAGAGAGTGGAATTCTTTCAATCTTGGGTTACACCAAAGCAGTGTATTAGGGGACCATTTAGCCTTTACCAAATTAGGTTTAATCACTACCATGTGCCAGGCCTTAATTGCTTTCATCGCCAGTGTTAAAGGTACCGGAGAGCCCCCCGACCCCCTATAGAGGGCGTTGCGGAGGGCCTCAAAGGATCCCAGTTGAGCTGCCTCTAGGACAACTGACGCATTGGTATCATCTGAGACCAACCAGTTATGTGCATGTGTGAGCATTGCTGCCAGATAATAGGTGTGAAAGTCTGGGCAGGCAAGTCCCCCGTGCCCAGGGCCTACGCAAGGTTTTCTCACTGAATCTAGCCGGGCGTGATTGCCATAAAAAGGAGGCCACTGTGGAATCCAATTGTTGGAACAGAGTCTTGGGTATCCAGACCGGGGAGTGTTGTAAAATATACAGCAAGACCGGGAGTAATTTCATTTTTATTAAGTTAATTTTCCCTATAAGTGATAATGGGAGGTTCGACCAGGCCTTCAGTTTCAGTCTGCACCACTGCAGCACTGGGGATAAGTTGAAATTGCTAAAGTCCTGGGTATTGGGAGAGATGTGGATTCCTAGAAATGTAATGGTATTTGCCCATTGTAGAGGTGAAGCAGGGTCAATCAGCTTCTTTGCCCCGGGATCTATGGGTAGGATAAGTGATTTGTTCCAGTTGGTTCGGAGGCCAGACAGCCGCAAATCAGTCCAGAAGCCAAAGCGCCCCGGAAAGCGAGGTACCCGGGTCCCGGGGGAAGAGGATTAAATCATCCGCGTATAATGCTAGTTTCTCGATCACCGAACTGACCCGTACTCCAGCCACCTCACTCAATCTCCGCAAAGCCTCAGCCAAAGGCTCCATTCCCAGAGCAAACAGCGCAGGGGACACCCCTGTCTTGTCCCCCTCCTAATTGGAAAAGATGGCGAGAGCCTACCATTGAGTTTAATTTGAGCCTTGGGAGTCATATAGTAAGCCGATCCATTTCCGGAAAGCTGGGCCGAAAGCCAAAGCCCTCCAGAACCTGCATCATATAGGACCATCTAACGGTATCGAAAGCCATTTCGATGTCAAGGGATACCAGGACCCGGGAGGCATTCTCCTCAGGCGGGAGTTGAAGATGCGTAAAGACTCACCTAAGGTTTATGTCTGTGGACTTGCCAGGCATGAAACCGGTCTGATCTATGTTGACAAGAGATGGTAGGACCTTCATGAGTCTATTGGCTAGCACTTTGGTTAGTATCTTAAGGTCATAATTCAGCAGTGAAATTGGTCTGTAGGATGAGCAGCAGATGGGGTCCTTCCCTGGTTTGGGCAGCAACACTATATGTGCCTGATACATACTATCTGGCAACCTCCCGGATTCCAAGCAATCTGCAAACAGCTGAGTTTGTTTGGGGACCAGTACGGCAGCGTGTGTTTTGTACCATTCCCCAGGTAAACCATCGGGGCCCAGAGATTTGTTGTTGGGCATGGAGAAGATTGCATCCTCTATCCCCTGTCGTGTTAAGGGTTTATCTAGTATGTCCCTGTCCTCCTCGGACAGGAGAGGCAAGGTGAATCCCCCTAAATCCTCCAAAGTGCCATCTACCAAGTCAGAAAATGGATCATCGTACAGTTTATTGTAGAAGAGATGAAAATTCCCTCAGTATACCTTTGGGCTCTGTCACCGGGCAGCCAGTGGAAGTCTGTATTCTAGGGATCACTGTCTGGAGTGTGGGTTCTGCCACCAGGTTGGCCAATAGTTTGCCATTTTTGTCCCCTGATTCGAAAAGCTTGGCTACAAACTTCCATGCATCAGATTGCACCAGCGAGGTGTAATGGAGCTTCAGGTCTCCTCGTCTGGGCTAGAGTTGAATAATTTTCGGGTGTTGGACTCCCCGTGAAAAGTTCCAGTGCCAACCTTTCACACTGTTCCAACTGTGCAGTCCGTGAAGCAAATCCGGCCCTCACTGCCTTAATAGAGGAGACGTACTCTCCTCGGGCATGAGCCTTGCCCGCCTCCCAGACCACATCAAGGGAAGTTGACCCCTCATTAAGAGTCCAGTATTCAGTGAGTTTGAGCTCTACTAATTCCTGTATTTGAGGGTTGCCTATCCAATGGGACGCTAGTTCAGCCCAGCTCCAGCTGCGAGTGGTCCAATAGACCCGCCAGGAGATAGGAGACAGCCCCAACCGAAGATAGAGCAGAAGCAGTCCGAAACAGTAGGTCTATGTGGGACTCTGATCTATGTGAAGCTGAAATATGCGAGTAGGTCCGAGAGACGCGGCTGGGACCCGAGAGACGGCTTCATAGAGTGCTGCACATAGCATACTCAAGTACAAGAGTGGGCACTGTCCCTCCTGAATGGCTACCATTACTACTATCCGCCAGTGAGCAATGCATTGCCTTTTTTGCCTTACTTAAACTGACAGAAACAATCCAACTAATTTTATTTTACTATACTACTGAAACTCAGCAGTCAAACAACATGTATTACTTACTACTTGGCCTTTGTGCCATGCAGTATGGTATTAAATATGTCTGTCTGTCTGCACTGCAGTACATCTGACTTGTAGCAAAAATAATATTATATATTTTATTGCGTACTGTCATGTTTCAACAAATCATGTATAAAACTTAGTTATACTACGCTGACAAATTCAATGACAACAAGCGCATGAAGTTATAGTATACTACAGAATAGCTCAAAAAAATTAAATATAGCATGCGATTGCAATTTGCAAGCAATCCATTCCATTTCAAATGAAATTTAATCAGTGCAATTATATTATCTTTTTGGTACAAGTCAGATGTACTGCAGTGCAGACATATAATTACCTTGCATGGTAAGAGCTGCAACATTTAAAAAAAAAAAAAAAAAAATTGATAGTTTGTTATTTTTAAAGCTGCTTCCTGGAGTTTAGCTTTTAAAATTGACTTCGCCCTTTCTTTTTTTTTTCCCCCCCTCAGATTTCACTCCCACTATAGATCATTCTATGCTATTATTCTGCGCTACCAACAAAGGTGGACCATGTCTGCAGTGTGGAAATATTTTAAATTTTCTGATAAAGACCCCAAAATTTGCTATCTGTAGTCTTTGCTCAGCAGAAATTTCAAGAGGGGGTACAGTGCCAAGGCATTTTTCAACAGGTTTGATACACCACCTGAAAACACGTCATCCAGTTCAGCATTCAGATTACAAGAAAACAGTGCCACTTCCAAAAAGTGACTCAGGCTCAACACCATCTTTGGCCACAGTCTTTGAAAAGGTTAAAAAATTTGCAAGTGACAGTCCCAAAGCCCGTGCCATACAGATAAAATTATGGAATTTATTGCATTAGACTAGCCATTCTCTGTTGTGGAGGACATTGGATTCCGTAGGCTCAAGCAACATATTGAGCCGCGTTACTCACTCACTCACTCAAGCAGACGCTACTTTGCAGATACCTATCTGCCTGAATTGTTTTGTTGTGTTAGAAAACACGTTCAAGAGCTCATGACTACCGACATCATAGCGATCAGTTTTACTACCAACATTTGGAGTTCAGACGTCAGTCCAACGAGCATGCTTAGCCTGATAGCGCAGTGGATATATGACAAATTTCAATTGCAAAACATCCTACTTAACGCACGTGAGTTTGTTGGATAACATACTGCAGCAGCAATAGTTGACACTTTAAAAATCCATGCTTGACACTTGGCACATTGAGAAGTCTAAAGTGCATTTGATTGTCCGCGATAATTCGCGGAACATGGCAAAGGCAATGGAGGACAGTGAACTTAAAAGCATAATGTGTATGGCACACACGCTGCAATTGGCTGTGAACGAAGGATTGCTGAGTCAGCGCACCATATCTGATATTGTATCAAAAGGAAGAAATATTAAGCATTCTCCACTTGCTTATTCCAGATTACAAGCTTTGCAGATACAGTTTGGAATGCCACTGAAACAACTGCAGCAAGATGTAGCCACTCGTTTGGAACAGCACCTACTATATGCTGCAAAGCGTGTTTTAGTTGCATACATTGCAGGTTACGAGCTGCCGGCAAGACTGAGCGCACATCAGTGGATGTTAGTTGAAAATAGTTTGTCTCTTCTATCTCCATTTGAACAGTTAACAAAAGAAATAAGCTCAACTAATGCATCCATTTCTGAAGTTATTCCCTTGATTGCCGCACTGAAGCGTCTGCTAGGAAAAGAGATAGAAACAGACCATGGCGTAAAAACGGCTAAAACCACTCTACTGGAGGCCGTTACCAACCGGTTTCAAGACACCGAGTCCAACCCTCTGTACTGCATTGCAACAGTTCTAGATCCTTGATTTAAAGAGCATTATTTTAATGTTGAGAAAAAGCAGCATGCACGGGAAATGATACAGGCACAAATGGAGGTGGTGGAAGCATCTGGTGAAGGAATTTTGAGGTGTAGCACAGAGGAAAGTGACAAGAAACGGTTGCATACAAGTGAAAAGGAACACGCTCCCTCCATATCTGATATGTTTGAAGAAATTTTACATGAATGCACCCCGGTCCATAGCAGTGCCACAACAAGTGCAGCTACCCAACAGCTGGACATTTATTTAGCTGAACAGCCTATCGCCAGAAGTGACAATCCCCTTGCGTACTGACGCATCAACAACGTTTTTCTTTGCTTGCACAGATTGCACGCAGATATTTATCTGCCCCAAGCACCAGTACAGAGAGTGAGAGACTATTCAGTCTAGCATCTCATATTCTTGACGAGAAGAGAAACCGTCTCTCCTGTGAGAAAGCTGAGCAACTTTTGTTCTTAAAGCGATATCTGCCACATTTACTGAAATAGATTTATAAATCCGTAGCATAGACCAATTCATTTACAATGTTGTTAAACACAGTAAATGAATTGGCATTGGACTGTGCTATTGGACAATTGGAGCATACAACATAGTATGACTGACTACCAGTATGTTCCAATTGTCTAGTTGTGCCATACTGCCATTAGTTGGTTGTTCATTGTAGTTCTTCTACCGTTTTTTGCACTTCTTCAATTTAAGAGAGAACTCCAGCTTTAGTACTGTACACACACACACACATACATAGTTTGTTGCTGTTGGGCAAAAACAATGTCTCTCCCTAAGCTTTCAGCCCGCTGCATGTGCAAAACTGTATGTTCTGTATCTGTGGCTGTCTACATACTCCAGTACTATACACTATACCACACCGTTTTCCAGATATGGGCGGAGACTTCCATAAACAGACTAGTCTACATTGCTTGCTGTGATTGCCTGAGCACCGCTGCTGTAGACCACTCATACCCGGGGGCCGGAACACAGTGCGGTCTACTGTATGACTATGTATGTAACTCGCAGCTACATACATACACTTTTATCGCACATGCAGCCGCTGACACCTTAGGGAGAGAACTTAGGGGGGGGAAAAAATTGCTACAGTTCTCTCAAGTTGAAAATAAATATTTATTGCATTTAGCATACTTATATATTTTACAGATACTGTGAAACAGAATAGCAGCCTTCTGCCATATTATTCTGTATAGTTTGTTGTTGGGACAAACTGTCAGTCATTGATTGTCTCTCCCTAAGCTTTCAGCCCGCTGTATGTGCAAAAATGTATGTTCTGTATCTGTGGCTGTCTACATACTCCAGTACTATACACTATACCACACTGTGTTCCAGATATGGGTGGTGACTTCCCGAAACACAGACTAGTCTATATTGCTTGCTTGCTGTGATTGGCTGAGCACCTCTGCTGTAGACAAGACTGTAGCCTAGTCTGTTCCGGGATGTCTCCGCTCATACCCGGGGGCCGGAAAACAGTGTGGTCTACTGTATGACTATGTATGTAAACCGCAGCTACATACATACACTTTTATCGCACATGCAGCCGGCTGACACCTTAGGGAGAGAGAACTGAATTACTACTAGTTCTTTTGATTTAACCAGTTCCCGACCAGCGCACGCCGATGTACGTCGGCAGAATGGCACGGGCAGGCATATTGGCGTACAGGTATGTCCAATATTTAATGCCGCCCTGCCATCGCTCGCGTACCGCCAGCGGCGCGCTCGCGTGCTGGTCGGGACCCCGGTGAGTCCGGACGCTGGTCCCGTGGCCTCGATCGCCGAGGGCATACCCGCGATCGTCTCACAGGGCGGCTGAACGGAGAGATGCCGTTGTAAACATCATCTCCCCATTCTGCCTAGCAACAAGTGACGCTGATCTCTGCTCCATGTGATTGGAGCAGAGATCAGTGTTCACTAAATGAAAGCCCAGCCCCCAACAGTTAGTAACACACCCCTAGGAACACGTAACCCCTACATTGCCACCCACTGGTTAACCCCTTCACTGCCAGTGTCATTTAGACAGGAATCACTGCATTTGTATAGCAGTGATTGCTGTATAAATGACAATGGTCCCACAAATGTCCGATGTGTCCGCCATAATGTCGCAGTCACAATAAAAATCGCTGATCGCCGCCATTACTAGTAAAAAAAAAAAAAATTAATAAAAATGCCGTAAAACTATCCCCTATTTTGTAAACGCTATAACTTTTGCGCAAACCAATCAATAATCGCTTATTGCGATTTTTTTTACCAAAAATATGTAGAAGAATACGTATCTGCCTAAACTGAGGGAAAAAAATGTTTTTTTATATATTTTTGGGGGATATTATAACAAAAAGTAAAAAATAATGAGTTTTTTTTTTCAAAATTTTCGTTCTATTTTTGTTTATAGCGCAAAAAATAAAATGCAGGGGTGATCAAATACCACCAAAAGAAAGCTCTATTTGTGGGAAAAAAAGGACGCCAATTTTGTTTGGGAGCCACGTCGCATGACCGCGCAATTGTCAGTTTTTTTTAATATATTCTTTATTTTTCTTTTTGACAGATTATACATATACATTTGTGCAATTAATAAAAGGAGGTGATTATACAATTTGTTACATAGTCTCCTTACACCCCTCTTCTTACAAAATACAATATAAACCTTTACCCCCCTCCCCCCCCCCCCCCCCCGGGGCAGAAAAAAAAAAAACACGCAGGAGGAGATATCTCCCCCCGTGTCCCTCGTCATCCTCTCTGCCCCCTTACCTGCTAATCAATCACGACAGTCCCCAATCTCTAAGAATGTCAGCTATTTTTGCCATTTCCCTTGAATTTCCCCTTCTGTCTCCTGAATTTTATCGATCGACTCTTCCATCAGCCTGATCTGCTCCACCCTCCTCACCCATTCTAGAATTGTCGGCGCCTGTGGATCTCCCCAATGGTTTGGGATTAAGGCTTTGGCTGCATTCAAAAGATAGGGGACAAGAGTAGCTTTATATTACCTTACTCCCATGTCTGTGTCGTGAAACATGCACGCCCATGGGCATTTCCTAATCCTCCTTCCAGTTATCAAAAATATATTTTCTATTATTTTGTCCCAGAAAGGTCTTATTTTCGGGCAATCCCACCATATATGTTTAAAAGAACCTTGTTCCTTGCATTTTCTCCAACAGGTTGGTTCCTCTCCCCCTCTTAACCTCTGCATTCTTATGGGCGTCATATACCACCTCACTATTAGTTTGTATGCCATTTCTTGTGTTCGTGAGTCTCTTGGAAGTGAATATGTCATTTTTACTAGTTTCATTCTGTGCTCATCATTTCTTAGTGTCCCCAGTTCCCCTTCCCATTTCCCTAAGTATGCAGGTAACTCCCTCCCTCCCTCACCTCTTAATATTTTGTATAGTTTAGATACCCTTTTCACTAAACACTGTGCGCCCTTAAATAATTTCTCTAATGGCCTTAACAAATTCATTCCTCGTAAGGGCTGTGGGAGCCCCTGTGTGAAGTGTGCCAATTGATAGTGTCTCCATCTATCTAATGGTCTGTGACCCCACTCTTGAGTGATTTCCCTATACGTAAGTATCCTATCCCCTTTGATCACCTCTCCTAGTGTTACTTCTTCTTTCTGTGCCCATCTACTGTAATACAACCACTCCTCCATCCCCGGCAAAAAATGTTTTGTGTCTAATAGTGACATTAATGGGGAGTTACATGTCCAATTGTGTATCTTATTTATTTTATCCCACATTCTAAGTGTATGTCTTGTTATTATACTGGTACTTGTTCCTAGGTTCCGCGCCTGAGCAGGTATCCAAATCATTTTTGCTAATTCCGTCCCACTTAATCTGGTTTCCAACTCCGCCCAACTCTTCTCCTTTGAGTTATGTATCCAGTCTGCTATCCTAGATAATACTATGGCTTTGTAGTATTTTTTGAAGTCTGGGAGTGCAACTCCTCCTCTTTCCTTTTCCTTTACTAGGACCTTATACGCAATGCGCGTTTTTTTTGGGGACCATATAAATGAGAGGACCATAGATTTTAATTTTCTAAAGAAGCTTCCCGGGAGTGGTATGGGGATCATTTGGAATGTGTAGAGTACCATGGGTAGTGTAAACATTTTTATTACGTTTACTCTACCCATCCAAGATATTGCTTTGTGCTTCATACTTTTCATTTGCATTTTAATTTTATTTAGCAGGGGCATATAGTTAGCTTCGTATAAATTAACCCTTTGTGCCGTAAGTTTTATCCCCAGATAGCTCAATTCCCCTCTGCTCCACCTAAAAGGTAGGCTAGCGGACAGATCTCTCTGTTCTGATTCGCACAAATTCAAATTTAGTATTTCTGTCTTGGATAAATTGATTTTAAAATTTGAGAGTCGCCCATACCGATCCATTTCTTTAAGTGCCGACGGAATCAAAATTCTGGGATTTGTAATATAAAGCAACAGGTCATCGGCAAATGCAGAGACCTTATACTCTCTACCTCCCACCTCGACTCCCCGCAAGTCCCGGTTGCCTCGGATCGCTGCAAGGAGCGGCTCCAAGGCAATCACAAAGAGAATCGGAGATAAGGGGCATCCCTGTCTCGTCCCGTTGAACAGTTCAAGGGGGCGAGACAGGGATCCATTCACCTTAATCCTGGCTGTCGGCTTGGTGTACAGCGCTTTTACCCATCTCATCATTCTCTCGCCCAGGCCCATATGTTTTAAGGTCTCGTTTATAAACTCCCAGTCTGCTCTATCAAAGGCCTTTTTGGCGTCCACAGACAAGAGCAGAGTGGGAGTCTTTCTTCTAATTGCTTCCTGGATCAGAATGATTGACTTCAAGGAATTATCCCTCCCCTCCCGTCCTCGAACAAATCCCACCTGATCAGTGTGAACCCAATCGGGGAGGAGTGTTTTCAGTCACTCGGCCAAGATTTTCGCGTAGATCTTCACGTCCGTATTCAATAATGATATCGGCCTATAACTCTCCAGTGCTGCTGAGTCCTTACCCTCCTTTAAAATCAGCGAGATGTGTGCGAGCAGGGCCTCTTCACGAAAGGCCCCCCCGTCACCCACCTCATTAAAATATTCGCAGAGTTTTGGTGCCAAGAAGCTTCGGAATTTTATATAGTATAAGATGGAGTAGCCATCTGGGCCGGGGCTTCCCCCAAGAGCTGTATCTTTGATTGCTCTTTCTACTTCCATTACTGAGATAGGGGTCTCCAATTCCTTCATCTCGTCGCGTGTTCCTTTTGGGAAGTCGAGCTTCCCCAGATATACCTGAATGGCTCTTTTCCTTTTCCCCCCATCCTCCCTTCTTGTACCTATATTATATAAGGCGCTATAATATGCATGGAAGTTCTCTGCAATGTCAGGGGTTGCAAACTTCATCTCCCCCCCTTTGTCCCTGATCTTCGGTATGTAGGTCCTGTTTTTCTGTTCCTTTACTCTTCTTGCCAACCACTTACTTGACTTATTGCCCCACTGATGTCTCTCCCTATTTATTTTATAAAAAGCTGTTCTCCTTTCTTGCTCTAGGAACTCTTCCAACTCCCTTTTTTTTTTTTTTGTAGATCCTGGGTCTCCAGGAGCCCTCTGGGTCTGGTCATTTGTTCTAATTCCGCAATCTCCGAATAAAGATGGACCTTCTCCTTCTCCCTTTCTTTCTTTTTCCCTGCTCCAATCCCAATCAGGATCCCTCTAATAACCACCTTGTGTGTCTCCCAAATGGTAGCCTTTGAGCATTCTCCTATATCATTCACCTCGTAAAAATCACTTGCGCAATTGTCAGTTAAAGCGACGCAGTGCCGAATCGCAAAAAGTGATCTGGTCTTTGGCCAGCAAAGTGGTCCGGGGTTGAAGTGGTTAAGTTGAAAATTAATAAAGTCTAAGACTTTAAGTCTTCTTAGTCTTAGTCATTTTATTTTTATATTATTTATATTAAAAAAATGTATTTCTTTTATTTTGTTGTTATGGTTCAATGTGCACTGACTGCAGCCTGCACTGCAGGATATGCTGTAGTAACTTATAATTTTGTATTTTTATTTGATTTTATGATTTTATCTTCTGTGTCCACTGTCCAATTTATTTGGGTTGCTTTATTAAAGTACTGTTATTTTACATTACTGGACTATTCTTTTATTCATAAAATTAATGATTCAGTTGAATATGAATACTATAATGAATAATAATATAAGACAATTTTATAAAAATCATTTGTTTAATATATAAATAAAGCCATTTTCGGTTTTGGTGCTGTTTCGGTTTTCAGCCTAGTGTATTTTTCATTTTCGGAATCGGTTTCGGCACCAAAAAACCCATTCGGTGCATACCTACCATTAGTGACCTGTCCATAGGTCAGTTGCGGAGGTGGTCCAGATGATACAGTCCTCTAAGGGTTCTGGAGAGGAAATAGGTAAACAGGTGGAAAGCACAAAATAAAGACAACATAGTCCAGCAAGAAAGATGGCGTGGAACCTGAGCAGGTGTGGTAATCAACTAAAAGAACAAGTAACGCCCTACCGCCTGGCATAACCCCAACTGTCGCCAAGGCAGTTTCTCACTCTAAACTTGATAGAAGATATCTCCTACTGGAGGCTCAGAGTTTCTGAGATAACCCCAGCTTGTGTTCAGCCTATAACAGTAGGCAATGGTTAGGGGATGTGTATCCCAACACAGCGATGAGGATCAGGCAATCCGGAGACGTTGTACAGTTCCTCAGAGTAATTGGAGTTCCTCCAGACAGATGAATAGCACCCGATCCTCCACTTTTTAGAGGGGGAAAAAAAAAGGGGGGGGGTTGGGGGGAGGGAAGAACAACAAGAAACAAAAAAAAAAACGGTGGGGGGTTCACATGTAGAGGTATATTTGAGGCAACTCCAGTGTTTACAGGTAGTTTAGAAGGATAGACCAAACAAGGATGTGGAAGAGCCGTGCATCAGATGAATTAATGAGAGGGCGCTTATAGAGCAAACTGGTCAGCCAGTCGTCAGGATCCGCTGGGTTGTCAAAGAAACGGGTTGCTCCATTGTGTTGGACCCGTAAGCGGCTTGGGTAAAGCATGCCATGTTTAATGTTCTTATCTCGGAGGTCGTCTGCGAACATCAGTGAAGGTTTTCCTCTTTCTCTGCAAATCAGCCGAAAAGTCAGGAAAAAGAAGAATAGAAGAGTTGCCATATTTGAGTTTGGAATACTTGCGGGCCTCAGAGAGTATCCTGTCCCTGTCCCGATAATTAAGGAAGCAAACTAAGAAAGGCCTGGGAGGATTCCCTGGAAGGGCTCGGCCCATGGGCACCCGGTGGGCCCTCTCAACCACATATGTAGGGGGAATGTCCGTGAGGCCCAGTAGGTTTTTAAAGAACTCCTCTGCGAATACAGCAGGGTGGTCCCCCTCCTCTCCCTCAGGCAGTCTCAGGACTCTGACATTGTTGCGCCTCAGTCTATTTTCAGCGTCGTCCGATTTTGCGACAAGGGACTGTACTGTTTGCTGCAGCACAGCAATGGAGGTGGCATGGGTGGTCGTAAGATCTTCGGTGGCTGATATTCTGGACTCAGATTCTGTCATTCTCCCCCTTATTTTGTCGAGGTCATTTCGAATGAGGTTGCATTCCTCAGCGAGGTGGTTGATGCGCACCAGCAGAGAAGTCCTGCTTTGCTCGCAAGGATCACGGCTGTACTGTCCTGAGGCAGCGGGGCTGACCCCTCCGCCTTTTCAGCCCTGCCAGGGTCCATTTCCAAGTCGGCCAGCAAGGCCTTAAGCCGCCCTACCAGTACTGGGTCTGTTTGCGGGGAAGATGGTAGAGGTGGCCGGATCGGTGTGTTGGTCTTTGCAGCTTTGGAGGACCCCTTCCCCTTTTTGGAGGAAGAGGACATCTGGCAAATCAGGGATGGAATATCTGTTCGTGCCCAGGTGAGCGTTTAGGAGGCAGGTGGTGGGCGACCAAGCTGGCAGTAGGAGCGGAATCCCAGGAAAGCACACGCTAGACAGACTGTCAGTGTTTACCAGCAGCCCTTCACCTCACAGCGGATATACATGAAGAGTCAAGGTGGTGAGGATGTGGTGCTCGGAACACCAGAGTGGGAGAGGCCCAGAGCAGTGTGGCTGGAGCAGAGGGGAGGCAGATGACAGGAGGCACTGGGTCCCAAGAGCTCACAGCCAGCCCAGGTAAGCAGTCTCTGCTGAGCTGGGGAGCATATCAGGCCCTGGCAGGGATATGGATGGGTGGCAGGGCGGGTGGAGACAGAGACAGAGGATCCACGCACCTGAGTTCGGGCAGGCCGGCCGTGGCGCTCCTCCAGCGGGATGGCGGCTCATGAAACACTTGTGCTTTACAGGCCTCACTAGGCGGCGGCCGCCACGGATGTTCCCAGTGGCCGAAAGGGCCTCCAGACAGTGCCAGGCAGGTGGATGGGCAGGCAGATGTGGATGGAGGGCAGTCTCCTACCTCCAGTCCAGCCGGGATCAATTCTCTCCAGAGCACCACAGGCCGGCAAGATGTCGGCGGCCGCAGGCCCTGTCGATGCTCTCTTATTTAGATGGTCCTGGGCAGAGAAATTTCACAATTTTGGTCCCAGAAGAACGGGCTGGCCGTTTTTCCAGTTTGTTTAATCAAGCCAGATGCACGGATGGTAAAGGATTCTATAAAGGATACCCAGAGCTCCCCAGATACACGTCCTCCTGTTCTCTCATCTGAACACGCCCCCAACATTGGCATATTTTAAAGAATGATAAGCATTTAAAGCGGGACTGCACTGTGGAAAAAAATATTAAAAGCCAGCAGCTACAAATACTGCAGCTGCTGACTTTTAATAAATGGACACTCACCTGTCCAGGGGTCCAGCGATGCCGAGGCCAATCGATCGCTCGGCTCTCGGCTGCTGCTGTCACCATTCGAGGTGAGGGAATCAGGAAGTGAAGCGCTGCGGCTTCACTTCCCGGTTCCCTACTGCGCATGCGCGAGTCGCGCAGCGCAATAGGAATTGTCCGCGCTGTCTGCTGGGACACAGGACAGGAAGAGGTATAGACTCCCGTGGGAGTCTATGCCCGGAAGTGGGTGTAAATACCTGTCTTTGACAGGTATCTGCACCCCCCTCCCCCCTCCCCCCTGAAAGGTGGCAATTGTGACACCGGAGGAGGGAGGGTTCTGATCAGCGTAAGTTCCACTTTAGGGTGGAACCCCGCTTTAAGGAGTATTGTACCTAAAAAGCCCAATATTATATATAGAAGAGCACCCACATTTCGAGATATTTTAGTTAAAAATGTGGTGGAACCCCCTCCAGGTAGTGGATACTCTTTCTTTACAGGAAAAGGTTTTGCCTGTACACATTCCACAAAAACGCAAATTAAAAGAACTGATTTTATTTCTACCAAGATCGGACACACCTATCCTATTAAAGATTTTATTTGTTGCCATACAGAAGGTGTGGTCTATGTTCTGCCATATACATGCAATTTGCAGTATGTAGGTAGAACAAAGAGACCCCTTATGGTTTGAATTAGGGAACACGTTCAGAATATTATTAATGGTTTCCCTAAACACAATGTGAGTAAACATTTTGCACAATTTCACAATAAAGACCCCAAACATTTGACCTTTTGGGGAATAGATAGGTATAATAAACCTTGGAGAGGGGCCCATTTGGCGAGATCGATGAGTCAAAAGGAATCTAAGTGGATTTATTCCTTACAGAATCTTGTACCTGATGGACTTAATGTCAAATTCGATTTGAACTGTTTGAAAAGTAATTTTTAATGTTTTTAGCATTTTTAAAAATTATTTTTTAAATACGCTGATTTATATTAGATTTATCTTGAAGAAGTCTCTGTAATTGGACTGTTTTAGTGCCAGTTCCGGTACAGTCTTTATTTTATTATTAGTATTTATAATAAAGCTTATTGCGTGGTTTAGTGCTGTGTTCAGCACCTGCCACGCCATTTTTAGTCTACAAAAATATGGCCGCTGTAGTTTGAGATCACCCTACCAACAAAATGACCCCCACCATGATTGGAGACATGTGCTTCGTCAAAATGGCCGCTGAACAATATCCGGTTTTAGTATATTTAAAGAAAGCTTTCACACCCAATCAGGTTGCTCTGATGAAGTCCCGTGCTGTGACGCTACAAGTAAGGACTATTGCGTGTGACCGGAAGTGACGCTGAAGCCATCTACACTGATTTTTACCCAATACTGACTTGTTGCATGTAAGCTTCCATTTTTAATTTTTTTTTATTAAAGCCTTATTTTACAATTTACACAATGAGAGGCTTCTCCTTTTCTCCTTAATATATGCGCTATTGATGTCTTTACTGGCCATTGCTGTTATTGCCGTTTTTTCCGCAGACCATCACTTGAGCCACCGATCTGTTTGAGGGCTAACCAGACGGTCATCTCTGGGTATCTGGATGTCCGGGATTTCTCTTTATGCTTATTTCAGCTGCCGATGAGGTAAGCGCTCTATAAGCTCATTATTTAAGGAGGACCTTATAAGGAGCACTTTGCAAAAAGCACTTTATTTTACACATGAACTGCCAGTTTTTGTCATTCATCTGGGATTTACATGACTGGAATTTTTTTATTTGGATCACAGTATTTTAGTACCTTATTTATTTGGATTAGCTATCACGTGTTTTACTTAGGACTTGTCATTTATCACGTGTTCACTTGATATTATTTTGCTTGCGATTATCACTGTTTGAGGTTGTGCTCATCAATATTTTATTTATTTACTCATTTTTAGTGCACTTGTACACTTTACAGTTTGATCTACGATTTCAGCTTTTTATTAAATTCATCTCATTTATTTAGATACAGTTTTCACTTCAGATATTATTCACACTAGGTAAGTGCTAGAGATTCACTACTTCACTTCATGGATGGACTTGTGTCTTTTTTCAACCTGACTATGTAACTATATATAGCTCATTGGCCGCCCCTGGATCAGATGGGGCATGTTGTGGCCCACCCAGCGTGTAGCTAGAGCCTGCTCACGGTCGATGGCCAGGGTGGGGAGACTACCAGGTTCTATATTATCTAGCCTGTCACCCAGCCCGGCTGTTGATTGAAGATCACAAGAATCAAAAATGCCCAAAAAATTTTTTTTAATTCCCAGGACCAATGGTCCCACCGGGCGCCAGGTCCTTCTTCTACACTAGGCAGAAAAAAACTGAGCTGCTGGATGCAGAGTGAGGGGGTTATAGCCAGTAGGACCGCCGCCTGGGCGGTGCTGTGCAAGTGTTGCTGTTTTTAGCACTTTATGCCTAGTCCTCTCCTAAAGGGGCGATATAACCCTAAGGTCAAGATCAAGATGCTGTTTCCATCAATGAACGAAAGGGAAAATTTGTTTTTGTTTTGTTTTTTATTAAAAATTTGAATATTTATTATAGTATAAAGTTAACAATATTTTTTTTCAAAATTTACGCTTTTTGTTTATAGAGCAAAAAAAAAAAAAAAAAAACACAGAGGTTATCAAATACCACCAAAAGAAAGCTATATTTGCGGGGAAAAAAGGGCATCAATTTTGCTTGGGTACAGCGTCGCACAAGCGCGCAATTGTCAGTTAAAGCGACGCAGTGCCTTATTGCAAAAAATGGCCCGGTCAGGAAAGGGGTAAATCCTTCCGGTGCTCAAGTGGTTAAACAGCTGTTCTCCTACCAGAAGCGGCATTCATAGAAGCTGAGCAAATGCTCAGTGTGCCTGTGGCTTTAAAGTATTCTTCTCATGTTGCACTATTTTGTGGACTGATCATTAAATGTTCTGAACTAATGTTCCTTTTGTAAACGTCTCTGTTTCCCTGTAGTTGTGATGTTTGTATGTTGGTTAACCAACAATTGTCATATGAAAAAAAACCTTTTGAAAATAGAATCCGATTTAAACAAAAATGCCTGTGTAATTCGATTAAAAGAGCTCTAATTATAAAAGTGAACCTACACTTCAAGATTACTTTATCCAGCTTTTGCAGGCAAATGGTGCAATTATGTGCTAAAAACTGTAAGCGGGAAAGATGTAGGCATGGAAATCACGTTGTTGCTAATCCCACAAACGCATGTGACTGTTCTTTGTAAAAGGAGGGAAAGAGGAAAATTATTCCATACACAGTCAAAACTACAACATTTATTTCATTAGGGTGTTTTTATCAACTAAATTCATTTAACTGACCTTCAAGTAGTTCGATTCTACCACGATCGCTGATTGTGATCTCATCCTTAGGTTTTGCGGAGGATGACCATCTTTGTGTGCTTCCTGGAAGACATTTGCAATGGCAATTAGTAGGAAAAGCGGAAGTAGCATGACAAAGATATTTACTGAATTGTATTGTTTAATAAAGTTTATGTATAGCCATTTTTGTTTTTACATTTTAGATTTAGAACCCAAGTCAAATTTTTATTATTGTTTTTTAAGTTTTCACTTGATAGATTTTCCCTCTTTTTTTGTCCTAATGGCCAGTCACGGAAACAGTAAATGAATGGAAATGCAGTATTTTATAGTTATCAGAAGAAGAGTGAAAAGAGACATAAAGATAGGGGTCATCAAAGGACTTGCTCACTTTTGACTAAATTTCTAATGCTCAAACGCTCCTATAGCATTTGTATGGCATTACTATGGGAGTCAGACAGGAATCAATGAGCTTCAGTATGGGCATTAGACTGGTGTTTTACAAGCATTGAGAAGTTAAAAATGCTCCCCAAACGCCCTATGGGCAGTTTTTAAGCGTTTGACTAGCGTTAAAACTGCCCCACAAATGCATATTCTATTATTCCTGACTTGAGGCTTCCATTTTGATGAGAAGGGACACTAACTCTTAAGTGTGCTGTCTATTGTATCTTGTGCATAGGCGTTTAAGAGGCCTTTTTAACACCTCTCAAACGCCTACTCCTAATGCCAGTGTGAACTCAGCCTAAGCCCTTGTACACACGGTCGGTGATTCCGACAACCAAATCCGTCGGATTTTGTCCGAAACTGTTGCATACACACAGTCGGACAAAGTTGTCGGAAAATCCGACGTGATTACGTTATTTCGTTACGACGGGACTACGTTCACGCTAGTAGCCAATAGCTTTGGTGTAGGAATTTGATCTAAGCATGCGTGGCACTTTGTCCGATCGGAATTCTCTACACATGATCGGAGTATGTCCGATCGGAGCATTTTGTCAGAAAATTTTACCAACAAGTTGGAAAACTTGGTCCGTCGGATACTCCGACGTAAACAGTCCGATGTAGACCACACACAGTCGGAATATCCGACAAAACGGTCCGATCGGACACATTCCGTCGGAATCTCCGACCGTGTGTACAAGGGCTAAGAGTACCAGTGGGTCCAAATGTAGAAAATATATTATCATAAATGTCACTTATCCAGACAGCCAGGAACACAGAAGTGTGTATTCAAACAGGCTTGAATAATAGAAATATAAATATTTGTTTATAACATATGGAGTCCAGTGTTCACGGAGATTTTCAACCACAGATATTGATGGCAGGTGTAATGTGCCACAGCTCTAGTGCTGATAGTTGATGTAGGTCCATCCATCCAGCTCAATTACCCAATTGCTCAAGCTTACTGGTATTTAGACAGACACTGGAACATTAGCCAATTTTGTTTAGTCTCTTGGAATATTGTCATTCTGTAGAAGTATTTTATACACCGATCAGCTATAACATTATGACCACCCGCTATAACCTATTAAAGCTTGGACTCCACTAGACCTCTTAAGGCATGCTGTGGAATCTGGCACCAAGTGGTCAGTAGCAGATCCTTTAAGTTGCAAGGTTGCATGCGTCAGACTTGTTTATTCGGCACATCCTACAAATGGTTCGATTGGATTAAGTTCTGGGAAAATTGAAAGCCAAGTCAACATCTCAAAATTGTTGCCGTTTTCCTCAAATCCTCCTTGAATCCACTAGACCAGGCCACCTCCTTCCATTGCTCTGTAGTCAAGTTCTGATGCTTACGTGTCTATGGTAGTCTGCATCTATGCAGCCCCAACCAACGTACTGTGTGTTCTGACACCTTCCTATGTTTAATTGCTTTGCGCCCGCCTTATAGCCGAAAGACGGCTACAGAGCGAACGCTAACTGCCGGGAGGCCGTCCCTGGACGTCCTCCTGTTTACTTCCGCAATGTGCGCTCCCGGGAGCGCGCATCGGAGAAGTTCTGTGCTGGCCGTGTCCCTTGGACACAGCCAGTCACAGATCGCTGTAAACGGCCAATCACAGCGGCCGTTTACAGCGCGATCGACGTGTCCAATGAGAGATGATTTCATATGTAAACATATGAGATCATCTCTCAGCGCTGCTCTCCCTCCTCACACAGACAGCGTGTGAGAAGGGAGAGATGAATGGCTGCAGCGGCTGTAAGAAAAAAAAAAAAAGGAAAAAAAGTGCCATCCACCCCAGTGCCACCTGCCCCCAGTGCCACCTGTTAGTGCCACCTGCCCCCAGTGCCACCTCTTAGTGCCATCTGTCCCCAGTGCCACCTCTTAGTGCCATCTGTCCCCAGTGCCACCTCTTAGTGCCATCTGTCCCCAGTGCCACCTGTTGTCAGTGCCATCTGTCCCCAGTGCCACCTGTTGTCAGTGCCATCTGTCCCCAGTGCCACCTGTCAGTGCCATCTGTCCCCAGTGCCACCTGTCAGTGCCATCTGTCCCCAGTGCCACCTGTCAGTGCCATCTGTCCCCAGTGCCACCTGTCAGTGCCATCTGTCCCCAGTGCCACCTGTCGTCAATGCCACATATTAGTGCCATCTGTCATCAGTGCCACGTATCAGTGCCATTTGTTATCAGTGCCACCTGTCAGTGCCACGTGCCATCTGTTGTCAGTGTCACGTGTCGTCAATGCCACTTATCAGTGCCATCTGTCATCAGTGTCACGCGTCATCGGTGCCACATATTAGTGCCATCTGTCATCATGACACGTATTAGTGCCACGTATTAGTGCCATCTGTCATCAGTGTCACGTGTCATTGCCCTGGTGCTCCAGGGCCTTCAAAAGTGTAATAGGTAGTCAACAAGTTAGATGTGTAATTTATGCTCCTAGAACACAAGATGGCGCTCCCTGCATGTTGGGTCTCTCTAAGTTGCCAGGCTGTGAAAAAGTCCCACACATGTGGTATTGTAATACTCAGGAGGAGTAGCAGAATTTTTTTGGGGGTGTCATTTGTGGTATACACATGCCATGTGAGAGAAATAACCTATTACATTGACAATTTTATGGAAAAAAAAAATCTTAATTTTGCAAAGAATTGTGGGAAAAAATGAAAACATCAAAAAGCTCACCATGCCTCTTACTAAATACCTTGGAATGTCTTCTTTCCAAAAAGGGGTAATTTGGGGAGTATTTGTACTTTCCTGACTTGTTCGGGTCACAAGAAGTGAGATAGACCACCAGTACATCAGATGTGACCAATTTTGTATGATTCGCACCACAGCTTGTAGACTGTAACTTTCACAAAGACCAAATAATATCCACTAAATTTGGGTTATTTTTACCAAAGATATGTAGCAGTATAAATTGTGGCCAAAATTTATGAAGAAAAATTAATAATTTGCATAATTTTGTCACAGAAACTAAGAAATATGCGTTTTTTTCAAAATTTTCTGTCTTTTTTTATTTATAGCGCAAAAAATAAAAACCTCAGAGGTGATCAAATACCACCAAAAGAAAGCTCTATTTGTGGGAAAAAAAGGACAAAAAATTCATCTGGGTGCAGTGTTGCATGACTGAGTAATTGTCATTCAAAGTGTGAGAGCACCGAAAGCTGAAAATTGGTCTGGGCAGGAAGTGCCCAGTAAGCAAGTGGTTAAGTTACACCTATTTAATTTACATTATCCCTTCTCAATCTGTATGTGAATGATGGCACTGTATTTATTTTAAAGTGTTTGTTAACCCAAACAAAAAAATAAAGATAATTTTCCTTTAACCACTTGACAACAGGGCACTTAAATCCCCCTCGTGATCAGACCAATTTTCAGCTTTCAGCGCTCTCACACTTTGAATGACAATTACTCTGTCATAGAACACTAGAGCTGCCACGACGCACCAACGTAATTGACTACGTTGACTACAAAAATACGTGGACATGCGTGAAAGACATTGACGCGTCACACTCGTCTCATCTCGCGGGTAAATGGCGGTAAATGGCGTAATGGCGGCTGCTGCTGCTGCTGCTCCTCCTCCTCCCGGGAATAGGAAAAAAAGTTCCGGTGCAGCACGAAAAGCCAGACCACGACTTTCAAAAGGTATGGGAATTCTTTAAACAGAGGCCAGATAAAATGGTGCTTTGTTCCCTCTGCAAAACCAAAATGGCGTACCACGGCAGCACTACTGCGATGCACGAGCACCTCAGAAGAAAATATCCTAGCGCTCTACGACCTCAAACGGATGAGCCATCTTTGAAAGTAGTATTTTTTTTTCGTTTTGGGAGACAATGGGAGTAATTATTACAATACAAATTGTGTTGTGGATGTGGTCAATTAATATATGCTGCTAGTAAATAATTACAGATGATCTATCATTATTAGTGTATGCTCAGGAGTACCCATATTTGTTGCTGTGCTTTGCAAATTGTTTTTTTGTAGTGGCCATCTAATTTTTTTTTTTTTATGTTTCACAAGGCACTTTGCACTGCAGCCCTCAGTGTCTTGCTGATCTGGGGATCCCTCGGGGCATGGTTGACATTGACAACTAACTGCAATGTATGACAAGCACACCTGAGATAAGAGATGCCATGCTTTTCTTCCAAAATACGCAGAGCAGCAACAATGTAATATTAATTTATTGCAGAGATTTACTACTCTACCCGTACCCTCTTTGAAATACACAGTACAAGTACATTAACCAACATGAATGTTCAATGCTAATAAACTTGGTTGAGGTTCCTAAATGTTAATTATTATTGTGTGTGTTTTTTTTGTTGTTTTTTTCTCAGGAAGAGGCAAAGCTGTGTACAGGAGTTCTCCTTCCATAAAAAGGATGTCACTGTTTGCACACCCCAAATGGCCGTTGCATATACCAATAGCATACTCAACATGATTGTAAAAGATATGAGACCTCTTTCTATTGTAGACGGTCAAGGATTTGACCATCAGCACATCCCCCACAGTTATTACCTCTTGCATCCCTTGACCTTCCCTCTTGGATTATAAACTCTAAGGAGCAGGGCCCTCTGATTCCTACTGTATTAAAGTGTATTGTATTTGTACTATCTACCCTCAAGTTGTAAAGCGATGTGTAAACTGTTGGCGCTGTATAAATCCTGTATACCGTATTTATCGGCGTATAACACGCACTTTTTCCCCCTTAAAATCAGGGGAAAGTCGTGGGTGCGCATTATACGCCGATCCCCACTGTCTGCGAGTCAAAAATACCAAGCGTGGCCGAAAAATACCGAAACGATTGCTCGGCTCCGCTTGTAGTCCCGCCTCCCTGCTGTTTCTCTAGCGAGCGCTGCCGAAAAAAACCGAGCCGACTGTACTGTGTACTCGGCTCGGCTCAGCTTGCAGTCCCCCCCATACTGGGCGGGACTGCGAGCGGCGCCCAGCCGAATACACAGTACAGACGGCTCGGTCTTTTTCGGCGGCACTCACTCGGTCTGTCTCGGCGGCGGGAAATTTAAACATGGGCAAGGCTGCAAACGGCGCTGGCCAAGCTGCAAATGACACTGCAAAGCTGCAAACAGCGCTGGGCAAGCTGCAAATGACACTGATCATTCTGCAATGATGGACAAGGCTGCAGATGCACACTGATAATTTCTGAGAGGCATGTTGAGCCCATTAAATATTTTATTTTTTTGTCACAAGTGACTGAAAAGTAACAAAAAAAAAATTGACGGGCATTTAAATGTAAGTTTTTTTTCTCCTTAAAATGCCCTCCTAAACTTGGGGTGCGTGTTATACGCCGGTGCGTGTTATACCCCGATAAATACGGTAATAATTTTTCAAAAACGGACCACGAACAGTATTTAGTAAAAATATACAAATTTATTGAACATTGATACCAATCAATGACATCAGAGTGGAACTAAAAACTACATATATTGGGAGCAGAAATGGAAACAGCTGAAAATAAAGCCCAAAAACTGTCAAACAGAACTTCCAACGTGTTTCGAAAAAACAAAATGCCAATCTTTAAGGGACAGAGGGCTTCCTTCAGGGACAGACTGGTAATTGCGAGGTCATGCAATGCTGTACCCAAACTAAATTTGTGTCCTTTTTTTCCCACAAATTGAGCTTTCTTTTGATGGTATTTGATTGCCTCTGCAATTTTTTACTTTTTGCGATATAAACAGAAAAAATAATAACATTTTCTACTTTGTAATAAAAAAGTCAATAGACAGATATTTATTGGTTTGCACAAAAGTTATAGCATCTACAAACTAGGGTACATTTTCTGGAATTTACGCGGCTTTTAGTTTATGACTGCCTATCTCATTTCTTGAGGTGCTAAAATGGCAGTGCAGTACAACCCCCCCCCCCCCCACAAATGACCCCATTTTGGAAAGTAGACACCCCAAGGAAATTTCTGAGAGGCATGTTAAACCCATTAAATATTTTATTTTTTTGTCACAAGTGACTGAAAGTAACAAAAAAAAAAAAATGTACACAAAGTGGTCACTAAATAATCTATTGCATGCCATGGTTATATGTGGAATTACACCCCAAAATACATTCTGCTGTTTCTCCTTAGTATGGGATACCAAATGTGAGACTTTTTGGGAGCCTACAGTACCCCGAAAGCCAAGCACCGCCTTCAGGATTTCACTCATTATCTATCACAGTTTTGAAGGCCACAAAATGCCAGATAGCACAAAACCCCGCAAATGACCCCATTTTGGAAAGTAGACACCCCAAGCTATTTGCTGAGAGGCATTTTGAGTCCATGGAATATTTTATATTTTGCCACAAGTTGCAGGAATTTACCAACTTCTTTTTTTTTTTTTTTTTTGCACAAAGTTGTCACTAAATGATATATTGCTCAAACGCGCCAAGGGCATAAGTGAAATTACACCCCAAAATACATTCTGCTGCTTCTGGGTACAGGGATACCACATGTGTGAGACTTTTTAGGAGCCTAGCCATGTACAGGACCCTGAAAACCAATCACCGCCTTCAGGCTTTCCAAGAGAGCAAAATGGTGATTTCACTTCTTCACTACCTATCACAGATTCGGAGGCCATGAAATGTCAAGATAGCACAAACCACCCCCCCAAAGACTCCATTTTGGAAAGAAGACATGTCAAGCTATTTACTGAGAGGCATGTTGAGTATTTTGCAGATCTCACTTTGTCACAAAGTTTTGAAATTTGAAAAAAGAAAAAAAAAATTATTATTATTATAGCTTACCTGTAAAATCCTTTTCTTTGAGTACATCATGGGACACAGAGCCTTAAGTAATTACTTAATGGGTTATGGGCCACCTTTAGGTGTTGACGCTGGTATACCAAATCAAGGAAGGTCACTGCCTATATAACCCCTCCTCCTTCCAGGAGCACATCAGTTTTTGTAGCAAAGCAATATACTTAAATCCCAAAAAAAGAGGGGAGGGACCTCTATGTCCCATTATGTACACCAAGAAAAGGATTTTACAGGTAAGCTGTAACAAAAGTCCAAAAGTCCTATTTTCTTTATCATACATCATGGGACACAGAGCCTTAAGTAATTAATTAATGGGACGTCCCATAGCAATGCTACTTGAGGGTGGCGGGGGGGGGGGGGGAGACAACCCGCAGGGTACCCCCAGACTTGAGGACTTATACTGCTGCCTGCAGCATACTGTGCCCAAAGGCAATATCCTCATACCATTTTTCTGAATGTATGCACTGAAAACCAAGTTGCGGCCTTACAGATCTGAGCCATGGAGGCCTGGTGACACACTGCCCAAGAAGCACTAACTGCCCTGGTAGAGTGCACCTTAATTTGAAAAAGGGGGAATTTTACCCCTTAAATTATAAGTTTGAATTATAACTTGCCGAATCCACTTAGCGCCAGTGGATTTTGACACTACCTGTCCTTTCTTAGGACGCTCTGGCAGAATAAATAAGACATCAGTCTTAAAGGGGTTGTAAAGGTAAATGTTTTTTCACCTTAATGCATTCTATGCATTAAAAGGTGAAAAAACATCTGACACTGCCTGCCCCCAGCCCCCCCCCCCCCGTTTTACTTACCTGACCCCTCGAAAATCCCGTGCTCGCCCCCGACGTCCTCTTCACCACTCAGCCTGGCCGCTGATTGGCTGGAGTGGATGGATGGAAAGCACATCCACTGACGCGGAGCGCCGGGGGGCGGGGCCGTGTGATACAGCGAGCGGCTATAGCCACCGGCTGTATCATGGGAGCGCGCCCGCAGGTGCGTCTCACCATGCGTGGGAGCTTGCATGAATGAGAAGTACCTGCGGGAGGAAGCAGAGACAGCCGCCGAGGGACCCCAGAAGAGCAGGTTCGGGGCCACTGTGCAAAAAAAGCTGCACAGTGGAGGTAAGTATAACATGTTTGTTATTTAAAAAAAATATATATATATTACTTTACAACCCTTTTAAGAATTGTCTTTAAATAGATTCTCGCTAGAGGGTGTGTGCCATGGCCTACGCGACTAATCAGTCTGATGTCACTTATGGTAGCCTGTTGGAGGCAAGGCGTGCGTTAGCACTCCATTATTCTGACCTGACACACACGTCTAGGATGAAAATGGTGGAATCAATTTTTGAACAAGGGGACAAGAATGGTAAACTGTTAGCCATGCTGGTGGCGGAGCAAAGGGTCCCGACTAATATCCCTTGTATAAAAAATGCTCAGGGTGACCTACTGACGATCCCAACAGACATACTGGACGCATTTGTGGAATACTACAAGACGTTATATGCACCCATACCGACCTATGACATAGCGGAGTTGGACGGGGTGTTGGCATCATTGCAGATCCCGAGGCTGACCGAGACGGATAGGGATTATCTGGAGGCTGATATTAGGACGGAAGAAATTGAAAGGGCTATTAGGTCCTTTCCTGCCCGTAAATCCCCTGGGTCGGACGGCTTCTGCATCGAGTGGTATAGACAACATATGGAAGCATTGGTTCCTAGACTTAAACAATTATATGACTACTGCTTGGAACACAGGTGTCTCCCAGCATCTCTGCTGGAGGCGCAGGTGATCCTGCTACCGAAGCCGGGCAAGGACCCTCTTGAGTGCTCTTCGTATAGACCAATTTCGTTGCTGAACCAAGATTTAAAAATTCTCACGAAGGTGCTGGCTACAAGACTCTCTAAGGTTATCACGACTTTGGTGGATATTGATCAGACGGGGTTCATACCGCAGAAGTCTACTGACACTAATTTACGCAGATTGTTTACCCACCTACAACTTGCACCCACTGAAAAAGGATCTAGAGTAGTGGTTTCCCTGGATATGGCCAAGGCCTTTGATTCGGTGGACTGGCAATACCTGTTGAGGGTTCTGCGGAGCATGGGCTTTGGGGAGATCTATGTCACCTGGATTACTTTGTTGTATAGTTCGCCACAGGCGGGTATTAAAATAGCTAACTCAGTCTCGCCGCAGTTTAGCGTTAGTAGGGGCACGCGTCAGGGGTGTCCACTATCCCCATTTTTGTTTGCATTGGCTATAGAACCACTGGCTATAGCCTTGAGGCAATCGCCTGGGGTGGGTGCTCTGGAGGTGGGGGGTATTAGGGAGTGCATTGCGCTCTATGCGGATGACATGCTCCTCTTCTTGAAGGACGCAGGGCCCTCCTTGGAGGCAGTGTTCGGGGTGCTCGACAAATTTGCTGAGTTCTCTGGACTCCGGGTCAATTGGGAGAAGTCCAACTTGATGGATATAGATGGGGGGGCGCGAGGGCTGGCAACCACTAGAGTTCCCATTGCTGGGTGCAAGAATTTAAGTACTTGGGAGTGAAAGTTTCACCGAGAGTGGGCGATTATATGTCTCTGAATCTCTCCCCCTTGTTGACCAGGGCTAAGGTTCAGTTGGAAGCTTGGAAGCATCTGCCACTGTCCCTCATTGGTAGGGTTAATTTGCTTAAAATGAAAGTTCTGCCAGTATTTCTCTATTTTCTGCGTAATTCTCCAATTTGGGTTCCCTGTTCGTTTTTTCGGCGGGTCAACAGTCTTTTTGGCTCCTTTTTATGGGCCACTACGCACCCCAGAATAAGCCTTAGGGTTTTGCAGGAGCCATGGGGTCAAGGTGGTTTGGCACTGCCGGATCTTTTTAAATATTATCTAGCTGGGCAAATGGTGGTTGCTGGCCGCTGGCTGACGCGGGAGGACGAGGATTCGGGAAATGTGCTGGAGGCGGCTCTGTTGGGCTCGTACGAAAGCCTGTCTTATTTGGTGTATAGAGGTCCGAAGGCTTCATTGGAGCTGACGGCCTCGATGAGAGCAACAATACGGGCCTGGGACAAGGTGCAGGCCTTGCTGAAACAACCAGAGGGGAGTTGGTCTCCTGACACTCCTCTGTGGTTTAATCCTAAATTGCTGCACTTTGGAGAAATCCCAGATCCGATTATATGGGCCAAAGTTGGTGTTAAACAATTGAAACATGTGGTAGGACGGGGAAAACTTTTAACGTTTGATCAGCTTAAGGTTCAATATGATCTTCCAAATTGGTATTTCTTTCGGTACCTGCAGTTGCGGCACGCTTTTCTCTCTCAGTTCGGTACTGGGGCTGTGGAGATGGGAGTGTCGCCTCTGGAGAAGACGCTGCGGACGGAGGACCTGAAAAAGCCTCTTTCCGTAGTGTACAGACTGTTGTTCCATGACAGACCGAAGCCTGTCCAAAAATGTAGAGACATTTGGAGTCCCTTGGTACCTGACTTTGACGGGGAGGATTGGGATGACATGTGGGGCTACCCGTTTCAGACCCTAGTCTCGGCTAGGGACAGACTTATTCAGTTTAAATTACTGCATAGAATATATTACACCCCGGCTAGACTGGCCAGAATTTATGGTACGGGTGCGGAGGGATGCTGGCGTTGCACAGCTGACCGAGCTGACTTTGATCATGTGTTTTGGCTGTGTCCGCAGATTGTTGAGTTCTGGAAGGGTGTGACGCAGGTCTTACAGTCTGTACTTTCGGTGCCGATTCCGGTCACGGTCGCGACGTGTTTGCTCGGGCTGGTGGAGGAGTTGGCACCTCGAAAGGCGCAGAGGACTCTGATTTCTCTGGCGTTATTTTATGCACGTAAAGCTATCCTGTTATGCTGGAAGAAACCTGCACCTCCTACGATTTCCTACTGGAAGGGTTTAATTAATAAAGCTTTGCCGTTATACAAAGCCACTTATCTCAGTAGAGGGTGTCCTACTAAGTTTGAGAGGGTGTGGAGATGCTGGCTTGATGCTGCAGATACTGTAAATTAATTGCTAGGCGGGAGGTGCACCTCCTGAGGGGTGGGGGAGGGGTGGGGCGGGTGCTGCTATATTTGGGTTGGTCTACATCTTCATTTTGGGTATTAAAATCATCAGATACGGTATGAGTTATTTTTGTTGTATGGGAGATACGGTTGTGTTCATAAAATGAGCTAAGAAGTTGAGCGGAGGGCTGCACAAGGAGGAGTTTGTTGGGTGGGGGGTGGGGGTTTGGGGTTTTTGTTTTGGGGACCCTTTTGTACGTTTGTATGTTATATGTGTGTTACAATAAACATAAATTTTAAAAAATAGATTCTCGCTGCTCTCACCACATCTAGACATGTGTAGTGAGTTTTCTTCTTTGGAAAATGATTTTGAAAAAAAAAACAACAACAATGGCAGGACAATATCTTGTTCAGGTGAAAAGCTGAAATCACTCTGGCAAGAAGCCTGGACGAGACGTAACACCACTCTGTCCTCATGGATAATCAAATATGGCTCTTTACAAGAAAGAGCAGCCAAATAACAGCTTACCTGTAAAATCCTTTTCTTTTAAGGTACATCACGTGACACAGAGGCTCAGTAATTACTGGTGGGTTATAGGGTATCACTAGGTGATTGGGCCCTGGCACACCCTAGACAGGAAGTTCAATCCCCCATATAACCCCTCCCCCTACTGGAGGTACCCTTAATTTTGGAGCAAAGAAATATAAGTGTATTAGAAGAGGGGAGGGACCTCTGTGTCCCGTGATGTACCCCAAAAGAAAAGGATTTTACAGGTAAGCTGTTATAAAAATCCTATTTTCTTTCTCATACATCACGGGACAGAGAGACTCAGTAATTACTGGTGGGATGTCCCAGAGCAATGCTATCTGAGGGGAGGGGAACCACACAACATAGGGTGTGCTCAGACCTGAGGACCCTGTACCACTGCCTGCAGCACACTGTGCCCAAAGGCGATGTCCTCATGCCTTCTCACATCCACCTGATAAAATTTGGTGAATGTATGGATTGATGACCAGGTTGCGGCCTTGCAGATTTGAGCCATGGAGGCCTGGTGATGCACCGCCCACAAAGCACTAATAGCCCTAGTGGAGTGCGCCTTGATCTGAAAAGGCGGAATCTTTTGCTTCAAACCATAAGCTTGAACAATTACTTGTCAAATCCATTTAGCAATGGTAGATTTTGATGCTGCCTGTCCTCTCTTAGGACCCTCTGGCAACACGAACAAAACATCCGTTTTGCGAACCTGAGCCGTCGCTTCCAGATAGGCTTTGACTGCTCTCACTACATCCAAAGAATGTAGTGACTTCTCTTCCGTAGAACAGGGATTTGGAAAAAAGGAAAGCAGAACAATATCTTGGTTTAGATGAAAACCTGAAACCATCTTCGGTAGAAAACTAGGATGAGGGCGTAATACCACTCTATCCTTGTGCATTATCAGAAACGGTTCTTTACAAGAGAGGGCCGCTAATTCTGATACTCTTCTGGTAGAAGAAACGGCCACCAGAAAAATTAATTTCCTTGTCAACAGAACTAAGTGAATCTGATGTATCAGTTCAAAAGGCTGCTTCTGTAAAGCTGACAGAACCAAATTCAAATCCCATGGGTTCAGAGGCGCCCTAACTGGAGGATTAAGGCACGTTACCCCTTGTATAAAGCTTTGGACCAAAGAATGTGAAGCAATTGGATGTTAAAACAGAACCGATAAGGCCAAGACTTGGCCCTTGATGGTACTCAAGGCCAGTTTCATCTCTAACCCATTTTGCAGAAATTCGAGGATTCTACATATGACATTTTCTGGGGTGCCAACCCCTGGATTCACACCAGGAGACATATGCTTTCCAGACTCTATGATAAATCATTCTGGAAGCTGGCTTTCTTGCATTAATCAAGGTAGATATCACAGGCCCAAAAGCCCACAATTCTTCAGAATGTGGGTTTCAATAGCCAAGCCGTTAAATTTAGCGCTTGTAAGGTAGGATGGAATTCCGATCCCTGGGATAGCAGGTCTGGACGGGTTGGTAGGGTCCAAGGACAGCCTACCGCCATCTTCACTATTTCTGCATACCAAGCTCTTCTGGGCCATGCTGGGGCCACCAGAAGCACTGACTTCTTTTCCTGCCTGATCCTGCAAAGCAGTCTTGGCAGTAGCAGAACAGGAGGGAATGCATAAATCAGAGAGAACTGATGCCATGGAGTAACCAACGTATCTGTCCCGCATGCAAGAGGATCCCTCATTCTTGACACAAAGTTGTCGACCTTGCTGTTGAACCTGGACGCAAAGAGATCCACACCCGGAACCTCCCTATCTCTGGCATATGGCCAAAAAGACTTCGGGGTGGAGAGACCATTCCCCTGGCACTAACTGCTGGTGGCTCAAGTAGTCCGCCTGCCAGTTCTCTACCCCCAGAATGAAGACTGCCAATATACATGGCACATGTCTTTCTGCCCAGATTAATATCTGGTTTACTTCTTCATGAGCTGCACGACTCTTGGTGCCCCCTTGGTGATTGATATAAGCCACTGCTGTGGCATTGTTGGACTGGATCCTGACAGAGCAACCCTACAACCTGTGTGTCCAGGCTTTTAGGGCTAGATAAGCTGCACGGATCTCCAGAAAGTTTATGGGTAAGGCCCTCTCGGTCCTGGACCATCTCCCTTGGACAGTCGACTGTTCCAGGACTGCCCCCCAACCCGAAAGATTGGCATCTGTTGTTACCACTGTCCAGGTAACTGGTAAAAAGGATTAAAGGACAGGTTCCCCTTGGGGTTTTCAGGCAGCGACAAGAAGCAGAAATAAATTTGTAAAAATATATTTATTTTATTAGTTCAAAGGCTTAATCGCCGTCATAAATTTAAAATACGTGGATGAAGTGGGTTAGAACAGCAGGGCAGCGGTACCAGGATGACCCTTTGAGAGAAGGCACTAATTTCTTTTTCAGATTTTAATAAGAGTCTCTGGTTGAACAGTAACGGTTTGGTGGAACTGGTAAATATTACTGAAATAAGGTATAACAATTAGCTAATTTTTAGGCAAAAACATTTCTATTGAAAGTCTTTTTTCTTTTGACTATTTGCAGAATATACAATATAATCACCCCTTCTGCTTGGTTTCTGTCCCCCCCCCCCCCCCCCCCCGAAGAAGACCCTGACTCCCTGAAGGTCGAAATGCATTGGGGTAGCATGGGTGCTATTTGTAGCTTTTGAAATATTGATGTATTTGTAAATTGTTCCTGTAACTATCTTTGTACCAAAATGTTGCATATATCTTTTACCCATCGATATGCTGTAATAACATATACCAGAGTCCGTATTTTAAATTATGACGGCGATTAAGCCTTTGAACTAATAAAATAAATATATTTTTACAAATTTATTTCTGCTTCTTGTCGCTGCCTGAAAAGCCCAAGGGGAACCTGTCCTTTCATTCTTTTTAGAATATTTAGGGGTATGCAGCCAGCTCGTTATTTTATTTCCATGCACTTTTCCTTTCCGAAGTTTTTCGGGTATCAACCACCAGCTGAGGCTCCGACGTGTTGTAGGGAACAGATGCATCGGAAAATCTAATGCCTGAACCTTCTTGTTCCAGGCCGATAGGATACTGTTCTGCAGTAGCCTTGAATGAGTAGGGAACTGCTTCAAATGAAGTCACCATCTTCCCCAAAAACCTCATACAAAGACAAATAGAAGGACCCTTCTTTTCCCGACTACCTGCATCAGTTCTCTTATAGCAGTGATCTTTGCTTGGGGTAGGACTACCCTCTGCTGGGCTGTATCTATGACCAGACCTAAATCTAGTCTTCTTACTGGTTTTAAAGAAGACTTCTCTAAGTTGAGGACCCAAGCGAGGTATTCCAGGTAGTTGATTAGAGTGACCAAGTGGAACTAGTGAAACTTTACCCACAAAAAAAACAACAGTGCGTGGAAAATCACCACAAAAAAACAGGGTATCCTCAACAGGAGTGATCACCCAAAGCCGCACCAAACTGCGGAAGTAATGCAACAGTGCATTAACATAACAGTACTGTGTTTTTATCGAAAAACCAGGAAAAATATAAATTGCATATTCAATTGCAACTACACGGCCGCCTGCAAAACTTTGCGGGCAAAACAGGCATCAGCCGATGCACTGACGTCTACCTTGTAGAACTTGATAAACATGTGGACAGACCACCAGGTCGCCGCTTTACACACCTGAGCGACAGACGCTTGGTGTCTGAAAGTCAAAAGACGTTCCGATTGCCCTTGTGGAGTGGGCCGTGGCCGGAAAGGGGGGCACCCGACCCTTCAAGGCATAGGCTTGTACTACAATCAGTCTGATCCTCCTGGAAATGGTGGCTGACGAGACCGCCATGCCTTTCTTTGAACCAGCCACAGACACAAACAGTGAGTCTGACTTGCGAAAGGGAGCCGTGGCAGACAAATACACCTTAAGAGCCCGGACCATGTCCAGGGCGTGAAGGGCCACTTCCTTAGGGTGCTTCGGCTTAGGACACAGAAATGGCAACACAATATCCTCATCGATATGAAAAGCCGAGACCACTTTTGGTAGAAAAGACGGTTGCGGACGCAACACCACCTTATCCTTGTGGATAACCAGATAGGGTGACTTGAAAGACAAGGCCGCCAGTTACGAAACCCCCTTGGCCGAAGTGATGGCCACTAGGAAGAACACTTTCTGGGAAAGAGTCAACAGGGGAATCTCCCTGATGTTTTAAAATGGCAGTTATTGAAGCGCTGACAACACCAGGTTCAGATCCCAAGGGGGAAACGGTGGACAAACCGGAGAGACTACATGTCACACCCCCTGAAAGAAGGAACTCACTAAGGAGTGAGATGCCAGGGGTTGCTGAAAAAAAGACAGCCAAGGCTGAAATTTTCCTTTTAATGGTGCTTAACCACTTTCAGACCGGACCATTTTGCTGGTCAATGACCAGAGGTCTTTTTACAATTTGGCACTGCGCTGCTTTAACTGGTAATTGCGCGGTCATGCAATGTTGTACCCAAACAAAATTTGCGTCCTTTTTTTCCCCACAAATAGAGATTTCTTTTAAAGGTATTTGACTGACTCTGCGATTTTTATTTTTTGTGATATAAACGTAAAAAGACCGCAAATTTTGAAAAAAAAAATGATATTTTCTATTTTTTGTTATTAGAAAAATCCAATAAACTCAATTTTAGTCATACATTTAGGCCAAAATGTATTCAGCCACATGTCTTTGGTAAAAAAAATAGTCAATAACTGTATTTTTATTGGTTTGCGCAAAAGTTGTCACATCTACAAACTAAGGTAAGTTTTCTGGAATTTACGCAGCTTTTAGTTTATGACTGCCTATCTCATTTCTTGAGGTGCTAAAATGGCAGGGCAGTACAAAACCCCCCCAAATGACCCCATTTTGGAAAGTAGACACCCTAAGGAAATTGATAAGAGACATGTTGAGCCCATTGAATATTTTTTTATTTTATTTTTTACACAAAGTTGTCACTAAATGATATATTGCTCACACATGCCATGGTTATATGTGGAATTGTACCCCAAAATACATTCTGCTGCTTCTCCTGAGTACGGGGATACCACATGTGGTCGACTTTTTGGAAGCCTAGCCGCGTACGGGGCCCCAAAAACCAAGCACCACCTTCAGGATTTCTAAGGGCGTACATTTGTAATTTCACTCCTCACTACCTATCACAGTTTTGAAGGCCATAAAATGCCAAGATGGCACAAAACACCCACAAATGACCCCATTTTAGAAAGTAGACACCCCAAGCTATTTGCTGAGAGGCATGTTGAGTCCATGGAATATTTTATATTTTGCCACAAGTTGCGGGAAAATTACAAACTTTTATTTATTTATTTTATTTTTTCACAAAGTTGTCACTAAATGATATATTGCTCACACATGCTATGGGCATATGTGAAATGACACCCCAAAATAAATTCTGCTGATGGGTATGTTGAGCCCATTGAATATTTATTTTTTTTGTCCTAAGGGATTGAACAATGACAAAAAAAAAAATGATATATTGCTCACACATGCCACATAGTTATATGTGGAATTGCACCCCAAAATATATTCCGCTACTTCTCCTGAGTACGGGGATACCACATGTGTGAGATTTTTTGGGAGCCTAGCTGCGTACGGGGCCCCGAAAGCCAAGAACCGCCTTCAGGCTTTCTAAGGGCGTAAATTTTTGAGTTCACTCCTCACTACCTGTTACAGTTTTGAAGGCCATAAAATGCCAAGATGGCACAAAACCCCCACAAATGACCCCATTTTAGAAAGTAGACACCCCAAGCTATTTGCTGAGAGGCATGTTGAGTCCATGGAATATTTTGCCAAAAGTTGCGGGAATATTACAAACTTTTTTTTTTTTTTTTCACAAAGTTGTCACTAAATGATATATTGCTCACACATGCCATGGGCATATGTGAAATGACACCCCAAAATAAATTCTGCTGCTTCTCCTGAGTACGGGGATACCACATGTGTGGGATTTTTTGGGAGCCTAGCCGCATACGGGGCCCCGAAAACCAAGCACTGCCTTCAGGATTTCTAAGGGTGTAAATTTTTGATTTTACTCCTCACTACCTATCGCAGTTTTGAAGGCCATAAAATGGCAAGATGGCACAAACCCCCCCCCCAAATGACCCCATTTTGGAAAGTAGACACCCCTAAATTTAGGGGTACACTAGTGAGACTCACAGGTAAAAAAGCACCTAGGCTGTCAGCGACTGTATCAAAACGCTACAAAAAGAACTGTTAGCGATCGCAGGGATCAGGCCTGACTCTGCGAACGCTGCAGTTATGTGTGTTGTGTTTTGTAAGTGACAGTGATCGATCGATACTGCACTTGGGTGGGCTGGTCTGGGCTTGGCGGAGGGGCTAAACGCAGGTGCTAGCAGGTATCTGGGCTGATCCCGCTAACAATGCGGTTTGGGAAACCTAAACTGCTGGCGACGCTAATATAGATCTGATCAGATACTATATTACTAAGGGAGGTGTATGCTTTGCGCGTGGGTGTTAGCGGTACTGGCACTAACCTGACGCTGCCTGGGGCGACGCAGACCTTATCTGACCCTCAAACTTATATCACCCGCCGGGTGATCAGGGGGTTAAACCTTTATTAGGTAATAATGGCGGGTGCCCTGAAACTATAAAAAAATAACTAACCAACCAGCGTCACCTGTAACAGTTATATGGTGATCACTGGTGAAAGGGTTAACTAGGGGGCAATCAGGGGGCTTTATGCGGTAGTATATGGGGGTCCCTGGCGCTATAAAAAGCTGCGGCGAACCTAAATACCTACCTGCCTAACTAGCATCACCTGTGACACTAATACAGCGATCAGAAAAACGATCGCTTATTAGGCTGGGTTCACACTGGAGCGATGCGGGAACGCCACAAATCTGCGGCGGGTTCCCGCATCACACTGCCCTGTGCGAACTGCTGGGAGTGTCAGTGAAATGTTAATGACACCCTCAGATCAGTTCGCATATCGCAGTGCGATCTGCAAACTCGGACAGGAATCGGATCGCATGGTGTGAACACCCATGCGATCCGATTCTGCTGCGGACCAAAAAAAGGGTCCCGTGCGAGTTTGCGGCGGGTGTGGCGGGTGCGACGCAAATTCAGCCATACTATCTGTATGGCTGAACTCGAATCGCACAGAGATCGGATGTGATTTGCACTGCAGTGCGGTGCGAATCACATCCGTTCTCATAAACCGCTGCAATGTGAACCCAGCTTTAGTGACACTGGCGACGGGGGGTGATCATGGGGTTAAACCTTTATTGGGGGGGTTAGGGGGGTACCTTAGAACTAAAGGGGGCTAACCCTAACTGCCCTAACAGTTATTACAGTCACAAATTACACCAATGCAAAAAAAAAAAAAAAAATGCAATTGGTGTCACTGTGACTGGGGGTGCAGGGGTGATTGGGGGGGTGATCGGGGGGTGAAGGGGGGGTGAGAGTGTGCCTGGCATGTTCTACTGTACGTGTGGTGTGTTGGTGCAACTCACCGATCCTCTCTCCTCGGTGCCGGAACGAAAAATACCGACACGGAGGAGAGATTACATCACTTCCTCTGCCTGTGTTTACATTACAGGAGAGGAAGTGATGTCACGCTTCACTTCCATTCGTCAGGAGCGATCGCGAGGGGGTGGCCATGAACGAATGGCTGCCCTCTCATCCTGGATCGCTCCTGAACGGATACCGACCGCCGCTGGCACCGGGGGGGGGGGGCCCGATAGGGCCCCCCACCCGCGGGAAGGCAGGGACGTACATGTACGCCAATATGCCTGCCCGTGCCATTCTGTCGACGTACATCGTCGTGCGGCGGTCGGCAAGTGGTTAATGCCAATTTCTGGTCTACTCCTTGCTGAAGAAACAGCAGGATCCTGGATATGGCAAAGGAGCCCGGATGCCATCCTTTTTCCTCACACATGGAGATGTAGGCCTTTCAGGTACGATGGTATATATTCCCGAGAAGATTTCCGTGCTCTCAACATAGTTGGGATCGCAGAGTCCGACAGACCTCGGTTCCTCAACACCTGGCTCTCAATAGCCATGCCATTAAAGCCAGCGATGGTAAAGAAGGATGGAGAATCGGACCTAGAGACAGAAGGTCCTCTCGCAACGGCAGTCACCAGGGAGCGTCTGCCACCAGACGCACCAGGTCTGCGTACCAGGGACGCTGAGGCCAATCTGGGGCAACCAGCATCACTGGAACCCCCTCGTCTTCCAATCTGCGAAGCAGACGTGGTAACAGTTTCAGTGGAGGAAAGGCGTAGATCAGCTGGTACTGACCCCACGGAACCACCAGCGTGCAGCCCATGGATCTCTTGTCCTGGACACGAATCTCAGCACCTTGCGATTGAGATAGGAGGCCAGCAGATCCACGTCTGGTGTTCCCCACCTCAGGCACAGCAACCTGAATGTCTCCGGATGCAATGCCCATTCTCCTGGGTCCAGCATCTGTCGACTCAGATAGTCCGCCTGCCAGTTCTCCACCCCAGGGATGTAAATGGCTGACAGGGCCGGTACGTGTCGCTCTGCCCACCAAAGTATGTGAGCGACCTCCCGTGCAGCGGCTGAGCTCCTTGTTACCCCTTGGTGATTTACGTATCCCACGGCCGTGGCGTTGTCTGACTGGATCCCGATAGGACACCCTTGCAGTCTCATCGTCCTCAATTCGAGCAGATTGATTGGCAACTTGGATTCTACCGTCGACCAGTGGCCCTTAGCCGACTGAACCCCCATCACTCCACCCCAGCCAGATAGACTGACGCCCGTTGTGATCACCTTCCATTTCAGGGGGAGGAACGATTTTCCGGACTGAATCACTGCGGACCTCAACCACCAGATCAGAGTGTCTCTGACTGACTGGCTCACCTGGATCTGTCGATTCAGGGACAACTGACATTTGTCCCATTTTGTCAAAATCTCCTTCTGCAGGACTCTGGTGTGGAACTGGGCATATGGTACTGCCTCAAAGGAGGCTACAATGAGTCCCAGTACTCGCATGCAAAAGCGGAGCGACAACCACTTGCGGTTCATCAGCAATTTTACCGCAGATCTCAGAGTCTGCAGCTTGTCTGAAATGAGAAACGCTCTCGCTTCCCTGGAGTCCTGCAGCAAGCCTAGGTACTCCAGACACTGGGTCGGCACAAGCACCAACTTCTTTAGGCTCGACAGCCACCCAAATTCTTGTAGGGTCTGCATGGTGATCGCCACATCCTCTTCTAACTCTGAGGTGGAAGATGCCCTCAGGAGGAGATCGTCTAGGTATCCCACGTTGCCGTAGCAATGCCAAAACTGGAGCCAATACCTTGGTAAAGACTCGGGGGCTGAAGCCAGACCAAAGGGAAGAGCCTCAAACTGATAGTGGGCTTCCCCAACTACAAACCACAGAAAATTTTGATGCCGGAGGCATATGGGTATGTGCAGGTATGCATCCTGGATGTCTAATGCCGTGTACACACGTAGCCAACTATCCGACGGACTTAGTCTGATTGACTTCCCGGCGGACTGTCCGCCGGACTTTCCGAACAAGCTACTTACCCACACACGGCACTTTTTCAGCGGCAACAGAAGACCACCTGTAAAAGAGCTAGAAGAAGGCGAGGTGGCCCGGCAAGAAGAACCGAAGAGGGGGACAAGACCCCCGAAGTCGGAAGAAGAGGGCGGCGGCGAAGAAGAAAGCCGGGCTCTTCCGCTAGCAAAAGAGCTAGCAGAGGAGTCCGGCGAGAAGACCCCCCGAAGACGGACAGAAGACCCCCAGAGATGTGCAATAAACTATTTTAACCCTTGTGTGTTGTGTTTTTTTTTACTTTTTTTTTTTTTACAGGTGAATGGGTAGGGGTACATTGTACCCCATACTCATTCACATAGGGTGGGGGGCCGGTATCCGGGGGCCCCCTTATTAAAAGGGGGCTCCCGTATTCCGATAAGCCCCCCACCCGCAGACCCCGACAACCAACGGCCAGGGTTGTCGGGACGAGGCCCTTGTCCTCATCAACATTGGGACAAGGTGCTTTGGGGTGGGGGGGGGCACGCGCCGGATTGTTTGATCGTGTGTACGAGGCATAAGGATGCCAGGGAATCCCCTTGATGGAGTGCAGCTACTACTGAGCGAACTGATTCCATTCTGAACCTCTGCACTTTTACAAAGTGATTGAGGGCATTTAGGTCCAAGATCGGACATATCCCTTCCTTCTTGGGAACCACAAACAGATTTGAGTAAAATCCCTGGAAGCGTTCCGATTCCGGAACCGGTACAATCCCCCCGCGATTCAGCAAATCCCTTACCGTCCCCAACAGGGCCTCCTGGCGAGCCGGGGATATGGGTATGCTGGAGGGGAAGAATCTGTTTTGCGGCCAAGAGAGAAACTATCATGTAGCCTGTGGAAATCAGATCGCAGACCCATTGGTCAGATAACCGGGAGGACCACCGGGCTGCAAACTCCTGAAGGCGACCCCCCTCCTTAGACATGGGTGGGGGCAAACATTCATGCGGTAGCACTTTTATTCGCAGGCTTGTTAGGTTTGCGGTTCCAGGGACATTTTTGATAGTCCGTGGGCGTCCTGTCGAGCTGAGGACGTTTTGTCGAAGATCCGGGCGGACGAAAAGGCCGCTTGTGAGTGAAAAACGAGGGCCCTTGCCTACGGCGTTGCTCCTTAGCCTTCCTGGCCTGTGGGAGTAAGGTACTCTTACCACCGGTGGCATTATTAATGTCATCTAATAAGGCTCTAAAGAGACGGTCGCCAATGAAGGGAAGATCTGTCAGGGCTTTTCTGGATGCCTGGTCAGCAGACCAGCATTTTAGCCAAATTAGGCGCCTCAGCGGCACAGCCGACACCGAAGCCCTGGATAGGGAGAGTATCCAGGACCACGTCACAAACGTACTTAAGGCCTTGCACTAGTTGGACTGCTAGTTCCACGCAGACAGGAGAAGCCCGTCGCTCTCCCAATTCGCGGTGCAAAAATCTTTTGCACAAACCAATCAATATATGCTTATTGTGATTTTTTTGACCAAAAATATGTAGAATATATATTGGCCTAAACTGATGAAGAAATTATTTTTTTTCAAAATATTTTTGGGGATATCGTGGGTCCCACGGACTCGATCGATGCGGGCATACTTGCGATCGTCTCACAGGGCGGCTGAACTAGGAGATGCCGTTGTAAACAGCATCTCCCCATTCTGCCTAGCAACAAGTGACACTGATCTCTGCTCCATGTGATTGGAGAGGAGATCAGTGTTCACTAAAAGAAAGGCCCAGCCCCCAACAGTTAGTAACACGCCCCTAAGAACACTTAACCCCTACACTGCCACCCACTGGTTAACCCCTTCACTGCCAGTGTCATTTACACAGGAATCACTGCATTTGTATAGCATTGATTACTGCCATTACTAGTAATAAAAAAAAAAAAAAATTATAAAAATACCATAAAACTATCCCCTATTTTGTAAACGCTATAACTTTTGTGCAAACCAATCAATAATCGCTTATTGCAATTTTTTTACCAAAAATATGTAGAATACGTATTGGCCTAAACTGAGGGAAAAATTTTTTTTTATATATTTTTGGGGGATATTATAACAAAAAGTAAAAAAAAAATTGTTTTTTTTCAAAATTGTCACTCTGTTTTTGTTTATAGTGCAAAAAATAAAAGCCGCAGGGGTGATCAAATACCACCAAAAGAAAGCTCTATTTGTGGGAAAAAAAGGACGTAAATTTTGTTTGGAAGCCATGTCGCACGACCTCGCAATTGTCAGTTAAAGCGACGCAGTGCCGAATCACAAAAAGTGGTCTGGTCTTAAGCCAGCAAAATGGTCCGGTCTGTAAGTGGTTAATATAGCAAAAAGTAAAATAATGTTTGTTTGTTTTTCAAAAATTGGCACTTTTTTTGTGTATAGCGCAAAAAATAAAAAACGCAGAGGTGATCAAATAGCACCAAAAGAAAGCTCTATTTGTGCAAAAAAAGATGCAAATTTTGTCTGGGTATAGCATTCCATGACCGCGCAATTACCAGTTAAAGCGACGCAGGGCCAAATTGTAAAAAGTGCTCTGGTCAGGAAGGGGGTAAAACCTTGCAGGGCTGAAGTGGCTAAATTTAGCTGTATATTTTTATGTTATTACCTAATTCCACCACCACAAAACCTACAAAATAAATTCTCCTGCTTCTGACAATCACAGCGATACCACATTTGTTATTTGTTCTTTGTACCCGTAGTGGGACCAAACAAAAATATTTGGTTTTTGTCCCACATAAATCACACTGACACTAAGGCCGCGTACACACGCGGGGACTGTTCGCCCAACTTTGTCCGTCAAACAGTTTCGGCAAACAGTCCTCTCAAAATTAGCATGGACGGACATGGCCACACACGACGGACGAACAGTTTGCTGAAACCGTGCGCGATGACGTGAACGGCACGTACGACGGGACGAAAAATACGACGTCCTATACACTGCATTATAACTTTCGGCGTGAAAATCCTTTCTGAGCATGCGCGCAACTTTGTTTGACGAACAAGCCTACACACGCGGGGACTGTCCGCTGAAACAAGGTTTCAGCGGACAGTTTTTCGGAATTTCCGAAAAACCTTGTTCAGCGGACTGTTCGCTGAAACTGTCCGCTGAAAGCCCACACACGAGCGGACTGTCCGCTGAAACTGTCCGCTGAAAACAAGTTTCAGCGGACAGTTTCAGCGAACAGTCCCCGCGTGTGTACGCGGCCTAAGGGTCCGTTCACACAGGGGCAACTCCGATCCGACTTCAGGTCGCCCCTAGTCGCCTCAGGTCGGAGAACATTTAAAAAGCAATGTAAGTGAATGAGAGCCGTCTTAATGCACACTACTGAAGTCGCTCGGACTTCAGAAAAGGTTCCTGTACTACTTGAATCCGACTTGTAGGCGACCGGTACCCATTGATTTTAATGGAGGTCGCCTCCAAGTCGGATCTCCGTTTATACGGAGGCGACTCTGACAGAATTATCAGCTCTCAAGAGGGCACTCCACGCCAAATTTATGAAAAAAAATTGGCGTGGGTTCCCCCTCCGAGAGCATACCAGGCCCTTAGGTCTGGTATGGATTCCAAGGGGAACTCCCTACGCCGAAAAAACGGCGTGGGGGTCCCCCCCAGATTCATACCAGACCCTTATCCGAGCACGCTACCCGGCCGGCCAGGAAAGGGGGTGGGGATAAGCGTGCGCCCCCCCCTCCTGAGCCGTACCAGGCCGCGTGCCCTCAACATGGGGGGTGCATTGGGGAAGGGGGGGCCGCGCGGCCCGCCCACCCCAAAGAACCTTGTCCCCATGTTGATGAGGATAAGGGCCTCTTCCCGACAACCCTGGCCGTTGGTTGTCGGGGTCTGCGGGCGAGGGGCTTATCGGAATCCGGGAGCCCCCTTTAATAAGGGGGCCCCCCCCCGGATACCGCCCCCCCACCCTATGTGAATGAGTATGGGGTACAATGTACCCCTACCCATTCACCTGTGAAAAAAAGTACAAAAAAAAAACCACAACACACAAGATAAAATAGTTTATTGCACAGCTCCGGGGGGTCTTCCGTCTTTGGGGGTCTTCTCGCCGGACTCCTCCGCTATCTTCTTGTAGCTCTTTTACTAGCGGAGGAGCCCGGCTTTCTTCCTCGCCGCCGCCCTCTTCTTCCGACTTCGGGGGTCTTGTCCCCCTCTTCGGTTCTTCTGCCGGGCCACCGCGCCTTCTTATAGCTCTTTTACAGGCGGTGACCCGGTCTTCTGTCGCCGCCACCTTCCGTTCTTCTTCTTCTTCTTCTTCTTCTTCTTCTCCTGGAGATGTTGACTCGACGCTCTCTCTGGCCGCAATGCCAGGGACGCGCTGCGCAGCGACTTATATAGGGACAAGGGGCGGGGTCATCGGTTGATGTCACATGGGTTGATGTCACATGGTGACCCCGCCCCCTTACGATGTCACAGTCCCGGAGGATGCTGGGACTGTCGCCATGTGACATCAACCCATGTGACAACAACCGATGACCCCGCCCCTTGTCCCTATATAAGTCGCTGCGCAGCGCGTCCCTGGCATTGCGGCCAGAGAGAGCGTCGAGTCAACATCTCCAGGAGAAGAAGAAGAAGAAGAAGAAGAAGAAGAAGAAGAAGAAGAACGGAAGGTGGCGGCGACAGAAGACCGGGCCACCGCCTGTAAAAGAGCTATAAGAAGGCGCGGTGGCCCGGCAGAAGAACCGAAGAGGGGGACAAGACCCCCGAAGTCGGAAGAAGAGGGCGGCGGCGAGGAAGAAAGCCGGGCTCCTCCGCTAGTAAAAGAGCTACAAGAAGATAGCGGAGGAGTCCGGCGAGAAGACCCCCGAAGACGGAAGACCCCCGGAGCTGTGCAATAAACTATTTTATTTTGTGTGTTGTGGTTTTTTTTTGTACTTTTTTTCACAGGTGAATGGGTAGGGGTACATTGTACCCCATACTCATTCACATAGGGTGGGGGGCCGGTATCCAGGGGGGCCCCCTTATTAAAGGGGGCTCCTGGATTCCGATAAGCCCCTCGCCCGCAGACCCCGACAACCAACGGCCAGGGTTGTCGGGAAGAGGCCCTTGTCCTCCTCAACATGGGGACAAGGTGCTTTGGGGTGGGGGGGCCGCGCGGCCCCCCTTCCCCAAGGCACCCCCCATGTTGAGGGCACGCGGCCTGGTACGGCTCAGGAGGGGGGGCCGCACGCTCGTCCCCACCCCCTTTCCTGGCCGGCCGGGTAGCGTGCTCGGATAAGGGTCTGGTATGAATCCGTTTTTTCGGCGTAGGGGGTTCCCCTTAATATTCATACCAGACCTAAGGGCCTGGTATGCTCTCAGAGGGGGGACCCACGCCAAATTTTTTTCATAATTTGGCGTGGAGTTCCCTCTTGAGAGCTCATTCTCTGATTGGCCGCGGCAAAAGTCGCCTGGCCTGGGGCGACTTAAAGTCGTGTTGTAAGTCGCCCCAACTCGTGTTCAGGTTGTGTCCAAGTTGCCTCCAAAAGTCGTGTTGCCCCTGTGTGAACGGACCCTAAATAGAAAACCTTTTTTCTTATCTAAAACACACTGCCACTAACCCTGGCATTAACTGACATGGACACTGACACAAAGTGACACACTGGCACTGATTTTTAGCAGGACTACGACATTGTGGTGGACAGTTCGGACACGTTTGACACTTTTGTTGGAACCATTGGCATTTACATAATGATCCGAGCTAAAAATAGCCACTGATTACTGTATAAATGGCATTGGCATGGAAGGGGTTAACACTAGGGGGCAGTCAAGGGGTTAAATGTGTGTCGTAGTGTTCCTAACAGTGGGGGATGGGACTGCCTGGAGGAGGAGACCAAGCGCTGTTCCTAATCAGTAGGAACAATGGAGCTGTCTCCTCTCTCCTGACAAAAATGGAGATCTGTCCGTTTACATTGACAGATCTTCGTTCAATTAGGCATACGCAGCGGCTCCATCATGGTGTGCCCACCTAGAGCTCTTAATGCGGCCGACGTACCATGACGGTGATTCAAACGGGGGAGCAGTGCAACTGCGGCAGCTGGTCTTTAAGCGGTTATGGACCTTGTTTGTGCACTGGTGCACAGTCATGTTGGAACAGGAAGAGGCCATCCCCAAACTGTTCCCATAAAATTAGGAACATGAAATTGTCCAAAATGTCTTGATATGCTGACTTAAGAGTTCCCTTCACTGGAACTAAGGTGCCAAGCCCAACCCCTGAAAAACAACCACACACCATAATCCCCCCTCCACCAAATGATTTGAACCAGTGCACAAAGCAAGGTCCATAAAGACATGAACGGGTAAGTTTGGGGTGGAGGAATTTGACTGGCCTGCACAGAGTCCTGACCTCAACCCGATAGAACACCTTTGGGATGAATTAGAGCAGAGACTGCGAGCCAGGCCTTCTTATCCAACATCAGTGTCTGACATTACAAATGGGATTCCGTGAGAATGGTCAAACATTCCCATAGACACACTCCTAAACCTTGTGGACAGTCTTCCCAGAAGCGTTGAAGTGGTTATAGCTGCAAAGGGTGGGCCAACTCAATAATGAACCCTACAAACTAAAGCCTCACACAATCAGATTTTCAGACGATTGTTCGCCCGCTTTTTGTTGCATGCTGATCTCATGTCAAAAATAAAAGAGGTTACTCACCATATGAAAATTCTCGTATGACAGAATACAACTTCAGAAGTGATGTAATGTGTTGAATAGCTTTGGATGTATCCTTTCGTTTCTGAGCATGCATAATCTTGCTCTTACGATTTTATTCAAAGAAATATAAGTGGCAGGCAATAATTTTACTATTTTGTGTGCCATATCCAAAATTGTAAACCAAAAAGTTAGGACGTCCCTATTGGTGGACTTTTTAGGCACGTGCAATAGACATCAGATTTATAAAGTACAGAAAGGTTTTTTATTGACAAAAACATTAAGAAATACACATAAAACAAGGAATGCACAAACACTGATGATCAACATACACACCGGTTACTTAAGGTACCCTACGCGTTTCTTAAGTAACCAGCGTGTATGTTGATCATCAATATGTTTGTGCATTCCTTAATATTTTTTTCAATAAAAAAAACTTTCTGTACTTTATAAATCTGATATCTATTGTACGTGCCTAAAAAGTCCACCACTAGGGGCATCCTAACTTTTTGGTTTAAAATTTTATTCAGACAAAAACCGTACCGATTAAAATGAAAAATCGGACATTGCGTTCATGTACCAAAAAAAAAAAAAAAGAATAATAAAAAAAAAAAAAAAAAAAATGTATATAGTCTACACATCCAGCTTTTGTTGAATGAAAAATCAGAATGGGCTGTTGAAAGCACCGCACTAACATACCGAAAATCAGCAGATCGTTCATCGGACGAAATTTTACTTCCAATTTTCGTATTGTGTGCACATGCCTTAACACCCCTTTCACACCAGGGCGTTTTGCAGGCGCTATAGCGTTAGCAATAGCGCCTGCAATCCGCCCTAAAGAAGCTGCACCATTGTGTGTAAAGTGAAAGCCCCGAGGGCTTTCACACTACAGCGGTGCGCTGGCAGGACATCAGAAAAAAGTCCTGGCAGCAGCTTCTTTGGAGCGGTGAAGGAGCGGTGTGTTTACTGCTCCTCCAACGCTGCTCCCCATTGAAATCAATGGGGCAGCGCTGTAATACCGCCGGCAAAACGCCGCTATTGCGGCGTATTGCCGGCGGTTTTAACCCTTTCGCGGCCGCTAGCGGGGGTTAAAAGCACCCCGATAGCGGCCGAAATGTGGCGCAAATCCGGCGGTAAAACACCGCTAAAAATAGCGGCGTTTTACCGCCAACGCAATGGGCGGTGTGGTGTGAAAGGGGTCTAAGATTGGGAAGCCATTAAAGTTCATGTGCGTTTAAAGGCAGGCGTCCCAATACTTTTGTCAATATAGTGTATATGTGGCGCCCAGGTTTAACCACTTGCTTACTGGGCACTTAAACCCCCTTCCTGCCCAGGCCAATTTTCAACGCTGACACTCTTTAGGCCCGTACACACGATTGGACTTTTTGACAACAAACATGCAAATTAGCTATTCAGCTGTGGCGGCGGGCATTCCGCTCGTGTGACGCTTGTGATGACGTCACACGCCGGCGCCCAGCTTAAACACCTGGTGTCCCTATGGAGGAGTTTCCTTGCCGGTTACTGAGTGGTCATTCAGCTCCGGTGATGTCTCTCCTCCCCCCCATTGGTTCACCGCGTGGCGCTGGCGGCATATATATATATCCCTCATTCTGAGCTGGCCGTTCATCGGACCGGTCTCTGTCTGGGGGTACAGCACATCCAATGTATCTTTCTGCTGGTTGTGCTTCGGTGCAGCATCTCGGTATGGGTTTTTCTTTTTGTTTATGCCCTGTCTTTTACTTTCACCTTTTTGCTTTTCCTTTTTTCATTGGTGGTTTTTTATGTCTCCACATTCATACATTTTCACCATTTATTTTCACACTTTACTATTTCCTCACTAATCATTTCATTATTGTATCTTTTTTAATCATCTATTTTTTATTTATTTATTTATTCTTATTTCATACATCACGGTAATTACTCTTTGTGTAGTCACATTGAGTTTACCACACAAATAATTCACTCATATTACACTTTTGTTATGCACCAACACACATAATTAGTATAATATTCTGTTCACAGATACCCCTGTTCCACTGATGACATATCATAACGTCCGGCCATACCAAATTGGCTATCCACATTGCACATTTCCTCTGTTCATTTGATGCTGCACCTCTATATTATGCCGCCTCAGCTCCCGTGTTGGGATGTATAGCCGTGGCCTGCCCTGCGCCGGTCACCATGCGCAGCGTATACGGTTTGGGTTGGTGAGTGTGTTTGGTGAGCCATCTATTGACATATAATATCTGGTATAATTTGTATTTTATATATTGACATATCTTATATACTTTTATAGGAATCTCTGGTACATTTGCTCCTGACGAGTGGAAAAATCCACGAAACGCGTCGAGCTATACTTGATGACACAGTTGTATTCCATATGGATTGATCCCTACCCAGCTTTTATCAACATTTCATGATATGGTCCTTAGATTAGTCAATAGATCTGTATAGGTCCTGTGGGTGCATATGCCAGTTTTGGATCTGTCGCTGTGGCATTTTCTCGCCATAGCAATTATACATTTTTTAGTATTATTTTCTCCTTCTTTATTTATTTATTTATTTATTTGACTTTGATCTTATATCGTTTTGATTATATTATCTTACTCATGATGTTCAGGCCTTATGTGCAGTATAAATGTATATGAAATAAATTATATTCTTTATGATTCTAGATGAATGTCTTCAATTTAATAAATATTTAAATATCATTAATTTACAGTTTGTCTATACTATACAATTGCTTCATCTAAAAGTCCCAAATCCCCTTTACATTTTTTACTGAGTATCGGGATGGAAGCACCATGTTGTGCTTCATTTAAAGTCCCAAACTTCTCTCCCCCCCTCTGTTTTATGCAAATTAGCTGTTTTAAGGCACCATCTGACCGTGTATATACTCCATCGGACAAACTTTTTCGTTTTTCATCAGACAAATGTTGGCTCTGAAAACAGACACATTTTTCAACAACATAAGTCCGATGGAGCAAAGTCAGTTCGTGTTTACAGAAAACCATCAAACTTTACAAACACGCATGCTCAGAACTAGGGCTGAAATAACTAATCGATTAGTCGACAACTAATCAATTATGAAATTAATTACTATTTTCATAATCGATTAATCTTCCAGTAGCATAATGGGGTTATTAAAAAAAAAAAAAAAAAGAGCCCTTTATAGTACAAAAATAGCAAATAATTGCTACTGTAAGGCTAGGTTCACACTGCTGCGATGCGGGAACGATGTGAATCCACTGCGGATTCCCGCATCGCATGTCTCCCGGCGGCAGTTCACACTGCCCTATGCGAACTGCTTTGAGTGTCAGTTAAAAGTTAATGACACCTCCAAATCAGTTCGCATATCGCAGTGCGATCTGCAAACTCGGACACGAATCGGATCGCATGGTGTAAACACCCATGCGATCCGATTCTGCTGCAGACCAAAAAAGGTCCTGTACGAATTTGGGCAGGATGCGATGCGAATTCAGCCATACTATCTGTATGGCTGAAATCGCATCGCACAGAGATCGCATGTGATTTGCACTGCTGTGCGGTGTGAATCACATTTGATCATGGACAGTGTGAACCTAGCCTAGCCTAGTGTGAACCTAGCCTTAATACCACTTTCACAGTTCTACAGTTAACAAAAATTTACCCCTTACAGTAGTGATTATCTGCTTTTTGTTGTAGTATTCGTTTTTTTTTAATCCCATTATGTTACTAAACGTCTTAGATCTGGTTCACATCTATGTGTTTTTTGGTGCTTTTTGCAGAAACGCACTACAGCTCATTTACATGGTTTCCTATGGGACACGTTCAGATCTAGGCTTCTTTCAGCCGCTATGTATTTGGAAACGGTCAGGGATTTTTTTTTTATGCAAAACAATGCTTTCTGGTTCAATGTACTTCAATGGAGAAGCTGCAGAAAATCATTTAATGGGTTTTGCAGCAATTTGTGTTTTTAATCTGCCCAACAACAAATTGGCCAAAAAAAATGCAAAAACACAATTCACAGCAAAATCACATCAAAACGCACAGCAAAAAGCACCGCAGAAACAGATCAAAAGCAAACTGCATACCGAGCCTTATGCTGGTCACACAAATTAATTTTCAGACGAAAAATATCTGTACATTCACTGAATGAAAGAATGTTGTTTTGAAATTTTCACTTGTTTTTAACATTCTATTTTTAAAATGAATGTAATTTCTGAACAAAAACCATATCCACCGTCTGAAAATTCCTTTCACCAAGCAGTTTTCTATTTCCAAATTTTCCCGTCACTGTGGTTGAAAATGATCAATTTGACCCCCACTAACGATTAGAAACTCTTCTTCTTAAAATTAAAAAAAATTTGAGGGAAAATCTCCTCTAATAGTATATACAGTATATCTCTTCTGTCTGTTTTTCTCAGAGTGAATTAGAGATTTTGCTCTCTAACCATATAGTTGGTTATTTATATTTACCACTGCATATAGATATTTAAGAATAAATTGCTTTTTTTTTTTCTAACGTTACATATTAACTAAATTATACACCACACTTTTTGTTGTAAAGGTTATTAACCAAAACAATAATCGGCCAAATAATCAATTATGAAAATATCGTTAGTTGCAGCCCTACTCAGAACCAATGCAAAAGATCAGAAAACAATACAGAAGTTGACCAATTGTGGCGGTAAAGAGCAGATAAACCACGTGATTTGGTGAAAGTTGGCTGAAAAAGTCAGATTGTGTGTATGCTTAACAAGGTTACGGCCAACGCCCTTTGTACAAAAATCCATTGGAAAGTTTGTTTAAAGTTCGATCGTGTGTATGAGGCTTTAGAATGACAATTGCGTGATCATGCTACACTGTACCCAAATTACATTTTTATAATTTTTTTCACACAAATAGAGCTTTCATTTGGGGGCATTTACTTTTTGCTAAACAAGGAAAGAGCGAAAGTTTGGGGGGAAAAAACGTTTTCATAATTTGTTATAAAATTTTGCAAAAAGGTAATTTTTTTTCTTCATTGATGCACACAGATCAGGGTGCACTGATACAGTGAGGGGAAAAAAGTATTTTATCCCCTGCGGATGTTGTACGTTTGCCCACTGACAAAAAAATGATCAGTCTAGAATTTTAATGGTAGGTTTATTTTAATAGGGAGAAACCGAATAACAACAAAAATATCCAAAAAAAACGAATTTCAATAAAGTTATAAATTGATTTGCATTTTAATTAGTAAAATAAGTATTTGATCCCCAATCAATCAGCAAGATTCCTGGCTCCCAGGTGTCTTCTATACAGGTAACAAGCTGAGATCAGGAGCACTCTCTTAAAAGGGGAGTGCTCTTAATCTCAGTTTGTTACCTGTATAAAATACAATATAAATGTGTAAAGGGCGCTCAGAGCTTCAAGATTAAGCAGACAATGTCTATATGAAAACAAGAGACCAATGATGATGGCGATGATGATAATAATAATAATAATGATGTTTCTTCAACACTTAGGGCTGCAACTTACAGATAGAAGCAGTCTCTAAAAAACAAAAGAAGTTAGAATAAGTGTAGAAGTTAAAAACAGTTTATTATCCCCAGCAGGTTTAAAAAAAATTACAAGATCAGGAGATACAGAAAGCATATCATGATAAATTGCAGGTCATTCAACATCAGGAGGGTCCACAGTAAAAGCTCCCAGGGCTGTTCGTATGTTGTCACACAGATTCCAGTCAATTCATCAGCGGAGTATCCAGAACACTAGGTACACCGGCGGAAATGACGCAATTCGAGTCCAAAAGAAAGGAAGTCCCGGAAGTGATATCAGCAGTAAGAGACAGCAGCCAGCCTGGACTGCAAACCGGATGTGGTCATAAGAAAGGGACGCATTTCGTAACTCTATCTGATTCCTTTATCATCCTATGACTACAGAAATAACCATGCATAATTTATACTCTCTGGGCCAGCCGTGGGCGGGAACAAGGACAAAAAAGGGAAATGGGGCATCGCATAGAGCGTTTTTTCTAGGTGATACAAATATTACACCTCACAGAAAAAGATCAATGGAAGATCAATGGAAATAAAATGAAAAATTTAAAGAAAAAGAAAATGGAAATAAAAAATAAATAAAAATGAAGACCTAAATATAAACACATATAGATCTAACTGGACATTAGATTAATTCACCAATCAAGAAAAAAAAACCTTATCATGGAAAGAAGAGATTTAAATAATAAAATTTAAAAGTTTTATATAATTTATAAAAGGGCAGAGGGGAAAAAGACTGAAAAAAAGACCAGAAAAAAATAAAATAAAAAAAAAGTAGTAGTAGAAATACACCAGCAATCAGTCAGATTATGGAATATAGAACATGTAAACAGATATATTGTGTATGAAAAGATATATATCAGTATCTGTGGGCAAGTGTGCTCAGCACACACGGTCACATGCACACATGCCCATAGAGCCTCCGGAGGAGAGAGTAATATATGAGGTCTAAAGTATAGTGCCAATTTCAAAATCCTAATTTAACCATCCAGGGCCAGAACATTTAACGAAAAAATCCAGTACATTTCTCTGTGACAAACCTCCTAAAATGCTTGGCTAGGGGGAGGTCCCTGGGCATTTTCTCAATGACCCAGACCCCAAGGCCATCTGTGGATTTGTCATGATGTTCGAGGCAATGCTTAAGGACTCTATGATTGTCCAATCCACCAGTAATGAAATGGCGATGTTCACCAGAACGCTTACATAATGGCCGAATGGTTCGCCCCACATAAAAAAAGGTCACAAGGGCATGTGAGGCAATAGACCACATGGTCAAAGGAGCAAGTGTGAAAACCCTTAATGTGGTATGTTTTGCCTTTCACACAAAAATCCTTCTGGCCATGCGGCACAAGACGACAGGTTTTGCATAAGGGTTTGCGACATTGGTACATGCCAGAAATGCCTAAAAAGGTAGGAATGGAATAACCCGGGGGGGCTGGGAGGTTTCTCTTTAAGATTGCAGAGTGATACCTCATACCTTGGGGGGCCTTTTTGTACGCAAATTTAGGTTTATTATATAATACAGGAAGAAGATGCTCATCCTAGAGCAATAAATAGCGGCCAGTGTCTCTTCACAATGTTCTCCATCTGCCTGTGGCAGGAATGAAACTGAGTAATAAAGCTTAAAGCGGGATTCCACCCTAAAGTGGAACTTCCGCTGACCGGAACCCTCCCCCCCTCCGGCGTCACAATTGGCACCTTTCAGGGGGGAGGGGGGTGGAGATACCTGTCAAAGACAGGTATTTACACCCACTTCCGGGCATAGACTCCCGTGGGAGTCTACGCCATTTCCTGTCCTGCCGCGCTGTCTGCTGGGACACACACGGGTCTCAGAGACAGCGCGGACAATTCCTATTGCGCTGCGCGACTCGCGCATGCGCAGTAGGGAACCGGGAAGTGAAGCCGATTCGCTTCACTTCCGGATTCCCTCACCTAGAATGGTGGCGGCAGCCGCCACGAGCCGAGTGATCGATCGGCCTCGGCTGCCGGCATCGCTAGAACCCGGGACAGGTGAGTGTCCATTTATTAAAAGTCAGAAGCTGTAGTATTTATAGCTGCTGGCTTTTAATATTTTTTTTGTAGGTGGAATCCCTCTTTAAGTCATTCTTGTTCGTATCACCATGGGAAGGGGGGCGCAATGAAGGGGTTGCACTCTTATATTGAAGATAAGTAGTTTCCACAAGATCAACTGGAAAACCTTTATCGAGGAATTTTTCTTTCAAGGTCTTACTCTGGATGTCATAATCAATTCTAGTGCAATTATTTTTTAGTCTACAAAACTGGCTCTTGGGTATATTGTTGATCCATTGAGGATGATGACAACTATTATAATGAAGCTTGGTAAAATTCTTGGCATGTATTTTGTTGCCAACAGAGAATAGTTCTAGGTCAAGAAAGGCTAACCTTTCTTCATCCATATACGGAGGTGAATTTTAAGCCCATATTGTTGTTGCAGTGCGCAACAAAGTATGACACTATGGATGCATTACCATCCCAAATGATGATCACATCATCTATGTATTGTCCATAGAACACAATGTGGGAGGAGAAAGGATTATTATGCCATATATGCAAAGATTACCAATGCCCCATAGTGAGGTTGGCATATGAGGGTGCAAAATGCACCCCCATAGTTGTCCCATTCACTTTTAGAAAAAAAATCATTATTAAACTTAAATTGTGGGTCAAACAGAAAGAAGTAGCCTCAACAATAAAGGAGACTAGTCTGGGGTTCAACATGGGGTCTTAGCATAAAAAGAATTGTAGTGCATTTAGACCCACATCATGTGGTATGAAGGTATACAATGATTGCACATCTAGGGAGACCCAAAGATAGCTGGGCTCCCAAGAGTAAAAGGACAACAGTTCCAACAAATGGGTACCATTTCTGATGCAAGACTGAAGGGATTGGTGGCTAGAGGAACTGATCGACATAATGTGAAAAACTACCACTTATGCTTCCCATGGCTACGACAATAGGTCGTCCAGGGGGATTTACCAAATCTTTATGCACCTTGGGCAGGTGATAAAAATATGGGGTGAAATGGACATCCTTTACCAGAAATTACGCATCTTGTTGCGTGATAATGTGATCAGTAAGTGCATCCTTAACCTGAGAGGTAGCTTCGAGGGTAAACCAGGGCAACGGGTCCATTTTTAAATCGGATATATGTATTGGCATCTGATAAAAGTCTGGTAGCTTCAGTGGCATAGTCCGCTATTTTGTACAACTATGCCTTCTCCTTTGTCTGCACTTTTTATAACCAAATTAGAATTATTGGTTAAAGCTTTTAGAGCTTTCTTTTTGGAATGTGTAAAGTTGGAAATAGCCTTGTTTTTATTTTTCACTGAATTACACATATCCTGTATTTTTGCATATACAATGCGGTAGAAAGCCTCAATACAAGAGCCCTTAGAATGAGTGGGATAGAACACAGACGTGGAGAAGTAATAAGGTGCTGTGTGTGCAAAATATGATCAGTCTCAGAGTCCTCTAGATGAAAAGGAGGGGTGGGATAGTGGTTGCTCTATTCTGTATCATGATCATATAGTTCCTCCAGAAGAGCCAAACAACCTAACATCAGTGGCAGTATCCTCATATGGAATATCAGTCAGGTGAGAGTTGGCCTTAGGGTTAAATTTAGCAGACTGAATATTGTAAAATCTCTTAAGGGTATCCAGATGTGGGAATTATTCAAATCCTTAAAGAGGAGAAACGGATTAGGCCTCGACAAAGTAATGACAGCTCTTCATTAGTTAAAAGATGGGTAGAGAGATTATAGATTTTTACAGTGCTCTTTTTTCCTGGGGTCTGGGCTTGGATCTGCCCCCTCTGCCTCGGCTACCTCTACTTCGTGCGTGATTTTTTGAGGTTTGGTCCGAGGGAGGTCGAGTACTAAAAAAAGGGACCACAGTAAGGTCAGAGGAATGAGCAGTGTCAGTGGATGTCACAAGAAGAGAATTTGGCTCAAAAGGAAACTGGTAAAACAGGTAATCCTCTATCAACAGAACTAGTAGAGGTGGGTACTATACTATCGGAAATAGAGATATCTTCATTGATACCAATGGACATGGGTAAACATGATGTCAAAGAAGTGACACCAAGACTCGTTCAAGGTCTAGTGTGTACCAATGAAGTAGGGACTATAGGAGTAATCTGTTGTAGAAATGAGGATCCACATTGCGTTTAGGTGATCTGATAGTGAGGGTGAAAGAGTGGTAGTTTTACCTATATTATGTGAGGTAGTGTGTTTAGATGGCATAGAGGGTGATGTATTATGTGTCAGGACTGTTGGCCGGTGGACTACAGTAGCATACTTCCCCCCCCAACCGAGGGTTTCAAGAGGCTCAGTCTCAGAAATTTAATGAAAAAATCCAGTACATGTTCTGGCCCTTGGAGGGTTAAACGAGGATTTTGAAATTAGCACTATACTTTAGACCTCATATATTACTCTCTCCTCCGGAGGCTCTATGGGCATGTGTGCATGTGACCGTGTGTGCTGAGCACACTTGCCCACAGATGCTGATATACATCTTTTCATACACAATATATCTGTTTACATGTTCTATATTCCATAATCTGACTGATTGCTGCTGGTGTATTTCTACTACTTTTTATTATATATAGTTTTTTTTTTTTGTCTGGCAGTCTTTTTCCCCTCTGCCCTTTTATAAATTATATAAAACTTTTAAATTTTAAATTTTATTATTTAAATCTTTTCTTTCCATGATAAGGTTTTTTTTCTTGATTGGTGAATTAATCTAATGTCCAGTTAGATCTATATGTGTTTATATTTAGGTCTTCATTTTTATTTATTATTTTTTATTTAAAAAAAATATATTTGTATTACCTAGAAAGAACGCTCTAGGTCAGTGATGGCGAACCTTGGCACCCCAGATGTTTTAGAACTACATTTCCCATGATGCTCATGTACTCTGCAGTGTAGTTGAGCATCATGGGAAATGTAGTTCCAAAACATCTGGAGTGCCGAGGTTCGCCATCACTGCTCTAGGTCTATGCGATTCCCCATTTCCCTTTTTTTTCCTTGTTCCCCCACCTTCGGCCAGCCCAGAGAGTATAAATTATGCATGGTTATATCTGTAGTCATAAGTTGATAAAGGTCTTTTAGACTCTGATTGCGTCATTACCACCAGTGTCCCAGAGTTCTGGATACTCCGCTGATGAATTGACTGGAATCTGTGTGACAACATATGAACAGTCCTGGGAGCTTTTACTGTGTACTAGGGGTGCAACGGATCGTCACCAATCCGTGATCCGAATGGGTCACCCCATTCGAATCGGCACACGCAGCGATCCGCAGAGAGCTCCACGGTCTCGGCCTTAGGATAGGCCACGGCTTCGACCTAGTTCCCGGAGCGGCACCCATCTTGGTGTACCCATCGGCGTTTACAATGTGATCGCTCCGTCAAATGACGGAGCGATCACTTGTAAACAGACCGGCATCATGATGACGCCAGTTCCTCTCTCCACCCTCTGTGTACAGATCTGTACAGTGGAGGGGAGAGATCGGATGGCAGCAGCGCTGTGGGCTGCATCTGTAGTGCCTACAGCACTGCTCCGTGACAATTGCAGTCACAGCCATCCCTCCATACCCTGCCAATACCCAGCCATACTCAGCGATACCCAGCCATGCTCAGCCAATATTACAGTGGTGGAGATGGCATGGATATTACAGTGGGGACTATATGGTGGTGGAATTTTCACAGATTTTTTTCAAATTCAATTATTATTTGCTGATCCGAAAAATTATCCAATCCGTGAGTTTTTTGATCCGTTGCACCCCTACTGTGTACCCTCCTGATATTGAATGAACTGCAATTTATCATGATATGCCTTCTGTATCCCCTGATCTTGTAAGTGTTTTTAATCCCACTGGGGATATTAAAATGTTTTTAACTTCTACACTTTTGTAGAACCTTGCGTTACCTGTATAAAAGACTTGTCCACAGAAGCAATCAGATACCAATCTCTGCACCATGGCCAAGACAAAAGAGCTGTCCAAGGCTGTCAGGGACAAGACTGTAGACCTACACAAGGCTGGAATAGGCTACAAGACCATCGCCAAGCAGCTTGGTGAGAGGGTGACAACAGCTGGTGTGATTATTCACAAATGGAAGAAACAGAAAATAATTGACAATCTCCCTTGGTCTGAGGCTCTATGCAAGATCTCACCTTGTGGAGTTTCAATGATCAACGGTGAGGAATCAGCCCAGAACATGGGAGAATCTTGTCAATGATCGCAAGGCAGCTGGGCCCATAGTCGTCAAGAAAACGTCTGGTAACACACAACGCCATGAAGGACTGAAATTCTGCAATGCCCGCAAGGTCCCCCTGCTCAAGAAAGCACATGTAAAGGCCAATCTGAAGTTTGCTAATGAACATCTGAAAGATTCAGAGGAGAACTGTGTGAAAGTGTTGTGGTCAGATGAGACCAAAATCAAGCTCTTTGTCATCAACTCAACAAGTTTGGAGGAGGAGGAATGCTGCCCATGACCCCAAGAACACCATCCCCATCGTCAAACATGGAGATAGAAACATTACGCTTTGGGGGCGTTTTTCTGCCAAGGGGACAGGACAACTTCACAACATCAAAGGGACGATGGACGGAGCCATGTACCATCAAATCTTGGGTTTTAGAGAATATGTGGGTGGAGATGAAGGTTCGAGTTACCAAACATCAACCTTGAAACATTAATGGCTTAGAGAGGATCTGCAAAGAGGAGTTAGATAAAATCCCTCCTGAGATGTGTGCAAACCTGGTGGCCAACTACAAGAAACATCTGACCTCTGATTGCCAACAAGGGTTTTTGCCACCAAGTACTAAGTCATGCTTTGCGAAGGGGTCAAATGCTTATTTCACTCATTAAAATGTAAATCAATTTATAACAACTTTTTTGAAATGCATTTTTCTGGATATTTTTGTTGTTATTCTGCCTCCCACTGTTAAAATAAACCTACCATTAAAATGATAGACTAATCATTTCTTTGTCAGTGGGCAAACATACAAAATCAGCAGGGGGTCAAATACTTTTTCCCCTCACTGTATAGAGTTGTTGCGGGATATAGGTGATAATGCATGTTTGTTTTGTCATACCTCATGCTGTGATGTGTTATAACTTGTCGGAATACACTGCACATATAGGCATCACATCCTTGTTTTTGATCCACTTGACCTCTGGAAGATTTACCCACTTCACGACCAGGCCATTTTTTGCAATACGGCACTACGTTATTTTAATTAACAATTGTGTGGTCATGCAATGCTGTACCCAAATAAAACGTACGTCCTTTTTCCTCACAAATAGAGCTTTCTTTTGGTGGTATTTGATCACCAATGCTTTCATTTTTTGTGTTATTAACAATTGTGAAAATATATATATTGTTTACTCCAAAACCTATCCAATAATTTTTTATTTTTTTTTATATATAATTTTTTCAAAAATGTAGGCCAATATGTATTCCTCTACATATTTTTGGTAAAAAAAAAAAATCCTAAATGTTAGTGTCTACAAACTATGGGATATTTTTATTTATTTTTTACTAGTAATGGAAGTGATCAGCAACTTATAGCGGGACTGCAATATTGCGGCAAACATTCGGAAACTTTTTGGGGATCGGTGACACTAATACAGTGAACAGTGCTATAAATATGCACTGTCACTGTACTAATGACACTGGCTGGGAAGGGGTTAAACATCTAGGACGATCAAAGGGTTAACTGTGTGTCTAGCCAGTGTTTTACTATACTGTGTGAGCTGCTTTCACTACCACAAACTCTATCCCTTCCCTCTTGTCAGAATGGGGATCTGCCTTGTTTACATAGGCAGATTGCAGTTCTGTACCTCTGCCTGACAAATGGTGGGTGCCGGAGGACATAGAGTACCCTGCAGCTGCCGATCGGCTTCAGCTGTGTGTAATCACAAAGGAAGCGAGCCGCCGGTGGTGCACATGCACGCCCCCTACACGGAAGTGTCTCACACACACATATACATATATATATTTTGGCACGCAGCTGCCGCCCTGTACCAGTAAAAAGTAGTTGTAAAGGCAGAAGTTTTTTTACCTTTATGCATTAAGATAAAAAAAAAAACTTCTGTGTGCAGCAGCCCCCCTTATACTTTCCTGAGGTCCATCTAAATCCACAAGATTTGCACAAGAGACTGTCCGGGACTCACCTCCTCACTGGCTGAGACAGCAGCGCAGTACCATTGGCTTCCAATCCTGTCAATTGTCAATGAAAGTCAGTGAGCCAATGAGGAGATAGGGGCAGGGCTCCGTGTCTGAATGGACACAGGAAGCTGCAGCTCAGGTCCCCCCCATAGCAAGCTGTTTGCTGTGGGGGTGTAGTGTCACAGTTTGATGCCTATCACAGGATGGTGCGGAAGTGACGTTGTTGCGTACTGCGCATGCGCGATGCGCTCCAAACGCTCGCGCCGTGCGTTCCAACATAGTTTCGGCAATACAGTTCAGCGAAACCATCACATAATGTTACGGAAGTGAAGTTACACACAACACAAACACTGGGCCGTTCGTTACAACACTAATACTTCCCTTGTTACCTAGTAGGTTTTGCATTGCTGGGACTTGTAGTGCCTATCCTGAGCTACATGCTTCAATGTTCAGTGTCCTCATCCCTATCCCCATGCTTCAATGTTCAGTGTCCATCCTTATCCCCGTGCTTCAATGTTCAGTGTCCTCATCCTTATCCCCGAGCTTCAATGTTCAGTGTCCATCCTTATCCCCGTGCTTCAATGTTCAGTGTCCTCATCCCTATCCGCGAGCTTCAATGTTCAGTGTCCTCATCCTTATCCCTGTGCTTCAATGTTCAGTGTCCTCATCCCTATCCCCATGCTTCAATGTTCAGTGTCCTCATCCCTATCCGCGAGCTTCAATGTTCAGTGTCCTCATCCTTATCCCTGTGCTTCAATGTTCAGTGTCCTCATCCCTACCCCCCTGCTTCAATGTTCAGTGTCCTCATCCCTATCCCCCTGCTTCAATGTTCAGTGTCCTCATCCTTATCCCCGAGCTTCAATGTTCAGTGTCCTCATCCCTATCCCCCTGCTTCAATGTTCAGTGTCCTCATCCCTATCCGCGAGCTTCAATGTTCAGTGTCCTCATCCTTATCCCCCTGCTTCAATGTTCAGGGTCCTCATCCTTATCCCCGAGCTTCAATGTTCAGTGTCCTCATCCCTATCCCCCTGCTTCAATGTTCAGTGTCCTCATCCCTATCCGCGAGCTTCAATGTTCAGTGTCCTCATCCTTATCCCCCTGCTTCAATGTTCAGGGTCCTCATCCTTATCCCCGAGCTTCAATGTTCAGTGTCCTCATCCCTATCCCCCTGCTTCAATGTTCAGTGTCCTCATCCCTATCCGCGAGCTTCAATGTTCAGTGTCCTCATCCTTATCCCCCTGCTTCAATGTTCAGGGTCCTCATCCTTATCCCCGAGCTTCAATGTTCAGTGTCCTCATCCCTATCCCCCTGCTTCAATGTTCAGTGTCCTCATCCCTATCCGCGAGCTTCAATGTTCAGTGTCCTCATCCCTATCCGCGAGCTTCAATGTTCAGTGTCCTCATCCTTATCCCCGAGCTTCAATGTTCAGTGTCCTCATCCCTATCCCCCTGCTTCAATGTTCAGTGTCCTCATCCCTATCCGCGAGCTTCAATGTTCAGTGTCCTCATCCTTATCCCCCTGCTTCGATGAGGACACTGAACATCGAAGCATGGGGATAAGGATGAGGACACTGAACATTGAAGCTTGCGGATAGGGATGAGGACACTGAACATTGAAGCACAGGGATAAGGATGGACACTGAACATTGAAGCTCGGGGATAGGGATGAGGACACTGAACATTGAAGCAGGGGGATAGGGATGAGGACACTGAACATTGAAGCTCAGGGATAAGGATGAGGACACTGAACATTGAAGCACAGGGATAAGGATGAGGACACTGAACATTTAAAGCTTGCGGATAGGGATGAGGACACTGAACATTGAAGCACAGGGATAAGGATGAGGACACTGAACATTGAAGCTTGCGGATCGGGATGAGGACACTGAACATTGAAGCATGGGGATAGGGATGAGGACACTGAACATTGAAGCACAGGGATAAGGATGAGGACACTGAACATTGAAGCTCGCGGATAGGGATGAGGACACTGAACATTGAAGCATGGGGATAGGGATGAGGACACTGAACATTGAAGCACAGGGATAAGGATGAGGACACTGAACATTGAAGCTCGCGGATAGGGATGAGGACACTGAACATTGAAGCATGGGGATAGGGATGAGGACACTGAACATTGAAGCACAGGGATAAGGATGAGGACACTGAACATTGAAGCTCGCGGATAGGGATGAGGACACTGAACATTGAAGCATGGGGATAGGGATGAGGACACTGAACATTGAAGCACAGGGATAAGGATGAGGACACTGAACATTGAAGCTCGCGGATAGGGATGAGGACACTGAACATTGAAGCATGGGGATAGGGATGAGGACACTGAACATTGAAGCACAGGGATAAGGATGAGGACACTGAACATTGAAGCTCGCGGATAGGGATGAGGACACTGAACATTGAAGCATGGGGATAGGGATGAGGACACTGAACATTGAAGCACAGGGATAAGGATGAGGACACTGAACATTGAAGCTCGCGGATAGGGATGAGGACACTGAACATTGAAGCATGGGGATAGGGATGAGGACACTGAACATTGAAGCACAGGGATAAGGATGAGGACACTGAACATTGAAGCTCGCGGATAGGGATGAGGACACTGAACATTGAAGCATGGGGATAGGGATGAGGACACTGAACATTGAAGCACAGGGATAGGGATGAGGACACTGAACATTGAAGCACAGGGATAAGGATGAGGACACTGAACATTGAAGCTCGCGGATAGGGATGAGGACACTGAACATTGAAGCATGGGGATAGGGATGAGGACACTGAACATTGAAGCACAGGGATAAGGATGAGGACACTGAACATTGAAGCTCACGGATAGGGATGAGGACACTGAACATTGAAGCACGGGGATAAGGATGGACACTGAACATTGAAGCTCGGGGATAAGGATGAGGACACTGAACATTGAAGCACGGGGATAAGGATGGACACTGAACATTGAAGCATGGGGATAGGGATGAGGACACTGAACATTGAAGCATGTAGCTCAGGATAGGCACTACAAGTCCCAGCAATGCAAAACCTACTAGGTAACAAGGGAAGTATTAGTGTTGTAACGAACGGCCCAGTGTTTGTGTTGTGTGTAACTTCACTTCCGTAACATTATGTGATGGTTTCGCTGAACTGTATTGCCGAAACTATGTTGGAACGCACGGCGCAAGTGTTTGGAACGCATCGCGCATGCGCAGTACGCAACAACGTCACTTCCGCACCATCCTGTGATAGGCATCAAACTGTGACACTACAGGGGCACTCAAGAGGGAGAGGCCAGGAGCTCCAGCCAGGGACCCAAGAAGAGGAGGATCCAGGCTGGACGTGACATGTTTGTTGTTTTTAATGAAAAAAAAAAACACTTTAATATCACAAAGGAAGTGAGCCACTGGTGGTGCACGCCCCATACCCAGAAGTGTCTGGTTCACAAACTGAAAACATGACCTGTTGGGGCGCCTTGAGTACTGGAGTTGAGAAACACTGATCTATATCCAGCAATGTTGCAGAAGATACTCGGCTGTCCGGTACTCCCCTCCTGATTGGCTGAGACAGCAGCATGGTGCCATTGGCTCCCGATGCTGTCAAAGTCAGTGAGCCAATGAGGAGAGAGGGGGCTGGTTCCGTGTCTGAATGGACACAGGGAGCTGCAGCTTGGGTGCCCCCATAGCAAGCTGCTTGCTGTGGGGGCAATCAGCTCCAGCGAGGGACCTGATAAGAGGAGGATCCAGGCTACCCTGTGCAAAACCCCTGCACATGTTTGTTATTTTTAAGGAAAAAAAAAAGACTTTAGTATCATAAAGGTAGTGAGCCGCTGGTCACCTGCACGCTCCCTCCTCAGAAGTGTCGGATCATATATCTATCACACACACACATGATCCGGCACACAGCTGTTGCCATGTAGCAGTAAAACTTCTATAGGGTGGACTTAAAGTGGTTGTAAGGGCAGACAGTTTTATATCAAGCATCATTAAATAGCAGACCGTGGTTCAACCCACAGCCATCCCCGCTGCCATTCTCAGAGCCGGTGTTCTATCGAATAGTGCCCTCTGGTAAAAATGCCTACGCCTGGCTGCGCATGGGCAGTACGCAACAGCTGACGGCGTGAAGACACACTCGCAGATCGTAGAAGGCAGTATTCGATGATCTAAGCGCCGAGGAAGAATGTAATTGGCAGTCTTCCTCACGGTTGTGGGGGTGTGTTAAAGAGCAGGTTTTGTGTGTTTTAACCCGCCCTTAGACACAGTCAAAACATGCGGTTTATCACACTGAACCCGGCATTCAGACAGACAGAAAACACGCAGCGAGAGAGAATCTGACAAGTGCTCCCTCTGCTTTTTGAATAGCGTCGGAAACTGCCTCCAACGATGCGCGCATGCGCTGTGTTCACGTGATTTGTTGATCAGCTGGCGTGACATTTGTTACCGTGCATACCCATCAGAGGCATTTTTCAACGGGGCATTTCTCGATAGAACACCGGCAGATGGAGGCAGGGCAGCTCTGGGCAGAGGGTGGGGGCTCTACGCGTTAACAAGCAGGTGATTGGTTGTGAGGATGCATGGCGGTCATCGCACAAACATGCGATTCCGACCTCTGCTGGAACAATATTTTACTGACTGGCCCTCCGTATATTTGAATACAATACCCCGGTTTTACATCTTAATGCATTCTATGCAAATCATTTCATTTCTTATCCTGTGCTCTTAGTTGAATCAGTTGTCAATAAAGTTGCGTGTGCTCCAAAGGTGTCAGCTTACTTGTGTACCTAGAGTGCGCACACACACACCTAATAGAAGATGCACATCATTCAGCTCAAGGGCACTAGAGGACGAATGTCTGTAGGGGGCAATGAGGAGAAATGTGAGAGCAGCGTGTCCCCCATATTCTGTATGAAGGTGATGAGGAGCCCACGTGTCTGTACCGGAAGTGTGATTACTCCTCACCTGTGTCTAGGAGCCGCCTGCAGTGCACACACATCCCCGGGCCGCGTGCCACCTGTTCCCGGAGAACCCGAGACAACACAGCCAGCCTCAGCCCCAACATTCCCCGTGCCAGGCTAGATAGTACTTCCGAGAAGGCGAAAGGACCTTCGTGACGTCACGGCCACATGACCAGCCGGGTGGGGAGGAGCAGGGCTGACTCGTGTGTGTAAACAAGACTTTAATGTTGGGGAAAAAGAAGTTTTACCCAGGGAAATATGGAAAGTGACGCTGCTGTGCTGAAGGGGTTTGGAAGTATATAACGGCGGTCACTACTGAGCCAGCCTGCTTGATATCTGTTTGGTACCTTCAGAGTCACAGACTACAAATGGCAGAGAATGGTCCTTTTATAGGGTGACCAGATGTCCACGGACCAAGTCTGTCCCCGGTTTTGACTTCAACAGGAGCTGGGGCAACTTTCAAAGAATCTGAATTACACACCCCCATTCCTACTAGCTTAGGGGGGTGTATTTTTCCATTATCTGTGTCCCTTACTGATCGGGGCGGATTGACTATTTCTTCAGTTTCTGGCACATGCCCATTCAGCTCTGCTCACGTGTTCTGCCTTGGCTCAAATCCCGGCCAGCCATCTACCTGATTATCTCCTTGCCTTCCCCGGCAGTCATTTTCCTCCGCTCCCCACCCAGTAGTAGCCAGGGCCCGAGAGTGAGACCTGAGAGGCTGTGAGGCAGGTGGCGGTGGCAGCTATGGGCAGAGAAAGGCAGCTGAGCTCAGCTGATGATGTCCAGCAGCACGAATAAAGGGGAAGCAGATCCAATCATGGGGCTGCCAGTGCCTTTAACGCTTCAACACAGGTGTACTTTGGGGGTGTCTGAATAGACTACATTGCACTGTCTGTCTCTCTGGCATAATGGATGATATCAGAACTCACAGGCAGCAGGCACTTATTCATCAGAAGTTAACAAAATCAGCACCCAGTAGCCATGTTATGTGACACACTGTGACAGAGCCATGATCGAGTGCCTGTTGCCTGTGAGTTATCACGATGCTGATAATCTTAACCAGTTGCCAATTGCCTGATAGCGGGGTCACGCTGTGCAGGATTGCTTATATACGTTATCCTGCATTTCTGGGTGTCAGAGCCAATCGGCGGATCTGGCGGACTCACCTAGTGGTCTGCCTATGTAAACAAGGCAGTTCGCCATTCTGTCAGCATGGTAGACATTGTACTTGCTTTGCAGGAACACAGGGTCCATGTCTTCCATACTGACAGAATGGCGAACTGCCTTGTAAAAACACCTCCCCCCACAGTTAGGCACACATTTAACCCATTGATTGCCCTAGATGTTATCCCCTTCCCAGCCAGTGTCATTAGTACAGTGGCAGTACATATTTTTAGCATTGATCACTGTATTAATGTCACTGGTTTCCGCAAAGTGTCACTTAGTGTCTGATTTGTTCACCGCAATATCACAGTCCTGCTATGAGTGATTTACTAGTAAAAAATAAATAAATATGTCCCCAGATTTCATTTTAAAAATCTGGTCACCTTATCCTTTTAGTGTGTTTGCAGACCTGCAGAAAAAACACTACAGTTCATGTAACCTTATTTCCTATGGGTCCAATTCCCATCTATACACTTCCCTGCAATGTGTTTTTTTTTTTTTTCTTTTTTTTTTTTTTTTTTTTTTTACACAGAGCACAGTGTGTTTTGGGCTCCACAGACTTCAATGGAATTGCATGAAAAAAAGCGTGGACATGCGTTTTTGGTGCATTATCCTGCATTAGGCCTGATTTCCCACCTATGCATTTTTAGTGCTTTTTGCATTTTGCACATTTGCACTACAGTCCATTTAACCACTTCAATACAGGGCACTTACACACCTTCCTGTCCAGACCAATTTTCAGCGCTGTCACACTTTGAATGACAATTGTGCGGTCAAACGCTGTACCCAAACTAAATTTTTACCATTTTGTTCCCACTAATAGAGCTTTCTTTTGGTGGTATTTTATCACCTCTGGGATTTATATTTTCTGCTAAACAAAAAAAAAAGACCAAAAATGTTGAAAAAAAAAAGTTTTTTGTTTCTGTTACAAAACTTTGTAAATAAGTAAGTTTTCTCCTTCACTGATGGGGCTGCACTGACAGGTACTGATGAAGAGGCACTAATATGCGGCACTTATGGGTACACATAGGGGGCACTGATAGGTGCTACTGATGGATGCCAAACAATGCCTGCCAATCAGTGATGCCCATTGTGGGCACTGATTGGCATTCCTGGTGGTCCAGTGTGGGCATCCTCGGGGGGGCTGCGCTGATAATCAATCAGCACAGACCCCCCTCCTGTCAGAGGAGCAGCCGATCGGCTCTCCTGTACTCGCGTCTGACAGACGCGAGTGAGGAAAAGCTGATCAATGGCTCTTCCTGTTTACACTGTGATCAGCTGTGATTGGACACAGCTGATCACATGGTAAAGAGTCTCCATCAGAGACTCTTTACCTAGATTGGTGTTGCAGTGTGTCAGACTGACACACCGCAACAATAAATGCCACAATGTGTGCCCCTGGGGGCGCACAGCGGCTTGATATCCTGGCGACATCATGTGACGTTCAGTCAGGATATCAAAACCACTTTGCCGCCGTCATTTTGCTATATGGCGGGCGGAAAGTTGTTAACATGGTTTCCTGTGGAACACGTTCTGTAGTGCAAATCTGTAAAATGCAAAAAGCACTAAAAATGCATTAGTGTGAATCAGGCCTGACAATAGACCCTTCCTCCTAGCAACATCAACACTTCCCAAAAAATGCAAGACACATTAAGGCCTGAAGAGTGTGATCCCTCGCACTACCAAGTAAATAAACAATTTAAATAATGATAAATGAAACTGCTGCTAAATTTAGTGTACATGGTGCACATAAATAAATGTAGCACTAACCCCCGAAGGAGCTGCTGGTTTTATTCGGGCTTACCATTACCTCACCTTCTCACCTCTTCGTCTTAGAGGGGTCCCGTGGAAAGTAGCCCAAATGATAAATCCGACACTTAGTCCTTTTTGAAGATTTATTTAGGAATAACACCAGAGAAAGACAAAAGACACAGTCCTTCAATAGAGGGTTAGAGGATAAACGGGAGTTCAGGCACCTAGTAATTGCGGGTTAGAGGTATCAGTCAGATCCAGAGGACAAACAGCTCCACAGACTGGATCCAGCAGTGACCGGATAGTGCCCCTCTCACTTGACCTAGCAGCCGATGAAATGCCAAACAAAGTCTCTGCCACAGACTTGTCAATTGAACTTAGTGGTTTTGAGCGTTTTAGGAAAAACTACCATACAGTACCAGATTCTTTCAGCCCTCCCGGCGATACTGTAAGGATATTGATCCGGGTTGCGTCCTTCAACTGAGTTTCCAGGCTCCTCCAGAGATACCAGCCTTGCGCTTGGTCCTCCACCTGAGAAGTCCTCCCATGGATTCTCCAGTTCTCTTGGCTTCTCCCCGCAGGCGACACAGCACAGGACCACCCATGAATCAGTAGGCCCCAAGACGATCCTGGGCCTACACTCTCAGTTGCGAGGCCTCAGGCCAGCCGGCCCAAGGCGCAGATCCATGCGACACAGACCCCAGGCCAGGATGGTCATGGGGTCGGGATAGCGGACAGACAGCCAAAACCCCAAAAAATGGTGTCAGTACCTTAAATACCCTCTCCCAGAATGCACAGCAGGGAAGCCACACCCATTGAACTATTTCCGAGCAAGAGGTGGCATTCAATACATCCAGCATGCTGCTCTTCTACACTCACCGACGGTGACAGCAACACCTACAATAAAGTGGGAATCAGTGCAACCCAGAAACCAGAACTTTTAGAGAAATTAGTCTGAGCTAAACTACAGCTTCAGACAATTAACCACTTAAGGACCGCCGTATTGCCATTGTACGTCATCACAATGGCACAGGCAGGCACAAGCACGTAGATGTACGTGCCTGCCTTCCAGCGGGTGGGGGGTCCGATCGGACCCCCTCCCGCTGGATACGGTGGTCCGTTTCCCTCCAGGAGCGATCCGTGATGAGGGGATGGCCGTTGGTTTCTGGCCACCCCCTCTGGATCGCTCCTGACCAATGACGAACTTCCTCCCACTGTGTATTGTTTACACAGGAAGGAGGAAGTGATGTCATTCTCCTCGGGGCGGTCTTTTTGACCGGACTACGAGGAGAAGACTAAGGCTGGGTTCACACTGCTGCGGGGGGAGATCCGGATGTGATTCGCACCGCAAATCACATCCGATCTCCGTAGCGATGCGAGTTCAGCCATACAGATAGTATGGCTGAATTCGCATCGCTCCCGCAGCAAACTCGCACGGGACCCTTTTTTTGGTCCGCAACAGAATCGGATCGCATGGGGGTTCACACCATGCGATCCGATTCCTGTGCGAGTCGGCAGATCGCACTGCGATATGCGGACGGATCTGGGGGTGTCATTAACATATCATTGACACTCCCAGCCGTCCGCATAGGGCAGTGTGAACTGCCGGCGGGAGTAATGCGATGCGGGAAAACGCCGCGGATTCGCGGCGTTCCCGCATCGCAGCGGTGTGAACCCGGCCTAAAAGTAAGTGCACCAAAACACTACACTGACACATAGGTACACAAACCCCCCCCGATCGCCCCCCTCCCCCCCCAGTCACAGTGTCACTGATTGCATTGATCATTTCTTTACTGATCAATGCATTCAGTGTCAGTTGTAACAGTTAAAACTGTCAGGGCAGTTAGTGTTAGGTCCAGGGTAGCCCCCTATTACCCCCCAATAAAGATTTAACCCCCTGATTGCCCCTAGAGTTAACCCTTTCACCCCCTTTTGCCAGTGTCACTAAGCGATAATTTTTCTGATCGCTGCATCAGTGTCGCTACTGTCGCTAGGTAGCTAGTTATTTTTTTAGGTTCACCGCCAGGTTTTTATATCGCTAGGTACCCCGATATACTACCCAATAATGGTTTTAACCCCCTGATTGCTCCTAGTTAACCCTTTCACCCCCTTTTGCCAGTGTCACTAAGCGATCATTTTTCTGATCACTGCATTAGTGTCGCTACTGTCGCTAGGTAGCTAGTTATTTTTTTAGGTTCACCGCCAGGTTTTTATATCGCTAGGTACCCCAATATACTACCCAATAATGATTTTAACCCCCTGATTGCCCCTAGTTAACCCTTTCACCCCCTTTTGCCAGTGTCACTAAGCGATCATTTTTCTGATCGCTGCATCAGTGTCGCTAGGTAGCTAGTTATTTTTTTAGGTTCACCGCCAGGTATTTATAGCGCTAGGTACCCCGATATACTACCCAATAATGGTTTTAACCCCCTGATTGCCCCTAGTTAACCCTTTCACCCCCTTTTGCCACTGTCACTAAGCGATCATTTTTCTGATCGCTGCATTAGTGTCGCTAGGTAGCTAGTTTTTTTTTAGGTTCACCGCCAAGTTTTTATAGTGCTAGGTACCCCGATATACTACCCAATAATGGTTTTAACCCCCTGATTGCCCCTAGTTAACCCTTTCACCCCCTTTTGCCAGTGTCACTAAGCGATCGTTTTTCTGATCGCTGCATTAGTGTCACTAGTGTCGTTAGGTAGCTAGTTATTTTTTTAGGTTCACAGCCAGGTTTTTATAGCGTTAGGTACCCCCATATACTACCCAATAATGGTTTTAACCCCCTGATTGCCCCTAGTTAAACCTTTCACCAGCGATCACAGTATAAGTGTCACTGGTGAAGCTGGTTAGCCAGTTAGTTATTTAGGTTCCCCGTCAGGTTTTTATATAGTGCCAGGGACCCCCATATACTACCTAATAAAAATTTGAACCCCCTGATTGCCCCTAGTTAACCCTTTCACCACTGATCACCGTATAAGTGTTATGGGTGACTCTGGTTAGTTTGCTTTTTATAGCATCGGGGCACCCACCATTTATTACCCAATAAAGGTTTAACCCCCTGATCACCCGGCGGGTGATATCAATTAGGTTTTAGGGTCAGGGTCTGCGTCGCCCCAGGCAGCGCTAGGTTAGTGCCAGTACCGCTAACACCCACACGCAAAGCATAAACCTCCTGTAGTGGTATAGAATCTGAACAGATCAATATCTGATCTAATCAGATCTATACTAGCGTCCCCAGCAGTTCAGGGTTCCAAAAAAACGCATTGTTAGCGGGATCAGCCCAGATACCTGCTAGCACCTGCGTTTTGCCCCTCTGCCCAGCCCACCCAAGTGCAGTATCGATCGATCACTGTCACTTACAAAACACTAAACACATAACTGCAGCGATCGCAGAGTCAGGCCTGATCCCTGCGATCGCTAATAGTTTTTTTGGTAGCATTTTATATTTAAATCCGGAAGGCAGTGCTTGGTTTTTGGGGTCCCGTACGTGGCTAGGCTCCCAAAAAGTCCCCCACATGTGGTATCCCCGTACTCGGGAGAAGCAGCAGAATTTATTTTGGGGTGTAATTTGACTTATGCCCATAGCATGTGTGAGCAATATATCATTTAGTGACAACTTTGTGCAAAAAAAAAAAAAAGTTTGTAATATTCCCGCAACTTGTGGCAAAATATAAAATATTCCATGGACTCAACATGCCTCTCAGTAAATAGCTTGGGGTGTCTACTTTCCAAAATGGGGTCATTTTGGGGGGTTTTGTGCTATTTTGGCATTTTATGGCCTTCGAAACTGTGATGGGTAGTGAGGAGTCAAATCAAAAATTTGCACCCTTAGAAATCCTGAAGGTGGTGATTGGTTTTCGGGGGGTGCCGTGCGCGACTAGACTCCCAAAAAGTCCCACACATGTGGTATCCCCATACTCGGGAGAAGTAGCGGAATATATTTTGGGGTGCAATTCCACATATAACCATGGCATGTGTGAGCAATATATCATTTAGTGACAACTTTTTGTAAAAAAATTTTTTTTTTGTCATTATTCAATCCCTTAGGACAAAAAAAATAAATATTCAATGGGCTCAACATACCCATCAGCAATTTCCTTGGCGTGTCTACTTTCCAAAATGGGGTCATTTGGGGGGGGGTTTGTACTGCCCTGCCATTTTAGCACCTCAAGAAATGAGATAGGCAGTCATAAATTAAAAGCTGTGTAAATTCCAGAAAATGTACTCTAGTTTGTAGACGCTATAACTTTTGCGCAAACCAAAAAATATACGCTTATTGACATTTTTTTTACTAAAGACATGTGGCTGAATAAATTTTGCCCTCAATGTATGACTAAAATTTAGTTTATTCGATTTTTCTTATAACAAAAAGAAGAAAATATCTTTTTTTTTCAAAATTTTCGCTCTTTTTCCATTTATACCGCAAAAAATAAAAATCGCAGAGGCAATCAAATACCATCAAAAGAAAGCTCTATTTGTGGGAAGAAAAGGACGCAAATTTCGTTTGGGTGCAATATTGCATGACCGCGCAATTACCAGTTAAAGCAGTGCGAAATTGGAAAAAGACCTCTGGTCCTTAAGGTGTTTATTGGTCCGGGGCTGTAGTGGTTAAATTTGAAAAAATAACAATAGCGTCTGCTCATCAGGAGCAGGGCGCTACATACTCCCCCCTCCGCATTAGACAATGTCCTCATCATCTGGAAAAAAATAAAGACTTTCAGGCCTGAAAGTCTGGTACCTGAACTCAAAACTTGGAAAGGGAAGGTAAAACAAACTCTCAACATATTTGAATAATTTTACATGCAAAATAAGTTGCATAACACATAACTCCCATTATCTAACTATCTAAACCACCCACCCCGCTTGAGAGAAGATTTTGTTGCTTTCCTGAAATAAAACACACAAGCATAAAAACAGAAACATACAAAATATGTGACTACAGGAAACAAAGCCCCACTTTAAAAAAAAAAAAAAAGAAAAGTGAAATTACACTTTCTTTCCAATATATTTACTGTGTGTCTAAGTGCAAAAAAAGTCCAACCTGTTTGTGCAAACCTCCACCATCTAGTGGTGGAAGCGTTGAAGAACAAGTCCTTTATACAAATACTGTGGCCGGTAGATAGCCTTGACCCGAAGTCTCTTTCCAAGATCCCTAGTGCTAGCTAACTAATCCCACAGTCTTTGCATTTTAAAAGAAAGAGTGTTCCTTTATAAGAACTGCCACTTGAAGAAAAAGGTCAAGGTGATAGATCACCAATAGAAGTGGGGATCTGGCAAAGTTATGGCTTTCCCCTTTGCATCCACAGTAGTTATGAAATAAACAATGTTGTCTTTTCCAGGCCGGCAAATAATTATTTTGTTCGCATCAATGTGTCTCCCATAACTCCAGTGTTGAAGACGGCCGGTGAAACGATCATCCATAGTTGGGGAACACCCTGGCTTCCTAAAAGGTTTTGGCAGCACTTTCAAATAGTCCCATACATCATCCACATACCAACGTTCTCTATGCTGTTCAATTTCCTGCATTATTTCCTTAGGTGCGTAGGGAAGTTCCAGCCTATACTCGGTAGCTACCCAGGGATCGAGCACTTCCCAATCCGGGAGGCACACATAAGTTAGGTGACTTCTGTACCATGGCATTGGCAGGCAATTCTTTTGACCCAACTAAAGTATTGTCTTTGGACACAGTCTCACTAATGGATACTGGGGTTCCCACCCTAGGCAATGCAGTCCCCGAATTCAAGGTTAGCCAACCTGACACATTACATATTGCGGCAACATCGTCTGCATTCGCCCACAACATCTCTTGGGACATGGTTTCAAACAGGTCATCGTCCCCAGATATGTCCAACAAAGAGTCCCATAACTCTTCTGCCGCTAAATATCTGCAAACAGTCCCACTAAGTACATTTTCCCCAGAGTTCTCACCCGTTCCTGTAGTGGATTCCTCTGGAGCGATCACTTTCTCCGGATCCGGTCCAGGCAATTTCTGAGGTAGGCCTCGGCCGCAGGAGGCTTTCACGTATCCCACCTTCCTCTGAGTAGATGCAAGAAGGTGAGCGGTGGTGGAAGGAGCAGCTTCCACAATGTCCATGGTTGTTCCTCTGAGGGCAGTCACAGTACCACCTCCCTCAGGAACATTGATTGTAGCGGTAAGTTTAGAAGATGTAGGCCCGGGCCACAGGACTAAATGCAGCGGTCTCCTGGGTGGCAATGCCCGTAGCCCAGTCCATCCTATAGGCACGAGGCGGCACTGTAGGCTGCTCCACCACGAACAGGTACTCCCCGCAATGCAGACATCGAACAAATGGATGGGGGTTTGCGACCAGTCCCTCGCACCTGTTGCACAACATGCCTAAGGCCTCAACATCTCCCGTAGTATACAGGATGAAATGCCCCTGCAGTCTCAGGCGAATCCCTGTATCTGTCAACAGAGTTCCAGGCAGTCTGATACTCGTAGTGGTACCCCCAGAAGACACGGTGGTCCTGGCACTCAAAACATTTTCTCAGCAAAGATGAACTCTTCTCTTTAGCGTCCTAACACAGACATGCAGTGCCTCGTGCAGTAAGTAGACAGAGAAAGCTTCTCCCATTGACTCGTAATGCGTGGGCTTTTTCTTAATCCCGCCCACAGCTTACGCGCCAGGTAGTGGCCCGCAATTAGAAAATATGGCACAGTCCAGAACCATCTATTGTGTGGACTTCAAACTGTTTCCTTGAATTGCGAGAGTAACGGCAAATCCCAGACATATGAGCCCCCACATGTAGCACTAACCCCCAATGGAGCTGCTGGTTTTATTTGGGCTTACCATTACCTCGCCTCTTCGTCTTAGGGGGGTCCTGTGGAAAGTAGCCCAAATGATGATAAATCCGACAGTCCTTTTTGAAGATTTATTTAGGGATAACACCAGAAAAAGACAAAATACACAGTCCTTCAATAGAGGGTTAGAGGATAAAGGGGAGACACCTAGTAATTGCTGGTTAGAGGTATCAGTCAGTTCCAGAGGACAAACAGCGCCACAGACTGGATCCAGCAGTGACCGGATAGGCCCCTCTCACTTGACCTAGCAGCTTATGAAATGCTAAACAAAGTCTCTGCCACAGAATTGTCAATTGAACTTAGTGGTTTTGAGAGTTTTAGGAAAAACTACCATACAATACCAGATTCTTTCAGCCGACCCGGCGATACTGTAAGGATATTGATCTGGGTTGCGTCCATCAACTGAGTTTCCAGGCTCCTCCAGAGACACCAGCTTTGCGCTTGGTCCTCCACCTGAGAAGTCCTCCCCTGGATTCTCCAGTTCTCTTGGCTTCTCCCGCGTGCGAGACAGCACAGGACAACCCCTGGATCAGTAGGCCCCAAGACATTCCTGGGCCTACACACTCAGTTGTGAGGCCTCAGGCCAGCCGGCTCAGAGGTGCAGATCCATGCGACACAGACCCCAGGCCAGGAGGGCCATGGGGTCGGGATAGCGGATAGACAGCCAGAACCCGAAAAAATGGTGTCGGCACCTTAAAATACCCTCTCCCAGAATGCACAGCAGGGAAGCCACACCCACTGAACTATTTCCGAGCAAGAGGTGGCATTCAATACATCCAGCATGCTGCTGTTCCACACTCACAGACGGTGACAGCGACACCTACTTTCAAGTGGGAATCAGTGCAACCCAACTGGACTGGTACAGAAATCAGAACTTTTAGAGAAATTAAATTTGAAAAAAAGAACAATAGTGTCTGCTCATCGGGAGCAGGGCACTACATAAACAATCAAATAAAATAGTAAAATGATCAGCGCAATTTCTAAATAGTAAATATGAATGACTATATAAAGTATCAAATAACAGTGATGTACAGTACTAAATGTCACAAACAGTAAGTGCAAAATGGTGAAGCTACAGTCCAAAAGATTCTTCCAAATATCTGAGATATAAAATAAAATAAAATTTGATGGACTGTGTTCCCGTGACTTCACACAATTGGTTAACGCTCACAGAACTCTCACCTCTATGAAGTGGTCAATCAGCCTTCTGGGTATCTATGGTGATGGCGGGCTTCCAATTCCAGGCTCTCACCTACCAGGTCTTTATATGTCACTCAGGGTTCCGGGTACCATGTGAGATACAATAAATGCCTCCCATAGTGTAAATTTATTAAAAAGCCAAATGGACTCTTACATAAAAAGAGTTATAAAGCGCATCAAAGTGCAGCAACAGCGTTACAGACGCCGCTTACGTCCCTTCTGGCCCGATCTTTACTTCCAGCCACGCTCTTTGCATTACGTCACATGACTTCATCAGGGGAATCGGATTGGATCTCAAGTGATGCTATTTATGTGCAGTAACAGGAATTTGGTGGCCGGCCATTTTATTGAAGACAATGTCTCCAATGACATAGCAGTCATTTTCTTGGTTAGATAAAAAGGTAGAGTAATTTCTGTAACTCATAATGTATAAAAAAAATATTAAAAAAAGGGGGGGAAAAGGTAATGAGGCGTCCTTTTGATCGTGGCTCTAAATACTTATAATAGCCACCTACTGTGCAAAATAGAATAAATAAGTAAGAATAAATAAGAAAGAATAAAGAAATAAGTAAGTAAAAAAAAAAAATATATATAGCTCTATGGCGAAATGCGGGCAGGCACTCGTAAATATCCTGATGGCAATAGTAAGTGTAACAATGTCTGTACATAATAGAATACTGAATGCAAATGTGTGCAACTAAACCCCTGTTTTTACTCATAAAGGGGGGGATAATTATAATTATTACCACTTAATTGTCTAATTATTTGTTTTATATATATACAGTGGTGTGAAAAAGTGTTTGCCCCCTTCCTCATTTCCTGTTCCTTTGCATGTTTGTCACACTTAAGTGTTTCGGAACATCAAACCAATTTAAACAATAGTCAAGGACAACACAAGTAAACACAAAATGCAATTTGTAAATGAAGGTGTTTATTATTAAAGGTGAAAAAAAAACCAAACCATCATGGCCCTGTGTGAAAAAGTGATTGCCCCCCTTGTTAAAACATACTATAACTGTGGTTGTCCACACCTGAGTTCAATTTCTCTAGCCACACCCAGGCCTGATTATTGCCACACCTGTTCACAATCAAGGCATCACTTAAATAGGAGCTGCTTGACACAGTAAGGTCCACCAGAAGATCCTTAAAAGCTACACATCATGCCGAGACCCAAAGAAATTCAGGAACAATTGAGAAAGAAAGTAATTGAGATCTATCAGTCTGGAAAGGGTTATAAAGCCATTTCCAAAGCTTTGGGAATCCAGCGAACCACAGTGAGAGCCATTATCCACAAATGGCGAAGACATGGAACAGTGGTGAACCTTCCCAGGAGTGGCCGGCCGCCCAAAATTACCCCAAGAGCGCAGCGACGACTCATCCAAGAGGTCACAAAAGACCCCACAACAACGTCCAAGGAACTGCAGGCCTCACTTGCCTCAGTTAAGGTCAGCGTTCATGCCTCCACCATCAGGAAAAGACTGGGCAAAAATGGCCTGCATGGCAGAGTTCCAAGGAGAAAACCACTGCTGAGCAAAAAGAACATCAAAGCTCGTCTCAATTTCTCCACAACACAACTTGATGATCCCCAAGACTTTTGGGACAACATTCTGTGGACCGATGAGACAAAAGTGGAACTCTTTGGAAGGTGTGTGTCCAAGTATATCTGGCGTAGAAGGAACACTGCATTTCATAAAAAGAACATTATACCAACAGTAAAATATGGTGGTGGTAGTGTGATGGTCTGGGGCTGTTTTGCTGCTTCAGGACCTGGAAGACTTGCCGTGATAAAAGGAACTATGAATTCTGCTGTCTACCAAGAGATCCTGAAGGAGAATGTCCGACCATCTGTTCGTGTACTCAAGCTGAAACGAACTTGGGTTCTGCAGCAGGACAATGATCCTAAACACACCAGCAAGTCCACCACCGAATGGCTGAAGAAAAACAAAATGAAGACTTTGGAGTGGCCTAGCCAAAGTCCTGACCTGAATCCTATTGAGATGTTGTGGTATGACCTTAAAAAGGCCGTTCATGCTCGAAAACCCTCTAATGTAACTGAATTGGGACAATTCTGCAAAGATGAGTGGGCCAAAATTCCTCCAGGACGCTGTAAAAGCCTCATTGCACGTTATCGCAAACGCTTGGTTGCAGTTGTTGCTGCTAAGGGTGGCCCAACCAGTTATTAGGTTTAGGGGCAATCACTTTTTCACATAGGGCCATGATGGTTTGGATTTTTTTTCACCTTTAATAATAAACACCTTCATTTACAAATTGCATTTTGTGTTTACTTGTGTTGTCCTTGACTATTGTTTAAATTGGTTTGATGTTCCGAAACACTTAAGTGTGACAAACATGCAAAGGAACAGGAAATGAGGAAGGGGGCAAACACTTTTTCACACCACTGTATATATATATATATATATATACAGTGCCTTGCGAAAGTATTCAGCCACCTTGAACTTTTCAACCTTTTGCCACATTTCAGGCCTCAAACATAAAGATATAACATTTTTATTTTTTGTGAAGAATCACCAAGTGGGACACAATTGTGAAGTGGAACGAAATCTATTGGATTTTTGAAACTTTTTTAACTAATAAAAAAATGAAAAGTGGGGCGTGCAAAATTATTCGGCCCCCTTGCGTTAATACTTTGTAGAGCCACCTTTTGCTGCGATTACAGCTGCAAGTTGCTTGGGGTATGTCTCTATCAGTTTTGCACATCGAGAGACTGAAATTCTTGCCCATTCTTCCTTGCAAAACAGCTCGAGCTCAGTGAGGTTGGATGGAGAGCATTTGTGAACAGCAGTTTTCAGCTCTTTCCACAGATTCTCGATTGGATTCAGGTCTGGACTTTGACTTGGCCATTCTAACACCTGGATACGTTTATTTGTGAACCATTCCTTTGTAGATTTTGCTGTATGTTTGGGATCATTGTCTTGTTGGAAGATAAATCTCCGTCCCAGTTTCAGGTCTTTTGCAGACTCCAACAGGTTTTCATCCAGAATGGTCCTGTATTTGGCTGCATCCATCTTCCCCTCAATTTTAACCATCTTCCCTGTCCCTGCTGAAGAAAAGCAGGCCCAAACCATGATGCTGCCACCACCATGTTTGACAGTGGGGATGGTGTGTTGAGGGTGATGAGCTGTGTTGCTTTTACGCCAAACATATCGTTTTGCATTGTGGGCAAAAAGTTCGATTTTGGTTTCATCCGACCAGAGCACCTTCTTCCACATGTTTGGTGTGTCTCTCAGGTGGCTTGTGGCAAACTTTAGACGACACTTTTTTGGATATCTTTGAGAAATGGCTTTCTTCTTGCCACTCTTCCATAAAGGCCATTTATCACCATCAGTCATTTAGGACAACATTGGATCATTCAGAGATCCTCGCTGAACTCCTGGAGTGAGTTTTTGCTAAAAAAGTTTAAAATATCCAATAGATTTCATTCCACTTCACAATTGTGCCCCACTTGTTGGTGATTCTGCACAAAAAATTCAAATTTTATATCTTTATGTTTGAAGCCTGAAATGTGGCAAAAGGTTGAAAAGTTCAAGGGGGCCGAATACTTTAGCAAGGCACTGTATATATATATATATATATATATATATATATATATATATATATATATATATGTATATATATATATATATTTTTTTTTTAAAAGAAAGCAGAGAGCCCAGTGTGACTTACCTGGAGCTTGAACGATTTGTTGAGATGCAGGATCCGTACATCTTCTTCATATGAATGTACAGGAACACAGAGAGAAAATACAGAGAGAAAAAAATCTGCATTTAAAAATGGCGCCACTGCGGCAGCTAAATGATGCTCTCGCGCATGCGCAGAAGCGTCCCGAGCGTTCCGGCGCTATCTTGGACAAGGGCACAGTGATTACCTGCTATTACTTGGCTCTGCACATGCGCAGAGCGGAGAAAAAACGAATGGCGGCCATGACAGTACAGCGGAGGACAGCAAGAACCAGTAGACCAGCGAAAGAAAAGGAAATAACTACTTTTAAAAGGAAATATAAAAAGAAAGAGTGATTGTGGGAGTCTACTGCAGAAAATGAAGCTTCTTTAAAGCTTACTAGTGCCAGAATCCAGATGCCCCCTGAGACCACCAGAATGGGGGTTCCCTCCATAGAAGCTCCTTTAGAGACTGTATAGGAGGGACTTCCAAACCTTCCTCTTCAAATTTATAGTTAAACCAATCCTGTCAGGTTGTGGGGGCGTGGTCACAACCCAGTGTGTGCTGCCATGAAGGTGTCAGGAAAGTAAATTAGAACACTTGCAGAATTGCGTGATAGTGATTCGGGGGAAATAAATTTTATTATTATTATTATTATTATTATATTATTTTTTATAATCATTTATAGTTATTTATTATACTATAATTTATGATTTTGTATTTCAAACTTGATCATACCCGGGATGTCTACTAGACTCTTATTTGGACAGATTTAACCACTTTCAGACCGGACCATTTTGCTGGTAAATGACCAGAGGTCTTTTTACACTTTGGCACTGCGCTGCTTTAACTGGTAATTGCGCGGTCATGCAATGTTGTACCCAAACAAAATTTGCGTCCTTTTCTTCCCACAAATAGAGCTTTCTTTTGATGGTATTTGATTGCCTCTGCGATTTTTATTTTTTGCGATATAAACGTAAAAAGACCGCAAATTTTGAAAAAAAATGATATTTTCTACTTTTTGTTATTAGAAAAATCCAATAAACTCAATTTTAGTCATACATTTAGGCCAAAATGTATTCAGCCACATGTCTTTGGTAAAAAAAAAGTCAATAATTGTATATTTATTGGTTTGCGCAAAAGTTGTCACATCTACAAACTAAGGTACGTTTTCTGGAATTTACGCAGCTTTTAGTTTACGACTGCCTATCTCATTTCTTGAGGTGCTAAAATGGCAGGGCAGTACAAAACCCCCCCAAATGACCCCATTTTGGAAAGTAGACCCCCTAAGGAAATTGATAAGAGGCATGTTGAGCCCATTGAATATTTTATTTTTTTGCCTCAAGCGATTGAATAATGACAAAAAAAAAATTTTTTTTTTTTTTTTTACACAAAGTTGTCACTAAATGATATATTGCTCACACATGCTATGGGCGTATGTGAAATGACACCCCAAAATAAATTCTGCTGCTTCTCCTGAGTATGGGGATACCACATATGTGGGACTTTTTGGGAGCCTAGCCGCGTACGGGGCCCCGAAAACCAAGCACCGCCTTCAGGCTTTCTAAGGGCGTAAATTTTTGAGTTCACTTCTCACTACCTATTACAGTTTTGAGGGCCATAAAATGCCAAGATGGCACAAAACCCCCACAAATGACCCCATTTTAGAAAGTAGACACCCCAAGCTATTTGCTGAGAGGCATGTTGAGTTCATGGAATATTTTATATTTTGCCACAAGTTGCGGGAAAATTACAAACTTTTTTTTTTTTTTTTTTTTTTTAACAAAGTTGTCACTAAATGATATATTGCTCATGCATGCCATGTGCATATGTGAAATGACACCCCAAAATAAATTCTGCTGCTTCTCCTGAGTACGAGGATACCACATATGTGGGACTTTTTGGGAGCCTAGCCGCGTACGGGGCCCCGAAAACCAAGCACCGCCTTCAGGCTTTCTAAGGGCGTAAATTTTTGAGCTCACTTCTCACTACCTATTACAGTTTTGAGGGCCATAAAATGCCAAGATGGCACAAAACCCCCACAAATGACCCCATTTTAGAAAGTAGACACCCCAAGCTATTTGCTGAGAGGCATGTTGAGTCCATGGAATATTTTATATTTTGCCACAAGTTGCGGGAAAATTACAAACTTTTTTTTTTTTTCACAAAGTTGTCACTAAATGATATATTGCTCACGCATGCCATGGGCATATGTGAAATGACACCCCAAAATAAATTCTGCTGCTTCTCCTGAGTACGGGGATACCACATATGTGGGACTTTTTGGGAGCCTAGCCGCGTACGGGGCCCCGAAAACCAAGCACTGCCTTCAGGATTTCTAAGGGCGTTACAGTTTTGAAGGCCATAAAATGCCAAGATGGCACAAACCCCCCCCAAATGACCCCATTTTGGAAAGTAGACACCCCTAAATTTAGGGGTACACTAGTGAGACTAGGTAATAAATGGCGGGTGCCCTGAAACTATAAAAAAAATAACTAACCAACCAGCGTCACCTGTAACAGTTATATGGTGATCACTGGTGAAAGGGTTAACTAGGGGGCAATCAGGGGGCTTTATGCGGTAGTAAATGGGGGTCCCTGGCGCTATAAAAAGCTGCGGCGAACCTAAATACCTACCTGCCTAACTAGCGTCACCTGTGACACTAATACAGCGATCAGAAAAACGATCGCTTATTAGGCTGGGTTCACACTGGAGCGATGCAGGAACGCCACGAATGCGCGGCGGGTTCCCGCATCGCATGCCTCCTGGCGGCAGTTCACACTGCCCTATGCGAACTGCTGGGAGTGTCAGTGAAATGTTACTGACACCCCCAGATCAGTTCGCATATCGCAGTGCGATCTGCAAACTCGGATCGCATGGTGTGAACACCCATGCGATCCGATTCTGCTGCGGGCCAAAAAAAGGGTCCCGTGCGAGTTTGCGGCGGGTGCGGCGGGTGCGGCGAATGGCTGAACTCGAATCGCACAGAGATCGGATGTGATTTGCACTGCAGTGCGGTGCGAATCACATCCGTTCTCAAACCGCTGCAATGTGAACCCAGCCTTAGTGACACTGGCGACGGGGGGTGATCACGGGGTTAAACCTTTATTGGGGGGGTTAGGGGGGTACCTTAGAACTAAAGGGGGCTAACCCTAACTGCCCTAACAGTTATTAGTCACAAATGACACCCGCCGGGTGATCAGGGGGTTAAACCTTTATTAGGTAATAAATGGCGGGTGCCCTGAAACTATAAAAAAATAACTAACCAACCAGCGTCACCTGTAACAGTTATATGGTGATCACAGGTGAAAGGGTTAACTAGGGGGCAATCAGGGGGCTTTATGCGGTAGTATATGGGGGTCCCTGGCGCTATAAAAAGCTGCGGCGAACCTAAATACCTACCTGCCTAACTAGCGTCACCTGTGACACTAATACGGCGATCAGAAAAATGATCGCTTATTAGGCTGGGTTCACACTGGAGCGATGCGGAAATGCCGCGAATCCGCGGCGGGTTCCCGCATCGCATGCCTCCCGGCGGCAGTTCACACTGCCCTATGCGAACTGCTGGGAGTGTCAGTGAAATGTTACTGACACCCCCAGATCAGTTCGCATATCGCAGTGCGATCTGCAAACTCGGATCGCATGGTGTGAACACCCATGCGATCCGATTTTGCTGCGGGCCAAAAAAAGGGTCCCGTGCGAATTTGCGGCGGGTGCGGCGGGTGCGGCGGGTGTGGCGGGTGCGGCGAATGGCTGAACTCGAATCGCACAGAGATCGGATGTGATTTGCACTGCAGTGCGGTGCGAATCACATTCGTTCTCATAAACCGCTGCAATGTGAACCCAGCCTTAGTGACACTGGCGACGGGGGGTGATCACGGGGTTAAACCTTTATTGGGGGGGTTAGGGGGGTACATTAGAACTAAAGGGGGCTAACCCTAACTGCCCTAACAGTTATTACAGTCACAAATGACACCAATGCAAAAAAAAAAAAAATGACATTGGTGTCACTGTGACTGGGGGGCAGGGGTAATTGGGGGGGTGATCGGGGGGTAAAGGGGGGGTGTGAGTGTGCCTGGCATGTTCTACTGTGTGTGTAGAGTGTTGGTGCAACTTACTGATCCGCTCTCCTCCGTGTCGGAACGAAAAATACCGACACGGAGGAGAGAATACATCACTTCCTCTCCTGTGTTTACATTACAGGAGAGGAAGTGATGTCACCGGGGATTTCTATTCGTCGGGAGCGATCGCGAGGGGGTGGCCATGAATGAATGGCCGTCCCCTCGTCCGGGATCGCTCCCGTACGAATACCGACCGCCGCAGGCACCGGGCGGGGGCCCGATCGGGCCCCCGACCCGCGGGAGGCAAGGGACGTACATGTATGTCCTTATGCCTGCCCGTGCCATTGTACCGACATACATCGGCGTGCGGCGGTCGGCAACTGGTTAAGTGAGTTATTCCTAAAAATTACAGGCCGACAATATAAAACGCCAAATTTATATGCAAAACAATGTACCTCTTTGAGACGCAAAAATCTGACATAATCATAACGCCAGGGTGGTTAATATTAATTAGTCTAAATAGAGAAGCGCACTACACTAACAATATCCATCTATTGATTCTATAATTTCTCCACTTTCAGAAAAATAGGATTCCTAATCGTAAATTACAAGACACAAGTCTTAAGCCTCGTACACACAATCAGATTTTTTGCCAACAAAACAGTTTAATTTTGTCCGAAGGGCTCAAACTTGTCTTGCATACACACGGCCAAACAAATGTTGTCCAACAATTACAAATATAGTGACTTACTAGACCTACTACAAGCCGATAAAAAGGAAGTTCACTAGTCATATGCCAGCCTTTGGGCTTCTGCTAATCTTGTGTTAGTCGAAGTTTGGTGAATGTCGATTTGTGCTTTTGAGCCTCGTGCTTGTCAGTTTGTTTATGTTTTTCAGGTTGTGCTTGTCGGTTAGTTTCTGTTTTTCAGTGTGTGTTTGTCAGTTCATTTCTGTTTTTCAGTGCATTCTTTTTGGTTCTGTTTTGATTTTCAGTGCATTCTTGTCAGTTCGTTTCTGATTTTCAGGTCGTGCTTGTCAGGTTCTTTCTGATTTTCAGTGCGTTCTTGTCAGTTTATTTCTGAACGGCCATTCGTCTACTAGCCATGTGGCGTTCTCGCCAGAGAGACCATGCTATTGTTGGGCTTGGAGTTATTGCTTTGGCCCAAGTCCAGTCCAGGAACAGGGGGAGGGGAAGTTATTGGAGCAAGAATTGGTGCGGGAGCTCCATGAGAATAATCCTGATGATTTCAAGGATTATCTCCAGATGACGGACCCCTGCTTTCACCATCTATTGGCTTTGCTTACCCCTATATTAGTAATCTGGACACATGCATGCGGCAAGCCATCACTGCCGAACAAAGGCTTCTCGCCACCTTGCGATACTTGGCGATGGAGAGTCTCCATGACATCAAGTTTACCACTGGGATCTCCCCCCAGGCTCTGGGAATTATTATTCCAGAGACCTGTTCTGCTATCATACAAGTCCTGCAGAAGGACTATATTCTGGTAAGTTTTAGCCTTTAACATCATATTCTATGTATCTAATGTATTGTATTAATGTCTTCATTCCATAATTACCATTATTATAATATGCTATGAATGTGCTCTTGGTCCTAATGCATGCTGTAAGCTTTTAATGCTCCTTTTTTCTCCTTTGTGCATATTTGCCTTCACTAACCTCCCCAGCATGCTGGGCCCATACACACCAAGCTTAGTAACTTAAAGTATTTTGTCAGCTACAGTTTTCTGCTTACCCCAAACACCCCCTAAAATGTGTACAAATGTTATTGTTGTCCTCAAATTCAGACAGAGTGCAAGAGGCTATTTTTTTGGGGGCCAAACCCTTTTGGAACCCTCCCCAATGCTATGTCAACCTGATACCAATACTCTATCTGCTGACTTTGCCAAACACATACACACTATACCTCTATTGTGGTCCTATTTCTGGATGAATTCACCAAAGCATGTAGTGCAAGGGCTTGCCTGAATACGTTCAAATAGTACTGTTGAAAGTTTTTGCCTCTTATTATCTTGATAGGTAATTTCCTAATGTAAATATGTGCTTCAATTTGGACAGTGTATATCCATACTTTTGGATTATGACACTTCTTACCTGTCCAGTGGGCTGCCAATAGTTAAAAGCAAAGTGGGGCTGACCAAAGTAACATACATTTATGCATTCAGCTCTCATGGAAGTGGAGGGGGTTACCTGTCCAAAACATCTACCCCCCCACCATAAATTTTTTTAGAATGGGCCATCAGAGGGGGTGAGAAATCTGATAAGTTGACCTTATACTTTTGTCTTTAAATACTCATTTCAATAAATGCAATCCTTATGTTGGCCAAGAATGTTTGTGTCTAATCTGCTTGCAATGCTATGTGCAAAAGTACTCATTTTATTTTTCTTGTTTGACTCCACAGTTCCCTTCAAACCCACAGGAATGGCAGACTGTGGCTTCCCAATTCCACCATCAGTGGGATTTTACCCAACTATTTCTATACCTTGACGTTGGGAAGAACGGCTGAAACTCGGACGGAGGAGCAATAGCCCAAACAGAATTCTACAGTGGGCTACAAAATGGCACTTTGCAGTTGCCACCTCCTGGGGAGAATTTGGCGGGCCTTAACTTTGTGTTTATTGTGGATGAGGCCTTTGCTCTGGGGGAACATCTCATGAGGCCATTCCCCATGAGCAACCTGACCCCAGAGTAGTGGATTTTCAACTATCGGCTGTCTTATGCCCGAAGAGTTGTGGAGAATGCGTTTGGCATCATGTCGAGTCGGTTACAACTCTTTCTTACTGCGATCAACCTGGCAGAATACAAACTCAATCATGTGGTGTTGTGCTGCTGCATTCTTCACAATTATTTAAGTAAGAATGCTGCCAGCAATCTTGCCTCAGTTGACTGACCTTTCAACTGAGGTGGACTTTGCAGCTGAATCAACAGTGCTGACGGCTCTGGAAAGTGGCTGTGTTGGCATGCCTGCCCAAACTGCCAGAGAAGTCTGCCAAAAATATCTGGAGTACTTTGTGGGTAGAGGGGCAGTTGCTTTCCAGCAAAATTTTTGTTTTTGTACTAAACTCATATTTCATTTGAATTATGTTTGTGTTTGTTATCTGTCTCCTAGGTTTTCAAATGGCCTTTTAAATTTGGCCATTTTCTAATAGTGCAAACGTAACTTATTTGCTCTATGAGGTGACAATCTCTTCTTCAGCTATTATGTTGTGCTGTGGGTCTGCTACACACACACACGCAATGTTATTGTTGTTAATGTATAATGTATGTAATGCATTAATGATAAAAATATTCAGCCTTTTCAACTCCTTGAATTTATTGCTTGGAGTCCCTAAAATTGCCTGAGTTTGGCGCATTTTACAGCACATTGTCACTGTAACTACACCAACTTAACTAATACACTGGTATTGAGCATTGAAATAAGAAGTCACACATTGCTGAGTATAAAACATTTTACTCCAAGCACATTCATATGTGCTTTATAAACGTTTTTTTAAACAAACCAACAACTTGGTGTATAACATGTATATTTGACAGTATTTATCCTTTTTTTGTGGCTAAACAGGCATGTTTAAAAACATAACATACACATCCCCAACTCAGGAACTTACAAAATTCAACTTTGCTAAAGTGAAGGCCATATGACACATTAGTACTTGCATAACTTACATTAGTACTTGCATTGCACTTGTAGTGCAAAGTGGTTTTGCCTTTTTGAAATAAGCCCCAGTGTCAACATGTGCTAGCTTGCATCATGGGGGATCAATGGATGTGTTTCGGGGGTGCAACCCCTTCACCTCACCTACTTTAGTTTGGAGGAAGCGGTTGCACCCACATAATGCGTACATTGATATCCCATGATTGGGGATAGCACATGTTGACACATTGTGTGTTTTGGGGCTTTAACAAAATAGATGTAGGGGAAGACACACATTTTAGGCCTGGGATCTTGAGGGAAATCCAAATTTCGAGTCCCAATTTGTGTGTATCTTCAAAATTTGGATTTGCAATTCATTTAATACTGTAAAAACATGTACAACATAACGACAACTATAATTTTTTTTTTTTTTTTTTTTAGATTTTCCCTAAAATATCTATGATGTTGCTAAGTTTGTTTTGTACATCATGGATGTTTTGTTTATTTTTTTCCAAATCACGATTGCAAACCATGAGCTCACTGATCAGGATTTGTGCACTTACACCGTTGAAGTGATTTTCTTCCTCCTTAATATCTTCTAAAAAAAAAAAAAAAAACACACCATGTATTAAAAATATGCAGGCATCCATCTATTACCTAAAGCTGTGGTCTCAGACACTGACCTGTGGTAGACACCATTTTGACAACTTCACCCAGTACTTCCTGCACATCAGCATCTACATCTTCAGGGTGTGTGGTGAGTTGCCTTTCTTCAGGATGTTCAGTAGGTGCTGGGTTACTGGTGTCCCCAGATGTCTCTCTTCTTTTCTCCCCTATGTGAATACAAAAAAGGTATACTTAGCAGACAGATATGTTAGGCTAGAAATAGTAATATGAAACATTGCTTGGGGTCTTTCAAATGTTGGTTTTGGCAGAGTTCCAAGCTGAATAAATGATTTTTCCCTTTCAAAAGCTGGAATACTGTTTTCTGCAAGTTTCACACATGGAGAGACCCTTAAATATCCACTGGAGCACCTGCATGGGACACCATAACAAGGGTATTATGGTGTCCCACTATGGAAATTAAAGGATGATGTTAGATTGGGCTAAAGAGTAGGATTTACCCACATCCCCAATAGTCTAAGCAAATGGAAATTTGTTCCACTTATGGGACTTTAAAGGGAAAAAGAGCTACTCTGAGGTGATAATGAGTATAAGTTTTATTAGCAAAGGGTGTGGATATAACAAATCCACAATGTAGCACAGTAGATACACTAGGGAATTCAGGATGCGTAACACAAAAAACATGCAATACAATATATGAGGTTCACAATCATACAATCCATTGTATATGGAACACACATACGGGGAGTACCCGACACGTACAGAGTTATACTCTTCTTCGGGGGTATCTTATTGAGATCAGCACCACAATAGCATGTGTATAATTGAAAAGACAATTATGAGCCAGGGGTGAGAAGGCATAGAGAAATATATGGTTAACATCAACCATATCAACGGGTTGGAGGCAACCTCTCATTGCCTCTATCCCCTACAGCCAGTACTTACGTACCAGGAGGAACTGTACCGATGATGCAACTTTCAAAAAAGAGGCCAACAACTTGAGAACTAGCCTACTGGCACAAGATACTCTAAGCCCCTGTACACACGGTCGGACATTCTGCCAACCAAATCCGTCGGATTTTGTCAGACGGATTTTGTCCGACGGATTGTGTCCGAAACTGTTGCATACACATGGTCGGACCCAGTTGTCGGATTTTGCGGTTGCCAAGAACGCGGTGACGTAAGCCATGTACGGCGGGACTAGAAAAGGGAAGTTCAGCACCACGTCCGGCACCCTTTGGGCTCCTTCTGCTGATCTCGTGTTAGTAGAAGTTTGGTGAGAGACGATTCACGCTTTTTAGATTTGTGATTCAGATCGCTACTGCTCTTCGGTTTGTGCTTGTCTTTGCGTATCTGATAATCAGTGCATGCAGTCAGTAAGTATTTGTTGATCATTGTGGACTATATCTTGGTATAGTATGCTTTGAAAGGCATTTCTTATTGTCTGCTTGCTTCTGCTATTCAGGTCGTTTTTTCAGGCCTTGCTGTTTATCGGTGCTTTCTGGTGTCTGTTCTGACGAGCCGACCGTTTTCAAACCATGTTTCGTCTACGTACTCGTCGTAGAGTTTGTGATGTGCAGGGGCTTCGTGTTGGGGTTGTTACTTTGACACAAGCCCGGTCCATGAACAGGGAGGGGAGGCGTTTGTGGCCCAAAAATTGGTTGCGCTAGCGTGACCAGTTCTCGCACATGCCTTTGCTCTGTGAGATCCGCGAGAATAATCCTGATGATTTCAGGAATTATCTCCGGATGACGGACCCCATTTTTCACCGTCTGCTGGCTTTGCTGACCCCTTATATTACCAGGCAGGATACCTGCATGCGGCAAGCCATCACTCTGGAGCAGAGGCTCATCTACAGGCATCTCACCCCAGGCTCTGGGGATCATTATTCCAGAGACCTGTTCTGCCATCATTCAGGTCCTGCAGAAGGACTATATGAAGGTAAGTTTTATCCTTTAACATCACATTCTATGTATTTCATGATTGCTAATGTCTTGCATTTCTTGCCTCATTCCCTAATTACCATCATTGCAATATGCTCCAATTCATATGCTCTGACCCTTTGTTCTCAGGCATATTTGCCTCACTAACTTCCCCACCATGCTCTTCTTGGCCCATAAAACTATAGTCTAGTCACTTACCAATGTCAGCTCCATAGTATTGCTTTCCCCTAAACACCCCCTATAATGTCTACAAATGTGATGTGTATGCTTCAATTCATGCAGAGTCACATTTTTTTTTGGGGGGGGGGCAAACTCATTAAGAACCCCCCTCCCCCCAACTGCTAGCTCAGCTGATAGCAATCCTCTATCTGCTGACTTTACCAAACCCAATACACACTCTACCTACCTTTTTGATGCTCACATTTATGGATGAATTCACCAAAGCATGTAGTGCAAGGGCCTGCCTCAATACTTTCAAATGCTATATATTTTTTATTTAACCTATTAATTATCTGGATATGTAATAGCAGAATGTCAAAAAGTGCTTCCATTTTGGTTTCTTTTTGTTATTATGACACTTCTTACCTGTCCGGTGGGCTGCCAATAGTGTAACTAAGGAGGGGCTTCCCAAAGTAGCACATATTATTTAGCCATTCAGCTCTCAAGTGGAGAGGGTTACCTGTCCTAAACATCCCCCCCTCATTTTTGAGCAAGGGCCCATCAGATGGGGGATATGGGGGGTGGGGGAGGGATGGAGGGTGGGGTGATGACTCTCATAAGGGGACATTAGACTTTAAATACTCAGTTCCCAAAATGTTATACTAATTTTGACCAAAAATGTTGGTGTCTAATCTGCTTGCAATGTTGATTTGTCAAATTACTAATTTTTGTTCTTGTTTCACTCCACAGTGTCCTTCAACACCACAGGAATGGCAGACTGTGGCCTCCCACTTTGCCAGTCGTTGGGACTTTCCCAATTGTGGAGGAGCAATAGATGGGAAGCACGTCCGCATCGTCCCACCACCCAACTCGGGGTCGTACTATTATAAATATAAGGGGTTTGATAGTATCGTGATGTTGGCGGTGGTGTCTGCGACATATGACTTTTTGTATGTGGACGTGGGGCAAAATGGACGGATGTCGGATGGTGGAGTCTTCGCACGGACAGAGTTCTACTGGCGTCTCCAGAGTGGCAGTCTGGGCTTGCCACCCCCAGAGGAGAATCAGGAAGGACTCCCGTTCGTCTTTGTCGCGGATAAGGCGTTTGCCCTGGCGAACCATCTGATGCGGCCTTTCCCCATGAGGACCCTCACCCCAGACCAGAGGATTTTTAATTTCCGCCTGTCCAGAGCCCGAAGAGTGGTGGAGAACACTTCTGCACAATTTTATGAAAAAAGTTTCTGTGAACTATGCGGTCTCTGTTGGCCAACAAGAAGCAGACTTGCTGGAAAATGAAGATAACCTCACAGGCCTTGAACATGCTCATCCTGGCTTGCCCCCCCAAAGCGCCCGTGAGGTTAGAACACAATACATGGACTACTTCGTGGGTAGGGGGGCCATTGATATGCCAGACAATGTCTGAGCGGCATTTTAAGAATAAATTTTTATCTGAAACTCCTTCATTTACTGCTTGGCTTGGTTTTAGGTGTCTCCTAGGTATATTTAGGTTTTTTCAAGTTGTGCCTTTTTCACCAACAGTGCAAACCCAAGTTCAGAGCGAGATGAGGGGACAGTCTCTTCTTCAGAAAATCTTATTATGTTGTGGGTCTGCTACACACACACCTTGTTTTTGTTAACTAATGTATGTAGTGAATTACTGACCAAAATCGTGCTCATTTTCAGCACCATGGCAGAAAAATGGCATGATTGTCCAAATTTACACCTCACTGTGGGTGTTTTTTACTAAAGGCACATCCACTATGCACTACAAGTGCACTGCAAAAGTACTCCTGAAACTGCACTTGGAGTGTAAAGTGGAGTTGCCTTTAGTAAATCACACTCCTTCTCAGCACAAACTAAAATTGTACTACAAATACATTTTTGGTGCAATGAAAAAAGGAAGCCACACATTGTTGATAATTAAACTTTTTAATCCAAGCACATTTACATGTGCGTTTCGACAAGGTTTTTACAACAAACCAAGAAATTGTGTGTATCAAAAACAGAGTTTAATCAGAATTTTGTTTACTTGTTTTTGTGTAAACAGACATGTATCAAACCGTAAAATACAGAACACAGGAACTTACAAAGTTCAACTTTGAAAAGTGAAGACAATATCAGACATGAGTATGTACAAACCGGGCTGATATTGCCTTCATCACATGGGGTGTCACCCCTGAAAAAAACAAATTTGGAAGATGCACACAGTGTGTCAACATGTGCTATCTCCCATCATGGGGGATCAATGTACATGCTTTGGGGCTGCAACCCCTTCATCTCAGACACTTTACACAAAACACGTACATTGATCCTCCATGAAGGGAGGTAGCACATGTTGACACACTCTGTGCATCTTCCAAATTTGTAATTTCGAGAAATACAACATTTTGTTTTTAAAATAGCAAAAATAAAACCCTATCTAGTTTTTGGTGTTTCACACTCTCCCCAAAACATCAATGATGTTCTTCATTTTATTTTTAACATCATTGATGCTTTGCAGGATATTTTCCAAATCCCGATTGCACCCCATTATTTCCCCAATCTGGATCTGGGCACTTTCACTGGTAAAACGGGAATCTTCTTCCACATCACCTACAAAACAAAGCAAAAAAACACACCATGTAATAAAAATATGGTGACATACATTGATGAGCTTACCGGAAGCTGTGTTCTCCGACACTCACCTGTTGTGGTGACAATTTGCCCAACCGCCACGATCTCTCCTTCCTCCTCCTCCTCCTGCTCCTCTGTTTCTGCTTTTGGAAGTTGGCTTTCTTTGGGAGGGGCGTGGTCCCTGGTGTCCTCATACTTGCCGAGTCTTCTCTCCCCTATGATAATTGAAAAAAAAAAAAAATAATTAGCACACAAAGGGCAGAATTAACAATATGAAACATTGTTTGGAAGTGTTGCCCAATTGTTTATTTTGGCCGAGCTTCAAGGTCATAACATTATTGGGGACACTGTGTTCAGCTAGAATACTTATCTGCAGAACGATGTTTCCCACGAACGAATGAAACCATGAACTTGAAAGTGGCCATTTTAAAATGCACAACATGAAATCAAAGCACATGGAGCAGGATGCAAGCAATAATAATCATATGAACACACGACAACTAGTTACTTTTGTCAAGAACATGCTTGATCCTTAGGTACTGCTTGTGCTCCCTCAGTTTCAGGTCTGACCAGCGTTTTCTCAGTTGATCCATGGATCGGTGTACCCCAAAATTCTTATGAAGACTCTTCACAACTTTATTCATGATCTTGGCCTTTCTGATATTTGAGTTTGGGTAAGGTCCATACTTCCCATCATAGTCGGTCCTGTTCAATATGTCGACCAGCTCCAACATCTCTCCAAAAGACATATTTGAGGCCTTAAATCTTCTCTTCCTGGATCGGGACGTTTCAGGCTCCGGGCTTTCCTCACCCTCCTCCTCGTTAGTGGAACTATTATTAGTGCGCACCTGTGTTCTCTCCGCCATGTGCTCTCCCCACTGCGCCGGAAGTGAAGGGGCAGGGAATAGTCTTGAAAGAACGTCAGGGGCGGGCGGAGTTTCACGCATGCGCACTGTATATAAAACGCAACACGCGTGTGTCGTCCGTACGATCGGTGAACAGAGGGAGAAGCTGACGTGAGGAACGTGCAAACAAAGGTAACATTTTGAACTTGGTACATCACTAGGCTACACTGCTTCTAGATTGAGGCCTGCATTAGTGGAGTTTAGACTGACATTAGGGTTTGTCTTGTGTTGTGTCTTGCAGACATTATTGACGGCTTCAATGACCATAGCTTCCTCCCTCTGTTCATCGATAAATACAGAGACATGCCCTTACTGTGGCAAGCAACACACCCTCAATATAGTAACAGACAAAAGAGGCAGGCAGCAATGTTGCAACTGGTTGAGTTTGTGAAGCCGGTGGTCCCCAGGGTAGACGTCAAATATTTAAAAAAGAAAATTGGTAGCCTCAGGAGTACATATATGAGGGAGAGGAGCAAGGTGCTGAAGTCCATGCAATCTAGAGCTTCAGCAGATGACGTTTATGTTCCCACCCTGTGGTATTATGACAGGATGCATTTTCTGCCAGACCAGGCTAATGTCAGGGAATCCATCTCTACTCTTTCTTCCACGCGTCCTTCTATGCTCCATTCCACACCCGATGAGTCTTCCGACGCCCAACCTGGGTCATCCACTCAGGAAGAACTGTGGGAGCCCAGCTTGAGCAAGGTATAGTATTGTTGTACATATTTGTGGAGTCAAAATGAATGATGTTAACTTGATTTTTGCTCACTAATTGCTGAGTTTTGAAAGTGTTTCACATATCAATAGACAGTAGTGGCCAAAACCTTTGGGACAAAAAAAGAAAAATGCTGGACTCAGAATGATAGTCTTTTCTATTGGTTAACAATTTGCAACAGTGTTGATGTGAAAATTGTGTGTGTTTGATGAACCAAAAACTCAAACTATGTCCCTTTTTCATACACAGAAAGAACTCAGCCAGGAACAGGAGGGTGTGGAATGCAGCAGCCAGGAGGTGGCTGTGGAAAGTGGCAGTCAAGAGGAGGCGGGGGTAAGCGGGGGTAAGCGGCAGCCAGGCAGTGGGCAGCCAAAGGAGCCTCACTGAATGCCAGGTCCCTCCCCTCCGCCTTCCACGCAGAAGGGCGAGAAAGGGGGGGAATCTTGAGGAGTCGGCCTTGAGGCTGATTGGTGAGGCTTCTGCGGCACTCCAAGCAAAACCCACCGACCAAGAGGCCTTTGCCGCCATGGTTGCGTGCAAGCTTGATAAAATGGAGCAGGGGCAACAGCTCTTGTGTGAGGAGGTTATTCTCCACACCCTCCACAAGGGTCTGTTGGGCCAAAAGACACCAGAAACACACTTGTGTGATTTGGCCCATGCCCCTGCTCCTCCTCCTCCTTCTGCCACACCTCCAGCACCACAGCCACAGCCTGCAAGGAAGCGTGGAAGGAAGACCAGAGAGTGATGACCTGGGTTCAGTCTGGTCTGACAAAAGATGCAGCCTGTTGTAGTACCACAGCCTGGGAACATCGATGTCATCTGCTGCTTTTCCGGGTTTCATGGACTTGAGGACCAGACTTCTCTCCCTCAGACATGTATTCCTCAGGCCACCAATTTTTGCGTTAAAATAGTTGATGTGTGCCCTGGGGGCCAAAGGCTTCGCTAATCTCCCCAGTTTCAACATTACTGCTTCCCTCTTTATCTGTTACTGACACCGAAATAAAGGTAATAAATAAAGGTATTTTTTTGTTTGAAGAATGTGTTTTCCTTCCAAAAGGCCAGTTTATTTGTGAGCAGGCAGGTACATTTCAAAAATACAAAGTGAAATAAATAACAAGGGGTACCAACACTAAACAAACCTCCTGTAGATTAAAAAAGAAAAACAAAATATCAAAAATAGAATAATGTTGTTGTGGTAAGTTTACACACCAAAAAAAAAAAACCCAAAAAAGGAGAAATTAGCAAACTGTCTTTAAAGGAGATTTTTAGGGAATCCAAAAAAAAAAAAGCATCCAAAAAAGAATTAAAATCTAAAATTGTGTAGATGTGACGCAAACTAAAATTGTATTGCTGAAATGGTTAAAAAAAGAGTAATGAAATCCGTTCGGGAGAAGTGTGTGTGACTATGAGCATCAAAAGAAGTTCGTTCTTGCAGCATTGTAAAGAACAAGAGAATGCGCTTGATGAAAGAATTTTTAACATTGCAGCGTGACGAATGTGCTATATCGCTTACGAGCAGTAGTTTTTTTTTTTTATTATTCTTTATTTCTTTGCAAAAATACAAAACATAGGTTGTTAATAATAATTACATATACGAAACACTTTCTAGTAACCACATGTTCTATTAAACAACATCAATAAGAAAACAACATAATGTATTCCTGCCGTTTTTATAAACAAAACAATATCAATACAATATCAATACAGTATCAATTCCCCATAGCGATCCTCTTCCTTCTCCCTTAACCACTTGCCGCCCGCCCTATAGGCAATTGACGGTGGCAAAGTGGTTGCATAATCCTGATCGGACGTCATATGACGTGATCAGGATTATGAGCCGCTGCGCGCCCCTGGGGGCACGCATCGCGGCGATCGTTGTTGCGGGGTGTCAGTCTGACACCCGGCAACTATGATCTCGGTAAAGAGTCTCTGACGGAGACTCTTTACCACGTGACCAGCCGTGTCCAATCACGGCTGATCACAGTGTAAATAGGAAGAGCCGGTGATCGGCTTTTCCTCACTCGCGTCTGTCAGACACGAGTAGAGGAGAGCCGATCGGCTGCTCCTCCGACAGGGGGGGGTCTGTGCTGATCGATTATCAGCACAGCCCCCCTGAGGATGCCCACACTGGACCACCAGGGACGCCACCAGACCACCAGGGATGCCCAGCAAAAGGTAATCCTCCCTAGACCACCAGGGATGCCAGTCAGTGCCACAATGGATGCCAATCAGTGCCCATAATGGTTGCCAATCAGTGCCCACAATGGGCATCACTGATTGGCATGCATTGTTTGGCACTGATTGGCATCCATTAGTACAGTATAACATAATACAATGCCGCCTATCAGTGCTCACCTGTGCCGCCTGTCAGTGCCTACCTGTGCCGCCTATCAGTGCCCACCTGTGCCGCCTATCAGTGCCCATCCATGCCCATCTGTGCCGCCCATCCATGCCCATCTGTGCCGCCCATCCATGCCAATCCGTGCCAGCTATCAGTGCCAATCCGTGCCAGCTATCAGTGCCAATCCGTGCCACCTATCAGTGCCCATCCGCGTCGCCCATCAGTGCCACCCATCAGTGCCGCCTATCAGTGCCGCCTATCAGTGCCACATATCAGTGTCCATCAATGCCACCTCATCAGTGCCACTTCATTGGTGCCACATCATTGGTGCCCATCAGTGCCGCCTTATCAGTGCCCATCAGTGTAGCCCCATCAGTGCCCATCAGTGAAGGAGAAAACGTACTTATTTACAAAGTTTTGAAACTGAAACAAAAAAAAACATTTTTTTTCAAAATTTTCGGTATTTTTTTATTTGTAGCGCAAAAAATAAAAACCGTAGAGGTGATCAAATACCACCAAAAGAAAGCTCTATTTGTGGGAAAAAAATGATAAAAATTTCATTTGGGTACAGTGTAGCATGACCACGCAATTGTCAGTCAAAGTGCGACAGCGCTGAAAGCTCAAAATTGGTCTGGGCAGGAAGGTGTTTAAGTGCCCGGTATTGAAGTGGTTAAAGAGGGAGAAGGAAAAAAAAAAGGGGAGGGGGGGAACAAAGAGAGGATAGGGAAGAGGGAGAGAAGGGGAGGAAACCGACCCCACCCACCAAAGGGTAAAGTTCACATCACTCGACCAATTAGTCTAATCCTCAGCTTCCTCTCCAATCAACCTCTTCCCCTCCTCTGACTGTAAAAATATTTCCCATGGGGCCCAGACTTGCACTATAAATTCCCTTTCCTCCAAAGGCATAGGGATCAAATTCTCCATGATCCCAATTTTCCTTACTTTGTTTAACCATTGCGAAATTCGTGGTGCCCCTGTTTCCTTCCAGCAAGTGGTGATGCAGCTTTTAGCTGCATTCACCAGATGACATAGCATTGAATTCTTGTATCTCTCTAGTGGGATGTGTGTACATTGTAATAGAAAAAAGGCCGGGTCTTCCATAAGATAATATTCAGTAAACAGTTGAGAGATTTTCCGAACCTCTTCCCAAAACTGTCTAATTACTGGGCAATACCAAAAAATATGGGCAATAGTGCCTCTCTCCTTACCGCACCTCCAACATCTGTCCGATGTCTCTGGAAAAAAAGTATGTGTATAATACCAACGCATTAATACTTTATAATTTAATTCCTGTATCTTGACACATCTAGATGATTTAAAAGTCAAATGTATTATTTTCTGACGTTGGGCCGGGGTGAAGGTTTGTCCGAGATCCCTTTCCCATTTATCTAAACTCATTATATCAATATCCTCCGAAGGAGAAATTAATAAGGCATATATCTTAGAAATAATATGGGAAAGAGACTCCTTCTCCTCACAATATATTTTGTGACGAGCAGTAGTTTTACCTGAACGAGCGCTTCCGTGTCGGAATTTGAATGTGAGCATGCATGGCACCTTGTCCGTCGGAGTAGGCTACACATGATCGGAGTATGTCCGATCGGACCAGTTTGTCGGAAAATATTTCCAGCAAGTTGGAAAACTTGGTCCGACGGATATTCCGACGGAATCAGTCCGATGCATACCACACACAGTCGGATTATCCGACAACACGGTCCGATAGGAAACATTCCGACGGATTCTCCGACCGTGTGTACAAGGGCTAAGACTTATCTCAAAAAAGCTTACAAGTAGTGTGTGCCAGAACTCGTAATGACATACTTTATAACCCCTCAACAAAAAAGCAAAAGTCCAAACCCATTGCTATTATTATGAAATTCTCCAACATGTAGCAATCAAAAGGGCTATAACCAAATCCTGGCATATGCTGACCATGGATCCTTCCATTGGTCCGTTCGTGCCCAACACCCCGACATTCACCTACAGCCGGGCTGGTTCCCTTTGAGACCAGCTGGTCTGTAGTGAATCTAAAGGGGGAGGTAAACGTGGCCCCTGTAAGAACAAAGGCACCTTTACGTGTGGTGGCTGCAACTATTGCAGGTTTCTTAACACCTCCAAAGACATTAGCTTGCCCAGTGGAGAACTCTTTGAACCTTGGCATTACGCAAACTGTCACACTGGTGGTGTAGTCTACCTGCTTGTATGCGAATGCACCAGTTTTTATGTAGGAAAGACAATCCAGGAGTTCTGGCGCAGGGCCTTTAGACACATCATAGTAATGAGAACCTGCAATCCTAACTTGCCACTTGGCCGACATGTCACCAATGTGCACGAGGGTATCTGCCCTAAATTCTCCTTTCTAATTCTCGATCTCATGCACACTGGCATGCGAGGAGGAGATGTGAACAAAATACTGTTACAACTCGAACAGAGGTGGATATTTAGATTAAAAGCCACCCAACCCCCAGGATTGAATGGCTGTATATCCTAAAGACCCTTCCTGGAAGGTTTTTCATCAGGGGGCTCTGAATGGGAGCCCAATGACATGCCCCCCCAGGAATATCCATCTCCTCCCCCTCCCCCTTTCTCTCTTATGGAGAAGCACGTCCTTATATATCTGGTCTTTCCGTTCCTTTTTTCCACCCTGTACTCTCTTACATTGGAAGTAATGGTGTGGTATCCAGATACCTTTGTAGATATTGTATATAGGTTTACTGTATGTATATAAAAAAAAAATTGGGATCAAAGGTATGTACAATACCCACCACCATACTTTGGTGAAGGCCTTATCCTTTTTTTTTATGTGTACATTGATCTCCAGTTCATGTTTATGTCTATATTTATTTGTGCATTGTTCTTTTATTCTTTAGTTTTTTTACTCCAGTTTAGATTCCCAACCTTTTGTTTACAGCGCCACACAACATTCACTCCTGTCACGCTGTGATCCGGATTTGGGTAGCCATTCAGGATCGGCTGTGTCCCCAGAACCTCCCCACTCAGCGCAAGGGGGCCGCCGTGTGCAACATTGTTGTCACAGGCGGCGTCCCAACAAGAGGAAGATCCGGGTCCACTGTTCAACCTGTTTTTCTTCCGGTGTCTGCGTCGCAGGCCTCTGGCGTGGGTCTGGGTCCCTGTCCCCGTGCATCCGGCATCATCACGCCCGTAACTGTGATCACATGCCGGCTGCGGTCTCCATGGGAGCCGATGGGCACGCCAAAGACTCGGGGGGGGATGTATATTGATACTGCTAGCCACTCCCGCGTTCATTTGCGGGACGGGCCGAGTCATCCATATTTAAATGCACACCCCACTCATTAATTTCTTGGCTTCTGTCCTCCACGCCTCAGCCACCTGACCCACAGCACCACATCTCTCCCAGTGCCACTAAAGGTATGTGCTGGCATCCTGTACATGCTGCCTCTACAGCCTCATCTTAGCTTTTGACACTGACATTCCTCCTGGACATCACTCATTTGTATTTTATTCCAGACTGGACACCCAGGGCTATAGTGGACCCCAGGATAGATGCCAATTTCAAGGCGCCTATAGCACCCCAGTAGCTTACTTATATACCTTTCGGTGCAAGGCAGCCTAGCTAACATCATCCCTGCCAGGACCATCTTTAAGGTATTAAAATCTCCCCGAGGTTCATTATTATTCTTTTTTATTTTGTGGTTTCAACCTTTTGTTATACGTGAATATATGCCAGGGGTGGTAGTAACGGCGCTCACCTACTATTAATTATACCTGCTGCAGGCTCACCTGCTATTAATTACATATTGTTTTTACAAAGATCTGTGTAAATATGTGAAAAATTGGAAGTGTAACTAAAAAATGCCTACGTGACAATGTCTCTCATAAAATAATAATACAAAAATAAAATGTAAAGAAACCAATATTGTATGGAAAAAACACAATAAATATTCTACATATATAATAGCAATATGGTCCAAACTACCCAGTGACACCTAAAATGGTAGACACCTCATCCCCAAAAAATTTATATATCAAAAAAAGAGCAGGGGAAAAGGGGGAGGGGGGAGACGGGGGATTTTTTTACGGTGCTAAGTATGACAAAAATCTAATTGCAATATACTAAAAAATCATAGAAATTTTATTAATATACATTAAAAAGCATGACAACAGCAAATGCAATGTATGAGATTGTTAGAAACAATATGCGCAGTGTTACTCTGCAGGTGGAATCCCAGAGATAAAGGTTGACAGGCTGACAGCACTTATTCCCAACATGTTTCGCAGATTGCTTCGTCAGGGGAAATATGCAACTAACAACAAACAATAATAAAAATTAATATACAGACAAAGAATGACATACACTGAATTCACAGTACAAATCAAATAATTTTAAATCATAAATAATGATAACAACACAGTTAGAAAAGCTTTTAAGCTTACGGGCCTCAAAAAGTGTGATCTAATAGGATAGCGCTTACCCACTATTGCCAGACAAACCGCATACCGGAGGTTGACAGCATAGATGTAAAACAAAGTATACACCTGATCTAATCGCCAGCCGCCTCACCCTAAAGGAGGACATAGATAGGGGTAAGAGCAGTGCTAGGGGAATTAATAGGAAAAACCAAAAGAAGAAACAAAAAAGGGATAATAAAAAAATTAAATATATAAGAGAAACATATTATATAGATATATAAGTTAAAAAGAATATTTTTTATAGATAGATACAAATATGTAATACAATGATAGAGCAACCTCAATACTATGAGGAAAATGGGCAACAGCCTCAATCACTGGAATAGGATAAGAAAAGACAAGACAAATGGAGGAATAAAGTAGTAGAGATATGAGAGATATGAGGTAACGAATTGAAATAGAATAAAAATAAATTTGTAAATAAAAAAAGAGAGTTAAAAATAAAAAAGCTAACACATAAAAATGAAATGGAGAAAGAAATTAATAGCAAATATAAGTGGGCTTACTATAATAGTAATGATTAATAATGGAGCAGATAAAAGTGTCCACTAAAAAACTTTTCACAAGTGTGGTCTATAAAGCTCAAAAAGTATACAGCTGAGCCGAGCTGGGCTGCCCCTCTATAGGTAGTTTGCCTAGGGAACAACCAGAATAACCCAGTAAGAAATAATATATAACCAGTGAAGATACAATGTGTCCAAACAAAATAAATAAATAAATTACTGAAGAATTGCAGAGTAGTGCTCTGACGTGCAGGGAAATGTGCGCCCTGCATGTAGAGCTGCGGAAAAAAGCCTGCCTTATATCTCCCCCATCCATCGAGCCGGCGTCTGACGTCACCGACTCGATGCGGACAATGTGGGGAGAGAACTGGGCATGTGCGGGAATGGCAAGGCTAACGGCAAAACTACAGTACCCAGCATTCCGCTGTGTTGGGAGAGAAACGAACCCAGCAAAGCGGATGCCAGCAAGAGGTGACAAACAAGGGGGCTGACCATCCTAACATTCGACAGCGGCGGAGAGAGGAGGGGGGTGCAGACCTGCCGGCCAATCCATATGTCCCACACAGAAGGAATAACGCCCAGGGGCCCTCCCAAGACGGGCGTCCCCGGCTGTAAAACCCCCCGGGGACACCCTGTGTGTCCGTATGCCCTCCAACGATGGACGAGACGGCATAGCGATCATGTGTCAGGGGAAACCAGGAGTCAATTTAAACTCCGAACGAGATGCTGGCAACAAGAGGGGCGCCATCCAATGGGTGAAACTCATAGAGAACAACAGAGATTCCTATGTAAGAGACCCATCAGTCGCACCCACTGAACACACAACAAAAGGAAACAAACGTAATATACAGAATTAGAACCGATTAACAGAAAAAAAATGTATTTGCAGACAATAATGACATAATAGGATGATGAAAAGAAAAAATAATAATTGAAAATAATAATAAAAAAAAACAAAAAACAAAAAAAAACACACTACATCCAAGGGAGCTACAAGCGGGGATAGAAAGGGAATGTGGCCAAGGGAAATATGTCCCCAAAATTCTGGGGATAGGGGATGGAAAGATTATAAAAAGGATCTGAAACTCATATTTTCGTTAAAGCAGGGTATTGGGTAGCCTTTAAAGTGAAGATCCATTTTGCTTCGGTCTGCAAAAGTAATTTATCGACAGACCCTCCTCGTGAATTTAGGGGTATGTGATCCAAAGCTAAAAATCGGATCCAATCGGGGTCAAAAGAATGATAGACCCCAATGTGCCTGCTGATAGCCGTTACAATTTTTTTGTTGAGTATGGGTTTTATGTGATCTTTAATACGAATTGAAAAAAGTCGTTTGGTCTTACCTACGTAAAAACCGCCACACCTGCACTGTGCCAAATATACAATGCCTGGTGTGGCGCAAGTTACGCGGGACTTAGGAAATAACCATCTACCATTAGGTAATTTGACTTTACAAGAATTATTAATGTACGGGCACATCTCACAATGGCCACAAGGATATGTGCCAGGTTGTGTCACTATATCAAGTGATGAACTATCGGTAAAATGGCTTTTAACCAAACAATCTTTGAGAGACTGTGCTCTCTTGAAGGTAATTTCAGGTCAATCATGTATGTATTGGTTCACAATGGGGTCAGCCTGTAATAAAGGCCAGAATTATTGAAGAATGGCCCTAAACCGGTTGTGTTGATTGGAAAATTTAGTAACGACCCGGACAGTGTCGATTTTGGTTTTATTTTTAGTAGAGAAGAGCAAAGTAGCTGTCATTTTCTTTCACTCTATTATACGATTTTTTCAAGGAGGCATGACTATATCCACGTGCTCTAAGTCGTCTATATAGATCTGGTTGTTCCCTAGGCAAACTACCTATAGAGGGACAGCCTAGCTCTGCACTTTCTCATCGGCTCAGCTGTATACTTTTTGAGCTTTATAGACCACACTTGTGAAAAGTTTTTTAATGGACACTTTTATCTGCTCCATTATTAATCATTACTATTATAGTAAGTCCACTTATATTTGCTATTCATTTCTTTCTCCATTTCATTTTTATTTGTTAGCTTTTTATTTTTAACTCTCTTTTTTTATTTACATATTTATTTTTATTCTATTTCAATTCGTTACCTCATATCTCTCATATCTCTACTACTTTATTCCTCCATTTGTCTTGTCTTTTCTTATCCTATTCCAGTGATTGAGGCTGTTGCCCGTTTTCCTCATAGTATTGAGGTTGCTCTATCATTGTATTACATATTTGTATCTATCTATAAAAAATATTCTTTTTAACTTATATATCTATATAATATGTTTCTCTTATATATTTAATTTTTTATTATCCCTTTTTTGTTTCTTCTTTTGGTTTTTCCTATTAATTCCCCTAGCACTGCTCTTACCCCTATCTATGTCCTCCTTTAAGGTGAGGCGGCTGGCGATTAGATCAGGTGTATACTTTGTTTTACATCTATGCTGTCAACCTCCGGTATGCGGTTTGTCTGCGCCATACTATTAGATGATCACTTTTTGAGTCCCGTAAGCTTAAAAGCTTTTCTAACTGTGTTGTTATCATTATTTATGATTTAAAATTATTTGATTTGTACTGTGAATTCAGTGTATGTCATTCTATGTCTGTATATTAATTTTTATTATTGATTGTTGTTAGTTGCATATTTCCCCTGACGAAGCAATCTGCGAAACATGTTGGGAATAAGTGCTGTCAGCCTGTCAACCTTTATCTCTGGGATTCCACCTGCAGAGTAACACTGCGCATATTGTTTCTAACAATCTCATACATTGCATTTGCTGTTGTCATGCTTTTTAATGTATATTAATAAAATTTCTATGATTTTTTAGTATATTGCAATTAGATTTTTGTCATACTTAGCACCGTAAAAAAAATCCCCCGTCTCCCCCCTCCCCCCTTTCTCCTGCCCTTTTTGTGATATATTCTACATATATAAATCGCTGGCCATATGCGTAGAGAAAAATTGTGAAGGCCCTACTTCACATATAAATGTTATAATTCACTTATTGCAATTTTAAAAGTGCAAATATGCATTAGTGCTGAACATTCAAAAAAGTGCCATAATGACAATAACTACTGTGAAAAAGTGCTACATGCTACTTAAAGTGCCATAGTGTATATATTCAGTCCTTGTGTACTTATAAAGTCGCTAAATGGTAGCATGCATTTTTTAGTTGATATAAAAGTCCAACGGCAGAAAAGACAATACAGCTCCAATAAAAAGTTCTTCTAAAACAAACAAAGGTGACAGTGTGCTTCAGTTTTCAGTGGATTCCTGGATTGCAACCGGTGCGATTTTCGTGTGTAAAGACAATAGTCCGCACTCACCAGCTCCCTCTCCCCTTAAGGGGTTAATGCACCTCCACAGTGTAAGCCCCTGTGCCGCTCTGCAGAGCTGGTCCGGGTAATATCCAGTGATAATCCAAAGATTTCTTCATTAAAAGCAAGATGAGGCAAACAAAGTGGAATCCAGTTTTTTAAAACATTTTATTATTTTATTTTATTATTATTTATTTTATGAGGACTGAATATATACACTATGGCACTTTAAGTAGCACGTATCACTTTTTCACAGTAGTTATTGTCATTATGGCACTTTTTTGAATGTTCAGCACTAATGCATATTTGCACTTTTAAAATTGCAATAAGTGAATTATAACATTTATTACTTTTACATTTACATTACATTACATTTATAACATTTATTTACTTCCGTTTGCAAGTAGGAGATGTTTGTAAGTTGGATGTTTGAAAGTAGGGGCCTGCCCTATATGCTCTGCAGAAATGGCGGAACAAGGTGTTGGTTTTGCCATAACATTGTAAGCCCTCGAAGTGACTCTTGGTGGGCGCTGGAGCGCCCTGCTGTGAACGATTATATCAAGAATTGTAATTACATGCCATTGTTGAATAGTGGTAGAAAAACTGAACTTTGGTGGTTGTGGTGCTGGTGCCACAACACTATAAGTCCTCACAGTTACTCTGGGTGGGCACAGGAACGGTCCCTCCTGTGAAATATTATATCAAGAATTGTAATTACATGTCCCTGTTAAACAGGTGCTGAAAAATTGGGCTGCTGGCACTGGTGCTGGTGCTGGTGCTGGTACCACAACACTGCAACCTCTCCCATATACTCTAGTTGTAGTGCAGGAATTAGCCCTGCTGCAAAGCATTGCATCAAAAATTGTAATTAAACGCCCCTGTTAAACAGGGGCATCACCCAGAACCAAAAATGTTCTTCCAACATATCAGCGGAGGAGGAAGAGGATAGACAATCAACATAACAGGACAGTCACTCAGCATCAGCATAGGCAGTCTTGAAGGGATGTGATATTTCAAAAAAAAAATTATTCGGTTACATCAGCTTCAGGTGCTTGGTAGCTGTGGGTGATCCAAGACTGATTCATCTTGATGAAGGTCAGTTGATCAACTGATTCGGTGGACAGGCACACCCTGTGATCGGTAACAAAGCCACCAGCAGCACTGAAGGTGCGTTCCGAAAGAACGCTGGATGCAGGACAGGCCAGTAGCTCAATTGCATACTGTGCAAGCTCTGGCCAGTGATCCATCCTCAAGACCCAGTAAGCCAGAGGATTTTCGGTGGGAAAGGTGTCCAAGTCTGACCTTGCCCCTAGGTATTCCTGCACCATGTAAATCAGACGCTGGCGATGGGTGCTGGAACCGATCTTCCCTTGGGGCTGCGGACTAAAAAATTGTCTGAAAGCACCGGTCAGACGGCCACCTTCTGCACCGCTCCTTCTGACCGATGCCTCAGCAACACGTTGTCCAGGACCAGGAGTTTGTAACCTCCCAGCCTCTGAGAACGCATTGCACAGACCTTTCTGCAAGGCCTCCCGGAGAGGTCTCATCCTCTGCTCCCTCTGCAACGGCAAGATAAGGTCGGCAACCTTACCCTTGTACCGTGGATTAAGGAGAGTGGCCAGCCAGTAATGGTCCCTCTCCTTGATCCGAAGAATACGAGGATCCTTCCGCAGGCTTTGCAGGATCAGGGAGGCCATGCAGCGTAGGTTAGCTGAGGCATTCGGTCCGGAGTCCTCTGGGTCACTAAGGACAACATGATCCGCAGCTACCTCCTCCCAGCCACGTACAAGTCCACGGGTTTCTTGGGACTGTAAATCATCCCTACAAGACTGCTGCTGCTGCTGCTGCTGCTGCTGCTGCTGCTGCTGCTGCTGATGCTGAGTGCCAGCCTCCACCTCCATGCTGACACAATCATCCTCCTCCTCCTCCTACTCCTCCTCCTCATCATCCTCTTCCTGTGTGATGGGTGGCACAGCAGGAACACTGTCTGGATAAAGGGGAGCTTGAGAGGCAAGGAAGTCCTCCTCTTCCTGCCTCTGTTCTGCCTCAAGTGCCCTGTCCATTATTCCACGCAGCGTATGCTCCAAGAGGTGGACAAGAGGTACAGTGTCACTGATGCATGCACTGTCACTGCTCACCATCCTTGTGGCCTCCTCCAACGGTGACAGGACAGTGCATGCATCCCTGATCATACCCCACTGGCGTGGTGAGAAAAAACCGAGCTCCCCTGACCCTGTCCTGGTGCCGTAGTCGCACAGGTGCTCATTGATGGCCCTCTGCTGCGTGTGCAGCCACTACAGCATGGCCAACGTTGAGTTCCACCTGGTGGGCATGTCACATATAAGGCGGTTCTTGGGCAGGTTCAACTCCTTTTGGAGCTCAGCCAGCCGAGCACAGGCATTAAATGATCGGCGAAAATGCACACAGACTTTCCTGGCCTGCTTCAGGACATCCTGTAAGCCCGGGTACCTGCCCAAGAACCGCTGAACCACCAGGTTAAGGACATGAGCCACACAGGGCACATGGGTCGGTTGTCCCTGTCGGAGGGCGGAGAGGAGGTTGGTGCCATTGTCGCAAACCACCATTCCTGGCTTAAGCTGGCGTGGCGTCAACCACCTCTCAGCCTGCCCCTGCAGAGCTGACAAAACATCCGCCCCAGTGTGACTCCTGTCCTCCAAACAAACCAGCGCAAGCACGGCATCGTTTTGCCTGCGTGCTTGCGTAACCCCTGGAATGCCTACGGAGCACCGCTGGTTCTGAGGACAGAGCACTGGAAGAGGCCATGGAGGAAGAAGAAGAGGAGGGGGTGGAGGAGAGAGGTGTGTCACAACCAATAGTAGCATTTTGGAGGCGTGGTGGCGGAACAACCTCCAACACTACTGCACCTTGTCCTGCATCCTTCCCAGCTGCCAGAAGAGTGACTCAATGGGCCGTGAAAGACCGGTAACATCCCTGTCCATGTCTGCTGAACCATGAGTCAGCGGTAATACGCACCTTACCGCTGACCCCCCTGTCCAGCGAGGCAAGGACATTGCCTTCCACATGCCGGTAGAGAGCCAGAATCACCTTCCGTGAGAAAAAGTGGCGTTTGGGGACCTGCCACTGAGGAACCACACATTGTACAAACTCACGGAAGGGGGCCGAGTCTACCAACTGAAAAGGCAGCAGTTGAAGTGCTAGCAATTTAGCCAAGCTAGCATTCAACCGCTGGGCATGTGGATGGCTGGGAGTGAACTTCTTTCGCCGGTCCAGCAGCGGGGGCAGGGACATTTGCCTGCTATAATCAGACGTGGGTGTACTGCTAGCAGAGTGCCCAGAAGCACTTGGCTGTGACACACCTAATTGTACACCTTCATTCCTCTCAGAGCAGGTTTCAGAGAGGACTGAAGGTCTAGTGGGGTTGGAGATCCCAGCTGATTAGGAGCAAGGAGAGGTCTGCTTTGTTCTTTGGTGTGGGTCTTTGAGGTACGCTTGCCAACGAGCTGCATGGCAGGTCAACATATGTCTGGTCAAGCATGTGGTGCCCAAGCGGCTGATGTTTTGGCCACGCGAGATACGCTTGAGACATATGTTGCAAATAGCAGCGGTGCGATCTGATGCACTCATCTCAAAAAAGGCCCACACCAAAGAACTTTTAGAATAACGTGCAGAGGCAGCGCCCTGCACAGGTGGAGCTCTGCGGTGTGATTCAGTCGGTGTGCTGCCCCTAAGCTGGCCCCCGGAGGGCATCCTGCCTCATTGGACATGTGCCTCCTCCTCCTCTCTCCTACCAGGCACCCACGTGGAGTCAGTGCCCTCATCATCCCCTCCCTCTTCATTGCTGGAGCAAACCTGGCAGTATGCTGCAGCTTGTGGAACATGACTGCCAGATTGCTGTCCTTCTTGAGCATCCCCTCTCTCTGCGCTCACGCTACTGCCTTCCTCTAGCTGAGTGTCATCATCAGAGCCCACAAAACACTGGGCATCCTCCTGGAGCATGTACCCAACACTGTGCTTAAAGAGTTCAGGAGACTCCTCAGGAGGACGTGGTGGGTCTAGGGAAGGAGTCACTGATGATGACATTGAGAGGAGGGAAGACGATGCGTTGGCAGCTGCTTTGCTAGTACCCTGAGCCTGGGTGAGAGAGGATGAGGAGGATGAAGAGGGCTTGGTCATCCACTCTACCAAGTCATTGGCATGTTGCGGCTCAACATGTCCAGCTGCCGAAAAGAAGGACAAGCGTGTCCCATGGCCACGTGCTGATGATGACGATGCACCGCGTCCATAACCAGCCTGCTTGCCCTCTTTTATCGGCTCACGCCTGTCTGCCTCTCCTTGCTGGCCTTCCAGACATGGTAATGGCCTGAAGGGAGTTGGGAAAACCAGCAATTGGGTAGTGTAGATTGTGCTGGTAGCAGACACAACATCCACTAACTCCTGCAGATGGCTCAATTAGAGAAGAGCTATGTAGGTGGATATAACAGTGTATACTGTGTTTAGAGCACGCAGACAGCACGCACGCAGACAGCACGCACGCAGACAGCACGCACAATCTCCTACAACTGACTGCAAGCTCTGTTTAAAACTAGCAAGATAGCTAGCTATATAGATGGATATAGCGGTGGATACTGGGTTCAGAGCACGCAGACAGCACGCACAATCTCCTACCACTGACTGCAAGCTCTATTTAAAACAAGCAAGATAGTTAGCTATATAGGTGGATATAGCGGTGTATACTGGGTTCAGAGCACGCAGACAGCACACACAATCTCCTACCACTGACTGCAAGCTCTATTAAAAAAGAGAAATATAGCTAGCTATATAGGTGAATATAGCGGTGTATACTGCGGTCAGGGCACGCAGACAACAACCACTACAGAAGAGCAAGAACGAAAAATCGGCCGATAACGATCGGTGTATACTGTGTTGAAGGTACACAGAACACCCACTAACTCCTACAGATGCCAACACACTACACAAGGCCGCCACAGTGGCGGACTTATATAGCGTGGGGCGTGTACTACACAGCCTGAGCTATGATTGGCCACAGGCATCCTGCCTGTGGCCAATCATGGCTCTCCTTGCTGCCGGCGCTGTGATTGGCCAAGCATGCGGGGTCACAGTGCATGCTTGGCCAATCATGAGCCAGCAATGCACTGCGATGGCGCAGTGCATTGTGGGCCGTGAGCGCCACACGAATTTGGCGCGAACGGCCCATAATGTTCGGAATTCGCCGAACGGGCGAACAGCCGATGTTTGACTCGAACACGAAGCTCATCCCTAATCCTGATGCATAAATAGCTGCTGAGTGTTCTCTTCTGACAATAAAAAAAGTTGACATTTCATTATAGTTTCAAACACATCTAGGCAACAATCTAATGAACTTGAGCCTGTATCTCCCAAAAATTAAGTATTAGTGGTCGAATGATGTTTAATGTCCTGCAAACAATTCCTGTGTCCACGAACATAAAACTTGGCATTTTAAACTGTACAGCAGTAAAGAAAAGAACATGGACCAGCACGAAAGTAATAATAATAGGAACACGTGACAATATTGATCTTCCGCTCTCAATTTAAGGTCGCATCCTCTGCAGACTTCTCACAACTTTAGCCATGATCTTGGTCTTTCTGGAATTTGGGTTTATGTATGGTCCATGATTCTCATCATAGTCTGTCCTCAGTAAGATGTCCATCATCTATGCAATTTCTTCAAAAGACATATTTGAGGCCTTATATCTCCTCCTGGATATGGAACGGGCTTGCTCCGGGCTTTCCTGGTTGCTGCTATCAGCACGCACCTGCTGTCTCTCCGCCATTTTTTCTCCCACTGCCCCGAAAGAGAAGAGGTGGGGAATACACTAGAAAGGACAGGGGCAGAGTTTCACACATGCTGTAATGGTCATAGGAACAATCTGTGAGTTGAGGACGTAAGATCGTTACCGCACAAAAGAACGTTCAACTGAAGGTACAATTGTAAAATTGGGGCATCAGTGGTTAGTGGCCTATATTGGGACCAGATTATGAGAGTTTAGCTTGACATTAGGGTTTGTCTTGTGTTATGTCTTGCAGGCAAAATAATGGATAAATTCACAGCCCCTGATTTTTTTTTTTTTTTTTTTTACCGGAATTTATTCAAAAATACCGGGAGCTGCCATGTCTATGGCAAGTTAAATGCAGAGATTATTCCAAAAAAATCAAGAGGAAAGCAGCGATGGAAAAACTGTTGGAATTGGTGAAGCCTGTGTAACCCACAGCAGACATCACTCTCAACGCTTCCTTCTACATTGGCTGAGGACACAGCTCCTGAGGTCCACCCAGATCCTTCGAAACATGAAGAAGATTTTGAGGAGCCCAGCTTGACCCAGGTATAGCATTGTTGAATATATTCGTGGTCAAAAATTGAACGATGTGAACTAGCCGTTATTGATCCCAAATTTCTGATTTAACAAAGTGGTTTACATATCAATAGACCAGTGTTTCTCAAATCCAGTCCTCAAGGTGCCCCAACAGGTCATGTCTTCAGGATTTCCCTCAGATGAAACAGCTTTGGTAATTACTAAGGCAGTGAAACTGATCAAATCACCTGTGCAAAATAATGGAGAGCCTGAAAACATGACCTGTTGGTGCGCCTTGAGGGCTGGAGTTGAGAAACACTGCAATAGACAGTAGTGGCCAAAAATGATTGGGAAAAGGATGAAAAATGCTGGGGTCAGAATGATAGTCTTTTCTATTTGTCAACATTCAATTTGTCATGAGCTCTAAATTGTGTGTGATTGATGACCAAAAACCTAAAAATATGTCCCATTTTCATACACAGGATAGTCTCAGCCAAGAACCCAGCAGCCGAGCATGTGTTTGTTTTTTTTACTTGTGTGATGGATTTGTGTACTGACCATCTGAAAATCTGACTTGGAGCTGTCATTTGACAAAAAATAGGATTTTTAAAATGGCTTACCTGTAAAAATCCTTTTCTTGGAGTACATCATAGGACACAGAGCCTCAAGTATTTACTTAGTGGGTCATAGCTACCCTCAGGTGTTGACATTGGCACACCCAATACAGGAAGTTGACTCCCCTACATAACCCCTCCTCCTTCCAGGAGTACCTCAGTTTTTGTAGCCAAGCAATATACTTAAACCCCAAACAGAGGGGCATGTCTTATGATGTACTCCAATAAAAGGATTTTACAGGTAAAGTAGAAAGAATTATAGTAGTCCTAAATCAGTGAATTGATAACCAAATTAAACATTAATCAAAACACAAAAACGAAAAATGAAATATGAAAAAAAAACAAAACAATAAATTGATCAAAAATGTGAATAAAATCGACTGAAGGGAGGTGTGGCCGGAATGGAGGTGTGTGAGTGTGAGCGAGAGTAGGACGGGAATGCCTGGGCTCTCCACCCGTACCGCCTTCCGCCTCCCTTGATTGGGAAAAGTATGCCGCGTGTGTAACCAGCCTTTTCGCTACCTAAACGCCGCTGTCCCAGCTTTCCATCGAGTCTCACAGGATCTGGGGCGATTATGGCAGCTATTGCTTATGGCTCCGGAGACAGCCGAAGGTACCCGAAGGAGTCCCTGCTGCTGCCTCGGGCTGTCGCGAGACTCCGAAACCGCCCGAGGACAAGCCGGAAGAGGGTTGGCTCGAGCCGACAGGGGATCCCGACGAGCGTGGCTGATCTTACCAACCCTGGACAGGGAAAATGCTCGTGCAAGCCCCTACAGTATAATATGGCTCGAGTGATGAACCTTATGCCTGCATAAATTTATGACATCCCTGGACAGGACCAGCGGAGCGTCTGGACACAGAATAGCCTGGTGCACCAGCCCAGGCGAACGGTAACCCAGGGGGGTGAGGTGGAGGTGGGGGAGCACAGACATTGCTAAATATTTAAGTGCAGGAAAACGATTCTGTCTTGGTGAAACGCTCTTTTTTTTTTCTCACCCCCCCACTTAGGGGCCGATATATTGGAGCCTCAAGTTAAAGACGCTTAACTACATTGGCCAGACTGCCGCACTGACTGCAGAGCTGCTGCTGCATACCCTGGTTTATTGTATATATTACTACATTTTTGCACTGGCGGTCCTGCCAACACTACATCGATATTACAATGCTTAGTAAAAGAGCCACGGAGGATGTATTACATGGGGAGGGGAACCATAAAACAAGAGCAGCCAAGGAGAAACTAAACCAAGCCTCCGCGGCAGCAAAACTTGAAAGATTTGCCCATGCGACCTCCCCTGGCAGGAAAGGCCACCACTCTCTAGCAGGGCAAACAAAATCGCAGGGTTCGACTGGAGATAGGAGAAGTACTAGCTACTTGGCTGCTAACCCTGTTACTCCAGCTTTGGAAAGCAGAGCGAACAACCTACCTCCTTGTGAGGGCAAGGTCTCACATAGCGCTGTGGATCTGCCGGTACCCCCTGAGATGGGGACTAGCGAACCCACGCTGCGAGAGATACTGCAGGCAGTTAATGAATGTAAGGACTTCATTTTAGGTATTGACAATCAACTAAGCAATATCAAAAATGAACTTCACTCTATGAGCCAATTATTGAGCAATACTGTCGGTAGAACGACCGCACTCGAGGGAAGACTAAGTATGGTGGAGGATGAGCTCTTTCCCCTACAACGAAAAATAATAGGACTTGAGAAACAAATTACTATACAGGCGTTGAAATTAGACGATATGGACAATAGAAATCGCAGGAACAATGTGCGTTTAATCGGCCTGCCAGAGGGAAGCGAGGGCCCTAACCCTATTACTTTTTTGGAGAACTGGTTTAAGGAGCTATTGGAAGACACCCCTTTCTCACCCCTTTTCTCCATCGAAAGGGCCCACAGAGTCACCCCTGGATCTCGGCCAACAGGGGAACGCTGTAGGCCACTGATCTTGAAATTCGTCAACTACAACGATCGAATGACTTTAATGCGAAGGATTCGAGAATTAGGGGACATTTTCTATAAAGGGACTAGAGTATCATTCTATCCAGATCTTTCATTTAACTTGCAGAAACAGAGAGCTGAGTTTATCCCCATAAAACGCACCTTGCAAAAACATAAGATAACCTATGCATTGCTGTACCCTGCTCGCCTGCGAGTGTCTGCCCTGGGTTCAACCTTGTCTTTTAATTCTCCCATGGAAGCCGCAAATTGGCTGGAGGAGCAGAAAGGGACTTTGTAGAATTATCTAGTAGTGTTTTGCCCTTGGGGAGGGCCTTTAGGGGGGGGGGCGAAGAGGGGGGGTTGCGGAGGGGGGCTCCCCCTTTTTCTCTTTTTTCTCTTCTCTTTTTTTTCTCCTTTCTTTCTTCTCTCTTTTTTTTGGGGAACTATGGCTAGAAATATTGAGCACTTGAATTCAGGTTGGGGTGTGTTGTGCCATTGATAGTACTCAGTGCGGGGAGGGAGGGGAAAGGGTATGTAGACGTCACTATGACTGCCTATGTCTTCTAGGGACGCAATGATTGGGTTCCCTGGGGGGCCTTGCCCCTTCCCCCCCCTTTTTTTTTTTTTTTCCCCTACACTTTTTAGAAAGTTTGAACTCACAATTAGTTGCAAGCCAATTGACAATGTATGCTATGCCACATATGAGCACTTACTATGAGATAGGGAGATTATAGCATGACACAATAACGTTATATACGCTTTTCTTTTTTTTTGGGAAAAAGGGGGAAAAAAAAAAATGAATTATTAGATAGTCTGAATCCACAAATAGCGAAGCTAATTGATAATGTATGTTACGCCAGACACGAGCATTTATTATGGGATAGGGGGAGATGGGGACTTTAGTATGACATGACCACGGTATAAAAGTAATACATTGATTTTTTTTGTTTTTTTGTTATAAACTCACGTATGAGGTGGGGGATAAATAGGAAGGCCAGGTAGGTGGGGGTTAAATAGACAGGATAGGCAGGTGTGAATACCTGGCCCAGAATGATAGACACGAAATAAGAGGTTACACTGCATGATCTAAATATAAGTTGTTAGGGATGGGTTTCTGATTGACAGCGCCCCCCCCCCCCCCAAATATTTTTTTTATTTTTTATTTTATTTTTTTGTCCCTATTTTCCCCTCCTTGTGATCGAGGGGGGATTAATTGAAGCCAAAAAAGGCTGCGACATCTAGATATTGATCCCAGTCCTTGGGAGGCTGGGCTGGCGGGGGGAGGGGGAGTGGAGAGTTTGGGTATTTTGGAGTATGTGGGCCACAATAGAGACCCCTAGGGGATGCCCAGATGGGCAGGGGTGGGTGGGTGCGCAGGGGGGATGGGGGGGAGTTTCAACTTCAAACACACACTGTAGGTATGGGAGGAATGGTGGACGCGGGGTGGGGAGGCCCATCGAGGGAGGATGGGTTTCCCTTCTCCCCCTCCTCCTATCCCCAGCCGATCTAGCAACCATCAATGCCTATGAGCAGAGTGAGTATCATCTCATGGAACGTGAGGGGTTTGGGAGATTTAAAAAAGAGAGCTGCGGTTATGTTGGAAACCGAGAGGGGAGGCCCTGGCTTGCTCTTCTTTCAGGAGACGCACTTAACCCCTAGTACAGCCCCGCAGCTAAACAATCGGAAATTCCAGGCATACTACCATTCCTTCCATACATCATATTCAAGGGGAGTGAGTGTTTTTGTTAGGAGGGGTACGGACTTCCTATGCAAGGAGTCCTCTATTGAGGAGGAGGGGAGATTTGTTTTCCTATATGGTTTGATTGGCAGGCAATATTATATTTTAGCCAATATTTATATACCCCCCCTTTCAAATTGGAGGTTATGTATAAATTATTGCGTTTAGCCTGGACAAACCAGGAGTCCCGTGGATAGTACTAGGCGATTTCAACGAAACACTAGATAGAAGCCTAGATAGATTCCCTAACCCTGATGGGGCCAGAACAGGGCGACTGCAGGGATTTTTATCAGAAATAGGACTGAGTGATTTATGGCGAATGCGATATCCTTATGAGAGACAGTATTCCTGCTTCTACAGTACTCACTATACCCTATCAAGAATTGATATGGTTCTTGGGAACAAGGAGGCATCAGGGTTGGTGCAGGAGATAGAATACGGCGCAAGGGGGATCTCAGATCATTCCCCCCTGTCCATTACTGTGAGTACGGGAGATAGAACTGGCCCAGGGGAGTGGAGGATAAACCCCGGTTGGCTGGAGTTAATTGGTAGCTCAAGCCTTCCTTTGGATAAGATCAGGGAATTTCTCCAAATCAATAAGGGTACAGCTACACCCGGAATAGTTTGGGACTCCCTAAAAGCCTATATCAGAGGCATACTAATACAGCAAATTGCAACAATCAAGAAGAAAACTCGAGAACAGGAGATGGTAATAAGAAACAATGTTACTCAGGCAGAGAGAGCATATATAGAAGCCCCATCACCCAGTAGGGCAGAAGGTATGGCTGGATAGTCAACAAGTTTATAAAATGGCACTTTTAAAAAAAGCAGAGAATAGGCATATATTTCAACACCAACATTATTTTGGCAAAGGGGAGAGGGTGGGTCGAACTCTCTCCCTATTGGTCCAAACTAACAGCTTCCCTACAATAGCCCAGGTGATTAAGTCTCCAAATGGCGATCTCGTTTCCAGCCCCCCTGCGATCATGAAGGTACTGCATGATTATTATAACAACCTATATAAATCAGCTACACGAGACCATGGCAGCCTAGCTACTGGTTTCTTACATCAAACAACAATTCCATCACTATCAGAACAGGATAAAATGAGCCTCGAACTACCACTCACGCTGGAGGAGCTAAAAAATGCAGTGGCTAAAATGCCCAACCCTAAATCTCCAGGCCCAGATGGGTTACCTCTAGAAATCTACAAGCGCTATGGTGAAGTGCTATTGCCGGAACTCTTGGAGACATTGAACCATGCATTGGAGGTGGGTGAACTTCCCGCCTCGATGCTGGAGGCCAACATCACCCTAATACTCAAGGAGGGGGAAGGATCAACAGGAGGTTTCATCATATCGGCCAATATCCTTGTTGTGTACCGACATTAAAATACTAGCCAAGGCCCTAGCGACCCGCCTAAATAAACACATTCATAAACTAATACATCCAGACCAGTCGGGTTTTATTTTGGGTAGGGCAACCAGCACTAACATCAGAAGAGTTTTTCTTAATATTCAAACACCCAGAGATAACGATGGGCCGGGAGCTATTTTAGCCTTAGCCCCATTCCAGGCTATCAAAAGCCTTAGTAGCGTCTATCTGTGGGGAGTGTTGGAGAGGTTTGGCTTCGGCCCTCTATTCACCCAAAGGATAAAACTACTTTATAATAAGCCCAGGGCAAAAATTAAGCTGGGAACTGAATTCTCTGAAGTGTTCCAGCTGGAGAGGGGAACAAGACAGGGGTGCCCGTTGTCTCCCCTTTTGTTCGTGTTGGCCATGGAACCCCTGGCTGTCCTGGCAAGATCATGCCCGGACATCCAGGGATTCCGACGCGGAGTAGTGGAAGACAAAATCGCCTTATTCGCAGACGGTGTTTTGTTTTTTATTGGGGACATGAACTCTACTCTAAATAGGGTTGTGCAGATGATGGGGGAGTTTGGGCAACAATCTGGTCTGGTGATCAACTGGAGCAAAACAGCTCTACTGCCATTGACTAGACCCGGGGACCAACTGCCACCTATAATTGCAGGTTTAGAGGTGGTACCCAGGTTGAAGTATTTGGGTGTTTGGATCTCTGGGGAAGTAAATCAGCATGTCAATGAAAATTTAGCACCATTATTGATGAAATTAAAACAGAAAGTCGATAGTTGGTGTGGCCTTCCTCTATCCGTGGCGGGGCGCTGCAATTGAATTAAAATGATCTGGCAGCCACAAATATTATACATTTTACACAACTCTCCTACCTGAATCAACCAGAAGTGGTTCAAAAAATTGGAATCGCTCTTCCGGGATCTAATCTGGAAGAAGAGGCATGCTCGGATTGGGCTGCAGACGATGCAGCTTCCCGTCGCGGGGGGAGGAGTGGCCATACCCCATTTGAGATCATACTTCTTGGCTGCCCAACTCCAGCATTTAGCTGGGGCTGGGCTCCAAGAGGGAGGGTCCCCAAATCATAAATTGATGATAGCTGGGGCACCCCATAAGTCACTGGCTGAAGTCCTGGAGGCCAATTCATTTGCTCATAGATGCCCTACCAACGCACTAATGAGGAAGGTGTGGCAGATAGTAAAGCAGTCCATGGGATATGTGGGAGTGACCGTTTACACCCCTCTATGGTATAATGGAAACCTAGGTGAATTAAATAATATAGATAGATCTCTAGAATGGGAAAGGCAAGGGATTAACAAGCTGGTGCAACTATATGAAGGGAATGTTATGAAATCCTTTGAAGACCTTAGACAGGAATTTGGTATCTCCAACAAGTCATTTTACAAATATCTACAGCTGAGACATGGAATTCAAGCCCAATATGGGTCACTCGCGATTGAGAGGACTGAAATCCCCTTGCTCCAGGGACTTATGGACAGAAGGCAAGCAAAAGGCCAGATTTCTAGGCTATATATAAAGATTAGGGAAAGGACCCTGAAGGGAGAGGGCCCTGACAAGAGTAGGAGGGGGTGGATAGGGGATGTGGGGCCGATAACCCAGGAACAATGGGATAAGATCCTCGAACAGGGGAGCTTGGTATCTATATCTCCATCACAGCGAGTGTCCCATTTGCTCCTTATATATAGGGCATACTACACCCCCCATAAGATGTGGAAAATGGGTAGAAAACCTGGAGACGACTGCCCCAGATGCGGGGCATCGGGGGATCTTTATCATATGGTATGGAAATGCCCAAAACTGTATAGGTATTGGATAGGAATTGTACATAGAATAAATAGGATTTTTAAGACCGCCCTGAAACCAGAGGCCAGGACTTGTTTACTGGGGATTTTGGAGGAGGGTAGAATCTCCCCTCGAACTAAGATGTCCGTATTAAGGTGCTTGTACCAGGCTAGACGGTTGATAGCAATAAATTGGCAAGCTAAAAATCCCCCTGTACTTGAACATTGGGTTAATGCAATTAACTACACAATTTGGTGTGAAAGAGCAATGTTTATAAAACAAAACAATTAAAATAAATTCGGGGCACTATGGAAACCTTGGCTGATCGACATGGGCTACCCCCCGGACGAGTCTGCCGAGGGGTGACCCTAGTATCGGCCTGGCTGGCTTAGGGCAGGGGGCCCTTCTTGCCCCCCCCCCGTGGGCCTCCTTAAGGGAGTGCCCTCGGGGGGATGGGGGGGCCTCTTGTCCGCCTCTTGTTCCGTCTTTCTCTTTCCTCTCTGTATCGACTGGCGCCCTTCATCCTCCAACCAGCCAACCACGATTGGGGAGGCTGGTACAAGCAGTGTGTGTTCGAAGAGGGGGGGTGGGTTGGGGGGGTGGGCAGGGGAAAAATTGTAAGGCGAGCCTGTGGCAACTTGTGGGTTGTGCACAGTTTCGCCTTTGTATTTCTTATGTATGAAATGAATATCCTTGTGAACTGTGAAAATCATTGTTATTCTGTGTTTAAAAAATTTTAATAAAGAAGAATTAGTGAAAAAAAAAAAAATGTGAATTAAATTAATGCATACAGATATATAAATAGATCCTTCATACATATAAACTAAGACGTAATATACATATGTGAACCAGACCTATATACACTCCAAATAAATAATTGGAGATAACAATAAATGATGTTACAAATGAAAAAAGTCTAGTGAATAGTGGAAATAGTGATTGAAAACTCATCAATGGTGAAATTAATCCTAGTCCACAGGCAAATCATCAAATATGTGTCTATTCCACCAACCAAAGTGTGACCACCTTAAGAAAAACCCGCTTACCAAATGGCAAGCTGAATGAGCTTGGAACCAATGCCCAGTCCGGGCCTTATCCAAAGGTTGGAAATCAATGCCCCCAGTAGATCTACTAAAGAACGCCAATGAGATGCCGCCACGCATTTAGAGGGGAGAAGCCGAATCTGTGAAGCTTCGTGAGTGTAGATTTGCTGTGAATGAAGTGATGATTTGAGACATGCTGTTTTAAAGTTTTTATCTTGAGCCTTTTAGTTTGGAGAGCAGTACCATGTCATCAGTAATATCCATCAGATTGCCAGATTGCTTAGAGGGATCGGGCTCCGTTCCAGAATCACAGTTTAATTTGGGGGCATTGATTTCCAACCTTTGGATAAGGCACGGACTGGATATTGGTTGCAAGCTCATTCAGCTTGCCATTTGGTAAGCGGGCATTTCTTAAGGTGGTCCCACTTTGGTTGTGGTGGTGGAATAGTCACATATTTTGACTGGGATCAATTTCACCCTTGATGAATTTTCAATCACTATTTCCACTATTCACTAGACTTTTTTTTTATTTGTTTTAATTATAACTTGCAGAATCCACTTTGCAACAGTGGATTCCGATGCTAGCTGTCCTTTTAGGACCTTCTGGCAGAATAAATAACTCATCAGCCTTACCAATCTGAGAAGTTTTCTTTAAATAGATTTTCACTGCTCTCACTACATCAAGACAATCTAATGTCTTTTCTTCCCTGTATATGGTTTTGGGAAAAACGATGGCAGGACAATATCTTCATTCAGATGAAAGCCTGAAACCACTTTTGGCAAAAAGCCTGGACGAGGGCGTAACACCACTGTCCTCATGAATAATCAAATATGGCTCTTTACAAGAAAGAGCAGCCAATTCTGAAACCATCCTTGCTGAGGATATAGAAACCAAAAATATGAGCTTCCTAGGCAGAAGGACTAAGGGAATATGTTGTAATGGTTCAAATGGTTGTTTTTGTGACACTGAAAACAAATTTCAAGTCCCAAGGGGTTAAATGTGATTTAACTGGTGGATTAATCTGCATTACCCCTTGCATAAAACCCCGGACTGAAGAATGCGTAGCAAGTGGTCTTTCAAATAAAACTGATAAGGCAGAGACTTGGCCCTTAATAGTACTTAGGGCCAACTTCATCTCTACGCCCAATTGTAGAAAGGCAAATATTCTGCCTATAATACACCTCCGAGGGTGCCAACACCAGGAAACCTACGTTTTCCAAACTCTATAATATATAGCTCTGGAAACTGGTTTCCTTGCATTGATTAAAGTTGAGATAACTGGCCTGGAAAGCCCAAGTTTCTTCAGAATGTGGGTTTCAATAGCCAAGCCGTTAAATTTAGCGAGAGCTGGTCTAGTGGGAGATGCCAAGAACCCTCCACTGCCATCTTTACGAGCTCTGCGTACCATGACCTTCTGGGCCATGCTGGTGCTACCAGAATCACTGACTTTCTTTCCAGCTTGATCTTGCAAACAAGTCGAGGCAGCAACTGAATCGGGGGAAAAGCATAGATCAGTGAAAACTGATCCCACGAGTGTGAAAGACCTAGCCGGGACACAGGCTTTTTGAGAGGACTGAATGCGAGCCTCTTGCCCACTGATTATGGGCCCTGGATTTTAAGGGGCACATGGTGAATGAGAACCCCACTATAATCTGTGCTAGTCAGATTCAATGCTGTATATATGTATATATAATGTGTGTTGCATCATGCTGTTGGGACACACACTGGCAGATGCTAATGTCATGAACTACAGCCACCTGTCTGTTGTGTAAATGAGTCTAGTCTGGCTTGTAGGAGTATTCACACATTGTTGTTTGTGCTAATTAACCCTGTGTTTATGTTTATGGTAATATTGAATTGTTAGTGAGCTAGGAGCCGAAAAGCCTTATCCCTCAGTCAACTAGTCTGAGTGTTGATTTAGATAATTAGCTCATGCTAATTAGGTTAGGTTTTAGTCTTCTACTGTATTATAAATACTTGGCATTTTGGTTCTAATAAATGAGTCCAGGTTGAGCAGCTAAGCGAGTGTCGTCTTGCTTTGTGCTTGTGAGTGGTTGGAATATCTGATCTCTATATTCAGACTTAGGAAGCGGTATACTGACGGAAGCACTCAATCGGAGTGTGGGATCGGTTTCCGTCACAACGGGGTTACCAGCGCATCTGTTTCGTATGCGAGTGGATCCCTTGTACTGAACACGAAGTTGACTAACTTCATTTTGAGTCTAGATCTATGTCTGGAGTCCCCAATCTTTGGCAAACAGCACAGCAGAAACACTTTGGGGTGAAGAGACCATTCCCTTAGGAATAACTGCTGGCGACTTAGATAGTCCGCCTGCCAATATTCTTCTCCTGGAATGAAAACTGCCAATAGGCATGGGACATTCCTTTCTGCTCAAGTTAGAGAGAGGTGAACTGTATTCTGAGCGGAGAGACGCTTGGTGCTCCCTTGGCGATTGATATACGCCACAGCCGTGGTGTTGTCGGATTGGATCCTGACAGGGCAATTTCTTTAACCTAGAAGTCCAGGTTTTCAGAGCCAGACACACTGCCCGAATCTCTAGGATGTTGCTGGGCAAGGCTCTTTCGAGTTTTGACAACTGTCCCTGGACAATTGTCTTTTCTAGTACTGCTCCCCAGCCTGAGAGGCTGGCAACTGTCGTTACTACTTTCCAGATAATTGGTCTGAAGGATATCTCCTTCAGCAGATTCAGGCTTCGTAACCACCAGTTGAGGTTTTGGGACACTCTCGGGGACAGCCGCATTGGCAAGTCCAAGGGTTGGATCGTCTTCTTCCAAGCAAAGAGGATACTGTTTTGCAACGGTCTTGAATGACACTGGGCATAGGGAACTGCTTCGAATGAAGCTACCATCTTTCCTAACAACCTCATGTAAAGGCGAATTGAAGCATCTGCTTTTGACCTGGCCATCCATACCAGCTCTCTATGGAGCTGATCTTTGCAGAAGGAAAGAACACCCTTTTCTAGGCTGTATCTATGATCAGGCTTAAATAATCCAGCCGTCTTTTTTTTTTTAAATAGATTTTATAGAGTAACATACATAAGCCAACATTCAAGGCCCTCAGAAGAAGAAAAACAAACAAGCAGATGCATACAGGTAATTAGAATAACAGATAATGAGAGGTAACTTAGAATATATCTGCCATAGTGTAGAAACTGGATGGATCTAGAGTAAGGGGCCTTGAGAAACTACAAGAGGTAACAAGGGAAGAGGTAAAAATAAAATAAGGGGGGGGGGGTATAGTAGTGTTACCAAACCGATGTAGACACAGAGGGCTAGAGTCAAAGGTGAAGCACTTTTCTTTTAGATTAGGAGACAGACAGATTCGAGATGGTTGTTTGGGTGCATAGCGGAGTTGGTGGAGTTTGACAGATGCGAAGTAGGGTGAGCGTGTTGTAGGAGAACTTAGTCATCAGAGGCGACTGGATCCACAGTAGAAGGGTCGAGGATTGGGCAGTCAGCTGCTACCGAATTGAAAGTAGGGGGAGCATAGTACGAGAAAGAGACGTTTTCAAAGTTTGAAACGTCATCACTTGAGAGGTTCGAATGCATGAATGCCCACCATTTGGAGTAAAAGCGATCTTTAGATTTCGCTTGTTTGCGGTCAGTGTTGATTTTGTCCTTGTGGAGCAAATGCAGAAGTTCCCTTTTGAGATGCGATATCCGTTGGCAGCTAGAGGACGTCCAGTATTTTAAAATTAACCATCATGCTATTAAAAATGCAGTCAAGGCCCAGTCTTTGTTGCCGGGATAGGAGGAGAGGGACCACAGTAGCAGACGATCATCCCAATATCCAAAAATGAGTAGAAGGGGGTCCTTAGGTAGTGTCAGCAGTGTTGTTGTGAAGATGAATTGTATGACCTGGTCTCAGACGGTGAAGATAAATGTGCATCCCCAGAAACGATGGGAGAGAAGGTTTGGGTAGACGGCACATGGGACAGGAAGAAGCTCCTACATCATTTTTATCAGAGAGGAATGGTATGTAGGCTCGGTGTAGTATTTTTAATTGGTGATCAGCTGAAGTGTTTTATTGTAACCACGTAGAATTTTATCCACCAACTCTGGATCCGGGAAATCTTTCACCCAGTTGGCAACTGATGATGAGGCAATAGAAGGGGTAGATTTCAACAAGAGCGGTATGTCCGAAATCCTGCAAGAGTCCCCTTGTAGTAGCAGGTTCAGAAAGGATGACTGAAAACTTCTGCGTTCCTCTCCGCAGGAGTTCCTCAGGAAACTGACACATTGCGCATGGTGGAACGCATGAGACTGAGGGAGGGAGAAGATTTCTGCAACCGCAGAGAAGGCAAGAAGGTGACCCGATTCCATGTTGCACAGAGAGAAGCTTGTTTGGCCTTTTTGTCGCCATTCAAAGAACTGCATATGCTCCATTCCTGGCGGGAAGCTAGGGTTTCCTTGTAATCGGGAGATACCTGGATAGAAAGGGTGATAGTTTGAGTATTTTTCGCACTTCCCTCAAAGCAATGGCTGTGTCCCTGAGGAAAAGATTGTGTTGGAGGGGAGGGGGAATAGATTTCCACTTGCAATGAAGGATTGCCACCAAGGAGTAGGGGTGAGCCATTGCTGATTCCAGGGAGTAGTTCGAATAGTGGGAGAGTTGCAAGACCCAGTCCAGACTTATTCTCAACAAGCAAGAGGGGTTATATGCTCTAATATTCGGTAGGCTAATCCCTCCCTCGCTCCGGGGAAGAAACAATTTTGCAAAGGCTATACGTGGTCTTTTGTTGTGCCAGAGAAATTTTGAGATGGCTTTATTTAAGATTAAGGTATCTTTGTGTTTTCAAAAGCAGAGGTATCCTTTGGAGAGGGTACAATAATCAAGCAAAACTGACCATCTTTACCAAGTGACATCTTCCCAGGAGCGAAAGAGGTAGATCCATCCAGTTACTTAATTCCTGAACAATTTTTGTTATTAAAGGGGGGTCGTTTAGGTGGTATATAGAAGAGGGCAGTTTCCCTATCTTAATGCCTAAGTAAGGTATATGGGAAATGTGAACCCACGGAGGACCCACGGAGGAGCAGAAAGAGTGCCTATAGGGAGAATTTCGCTTTTGCTGTAGTTAATGCGAAGGTCCGAGCAGAGTCGGAATTCATCGAAGATAGTTTTAATGGCGAGCATATCAGAGGATGGCTCGGTCGTGAAAATTAGAATGTCATCGGCAAAGAGGGATGTGCGGAGTTCCCATGGGCCTATTTTGATTCCGTGGAGGGGAGCCTTTTGAATGAGGTAACGGGAGAGGAGTTCCAGTGCAATATTTAAAAAAAAAAGAGGGGAGAGGGGGCAGCCCTGTCTTGTACCTTTATAGAGACGGAATTCATCTGAGAGGAGGCCAGCCACCACCAGCCTGGCCACGGGGGATGTGTACATGGCTCGTATAAGGTGGGTGAAGGGGCCCGAGAAAACCATTTTCGATAGAGCCAAGAATAGCCATTCAAAACGGACGTTGTCAAAAGCTTTTTTCTGCGTCCAAGGTGATCATGGCATGATCCCCCCGGCAAGTTTTTTGCATGTTCTAGGGCTGACATGACTTTCCGTATGTTTATGTTGGCCGTTCTTCCCTTAAAGCCAGACTGAGCTGGATGTATCAGGGAGGGGATAATGATGGCTAATCTGGAAGATATTATTTTAGAGAGTAAATTAACATCTAAATTAAGGAGAGAGAGATAGGTCTGTAAGAGCTAGGATCTTGGGGATCTTTGCCTTTTTTCAACAGCAATTTGATGATGGCCTGGTTTCTGGTTTGTAGATAAGGACCACCTACCCAAATACTATTGTAAACTGCATGAAGAGCCGGTTCAGTGATGGATAGGGTCTTATATAATTCTCCCGTGAACCCGTCCGGGCCTGGGGCTTTAGAGGGAGCAAGATGTCTAATGGCTGTCCAAATTTCAGGCAGGGAGATAGGAGCATTGAGAGCTTCAAGTTGAGAGGGAGATGCCATGGGGATCTAGGAAGAAGTTAGCTATGTTCATGTCTATGGGGTCTGCGTCATATAGCGAGGAGTAGTACTTGAGCATGACTTTGTTTATATCCCGTTGGGAGGATTTTATGGTGCCTGATGCGTCTCTCAGGGAGGCGATATGAGTCGGGCGAAAGGGGCCATTACAGTCTTGCCAGGAGCTTGCTGGCTTTATTACTGAATTTATGGAGGGTGGCGTCTAAGCGAGCCCTATGTGTCCGTTCCAGAGTGTCTGCCCAAGTATCAAAGGACCTTTTTGCTGCCTGCCATTTTTGTCTGTTCTTGGGGGGAGACCAGGATGCCCAGAGAGTGCTGCACCAGGAGAAGATCTCCACTTGCTTTCCTATAATTTGACAAGGTGTTCCTCTTAAGGGAGGCAGCGGTGGAGATGATGCGGCTTCTAAGGAAAGCCTTGCCTGCTTCCCAGAAAAGGTTCGGGTTTTCCATATGGGGAGAGTTGGCCGCGGAGTATTCCGACCAAGCTCCTTTCATATAGCGTTGAAAGTCTGCATTGTTATGAAGATAGGAGGGAAAACGCCAAATGCGGGGAGATGGATGTAAGTCAGGAGTGTCTAATGATGTGGAGATGGGTGCGTGATCCGAGATAGCGATATCGTGAATGTCCGCATCAGAGAGCAACAGTAGAAGGCTGCAAAAGAGGTAATCGATTCTGGTAAAGATGTTGTGAGGATTAGAGTAAAAAGTGTATTCTCTGTCCGCAGGGTGATAGATTCTCCAGACATCATGAAGGTGTGTGCAAAAAGGGTATGTTCGGGGGACGCAGGCGGTGACCGCAGGCGTTTAGGGGGGGGACCTGTCTTCTGAAGGGTGCAGTGTTGTGTTGAAATCTCTTCCCACTATATGGGGTAAATGCGGGGTGTGGAGTAACCAGGTGGACATCTTATTAAAAAATAGTTTACCGGGGTTATTCAGGGAATAAATATTGGAAATTATCAGTTCTCTAGTCCCTAATTTTACGCGGATGGATATAGAGCGTCCTTGGTTATCAGTTTCAACAGTTAACACCTCACAGGGAAGATTTTTGTGTATCAGTACTATAAATCCAGCTTTGCGGTTTAGTGCACCGGAGCCCAGGACAGTGCCCACCCAAAGTTTTTTCATGCGATGGAAATCAGGAGTGAGGTGGGTTTCCTGGAGCAATGCAATGACAGTTTTGAGTCTCTTCAGGTGGCGAAGAATTTTTACTCTTTTGAAGGGGGACCTAAGCCCTTTTATGTTCCAGGAAGTGCCTTTCATGTGGGCAATTGCACGTGTACGATGTGAGGGGGTATGTTATACACCAAATGTGAAGACCTGAGGAGGATAAAATAAATTGCAAAGGTAACCAGAGTGAGCCAGCTGACAGATAGTGATGCAACCCGAGTGTCTGTTTGGGATGGGTGGTTGGGGGGGGGGGAATCTGAAGATGGGAGAGAAAGGGGGCAGTGGGAACCAAAAACAAATCTAACAGCGAATGAACTTCACTTTTTTCCGCATAGAGTCTGTGTAAACCAGCTCTCCCCAGCGATCCAGACACTGGGACGGGTGAAAGCCAAAAAAAAGGCAGCGTCTTTCGCCGTGACGGGATGTCACCCTGGCCGGGAGATTAGGAAGGGGGGTTTACACAGTTAATCTATAGGAGATATACCATCCTGATGAGAAGTAGAGGGCAAAACATATACAAGTAACAACATAAGCAGACAGTATATAACGGGCAGCCACTTAGTGGTGGGTCAAATACCTGAGTCAGTGACCACAGTAGGCAGACGTGTTGCTCAATTGCCATAACTTTAGAGACCAAAAGAGAGGTACAGCGGATCATAAGAGTCCATATCAGCGTGGGTAGTTGCGGTGAGCAGGACCAGAGGCTCTCTAGCGTTTCAGGGAATCTTTCCTCGGGCTCCGCTGGTCCAGTGGGCGGTTGTTTGGAGAGGATTTGTGCAGAGAGTCTGCATAAGCATCAGAGCGCAGGAAAGCTTCCGCTTCTGAGGGGTCCTGAAAGGACAGCTGTTTCCCATTGGGGGCTTTAAGACGGAGAGTTGCGGGAAAAGCTAAATGTGAATTTTATCTGGTGCTGGAAGTAATCTGCGAAAATCAGAATCTTGACACAGTCAATTTGAAGAGATCTGGTATGCCTGAATTTTTTCAGGATGGTAGACTTGTCATCGTAATTGAGGTACTTCTCAATAATCGGGCGAGGCGACTTGCGGTCTGGAGCAACGGCTCCTATGCGGTGGGCCCGTTCAACCTTGCATGGGCCGGGGAGGCCCAGCGCTTCTGGAATACGTCTGCCGCAGAAGTCCATGAGACTGGATGGTTGTAAGGATTCTGGTACCCCCACAAATCTCAGATTGCTCCTTCTAGATCTGTTTTCTAAATCGTCTATTTTTTGGAGTATATATTGGTTTGTTTTGTCTTGCGCTTGTTCGGTGTCTATGGCCTGGTAGACTTCTTCCTCCAGGCTGGAAAGGCGGTGTTCAACCTCATCAATTCTAGTGGAGTGTTCCCCTAGCTGTTTTGATTTGTCTCATCCCCGCGTCTACCGCCTTTTCCTCCGAGGCGGCTATCATGGGGGACAGCAGGGCAACTACTTGGGCTATACGATCAGTATTACTGTCCCCCAGAGCTGAGAATGGTATAGCGACAGGTGGGGAGAGAGATGTTTGGAGCGAGACATGGGACGGGATGTGAGAGCTTACCTCCATAGCCGATGCGTCCGCCATGACGTCTTGAGAAGCCGTAGTCGGGGCCTCGAGTAGAGGCTGAGCCGGGAGAGTAGATGCTGACGTGAGGGAACATGAGCCGGTCTTTTACACAAAGCGGTCCATATAGGAGAAGTGGGGTGGCCCCCTGGGAAGCTTCAATATGTTAGAGGGGGGGGAGGGTCAGCACAGTTATGCAAGCTCCTGGGTCCTGCTGACAAACAAAGGTTGAGACCAGGGCCTGATGGTATGACAAGGCTGTGGAGGTACGATGCGGCCGAGTTCGGAAGTGTGCCAGTGTCCAGCTCTTTGTGAGGGTCACTCGAGGCCGGTAGAGGGGTACCTGAATGTTTTACTGGAGAGAGGGAGGAGCCTGAGGGTGGTATGCAGGACTTATGTGGAAAGAGGTCATCCGGGAAGGCTGAGACCAGGGGGGGGGGCTCGATGTTTGGGTCCGCCTGGCGAGGTATTGCGGCCGGTCACGCATATAGCCCTAGACTAGAGCCCAGTCAGAGTATCAGGAGGGTAGTTCGTGCACCTGGTGAGGCAGCAGTCAAACAGGAGGGACAGCAGACGGGGATCTCAGGCCCTGGATTCGGATGCAGAGGTTCGTGCAGGCCGCGACCGGGGCCTCGATTTTGTGGTCAGGTCAGCCAGGCGATGTTTCGGTCCATTGCGCTGCTTCGGCGGATGCTGAGCCCAGTGATATCCACAGGAGGGTAGGGATGGCACCTTGAGGAAATTCTGGTGGTAGCGGGGGGGCTCCGTGGGACAAATCCAGGCCTGTGAGCTGGCGGTGTGGTCCATGTAGGCCGCGATCGGGGTTCTTGATTTTGCGGTCAGGCCAGCCGCGCGATGTTGTAGTCCGTAACGCTGGTTCGGTGGATGCTAGGCCCAATGATATCCGCAGGAGGGTAGGAGCCTAGAGGCGATTCAGTTCGCATTGTGCGCTATACAAGTATTTCATTCATTCATTCATTCATTCAGGGATGGCACCCTGAGATATTGCCAACGGTAGCGGGGGTCTCCGTGGAACAAATCCAGGCCTGTTTGCTGACGGCGCGGTCCGTGTAGGCCGTGACCGGGGCCTCGATTTAGCGGCCAGCTGGCCGTGGTGTGGCGGACGATCTAGCGCCCGTTCCGGAGCTCCTGAGAGGCGAATCCAGGGATAGGGGGTGATCGTGAGAGCACCCAGGGCTGTTCAGGTGGCAATGGAGAGTCGGGCTGGTTTTTATAAGCCGGTTATTGATCGCTGGTTGGGAGCTAACTGGAGACCCAGCTACTCCATGCGGCGCCGAACCCTGAAGTCCTGTCTTTTTTTAAATCAGAATAAAGTTTGAGCATAAAAGGCGATACAGAATATTAAGAAAAAAATTTAATTGTACCGGCGCTCAAACCTACCCTCTTTTGTTCTTTAATATTATGGGTACGCTGCAATCCCAGTCTAAATCCCCCACCTTGAGGGTCAAAATAAATGTACAATATATATTGGGGGACTGTGCCTCCCGCTCACTACTTCCCCCAACCAATCTGAATGACTTTGAATAAACGAGTGCCTATATTTGCTAAGTGATCACTGTGCCACCATATTATCATGAAAATTCCCCCAAAATGTACACAAAACAATGTAGTTATAACATATACGTTTGCAAAAATATTATCCTTCATGTGCAATGGTTAATTCGACAACTCCAACTGTGTCATCTTAATCCCCATTCCTCTTCTAATGAAAAGTCTGCATGTGTCAACAAAGAAAAGCCAAATCTGTGCCACCGTCACCAAGCAGAATGGCCACTCACCAGATGTCACCAATCAGTAAGCCTTCGGTTCATTCAACGGATAACCAATCCTCAATGCACTTCTCCCGTTAGCAATTCCTCAATGTCTGTATATTCATACAAAATTAAATAGAACCAATATAGTGTAAAACCGTTTAATCTTTAATAGAAAATCAATAAAACATATTGCACTCACATTTCAATGTGTCTATTAGCCGACACCAAGCTTTTCCAGCAATGAGAAAACCGTATAGGATAGGGCAAGCCAACGATGTTCCACAGATGGTAATCTTCTCCCTCCACTAGACCGACCTGTTCCTGGCCGATATTCAAGGATAGTATGTCTCCCACAGCTCCTACGCGTTTCGCAATTATGCGTCGTCAATTTCCCCAAGGTCCGCCTCCCACTTTGTCTTCAGGTGATAGGCATGAGATGTAGCTCTGGGGGTGAGGAGGTGCATGTACAGAAGGGAAATCAGTTTCTCGGGGTCATCACCAAGTACCAAGTCCGCTAGGGCCACTGATTCTAAAACCGGAGGAGAGTTCCCGAACTGAGTCTGGATGGCATGACGGACCTGCAAGTAGCGGAAAAATGTGTGATTAGGGAGGTCATATTCCTCCTTGAGGGTCTGGAATGTTTTGAGAGTGCAATTAGTAAAGAGTTGAGATAGGTATATGATCTCCCTGAATATCCATACTTTGTGATCCGGGATGCTCAGCAACTCCGAGAGGTGAGGATTCTCCCATAGAGGTGTATGGGCAATGCGGGGGGGGGCAATCACCGTCTGTGCCCCACGCCAGACTGTACTATGGTGATTTAGCAGGTCAGGTAGAGCAGCGCCGCCCAGGTGAGTAGGGCACTTGAGGGTCTGCCATGCTAGTTTATGCCTGGAAGAGCCCCATACAAATGTGTTGAGGATAGATTCCATGTTCCGATACATATGAGCTGGAACATAGAGCGGGGCGTGCCAGAAAAGGTAAAGTAGTTTGGGGAGGAGAATCGTTTTTACTAGGTTAAGCTGGCCCATGACCCCAAGAGGGAGCCTGGACCAGACTTGAGTTTTGCGTTTCAAAAGAGCAAAGAGTGGTTCCAAATTTTATTGAATATAATCCGTGAGGGAGCGGGAGCATTGTTCGCCCAAGTACTTAATTTGGTCGGTACGCACCGGGGTAGAGCCGTCTGCCTTTTCGTGGCAACCGTGATGTCGATGGGGGAGAATTTGGGATTTAGACCAGTTGATCTGCAGTCCCGAAAAGGCGCCGAAGTGTTGAATTAGGTTTAAAGCTGCTGTCAAGGAAGGGCCTGCATCCTCCAGGTAGAGCAGCATATCAACTGCATACAGGCCGATTACCTCAGACACTCGGCCCATGCTGATGGCGATGGCCGCCCTGGCGAGTCCCGTGAAACAGAGGGAAGGGGGTCAGATGTCTGGCCATTTACCTGGATGCGGGCAGTGGGGGCTTGATAGAGGAGCTGGATCCACCTCACGAACCTGGTGCCAAAGCCAAATCTACGCAAGCACTCCCATAGGTAGCCCCACTCCACCAAATCAAGCGCCTTAGCGGCGTCTAAACTAACCACTACCCTGGTGCCGGTGTTGTCGTGGGGGGCCTGTAGGTTCATGAATAACCTTCTAAGGTTGAACGCCGTGTTTTTATTGGGCATGAAGCCAGTTTGGTCTGCGTGAATGAGGTTGAGTATTACCTTGTTAAGTCTGAAGGCAAGAATTTTGGCTAATATTTTAACATCCAATTGCAGTAGGGAGATAGGGCGGTATGACTCAGGGCATAAGGAGTCTTTGCCTGGCTTTGGGATAAGGACAATTAGGGACATAGTTTGCAGGAGTGTGCCGGTATCAAATATATGGGAGTACAATGCGTGAAGTTTGGGAAGAAGAATTTCTTGGAATTGGGAATAGAATTCTAGGGGGGGGGGGGGCGTCGGAGACTGGGGTTTTAGATGGTGGCAGGCATGCAATGGCTTCTGCTATGCATTGCTCCATTATGGGGGCTTCAAGGAGCTCTATCTGAGGAACCGTGAGGGCTGGGAAGTCCACTGTCTGCAGTAGGGCGCGTAGCTCACTCAGCGAGGAGCGGTTGGCTATTGAGGTATATAAATTGGCGTAGAAGCGCCTAAATTCCTGGGCCACTTCCACCGGGTCCGTCAGAGTAGTCCCAGCATCTGATGTAAGCTGGACCACCACTGGGGGGACTATGGTCCAGATGGGCCATGTATGCCAGTAGCTTCCCCGTCCTCTCCCCGTGTTCATATGTTTTCTCTTTGCTGAAGAAGATGCCCTTTCTTGCCCTTTCAAAGTGTAAGTGATCTGTAAGCCTAGATTGCAGGTGTAATTTAGCGGAGTTGGAAGCTGTGGGATGATGTGCAAGGAATGCCTGCTCCAATGACTCCAGCGCCTCCTCAGCTTGTTGTAGGGCGAGTTTTGAGGAGACTTTGTGCCTGTTTATGCGGGTTGTCAGGATCATGCGGGCATGTCATTTGAAAGCCTCCCACACTATACCAGTCGAGGCCGAACCCTCATTGAGTAGGAAGTAGTGAGCCCACTTTTGCCGGACGACCTCCAAATCGGTGAGGACCGTAAACCAGAATGGGTTCAGACTCCATATACGAGATGCTGGGGTAGAGGGCAAGCAAAACCTGGCCCAGTATGGCGAGTGATCCGATAGGATCCTAGCACCGAAACAGACCTCCTGCAGGTGTGGGGCCAGGGTGGGAGAGAGCATAATCATGTCTATACGTGACATGGCAGTTTGTGACGGAGTAAAGCAAGAATATGCTCTTGTGGTAGGGTGTTTAAGTCTCCATGTATTAGTCATGGCAAATTCTGATAGAAACCTGCCAAATCCAGTCAGCGAGGGCTGGGGTGGTGTTGTGGAGGGCTGGTTAAGTCTGTCAAGACAGGGGTCTATCACTGCGTTAAAGTCTCCTAACCATATGGCCGGTGCTGTGTCATGAAGTCTATTCCCTCAAGGGCCGCAAATTGGAAGGGCGGAGGGATGTAAAAGGCCAGAAGGAGAAGCTCCAAGCCCCCCACTGTTGCGTGCAAGAAAAGGAACCTTCCCTGCCGGTCCGACTGAAGGGTGTGCAGTTGGAATTGAACCGTTTTGGCTACAAGTATCGCAATTCCCCTAGAGTTATTTGTATAGGGGGCTTGATACAGCCAGCCCACCCATGTTTTTTTGAGGGATGTTTGCAGTTGTCCTGTTATATGGGTCTCCACCAGCACAGCTATTACTACACGCATTTGTTTAAGGTGGGAGACTAAGGCAATGCGCTTGGGCCTGGCCATAATCCAGCCTTCTTACTTGTTTTAAGGAAGACTTCTCTAGGTTGAGGATCCAAACGAGACTTTCCAAGTAACTGGTTGTACCCCTTTGTTTTAAGCGAGGCACTGACTGGTCTCTTAACAATAGATCGTCTAGGTAGGCTAACACTTATGCCCTGTGCCCTTAACCTGTCTGGTGGGGCCAGTATTTTGTAGTTAGCCCAAAGGGTAAGGCCGCAAAGTGAAAGTGCCGTTATTCTACTTTGAATCGCAGAAACCTTTGGTGAGCGGTAAATATAGGGACATGCAGATATGCATCCCTGATGTCAATGGATGCCAGAAGTTCTCCCCCTTGTAAGATGTAGACCACTAACCTGATCAATGCCATGCGGAATGAGCGGATCTTCAGGAACCAATTTAGATTTCTTAGATCCAGAATGGGTCCGACATCTACATTCGGTTTTGGTACCATAAACAGGTTTGAATAGAATCTCAAATCCTGTTCTTCTGTGGGGATCTGTATGATTACCCCTTGATTCATTAATCAGTCTAATGCTTGAAACAGGGACCGTCTTTTCCCTGGATCCTTCGGAATGTTTGATCTCAGAAAATTAGATGGTGGAAACTCCCGAAACTCTAGTTTGTATCCTAGAGTCACTGTGGAGAACACCCATCTGTCCTGAGTTTCCCTTTGCCAGACTTCTGCGAAATGCCCCCACCTTGTTGAGGGGAGACACCTCTTCATGAAGAGGGCTTAGTATTCTGCTTTTGCAGCTCCAGGTCATCCTTTGAGCCTGGGCCTGACCCTGCAATTTTCCTATGGAATCTGATGGTGGAAGACATCGCCACTGCCTAGAGGAGGATACACTTGGTGCAGGAGAGAAAGTCCATTTAAATGAAGGATGTTTATACTTTCTTTTGACTGGCAAGAGAGTACTTTTTCCACTGGAAATTGTCTGGATGTATTTATCCAAATCATCGCCAAATAGTTGCTGCCCATAAAATGGGAAACCAAACAGTAGATTTTTGCAGGGTGCTTCGGCAGACCAACCCTTTAACCAAAGGGTCCTACGCATATGTACTAGCACAAGTGCAAGGCGAGATGCCTGGTGAATAGAATCCGCCATAGCATCTATGGCAAAACATAATGCTTTTGGTAAGTCGGCCAACTCACGGGCCTGTTGTGCAGGGAGCTCGTTAAGGGCCTCTGTGAACTGGTCCTTTAAGGACTGACAGATGCCTATAGCTGCAATTGCAGGCTGAGCAATAGTACCTGTTAAAGAAAAAGAGTATTTTAACAGAAATTCCAACTTTTTATCTGTTGGATCCTTTAACATTTGCGCATTGTCCACTGGAGAAGTCAAATTTTTATTCACACTGGAAATCGCAGCATCTACTGCTGGAACTTTCAATTTTATGGTGAATTTTCCCTCCATAGAATAGAGAACAGAGAATCTCTTGGAGGGAGAAAATGCTTATCTGGATGATTCCATTCGGTATAAATAAGTTTCTCTAGTAATGCGTGGACTGGAAACGTATGCACTGGTTGTGAAGGTTTCAAAGAACCCAAAGAAGAAAGACTTTCAGCTGACTGTTAGGGACAGCATGAAAGTGGAGCGAACCATTTTCGTAAGGATTTGTACCACAGATTGTGAAGCTGAAACATCAGCTGTTTCCTCTGCAGAGGAATAATCGGTTTGTTTTTCCTGATCGATTAAGGGTAATACCTCATCCTGTCCCCACTATTCTGCTGCTAAAGGGTTTGGAGTGGGAGAGAGGGATTTAGCACTCTTTCTATCCCCCTCAATGGAGGATGCAATTAAAGCCGCTAATCTTCCTTCTAAACATTGTAGGGCAGAGGAAAATACATTTTCAGTCACGTATACAGTCACGCATACATGGGCTTAAGTGAAAAAAAAGCAGTTGCACCACCAGCCACTTCCAATGACTCACCCTGGCTTGCCATGTTAGGTATCCCTGGAGAGGATGACAATGTGGTGGCAGGATTGGAGTTCCCAGCGCCTGGGGGTGGTTTTGGTGCCTTAGTAGTAAGCCTTGAAGCCATAGTGCAAAGCACAAAAACAGAGGCATTCTAAGAACTGTTCTTATTTACTTGAACAAAAGTAGGAAGAACAATAGCAGCATAGACTAAGCTAATACCAAACAAAGTATTTTCCTGTACTGCAATGCCTGTGTAAACCCCTCATGTGCACCAGCGCTCCTGTGTCCTGTGGCAGCCTTGCTTCAGCTGCTCTGATAGACACTGTCTTTTTTCAGAGTATCAGCTTTTATCAGGTGTAAGCCTGATTGCTGTGCACCTTATGTCTGTAAGGATGCCGAGTCCGCACATGGTGCCAACCGCTTAAGCCATGCCTCTTCCCCACCCTCCTTCCTCTGACATCAGCCTTGTGCGTGCGGCATCCTGAGACACAAACCAAAGGAGGAGAGGAGGCTGCAGCCGTACTGTGGTGTGTCTCTTTCACTTACAACAATGGCAAGTAAATTCTTTGTGCTGTTTAGCAAAAAAAAAAAAAAAAAAAACACCCCACAACAACTCTTAACCATTTCAGCCCCAGAAGAATTTACCCCCTTTCTGACCAGAGCACTTTTTGCGATTTGGCACTGCGTCGCTTTAACTGACAATTGCATGGTCGTACGACGTGGCTCCCAAATAAAATTGACGTACTTTTTTCTTTTGGTGGTATTTGATCACCCCTGCGGTTTTCATTTTTTTGCTCTATATACAAAAAAAAAGCGTCAATTTAGAAAAAAACGCATTATTTTTGACATTTTGCTATAATAAATATCCTCTAAAATATTTATCACAAAACATTTTATTTTTTTTCAGTTTAGGCCGATACGTATTCTTCTACAAATTTCTTGTAAAAAAAAAAAAAATCGCAATATGTGTTTATTGATTGGTTTGCGCAAAAGTTATAGCGTTTAGAAAATAGGGGATAGTTTTATGGCATTTTTTATTTAATTTTTTTACTAGTAATGGCGATGATCAGTGATTTTTATCATGATTGTGACATTATGGGGGACACATCTGACATTTTTGACACATTTTTGGGACCATTGTCATCTATACAGCAATCAGTGCTATACAAATTCACTGATTCCTATGTAAATGACACTGGCAGTGAACAGGTTAATCACTAGGGGGCAGTGTAAGGGTTAAGTGGGTCCTGGGGAGTGTTTCTAACTGTGGGGGGGGGGGGGGCACAGCTACGTGCGACACATCACTGATCTCTGCTCCCAATCACAGCAGAGATCAGTGACACAGTCACTAGGCAGAAAGGGGAGATGCTTGTTTACATTAGCATCTCCCCATTCTTCCTCTCCATGAGGTGCTCATGGGTATCCCCATGGCGATCAAGTCTGCGGGACCCGCAAGCTCCGTGCTGCAGGCGTGCGCTAGCCACCTCTCAAAGGGCCACATACAGGTACGTTAGTTTGCCTGTTCGAGCCCTTCTGCCGACGTATATCGGCGCAAGGCAGTTGGCAAGCGGTTAAAAGGGGGGGCGTGTTATATAACAGATTCTTATCAGCTTTTATATTAACATAACATGTAACCCCCAGCCACACAGTTAACCTCATTTTTTTTTTTTTTGGGGGGGGGGGGGGGGGGGACCTCCAGCTGCTGAGACACAAACTGTTGTTTAGCACACATTTAAACAGGGTATATACATACTCTTAGTCATAGGTGGACTTTGCAGTTCATATGCTTTCCTGTTACCTTTTCCTCGCTTCAGGATACTGCTGTAAACAGATCCAAACATCACCCATCACGGCTGGCAGGGTGGTTAAACCTTCAAAGACTGGGGCCCTTTAATAGGGGTTCCACTGCTTTGGACCTTGTATAGCACCCCTCAGGACAACTTTAGGTAATGTAGCAAGACCAAAAAGAGTCCTGGTTACTAGGGTCCAGCTCTCAAAAGGAGCATTACAGGCAAACCTTGTTCTTCTATGCGAGGCCCGGGTACCATCTTGGAGCCGCAGTGGCAGGATGGATCCGGTTGTGGAGGCTTTTTAAATCCAGCATGGATCCCTCCTGGAGCTCCGAAGAGCACATCTTCACTTGTGCCAACACCTTTAGACACTGGCGAAAAAACGGAGGTACTCCTGGAAGGAGGGGTTATATAGGTGAGCCAACTTCCTGTATTGGGATCTGCCAGTGTCAACACCTGAAGGTAGCTATAACCCACTAAATACTTGAGGCTCTGTGCCCTATGATGTACAACAGGATTTTTAAAACAGCTTACCTGTAAAATCCTTTTCTTTGATGTACATTAGGGGACACAGAGCCATAGTAGTTACTATGTGGGTTAATAGGCCACCAATAGGTGATGGACACTGGTACGCCCTAAGACCAGAAGTGCACTCCCTATATAACCCTTCCCATTACCGGGAGTACCTGTTTTGTAGCCAATACAAGTGTATACCAAGAAGGGAGGGACCTCTGTGTCCCCTGATGTACATCAAAGAAAAGGATTTTACAAGTAAGCCGTTTTAAAAATCCTGTTTTCTTTTCATACATCAGGGGACACAGAGCCATAGTAGTTACTATGTGGGATGTCCCATAGCAATGGCAACTGAAGGGAGGGAGACACAACAAAAAAGTAGGGCAAAAAAAGAGGCTAGAGGACTCATAATGCAGCCTGCAGTACACTGTGCCCAAAGGCAATATCCTCATGACCTTTAACATCAATTTGAAAAAAATCTGGTAAATGTATGAACAGAAGACCAAGTTGCGGCCTTACAGATCTGATGATGCACCGCCCAAGAGGCACTGATCGCCCTGGTTGAGTGTGCCTTAACATGAAAAGGAGGAATCTTCTTTAAGCCGTAAACTTGAACAATCCCTTGACGAATCCATTTGGAAGTAGTAGATTTTGATGCTGCCTGTCCCCTTTTTGGACCTTCTGGCAGTACAAACAAAACATCTGTTTTGCGAACCTGAACGGTCGCCTTTAATTAGACTCCGATTGCTCTTACTACATAAAGAGAATGTAGTGCCTTCTCTTCCCTAGATTGAGGCTCTGGGAAGAAAGGAGGAAGAATAATATCCTGGTTTAAATGAAAACCCGTCACCACTTTTGGTAGGAATTCAGGATGAGGACGTAAAAAAAACACCTTATTCTTATGCACGATCAAATATGACTCTTAACAAGACAGAGCCGCTAGTTCCGATACTCTTCTAGCAGAAGAAATGGCAACCAAAAAGACTATTTTTCTTGTCAAAATAACCAAGGGAATTTCCAGTAAAGGCTCAAAAGGCTGATTCTGTAAAGCCGACCAGACCAAATTTAAACCCAAAGGATTTAGAGGTGCCTTGATAGGGGGATTAAGCCGTGTTACCCCCTGAGGGCTGAGATCTGGCCCTTGATAGTACCCAAGGCCAGCTTTATTTCTAATCCCATTTGCAGGAAATCAAGGATCCTACCTATGACATACTTCCTGGAGTGCCAACCCCTGGATCCACACCAAGAAGCATATGCCTTCCAGACTCTATAGTAAAATGATTCTGGAACCCGACTTCCTGGCATTAAACCAAAGTAGACACTACTGAGGGAGATAACCCACGGTCCTTTAAAATGTGGGTTTCAATAGCCAAACTGTTAAATTTAGTGTCTGTAAGGTAGGATGGAATACCTGAACTTGGCTATATAATGGCAAAGTCCAAGGGACTCCTACCGCCATCTTTATGATCTCGACAAACCAAGATCTTCTGGCCCACGCTGGGGCCACCAGAATCACCTCCTTTCGTTCCTGCTTGATCCTGTGTAGAAGGCCAGAAGTAGCAGAACTGGATGCAACGCATAGATTAGTAAAAACTGATCCCAGGAGAAGACTAACACATCTGTTCCGCATGCTAGAGGATCCCTCGTTCGACACACAGTTGTTGACTTTGTTGTTGAATCTGGACGCGAACAGGTCCACGTCCGGAATACCCCATCTCTGACATATCGCCAGGAAAATGTTGGAGTGAGAAGACCATTACCCCGAAAATAACTGTTGGCCACTCAAGTAGTCTGCCTGTCAATTTCCTATTCCTGGAATAAAAATCACTGATAGGCAAGGAATGTTTTCTGCCCAAGCTAGAACATGATTCACTTCTTTTTTGGCTGCATGACTTCACGTGCTCCCCTGGTGATTGATGTAAGCCACAGCCGTGGCATTGTTGGATTGGATCCTGACAGGACAATCCTGTAGCCTTAGTGTCTAGGACTCTAGGGCCAGATGTACTTCCCGATTCTCTAGAATGTTGATGGGCAAGGTCTTTTCTGACTTGGACCATCTCCCCTGAACAGAATCTTTTTCCAGGACTGCTCCCCAGCCTAGAAGGATGGCATCTGTTGTCACCACTTTCCAGGATACTGCCAGAAAGGATTTCCCCTTTTGGAGGTTGCTGGATATCAACCAATTTAGGCCCTGATGTACGTCAGGGGATAAGCGTATTGGAAAATCCAAAGCCTGAACCTTCTTGTTGCAGGCCGACAAGATTGTGTTTTGCAGCAGTCTTAAGTGAAACTGAGAGTAAGGGATGGCCTCGAAGGGGGCCACCATTTTCCCCTAACAATTTCATGCACAGGCTAATAGAAGGATTTTTCTTTGTTTTGACAAGTTGAATTAGTCCTATAATGGAACCGATTCTTGTCTGGGGTAAGAATACCTTCTTCTGTAGGGTATCTATGACCAGCCCCAAGTACTGTAATCTCCTTGATGGTTTTAAGGAGGATTTTTCTAGATTGAGTATCCAACCCAGAGATTCCAGGTAGTTTACAGCTGTGACTAGACTTTAGTTTAGACCAGAGACTTAATGATCTATTAAAAGTAGATAGTCTAAATAGGCTAGGACCGTTATGCCCTGATCCCTTAATTTGGCTAAAACAGGTGCCAGAATTTTTGAGAACACTCGCGGTGCTGTGGCTAGACCGAATAGCAGCCCCATAAACAGAAAATTATGATTTTCTATCTCGAAAAAAGAGAACTTTCTGGCGAGTGGGAAATATTGGCACGTGGAGATATGCATCCTTGATATTGATGCCAAAAACTCCTCTCCTTGCAGGATGGAAACAACCGATCGGATTGATTCCATGCAAAACGACCGGATATTTAAGTGCCAATTCAGATCTTTGAGATCTAGAATGGGTTTTACCCCTCTGTTTGGTTTTGGAACCGTGAAAAGGTTTGAATAAAAATTAGAGTTACGCTTACCGGTAACGTCTTTTCCAGTAGTCTTTCAGGACAGCCACTATGAGAGATAGACTCCTCCTCTTCCTCTGGAAACACTGCGCCAGCCCATAAATTCTTACTTCCCCTGCCGGACCTCAGTTTATATCGAGATTACCTCCGGCCAGCTGGGGAGACACAAGAACACATTAATAACATATTTATCAAATACCATTATCTTGCTGCGCTCTGGTCTTTTGTAAGACTCCCCCCAAATTTCGGGTGGGAACTAGGGCTGTCCTGAAAGACTACTGGAAAAGACGTTACCGGTAAGCGTAACTCTAATTTTCCCTAATCGTCTTTCAGGACAGCCACTATGAGAGGATAAACGAGCACTTACCAGTTAGGGTGGGACTACAGCTTGCAAAACCTTTCGCCCAAAGGTCTGCTCACCTGCCGACACCAGATCCACTCTGTAGTGTTTTACGAAAGTGGAATAGCTGGACCATGTTGCTGCTCTGCAAATCTGCTCTGGTGTTGCTCCTGCTCTTTCTGCCTGGGAGGCTGCCATAGCTCTAGTGGAGTGTGCTTTAATACCCACTGGGATTTCTTTCCCTGCAACTGAATAAGCCTGCTCGATGGCTACTCTGAGCCATCTAGCAATAGTGCATCGGGACGCTTTACAACCTTTTCTGGCCCCGGAAAACAAAACAAATAAGGAATCTGACCTTCTGAATGTCTTGGTCAGTTCCAGATAGTGTAGGATACATCTCCTAATATCCAAATAATGAAATTTTAGTTCCTTCTCACCGGAGGGATTGGGACAAAAAGAGGGCAAAACAATTTCCTGGCTTCTATGAAAGCTGGATGCCACTTTCGGCAAAAAGGCCGGATCGGTCTTTAAAACTATCCGGTCCGGAAAACCCTCCTTTAAAGGCTCAAAGGGGGGACCAGTTAAGCTCTGTAAAACTAAAGATAAAAATCCCATCTGGGAAAGGACAGACCCTGGACCGGTCTCTGTCTGGACAGGGCCCTAAAGAACCTGACTACCCATGGGTTGGCAGCCAAATGATCTTCCAAATAAACACTGAGGGCTGATACTTGACCCCTGAGGGTACTAATGGATAAGCAAATTATCCCCACATTGTAAAAATTCCAAAACTGCGGAGGAGCTCCGTACTGAGAAAGAGCTCTCTGCGCACCACTGGTTGAAACGTAACCAGACCTTTTCATAGATCTGGCGAGTTTCCTTCTTCCTACTGTCCAGGAGGGTAGAAACTAGTCTCACTGAAAATCCTTTAGATTTTAATAAACCTTCCTCAGTAGCCAGGCCGCTAACTTCCACTGGCGTACTCATGGGCAGAGGACTGGCCCCTGAGAGAGGAGATCGTCCCGAGGGGGCAAGAGTAGGGGAGGTTCTACCGCCAGCTGCTTTAGCATTGAGAACCATGCTCTTTTGGGCCAATGTGGAGCCACCAGAATCAGAGATGTGCTTTCCATTTGAAACTTTCTCAGAACTGCTGGCAACAACGCTGGAGGTGGGAAGGCATAGCAAGTTCTGAAGTGCCAATTCTGGTTCAAGGCGTCCACGCCTAAGGCTCCCTCTCCCCTTTTTAGGGAGAAAAAACAGGGGGTTTTTGCATTGTTTTTGGACGCGAACAAGTCCACCTCTGGAGACCCCCATCTCTATTATGAGATTGAAGACCTCCTAGTTGAGAACCCAATCGCCCTCCCTCAGCCTCTTTCGGCTGAGAAAGTCTGCTACCACGTTTTTCTCTCCCCTCAGGAAAACTGCTGAGAGCGAAAGGGTGTAGGTTTCGGCCCAGGACAGGATCTCTGTCGCTAAAGACAACAGGGCTCCGCTTCTCGTGCCACCCTGCTTGTTTAAATAGGCCACTACGGAAGAGTTGTCCGACCGCACCTGAATGTGGTAACCCCGGAGCTCTTTTTTGAAGAATCTGAGGGCTAGTCCCACTGCCCTTAATTCTTTCCAGTTGGACGATCGAGTCGCCTCGCCGTCCTCCCAAGTGCCCTGGGCTAGAAGGGAACCCAAATGTGCCCCCCAACCTTTTCCACTTGCATCTGTGGACACTACCCGAGAAACCGGAATGAGCCACAGACGCCCCTGCGACAGATTCGTCATTTTCCTCCACCACCAGAGGGATCTCTTTACCTGGTGTGGAATATGTACTAGGGTGTCTAGAGCCTCCTGACTGTGGTCCCACACCCCTAGGATGAAGGTCTGTAGGGGACGAAAATGTAGCCCTGCCCACTGCTGGGAGGGTAGACGTAAGGAGACCCAATACTGACATCAGAACCCTTATGGAAACCAGCTGGTTGCTCTGAAGAGAGGCCACCGCTCTGTCCAGCTTTTGTACCTTTTCTCTTGGTAGAAAAACTCTCAACAGTGTTGAGTCCAACAGGAAACCTAGATAGGAGATCTGTTGTGAGGGGATCAGGCTGGACTTTTCCAAGTTCAGAAGCCACCCCAGGTCTGTAAGGACCCCTTTGGTTAGATCGAGATCCTTGACCAACTGTGTTGGGGATGCTGCAAATAAAAGCAGGTCGTCCAGGTAGGCTATTATACATATCCCCTGGAGCCGAAGAAAGGCCATGGCTTCTGCCAGGACCTTGGTAAAAATGCGGGGTGCAGAGGATAGCCCGAATGGCAGGGCCTGAAACTGAAAATGTACTGTTTCTCCCCCTAAATCTATGGCAAGGCGTAGAAACTTCTGCGAGGCCTCCGCTATAGGGATGTGTAAATACGCGTCCCTTAGGTCCAGAGATACCATGAAACAGTTGCGGGGCAGAAGAGCCCTTACTGAAAAGATCGACTCCATGAGGAATCTTTTGTATGTCACTGAAGCATTCAGGGGCTTTAAGTTCAGAATCAATCTGAACTTTCCTGAGGGTTTTTTCACTACGAAGATGTGAGAATAAAACCCCCTTCCCTCTTCTGCTTTTGGGACCCTGAGAATAACATCCTGATTCTCCAATTCCCTCAGAGCTTCTAGCAAGGCCTCGGCCTTTACCATGCACCTGGGTAGATGCGTGACAAGGAGCCTTTGAGGGGGTGGTCTTAAGAATTCCAAGAGGTACCCCCTTCTTATTACCCCTAAAATAAATTGATTGGGGGATATTGTCTCCCACTGTGGTAGAAAGGCCCCCAGTCTTCCTCCCACTGTAGCTGGAATGTCACTGGGTTTTACGGGGCTGGACAGGAGGGCGAAAAATCGCCCCTCCTCTGCCCCTGCCTTTTTGGGGCCAGGTTTTCTTTTTCCCCTCTGGTTTAGGAGTTTCCCTACGCCCTTGCGGACGAAACCCCTTTTTAGTTTGTACGGGGTTTTTCCATTTAAGAGGAAAGGATTTTTTCCTGTCCGCTGTCCGGTCTAGAACAGTCTCTAGCCCTGGGCCAAAAAGGAGGTCCCCCGTCAGGGGTATCCCACATAGTTTTATCTTGGAGGCATTATCCCCTGGCCATGTTTTTAACCAGAGGGCCCTTCTGGCCGAATTGGCTAGAGCCGCCGTTCTGCCCGACATGCGGACGGACTCAGCAGAGGCATCTGCTATGTAAGTGATCCCTCGCAGCATAGTAGGGAAGGATGACAGAATGGTTTCCTTATCTGTGCCTGCCTCAATATGTTGTTGGATCTGTGAGAGCCAGTGCTCTAAATTGCGAGCCACAACTGTAACTGCCATTTCAGGCTTTAGATTGCCGATAGCCGAGTCCCACGTTTTTTTAAGCAGAGAGTCAATCCTTTTGTCCATGACATCTGCCAAGGCCCCCATGTCTTCAAACGCCAAATCTGTGTGTCTGGAGACCTGGGAGAAAGCAGCATTCAATTTGGGATTTTTATTCCAAAGGCATGCCGGGTCCTCTGAAAATGGGAACCTTCTTTTGAGGGATCTAGATAAAAAGGGTTTCTCTCCGGATCCTGCCACTCCTTTTTAACTGTTTCCATTAAAACTTCGTGCACTGGAAACACCCTTCTTTTTGGTTCCCCCAAACCTGAATACATTTGGTAATGCAGGGTTAGGGGCTTTTTAACCGTCTGGATACCGAGGGTTGCATAAATTGCCTTTAAGAGGTCCTCTACCTCATCAAGGGATAATTTATATCTGGAGGCTTTCCTGGACCCCCCGTCCTGGTCCTCCCCCTCTGAACCCGCCTGGGAATCGGAAGAGGAACTGTCTGGAAGTTCCCTACCTGTCCCTGAAGGGCCTGCAACCTCTGTCCCCCCTGTACTAGCAGGTTGGACCGGAGCAGAACTCTGTGCTAGAGGTGGGGTTGTATCCTGGGGAGATGGACCCGTGGGAAGCTGAAATTTTTCAAAAAGGGACCTAAAAGAAGAGAAGGTGGACGAGAGCTCTTTGACTGAAGCTGCTAGTCCTGACTCCTGTTCAGATTCCCTTTCCCTAACGAGGGAGTCAATACAGCCTTTGCACAACACTTTGGTCCAAGATTCCCCTAAAATGTCCCTACAGGAGGCACACTTCTTTTTAGAGCTATGCGTAGACCTAGTTTTTTCCGTAGCTTTCTAAAAAAAAAAAAAAGGAAAAAAGAAAAAAACAGAAAAAGACAAAGTCAATCCAAAGCTCGGGATACAACCCTGGGAGTGCACTAGACCCTTTTTTAAAAGAAGGAATCTGAGCCTCCCCTCCCCCCTGGCCACCCAGGGGGTCTGCCCCCCCCCCCATGATAGAACCATACATTGGGGTGGGGGGATCCTAGATAGAGAGAGTACCCCTCCCCAGGGTGCTCTTACCTTAGGAATGCTGGAGATAGAGTCTGTTGTTTGAGCCTCAGCTTCCGACATGACTGCAGGTGGCTGCTTACTACAGAGTTCCACGCTGCCTGTGCGCGTTCCGAACTCATCTCCAGCTTGTGCCCGGCCCTCCTATCAGCTCCACGACCCGGAAGTCGATCGTATTCGAGGTCAAGCCTTCGTTTCCGCCGGATACGACGTCGCCCGTCGTTCGGCCCGCTCGGTTCAAAGAAAAAAGGGGTGGACTGTACCCTTGTACGGGAAATCTTTCGAACGGCTTGCCAGCTGCGTCCCTGTAGACGCGATAGGAGTCCCCCACGACCTGAAGCCGCGCTCGACTCGGAAGGGGTGGTACCTGGTGAGGTAAGTAAACCGTTTGACCCGCCCGACATGCGGACGTTGGTTTCGAACGGTTTGAACCCAGCTTTCTCCAAAGGAAGCCCCTGCTTCTTTCAACCGGGTTCTTTAACGAAAAAATGGCCACAGCCTCCCCGACTGATCGGCCTGGTTCCTTGCACAGTGTCTCCCCGCCGGAGGAAACACTAATAACTGAGGTCCGGCAGGGGAAGTAAGAATTTATGGGCTGGCGCAGTGTTTCCAGAGGAAGAGGAGGAGTCTATCTCTCATAGTGGCTGTCCTGAAAGACGATTAGGGAAAATCTGTGCCCCATTCCTCTAAGGGAACCTCTGATATCACCAGCTGTGATAAGAGATGATCCAGAGCTAGAAAGATAGACTTCTTTTTCTCTGGATCCCTGGGAACATTTGATCTTAGAAAACAAGGAGATGAAAACTCTCGGAACTCTAATTTGTAACCTAGAGAAACTGAGGAAGCCACCCATTTGTCTTGACATTGTACTTGCCACCCGTGCAAGCGGGGGCGCCCCTTCAAAAGGAGGCTTTAGCATTCTGCTTTGCGGGCTTTCTGCCCCAAGACCTCTTTTGACCCTGGTGCTGCCCTTGGGGTCTTCCCCTTGAACCTGGCGGTAGAGGCCGTTGAGACTGCCTAGAGGCTGATGCCCCTGGCACAGGTGAGGAAGCACGCTTAAAGGAGAAATGTTTAAACTTCTTTACTGGTAAAATAGAGCTTTTCCCATTAGAGATCCTTTATATGTATTTATCCAGATCGTCCCCAAATAGCCGTTCACCATGAAAGGGGAAACTGGCCAAGAGTTTTTTACACGGTGCTTCGGCTGACCAATTTTTCAGCCATAGAACTCTGAGAGAATGCACTGGTCCTAGCATAAGCTGTGAGGCTTGAATGATAGAATCTTTCATAGCATGTACTGTGAAACATAGGGCTTCTGATACACCAGCCCATTGCTGGGCCTGCTGATCAGGCAGAAGTTTAAGTATCTCCACAGATACAACAACTGTTCCTTAATGGACTGAGATATACCAATTGCCGCAAGAACCGGCTGCACTACTGAACTTGCTAAAGACATATTGCTTTTAGAAAGAAGTTCCAACTTTTTATCTGTTGGATCCTTTAACATTAGTGCAATATCCACCGGACATGTGAGACTCTTGTTCACTGAGGCAATTGCAGAATCAGTTGCTGGAACCCCCCCATTTCTTATAGAAATCCTCCTCCATAGGATAAAGTGTGGAAAAATTTTGGGGAGGATAACATTGTTTATCCGGATGTTCCCATTCAGAATATACAAGCTTTTTTAGCCATGAATGAATAGGAAAAGCATCCCCAGATGGGGGAGGTTTTAGTGATCCCAAACCAGAGGTAGGTTTATCAAGAGCCTGCGCTGCAGGCAGCAAAAAGGTTGAACGAACCAATTTATTAAGAGTGTACAAACAACCCGTCTTGTGATGCTACTCCCTCTATATTAGGATCCTCAGAAGAGGACACATTACTATCTTCCAAATCTCTTGGAAGATTTCCCTGATCCCCTGCCCCTTGCTCATCAATAAGAGGGTCCTTAGCACTAGATGGGGATCTGCTACGTTTAGACCCACTATGGAGAGTGATCATAGCATCAATCTTCTTTTCCAAATTAGAAATGATAGAAGAAAAAACCTCCTGTGTGATATAAATAGGGACTGAAGTGTCCAGTTCAGCTGCAACAATAGTCTCCCCTGACGGCTCAATCTGACCGACCGCATAACTCTCAGAGGAAGATGACATTCTTTTGGAAGTGGATTTATTTTGTTGTGAAATCATTGACCCTTTAGAACCCTTAGAGGCGTTCCTGGTCCCTCTTCCACTCATAGCCTGAAGCACAAAGCAGAGGCACTACCAAAAAAAAAGTACACTGCTAGGTTATAGTTATAAGCTGCTATTAATACCTAGCCTGGTAAAATAACAATGTGCCAAAGGGAAAATGACTGTGTCACCAAACCTGAAGTAAGCCAGCTCTTGTTCATGTGTCCCTCCACAGCCAGCAGCAGCCACACACACAGTGCTTTAAAAACTTCCTCCATGTGCAGCCGGTGTCTGATGCAGTTAGCCCCGCCCCGGTTTTCAAAAGAAAGTGTTTTCCCGCACGAGCGGTGGACTTCAGGCACCCAGCAAACAGCTGACATGGCGGTGGGGGGTAAAAACCCCCGCTGAGCGGCCGCACGTTTTTTTTTTCCAACATGGGGGCACAGGAGTAGAGACCAGCCCCCATTTCTTACTGGAGGATCTGCCTGCTTTTGGCCGGAGGAGGAAATGATGGCTCCTGACACAGCGCTGTTTGCAGCATAAGGCGGTGAGTGCTCAATACAGCCCCCAGTGGTGACACATAGGCATGACAACATTATAAAACTTAAAGGAGAAATTCATAAGAAAATCCAAAGAATATTTCTTAGAAATCTCCACTTACCTTCCCGCCGCAGAGTTATCTGAGATAAATCCAATCTTCACCCTTCACGGTGGGCTCCGAAACCTTCAGGAACAGGGGAACCTAGAGGCTACCCACAATCCTGGACCTGCAACAGCACCCTTCCAGTAAAAACTTTATGGCCTTACTACCAAAGAGTACTGGATCCCAGGGTCAAGCTCTCTAAAACAAGAAGCATTCGCAAGCAAAACCTAATTTCTTCGGACAAGAGGCCCAGGTACCATTCCTTGGGCCCATTAAAGGACTCTCTGAACGGATCCGGCCAGCGTGGCTAGCCCCAGCAAGGATTGCTTCCAGTGGAGCTCAGAAAAAAAAAAAAAGCAAAAAAAGCATATCAAAGCCCCAAAACAAAAATGTATTATATTGCAGCATACTAATCTTAATCGTGACTACATTTAGATGGATTTCAAATAAGCATCCAACAAAGCCCAATTCCAGCCGACACTTTGAAGTGGTTACAAAAACAAATATATATAATATATATATTTTTTAAAAGGCATAAAGCGCCCACTTCAGTGGCAAATGCTTTGTTTCAACCCTCTAACTTCCACTTTTGCTGCACAACTTGGTCTGTTAAAGTTGAAAAATAACAGACTTAGGCCTCAGTCACACAGAGTAAATCACAACTCTGCCCCGTGCAGGGCTGCATTTTACAGTCACGGGCATGCACATGTATTGCCTGCATCCCCGTGCTGGCATTCTCATTCATATCTATTGGGACATCCATGTGGGTGCACATCCCTGAAATCATAAAGGGCAAGTTCAGGGAAATGCACCCACACAGATGTCATATTGGGGCAAAAGAAAATGAATGGGTTTGCTGGCACAAGGATTCATGCAACACCTGTGCATCCCCATGTCGGTAAAACATTGCCCTGCATAGGCCATAGATGTAATTGCCCTGTGTGAACAAGGCCTTACTGGCAGATGAACAGGTAATAAAACTATGTTGCAGGGGGAACTAAGAAAACAAGGCCTGCTTTGTAAATTGCTAGTGACAGACTGCATCATGTATGCCATTTTTTATTTTGGCTTTAGTACTTTAACTCTTCCTGCATGCAGTAATGGTTGCGAGATCCCCTAGTGGAATATTGCTCATTATACTTACTGTAGCAAATCATAGGTGCAAGGGGCATGGGTAAGCAGGGCCTGGCAGCTCATGCTCAGCTAATGGCTCATCAGGTCTACAGCATTTCCCCCAGGGCTACTTTCACACTGTAGCCGCTCCACGTTAGCGGTAAAGCACTAGTTTTAGCAGCGCTTTTAACCCCTGCTAATGGCTGAAGGGTTAAAAGTGCCTGTGTTGCAGTGCTTCAGCAGCACCGCCTATTCATTTCAATGGGCAGGGTGTTTTGGGAGCTCCCAAACACCCCGAAGATGTTGCTTGCAGGACTTTTCAGAACGTCCCGCAAGCACACTGCCCAGGGTGTGAAAAGTCACACTGAAATGAATGGGGAGGCAATTTCTAGCGCTAAAATGCCTGAAAACCGCCTCAGTGTGAGAGCAGCGTAAAGCCGCATACACACACGGGCGGACTGTCTGGCCAACTAAGTCCGTCAGACAATCCGACGGACAGTCCGTCCTACTTTTGAATGAACGGACTTGACCACACACGATGAACAGACAGTCCGTTGAAAGCTTGCGCGATGACGTGTACAGCACGTACGACGGGACTAGAAATACGACGTCCAATACACCAGACTGTCCGCTGAAAAAGTCCGCTGAAGCCCACACACGAGCGGACTGTCCGCTGAAATGTGTTTCAGCGGACTAAGTTGGACAGACAGTCCGCCCGTGTGTACGCGGCTTTAGAGTTATGATTTTGCTAGCCCAGACTGCTGACCCCAATCTGAGTCATTATTCTTCCCTGGACCTTTTGTGAGAGACACCCCTACTCCTGCTTCTTTAGAGAGGAGTTTTATGCCACAAATGTCTGAGTTTATGGGAAGGCTTCCAGACCTTTTAAAGGTCTCAGACTTCAGGGGCTGCAAGTGGGTGCCCTCATTCTCTCCCCCAGAGTCCATCTGTGACTTTCCTCGGATTGTTTCTGCACTTCATGATGAGGAAGATGAGGACAGTTCCTTATTTTGCTGCAGCAATAGGCCCAATCAATCTGCTATTATTTCTCCCAAGCCACAAAATATAATTTGTACCCTTATTGTGTGACACAAACACATATCTTGTCTTAGGCCTGGCACACACTGATGCGAGAGGCCGTATAGTGTAAACTTCAGGTGTATTTCTGCACCCAGGATATACACAGCTGCAGTGTACAGTAATGAATGTATGGAGATTTACAGCACTATTTGTGTAAACCCATGCACTCCTGAATGTCTGTACACATGCAAGATCACAGTTAAAGTATATAAACTTAAAGGGATTGTAAACCCTCGTGTTTTTTCACCTAAATGCATCTATTAAAGGTAAAAAAACACCTGGCGGTGACTGGTCCCCCAGCAACCCCCCCCCCATTTTACTTTACCTGAGCCCCTATTTCCCTCAGCAAGGACATGCTGTCCCTCTCTCCATGGGGTCCCGGCTCTTGATTGGCTAGATAGCAGCACAGGCATTGGCTCTCGCTGCTGTCAATCAAAGCCAATGATGCAGGGACGGGGCTTCTTTTTACTCAGTGCAAACAAAACTTAACGCAGTCTTTAAGCAGAACCAGATACTGTATGTGCTTTGCTTCAGTGCATATTCAAAAGTGTAACAGACAGGGTTCACCAGCCAGAAGAGCCCAAGACAAACAAGTCTTTCAATCCTGTGTGGCAGATTTTCACTGGAAATCAGGCAACATGCAACTCTCCCCTCTTCACTAGGGACAAGCTTGGGTGTGTTGGATCCTAGCCTGAACATAACTGATCAAGCTTGCCAGGAAGCTATCACTGTAGTGGACCAATCATAAGCTGCAAAAGCATTTCCCACCACAGCCGCATGTATACACATCCCTTTTAAAAGTGTGACTGCAGAGCGGGTTATGCCCCACCCACGAACAATTGGCACAGTACAGGAGACAGCTTCCTGGAAAATTTTCTCAGGTGGGTACAGGCTTGGATTCAAACATACCTAAACCCATCCTTACTCTTCACACATCCTCTGTCTTTTTGATCTGAATGTTTTAATTTATTTTATTTTTTTTAACAAAAGTGAACTTTATTCAAGGTCAAAGCATACAGGTCAGCTTATGGCATACAGTCATTCAATGCTAAACATCAATGTACACATATCAACAAAGCACGAATCATCACCTACTGGTCATGGGCAAGAAACTTGCTTGGGAACCGGACAGCGTACGGACCTATTTGTACAGCTTATAATAAGGATGATAGAGGGGAAAAAGAAGAAATAAAAATTAAAAAAAAAGAGGGGGGGTAATACCAATAGGGGAGAGGGAAACAGTGCAGGTTCCGATACTGAAGGGAGCATCGGGGGGGGGGGGGGGAAGGAGAGGGGACACCAGGGGGGGAAAGCATCAAACACCAAATTCACGCTTCTCGTTTCCCGCCGCTGAATCATAAATCCCCCTCAGGGTCAGGGAGAGAGAGATCCAACGGCAAGGAACGCCACGAGTCTATCCAGGAGGACCAGATCTTGTCAAACTTTTGCGGACAATTCCTATTGACACATGTAATTTTATACAGGATCTGAATGGTTTAATAGCCACGGCTGAAGGGAATGTATTGCCCGTTTTAAAATAACCCCCTGCTAGCCCTGCCCCAGGCTTTCCACGTATTTGCCCACTATTCCCCAGTACACCTTGGTCAAAATGGCATTATACTCAAGAAAGGACACCCACAGTGTGATGCAGGTCTATGCACCATTAATTACTTAATGGGTTATGGACCACCTTCAGGGGTTGACACTGGTATTACCCAATCAAGGAAGTTCACTCCCTACATAACACCTCCTCCTTCCAGGACCACATCAGTTTTTGTAGCAAAGCAATATACTTAAATCCCAAAAGAGGAGAAGGACCCTTGTGTCCCATGATGTACACCAAGAAAAGGATTTTACAGGTAAGCTGTAATAAAAATCCTATTTTCTTTATCGTACATCATGGGACACAGAGCTTAAAGCCCCATACACACAGATTTTCTGCTGGTTTATCTCTTCAGATTTACCAAAACCATATAATAGGAGGTCAAACCTTAGGCGTTTAAATTTGTATGCAATCAGGTAGGCCCTTGCACTACATGGTTTTGGTAAATCTGAAAGCAAAAATCAGCAGAAAATCTGATAGTGTTTATGGGACTTAAGTATTTACTTAATGGGATGTCCCATAGCAATGCTACTTGAGGGAAGGGAGAGATAACCCACAGGGTACCCCCAGACTTGAGGACTTATACCGCTGCCTGCAGCACACTGTGCCCAAAAGGTGATAACCTCATACCTCCTTACATCCATCTGATAAAATGTTATGTGAATGTATGCACTGAAGACCAAGTTGCGGCCTTACAGATCTGAGCCATGGAGGCCTGGTGACGCACTGCCCAAGAAGCATTAACTGCCCTGGTAGAGAGAGTCTCAACTTGAAAGGGGGGAATCTTAGCCCTTAAATCATAAGTTTGAATTATAACTTGCCGAATCCACTTAGTGACAGTGACAGTCCTCTTTTAGGACCCTCTGGCAGGATAAATAAGACATCAGATATCAGTCTTAAGAATCTGAGCAATTGTCTTTAAATAGAGTCTCACTGGTCTCACCACATCAAGACAATGCAGTGAACTTTCTTCCCTGGAACATGGTTTTGGAAAAAACAATGGCAGGACAATATCTTGGTTCAGGTGAAAACCTGAAACCACTTTTGGAAAAAAGCCTGGACGAGGGTGTAACACCACTCTGTTCTCATGAACAATCAAATATAGCTCTCTACAAGAAAGAGCAGCCAATTCTGAAAACCCTCCTAGCTGAGGATATAGTCACCAAAAATACCATCTTTGTCAGAAGGAGTAACTTCATCTCTACATCTAATTGTAGAAAGGGAAGAATTCTGCCTATGGTAGATCTCCGAGAGTGCCAACCCTTGGATTCACACCAGGAAACATAAGCCTTCCAAACTCTAATATATAGTTCTGGAAGCTGGTTTCCTTGCATTAATCAAATTAAAGCTAACTGACCCAGAAAGCACACGTTTCTTCAGAATGTGGGCTTCAATAGCCAGGCCAATTAATTTAGTGTTTGTAAAGTAGGATGGAATATCCTCCCCGGTGTTAACAGGTCTGACCTTAGTTAAAGGGACCACAGACCCGCCACTGCCATCTTTACGACCTTCTGAGCCATGCTGGTGTTGCCAGAATTACCAGTTTTCTTTTCAGCTTGATTCTGCAAAGTCGTTGAGGCAGAAATTGAATAGGGGGAAATGCATAGATCAGTGAGAACTGGTCCCACTGTATCAACAACACATCTTTTCTGAATGCGAATGGATCCTTTGTTCTGGACACAAAGTTGACTAACTTTGTTGAACTGAACGCTAGAAGATCTACGTCCGGAGTCCCCCATCTTTGACAAACAGCCCAAAAATATGTCAGGGTGAAGAAACCATTCCCCTGGAAATAATCTGCTGGCAACTTTAGTCTGCCTGCCAATTCTCTATTCCTAGAATGAAGACTGCTGAATATTTCTTTCTGCCCAAGTTAGAATATAGTTCAACTCTTTCTGTGCTGAGAGACTCTTGGTGCCCCCTTTGGTGATTGATATAGGCCACAGCTGTGGCATTGACAGATTGGATCCTGACAGGATAATCCCTTAACCTGGAAGTCCAGCCTTTCAGAGCCAGAAGCACTAACCAAATCTTTAGGATGTTGATGGGCAAGGCTCTTTCGGTTCTTGAACATGGTCCTTGGACAGTTGTCTTCTCTGTCGTTACCACTTTCCAGATAACCGGTCTGAAGGATTTTCCTTTTAGCAGATTCTTTAGTAACCACCAATTGAGGCTTTAGGACACCCTTGGGGACAGCCGCATTGGCAAGTCCAAAGCTTGGATGGTTTTGTTCCAAGCAAATAGAATACTGTTTTGCAACAGTCTCGCATGGAACTGGGCATAGCAAACTGCTTTGAATGAAACCATCATCCTTCCCAACAACCTCATGCAAAGGCGAATGGAGGGATCTCCTTTTGACCTGACCATCCGTCCCAACTCTCTTATGGTTTTATTTTTTTCCTGGGCAAGAACACCTTTTTCTGGACTGTATCTATGATCAGATCCAAATACTCCAGCTTATTTAGCAGTTTTAAGGCAGACTTCCCTAGGTTGAGAACGCAACCTAGACTTTTCCAGGTAACTGGTTGTAATGCGTACACCTTACTCCGAACACCAATTGGTTATCATCAATAGATCATATAAGTATGCCAAGACTGTTGTGCCCTTAACCTGGCTAGAGGTGAGGCTAGCACTTTTGTGAACAATCAGGGTCTGCAGCTGGCCCGAAGGGTAAGGCTACAAACCGAAATGCTGTTCTACTTCGAACTGCAGAAACCTTTAGTGAGCGGGAAATATATGGACATGCAGATATGCATCCCTGATGCTGACAGACGCCAGAAGTTTTCCTCCTTTTAGGATAGAAACTACTGACCTAATCGACTTCATAGAAAGGAGCGGATCTTCAGGAACTGATTTAGATTCTTTTGGATCTGTTGAATTTCTGCGTGGATATGTACATGTACAGGAAACACATGAAAAAGGGAGTGAAGGTTTAAAGAAGGTTTAAAGAAACCTAAGAAGAAACAGAACTATCAGCTGACTCTACTAGAGGTAGCTTGAAAGGGGCACAAGCCGTCTCTAAGATTTGTACCAGCAATCTCTCAGATTGCAAGGCTGAAAAGAGGTTCAAATACAGTTGTCTCCTCCACAGAGGAGTAATCGGTTTGCCTTTCTTCCTGATCACCTGAGGGTAACCCCTCATCCTCTACCCACTGTTCCCTTGATAAGGGATCTAGCCTATCCTTAGATAGCGGATGTGGTTAAAGTCACAAATTTTCCATCTAGTCACTGCAGGGCGGAGCAAAAAAAAAAAAAAGACAGACATTTTCAATCATGTATACAGGGGATGAATGTTTTCTCCTCTAGAGTCCGACGGTGGAGGCCATCGCCACTGCCTAGAGGCAACTGCCCTGGCACAGGGGAAGGAGTCAGTTTAAATAAAAGGACATTTATAGCTTCTTTTGGGCAAAAAAGTACCTTTCCTGCTAGAAATCATTTGGACGTATTTGACCAAATCCTCCCCAAATAGTCGATTTTGAAAAGGGAAACTAGTCAGAAGCTTTTTTGCAAGATGTTTCAGCTGACCTACTTTTTAACCACAAGGTCCTATGCATGTGTTTTAGCACAAGCGCAAGGCGGGGCGCTTTGTGGATAGTCTTTTATGGCATCTATGGCAAAACTTAATTCCTTTGGTAGTTCGGCTAACTCACGGGCCTGTTGTGCAGGGACCTCCCTAAGGGCCTCTTTGAACTGGTCCTTTAGGGACTGACAGATGCCTATTGCAGAGACTGCAGAGTGAGAAACGGCACCTACCAGTAAAAAAAGAGGATTTAAAAAAAAAAAAAAATCCAACTTATCTGTTGGATCCTTAAGCATTTGTGCATTGTCTACTGGGAAAGTTACATTTTTATTGATGCTGAAAATTGCAGTGTCTACTGCTGGTACTTTCCATCTCTTGTGAATTTCTCCTCCATGGGATAGAGAACTGAGAAACTCTTTGGAGGGAGCAAATGCTTATCTGGATGATCCCATTCAGCATAAATAAGCCTTTAAAAGAATGCATGAAAAGGCTGTAAAGGTTTTTACAGATCCCCAGGAAGGGACCGAACTTTCAGCTGACTCTTATGCCGCGTACACACGGTCGGACTTTCCGGAAGAAAAAGTCAGACAAAATCATTTCATCGGATATTTTCCGATCGTGTGGGCTTCAGCGGACTTTTTTTTCCCGAAAATTCTGATGGACCTAGAAATAGAACATGTTTTAAATCTTTGACGGAATAAATTTCTATTGGGAAAACCGTTAGTCTGTATACTGTTCCAACAGCCCAAAAAAGACGCAAGGGCAGCTATTGAACTTCCTTTTTCTAGTCCCGTCGTACGTCACTGCGTTCTACACTATTGGACTTTAGTGTGATCGAGACTAGACAAGTCAGTTTCAGCAGAACTCTGTCAGTTTATTCTGACGGAAAAAGTCTTGTGTATGCGACATTAGGAGTAGCATGAAAGTGGAATGAACCATCTCCGTAAGAGTTTGTACCATCAATCTCTCAGATTGCGAGGTTGCATAAGGTTCATCAACTGTTGTTTTCTCCGCAGAGGAAGAATCGGCTTGTTTTTCTACGTGATCGCCTGAGGGTAATACCTCATCCTGTGCCCACTGTTCCCTTGGTAATGGGTTTGAGGTGGGGGGAAGGGGGATCTTGCATGCTTCCTATCCTCTTGGATGGAGGATGTGATTAAAGCCAGGGCAGAGGAAAATGCATCTTCAGTCATGTATACACGGGCTGAAGTGTGAAAAGCAGTTGCATCAATAGGTTTCAAAGACTCACCCTGGCTTGTCATATCTGGTATCTCTGGGAGAGGATGACAGTGTGGAGGCATGACTGGAGTTCCCAGCGTCTGGGAGTGGAACTTTAGGTGCCTTTGTGGTAACCTTGGAAGCCATAGTGCTAAGCAGACTAATAAAATTTAACTATTTGCTGAGCAATAGTAGAAATAACAATGGAACATAAAGATTAATCCAATGCTAAACACTGTATTTTCCTGTACTGGAAATGCCTGTGTACACCCCTCACGTGCTCCAGTGATCCTGTGTGGCAGCTCGTTATTCAGTTGCTCTGGCAGAGGCATTTTAGTCGTAAGAGCGGTGCTTTTCTCAGGTGTAAGCCTGATTGCTGTGTGCAACTGCCTTGGGCCACACACCCCTTCTATTGACCCGCCCTCCTCTTTCAAATTAACCTTAGCCCACATGGCATTCGGATCTGAGACACAGACCCGAAGGAAAGGAGGCTGCAGCCACCATGCGGCATTATAGGCAGGAGCAGAGGGTTTTCTTCTATACAAGAAGCTGGCTTCCTTGCATTAAAAAAAAATGCTAAAAAGGCAGGTATACATAAAAATGTCTGTAAAAGAAAACACAGCGCTGCTGAAAGGGGAATGTGTATCTTTACTCCCCCTAGAGGAGTTTTAAGGCATTACAATGTTTAAAATATATGGAAGAAAAGGCTTAGGTGAACTTTACAGTTCCTAAGCTTCTTCCCTTACCTTATCCTCACACTGCAGGATACTGCTGTTTTAAAACAGACAGATCCAAACTCCACCCATCATGGCATGAATACATGCGTAAACCTTCAAAGACCGGATCTCTTTTAATAGGGGTTCCACTCCTTTTGACCTGTATCGCAACCCTCAGGAGCATCTTTAGGTAATATAGCAAGACCAAAAGGAGTCCTGGTTCTTAGGGTCCAGCCCTCAAAGAGAAGCGTTACAGGCAAAACCTTGTTCTTCTATGCGAGGCCCGGGTACCATCCTGTGGCATGGATGTGGATGGATCCGGTTGTGGAGGTTTTTCAAATCCTGCATGCATCTCTCCTGGAGCTCCTCAGAGCACATCTTCACTCATGACCAACACAGACACTGGTGAAAAAACTGATGCGCGCCCGGGAGGAGGAAGGGTTATGTATGGAGTGAACTTCCTCGATTGGGTATACCAGTGTCAACACCTGAAGGTGGCCCATAACCCATTAAGTAATTACTTAGGCCCTGTGTCCCATGATGTACGATAAAGAAAACAAGTTTGGAGGGTCAGCTCAACAAGTAGTATCAGAACGTCTCCAAAGTCCACTTTGCAAAAATAGGATTTCTGTACTCACCGTAAAATCCTTTTCTCTGTAATTTACCGACCGACACAGCTCCTCTCTGTAACTAAATGGGTTGTTAGCCCTATCACTGGAGATACTAAGCAAGTTGTAATACAACACTTCAGAACTTTTAGTTCCGCCCATGGGGCGGTCCCTAGGGCACAACCCCACAGCCTACTCAGGCAGAACTCAGTACGTCAACAAGCAGTAAAACATAAAAGAGAAAAAGGAGGGGTGGGTGCTGTGTCGGTCGGTGAATTTCAGAGAAAAGTATTTTATGGTGAGTACAAAAATCCTATTTTCTCTTATATTCACCGACCGACACAGATCCTCTCTGTAAATAAATGGGACATCCCCAAGCAGTGCCAAACGAGGGGTGGGAAAAACAGCATTAAAACCTCATACACAATGGTAAGTGGGAAGTAATGAAACTAAACCCACCAAAAAAATAGCAGTGTAAGGAAAATACATCAGCACATAACCGGGTATTCTCAACAGGAGAGATCCCCAAGAACCGCAAACATTTGTGGAAGTAATGCAACAGTGCGTTAACAAAACAGTACTGCGTTTTCATTGAAAAAAAAAACAGGAAAAAAATCTCAATTGCATATATAATTGCAACTACACGGTCGCCTGCAAAACTTTGCGGCCAAAACAGGCATCAGCTGATGCACTGACGTCTACCTTGTAGAACTTGGTAAACGTATGGACAGACGACCAGGTCGCCGCCTTACACACTTAAACGACCGACGCTTGGTGTCGGAAAGGCCCAAGACGTTATGATTGCCCTTGTAGAGTGGGCCGTGACCGGAAAGGGGGCACCTGCCCTTTCAAGGCGTAGGCTTGTACTACAATCTGTCTGATCCACCTGGAAATGGTGGCAGACGAGACCGCCATACCCTTCTTTGGACCAGCCACCGAAACAAACAGTGAGTCTGACTTCCGAAAAGGGAGCTGTGGCAGACAAATACACTTTCAGAGCCCTAACCACGTCGAGAGCGTGAAGAGCCACCTCTTTGGGGCGTTTCAGCTTAGGACAACAATGGTAATACAATGTCCTCATTGATATGAAAAGCCGAGATCACCTTCGTTAGAAAGGACGGTTGCGTGCGCAACACCTCCTTATCCCTGTGGATGACCAGATAAGGCGACTTGCAGGACAAGGCTGCCATTTCCGAAACCCTCCTGGCCGATGAGATGGCCACTAGAAAGACCACTTTCTGTGAAAGAGTCAACAGGGGAATCTCCCTGATATTTTCAAACGGTGGCTTTTGAAGCGCCGACAACACCAGGTTCAAATACCAAGGGGGTAATGGTGGACGCACCGGAGAGACTACATGTCGTACCCCCTGAACGAAGGTACTCGCTAATGAGTGAGACACAAGGGGTCGCTGAAAAAGGACAGCCAAGGCTGAAATTTGCCCCTTAATCGTGCTTAAATGCCAATTTCTGGTCTACTTGCTGAAGAAACAGCAGGATCCTGGATATAGAAAAGGAGCGCGCGTGCCACCCTTTCTCCTCACACATGTGATGTAGGCCTTCCAGGTATGATGGTATATCTTCCTTGAAGACGCCTTCTGTGCCCTCAACATATTTGGAATCGTCGAGTTCGACAGACCCCGGTTCCTCAGCACCTGGCTCTCAATAGCCATGCTGCTAAAGCCAGCGATGGTAAAGCAGGGTGAAAGATTGGACCTTGAGATAGGAGGTCCTCTCGCAACGGCAGTCACCAGGGAGCGTCTGCCACCAGACACACCAGGTCTGCGTACCAGGGCCGCTGAGGCCAATCTGGGGCAACCAGGATTACTGGAATCCCCTCGGCTTCCATGCTGCGAAGCAGACGTGGCAACAGTTTCAGTGGAGGAAAGGCGTAGATCAGCTGGTACTGATCCCATGGAGCCAGAGGGTCTGAGGTGTCTGCCCACGGATCTCTTGTCCTGGACACAAATCTTGGCACCTTCCGATTGAGACGGGAGGCCAATAGATCCACATCTGGTGTGCCCCACTTCAGGCACAGCAGCCTGAATATCTCCCGATGCAATGCCCATTCTCCTGGGTCCAGCATTTATCGACTCAGATAGTCCGCCTGCCAATTTTCCACCCCGGGATCTAAATGGCCGACAGGGCCAGTACGTGTCGGTCTGCCCACTGAAGTATGTGAGCGACCTGCCGAGCAGCGGCTGAGCTTCTTGTTCCCCCTTGGTGATTTATGTATGCCACAGCCGTGGAGTTGTCTGACTGTATCCCGATCGGAGGCCCTTGAAGACACCTCGACCATGTGTGGAGGCACAGCCTGATCGCTCTCAGTTCAGGCAGATTGATCGGCAACTCGGATTCTTCCGTCGACCAGAGGCCCTGACCTGACTGAATCCCCATCACTCCACCCCAGCTGGATAGACTGGCGTCTCTGTAGTGATCACCGTCCATTTCAGAGGAACGAACGGTCTTCTGGACTGAATCACCGGGGACCTCAATCGAGTCCCTGACTGGCTGGCTCACCTGGATCTGTTGATCCAGGGACAACTGAGGTTTGTCCCATTTCAACAAGATCTCTTTCTGCAGTACTCTGGTGTGGAACTGGGCATAAGGTACTGCCTCAAAGGAGGCTACCATGAGTCCCATTACTCGCATGCAAAAGCGGAGCGACGACCACTTGTGGTTCATCAGTAGTTTAACCGCAGATCTGAGAGTCTGCAATTTGCCCGAAGGGAGAAAAACTCTCGCTTCCCTGGAGTCCAATGGCAAACCTAGGTACTCCAGATGCTGGATCGGCACAATCACCAACTTAGGTTCAACAGCCACCCAAATTCTTGCAGGGTCTGCATGGTGATCGCCACATCCTCCTCTAATTCTGAGGCGGAAGATGCCCTCAGGAGGAGATCGTCTAGGTAGCCCACGATCGCGATCTCGCATTGTCACAGCAACTTCAATACTGGAGCCAGTACTTTGGTAAAGACTCGGGGGGCTGATGCCAGGCCAAAGGGAAGAGCCAAAAATTGGTAGAGGGCTTCCCTGACTGCCAAACGCAGAAATTTCTGATGCCGAAGGCATATGGGTATGTGCAGGTATGCATCCTGGATGTCTAAGGATGCCAGGGAGTCCCCTGGATGGAGTGCACCGCCTACTGAGCGAACTGATTCCATTCTGAACCTCTGCACTTTTACAAAGTGATTGAGGGCTTTTAATTCCAAGATCGGACGTACCCCTTCTTTCTTCGGAACCACAAACAGATTTGAGTAGAATCCCTGGAAGCGTTCCGATTCCGGAACTGGTACAATCACCCCGATTCAGCACGTCCCTCACCAACCCCAACAGGGCCTCCTGGCGAACCGGGGATACGGGTATGCTGGAGGGGAAGAATCAGTTTGGCAGCCAAGAGAGAAACTATCTTGTAGCCTGTGGAAGTCAGGTCACAGACCCATTGGTCGGAGAACCGGGAGGACCACCGGGCTGCAAACTCCCGAAGGCGACCCCCCACTCGAGACATGGGTGGGGGCAAAACTTCATGCAGTAGTACTTTTGTTCGTAGGCTTGTTAGGTTTGCTGTTCCAGGGACGTTTTTGACCGTCCGTGTGCGTCCTGTCCGGCTGGGGACATTTGGTTGAAGCACCAGGCGGACCAAAAAGCCGCTTGTGAGCGGAAAACGAGGGCCCTTGCCTGCAGCGTGGCTCCTTAGCCTTCCTGGTCTGTGGGAGTAGAGTACTCTTACCACCAGTGGCATTTTTAATAATGTCATCTAACGAGGCTCCAAAGAGCCGGTCGCCAAACAAGGGAAGATCCGTCAGGGCTTTCTTGGATGCCTGGTCAGCAGACCAGCATTTTAGCCGAATCAGGCGCCTCAGCACCACAGCTGACACTGAAGCCCTGGATAACAGAGGGAGCGGATCCAGGGCCACGTCACAGACATACTTAAGGCCTTGCACTAGTTGGTCTGCTAGTTCCACGCAGACAGGGGAGGCCTGTTGCTCTCCCAATTCGTGGTGCAAAAGTTTTGCCCACTCAGTCAGTGTCTGTGACACCAGTGTGGATGCCAGTACAGGTCGCACGGCTGACCCCACAACCGTAAACAAGGAACGAGCCACCGCCTCGGCCTTGCTGTCTGTGGGATCCTTGAATGCAGGAGTCCCCTCAACCGGGATCGTGGTTACTTTGTTTAACGACCGTTGGAGCTGACCATTTTTTGAGAAGGCTTTCCTCAAAGGGGTATCGCACCGCTATGTATTTGGGGATCTAAAAGGTCAGTTGGGGGCGACCCCATTCCTTGTAAATTAACTTGTCAAAATAAGTCAGATACGGAACACCTTAGGTGAACGTGCTGGCTTGCGGGACCCAAAGGGGACCGGTACATTAGCAGAGGGATCCACTTGCTCCTTAATCTTCAGGGTATGACGCACAGCTGTGATAAGTGCCCCAACAATCGCTTTGTCGCGCACGGACCCGGACTCGTCCTCACGGTCCTGGTCAGCGTCATCTGACAAGACAGAGCAGGGGTCACCGGGCTCAGCAGGACCCGAGTCTGCGTCAGAGCTCTCCCCAGAGGATGGGGTGGGGGGGGGGGACAGGGGCCGCTTTATAGCACCTTCTTCCCACGTACCGCCTCTATCTTGGCAACGAACACTTAAGGACCGCCGTAAGGGTGTCCATAGGGACCGCGCAGCCTGTAGGTGACCTGGTTACAATTGCCTGGATTTCGGGGGAAGAAACACCAGCTTCTGAAGCAATGCTGACCCTACCCTGTCTGCCACCCGAAGGGGACTTAGGACAGTGACAGTCCCACCCTCCTGCTGCCGCTAGCTGAGAGGCTCTAACCCGCTGGACTCACCAGCCTGGGCCGTTCCGCGCTGTATTACCGCAATGCCTGGTGATCCCCAGCGCTCCCAGATGCAGAGATAGCATAAAACTGCCGGTGGCCGGCTGGTCGCACGATCGATGGACGATCAAACCCACATGTTCAGAACACAGGATAACCTTCCCAGCGCCCTGTGATGACCAAACAGGAAGTAGAGGGTCCAGGGGCAGCTGCTAGAGCACAAAAACGTGGCCTGGCTACAAGAAAATGGCCGGTGTTCTCAATAGGGAATCACCAGGAAAATGGCCAACTGAAGGCAGTCTGACCCTTGCCCATACTTAAAATGGCTGCCGTACAGTGCTCTGAGGTACTAGCGAGAACATGTGGCAGGCACAGCGCTGCACCAACACAGGGGCATGAATACACAGGCATCCAGCAGGACTAAGCTTCAGGACCCAGCACAGCTAAAACCCCCAGGTGAGAGCCCAGACACACAAACACCACTCAGCACATGTACAGCTCCTTGGGGGGGGGGGGGAAGGAGGGCATTAGGGACCGGGGAGAGAAGAGAAAGGGGTGAGGGGGCCCCCAAATCGACCTCCCAAGGAATGCCCAGCTGCTCCACCCTGCCAGGCAGGGAGAGCTGTACTTACCAGTCCTGAAGCTGGGAGACATTCCACGGTAGTCAGCTCCTGATCAGTACAGGGAAGACTACTGGCCTCGGCATACTGTGACGCAGACATCAGTAGCCCGGTCATATGTACGCCCTGGAGCATAAAGCTCACCGACCACCTCTGGAGCTGAAGTATGTCGTGGCCTGCCGAGCCTTCGCACGCTCACTGGCCGGACTGGGGAAACTACAAGGATAAGTGAACCAGCCTGTCACCCAGCCGGCTGTTGATAGAAGATCACAGGATCATTCATCTTGCGCAAAAAGCCAAGCTTCTGCATCAAAAAAACACCGACCTATGGGCCCGCAGGGTTCCTAGGTCTATCTCCTTCGCTAGGCAAGAAAAAACGGAGTTCTGCCTGAGCAGGCTGTAGGGTTGCGCCCTAGGGACCGCCCCATGGGTGGAACTAAAAGTTCTGTCTAGTAGCTCCAGTGATAGGGCCAACAACCCATTTAGTTACAGAGAGGAGCCGTGTTGATCGGTGAATATAAGAGAAACAATCTTTTTCTACAATTACACCACAGGGTGCTCTTTTTTGCTCCAATAACTAGGACAGGACCAAACTTAGTCCTAGTTTTGAGTATCCGCTTGCACCAGAAGCTTTTTCTAAATGTCTGGAGTTATGATGACTGGTTCTAAGCACAAAACCTGCTTTCATTGGCAGTGTTCTGTGTGGCTTATGCTTCAGGAGTCCAGTGAATGATAGTGGATGTTTTTGCCTTGTAAAATCAGTCAAAGGAGTGGCCAAGCTGACAAAAGTTGCCCTATAATATCCAATTCCCCAAAAAAAAAGAAAGAAAAAAAAAAGAAGGGGGGGCAGGGACACTTTTGGATAGCTTCTACCTTGTTTAACTGGGGTTTGATCACTCCTGTGTCTACGACATACACTAAAAAGTGGGCTTTCTCTAATCCAATATTGCTTTACTTAGGGTTCACAAAGAACCCTGCCTTGAATAGTGCAATCTCAAACTAAATGGACCTTTTTTTAGATGACCTTCCCTCTACCAATGAAAGATAATAATTAAAAAATAATTAAGCATTTTCTTTATGGGGTCTTAGGTCTGGTCTACCATCCCAAATGGCATGCTGGCATACTACCACAAACCCTCTGACATAGTAAATGCCATTTTCTTTAGCCATTTCAGAAAGTGGGATCTGCCAGTGATGCATTGTTAAATTGAGAGTAGTAATGTACTTGGCTGGACCCAATATTTCAATCAATCAAAAAATATTTACAGAATTGTCAAGCTCAATTTGGCTTGGGCACTGGGAATATGGCGCTTGACCAACTACTGGAAGATTCGTCAATGTCGCCAAGGTTCAACATCTTTTTAAATTTAGCCAATATAATCTCACATAAAGCTTTGGGAATGCAGCTAGGGTCTGTCAAAATATCACTCAATTAAATGAGTCAAGCCAGGCAAGTTCAAGTAAATCTTGATTTGTCTGCAAAAACTACCAGGGCTTCTGTTTCTGGGATGGGGGTGGGGGGGGGTCTCTGCTATTCCTGCTTTATTTTTTTTTATTTATTTTTTTTTTTTTAAGTAGGATCTTCATAGAATTCAAGATCTACTGTCAAAGCCTCTTTATTTTATCATTTTGCACACGGTTAGCAAGCTTAATAAGAGGTTATCTTTGAGGGCTGTCAGACCCTATTGTTATCCTTTCCTACCTCTTTGACCATCTCAAAGGGTCTCTGTCATTTTGAAAGGAACTTGCTTTCAGTAGTTGGGGCCAACTTAAAAATCTGATCACAAGCTTGAAACTTTTCAATTTAGACAGACCAGTTGTACAGTCAACTGAGTCTTTTGTACAGCCTGTAATTGCTCCCCGACTATGGGCATCAAGTTCAGTCCTGCATTTGTGTTCCCAAGTGTCTTTGACCACATCCAGTAGTACATGGAAGCATCATGCATTAAACCAACTCAAAGGGGAAAAATCCAGTGCAGGCCTGCAGAACCTCCTGTATAGAAAACAAATGAAACCGTAAACAATTCCAGTCACCAAGATCTTTTTCAACCACACACTATTGCTAATGTCTAAAGTGGATGTAAACCTGATTTTATTTTATTTTTTTAATGAAGACTTCTACCTGGTACAGTAGGATGTCAAGTCATCTGTGCCTAGTCTTGCCACAAAGAGTTAATTCAGCTCTAAGCAATCTTTTTTTTTTATAATAAGATAAATAAAAAAAAAGACACAGATAAGTTTGTATCGCCACATCCCCCACTGCTGTCAACGACATCTCATTTATCTCCTGAACGAGCAGAGCAGAGTGCATGTTACGATTCCAGCTTCACATCCATCCTTTCTTCTCCAGTTCTCCCAGGATTGGCGGCTCTACATCTCAGCATGCTTGGGCATGCTGAAGTCAATGTGGTGCCTTTCCTGAGTTATAACTGGATGTTACTCATCATGGGGCATGATTAGTGTGACTGAACAGTAGGAGAGTCTCTCACACACACACACACTGGGCAGGGAGTCATGACTCCACCCACTGAGCTCCAGCAAAGAGACCCACCCACTGATTCCAGAGTTGTGGGGCTCCTACTGCTGAAGGGAGTGACATTTGCAAGGTAGGGATACATACATGAGGCTTGCATCTATATATACACATTAACACTGTGCCATTAGTTTATACTGGGTGAGTGGTGGGTTTACATCCGCTTTCATTTGAATTTTTTTTTACCAAGGTCATTCATAACCCATACATGGGGTGCCTTGGTCCATCAGGATCTTGAACAGGAGCCCTGTTCTCGTTAACATGTGAGCAACTCCCATGAGATAATCTTGGACAAGGTATTTCTTAAAGGGGCCGACTCCCGACATCTAGTGGCATAGTTAAGAACCACTAAAATGTATTGGAGTCCCCTGACTTGATTGAGGGGCCCACCAAGTTCATGGTTATGTGATCAAAAGTTACTTTGATAATCAAAAGTGTTTCCAGCAGACTCTGTAAATGGTACATTGGAGAGGTTGACCGGTTGCGCATGACTCACAGAAATCCTTTATTTTTCCAGTATACTCTGGGAAAATAAACCATTGCAAAACCCATTCCTGTTTTTTTGTCTCCCTAAGAACATGAACATGGTATAAATGTAATACTTTGCACCTAAAATGCTGAAGTACCTCCAGTTGCTTAATCAGGTCATCATTCTCTTTGGTTACAAACACTTTCAAGGTCGAGGCGGGAGAGACACAACCTCTTTTCCCCTTACTCTGGATCAGCTCTTTTTATGAATGACCCCTTAGCGTAGCCCTCTGCAGATGTATCGTTTTACCACAGCAGCCATCTCATCCAAGGATTGGGGTAGACCTGCAACTGTTAAGCCTAGTACACACTAGTAGTTCATTTTCGTTCAACCCAGCAGGGCTGAAAAAAAACCCCAAAAAACTGACAGCTCCGGAGGAGCCACTGTCCTAACTATTCGATGTTGGAACAGCAGGGGAGATCACCTGACCAGAGAACACTCTGGTCAGCTCTCAGCCATTAACAGAGCACTGTTGGCAAGACCTTTTTCGATCACGCTCCTTTGACTGAAGCCAGCCTGTCAGACCGACTGCACAGTACATATGGGCCAAATGTTGGCTGGTTACTATTGAACTGGCCCATGTCGTCCGACATTCAGCCCATGTGTACTAAGCTTAGTACAGTGCATTAAGCTAGCTGCGACTTAAGGCTTCTGCTGAAATACATCAGCTTTATTGTCATTCCGACATACCAGTAAATTACACTTCAAGAATTTCAGTGTTGCCGTCTTCTTTATATTGTTTGTACTAGGCTTAAGTCCCTTGTTGAGTTGCAACTACCTGCACCAGGGCCTGCTGTTGTACAGTCATCACCTATTCTTTGCAGGGCTGTGCTTTCATATTGGTATGTGGCAGTTGCTTAATCAGTCTGTCGGACAGTGCAGACCGAGTTAAACCAAGTAGTGATTTCTGGCGATTCAGGATGCTTTCAAATATCTACAGAGTGGAGAATATGGGCCTCATCTTGGATACAGCCATGTCCAGGGTCTTCCTTCCCCTGGACAAGCTCCTATCACTGCTCCCCTTTTTAAACTCTAAGGTTCAAGAGCCTCTCAACTGTTCATTCTTGCATTAGGGTTCTAAGACTAATAGTAGCCTCCATTGCGGTAGTACCATTTACATAGTTCCACTCCGAGCTTTTGCAACTCAACATTCGGGCAGCATGGGGCAAGTGGACATACTGGATCTCCTTATACACTAAACCAGCAAAAATTGGCTTGCCCTGGTATGGTCAATTGCCAACCCAATACTGGAATTGGGACAATCCTCCTTTTTTCTAATGACCTGGAAGGTGCTCATCACAGATGCCAGCATGTCAGGTTGGGGAGTTCTGGATGCCCTCATGGTACAGGGTACTTCGTGATTAAGCGTAAGCTGGGCTTCCTCCAGTGCCCTGGAACCCCCAGGAATTTGGTTGTCCATTCAAATGCTTGACCTGACGTTTAGATTACCTAACCAGGATTCCATTAGACAATGCCACACCAGTTGGCTACATAAACCATTACTCTACGTTACCAAAATAGTCAGGTTATACAACCACCTACAGGGGGTTGGGTTACTGGTAAACAGTGGGAAACAACCTGCAAATCACACAGGTAGAACACAAATACCCAAATACAAAAACCACCAGAACATGTTCCGGGAGAACAGGTCCCCTCTGGAAACTTGGACAAATAAAAAGTTCACACGAAAAAAGTCCAACTGGTCAATATGGGAAGAATCAAAGCCTTACATTCCTAACACTTAGAAAGTAGGGAAAGGCGATTCCATGATCAATAAGGGGTTAACTGGGATGCATTATCTACAGTAGAATATCCCAACAGACATGGACGGTGTAGAAAGAGAAAACAAATAAAGGAAAATCAATGACCCACAGGTTGTTGACATCTTTGGGAAAGACTTGAGCTAAACAGCCTAGCCCATTGGTGACCCACTGTTACTAAAACGATGAACTTGTGAAGCTTGATCCAGTTGAAGCTTGCAGGTGTTGAACCGTTCAGAAAGCTGACCCCAATCAGGGAGGGTTGACTTAGTATTACACAATGGGGATGCCAAGAAAAGGCATTAAGGTGGACATAAGGTCCAGCGCTTTGAGAATAATAGTTTATTAAAAATTAAATAAGCTGCACTACAGTAGTGACATTAAAAAGCGTGAAAGATCACCTATGTGCTGTACCACAAAAGCCACATCAAGTGGCCAGAGTAGTTCAAATATCACAATAGCCAACCTGTGATAAACCCATATACATATGAAGCAGTAGATCCAAACTTAGATGGACTCTATAGATGAATAATGATATCCAAGAACAAAATTGTAAATAATGACCATTACAATAAAGCCCAATTGCTAGTGATAATACAATTAAACATACTATTTGTGTCAACGCACATGGGTGTAAAAAAATAAAATATACAAAATAAAAGCGAGAGTGAACGAAAACAGCAGATTCCTCCACTTGTGAACTATGTGCGATCCACCACCAATATGTGAAGATTTACTTCTTACCAGAAGTCTGTGACCCCCCACTACAGAGAGTCACAGAAAACGTGTAAAAATAATGTGTTTCCCAAGTTCTCGAACCGATCCTGCTGGTCCCCACCATATAGATTGTGTATCCAGACCTCTTCAGCTTATCTCACATAACCCAGGACTCGTAGGTACATATGAGCAACATAGAAAAGATATAATGGCTCCAATAGCGTAAAAACCTTTAATTTGTTTCAATAAAAATAAAGTAATGCACTTACAATATGCAAAGAAAACAAGAGCCTCAAGTCCTGTGTGCCGGCCGGCACACACACGGACAAACCCGTCCTTCCTGGATCCTCCAACCACTAACACGAGGTGATGTCAGAGCGTCGCTCCGCCCTACGCATTTCGTAATAGTTACGTCATCCAGGGGGTAAGAATAGTTGCCTACAGAGGACACCTATAGAATGGGTCCCCACTAATAAAAAACAGTAGAAACTAGTCCCTGCCAAATTTTAGGTCATAGGGTCCCTTAGGAGAGTTGTAAAGCTGAGGGGTAAACCAAGTAACGGGTGGCGTTCAACAGTATTTGAGGATAAAGAACACTTTAAAAAAGAGGAGTATGTCTGTGTGGGGCCTCACACCCTGCAGTCTGGTTTCTACTAGAGTAGGAACAAGGGGTCCCAGGGTGTTGGTCAACCCTGACAGACAGACATTTGAAGGAGAAGCCTAAACAAGGATTTAGCCTGCAAGTTACAGGGGCGACCCAAGTTCTCAAATGCCAAGAAGGCAAACAAACCAAAGGACTCACACAGGTGTACAGACAGTTGCCCAAATGGGGGTGTGTCTTCATACAGAAGGGTTGACAGAGGGGTTTAGCTGAGCTCTGGGCCCTATGACCTGAGAGAGGCAAGCTCTGAATGCTTATATGTACTTATTTCTAAAGTAGATAGAGAAGGGTAGAATTCCTCTGCACACTTCAACTGTCGGTGCTGTTGCTAAGGACAATGTTAACTGATAGAGTCAAGAGCAGATATGAAGAGACAACTTCCCAGAAAAGGGTAACTGAATCAGATGCTTCCTGGATGCATCAATAATGTCCCAAACACACAGCCAAAGTGCTCTTTGCATTTGTACAGACATCAACTCAATGTGAGACAAGTTTAGATGCTTGTCACAAGCCATCACAAAAAGCACAAAGCTCCAGCCATTTGCGCCCATCGCTCTATGAAAGGGGGGCATACACCAGTGGTAGAGTAAGCTCCAAAAGCCTCAAAGCCCAGAATGACAGGCTGATCCTTCAGATATAGGGTAGTAAGCACTGCATAGAGGTGGGTTGAAACCATCCATGCAGGATACTATGGTGTCAAAAAAAAAAAAAAAAATACAAAAACACCACACACACACCAGTCTCCCCAGTAATAAGACTGTTGAACGCTAAATTATAGCTGGTACCAGGGCTCACAAGCCAGGTTTGATTTAGGGGTTACGAGACAGACTCTGCAGGCAATCATGCAAGGACACACTTAGGACCTTTGCAGGCAGAGTGTTTCAGTATCAAGAAGTCCAGAGTACACATGGATTTCCCTGTGGACATTGAGGCGGCCTTGGACACACCCAACATAGCTAAGTTAGACTGCAGTGAGGACAATGTTGGAACAATAGGGTTCCTAGGTTCTGGATTATGAGCATCAGATTCTTGCTGAGGATAACTTGTAAACTCCCCTTGAACCACTACAAGAGTATTGACAGCGGGACTGTCCACTGTGTGTCTTAGCAAAAAACATGTTGTCTTTGCATAGCAGTAATGTAACTAGGCCCAATGTTAGGCAAAGGCTCAAGTACTCAAACTCAGGCAGCTGGTGCTAATGAGGGTTTTAAAGTAGCCAGAGGTAACCAAGTAACTGAAGGGGGCAGTGGACAACAGAATTTTGGCCACAGCCATAAATGCTACATTTGGAGAGGAGTCTAAAAGGCCTATGTTGAAAAGGTACGGAGGTAGATCGCTGATGTTTTGGCGATGTGTGAACTACAAAAGGCACAGAAAATTTGGTCAAAAACTGCTGGAAAGATGAATGCAGTAGGTTATCAAAAAATACTAGAGGAACATTTGCATTCATCAGCCAGGAAGTTGCGCATGGGATGTACTTGGACATTCCAACATGACAATGAGCCAAAACACAAGGCCAAGTTGACCTGTCATTGGATAAAGCAGAATAAATTGAAGGTTCTGGAGTGGCAGTCTCAGTCTCCTGACCTCAATATCATTGAGCCACTCTGGGGAGATCTCAAATGTGCAGTTCATGCAAGACAGCCCAAGAATGTACAGGAACTGGAGGCTTTTTGCCAAGAGTAATGGGCAGCTTTACCATCTGAGAAGATAAAGAGTCTCATCCACAAAAGACTTCAAGCTGTCATTGATGTTAAAGAGGGCAATACACGGTATTAAGAACTGGGGTGTGTAAACTTTTGATCAGGGTCACTTGGGTAGTTTGTTGCCATTATGATTTAAAAAGAGTAAACACAATTGATAATAAATGGCTTCAGCCAAACACTAACAACGAGTGAAAAGAGTTTGTTTTATCATTCACATTCTCTGAAAAATGGCCAAGAAAACACATTCTGCCAGGGTATGTAAACTTAGGAGCACAACTATATGGTTTAGGAAATCTTGCAAGCTTTCAAGTTTCTGCAAAGAAAAGAAATAGCTTTGCCCTTCTAAAGTGCTGAATGAGCAACAGCCCCTGGCAGCAAAATAGTTGAGACCCAATGACTATAGTTTTCAACCCTGTTAAAATTTTATTTTGTTCCATAAAAGAACCACATATTTAGTCATGAAGTGCTCCAAGTCCACAAAAATGCTACCATTTTCAAAAAATACAAAAAATTGTTATAACAAATCAGGCAGTAGTATTACGCCAGAGGTAGATTACAGAAGGGGGCAAGCTAGACACAAGTATTGATTTTGGAGGTGATCACTGTTTAGTAATTTCTGATTAGGTATTTACAAGTTTTAAAACTAAACCCCAGACTAGAAGTTAAAAACACATACAATTATATAGTTGCATAGTAGGGGAGTTTGAAAAAAGACACAAGTCCATCAAGTTCAACCTATGAATTGTTTACTTGCCGAATGTATTTGTAATTATATACAACTAGTTTTGTTTTCCATGCTCCCAGATGACAACCCTGTTAGAGCTCAACACTAAAGCAGCAGCACAGTGTGGTGAAAACCACAACCAGAGGCTGCTGACTGGACAGTGAAGGAGCATCAGCAGTAAACTGATGAGGTTATCCCTCTGCTCTTTCAGTCAGCATGCTCCCTTTCAGAAAATAAGCTACACAGGCACCAGAGCCTAATTCCTAATGCTGGAGTCTCTCATTGACCTGCTTCCAGAGAACAACAGAAAGCCAATGCCGAGACCAAATTTAAATACAGCTGTATGTCCATTCAGATAGTATTACCTGGTTATTTTATTTTCTGCCTGGTAGTTCAACACTGTAGAGGTTGCCACTAATTTCAGCAGATGCTGGACTGCATGTGGCCATGGACACGAGGCATGTATTCAAGAAACTAAGGTGCCCATGTTTTGGATGCCTCTATCCACTCTGATCAGCACTGTTTTGTTTACTGCAGGCTGTGTCTACATTTTAGAATTCATAAAATGCAGGCCATGGTGTGATGGCTAGGGGGGTCTACAGCGTGTGCTCTACAGAATGCTTTCGATGACAGGAAAAGGAGGTGGTAGGAGTACAGAAGCTTTGCCATGTGCAATACCTGCAGAGGGTATGTTAGACATATTCTACTGGACATATTGACCTAATAGAGTTGTGCAGAGGGCGAGGGCAGTGTATGCAGCAAATGTGTGCAGACAGTATGATAGATCAGTGTGTCCTGGAGAGGAGGGTGCATAGTATGATGGATCAGTATGTTCAATAGAGGACTGTTTGACAGACCAGTTTGTCAAGGAGAGGACCGTAGAGTATGTGGTGTGCAAGAGCAGTTTAGAGGCATGACAGGCAGAACACAGCAGAAGAGTGTAGAAGGTATCAAAAGCCTAGGCCATACATGAAAGTAATACAGAAGGTACAATGGGGACAAGTATGTTCAAGGGGTGTGCAGAGAGTGGGGCGGGCCAGTATGCCCATCAAAGGAGTGCAGAGGCTATGACAAGGGCATTACCTGGTATGAGGTGGCCAAGTTATGCAGAGAGGAGTGAGGTTAGCATAGTATACATTTTTATTGTGGCGACAGGTTCTCTTTAGGAGACAGAGAACTTCTAGAACCCAGGTGCCACCCTCTGTGTGGATCAGTTATAGATCAGGGTCAAAAAGCAACAGATTTGCAATTGGGTGCCACTGGTGCCTTACCAAGTTTAAAGAATGAAAGTGCAGCGCTTATCACTAAGTAAAGTATCGTGTGACTAAGTATAAATGAATAAACTATCATAAAAAACCTAAGTGTTTGGTGAATCCAAATAAAGTGAACAATTTATATAAATAAAAAAATTATTTGTTAGTTGACAGAATTGACATCCTTCAGTAACCCAAAAGTCCAGTGCATTTACATGTGACCAAAAATTCAAAAGCATGAAATAGTGTCCTAATTTAGGTGAACAAGAATGCAGTTAATCCTGTTTGTTCAGGAGAGAGTGCTTGACCACGTGGACACTTCACAGCTACAAATCAAATAAGAAATGGAGGCTTACCAGATCAACGATTAGTATGCACAAATACGAATATCCAAGCGATTCGAAGCGGACAACCGAACAACGACCCAGTCACTCAAACGTTCCACTGTCTCCGAGTTGATTCGAGTCTCCTCACCGGACGATTTGCACCGACCGTTCAAAATTTCCGATGTGGGAAGCCAAAAATCAGCCCACACCTTCGGGTGTTTCGTAGTTCCAGGTCCGTTCCGGTCCTTTGGAAAATCTCGGGATATCGTGTCACCATAAAAACAAAATGAACAAGTGCACCCGATCGTGTAATAGAGTTTAAACACGTAGAATTTATTTATTATTCAACCGAATAATGTTGAGCGCTACAGATGACTCCACCGAGCCATACAAAAAAAGACGTAACTTAAAAAATGAACAATTTTGCTAGCAAAACAAATATAAAATCATCGAATGCTAAAAGCACAAAGGGTGAGCGTAACTACCCAACGATCGTTTCGTCAAAATCTGACGTCATCAGGGGTACCCCCGATGACGTCAGATTTTGACGAAACGATCGTTGGGTAGTTACGCTCACCCTTTGTGCTTTTAGCATTCGATGATTTTATATTTGTTTTGCTAGCAAAATTGTTCATTTTTTAAGTTACGTCTTTTTTTGTATGGCTCGGTGGAGTCATCTGTAGCGCTCAACATTATTCGGTTGAATAATAAATAAATTCTACGTGTTTAAACTCTATTACACGATCGGGTGCACTTGTTCATTTTGTTTTTATGGTGACACGATATCCCGAGATTTTCCAAAGGACCGGAACGGACCTGGAACTACGAAACACCCGAAGGTGTGGGCTGATTTTTGGCTTCCCACATCGGAAATTTTGAACGGTCGGTGCAAATCGTCCGGTGAGGAGACTCGAATCAACTCGGAGACAGTGGAACGTTTGAGTGACTGGGTCGTTGTTCGGTTGTCCGCTTCGAATCGCTTGGATATTCGTATTTGTGCATACTAATCGTTGATCTGGTAAGCCTCCATTTCTTATTTGATTTGTAGCTGTGAAGTGTCCACGTGGTCAAGCACTCTCTCCTGAACAAACAGGATTAACTGCATTCTTGTTCACCTAAATTAGGACACTATTTCATGCTTTTGAATTTTTGGTCACATGTAAATGCACTGGACTTTTGGGTTACTGAAGGATGTCAATTCTGTCAACTAACAAATAATTTTTTTATTTATATAAATTGTTCACTTTATTTGGATTCACCAAACACTTAGGTTTTTTATGATAGTTTATTCATTTATACTTAGTCACACGATACTTTACTTCGTGATAAGCGCTGCACTTTCATTCTTTATTTTGTTGTGCCCAGTATCCTGGTTATGGTGTTCAGCTGCTGTTTTTTAATTTGATTTTAAGTTTTTTTACCAAGCGCAGATTTCTTATAATTTTTTTTGCCTTACCAAGTTTATTGACCCTGAAGAAAGAATGTGGACGTGATTAACACTTAGTACTGTGGATAATTTGTGTGCAGAGGAGATGGAGCTGGAACTTACTGATCTTCTCCCGCACAGATACTGACCACTTAGCTAATGACAGAGGCCTGACTTCCTATAGGAGTCATTCTTCGGGTGCAATCTGTAGGACAGATGTTATTTTGCAAGCAATTCTGCTGTTTTTAAGTGGTTTTGTCACTGCTCTAGAAAGAACACCTGTGTTCAAGTTTCACATGTCCCATGCAAGTACTGGGATGAGGGGGATCTGGGTTGGTGGATTATGTGAGAGGGAGTATGTGTGACCAAACTGGAGGTAGTTGCAGTGGCAGGGGACAGTGGTAGGAGGCATTTCTGGAATGCATGTGCAGCAGAAGGGTGAACGCCAGTAAAGAGTAATGTTTTGCCAGCATAACTGTAGAATACAGGGGAAGAGGTGGGGTGTGCGAGATGACCTGAGGGTCAGAGGCAGATAGGGAGGAGAAATAGCTACTTAAGGCAGAATCTTCTAAATGGCATAATAAAACTAAGTTAGGCTTTATCTTAAATTGGAAAATTAAATTGTACTGTGAAAAAAAAATAAAAAATGTATATCTAAAAAAAAATTATATATATTTTGTCGTTTTCCAATCATTAGATATGGTAGATGTATTGGACCATCATACACACCTGTAAGAAAAAAAAAAAGAAAATAGGATTTTGTTGTACTCGCCGTAAAATCCTTTTCTCTGTAGTTCACCGACTGACACAGCTCCTCTCTTAGACCATTGGGTTGTTACGCGACCTTCAGGAGAGGACTAGGCATAACATGTTAACATGTAATAATAAACTTTCTAGTTCCACCCAAGGGACAGTCCCGTGGGTAACAACCACACAACCTGCGTGGCAGCTTCAGTACATCAACAAGCAGTATAAAAGAGAAAAATAGGAGGGGCGGGTGCTGTGTCAGTCGGTGAACTACAGAGAAAAGGATTTTACTGCGAGTACAAAAAATTCTATTCTCTTACGTTCACCGACTGACACAGCTCCTCTCAGACCATTGGGACGTCCCCAAGCAGTGCCAAAACGAGGGGTGGGAAAACAGCATAAAAAAAAACCTTCACCCACAATGGCATGTGGGAACCAGCATAAAAACTTTACCCACAAAAACAACAGTGTGCGGGAGTAACCAAAAACGTTTTTACCCCCCAAAAAACAAAACTAAAACAAAACAAACAAAAAAAACAAAAACACACAGGGTGCTCCTCAACGGACAGTCACTACCTCCAAACGGCACCAGAACTGCGGTAACAAATGCAACATTGCATTATTTAAAAAGGTACTGCGTTTTTACCAAAAAAATAAAAAATAAAAAAAAAACAGGAAAAATTTAAGTGCAATTGCAACTATACAGCCGCCTGCAAAACTTTGTGGGTAAAATGGGCATCAGCCACTGACATCTACCTGGTCGAATTTTGTAAAAGTGTGAACAGACGACCAAGTCGCTGCTTTACACACTTGAGCGACAGACACTTGATGTCGGAAGGCCCAAGACGTCCCAATTGACCTTGTGGAGTGGGCAGTGACCGGAAAGGGGTGGACCTGCCCCTTCAAGGCATAGGCCTGTACTACAATCTGTTCCATCTGGAAATGGTGGCCGACGAGACCGCCATGCCTTTTTTCGGACCAGCCACCGAAACAAACAAGGAGTCCAACTTCCGAAAGGGAGCCGTAGCAGACAAATACACCCTCAGAGCCTGAACCACGTCCAGGGAATGAAGGGCCACCTCCTTAGGATGTGTCGGTTTAGGACACAGAGATGGTAACACAATGTCTTCATTGATGTGGAACGCCAAAACCCCCTTCGGCAGAAAAGGTTGTGGACGCACCACCACCTTATCCTTGTGGATAACCAGATAGGAGCGACTTGCAAGGCAAGGCTGCCAGTTCCGAAACCCTCCTGGCTGAAGTAATGGCCACTAGAAAAAACACTTTATGGTCAAGGGTCAACAGAGGGATCTCTATGATAGTTTCAAATGGCGGTTTTTGAAGCGCCGATAACACCAGGTTCAGATCCCACGGGGATAACGGTGGACGCACCGGAGGAACTAGTGCTCACTAGAGAGCGAGACGCCAGGGGTCGCTGAAAAAAAAGACAGCCAAAGCCGATATGTCTTGTGATGGTGCTTAACGCCAATTTCTGGTCTATTCATTGCTGAAGAAACAGCAGGATCCTAGAAATCGAAAAGAAACGCGGGTGCCATCCTTTTTCCTCACACATGGAGATGTAGGCCTTCCAGGTACGATGATATATATTCCGAGCGGAAGATTTCCACACTCTCAGCATAGTTGGAATCACAGAGTACGAAAGACCCCGGTTTAATACCTGGCTCTCAATAGCCATGCCGTTAAAACCAGCGATGGTAAAGCAGGATGGAGAATCGGACCTTGATACAGAAGGTTTTCTCGTAACAGCAGTCGCCAGGGGGCGTCTGCCACCAGGCGCACTAGGTCTGCGTACCAGGGACACTGGGGCCAATCTGGGGCAATCAGTATTACTGGAATCCCCTCGGCCTCCACTTTGCGCAGCAGACATGGCAACAGTTTTAACGGAGGCAAGGCATAGATCAGCTGGTAATGATCCCACGGAGCCACCAGTGCGTCTGCCCAAGGATCTCTTGTCCTGGACACGAATCTCTGTACCTTCCGATTGAGACGGGAGGCCAGAAGATCCACGTCTGGTGTGCCCCAACGCAAGCACAGTAGCCTGAACATCTCCGGATGCAACGGCCAGTCTCCTGGGTCCAGAATCTGGCGACTTAGATAGTCTGCCAATAGGGACTCCTGGCGAGCCGGGAGTATGGGTATGTTGGATGGGAAGAATCAGTTTTTCAGCCAAAAGAGGAATGCTAACTTGTAGCCTGAGGAAATCAGATCGCAGACCCATTGGTCGGACAGCCGAGAGGCCCACCGGGCTTCAAACTCCCGAAGGTGACCCCTCACCCGTGTTGCGGGAGGGGGCAAACCTTCATGCGGTAGCACTTTTGCTCGCAGGCTTGTGGTTCCTGGGACACTTTGGTCCTTCAGAGGTCGTCCTGTCGGGCAGGGGATGCTTCACCGAAGCCCCGTGCAGACGAAAAAGCCGCTTGTGAGCGGAAAATGAGGGCCCTTGCCTACTTCATGGCTCCTTAGCCTTCCTGGCCTGTGGGAGTAGTGTACTCTTAACACCTGTGGCATTTTTTATAATGTCATCCAATGACGGTCGCCAAATAAGGGAAGAACCGTCAGGGCTTTCTTAGAGGCCTGGTCAGCAGACCAGCATTTTAGCCAAATCAGGTGCCTCAGCACCACTGCTGACACATATGTACTTAAGGCCTTGCACTAACTGGTCTGCTAGTTCCACACAGACAGGAGAAGCCTGTTGCTCTCCCAATTCGTGGTGGAAAAGTTTTGCCCATTCAGTGAGTGTCTGCGACACAAGTGCGGATGCAAGTACTGGTCGTATAGCTGACCCCACAACCATAAATGAGGAACGAGCCTTCCTGTCCGTGGGATCCTTAAAGGCAGGAGTCCCCCCTCTACCGGCATCATGGTTACTTTGTGGTACCTGGATACTGGGGGGTCCACGACTGGAGGAGCTGACCACTTTTTGAGAAGGCTCTCCTCAAAGGGGTAACGCACCGCCATGTATTTTGGGACTGAAAAGGTCCGTTGCGGTCAACCCTATTCCTTGTAAATTAACTTATCGAAACAAGTCAGATACATGAACACCTTAGGTTAACGGGCTGACTTGCGGGACCCAAAAGGGACTGCTACATCAGCAGAGGGATCTGCTGGCTCCTGAATTTTCAGGGTATCACGCACAGCTGTGATAAGTGCTCCAACAAGCGCTATGTCACGCACAGACCCGGACGGGGACTTATCCTCACTGTCCAAACGGTCCTGGTCAGCGTCATCTGAAACGACAGAACAGGAGTCACCAGCCTCAGCAGGGCCCCGAGTCTGCATCAGAGCTCTCCCCAGAGGACGGGGGGGAGGGGATGGGCCATTTTTTACCACCTTTGAGCCCACGCACCGGCTCCATCTTGGCAATGAACGAATTGAGGACCGCCGACAAAGCGTCCAGAGGCACTGCACTGTCTGCAGGCAAACCTGCCTGGATTTCAGGGGAACACACACCAGTTTCTGAAGCCATGCTGACCCTACCCTGTCTGCCACCTGTTGGGGGCTTAGGACAGTGATGGCCCCACCCTCCTAACTGCTGCTTTCCTGCAGGACTCACCACCCTGACTGGTTCCACTCCGTCCAGCTAATAGTGCCTGTGTCAGCTCCCAGGTGCATAGGAGACCATACCGCACTGTGCAGAGCTGCTCTGAATGGCGCTGAAACTGACCGAAAACGTGTTCAGGCTTCAAGAAAATGGTATAAAGTATAAAGGACATAATCAAAGGGAAAATGGCCACCGAACTACAGGAAAATGGCCACAGTGTAAGCTGCTCCTTGGTCACACCAAAAATGGCCGCTGAGCACTGTATACCATGAGGGACAGTAAAAAAACTATCAGAAAAATGGCGGTGAAACAGCGCTACAGCAATCAACACACACAGTCTCCAGGGAGAGACCTACACACATCCAGGGCACAGCTAGCCAGCGCAGCCCTCCCCAGATGAGAGCTCCTGTCTATGGCACACACACCAATCAGCCCATTCATTCCCCACAGGGAAAGGGGGGAGGGAAGATAGGGACAGGGAGAGAAGAGAGGGAGGAGAGGGACCCCCGAATTGACCTCCCACCGAGGGAATGCCCAGCTGCTCAGCCCCACCGAGGCAAAGAGAGCTGTACTTACCAGTCCTGAAGAGCTGGGAGACATTCCATCACAGACCTACTCTCCGATCAGTACAGGGTGGCTGCTGGACCAGCACACTGTGACGCAGACATCAGTAGCCCGGTCTTATGTGTGCCCCGGAGCAATTATGCTCACCGACCGCCCCTGGAGCTGAGGCATGTTGTGGCCGACCCGCTCGCTGGCCAGGCTGGGGAGACTACAAGGATAAGAGTATCCAGCTTGTCACCCAGCCGGCTGTTGATGGCAGATCTCGGGATCTTTAATCTTGCGCAAAAAGCCAGGCTTCTGCAGAAAAAACAAAACAAAACAAAAACAAAAACAACAAACCGATGGGCCTGCAGGGTTAATAGGTTGTTCTCCTTCACTAGGCAGAAAAAAACTGAAGCTGCAATGCAGGCTGTGGGGTTACCTAAGGGGCTGCCCCATGGGCGGAACTAGAAAGTTCTGTTTTCATTATTACATGTTATGCCTAGTCCTCTCCTGAAGGTGGCGTAACAACCCAATGGTCTAAGAGAGGAGCGGTGTCAGTCAGTGAACGCAAGAGAAATTTCTCTCCTACAGGAGATTGCAAACTCAAAAATGCAGTAAAGGAGCATATCTGCATGGGTGTTAATACATTTTATTTGGAAGAATTGTGTCCATTAAAATTCATTACCGTAACGCTTTTGAGCTTTTTTTTATGCTCAAAAGCGCTTTCAAAAGACACAAGCGATTTCTTTTCTTTATGCCTGTAAACTTCTGAAAACACCTAGTGTGCATGGACACATAGGCTAACATGGAAGATAGTTTACAGGCAGAGGAAAAAAAAAAAAAAAAAAAGCTCAAAAAACTCAAAGCAGCAGCTGTTTTGACCTGCAGTGGTGCGCATGATGTTTTAGGAGTTTTTTTTTTTTTTTAAGACTTTTATATCTCCTTTTCTACCCGGTGATCTGGCTGCAGACTTGGACAGCAGCATTGTCAGTCTGGGAGAGGGGAAGTGTTAGAAGTACTAGCAAAATGTAATTACAGCATCAATTGAAGCTGAACTAACACACTTCATAATCAGTTACAGCAGTTTTTTCATTTTGGGATAAAAGGTTTCATATACATAAATGCTGAGCATTTTAGGCACGCCAGGCAGTGGTAAATGCAGCCATGTAACTGTAAGAGAGCTTTTTTTTGTTGAAAAATAGACTTTTACTGGCTGGATCACCAGATGTAAAAAAAAAAAAAAAAAAGAAAAAAATACAGCCACCACATTTAAAAACTGGTAAGCTGCAATATAATAAAATGTTAAAGCAGAACTAAAACCAACAATTTAACAGTTAAAAAAAAAAAATTAAAAAAATTCTCAAAAAATGCCAGGAATGCCAACAGTCACATTTGCTTGTTCTTTTAACCAAACTGTCAAACAATCCAATGGCTGGTGTCATAACAGATCACGTGTGCAGCACCAATGCAGTTGCAAATCAAAGAAGCTAAGATGGCGGCTTCCTTGGTTGAAAAGGATAAGAGGGTTTAGTAGCTTTTGGGTTTATAACTGCTGAAAGTACTAAGGATAGTGCTTTAAAGGCACCATTATTAATTCAAAGGCTTTTTTAGGTTTTTAAATATGGTTAACCTATCAAATATGGACAATATTGAATATAGGCTGTTGCCTTCAGGTAATAGGACACTGGAAAAATCTTTGCTGGGCATGCCCTCTGGGTGTACTATAGCCCCACCCCACCACATCCTGCAAGCAATGCAGAGTAACAGAGCAGAGGGTGGTGGCCTGTGTAATTTACTGTACTCGAAGATATGGAATTTACAGGTAAATCTAAACTCCTTTTATTTTAATCATACAGTATAGGACACAGGCTGGATATTCATAGACCATGAAATGTCCCCAATCAAATAGAGAAATAGGCAACATTAAGACAAACAGAACAGAGTCACCAGGCCCAACAAATTAAACTATTGGTCAAATACCCAGAGTGCCGCTGAAAGAACTTTGTGATCAAAGGCTGCATCTGCAGAAGCCTGGATATACACCTAGTAAAACTTGGAGAAGGTATGAACCGAAAACTAGGTGGTTGCCTTACAAAGCAGGACAACAGGGGCTTGATGATGGAAAGCCAAAGCAACACCAACTGATCTGGTGAAGTGAGCATGTGAAGGTACTTCCACCAATCAATCTGGTGAAGTGAGCATCTGATAGTGCATGAGCCCTTGAAATTAGTTGTCTTATCTACCCAACAGTGGACTTAGAAGCAGGGTGTCTTTTACAAGAAACAAACAGTCGGCAATACAGAGTCAGTTTTTCTGGATAGAGGCTGTGGCTGCCAGATAGACCCCGAGTTCTGACCATGTCCGGACAATAAAAATTTCTTTAGGGTGATTCGGAGCAGGGCACAAAGAAGGAAAGACAATATCCTCAAGGTGGAAGGCTGATGCCACCTTAGATGGCAAGGAAGGTCTTGGACGTAAAAACAATTTATCCTTGTGAAGAATTAAGGAGGGCTTCTTACAAGAGCCGCTAAATCAGAAACATCCACAATAGCCACTTTACAGTAGCGATCACTCAAAAGGGAGTTCCAAGGGTGGTTTTCTGCAGGGCCAAGAGAACAAACTGAGATCCCAAGGCAGCACAGGGTGCTGTAATGAAGGTTTGATTTGTGCGAGACAATAAAAGTTATTACAAAGGATAGGAAAGCCAAAAGGTTTCTGGAATAGAAGGGATGAGGCCGAAATCTGTCCCATAAGAGTACTTAAGGTCAAATCTCACTTGTAAGACAGCCAGCGGTACAGAGTAATCTCCCTGGGGGTTGTAAAGTCTGCTCACACCAGGTGAAAAAGGATTTCCAGGTATGGTAGTCAATTTTCTCAAGGTAACTTTTATGGCCAAGTAAGGTAGAAATGAAAGTCAGGTGATACCCATGCCAAGGGTCTTCTGAGAACTGAGCATGTCTGTGTACCAGTTTTTTCTGGGTTTTGGTGCAATGAGTATCGATGTTTGTACTCTATTTTGTGGCTCAATCGAGGAAGAATCCAGAATGGAGAAAAGGCACATAATAACCTGAATGGAATCCAGGGCATCTGATTCCCGTGCTAAAGGATCCTTGTCACAAACAGGGGTAAACGTCGTTGAACCTGGAGGCTAGCATCCAGGAGTTCCCCATAGGAGTTGAAAACTTCAAGATGAAGGGACCATTCCCTTTGGGCCCGACAGCGACTGCTGAGGAAATATGCCTGCCAGTTGTCCACTCCCACAATATGAAAAGCAGGTATTGCTGGACAGTGATTCTCTGTCCAAGAGAGAAGACTGTGACCTCTTAAAGCAGGCTGACTCCTAATACACCCCTGGCAATTGGTATAGGCCACTGCTCTAGCATAATTTGATTGCACCGTGATCAGATGTCCAGGGCGAAGGGGGGGGGGGGGGGGGTTGGTGGCAAGGATGTCCAGTGCCACAGAGCCAATTCTATTCCTCTGGAGTTCCAGGAAGTTGATGGGGAGCTTTGTTCACTGAGGGATGTCTTTGATATTCAGGTCCAAACACATTATTTGTTTGCTGGAAGGAAAACTGGGTTGTGTCCATATTGATGCCTAAGTGTTAGAAACCTAGAATCTGGATTGAGTTTTGTTTGTTCGCAGACATTTTTAAGGGAAACTAAACCTTAAGTTCTTCTGGGTACCTTTGACCTGAACACTTAAAGGATTACTAAACCGAAGAACAAAAATGCAATATATTGTGGCTTGCTTAGCTTTGGGGCTGATATTTATTTTTTACAAGCAAAAACCTCTTCAGCAAATACCTGTTTATCTTTCCAGCAATGCAACATCCTTGTCGCTTCCCGTGAGCTGCAAAGAATCTTTCTTCCTAGTCTATCTTTTGTAATTCATTAATTTCTCTGCACCTCATGCAATGGAGAAGAACAGATTACAGTCATGATTGTAGTTGAGATCAGGAAAGCAGCCTAGAGTGACAACCAGTATTACCACCATAAATATAATTGAGGGGTGACAGCCACCTAGGGACAGATGTGTGATATTTGCAGGAAAACCAGGTGAAAATAAAGCAAGATTAGTTTCAAAATGCATCTACCACACCAAGGGCGAGTAAGTTGCAATATTACATTTTTGGTTTGGGGTTTAGATACACATCAATAATGGCAAAAAGGGGTGCAAGCACCTTTAGAGATACCCTGGGGCCAGAGGATAGGCTGAATAGCAGTGCAAATTGAAAGGATTTGTCTCCTATTGCGAAGCTCAGAAAGCACTGATGAGGTGGGTAAATAGGAATATCTTGGTAGGCATCTTAAATGTTAGATATTCCCTTTTTTTTTTTTTTAAATGGCAATTACAGTCTTGCAGATTCCACAAGAAACTGGAACTTGGGGAGGGGGGGGGGGGGGATAGGACAAATACCCCCACTGAGTTTTGGCACCATTTGGGACCACATGACCACTCCCTTGGACATAAGACGGCTCTGTGGTCTTTGGACAGATTTTGGCTGGTTTGAGAGAAGTGCTGGGGGCACAGAGTATGAAATTTTATACCCTTTGAAACCATCTTGCAGGTCTAGGACCCAGAGGAATGCAAACTGCAATAGGCATCCCTTCATCACTTTGGAGTTAGGGCACCCTTTTATAGTAAAGGCGGCTTTGGGGTTGATTGGATGGTCTGTGCGTTCCAATTTTTGTACTAAAAAGGCGGGCTGAATTTTGGCTTGGAAGATGAACCCTGGGAAAAGTGATGGTGATTTTAGTTTAGATGAGATAGAAGGCAACAAGAAGGGTGTTTTGGAGCCTTCCATTGCGGAAGGACAACTTTTCCCTCTGTGACCCCTTATGAGCTTGTCAAGTGCCATCCCAAAGAGACAGCCTCTTTCAAAAGGCATGAATGAGGCATCCTTTACAAACAGCTTTAACCAATCAGGCTTCTGGTCATAAGATTCTGTGCATATGGACAGAAATTAGAGCCCTTCTGGAGATCTGTGTCATGAATTCAACACAGAAAAGTAGGGCAGAAGACTAGGTTTAACCCACCAGAACTCGGTCCTGAAAAACAAGAGATTGTTTTCATGTATTTTGCCAAAGTAGTTGCATCTTGACAAAACAAATTGCTGAAATAGCTGGTTGCAGGGTTGAATCTGTACAAGTAAACAGAGCCTTTAAGAGTGTCTCAAATTTTCTATCTGCTTAATTCTTAAAGCCCTGCTTCAGAATAAAAATCTTTGATCTTTAAAAGGAAGGCGTTAAAAGCATCTCAATTCCTTTTATTCAAGTCTATGGTAATGCACTATAAACTCACTGTGTTTTCAGGGAGTTAGGCCTTGTGCACAGCAAGAGGAAAAAAAACAAAAAAACCTAGTCATCTGGGGTGCTTTTTTAACGCTTGTCAAACTCGTGTCAAAAGCGCATAGGGCATTTGGAGAGCATTTTTACCATGCCTTTAATGCAATCTAAACAATGCAAATTCAATGAAATTGCATTAATTCTAGCACATTGGGTATTTATCCGGAAGGGTCTTTAGGGTCTGGGAACCATAGGAATGAACCACATGCCTGGAGCTGTATAGCACGCAGCAGCCAACTACACTTGTTGCACTCAGTGTCAAGAAGATTCCCCCAAGCAGGGTCCTAAGCAACATTACAGGCTGTTCCCACACTGTGTGGTCCAGGCATGGTTAGGGTACAAAAAAAGTTACTAGAAGAAGAAAAAAAATATTTAATTAATCCAAGTCCTAAACTAGTGAAGCCAAGAAAGACATCCCTCTTACTAGGGCAAAAAGATACATGCTGGCAGTAGTGCTGGGTAGCCCACAGTTTGTCAGCAAGTGTTCAATACTTCTGTAGGCTCCAAAAGGTTTCATATTCTGCATCCCTCAGAGGATGAGAAAGAAACAATGTGCTGTTTTTTTACATAGTGGGAAGAAGATGTATGTGCTAACCTCCCTGGTAGTTGGTGTTTGGCAAGCAACATTATCAATACACAATACGAAATTACACTTGTTTTAATATTAACTACTTACCATGTAATAATTTCTTACATCAGAAATGAATCCTGTGTAGTGGGCTTACTGATAAGCTAGTAAATGGTTGCAAGTAATACAAGTGGGAGAGAACTCACACTGGAGAAACAAAGACTGTAAACCACAGATACCAAGTTGGCTCTACAGCTATCAAAGTACTGGGCTTAGAAAATGAAGCACCTTTGTTATTTGATAACTAGGGTTTATAAAAGCCATTTAATATGTGTAATGGAAATTTCAAAAAGTTCTTTGTGACCCTTTCTGCTGTGCCTAAAATGAGATTATATGCACCACCTTCTGCAAGAAAAATAAAAAATAAAATAAAAAAAGAAAAAGAAAAAAAGAAAAAGAAAAAAGAAAAGAAATTCTTCATAAAAAGTAGCATTAAATAATATATATATATATATATATATATATATATATATATATATATACACATATATATATATATATATTTATATTACACACACACACAATAAATATGATTAATTTTGTACAATCCTCTGCAAAACCCAGTTTCTTTCATGAACTGTTACGAAGCCACTTGGAACCCCCAAAACCTAACATGTGCTAGATGAGAAGATAGTTAGCACCAGCCTCTTGGAAAGGAGTCTCCAACATACAATCTCCCAGGAGAAATATGGTTCCAAACTCCAGGTTCCAAGAGAACACTGTGGAAAATAGGTAGGAAACTGCTAGACATCTGTGTGATGATGTCAAAAGGGATATCTTATGTACCTGGTACTGAGAACAAATAGACTGCCAAAAAATAAAAATAAAAAAAGAAATAAGAAAGGAGAAAGGAGAAGGAAGAAGAAAGTACTGACAAACTGGGCTAAAACTCCATGCTATATACGCAAATAGAGAAACATTAAGACTAGGTAAAGACAAAAAAAAAAAAAACACATAATACCAATACTGTCACATGGAACCTTAGCACTATATAGAGCAGTCTTTAAGGATTATGAGACATGAAACTGGAACCACAGATAGTCAAGTGCTGTGTGTCACTCAAGACACAAGTATGGCACATTCTACACACTTAATTCGTAACACTGAAGAAGACACATCCTCCAAGTATGGTGCAGTCACTGCTCACACTAGGAGCAGTATCATACATGTTTAATTTAGAGATTAAAAACTTCAAAGCATTAAAAAATAAAAATGATAAAAAGGAGTTACCGCACCTCTATATTTTAAAAAGAGGAAACCCAAACCCTTCACAGAAAAAAAAAAAAAAAATCATCTCACACCCACTCAGTCTTTTCCATATTAGATGTCACACTTTGGTTACCAGCTGCTCCCACTTGGTAAGGAGGAAGATAAATCCAGACTCGACCCCCAAAAGCCTTAAAAAGTCTGTTTTTCTTTTTCTTCTCTTAGGAACCCCTGTGCACTGTTCCTTTCGGCTCCGAATGCAGTGGTGACAAAAGCAGCAGGCGAGAGGGTGGCAGGAGGTGCAGGTGCACGGCAACTGCTCCCCTACCCAATTTCAGCTGCTCAGGAATTGTTGGCAGAGTTATTTTCTTCAGTAGGGGAGGTGGACGATGAGGAAGAAGCAGAAGATGCAGAGAAATTCAGGTCCGAAAGTCCTGGGGGGTTGGTTGCAGTGTTCTGCCCACTCAGACTTTTCCTGCATACAGGACATGTATCATGCTGTAAAAAAGAAAATGTCAGAACATAAGATTCCCTCAGTACATAGGCAAATTGCATGCAAAATTCTCTAGATGGAGGGCCAAGACTAAGATTTTGCAGTATGGAATTTCCCATTTGAAATGGTTAGATTTATAATTGGTCACAGTAAGTCAGAATTGAATTAATGTCTTTAGAAGCCGTTAAAAAACAAAAAAAAACAAAGCCAATGCAGTTTTTCCGCAGTAAAATTCCTTAGACCACTGAGGCGCTTTACAAGCACTACATCGCTAAGAATAGTGCCTCCTGCATAGCGCCTGTAAAGAGCCGCTCCTGTCTCTCCAGTGTGAAAGTGCTTTCACACTGGAACAGTGCATTTGCAGGATGTTTAAACAAAAAAAACAAAAAAACTGCAAGCATCTTTGGAGCGGTGAAGGAGCAGAGCTTACACTGCTCCTAATCCGCTCCTGCCCATTGAAATCAATCATCGCTTAGCGGTGGTTTTAACCCTCTCGGTCGCTTGGGTAAAAATGCCCCGCTAGCAGTCGAATAGCACCACGAAATTGGTGGTAAAGCACCTCTAAAAATAGCGGCGATTTACCACCGACGCACCCACCGCCGCAGTGTGAAAGGGGCCTTAACCACTTGCCTACCAGGCCAATTCTGACATTTCTCTCCTACATGTAAAAATATATTTTTTTTGCAAGAAAATTACACAGTACCCCCAAACAATACATACGTTTGTATTTTAGCAGAAACCCTAGAAAATACAATGGTGGTCATTGCAACTTTTTATTTCGCACGGTGCAGCAATTTTTCAAATACTTTTTTTTTGGACAGAAAAAAAAAATTCATGCATTAAATTTTTTTGCATAATGTGAAAGATGTTACGCCAAGTAAATGGGTACCCCACATGTCACGCTTCAAAATTGCAAACGCTCGTAGAATGGCACCAAACTTCGGTACTTAAAAATCTCCATAGGCGAGGCTTTAAAAAAAAACAAAAAAAAAACGATTTTTGTACTCGCTGTGAAATCCTTTTCTCTAATTCACCGACCGACACAGCTCCTCTCTTGGGTTGTTATGCCCTATTACTAGGAGATACTAGGCATTAGTTGTAATACAACACTCAGAACTCTTAAGTTTCGCCCAGGGGGCGGTCCCTTGGGCAACAACCCTCCAACCTGCCATAAAGTCATCAGTATGTCAACAAGCAGTATAACGTAAAGAGAAAAAGGAGGGGCGGGTGCTGTGTCGGTCGGCGAATTACAGAGAAAAGGATTTTACGGCGAGTGCAAAAAATCCTATTTTCGCTTATATTCACAGACCGACACAGCTCCTCTCTTAACCATTGGGACGTCCCCAAGCAGTGCCAACGGAGGGGGGGGGGGGGGGGGGGAAAGCATAGAAACTTCATCCACCATGGCAAGTGGGAAAGAGTGAAACTTTACCCACCAAAAGCAAAAAAAAAAAACCCAACAGTGCATGGAGAAATCCACCACAAAACCAGGGTACCCTCAACAGGAGTAACTACCCACAACCGCACCAAAAACTGCGGAATGCAATGCAACAGCGCATTAACTTAACGGTACTGTGTTTTTAATCGAAAAAACAGGAAAAATTAAATATATTGCATATTCAATTGCAACTATATGGCTGCCTGCAAAATTTTGCGGCCAAAACAGGCATCAGCCGATGCACGGGCGTCTACCTTGTAGAGCTTGAAAAACATGCGGACAGACGACCAGGTCACCGCTTTACACACCTGCGCGACAGACGCTTGGTGTCGGAAGGCCCAAGACATTCCGACTGCCCTTGTGGAGGGGGCCGTGACCGGAAAGGGGGGCACCTGCCCCTTCAGGGCGTAGGCTTGCACTACAACCTGTCTGATCCACCTGGAAATGGTGGCCGACGAGACCGCCATGCTTTTCTTTGGACCAGCCACCGAAACCAACAATGAGCCCGACTTCCGAAAGGGAGCCGTGGCAGACAAATACATCTTAAGAGCCCTGAACCATGTCCAGAGCGTAAAGGGCCACCTCCTTAGGGTGTTTCGGCTTAGGACACAGATGGTAACACAATGTCCTCATTGATATGAAAAGCCAAGGCCACTTTTAGTAGAAAAGACGGTTGCGGACGCAACACCGCCTTATCCTTGTGGATAACCAGATAAGGCAACTTGCAGGACAAAGCCTCCAGTTCCAAAACCCTCCTGGCTGATGTGATGGCTACTAGAAAGACCACTTTCTGGGAAAGAGTCAACAGGGGAATCTCCCTGATATTTTCAAATGGCGGTTTTTTTGAAGAGCTGATAACACCAGGTTCAAATCCCCCGGGGGTAACGGTGGATGCATCGGAGTGAGACGCCAGGGTCGCTGAAAAAAAAATAAAAAAATAAATAAGAGAGCCAAGGCTGAAATTGGGCCCTTAATGGTGCTTAACGCGAATTTCTGGTCTACTCCCTACTGAAGAAACAGCAGGATCTGGATGCCATCCTTTCTCCTCACACATGGAGATGTAGGCCTTACAGGTATGAGGATGTATCTTCTGAGAAGATTTACGTGCCCTCAACATAGGTGGGATCACAGAGTCTGATAGACCCCGGTTCCTCAACACCTGACTCTCAGTAGCCAATGCCGTTAAAGTCAGCGATGGTAAAGCAGGATGGAGAATCAGACCTCGAGACAGAAGGTCCTCTCAGAACGGCAGTCGCCATGGGGCGTCCGCCACCAGGCGCACTAGGTCTGCGTACCAAGGACGTTGAGGCCAATCTGTGGCAATCAGTATTACTGGGATCCCCTCGACTTCCACTCTGCAAAGCAGATGTGGTAACAGTTTTAGTGGAGGAAAGCCGTAGATCAGCTGGTACTGATCCCACGGAGCCACCAGTGTGTCTGCCCATGGATCTCGTGTCCTGGACACAAATCTCTGCACCTTCCGATTGAGACGGGAGGCCAGAAGTTCCACGTCTGGTGTGCCCCACCTCAGGCACAGTAGCCCGAATACCTCCGGATGCAACGCCCATTCTCCTGGGTCAAGCATCTGGCGACTCCGATAGTCTGCCTGCCAGTTCTCCACTCCCAGGATGTAAATGGCCGACAGGGCTGGTACGTGTCGCTCTGCCCACCGAAGTATGCGAGCGACCTCCCGTGCGGCGGCTGAGCTTTTTGTTTCCCCTTGGTGATTGACGCATGCCACAGCCGTGGCGTTGTCTGACTGGACCCTGATCGGACGCCCCTGAAGTCTCATCGAACATGTGGAGAGGCATAGCCCGATCGCTCTTAGCTCGAGCAGATTGATCAGCAACTTGGATTCTTCTGCCGACCAGAGGCCCTGAGCCGACTGAACCCCCATCACTCCACCCTAACCGGATAGGCTGGCATCTGTTGTGATCACTGTCCACTTCAGAGGTAGGAACGACTTCCCGGACTGAATCGCCGGGGACCTCAGCCACCAGATCAGTGAGTCTGACTGGCTCACCTGGATCTGTCGATCCAGAGACAACTGAGATTTGTCCCATTTTGTCAAAATCTCCTTCTGCAGGACTCTGGTGTGGAACTAGGCATATGGTACTGCCTTGAAGGAGGCTACCATGAATCCCAGAACTCGCATGCAGAAGCGTAGCGACGACCACTTGCCGTTCATCAGCAGTTTTCCCGTGGATCTGAGAGTCTGCAGTTTGTCTGAAGGGAGAAACACTCTCTCTTCCCTGGAGTCCAGCAGCAAGCCCAAGTACTCCAGATGCTGGGTCGGTACAATCACAGACTTCTTTAGGTTCAACAGCCACCCAAATTCTTGCAGGGTCTGCAAGGTGATCGCCACATCCTCCTCTAATTCTGAAGGTGGAAAATGCCCTCACAGGAGGATATCGTCTAGGTATCCCACGATCACGATCCCATGTTGCTGCAGCAATGGCAAAACTGGAGAAGTAAAGACTCGGGGGGGCTGATGCCAGACCAAACGGGAGAGCCACAAACTGGTAGTGGGCTTCCCCAACTGCAAATCGCAGAAACTTGATGCCGAAGGCATATGGGCACGTGCAGGTACGCATCCTGGATGTCTAAGGACACCAGGGAGTCCCCTTGGAGTGCAGCGACTACTGAGCGAACCGATTCCATTCTGAACCTCTGCACTTTCACAAAGTGATTGAGGGCTTTTAGGTCCAAGATTGGACGCACCCCTTCCTTCTTGGGAACTACAAACAGATTTGAGCAGAATCCCTGGAACCGTTCAGATTCCGGGACCAGTACAACCACCCCGCAACTCAGCAGGTCCCTTACTGCCCCCAAGAGGGCCTCACGGCGAGCCGGGGATACGCGTATGCTGGAGGGGAAGAATCTGTTCGGCGGCCAAGAGAGAAAACTATATTGTAGCCCCATTGGTCGGATAGTCGAGAGGACCACCGGGCTGCAAACTCCCGAAGGCAACCCCCCACCTGAGACATGGGTGGGGGCAAACCTTCCTGCGGTAGCACTTTTGTTCGCAGGCTTGCAGTTCCAGGGACGTTTTTGTCCTTCCGTAGTCGTCCTGTCGGGATGGGGACGTTTAGCCGAAGCTCCGGACGGACGAAAATGCAGTTTGTGAGCGGCAAGAGAGCCCTTGCCTACGGCGTGGCTCCTTAGCCTTCCTGGCCAGTGGGAGTAGGGTACCTCTTACCACCAGTGGCATTTTTAATAATGTCATCCAAAGAGGCTCCAATGAGCCGGTCGCCAAGGAAGGGAAGATCCGTCAGCGCTTTTTTGTATGCCTGGTCAGCAGATCAGCATTTTAACCAAGTCAGGCGCCTCAGCACCACTGCTGACACTGAAGACCTTGACAACAGAGGAAGAGTATCCAGGGCCACGTCACAAACTTACTTAAGGCCTTGCGCTAGTTGGTCTGCTAGTTCCACACAGACAGGAGAAGCCTGTTGCCCTCCCAATTCGCGGTGCAGCAGTTTTGCCCACTTAGTGTCTGGGACACAAGTGCGAGCGCCAGTACTGGTCGCATGACGGACCCCACAACCGTAAACTAGGAACGAGCCACTGCCTCTGCCTTCCTGTCCGTGGGATCTTTAAATGCAGGAGTCCCCTCTACCGGGATCGTGGTTACTTTATTTAACCTGGATACTGGGGGGGGTTCACAACCGGAGGAGCTGACCATTTCTTGAGAAGGTTTTCCTCAAAAGGGTAACGCACCACCATGGATTTTGGGACCGAAAAGGTCCGTTGCGGGCGACCCCATTCCTTGTAAATTAACTTGTCAAAATAAGTCAGATACGGGAACACCTTAGGTGAACGTGCTGGCTTGCCGGACCCAAAGGGGGCCGCTACATCAGCAGAGGGATCTGCTGGCTCCTGAACCTTCAGGGTATCACGCACAGCTGTGATAAATGCTCCAACAAGCGCTTTGTTGCTTACGGACCCAGACGGGGACTCATTCTCACTGTCCGAGCGGTCCTGGTCAGCGTCATCTAACAAGACAGAGCATGGGTCACCAGCCTCAGCAGGACCCGAGTCTGCGTCAGAGCTCTCCCCAGAGGACCGGGGAGGCAGGGACCGCTTTTTTGCACCCTTTTTCCCACGTGCCGCCTCCATCTTGGCAACGAACGATTTGAGGACTGTCATCAGGGTGTCCATAGGCACTGCTTAGTCCGCAGACGACCAATTGCCTGGATTTCGGGGAAAGAAACACCGGTTTCTGAAGCCATGCTGACCCTACCCTGTCTACCACCCGAAGGGGACTTAGGTCAGTGACAGTCCAACCCTCCTTACTGCTGCTGGCTGAGGGGCTCTTTCCCGCTCAGGAATTCTGCGCTATTCAGCAGGTAGTGCCCGTAGTCCCTGTTGGCTCCCAGGTGCAGAGTAAACAGTGCTGCGTTGGTGGAAGCAGCTGCAAATGGCGCTAAAACCGCTCTGAAGTGTGCTCAGGCTTCAAGAAACCAGCCGCCCAGCATCCAGCACAAGGACATAACACACACAGAAAATGGCTTTGAGGGCACAGGAGCACATGCTGCCGCTAGAGAACACAAAAAAACGTATTCACGTTACAAGAAAAATGGCCGCCGGTGTTCTGAATAGGAAATCACCAGGAAAATGGCCGCTGAAGCCCAAGAGAGCATGCTGCCTTTGCCCAGACCTAAAATGGCAGCCGAATGCAGCTCCATGAGGTACAGGGAGAAATCAATTAGCGGTGAGCACAGTGATGCGCAGGACATCAGCATGAAGAACAGGACCCAGGACACAGCTAGCCAGCGCACCCCCCCCCCCCCAGGTGAGAGTCCCCCCGGAGAGCCCCTGCATAGACACACACTGCTCAGCAGCCACATGCAGCATCCCCCACAGGGAGGGGAGAGGGAAGCTAGGGACAGGGAGAGAAGAGAGGTGAGGGACCCTCGAATCGACCTCCCAGGGAATGCCCAGTTGCTCAGCCCCGCCGAGGCAGGGAGAGCTGTACTCACCAGTCCTGAAGAGCTGGGAGACATTCCATCAGGGTGGCTGCTGGTCCAGCATACTGTGATGCAGACATCAGTAGCCCGGTCATATGTATGCCCGGAGCATAAAAGCTCACGACCACCTATGCAGCTGAGGTTTCGTTGTGGCCTGCCTAGCGCGTAGCTGCAGCCGGCACACGCTCACTGGCCAGGCTGGGGAGACTACAAGGATATGAGTATCCAGCCTGTCACCCAGCCGGCTGTTGATAGTAGATCGCAGGATCAATCATCTTGCGCAAAAAGTCATGCTTCTGCAGGAAATAAAAAAAAAAAAAAAAAAAAAAAAAAAAAGCACGGACCGATGGGCCCGCAGGGTTCCTAGGTCCTTCTTCACTAGGCAAAATTAAACTGATGACTGCATGACAGGCTGGAGGGTTGTTGCCCAAGGGACCCCCCCTGGGTGGAACTAAAGAGTTCTGAGTGTTGTATTACAACTAATGCCTAGTATCTCCTAGTAATAGCATAACAAACCCAATGGCTAATAGAGGAGCTGTGTCGGTCATTGAATATAAGAGAAAATATTTTTACAGGTTACATGTTTTGAGTTACAGAGGAAGTCTAATGCTAGAATTATTGCTCTAACATTTGTGGGAATACCTCATGTGTGGTTTGAGCAGAAGAAGAAAGAAAAAATAAAGATGAAGGAAGGAAGGAAGGAAGGAAGGAAGGAGACCCCGGCTTTTCAAATGCAGAGGCTGTGTGTGACATCACATCGTGCCCGACCTCTGAATGATCAGAGAGACTCTGGGGACCATCTGGCCAGCCAGAAAACCGTCAACCTCTAGCGCTGGTCGGTTCTATCTCCGGTCCGCAGGGGTGCCGCCTATAAAAACGATCAAGCGGCTGAACAGCCACTATTATTGTTCTTATGGTGAAAGAAATAGATGGCTCTAAAAGAAGCTGCAGGAATCTTTCAGCCGTCACGCTCAAAATCGATGAGGTCATGACACTGGGCGGGCAGGAAGCGGTTAAAGCAGTATTATTAACCTGTTGCAGACTGCCCCGCGTACAGTGCAGTACGTTTACTGCAGCAGGGCGGCCGCTCTGTGCAGAATCACATAAAGGTACGCAATTCTGCAGTTCCGGGTGTGGGGCGCGCATGCGTGCTGCCGACCCCAATCAGCTCTGGCGGATGTGATGTCCTCCGGGAACTGCCGATCGTTTGAGGCACAGGCAGAACAGTAACCTGCCTATGTAAACAAGGCAGATTGCTGTTCTGTGACAAGGGAAGGGAGTGATCTTGTGTTTCTGCCAAGCAGAAACACGGATCTCTGCCTTTCCCCAGTACAAGCACCTCTTCCCCCACTGGACCCAAAAAGTGTCAGGTGTCCCATTTGTCCACCGCAATCCCGATATAAGTTGCTGATCACTGCCATTACTAGTAAAAAAAAAAAAAACTAAAAACTTAATTTTTTTTTTTTTTTTTTTATATATCCCATAGTTTGTAGAAGCTAAAACTTTTGCGCAAACCAATCAATATACTCTCATTGGGATTTTTATTTTATTTTTTTTACCAAAAATATGTAGCAGAATGTATATTGGCCCAAAATGATGAAGAATTAGATTTTTTATTGGGTATGTTTCATAACAAAAGTAAAAAAAAAAAAAAAAAAAAAAAAAAGTTTAATATATATTATATATAAATTTTAACTTGTTGGTCTTTATTTATAGCTCAAAAAACGCAGAGGTGATCACATACCACCAAAAAAAAAAAAAAAAAAAAATTATATATATATATATATATATATATATATATATATATATATATATATATATATATATACATATATACATATACATATATACATATACACACACACACACATACATATACATACATATACATACATATATATATATATATATACATAAAATTTCTTTGGGTACAGCGTCACACGACCACGCAATTGTCAGTTAAAGTAACACGGTGCCTCCTGCGTTGTTTTGGTTCTAAATTTCCTGGATGCAGGCTTTATACAAATATCTGACGGCTACTAGCGACCGTGTACTGGTTGGACTCTTTCCCCTCTCTATCGTCATAGGGGAACCAGGCACTTTCACCTGTCTTCTTTGTATTGGCTATTGAGCCAATGGCTATTCTTTTACGGTCCTTATCAGATGTCCGTGGTTTAACCATAGGTCCCATACAAGAAAAGATCTCCCTCTATGCAACCATACTCTTCTGTATCTTAGGGATGCGAAAGACTCATTGAGCGTCGGCCCTATCAATTATTGACAACTTTGGTCGGTACTCTGGTATCTGTATCAATTGGGGGAAAAAATAGGATTTTTGTACTCACCGTAAAATCCTTTTCTCTGAAGTCATTGACGGACACAGCAGCTCTTCTTGACCTTAGAGTTATATTGCCCTTTTAGCAGAGGACTAGGCAGAAAGCGTTAAAAACAGCAACACTTGCACAGTACCGCCCAGGGGGTGGTTCTACTGGCTATAGCACCTCACACTGCATCCAGCAGCTCAGTTTGTCAAAAGCAGTACAAACATAAATAGGAGGGGTGGGTGCTGTGTCTGTCAATGAAGTTCAGAGAAAAGGATTTTACGGCGAGTACAAAAATCCTATTTTGTATATCGTTCATTGATGGACACAGCAGCTCTTCTAGACCTTAGGGATGTCCCCAAGCAGTTTCAAAGAAAACAAGGGGCTTGAACAGCAAACAATAACTCCACCCATAAGAACCAGAGCTCCTCAACGGAGGAGTTGCAACCTTAAACAGCCGCTTGCAAAACCTTGCGGCCGAAGCAAGCGTCCGAAGATGCTCTCACATCAACCTGGTAAATTTTACTGAAAGTGTGGACGGATGACCAGGTTTCCGCCTTACACACCTGGGAAACGGATGCTTGATGTCGGAATGCTGAAGAGGTACCAATTGCCCTGGTAGAATGCGTTGTGACAAGAAAGGGAGGCGCCTGTCCCCTTATGGCATAAGCCTGAACTACAATCTGTCTGATCCACGAGAGATGGTAGCCGATGAGACCGCCAGTCCCTTCTTCGGACCAGCCACTGATACAAACAGCGAGTCTGACCTCCGAAAAGGAACCGAAACAAAAAGATACACCCGCAGAGCCCTGACCATGTCCAAGGAATGCAAGCCACCACTTTGGGGTGTGACGGCGGAGAACATGAGGATGGGAGCACAATGTCCTAATTTAGAGGACAAAACAACCTTTGGAAGAAACAAAGGCTGCGGACACAGCATCACCTTATCCTTGTGGAGGATCAAGTAGGGAGACTTGCAAGACAAGGCCGCCAACTCAAAAACCCTCCTGGAAGACATAATGGCCACTAGAAAGCCTACTTTCTGAGAGAGTGTCAATAAGGAAATCTCCCTAATGTTTTCAAATGGTGGTTTCTGAAGCACCAAGAGCATCAGACTCGAATCTCATAGAGACATGCAGGTAGGTTAATTGGCTTCTGTCCAAAATTGACCCTAGTATATGAATGGGGAACTTGGATTGTGGGCTCCTTGAGGGTAGGGACTGATGTGAGTGTGCAATGTTCAGGGATAGGGACAATTTTAGACACTCACTTAGGTTGAACTGGATGGACTGGTGTCTTTATTCAACCTATGTATGATGTAGGCCTTCCACATACGATGATAAATCTTCAGAGAAGATGACTTCCGACAGACCTCGGTCCCTTAGCATCTGGCTTTCAACAGCCATGCCGTTAAAGCCAGTGACTACAGCAGGGTGAAGTATTATTATTGGACCTTGCGACAGGTCGTCCTCCAACATCGGGAGCCCCCATGAACATCCGCCACCATTCGTACTATGGCGGCGTACCAAGGATGTCGAGGCCAATCTGGGGCAATAATTACCAGAATCCCCTTTGGCCCCCACTCTGCGAAGCAGACGTGGAAGAAGTTTGAGTGGGGGAAAAGCATAAGTCAGACGATAATGCCCCCATGGAGCCACCAACTCGTCTGCAGTGTCCGCCCAGGCACCCTTTGACCTGGCCACAAACCTCTGTACCTTCCAATTGAGTCGAGAAGCCAGGAGATCCACATCTGGCATGCCCCATCTTAGGCAAAGGAGCCAAAATACATCCAGACCATACATAGTGACCACCATTCCCCTTGGTCCAGCATCTGACGACTTAGGTAGACTGCTTGCCAATTTTCTATGCCCAGAATGTATACGGCCGACACGCGCCGCCATGCCCAACGTAGGATGTGAGCAACCTCCGGTGCTGAAGCCAAGCTCCTTGTTCCTCCTTGATGGTTGACATACGCCACGGCGTTGTCTGTCTGGCTCCTGACCGGACGCCCCTGCAGGCTCTGTGACCATGTGGAGAGGCACCGTCTGATTGCCCGAAGTTCCAGCACTTTGATCGTCAGGCGGGATTCTTCCTGGGTCCACCGACCCTGGGCTGACTGTACACCACATTCCCAGGACCAATGGTCCCACCGGGAGCCGGGTCCTTCTACACTAGGCAGCACAAAAAAAAAAACCTGAGCTGTTGGATGCAGTGTGAGGGGTTATAACCAGTAAGACCACCCCCTGGGCGGTACTGTGCAAGTGTTGCCGTTTTTAACACTTTCTGCCTAGTCCTCTCCTAAAGGGGCGATATAACCCTAAGGTCATGAAGAGCTGCTGTGTCCATCAATGAACGATAGAGAAAATTGGTTCTCTTTACCCCACCCTACAGACACCTCTCTACCAACAAATGCATTGCTGCAGAAATGTCTCACAGTTCAGGTATCTGGGGGTTGTAATCCATGGGGACCTTTCGCAATTTAATCCGCAACCTCACTCCGGTGGTCTCCTTCCCGACTCAGATGTGTGGCCTGGAAAACTCTACCCCTTAAACCAGTTGAACGAGTTAACCTTAAAATGTCAGGTCTTACCTAAATTTATATATCTTTTTAGGCAGACCCCAGTCCATACACCAAATACATTTTTCAATAAGCTGGATAGTATAATCATCTTCATATGGAAAGGCAATACCCTTAGAATAGCGAAAGCCACTCTGCAATTGCCCATTACCCTACGTGGCCCTTGCTTTGCCTTGTTTTACTAAAATACTAAAATGGTGGCTATTGGAGGACCTGGCCAATTCCGGGTCCACGTTATTTGACTCCTACTCCGAACTACGGCACTTGGTTCACCGAGGTCCCCGGTCTAATCACAACATTATTTCCCTGATGCAAACTACTCTTAAGGTATGGGATATTGTCCAGGCAAAGGTTGAAATGCCCAGAAGCTGCTCTCTGCATAGCCTGCTGTAGGGTAACCCGCAGCTGCCTCATCTTCAGTCCATTCAGGATCCTGTTTTGGGCCCGATTTGAAATGAAAACTCTTGGGGAGTGCGACTTTGACGATCTTAAGCCTAGATGGGGTCTACCCAAATCGAATGCTATTCAGATACCTACAACTACACCATGCTTTTCAGGCTCAATTTCCCCATCCTATAACACTGGAGGGTCCCAAGATTTCGAAAGCCTGAGGACGTTGGAGGGGGATTAAACCCCTCTCCGCTCTCTACTCTACTTAAGCTGGGCTGGATATCTGTAAGGGGTCTCAAATCTCCACATGGCAGGCAGATATGCCTACACTAGCTGATTATGATTGGGAGGAGGGTCTCCAACAATATCTTCCACTGATGGTTTCTGTGAGGGATAGAATTTATTCAAGTCAAGTTTTTTTATCTGACAGAGGATCGGTCTGTCCTAAATGCGAGACTGATACAGGCTCCTTTCATGTAGTATGATCTTGCCCGCAGCTGCAGGTCTTCTGAAATGGAATTACAGGTCCCCTGCGTTCCGATATCCCTACTACTTGGCATTTGTGATACTATATCTTAAAAAAATAAAAATAAAAGGATTTGTATTTTATGCAGCATTCTATGCTACGAAAGCGATCTTTCTTCAATGAAATAAGCCTCCCCCCGACTGTCCATCAATTAAAAGCCCTAGTGAATACAGCCAGAGCCGTTGGGGGGGGGGGGGGGGGGGGCGCATAACAATTTATTGGGGGTGGGGGCGCAGTGAAGTATCCTTCTAAAACAGGCACAGCAGTCATTAAATGGTGGCCCGTACACGGACCGAGCGACGCTCTTGCCTGGACCACCAGTGTAGTAGCGGTCACTGGCTTGCTGCGGGTTTCCCAGCAACCAGCGACGTTGCTTGTGTGCGCTCCGCCTCCTGACTGTGGCTCTCACTCCCAGCAGTCTTCTGTCACAAGAGCGCCTGGCCGGGTGAGACGTCACGTGCATGCTCCGCCCTGCCCCCTGCTACTTGAGGCTCCTGTTTTTCTGTCACAAGAGTGCCCAGCCGGGTGTGACATCAGGTGCGCGCTCTGGCCCATCCCCCTGCTACTCGGGGCTCCCAACACCTGTCCTGATTCTCACTTGCGGGATATAGCTCGCAGCTCTCCGCCCCACTGCAGCTTGTGCGGACTACGCCTGAGCTCAAGGTATGTGGGGCACTTTTCCTAAGCTGCACACTGATGGCCATAGTTTAAGGGGCACACTGATCGGCATAATTTGTTGTGCCCAACAGAGCGCCCCTTAACAAAATGTGCCCATCAGAGTGTCCCGTAACATAAAATGTGCCCATCAGCATGTTACTTGCTCTGATGGGCATATTTTAAGAGCAATGCTAATAGGCTCATTTTATGCTAAGGAGCACACGGATGGGCACATTTTGTTAAGCCCATTAGAGTGCCCCTTAACATAAAATATGCCCATCAGCCTGACCCTTATAAAATAAGTAGCATGCTGATGGGCACATTTTATGTAAAGGGCGCTCCGATGGGCATATTTTATGTTAAGGGGCACTCTGATGGACATAAAATGTGCCCATCCATGTGCCCCTTAGCATAAAATGTGCCCCATTAGTGTTGCTCTTAAAATAAAATATGCCCATCAGAGCAAATAAATAGCATGCTGATGGGCACAATTTATGTTAAGGGGCACTCTGATGGCCATTTTTTATTTTAAGAGCAACACTGATGGGCACATTTTATGTAAAGAGGCACGCAGATGGGCATATTTTGTTGTGCCCATCGGAGTGCCCCATAACATAAAATGTGCCCATCAGCATGCAAGCTTATTTTATTTTATGTTAAGGATCACGCTGATGGGCATATTTTTTTTTTTTTTTAAACAGCACAAGTTTATTGAACATCACAAGTAGTACAGCTTAGTGCAGTGGGTACAGACATTGAACTCTTCATAAATGTAGAACAGTAATAAAACACACATTACAAGAAATAATCTGCCTGCTCCAGTCTTATCTCCAAGACAACTCACTCCACACACGTATGTAGATTCTCTGCCCACCTGTCCCATATTTTGTGATATTTGGCTGGACACCCCCGATGTCTATATACCAGTTTAACAAAGGGTAGCTTGCGATTTATATCTACCACCCATTCCCGAACTATAGGCATTGCTGGGCGCATCCAGTATTTAGTCACCAGCTTTCGTGCACTGAACAGCGTAGAGTGCAAGAACGTGGCCAAATAATTATCCACAGTAATATCGGAAAATATGCTGAGTATGCAACTTTTAGGGTCCAGTTGAAGGGGTAAGCCCATATGGTCGTGTAGGAACTTAATCTGCCACCAAAACTCCTGGGCTATTGGGCATTGCCATATGAGATGGTAGAACGTACCATCCGTACTAGAGCATCTGGGACAACCCGGGTTGTAGTCAGGGTGGTATCCAGCAATCCGGACAGGGGTGAGATATGTCTTATGTACAATGTAAATCTGCGTCAAACGGTCAGGTAGGTTAAGTGAAGCCCGTTTAATATTCTCGAGTGCATCCTCCCATTCCTCACCGTCAAGGGGGCCCATGTCCTCTTCCCATCTCATCCTAGCCCGTTTGGTGATCTGCGCCACCAAGCGAGCACGGAGCACTGTGTACAGGGACGAGATCAATTTGGCCGGTTCGTCTCCCATGATTACATCTGTTACTGCCAGCGACTGTACGCCCGGGAGGCCCTGAGCAAACTGTGCACGGAGTGCATGCCGCAATTGCAAGTAGCGAAAGTGCATGTGATGGGGTATGTTGAAATCCGCTTGCAGTGAAGGAAAATCCTGTATACCCAGAGGCGTAACCACCTGGTGCAGGTAGATTACCCCCCTAGCTGCCCATAATTCTACAGCAGGTAGGCTATGTAGTTCACGAAGCAGAGGGTTGCGCCATAGCGGAGTATGTGCGTGGTAGTAGTCCGCTCCCAATAATCTAAGGGCTAATTTCCAAATACCCCGGTGATGTGGCAGAATCCGAGCCCGGGCATCTCCCACCCCACCACGAAAAATCATTTGAAGGGGAGTGTAAACATGGGATTGGGCTCCCCTGCCTACCAAAGCCTGGTATCTGTGGCTGTCCGCCTTGTGAAGGTGGAAAAAATGTGAGATTTGCGCTGCTATATAGTACGTGCGAAAATCAGGGAGAGCTAAGCCCCCCATAGAGGTCGGATTTTTAAGGGTGTTCCACGCCAGCTTGTGTCTAGAGGGGCCCCATATGAAGGTGTTCAAAACACCGTCCAGTGTCTTGAAGAACGCCATAGGGACCATGACAGGGGAATGCCAAAGTATGTACAGGAGCTTGGGTAGTAAAATCCTTTTGGTAATATTAACCCGTCCCCTAACCCCAATGGGGAGACGGGACCAAGCCTGGGTCTTCTCCTTCACATACTGGAGCAACGGCTCAAGGTTACAATGAACATATTCCCGAGGCTCTCTCGTGACCCGTACTCCCAGATACTGGATAGAAGAAACCCTAGATAGCGGAAGAGAGGCAGCACACCGGTCTGGAGGAGCAAAGTCGAGAGGCAATACCTGCGACTTGGTCCAATTAATACGTAGGCCTGAATTACTGCCAAACTCCTCTATAACCCCCAGAGCAACTTGCAACGACTGGCCCGAATCGTCCAAATATAGCAGAGTATCATCTGCGTACATACTTACTGATTCCTCTAAGGAGCCACTACGGAGGCCTACTACTTTCGGGTGCGCCCGGAGTGCTGCGGCCAATGGCTCCGCCGCCAATGCATAAAGCATAGGAGAAAGCGGACATCCCTGCCGTGTACCCCGGCCTAGCTGGAAGGGGTCCGACACCCAACCATTAACCGCTACTCTAGCCATCGGGCGGTAATACAAAAGAGTAATCCATTTAATAAAATTAGGGCCAAACCCAAATTTGCCCAAGCATTCCCAGAGATAATTCCACTCAATGGAATCAAACGCCTTGGCGGCATCTAGTGACACCACTACCCGCGATCCCATCCTGTCATGTCCAGCCTGAATATTCATATATAAAAGATGGATATTTATGGCCGTGTTTTTCCCGGGCATAAATCCCGTTTGATCCGGGTGAATAAGGGAGAGAATAACACCACTCAGGCGGGTTGCAAGTACCTTAGCCAATATTTTTATATCTGCCTGGAGCACCGAGATGGGACGGTAGGAATCCGGAGAGTGGGGATCTTTTCCTGGCTTGGGTAGCACTATGACGGCCTGCCTCAGTGTATCTGGTAGGGTTTCAGACTCAGATATGCGTGTATAGTCTCAGTAATTCTGGCACTAGTATCTCAGAGTATTGGGCATAAATATCTAGGGGAATACCATCCAGTCCTGGGGCTTTAGCCGTGGCAAGGGAGGCTATCGCTAGGCTGATCTCATCCGCCGATAACGTAGCCTCAAGAGCCCTAATCTGCGCTTCGGACAGGTGGGGAAGAGGGACACTCTGAAGGTATGCCCCTGTCTCACTTCTCAATGCGTGCACTTGTGACGCATAAAGGGCAGCGTAGTAGTCATGAAACATACTGGTCACCAACGGTGGATCAGTCACTTCCTCCCCTCCATGGTCAGTCAACGACACTACTACAGGTGGTTTGGAGTCCTGATGTGCCAAGTAGGCCAGCAACTTTTCTGCCCTCTCTCCCTGTTCGAACACCCGTTGTTTAATAAAAAACAGCTTGTGCTTAGCCTGTTCAATCTGGAGGTGCTCAACTAACTGTGTGGTGTCTTAGCATCTGGGCCTTAGCGGGTGTGGGGTCAGTGGTAAAGTCAGTGGTAAAGTCAGTGGTAAAGTCAGTGGTCGCCGAGTCCAGCTCCAGCAGGGCAGTGGACATCAGAGTTTTGGAGGTACGTTTCAACCGGTGCGATAAAGTGGAGCGTACATGCAGTTTAAAGGCCTCCCAGGTGCACTCAACCGAAGCTGTATCCCGATTGGTATTGAAAAAAAACTGCCACTCGCCTCCTAGATCTTCACGGTAACCCAGCACGGTTATCCAGAAAGGGTGAAGCCACCACGGTTTTGGTCCAGTGGGCCGGGTCAAGGAGAACGTTGCCCAGCAAGGGGCATGGTCCGACAACGACCTGGCACAGTAGCCCGTGTCCACCAGCCTGGATAGCAATTGATTGGATACAGCAATGTAATCAATACGTGACATAGTGGAGTGAGTTGCAGAGAAACAGGAATAAATACGTTGAGACGGATATTTAAACCGCCATAGATCAGTAAGGGAGAATTCCTGAAACGTGCGGCATAGGCCAGTATCCCCCTGCTGAGGTCCCCCTCGACTAGGGCACAGTTTATCTACCCCTGGGTTCAGTACCATATTGAAATCCCCCAGTCAAATCGCAGGGACATTGGGATGCTGGGCCATAAAAGAGAGCTCCTCCGTAATTAGTCTATGATCATAAGGTGGGGGTATGTAATAGGCGAGAATAATGTACTGTTCACCGTGTAGAAAACAGTGTACAAAAATATATCTACCCTGTGGGTCTGTCTTCAGGGAGAGTAAAGTAAATTGAGCCGTCTTAGCCACAAGTATAGACACCCCTCGTGAGTAAGATGTATGAGTGGTGAGGTAGGCCCATCCAACCCATGGGCGACGCAAAGCCAGTTGCAACCTCCCAGTAACATGCGTCTCCACCAGAACCGTAATGTCCGCACTATAGGATTTAAGACACCCAAATACTGCCGCCCGCTTAAACTTATCCCGAAGCCCTCGGACATTCCACGTTAGTAACTTAAGAGTGCCCATGGTATAATCACATCTACTATCTCAGGGGGGAAAATAGTACTCATAGCCCATAACAGGACTACACCCATTCCCACAGTTAGCAGTATAATTACAGAGGAGAGACATTTGTCTGTACCAGAACCAATTAAGTCTTGTGCCATAAACTAAACATATAACATGTAAACCTGTAACATAACATTTACATCCCATCCCCACCCCCCCTGCTCTCAGCCCCCCCAACTTTGCTGGAGCTCTCTTCCCAGAACAAACCATTAAACTCTTGGCAATGTCAGTAACAATAAGCCACCGGGGTGGACTCTGCTAGGTATGCGCCCAGCGACAAGGCCAAGGACCTCCTCGTCATAACCCGACGGGTAGGTCGGAACGGACCATGCGTCTCTGCTCCACTCCTCTGCCAGTTGTTTGGTGCCCATCACAGCAACGTAATATCAAAGCTGACAAAGGGCATATAGCAGGAGAAGGTCAAAGTGCTGCAGTCCCATATAGCAAGTCAAGGTGTTCTGTATCCCCACCATCCACCCATGGAAAGGAGGCCACATAGTTCCGCTGAGCGGACCACCCATACTACAGGGGGAAAACAAGGGTAATTGTAATAAAACAGGGGTGGGCTCGCGGAGCATAGACACAGTCATCGTCAAGCTCCTCAGACAACAAGGGTGGTAGCCAGCAAGGGTATGGGGGGGAAACGTGGGTGGTATCGTATGGATGGCGGTCAATCAGTAACACACAATATGTCTGTTAGCGGCCTGCTTGCACAGCCAAGGAGGAAGGTCAGCTAAAGTACTCACAAATCCGCGACAAAGTTAGTCCCGATGTGGTCGATACCGAGCCGCGTCCCTTTGATCCAACCAGGCCACCGCCAGCTCAGGATCCTCAAAAAAGTATGCCTTGTCCTCCCCCCCAACGCGGAGTCTGGCCGGATACAGCATAGCATATTTGATGTGATGTGCTCTAAGGCGCCTCTTGATTTCCACAAATCGGGAGCAACGTTTTTGAATTTCACCCGAGAAATCAGGGAACACCGACACATGCCCATTCTGGAACGGGATATTGCCTCTGTCCCGGGTAAGGCGGAGGATGGCATCTCTATCACGAAAGTTAAGCAGCTTAGCAATGCATGTACGGGGGGAGGGGGCGCTCCCTCCGGTGGCGGGCAGGCATCCTATGAGCCCGTTCAATTACAAAAGAGGTAGAAAAGGCCTCCCTACTGTAAGTCTTAATCAGGAGAGATTCCAGAAATGTCGCCGGATCTGCCCCCTCAGATCCCTCGGGGACACCGATAAATCGGAGGTTAGATCTGTGGGCCCTATTCTCGAGGTCGTCTTGCTTCTGGGCTAACCGCTGTAGCTGTCTCTGCACATCCTCCTGGGCCTGCTGCATGTGGTACAAGGCATCCTCTGCCTGGCTGATCCGGGTTTCAGTCTCCTTCAGTCTATCTCACAGTTTAGCCATGTCCTGTCGGATAAGCGATACATCCACCTTAACCTCCTCGAGTTTAGATGTCAGCGTGGCCTGACAGGTAGATATTGCCTCGAGGACTTTCGTTGTGTCTGATGTGGTGGGTTCTGACTGTCCGCCATGTTGGCCCTCGTTCTCCCGCCGGAACTTTTCGAGTGAAGCAGCCGCTGCAGAGTGTTTCTTCGTGGGACACATTACCCCGAGCTGTACAGGGGACTAGCGGGTACAACACCAGGAGAAAACACTGGTAAAGCAGTCTGTGGGCACCCAGGATCACTGCAGGAGATCGCGGTAGGAGCGCAGCTCAGGTCACACACGTCCTACTCCATCGCTGTCCTGGCCACGCCCCCCGATAGGCATATTTTATGTTAAGGAGCACTCTGATGGGCACAACAAAATATGCCCATCAGTGTTGCTCTAAAATAAAATATGCCCATCAGACCAGTGCCAGTAAATGAACCCCTTTGTGCTGCATAAATGGCACCAGTGTCAGTGTTACACTGTTGCCACTAATGCCGCACAAAGGGGTTAATTAAGTGGCACTGGTCGCTAATGCATCAAACCAGTGGCAATATATTAACCCCCTCATGCTGCATTTTACTAATTGGGTGTGAGTGAACTCTATCACATTAAACCTAATTGAATTTGTATTGTTTTAAGTATATTCTTGTTTTGAAACATTGATTCTTTCTTAAGGGGGGGGGGGGGTGGGGGGTTGCCATCTTTGCTCTGGGCACCAAATTGCCTTGTCCCAGCACTGAATACTGAATACAGCCCAACCTCTATGCAAGTTGACATATATGGGACGCAAGTGTCTCCGAAAAAGTTATTTATCAGCATGGGTACGTCAGAGACAGCAGACTCTAGAGAAGGGCGAAAAACTTTGATCCCTGGCTGACCTATGAAATATGTGCATACTACACCTGAGCCTTCCTGAGAATCATCCCTTAGCAGTTTCTACTTTTTCTTTCCTGCTTTTACGTGTGCGTGCCCCCTCCCCCCCTTTCGCTTGAAATGGTTACCCCCTCTCTTCAGCGCAAGCTGAAATTTTCCCTTCTTTTGAAATGTCGGTTCAAAGCCAATTGAAATACCACTGTGATTAAGCATGCTTCGTTGATATAATTTTGTCCTGATTAAGGTAATCTATACTTGACTGATGAGAAAGTACCACTGTTATTTGTTTTGTTTTTTGTCTTAATAAAACTCACCCAGTGCCGTAGCGCATAAAATGGCCCGGTCATCTGAAAGAGGGGGGGGGGGTTAACCTTCTGGAGCTGAAGTGGTTAAACTCAAAAGCAAACATATTGCAGCTTACCAATTCTTAGATGTGATGGCTTGATTAGTTTCCTTTTTTAGGCTTGCTTTCTATTTCCATCTGATAATTCAGCCAGCAAGTCTGTTTTTGACAGCACAAACTCTCCAGCAGAATGGATCAGTTTACAGGGATGTGACAAACCACTTAAGGTCCCTTCTTTCATATAAGCGGACTGATTTTTTTTTTTTTTTTTTTTTTTTAGATATATAGGCGTACCGGATCTGACCCTCTTTTGACCTCTATGGATAAACGGATGTCAACGGACATCCGATTCGTTCCGGTCCACTAAAAACAGACAGATCTGTTCCCCACCTGTCTGGTGGATTGGATGACATTTAGATGGAAATGGATAGGTGGTCCTGGCTTGACAAAAAAAAAAAAAACTGCATTTTTTTTTGAGTCACATCTTCAGTGAAAAACACACCGCAAACAGTAAAATCGCAGCAAAAAAGCATGTGGTTTTACTATGGATCATTGTGAAATTGCCCTTAATCTGCGAATACATTAAACACTCTTCTCCCCCCTGTGATTGCAACACGTGTGAGGTATCACTGCAAAATGTCAAAGTGAGAGCAATACTTTTAGGGCCCTAAACGGATAGCCTGTAAGGACTTTTAAAAGGGTCACTCACCTATGGACAATTTTAGGCACTGTAGTTGCTTGCCATTTCAAAAGGTGTGCACAATTTTAAATCTCGACATATTTGGTACCTTTTTACTCGAAGCAACATGACCTTTTATATTTTACAAAAAAATAAAAAATATGGGTTCTATATTTGTATTTGCACCAAATTAGAGCTGCACAATTAATCGTCAAGAATCGTTATCGTGATCTTGACTAAAGTGTGTTTCACAATTCTTTCTATGCAAAGAATTCTCTCTGCTCTTCTGAAGCCACAGCAGTCAAAAGAAAGGAAGAGAAAAACTGGGCAGTATGCCAAGAATTAAAACATTCTTTATCAGTTCAACTTACATCTAAACATTGTAACAATTTGTCAATGCACTTTGGGGTTAATTTACTAAAACTGAAATCCACTCTGCACTACAAGTGCACTTGAAAGTGAACTTGTAAGTCTATTCGCTGTAGATCTGAGGGGAAGCGCTGCTGATTTTATCATCCAATCATATACAAGCAAAAATGCTGTTTTTTATTTTTCTTACATGTCCCTCAGATCTACAGCGACTGCACTTGCTGTGCAAAGTGGATTTGCCTTTCGTAAATAACCCCCTTTGTGTGCAAGTGAAAAAAAAATGTAACCACTTAAACAGTAAACCTTTTTCTGACATTTGTTGGTTTCAAGTTAAAATAATTTATTTTTGCTAGAAAATGATTTCGAACCACCAAACATATATATTTTTTTAGTAGATACCCTAGAGCAGGGATATGCAATTAGCGGACCTCCAGCTGTTGCAAAACTACATTTTGGCCAGAATCGTGCAACTCTACACCAAATAGAAATGAAATCCACTGCCCCTTTGTAATCTCGGGATAGCGGGCGCATGCAGGCCGCCGGCGCGCGATCGTGGTGAGGAGAGGCAGAACAGGGAATGGTAAATGTAAACAAGGCATTTCCCTGTACTGCCTAGTGACAGGTCCCTCTCATAGGGAACAGTGATCTCTGTCATGTCAGTGGCAGCTGATCCGCCCTACAAAACATGCTGAGGGAACACATACTTAACCCCTTGATCTCCCCCTAGTGTATTAACCCTTTCCCTGCCAGTGAAATTTATACAGTAATCAGTGGCTATTTTTAGCACTGATCGCTGCATGAATGTCAATGGTCCCAATAAAAATCTCAGATCACCGCCATTACTTAAAAAAAATAAAAATACTAAAAAATGCCATAAATCTATCCTCTATTTTGTAGAAGCTAACTTTTGCACAAACCAATCAATGTACACTTATTGCAATTGCTTTTTTACCAAAAATATGTAGACGAATACATAGCCTAAACTGGGGAAGAAATTTGTTAAATATACATATACATATATATATATATTTTTTTTTTTTTTAGGATATTTACTATAGCACAAAGTAAAAAATTTTGCTTTTTTTTTCGGTCTTATTTTGTTTATAGCACAAAAAAACGAAAACAAAAAAAAACGCAGAGGTGATTAAATACCACCAAAAGAAAGCCGTTTGTGGGAAGAAAAAAAAAATAATAAAAAAAAAAATAAATGTCAAGGGAAAAAGGGATTTTAACATAAGAATTTTAAATTTTAAATGTGAGAATTGTTTTAAAAATTGTCCCAGACAGTAGGAATGCAAATGCATATTAAAAAATGCACACAATCCAGCTACATACACATTCTGTCTGCTAATGCTCATCTGGTGGGGATAGAACATCTTTATCTGAGCACAGTTTGTCTCCTGATAAGCCATTGTTAAAAGGTGTCTGATGCCTGCATTCCAACCCTATTTCAAATGCCTAAACATGATATACCAAGATTTTTTTCCCTGAGAGCAGTCAGATCGTTATTGCGTACTCAACTGCTACCCTTTTTCCACCTGCACCTTTGGTGCGATTTCAGTTAAGTAAAATGGGATTAGTCGATTAGGTTTTATTGCACTTTCACATTGCTAAGACCCCTTTCACACCACACCGCCCATTGCGTCGGCGGTAAAACGCTGCTATTTTTACGCCGGATTTGCAGCGCATTTCGGGCACTAGTGGGGCGCTTTTACCCCCCCGCTAGCAGCCGCGAAAGGGTTAAAACCGCCAGCAATACACCGCAATAGCGGCGTTTTGCCAGCGGCATTACAGCGCTGCCCCATTGATTTCAATGGGGAGCAGTGGTGGAGGAGCGGTAACACACCGCTTCTTCACTGCTCCAAAGAAGCTGGAGTGTGAAAGCGGTGCAGCTTCTTTAGGGCGGATTGCAGGCGCTATTTCTAACGCTATAGCGCCTGCAAAACGCCCTGGTGTGAAAGGGGTCTTAAAGCATGATCACATGCAGATGTAGATGGGATACATTCATATTTCAGCTATCATTTTCAAACTTTCACAGCCGGTAGATCGGCTTTTGCTTTAATCCACAAAACATATCTTTCCCAATGATTTTATGGAAAAATGGCTTCTCGTAAAGATCCCATTTCTAGTATATAAACCGGCGTCTTACTAAATCTAGAAGTGAGGTCAGTTATTGTGCAAAATTTACCACAAAGGAAAAGCGAGTGTGTTCCACATACTGACCTGCTCTAACCAGGGGATGATGCAATCATTGTGAAATAAGTGATTACAAGGCAGTTGTCGGACGTTTTCACCAATTGTATAGTCTTCTTTACACACTGGACACTCCAAGGCAGAACCTGGGAACAGACACAATACGAATTGTTAGAATGACCAAACGTGAGAGAAAAAAAACTCACATACCACACATCTATTTTTCAAACAAATTAAAAAACTATTTGGATCAATAGGTCCAATATTCACCGATGATCAGAAAAGTGCTTTTGGAAATTTGGAGAATGGTTAGATTTACTTTTTATTGTAACAGCAAGTAAAAAAGTACCCAAGGTGGTTAAATGCGCCAGATATGGCAAGAATGATTGCTGCCCAATCCAAAAGTCTGTGTACTAGCAGATAGACCAATATCCACAGTGGACTTGACACTTCACTCAAATTTAGACCACTGCTGGTGGCATTTTCTTCCATTCTACAGGTCTCCCTCACATAACTATTAGAATCAGACATAAGTTCAAAAGCTGAAGTTTAGCTCTATAGTTTTAGTGACACTACTTACCAGTAATGCCGTAGGGGATTCAGAGAACACGATTCTCTAACCCATTCAGAGAGTGTGTCACATGCACAGGGTCCACCTGCCTGCATGCGAGTGAGTGAGTGACTAAAGCTGTAGAGGGTTTTGTCGCAAAGTGTGGGTCCTGTGTAAATGCATGTTACAGATTTTTCTGTAAAGGTGAACTTGCCCTTTAAGCAAAACTTCATCGTTCATTTTGCAAATCAGTGCCTTTGGTGCTTCAAAACACTAACGAAAAATTTCAAAATGTGTAAAATTTGGAAATTTGGGTTGTTATTTTTGCTTTTTAGTATTGGGCCTGTACAAGCTGCCTGGTCTATCTATTGATGTTTTGTTAGCTGTTGCACAGAAGTCACTCTCTTTCACTTGTAATGCCTGGTCTTACATAATTACTGTGTTGTAACAGTGAACATTTATGTCTGGAGTAACATTGGCACCTGTATTAAAATTGCACAAATGTACAAAACTAAAATCTGCCAAAATTCCTATTATAAACTTACAGTACATGATTTGTATTCAAAAGGATCATGGGACGTACGCAAACTGAACAGTTGGGCAACAACATGGCGACTTTACTGCCAACAGGCACCAAAAAGGGTTAAGGACTTTCCTACCTGCACCTTGTGTTTTTCATCTACATAACCGATCATGTAGATTCATGGTGTACGCATAGTACAGTAAAATCACACTCCTGTGTCAAATGTTTGTTTTAAACATGAGGCATAACATTGCACAGGTTAATGCATAACCTCTGTCTGTAGTCTAAGAACCAACCCTTCCTGTGAAGTACGTACACCTCCCACAATCTTTCAGTCTAGTGCAGGTGCATCTGAAATCAAATAAAAAAACCTACAAGGTAGAAGAGATGTGTTTGTTTTATAAAATTAGCATGCATTTGTGATGCAGAAAAAAAGAAACAGCTAGTCATGCATGTGATCCAGAACAAGACGTTGCTTTGTCCAACTAGTGAATAGGAACAAGGCAGGTGGATTATTATAGAGATAGGGGAATCAATCAGCCATGAAACTACAAACTGCAGCCAAAACCCATGAGCCCATTATTACAAGGGAAGACAAACAAAAATGAATAGCTACAATAATGCCTAGTTAGAACAAAAACATTTGAAAGCGTACAATGCCTTTAACCACTTCAAGTCCAGACACTTTCATCCTCTTTCTGCCCAGGCCAATTTTCAACTTTCAGTACTTGCACTTTAAATTCCATTACTCAGTCATGCAGCACTGTACTCGCATTACATTTTTATTTTATTTTTTTAGAGCTTTTTTTGGTAGTATTTAATCCCCACTAGGTAATTTTTTGCTATATAAATAAAAAAATCTGAACATTTGGAAAACAAAAAAGCATTTTTCTTAGTTTTTGGTATAAAATTTTGCAATCTTTCTTTGTAAATTTAGTATAAAATGTATGCTACCTTTTTTGGTGGAAAAAAAATAAAAAATAAATTTAAAAAAAAGCTGATCGACACTATTACTAGTAAAAAAAAATCTAAATTTTTAAAAATGAATAAAAATGCCATAAAACTATCCCCTATTTTGTAGATGCTACAACTTTTGCACAAACCAAACACTTATTGCGATTTTTTTTTTACCAAAAATATGTAGAAGAATACGTATCGACCTAAATGGAGGAAAAAAAAAAAGTGTTTAAAATATTTTTTCTTCAACTTTTGTTTATAGCACAAAAAATAAGAGAAAAGAAAGCTCTATTTGTGGGAAAAAAAACTGTTTGGGAGCCACACGGCCGCGCAATTGTCAGTTAAAGTGACGCAGTGCCAAAATCGCAAAAAGAGGTCTGGTCAGGAAGGGGGTAAATTCTTCCGGGGGCTGCAGTGGTTGAGGCGTAGTGAGTTTTTTGAAGTTGTAAAAACATTTTTTTTTTTTTCTCACCATGTTGTAATTTTAACACATTATGGGCATACTTACAATTACACCCCAAACATTCTGCTTTGCCTTCTGAGTAGTAAGGGGATACCACATGCGAGACTTTTCACAACCTAGAACCCAGAGGGGCTCATAATCCAAGGAGCAACTTGAGGCTTTCTAGGAGCAAACATTACCATTTCCTGACTACCCATCAAACTCTTGAAGGACCTGGAGCAGTGGAAATGCCCGCAATATGACCACATTTTGGAGAGTAAACACCAAGGTATTTAACCACTTAAACACCCTTCGTAACCAGGCCATTTTTCAGCTTTCAGTGCACTCACATTTTGAATGAAAAATTACTCATGCAACATTGTACCCATCTGACATTTTTGTCCTTTTTTTTTCCCCCACAGGTGTCCCCGTGGCCATCACATTGGTTGGATAACACTACACACTTATGAGCCGGCACTCGGATCTGAGTGCACCTGAATGTAAGTGTATATCTGTATTTTTTTTTATATTAATAAACGGAGAGAATTAGATCGCTTTGTTCCGTTTTACACGTGACTGAATATCTTACTGAGTGTGGATCTGAGGACGGCATCCAGAGTGGGGATTTGTCGGCTTGGTGATTTGTGTACTGCTCTGACCTGTTTCAGGTCAAATTTTGGAGAGGAGAGGCCATTTTTATTTGTGGTGGAGGGATCACCTTTTTGGAGATATACGTATACGCATTTTGTTATTTAGTACGGATATTTATGAATTGTGCAGCACTGTTTTACTATAATTTTTTTTCACACAAATAAAGCTTTCTTTTTGTGATATTTAATCACCAGTGAGAGTTTCATTTTTTGCGCTATAAATGAAAATATTTTTTTTTGTAAAAAAACAAAAAACATTTTTCTTCATTTCAGTTATAAAAGTTTGCAAATTAGTAATTTTTCTACATAAATTTTGGCCAAAAGTTATACTGCTACATATCTTTGGTAAAAATAACCCAAATAAGTGTATATTATTTGGTCTGTGTGAAAGTCAGTCTGGGTTCACACTGGTACAACATGACAGTTGTACGAATGTGGCTCCGACTTGAAGTGCGACTTCAATGAACGGGATCCAAGTTTGATCCTGGCTCATTCACATAGGTCGGGGGACCGGCGTCTTATTAAAGGGGGGCTCCCAGATTCCCATAAGCCCCCCGCCTACAGACACCTAAAACCAACGGCCAGGGTCGTCGGGAAGAGGCCCTAGTCATCAACATAGGGACAAGGTGCTTTGGGGTGGAGGGCCGCAGTGTGCCCCCCTGCCCCAAAGCACCGCCCCCATGCTGAGGGCATACGGCCTGGTATGGTTCGGGGGGCTCATCCCCACCCCCTTTCCTGACTGGCCTGTGTGCTCGGATAAGGGTCTGGTATGGATTTTGGGGGGACCCCCACACCGTTTTTCAGCGTAGGGGGTTCCCCTTTAAAGCCATATCAGACTGAAGGGCCTGGTATGCTCTTGGAGGGGGAACCCATGCCGGTTTTTTATTTAAAATTTGGCATAGAGTTCCCCCTCAAGAACATCAGAGCACAAGTCGCATGCCAAAGTCGGATCAGGCAAGACGGCGATTGGACTTTGATCTGAGTTCAAGTAGGATCAAAGTTGGGCCAAAGTAGTGCAGGGAGCATTTTCAAAGTTGGACCAACTTGTGTCGGACCAGTTAAGATGGCTCCCATAGGGAAACATTGATTTTCACACGTCAGGCGACATGAGCTCCCAATGTCAGAGCATTTGTCGCACCAGTGTGAACCCGGCCTTCTAGTCTACAAGCTATGGTGCTAATCATTGAAAATTGACCACACCTGATGTACTGATGGCCTAACTTCTTGAGACACTAACAGTTGCATAGTTAGTTACGCTGTCTATTGGTTTGAGGAGAAAGCTGAACCCCTGGGTGATCCAGATTGTTTACAATGTGATTGACTCATCAATGGACGGAGCGATCATGTGGTAAAGGGTCGCTGTCATTGGCCCTTTACCGCGACCTGTGATGCACAGGGGCGAGCGAGTTCCCATCTTTCGGCTTTGGACCAGTTGGCAAGTGGTTAAGAGGCATGGTGAATCTTTTGAAGATTTTTTTTTTTTAAGTTTAAAATTTACCAAGATATTTTTCAAACACATACTTAGAATTACACCCAACACATTCTACTACTATCACACAAATCAACCAATTTTATCCAAACCAATGTAGTGTAATGGTTACTTCCTACAAGCGGTCAGGAATATAGCTTAGCGTCACCTATAGCTGCCCCAGGTCCTATAAGCCAAGCAAGCCTAGCCTACTGGTAGGTGGAAGTTCCCCAATCACCATGGTCTGTGAAAACGGAAGGGACAAGCATTCTGTCACATCTGGTTTCAATCTGTTTACAAGCCGTTACTGGTTGTAAAAGCATCTGATTAAACCAATCTCAGTATGATCAGATGCTTTTGAGGGCAGAAGGGAGACCTGGGTGCATTACACCCCAGATCTCTCCATAAAGGGGACATGTCCTGCTTATTGCATCATCCCTAGTAACAACAAAAGTTGATAGAAAAAAATATTGATACCGTTTAATAGATAAATTAATTTAAAAAAATTAAGTGCCCTAATTCTTCTGTGCTCAACGCAAACGTGTGAGGTATTGTGAGGTATTGCTGAGAATGTCAGAGCAAGAGCAAAAATTCTAGGCCAGAATGCAATGTACTTGGTCCTGCACTCTAGGAGACCTACATCACATCTCTTAGACAGTTGCATGATTGAGCACACAGAGGGACAGGCTGCCCGGCCATTCAGAACACACAGCCTGACTGGCGCATGCGCACCCGGCTGTGAAGCCGTAAACTGTCACAGGCAAGTGCCCACACCAGACAGGCGAAGGAGAGAACGGAGGCTTCAGGCGGTCACATTGCTGGACAGTGGGACAGGTAAGTGTGTGTATTATAAGTCAGCAGCTACACTTTTTGTAGCTGCTGACTTTTAATAAACATGGGTCCAGCTGGAACTCTGCTTTAAAGGCATATGCCCTAGATAGGAGTTAGCTGGTCTACCTCACAATGGTGGAGCACATAGCAGGGTGTCCTCTATGGAAGGCCCACCAAAAGGACAAAAAGGGACTATTCTTGCGAATAAAGCCATTAATATTTAGGAAGATCCGGACAGCCCTGACCACATCTAGGCAATGTAGGGTAAATTCCCTGTAATGTTTTGAGGCAGGACAAAGAAAAGGGAGGACAATGTCCTCATTAGGTAACAGGAGGCAAAAACGTTGTCCTTGTGGGAAAGAAATGGCTCTATACAAGAACAAACAAAAAAATGAAAAATAAAAAAAGCTGTCAACTCATCTTCATGCCCAACAGACTGTTAGGAAGACATGCCTGACAGCCAAGGCAGCAACTTTTAAAAGGCAAGGTTGAAGTGGCGGAATCATAGGAGCAATTCCCTGCAGAAAAGTCCAGATATAACTACGAGGCAAGTGGTTTCCTAGAAGAAAATGGATAAAACCAGATAGCCATCACTTGCGGGTACCCAGGGCCAGATGCTGGTCAAGACTAGACTGGACAAAGGTCAGGATACGACTGATATAGTATTCCTCGGGATTAAGCCTTGTGTACTCACAACATGCAAAGAATTCCTTCCATGCGTGATGGTAAGTCTTACAGGAGTTGTATTTACTTACACTGAGCAAAGTGCGAATGACCAAGTTAGAGATAACCCTATCCTTTAGGACTTGGGTTTCAACAGCCATGCGGTCAATGTCTGTAACTGGGTAGCAGAATGGAAAAAGGAGCCTTGGGCCAGTAAGTCAGGTATGTTTGACTTCTAGCAGATAAGCATTGGTCTTTTTTCAGAGTATGTCTGGGTACCAAGTTCAGTGCAATAAGAATCACTGGGATGCTTTCCTCCTATCTTCCATAGCAGTCAAAGGGGAATTTTCATTGGAGGGAATGTATAAACCAGTTGGATCTCGAGTCCAAGGAAGTACCACGGTATCTACTGCGAATGCTAGCGGATCCCTGGACTGACTACAAAATTGCCCAGGTTTGTTGATGAACCTGGGGGTAGGGGCAGAATGTTCACATTTGGTCTTTACCCTCTTTGACAGGTTCTAAAAGAGGGTGCAGGGACCATTCCCTAGCCTAGGGAGATGGTTGACAGATAAATCCTGCCAATTATCCATTCCTGGACTGTGGACCACCATTGTAGAGACAGTCTGATGGCTCTCAGTTCCAGTATCCTGATGGGTAGTTGCGACTCCTGTGGGGACCATGTCCTTTGAATAGTTAGGGAGTAAACACTGGGAACGTAAACTCCACCACAGTAAAACTCAAATCAGTCTTTACCACGTTCAAAGTCTTGTAAAGGAAGGACTTTTCCATATCCAGGGCAGAAGCGGAGATCCACCATGTCAAGAAGATCAATGATTGAAGATTCTGGCTTGGGGTGAAGAATCCTTCAGCTACAGCTCATCCAGTTAAACTATGACATGAATGCCCTGGGTTCAAAGAAGAGCCAGAAGCAGGATAAGCACTTTGGGGAAAACTCAAGGTGCAGGAGAAGGGTCACAAACAGTGGCCTACCACAACAAATTGCAAGAAACAATGGTTTGAAAAACGAAAATAAAAAGAGAATAGAGAGGTAGGAAAGCAATAACCAATCTTGTAAATTGCATCTGGCATTTGGTAATTGGTAGTATTGGGAAGATGCCCCCATTTGGTTTTGGGACCATGAAGAGGTCTGAAGAAAAACCTTATCCCCAGTGACTTGATTCTGCACTCTGCCATGCTCCTACCATGACATACTTATATGGCATCTTTATGCATGGAAGATAATTTCACACATTGTAATAGCTTTGCCCTGCCTTTTACAGCAGATCACTGCTATAGGTATCTTTTGCAAGCAGGAGTGGCAGGAACCGGTCTTGCGTGTGGAGGACAAATTAGGCAAGTATATCTTTGCTCTGAAATCCTAGACAAAAACGAGCAGTTAACCCATGCAGTGCGAGCACAGCCCCATTGCATGGTAGAAGATTTTTTTTTTTTTCTTGGCCGAAGTTGGCCTTTAATGTTACAGTACCCATTTATGCAAACCATTTTGCCTCTGCATGCACTGCAATGTAGCGTAGTAAGGGGAACAAGGCTCTCAAAGTAAAATGCATGCATTAACTTTGAGATTTACTATTCTGTTACGTTACATAAATGTCTCACCAATGTGTTCTTTTTAGCAGCAGACTAGCAACAGGGTAACTTCATATCCATCAAGATAGGGCTTTGCAACAGCCTGCTAAGCTCCCTAACTCCAGTGTAACTTTGTTCTTTCAACCATAAGCTTGAGACATAAGATAATGGAGCCACCGAGAAATGGTAGGATTTGGAAGTTGTGTGACCCTTTCTTAGGCTTCAGGGAGCACAAAGAATCAGACTGACAAATCTCAGTCAACTTCAGGTAATACCCAACCGCATGATCCAAATCCAAAGGTGTAAAGAGCCTTGTGTCTCTCCCCCTCCCCCCCCGCATCTAAGGCCAAGGACAGAAAGGCAGCAACACATTGTCCTGGTTAAGATGGCATGAAGAAACCACCTTCAGTAAAAAGGATTGGTTGAGGCATTAGAACCTTCCTTACAGTTAAGAGCAACCAATTCCAAAACTCTCCGAAACGAAGAAATGGCAAGCAGAAAGATAACTTGCTGTGTCAGAAAGACTAAGACCCCATACAACTTTTGTTGTTAGATTTACCAAAAACATGTAGTGCAAGGGCCTGCTTGATTGCATACAAATTGAAACTCTGAAAGGTTTGACCTCATATTATATGGTTTTGGCAAATCTGAAGGGGGGGGGGGGAAATTGGATTGCGTGTCTCCAGCTAAACCATTTCAATACCGGGCCTATTCTGGCACTTCTCTCCTACATGTAAAAATCGTCATTTTTTTACTAGAAAATTACTCAGAACACCCAAACATTATATATGTTTTTAGAAAACACCCTAAGGAATAATATGGTGATCATTGCAACTTTTTATCTCGCACACAATTTGCGCAATAATTTTTCAAACACTTTTTTTTGGTAAAAAAAAAAAAAAGAAGGTTTCATGAATAAATAACAAAAAACAGTAAAGTTAGCCTAATTTTATAATGTTAAAGATGTTACGCCAAGAAGATACCAAACATGTCAGACTTTAAAATTGCGCACACTTGGTGCCAAACTTCGGTACTTAAAAAAAAAAAAAAATCTCCATAGGTAACGATTTGAATATTAATATAATAATACAGAGGAGGTCTAGTGCTAGAATTCTTGCACACGTTCCAACGCACTCGGCGATACCTCACATGTGTGGTTTGAACAGCGTTTACATATGTGGGCGGGACTTGGGCGAGCGTTCGCTTGTGAGAGCAAGCTACCGGAGACAAGGGAATTTTACATTTTTTTTATTTTAATAATTATTTTATTTTTTATTTTTACACTTTACACCTCCCCTCTCGTCGGAACTGTCGCTATGTGTTCGTTCTGATCGTGCACAGAATCGCCGGCTGGAAAGACGGATACCTGAATGATGCCTGTAGCTCCAGACATCATTCAGGATTTTCCCGCACAAAGTCAAGGACTTCATTTGACTATGTGCGGTATTGAAGTGGTTAAAAATATACCAGATGGGTGAACACCAGGATTTCTTTAATACAGAAGGTACAAATTTAAGGTCCCATAGAGTCAACAGAGGCTTTTTCAGTTGGCATATGTGCAATGCCTTGTACAAAGGCGTTTACAGAAAATCTAAGGAATTGGTCTAATCTAAGAGGACCACCAAGGTTGAAATGTAAGGCTTGATTGTAACCAAGACCAGTCTCAGATCAACTCCAGATGGGAGAAATGCCAGGATTCAGGGCACAGCATACTAACTAGGATGAAAGCCTCACACCTGGCTAAATAGGGCCTCCAAGTCCTGTGGTAAATCTTCCTTGGTTGCCTTCAGCAGGGTAGGAATGACCGAATCAAACCCCCCCCCCCACCCCCTGTCTCTCAGGACCCTGGCTTCAACATCTATGCCATTAAAGCCAGTGACTGCAAAGTTGGCCAAAGCATTCCTTACACTCAAATCTTACAAAGCAGAACAAGCTAGAAGTTGTACTTTTAAAATCAGTTACTCAAAAAATACTTTGTGAGAAAACACTTGCGCGCGCGCCCGCCCACCCCCCCCCCCCTGATTTACTGCAGCATCTCTTATGAAAGTAGAGGCTGAACATAACACCCTGGCATACTTACAATTACTTCTGGCTGATTAGGTTATTGGAAAAAACAAAACAAAAAAAAAACAAAAAAAAAATTCCTGAGACAAACTTGTACAAAAGAGCAACAATTAGCTGCTATGCATCTGAAGTTTCCAAGAAGCAAAAAGTTTGAACCAGTGACCAAAGAGGGCATTTGGAAATTTCTAGGCCTAATAATACTTCAGGGAGTGGTATTGGACAATAAAAGACTTGCCACTCCATTCTTTGGCACGGTCATGTCAGAGTACAGATTTTCCCTGATCATAAAATATTTACATTTCAAAATAAACAAATTTGATAAAACTACTCATCCTGCACCAAAACTAAAAGAACATTTGGGAAGTATCTCAAATGATTCTAAAGAATTTCCAATGGCGCTATATTTCAGAAAGATATCAGCATAAATGAAAGTCTAATGGCTTACAAGGAAAGTCTCAGCTGGGTACAATACACTGCATCAAAGAGAAACGATTTGGCGTAAAATCCTACATGCTATGTGAATCGTTAACTGGCTACATTTAAAATTCAATCATACACTGGAAAAGGAACAAAATTCAATCCAAAATACAGAAACTATGGAATGGCAACATCTTCCGTTCTTTCACTCATTGAGCCATTGCTAAACCAGGGCTATTGCATAACAACTGACAACTTTTATATGTATCCTGAACTTTAGTTCTTTTGCAAAACAAAACACATACCTACAGAACCGTTAAGGCTTACTGGTGTGACATGCCGCCAATGTTTGGCAATAAGAAGCTGAAGACTGAAGAAATGGTTACCAGGCAGAAAGGCAAAATGATGGCAATGAGAGGCAGCAGAGGGATGACATGTCTGTCCAGAGCGGAAGAGACTCTACAGAGAGGTGCAAGACACTGACAGATGTTATATAAGAGCCGGACACTGGGGAGAGGTCTGAGGAAATGTGAATACTGCTATATACTGTTCCAGTGTGGGTATTCCACGAACGTGTCCGTTCATTTGACTCTGCATGGGAGAAAGCTGTATTTTCGTTTGTGAACCAGTTGGATATTGTCTGAGAGGAGTACAGCGATTGGATGAGTTGATAAGCACTCGTTGATATTTAAGTGCAAACAACCCTCTGTAATTTAAAGGGTCCATACGATGAGGTGAGCAGCCAAATTTTACCATTGGTGGTGGTCCCCCCCTTGGCACTAAGTCACTTTATGCATGAACTGACTGTATACCACTGAAGATTCCTCACGTGGACTTTTTGACACAAAAGCTATTTTAGACCTTTAATTAATTTTAATATGTTAGTAATCATTTTATTTTAGTTAGAGCGCTGTACCATCTGTTTGATAAAATGATGCCACTGCAATGGCGCGACAAGAAAGATGTGTGCCTAATGAGTACAGTTCATAATTCCTCCACTGTTATGTACGCACGAAAGGTGGGAAAGAAATCATGACGCCACAAGTAGTGATAGACTACAACACCATGGGAGGTGACAGAGCAGACCAAGCAATGACATTCTATCCAGCAATGAGGGAACACAAAAAAAGTAGTGATACAAGAAGATCTTCAGGCATCTTCTTGAGCAACGCAATACATCCCACCAACTGAGAAAAAGTCAGCACCTAGAAGGATATGAGCAAACAAGCAGGACAAAACTCTGGATAGATAAACACTGGAAAAAGACTTGAAATCCCCATCTTTAATTGAAACAACGTGGGTCACATCAAAACAGAAAAAAAAAAACCACAGCAAAAGGAACAACAGGGTACAGGAAAATGCTGATGCGTTTCACACCGTAATCAGTGCTTACTCATAGCTAGTCAGCACCTACAAGGATGTGCGTGGTTTGTTGCTCAAAGCGAAAGGACAGTGGAAAGAAAATCAGAAAGGAAACCAGGTTCCATTGTCCCGATTGTGGCATCAGACTTTGTGCAGTCCCACGTTTCAAAATTTTACATAACCAGGATTTGTTTACTAAACCAATATTTAATGTCTAGTATTACAGTGACCAGTAATATTTGGTTTGGACAAATTCCAGTGTTTTTGGTTTGATTACATTATTGAATAAAATGTATATATTTTTTTAGAAATGATTTATAATTATATTATAATTTAGGATTTTGGGTTTCAAACTTGATCATACCCAGGATGTCTACTAGACTCTTGTTTGGATATATTTAATCCCTTGCCGCCGAGCGTACGCAGATGTGCATACTCGGCTTCCGGGGGTTATACTGGGATGATAACCGCACCTGCAGGCATCATGCATAATCCCAGTATCGTTTTTGAGAGCGGACGATTGGCTTTCCAGCCATAACAACTGATGCAGCTAAAAGCCGCTCGGCTGTTATGCCAGAGGAGCGGGAGGGGACGACCCCCCCCTCCCGCCGCTCTTACCAGGGCTCCAGTTCAATCGGGAGCACAGATGCACAATCCGCCGCTTCCAGTGGCGGTACTCCATAAAGAGTACCTGTCACTACCTACAGGTATTACTGCCACAAAGGATTTTTTTATTTTTATTTTTTTAAAACAATTTGTTAATTTTAAAATAAATAAAAAAAATTTCTAAAGCGCCCCCCATTGCCGCGAGCTCGCGCAGCAAAGAAACCGCATATGGAAGTCGCGCCCGCATATGTAAACGGTGTTCAAATCACACGTGAGGTATCGCCACGATCGTCAGAGCGAGAGCAATAATTCTAGCACTAGACCTCCTCTGTAACTCTAACCTGGTAACCGGAATTTTTTTTTTAAAGCGTCACCTATTGAGATTTTTAGATACCGTAGTTTGTCGTCATTCCACAAGTGCGTGCAATTATAAAGTGTGACATGTTTGGTATCTATTTACTTGGTGTAACATTATCTTTCACATTATGCAAAAAAATTGGGCTAATTTTACGGTTTCGTTTTTTTTTTAATTTGTGAAAGTGTCCCTTTTCCCAAAAAGTGGCGTTTAAAACACCGTTGCGCAAATACCGTGTGACATAAAATATTGCAACAATCGCCGTTTTATTCTGTACAGTCTCTGCTAAAAAAATATATAATGTTTGGGGGTTCCAAGTAATTTTCTAGCAAAAATATGGATTTTAACTTGTAAACACCAAATGTCAAAGTCTTAGGCTTAGTTATGAAAGGATTAAGCAAGTTATTCCTAAGAATTACAGGCCTACAATAAGACAAATTTCCATGCAAAGCAATGTACCGCTTTGACATTCAAAAATACTGACATAATCAGCCAGGGAGGTAAAAGCACTCAAATAGAAATCTAAAAACAGAGTTGTAGTGAAAACCCCAATCTCCGAGACGCAGTGACACAATCCCGGCTTTGCGTGATCACGTCACAAAGTTGCTACGCCCTACACATTTTGTCGCAACTGATGTCATCCAGGGTGGCGCCGCTTCATCGTGCATTAAATAGAGCTTTTTGGTGGTATTTAATCACCACCTTTTTATTTTTTGCTATATGAACATGGAAACCCCCCCCCCCCCCCCCACCATTTTTCTTAGTTTGTTATACCAAACCCAGGACCCTGCAGTCACTATATCTGGTCTCCCACAGTACACGGAACATCGAAATGCAATTATTTTAGTAAATATACACGCTAAACACATTTCTTATGAGTAGTATATAGCAGTCTTGTGATTTTTTTTATCAGTTCCTGGTGAAGCTTGTAGGAGGAGTTTTAATACTGCACTGAGCTATCCTAAAAGGCTGCAGGGCTCCTGACCCTCTGGACAGTGCTGATTGGCCCATAATGAAAAGAAGAAAAAAAAAAGAAAGAAAAAGAAAAGAATAAGAAAAGAAATAAGGGAAGAAAAAAAAAAAATGTAACCTCTTCCTCGGCCGCTAGCTGGGTTATAAGTGCCCAACTAGCAGCCGAATAGCACCACTAAAATGGTAAAGCACCCCTAAAACTAGCAGCGTTTTACCATCAACGCCTGCCCACTCCAGTGTGAAAGCAGCCTTCATAAGTGATGCAGAAAATTTCTTACATTTAAACATTAAACAAAAAAAAACCTCCAGTTTACTTGTATGTATGATTTAGATAAAAAAAAACAAAAAAACAAAAAAAAAAAACAAAAAAAAAAAAAACTATATATTAAATAAAAACAGGTAGCCAAAACTTTTGGATGAAAAAAAAAATGAGCAAAGTCGTTTCTATGAAGACTCAGGCAACTTACACTGACTTCTATTACAGAAGTCTTTAGCAAGTCGCACTGTAGTTCTAAATTGGCCTTTTTATTAGTACAATCGGCCGATGCCGATTAATAAAAGAAAAACAGCAAATATCGGCCGATATATTGGTCGACCTCTATAATATAGATTAGTGCTCCCTGTATAAAGTTATTTAATAATAGAAACTGCCAAAAAAATTACTCACAAAATTAAAATTATTCAAATGCGTAATAAAAAGACATCAGCAGGGTTGTATCCTGCAGATCAGGCTAGGCTCCGGGCACCCAGAAATACATTGTGTGTATGTACATACACACACACCCAATGTTGAATGGACAAAAGTTGATGTACAATATGAAGACTCAATATTTGAAGGTTAACGTACAACCCCCTTCATATATCCATTATGTATTTAACGCTTGATGAATACTGATAGTTGCATTGTTGATTTGGAAGGAAAAGTCATGGAGGGGGGCACGGGCGGGGAATATTAATAGCTCAGTTTTAGAGAGACTTTCAGGAAGTGGTACGACATCCATGCTGATATGTCAGTTAGTGATGCGAGAGGAGACTGGAGTGAGGTGACTGCCATGTAGTGCTCGGGTGGGCCAAGAAGCAATGACTGAAAATACAGTACATGCTCAACCCTTTAACTGTGAAAAACAGACACTAAAGGTTGCCTGGTGTTAGAGGAAAAAAACTGTCAGAAGTATCTTTTGCAGTGGAAGAAGAGAGAAGCCAGGATCCACACTAGGTGCTATGGATTGAGAAAAGCACACGTACTATATGAACAGGTATAACTTTTTTCAATTTCAGCGTTTTCCAACCACTTTAAAAAGATGCTGTCTCACAAAGTGGTTAAAAAGCAACAAATACTTCTCCAGAGGAGAATAAATCACCCAAGGACACAACCAAAAAAAAATAAAAAACACACCACACACAACACAGATCTTCAGTGAGTGAGCAGGGTTATATGGGTCTTTTTGCCAGTGTCCAAGCACCTGAAAGTAGCAGTATATAACCCATGGTCTAGAAATGATTCATGTCCTGTATGATTAGGATGAGAAACTGAAGGTTATATATTTTTTACTTCATTAAGAAAGGAGAAGGGGGGAGTAGGGGGGAAAAAAAAAAAAAAAAAAAAAAAAGGGAAGGAGGATAGAGATCTATCTATCTATCTATCTATATATATATATATTTTTTTTCTAACACCTTCGAGACTAAAATGGCGGTGGTGGTTTTATATATATATTATATATATATATATATATATATATATATATATATATATATATATATATATATATATATATATATATATATATATATATATATATATATATATATATATATATATATATTTATTACACACACACTACATAATATTCATGCATGTCAAAGATACATTTTTCATACAATAGTTTTCAACAGGCGAGAGACATAGAATGAACATTTCTGCTAACAACTGTTTTAGTGCTCATTGAATTTCAAATAGAATATTGTGTAATGTGTTCTCTTCCCTTCATCCTGCTTGCTTTACATCCAAGTAAAAAGTAATAAAGCCATTCACACTTACTCAAGTGTCCATCCCGATTACCCACATTAACACAAGCGATATTAAACCAATACACAAGTTTATGCTTTATGTTCTTTTGTAGCATTGCTTTCCATGCCTTGGTGTGATCATACATTTTTTGGGTAACCCCTGGCTTCTTAAGTCTTATGCCCCATACACACTATCAGTATTTCTGCTGAGTTTTTCCATCAGGTTTACCAAAACCATGTAGTACAAGGGCCTGCCTGATTGCATACAAATGGAAACTCCTAAGGTTTGACCTCATATTATATGGTTTTGGTAAATCTGAAGGAAAAACTCAGCAGAAAAACTGATAGTGTGTATGGGTCTTTAGAGATATTGTATTGCCCTGAGGTGGACATCTATATATTCCATGAGACATATGAAGGGGACTGCAGATATTAGGTTCAGTATAGTGGCTATAAACTCCGTTACCTCAGACCAAAAAGGTTCTTATTTTGTGTGATTCCCATAGCATATATTGACATTGAACTTGACAGGTGGGAGATGGAGGTTTGTCTATTTTAAGCAAATTAGATGGTGTATAGCAGAGATATGCAATTACTGGACCTCCAGCTGTTGCAGAACTACAAGTCCCATGAGGCATAACAAGACTGACAGCCCCAAACATGATACCCAGAGGCATGATGGGACTTGTAGTTTTGCAACAGCTGGAGGGCCTCGAATTGCCTATCCCTGGTGTATAGTATACTTGGTGTAACTATTTCAGCTGAATTTGTCTAATCTCTAGATAATATAACCAAAGTGATGTAAGCCCTTGCTGCATATCCAATCTGTGTGCAATATACATACATATTATATATAATATATATATATATATATATATATATATATATATATATATATATATATATATAATTTACAGTCGTAGCAGGCAACTTTTGAACTGCATTTCTGTTATCAAAAGATTTCAAAAACACTCCTTTTATATAACAGATAGAAATATTTAACACCAAAATATAGCTCAATAAGATCCTCCTGATAAAGAATTCTTGTTGATTACACCATAGGGGAGTGTTTTCTGAGAATATGGTTTCCCCCTTTGATAAACGTTTATCAGCTTATACCGATGATACACAAGGACATGTGGCCAATTTCTGTACCTGTTGTCACCATTAGCTTTTGCTTGTTTTTTGAGGCTGGGTTCACACTGCTGCGGCTACGAGAACCGGATGCGATTCGCACCGCACTGCAAATCACATCCGATCTCTGTGCGATGCGAGTTCAGCCAGATAGTATGGTTGAATTCGCATCGCACCCGCCCCAAACTGGCACAGGACCCTTTTTTTGGTCCGCAGCAGAATCGGATCGCATGGGTGTTCACACCATGCGATCAGATTCCTGTCCGAATTTGCAGATCGCACTGCGATATATGCGAACTGATCTGGGGGTGTCATTAACGTTTCACTGACACTCCCAGTAGTTCGCATAGGGCAGTGTGAACTGCCGCCGGGAGGCATGCGATGCGGGAACCTGCCGCGGATTTGCGGTGTTCCCGCATCGCTGCAGTGTGAACCCAGCCTTAGCAGAGGTTATGCAGGGTCTCAAAAGGGCAAATTAGTAACAGCTGCAATATATTCTTTGGATATTCTAGCTGGAATGTCCCTTCGTAGAGTTATAGAGTCAATAATGTTAAACTTACTTTCAGGAATATAAATTGGTGTACTGATTTTATTTAATATTAGGTACCCACCAAAAGACATTATTTCAACAACATTTTTTCACTTACTTTACTTAATAAATCGATTAGAAGAAGAGAACAACGATTTACTTTAAAATCTGACCCATGCAATGACTTTGCTCATCTTTAATTTATTTTTTATCTTCCAGTAGTTGTTAATGTCTGCACAATGGAATGCCCATGAATATTTGTATTTTACAGCAAATGGTCATAAAATTAACCATTTCAGATACTCACCCACATGCTCCTCTGTTATCTTAATTGTCGGAAGTGCTTGGATCTTCTCATTATCTGCAGGTGGAGGACCCGTGTTCTCAAACTGGTTAAGTAACTAAGGGAAAGAGAAAATAGGACAACTTTGCAAGAATAATCACTAAATTTCCACATAACTTCACTACAAAGAATTAAGAAATACCTGCGTGATTATGGTATCAAGGCCATTAGCTCCCCAAGCATAATCCATTGGATTGGAATGAAGGACTCCCCTTTGTTAGGAAAAAAACATGCAATTAAAAAAAAAAAGCAATGTTGATGCAAGTGATTTAAAAGGCATTCTAAATTCTAAAAAGGCAGAAGGTTTTGTACCTTAGTGTATTATGCATTGTCTGCATTAAGGAGAAAAAAAAAAAAAAAAGAAGGCATGCAGCCGCCCCCCCACATACTTACCTGAGCCAAATCCAGCGCTGTGCACGAGAGCAGAGGCCATTGAGAAGTTGGGTGAAATCTTTCAATAGACACACATGATCCTGTGATAAACTGGGAATTTTGAATAGATTTAACCTTACTTCCCATCACATCATTCGCACACAGGCCTGGGAGGGGTTCCAACCCTCTATAAATTCTTAATTGGCTATACAAATACTTCAATATTATATCACATCACATAAGTCAGGTGACCCTTGAGCAAACAAATTTACATTTTGGACAATGATAATGTAGCATATAAAGTAAACCTCAGAATATACAAAATTAAAATCCATTTCGGTTCAACCAACTTAAAGCTGACAACGGTGTTCTTTTACAAACCTACAAAAATGTAAAATGGCACAATACACCGATGAAATACATAGAAGGGAGCACCTGTCAACGATTTGCATTTCTATTCATTCCCTTTAGAGAAATACACAGAGCCCTGTCCCACAGCAGAACTTTGTCTTGCAGGGAAATTTCTCTTGATGATGAATGTTTTATTAAAGGGATTTAACATTTATTGATATGGTTGTCTGCAATTTTCTTACATCCTGCCTACTAGCATGTATGTGTTGTTCTCTACACTCAAGTTTTGCCTCTAGTGAGAGCAGTCCCAGTTGCCAGCTATATTAGGTTAGCACTCAGGCAATCTTTCAAGCCATAAAATTGTTGGTGTCATAGCTGGTGTACAGCTAGGTATGTACACAACACTGCAACAGATTCAATAAAGGGGCAAGGAAGGCATTTACTTATGTCCCTTTAAGTCCCTCTCACTGTTTGGCAACAACCAAAATGCGCTGTGGTGCGTACTGCTTTTTGCTTCATATAGTAGTTTTGTATGGGATGAGGTTAAAAATATGACTGTCCTCAGGTGAGATATGCTAGGTACTCCACTGCTGTCAGCAGGTCAATTTTGGGTACTTCTATTGTTCCACTAAAAGCAGTTGTTAAAAAAAATAAAAATAAAAGGGGGAGGAGAGCGGAAGAAGCAGAAGAGAGGAGGGCCCTGGGCAGTTTAGGTCATAATGTGCTAGTATGCACATTATGACAGACTTGCCTGAAAAAGCCCTCCAACGGTGCGCTGTTACTGCTGTAGGTGCTTCCATCTTCACCTGGTCTTCCTTCCAGGTTTGCGGGCTTCTGCAGTATGAATGGCCAAGCCGCACCGGAGTCACTGTTTATTGGACAGGTATGCTATTGCTTCAGAGAACATGCAATGGTGAGGTTACCAGCTGCTTCTAAAAAAGTAAATATCTGGCTAAACTGTGCACGTTTAGGATATATTTACTGCACCTATAGGCAAGCCTTATTATAGGCTTTCCTGTAGGTAAAAATCAACCAAGGGAGTTTAAATGCCTTTTAAAGTGGGAGTAAAGACGTAATAATGAATACAAAGTTGCATAAATGTGTGTCTTATATCACCATGGAAACTCAGATTTGGCCTAATAATGCATGTTAGTTTAGGAATTGTGCAGATATTATACAATCTAATGGTATGCAAGTATTGAAAGTTAAAATCCAGACATTAACAATTTAATTTAGTATCAACTTATTTATAATGGTCTTCTCATCAGTTACGATTATGAGAAGGCCATATTAGACATGCAAAGCACACAGACAGGACAACTACCAGACTCACCATGGCCCAAGTCCCAAGTTGGGCATTGCTGTGGGTGCAATAATCCCATTCACCAGCTGCTGAATGATCCTAACAATGAAAGAAAGACACAAAAATATCTAATAGAAGCCGCTTTTAATATAAAATTTTACTATTTCTTAACAGTTGTGTAAAAAAAACAAACCAAACCATTCTGTAAAACTAAATATACAAATCATTGTCCAGTGTCCCGTAGCCCAACTGATTATTTTACAAATAAAAATATACCCCACTCAGGAGCACAGTATTCCCAATTAAGAGACCCCTTAAGGTGGTCGTATACCCCTTTTAGCACATTTTTACCTGTACGGTTTAGGAGCTATTCATGAGCCTTGCATGCAGCTGCTGACATCAGTGGCACATGCGCTCTGAAACCCCATTCACACCTGAGCGTTTTGTAGCTTGACGCCTGAAGCTACAAAACGCTGGGAAAAAAATCTATTATTCTCAATGGAGATGGTTCACATCTCCACTCCAAGTCGCCTGAAGCCCTACGCCTGAAGCTCAAACAAGTTCCGGACCCTTTTTTGTCGCGCGAATCGGGCTTTTTTTATTCCCATAGAAACTAATGGAAACGCTCGATTCAAGCGTTTAGTGCAACAACGAGCATTTCTATGGGCGTTTTGTCGCTGTATCTGCTCAGGAGAAAATATAATTTACATAAGGAAATTACATAAATGACATAAAAAAAATACACAGGAAGTGCACAGATCACCATTTTTAGCTCAAATGGAGACCAGCAATATGGAAGGAGAACTGGATGAGACAGTATGTCTCCTAGATCAAGAGAGCTTCATAAGAATGGTGAAGGAGTACCCCTGTCTGTATGATACTAGAGATCCATGCTAGCGACCGGAAAAGGGTTAAAATCGCACACAAAGCACCGCTGCAGCGGCGCTTTGCCAGCGTTCTAGCGGCCGATAGCAGGGCGGTTTTAACCCCCGCTAGCGGCCGAAAAAGGGTCAAAATCACACACAACGCACCGCTGCAGCGGCGCTTTGCCAGCGTTCTAGCGGCCGCTAGCAGGGCGGTTTTAACCCCCACTAGCGGCCGAAAAAGGGTTAAAATCGCACACAAAGCACCGCTGCATTAACCCTTTTCCAGCCGCTAACGGGGGTTAAAACCGCCCTGCTAGCGGCCGCTAGAATGCTGGCAAAGGGCCGCTGCAGCGGTGCTTTGTGTGCAATTTTAACCCTATTTCGGCCACTAGCGGGGGTTAAAACTGCCCTGCTAGCGGCCGCTAGAACACTGGCAAAGGGCCACTGCAGCGGTGCTTTGTGTGCAATTTTAACCCTATTTTGGCCGCTAGCGGGGGTTAAAACTGCCCTGCTAGCGGCCGCTAGAACGCTGGCAAAGGGCCACTGCAGCGGTGCTTTGTGTGCAATTTTAACCCTTTTTCGGCCGCTAGCGGGGGTTAAAACTGCCCTGCTAGCGGCCGCTAGAACGCTGGCAAAGGGCCGCAATCGCACACAAAGCACCGCTGCAGTGGCGCTTTGCCAGCGTTCTAGCTCCATATCTAGTTCTAGATATGGAGCAGGGAGCACAATGCTGAACCGGAAGTACAATAACCAAGTACAGTACCCGGGAAGCAGATGAAAATTGTGAAATGGTGAAAAACCCTATTCCACTAGGAAGCACTAGACCAACTAAATGAAAATTCTACAATCCATGGTCATAAATTCTCTAAACAGTAGTGCAATCCGTGGCGTATCTACATCAATGTTTGTAGTACACTGAGGAAAATATGTACCTCAAATGTGACCAGAGAAGTCATGACTATAATATGTGCTAGGCCAAAGGATACCACTAATATTGACTTCTCTGGTCACATTTGAGGTACATATTTTTTTCAGCTACCACCCTACTGCACTATTTTGCACTTGTTTATATTTGCACATATCTAATTTTCGTTTGTATCTTGTATATTTTGGAATTTTCCTCAGTGTACTACAAACATTGATGTAGATACGCCACGGATTCCACTACTGTTTAGAGAATTTATGACCATGGATTGTAGAATTTTCATTTAGTGGGTCTAGTGCTTCCTAGTAGGATAGGGTTTTTCACCATTTATATTGGGTTAATGCTGATGAGTGTCACTATTTATCAGATATTTACATTTATATTTTTTCCTGCAATTCCCTTTTCCATTTCTTTTTGATTACCTCTACTACTGGTGTTTTTGAGGTTGCTTCTGCTTCCCTTGTAGTATACTAACAATTAGGAGCCAACACTAAAACTTAGCGTTTCCCAGCCATCTAGGATATACTTGCCTAGAAATACATTTATTACAGGTAGCGCCTGGGTCCCTCACTATATATGTCTTTACAACAGTCGCAGCTCACGGCCTCCTTTGAGAGGTGTGAGGTATAGGGACGGCAGCACCTTTCACCTTATCTAGTTTTATATATTTATTACCATATCGCGGTTTTGTTCCTTTTTTTGGGGGGGGGGGGCTGTCAAAAAAAAAAAAAAAATTAAAGTACACGATGCTCTGGTGGAGTGGTCTTTAATGGAAAAAAAAAAAAAAAAAAAAGACATCATCTCTCCAAACTCATAGGCCTGCGCATCAACCTTTTGAACCCACTTTGGCTTTCAGTAGGGTTGTCCCGATACCACTTTTTTAGGTTTGAGTACAAGTATCAATATTTATTCCCCCCCCCCCCCCGTACTCGCCGATATCGATTTGTTTTATTAAATTAACGTCATGTCACAAGTCGCAGTACTGATGAAAAAGAAAAAAAAATGCTCAGTATCGGCACAGATACTAGTATCAGGACAACCCTAGCAAGAGATCCCTTTTGGGTAAACTAGAGCTAGATGCAAAAGGTTACACCATATCCTTAAAAAGAAAAGCAGAAACCACCCTGAGCAAAAAGAAGGTCCTTAGTCTCAAAGCAACCTCATCTTTGTGTAAAATCAAATTGATCTTCTCAGGAGGATACAGGCAGTCCCCGAGTTCCAAACACCCGAGTTACGATCGACTCCTACTTACGAATGGACCTCGGCCGCTTGTGCTCCATGCTAGTTCTGGATACCGCTGAGCAGCCATCTTGCAGTGCCGGACACATCCCACACTGCAGTACTGCATGGCCAGAAGAGCCCCAAATAACATGACTGCATGCCCAGAACATCCCACATCCTGGAACAGGCTGAAGTTGCACTTAAATATGCACTGTTCTGATTTGCAATCCACTTAACAAACCTACCGTCCCCATTGTGTTCGTAACCCAGGGACCACCTGTAATGTTGTTAACTCAGGGACCCACCTAGCCAAAATGATGGCACACACACACACATATATATTTTAAATGTAATTCTTTGGCCGAACAGAATCCAGTGGAGGGATTGATAGAGAGGTGGCAGACAGAGCGATTGATAAGGTGGATGAGTCTGGCACCAGCATTCATGATGGATTGAAGAGGTGATAGACTACGTAGAAGTCAGCCAATGAGAAGGGAGTTGCAGTAGTCAGCGAGTGAAGAGCTTTTTTGCGTCATTGGTTAGAAAGGGGCATATTTTGGAGATGTTGAGGCGGCATGATTTGGACAGTGATTGGACGTGGTGCTTAAAGGAGAGTTCAAAGTCCAGGACTACACCTAGAACCTTGGCACGTGGGGATGGACTTGTACACTGACTTGTAGTCAGGTGTGGGCAACTGTGTCCAATGCTTTTGCAAAATCCAAGTATAACACACGTCCACAGTTACCCCTCAGTCCAAGATTTTACTTACCTCCTCAGAAAAAGAAATCAGGTGTGTGACAGCTTGTGTCTTTCATGAATCCATGCCATCTGCTGCTTTAAATATTTTTTTTCCCAGCAAGAACCTATCTATGTGGTCTTTTATTAAACTCTCTAGTATCTTCCCGACTATAGAAGTAACAGGTCTTTAGTTACTTGGTAAAGACTTTGATCCCTTTTAAATATGGGCATCACATTGGCACTACGCCAAACCAGTGGTACCATTCCAGTCATTAACAAAACCCTAGAAATAATGGCTTTGAAATGACAGAGCTCAACTCTTAGGATCTGTGGGTGGATGCAATCTGGTCCAGATGCTTTATCCACCTTTATTCTGTCTAAATATTTCTGAGCCATTTCACTTTTGAGCCATTATAGATCATTTGGGGCTGTGCCAATACCACCCCATGCTCCTTGTGTATACACAGAGCTGAAGAAGGTATTTAGTAAAATTAGCTCTCTTAACCGCTTCGCGCCCGCCCTATAGCCGAAAGACAGCTACAGAGCGGACGCTATCTGCCGGGAGGCCGTCCCTGGACGTCCTCCTGTTTACTTCAGCAATGCGCGCTCCCGGGAGCGCGCATCGAGGAAGCTCTGTCACAGCCAGTCACAGATCTCTGTAAACGGCCAATCACAGCGGCCGTTTACAGCGCGATCGGCCTAACTAATGAGAGATGATCTCATACGTAAGCATATGAGATCATCTCTCAGCGCCGCTCTCCCTCACACAGACAGCATGTGAGGAGGGAGAGATGAATGGCTGCAGTGGCCGTAAGTGGGGGGGGGGGGGAATGTGCCATCCTCCCCCAGTGCCATCTGCCCCCAGTGCCACCTGTCAGTGCCATCTGTCATCAGTGCCACGTATAAGTGCCACATATTAGTGCCACGTATCAGTGTCACGTGCCATCAATGCCACTTATCAGTGTCACGTGCCATCAATGCAACTTATCAGTGCCATCTGTCATCAGTGCCAAGTATTAGTGCCATCTGTCATCGGTGCCACGTATCAGTGCCACATATCATTGTCCTGGTGCTCCAGGGCCTTCAAAAGTGTAATAGGTAATCAACAAATTAGATGTTTAATTTATGCTCCTAGAACAGGTGATGGTGCTCCCTGCATGTTGGGCCTCTATGTGGCCAGGCTGTGAAAAAGTCCCACACATGTGGTATTGTAATACTCAGGAGGAGTAGCAGATTTTTTTGGGGGGTGTCATTTGTGGTATACACATGCCATGTGAGAAAAAACCTATTACAATGACAATTTTGTGGAAAAAAAATGAAAAAAAAATCTTAATTTTGCAAAGAATTGTGGGGGAAAAAAAATGACCACATCAAAAAGCTCACCATGCATCTTACTAAATACCTTGGAATGTCTACTTTCCAAAAAGGGGTCATTTGGGGGGGTATTTGTACTTTCCTGACTTGTTCGGGTTGCAATAAATGAGAGATGGCCACAGAACATCAGATGTGATCAATTTTGTATGAGTCGCACCACAGCTTGTAGACTCTCTAACTTTCACAAAGACCAAATAATATCCACTAATTTGGGTTATTTTTACCAAAGATATGTAGCAGTATAAATTGTGGCCAAAATTTATGAAGAAAAATGAATAATTTGCATAATTTTGTCACAGAAACAAAGAAATATGCGTTTTTTTTTCAAAATTTTCGGTATTTTTTCGTTTACAGCGCAGAGGTGATCAAATACCACAAAAAGAAAGCTCTATTTTTGAGAAAAAAAGGACAAAAAATTCATTTGGGTACAGTGTTGCATGACTGAGTAATTGTCAAAGTGTGAGAGCACCGAAAGCTGAAAATTGGTCTGGGCAGGAAGGGTGTTTAAGTGCCCAGTAAGCAAGTGGTTAAAGTGAAGCGTTTTTAATCTTTGCCGTATGCATTTGTTGCTTACTTTAAATGAAACCAGGGTATGGTCACTGCTACCCAGATGTTCTTTTATATGAATATTGGCAATAAGCTCTACATGGTTTGAGATAAACAGGTCTAGCAGAGCGTCATTCCCAGTCGGGGGACTCAATAAAAGACCATAAAATTGTCTTGTAATAGGTTTATACATTTTTGCCCTTTAACTGTTCCAGCAGTGCCAATACTCCAATCAAGTTCCGGGTAGTTAAAATCTCCCATTATTATCGTCATCACTCTTCCAGCCCTTGCAGCCTATTCCATCTGTGCAAGGAGCTGAGTCTCCACCTCCTCATTAACACTGAGAGGTCTATAACGAACTCCAATGATAAACTTTGTAGTACACACACCAATGTACAGTTCAACCCATAATGCTTCAGACTCATCACATCTTCATCAACTAGGTTCTCTTTCAACACTCGCTTGGAGATCACTTCTCATATAGAGACAGACACGACCACCCTTCTGTTTACCCCTTTCTTTCCAATAGAAAGCATATTCAGGAATTTTAATAGCCCAGTCATGAGAAGAATGAAGCCAAGATTCAGCAATACCTTTTTTGATCATGGTTCTCCTCGTGCACCAGAGCTTCCAACTCACCTATTTTGCCTGGCAGACTTCTGGAATTGGTGAACAAGCACTTTAATTCATTGTCACATTTATTTTAGTACAAAAAGTACCATTTACAATGGTCGTTTGTAACATAGGAACCTTTATATCATCTGCCATAGCCCTCCTCCCAACTTTCCATATTCCACCCACCAATAGGGGCTGACCCTTGTCTGACCCATTATAATCCAAGTTCACCCTCCGCCCTCCCCCAAATTCCTAGTTTAAATACTCCTCCAGCCTTCCCATAAACCTCTCCCCCAGCACAGTAGACCCCCTTCCATTTAGATGCAAATCATATTTAGCATATAGTTTGCACCCCAGTAAAAAGTCAGCCCGGTGCTCTAAAAACCCAAATCACCTCTTAACATCAGGTCTTTAGCCATGTATTCAGCTCTCTAATCTCCCCCTGCCATTCCTGTGTTGCACATGGCACAAGTGATATTTCAGAGAATATCACCTTGGAGGTCCTTCCCTTCAAATTGCAGCCTAGTTCTTTAAATTGGTTCTTAAAGAGCCTCCACATTCCATATATTCTGTCATTGGTTCATGGAAGATGACTTTGCATGACACAGTCATTGATGCTAAAGGGGGCAATATGCAGTACTGCACAGTTTGCAGACATTTAAAAAAGGGGGTTGTGTCATTTGTTTACTTGTTGCTATGTTTTGTTTTAGGATTGTGCCATTCTGTTATAGCCTACAGATGAATATGAATCCCATAAGAAATAATATATAAATATATATATTACACACACACACACACACACACACACACACACACACACACATACACTACCGTTCAAAAGTTTGGGGTCACCCAAACAATTTTGTGTTTTCCATGAAAAGTCACACTTATTCACCACCATACGTTGTGAAATGAATAGAAAATAGAGTCAAGACATTGACAAGGTTAGAAATAATGATTTGTATTTGAAATAACATTGTTTTTACATCAAACTTTGCTTTCGTCAAAGAATCCTCCTTTTGCAGCAATTACGGCATTGCACACCTTTGGCATTCTAGCTGTTAATTTATTGAGGTAAGCTGGAGAAATTGCACCCCACGCTTCTAGAAGCAGCTCCCACAAGTTGGATTGGTTGGATGGGCACTTCTGGCGTACCATACGGTCAAGCTGCTCCCACAACAGCTCAATGGGGTTCAGATCTGGTGACTGTGCTGGCCACTCCATTACCGATAGAATACCAGCTGCCTGCTTCTGCTGTAAATAGTTCTTGCACAATTTGGAGGTGTGTTTAGGGTCATTGTCCTGTTGTAGGATGAAATTGGCTCCAATCAAGCGCTGTCCGCTGGGTATGGCATGGCGTTGCAAAATGGAGTGATAGCCTTCCTTATTCAGAATCCCTTTTACCCTGTACAAAGCTCCCACCTTACCAGCACCAAAGCAACCCCAGACCATCACATTACCTCCACCATGCTTAACAGATGGCGTCAGGCATTCTTCCAGCATCTTTTCATTTGTTCTGCGTCTCACAAACGTTCTTCTTTGTGATCCAAACACCTCAAACTTGGATTCATCCGTCCACAACACTTTTTTCCAGTCTTCCTCTGTCCAATGTCTGTGTTCTTTTGCCCATCTTAATCTTTTTCTTTTATTGGCCAGTCTCAGATATGGCTTTTTCTTTGCCACTCTGCCCTGAAGCCCAAAATCCCGCAGCCGCCTCTTCACTGTAGATGTTGACACTGGTGTTTTGCGGGTACTATTTAATGAAGATGCCAGTTGGGGACCTGTGAGGTGTCTGTTTCTCAAACTAGAGACTCTAATGTGCTTATCTTCTTGCTTAGTTGTGCAACGCGGCCTCCCACTTCTTTTTCTACTCTGGTTAGAGCCTGTTTGTGCTGTCCTCTGAAGGGAGTAGTACACACCGTTGTAGGAAATCTTCAATTTCTTTGCAATTTCTCGCATGGAATAGCCTTCATTTCTAAGAACAAGAATAGACTGTCGAGTTTCAGATGAAAGTTCTCTTTTTCTGGCCATTTTGAGCGTTTAATTGACCCCACAAATGTGATGCTCCAGAAACTCAATCTGCTCACAGGAAGGTCAGTTTTGTAGCTTCTGGAAGGAGCTAGACTGTTTTTAGATGTGTGAACATGATTGCACAAGGGTTTGCTAATCATCAATTAGCCTTCTGAGCCAATGAGCAAACACATTGTACCATTAGAACACTGGAGTGATAGTTGCTGAAAATGGGCCTCTATACACCTATGTAGATATTGCACCAAAAACTAGACATTTGCAGTTAGAATAGTCATTTACCACATTAGCAATGTATAGAGTATATTTGTTTAAAGTTAGGACTAGTTTAAAGTTAGCTTCATTGAAAAGTACAGTGCTTTTCCTTCAAAAATAAGGACATTTCAATGTGACCCCAAACTTTTGAACGGTAGTGTATATATATATATATATACACACACATATATACACATATATACATACACACACACATACACACACACACATATACACACACACATTATATATATATATATATATACACACACATACACAGTGCCTTGCGTAAGTATTCGGCCCCCTTGAACTTTTCAACCTTTTGCCACATTTCAGGCTTCAAACATAAAGATATAAAATTTAAACTTTTTGGGAAGAATCACCAACAAGTGGGACACAATTGTGAAGTGGAACGAAATCTATTGGATAATTTCAACTTTGTTAGCAAATAAAAAACTGAAAAGTGGTGCGTGCAAAATTATTCGGGCCCTTTACTTTCAGTGCAGCAAACACTCCAGAAGTTCAGCGAGGATCTCTGAATGATCCAATGTTGTCCTAAATGACTGATGGTGATAAATAGAATCCACCTGTGTGTAATCAAGTCTCTGTATAAATGCACCTGCTCTGTGATACTCTCAGGGTTCTGTTGAAAGCGCAGAGAGCATCATGAACAAACCAGGCAGGTCCATAATACTGTTGTGGAGAAGTTTAAAGCTGGATTTGGATACAAAAAGATTTCCCAAGCTTTAAACATCCCAAGGAGCACTGTGCAAGCGATCATTTTGAAATGGAAGGAGTATCAGACCACTGCAAATCTACCAAGACCTGGCCGTCCCTCTAAACTTTCAGCTCAGACAAGGAGAAGACTGATCAGAGATGCAGCCAAGAGGCCCATGATCACTCTGGATGAACTGCAGAGAACTACAGCTGAGGTGGGAGAGTCTGTCCATAGGACAACAATCAGTCGTACACTGCACAAATCTGGCCTTTATGGAAGAGTGGCAAGAAGAAAGCCACTTCTCAAAGATATCCATAAAAAGTCTCGTCTATAGTTTGCCACAAGCCACCTGGGAGACACACCAAACACATGGAAGAAGGTGCTCTGGTCAGATGAAACCAAAATCGAACTTTTTGCCCACAATGCAAAACGATATGTTTGGCGTAAAAGCAACACAGCTCATCACCCTCAAAACACCATCCCCACTGTCAAACATGGGGGTGGCAGCATCATGGTTTGGGCCTGCTTTTCTTCAGCAGCGACAGGGAAGATGGTTAAAATTGAGGGGAAGATGGATGCAGCCAAATACAGGACCATTCTGGATGAAAACCTGTTGGAGTCTGCAAAAGACCTGAAACTGGGACGGAGATTTATCTTCCAACAAGACAATGATCCCAAACATACAGCAAAATCTACAAAGGAATGGTTCACAAATAAAACGTATCCAGGTGTTAGAATGGCCAAGTCAAAGTCCAGACCTGAATCCAATCGAGAATCTGTGGAAAGAGCAGAAAACTGCTGTTCACAAACGCTCTCCATCCAACCTCACTGAGCTCGAGCTGTTTTGCAAGGAAGAATGGGCAAGAATTTCAGTCTCTCGATGTGCAAAACTGATAGACATACCCCAAGTGACTTGCAGCTGTAATCGCAGCAAAAGGTGGCTCTACAAAGTATTAATGCAATGGGGGCCGAATAATTTTGCACGCCCCACTTTTCATTTTTTTTATTAGTTAAAAGTTTCAAAAATCCAATAGATTTCGTTCCACTTCACAATTGTGTCCCACTTGTTGGTGATTCTTCACAAAAAATTTAAATTTTATATCTTTGTTTGAAGCCTGAAATGTGGCAAAAGGTTGAAAAGGTCAAGGGGGCCGAATACTTCCGCAAGGCACTGTGTATATATACATACATACACACCGTATTTGTCGGCGTATAACACACTTTTTTCCGCTTAAAATCAAGGGAAATTTGTGGGTGAGAGTTATACGGCAATAAATACGGTATGCGTTTTTTTTTCCTGCTCACTTATGTTGTCTTTAAAAATGGTATATACTAGATATTACCAATTCTCCCAGGGTAGGCAAACTTGAAACTAGGGAATGGGTTTTTTGATGCCGAAACAGATACCGAAAATGAAAAATACACTAGGCCGAAAACCGAAACCGATACCGAAACAGCACCGATACCGAAAATGAAACATACACTAGGCCGAAAACCGAAACCGATACCGAAACAGCACCGATACCGAAAATGACTGTTTTTAAAAAATATTTTTATACAGGAGGTGGTCAGAGACTGGGGACATGGTACAGGTGGTCAGAGACTGGGGACATGGTACAGGTGGTCAGAGACTGGGGACATGGTACAGGAGGTGGTCAGACACTGGGGACATGGTACAGGGTGTGCAGGGAAGAGAGCCGCCTCCGCCGCCTGTTTGATAACAGCGCCGGGAACATCACAGCTTTCATTTCAATAGCTGTGTGTTCCTGGCCGCACCGTCACACACAGCCCCTCCCCCTTGTCCGGGCACTTTGATAGACAGATCATCCGTCCAATCCTGCGGATGATCTGTCTATCTAAGTGCCCGGATAAGGGGGAGGGGCTGCGTGTGACGGCGCGCGGCCGGGAACACACAGCTATTGAAATGAAAGCTGCGATGTTCCCCAAGCTGTGATCAAACAGGCGGCGGAGGTGGCTCTCCTGCGCTATACACCCCCCATGACGGGCGTCACCAGGGGCGGGGGGATGAAGCCCCGCCCCCGCCACGCCCCATTTTCGGCTCCATTATCGGCCGTTTTTCTCTTTCGGCAAATTGGCGAAAAGGGCATTTTCGGCCGATATGTTGCGGCGGCCGAAATTTCGGTGCATCACTACTTGAAACTGCATGTTAACCCCTAGATGTGTTAACCCTATGGAGGGTACAATAACATTTCTCAGTGACAAACAAAAGAAAAACACATTTCTTGCAAATTAGAAACAAATAATGCGCATACACACACACACACACACACACACACACACACACACACACACACACACACACACACACTTCACTGGAAGACAAGGTGGTTTATGTGGGTTTATTATGGGAGTTTCTGTGATAGACCAACACAAAAGAGGCACAGAATAGTGAAGTGGAAGGAAAATGATAAATGGCTTTCAACATTTTTTTTTACAAATATGTGAAAAGCGTAGTGTGCATTTGTATTCAGCCCCCTTTACTCTGATACTCCTAAATAAAATCTAGGGGAACCAATTGCCTTCAGAAGTCACCTAATTAGTAAACAGAGTCCACTTGTGTGTAGGTTTAATCTCAGTATAAATATAGCTGTTCTGTGAAGCCCTCAGAGGTTTGTTAACCACTTAAGGACCGGGCCTCTTTTTCAGACTCTATGTTTACAAGTTTTTTTTTTTTCTACAAAATTACTTAGAACCCCCAAACATTATACATTTTTATTTTCACACCCTAGAGAATAAAATGGTGGTCGTAGCAATACTTTGTCACACCAGATTTGTGCAGCGTTCTTACAAAATACACTTTTTTGAATTAAAAAATAAAAACAGCAAAGTTAGCCCAATTTTTTTTATACTGTGAAAGATAATGTTACGCCGAGTAAATTGATACCAAACATGTCATGCTTCAAAATTGTGCCTGCTCGTTGAATGGCGACAAACTTTTAACCTTAAAAATCTCCATAGGCGACATTTAAAAAATTCTACCGGTTGCATGTTTTTTTGTTAGAGGAGACCCAGGGCTAGAATTATTGCTCTCGCTCTATCGATCGCAGCGATACCTCACACGTGTGGTTTGAACGCCTTTTTTATATGCGGGTGCTACTCACCTAAGCATTCGCTTCTGCACGTGAGCTTGTGGGATGGGGCGCGTTTAAAAAAAATAAAAAAAAAATAAAAATAAATGGAATTTTGGAGTCACCATAAAATCCTCTTCATGACCTTAGGGTTATATTGCCCCTTTAGGAGAGGGCTAGGCAGAAAGTGTTAAAAGCAGCAACACTTGCACAGTAGGGGGGCGGTCCTACGGGCTGTAACCCCTCACAGTGCATCCAGCAGCTCAGGTCGTCAAAAGCAGTACAAAAGATAAATAGGAGGGGTGGGTGCTGTGTCCTTCAATGAACTTAAAAGAAAATAGGATTTTTTGCACTCACTGTAAAATCCTTTTCTCTGTAGTTCACCGACTGACACAGCTCCTTTCTTAGACCATCGGGTTGTTACGCCACCTTCAGGAGAGGACTAGGCAGAACATGTTAACATGTTATAACAAAACTAGAACTTTCTAGTTCCATGCAAGGGGCAGTCCCTTGGGTAACAACCACCCAGCCTGCCTCTTGCAGCTTCAGTACATCAACAAGCAGTATAACAAAAAATAGGAGGGGAGGGTGCTGTGTCAGTCGGTGAACCACAGAGAAAATGGGATTTTTTGTACTCACCGTAAAATCCTTTTCTCTGTAATTCACCAACCGACACAGCTCCACTCTTAGCCATTGGGCTGTTACGCCTGCTAGAGGCAAAACTACCTGAGGCTACTAGAAAATGGCCGAGACGGGGGGGGGGGGGCAAGAAAGGAGCTCGAGACAGGGGAGGGAAGAGACCGGGAGGGAAGGGAGAGCGAGAGACCCCCTAGTCGACCTCCCAGGGAATGCCCAGCTGCTCCATCCTGTCGAGACAGGTGGAACCATACTTAGCCCTCTTGCAGGGACTGCTTTACTCATTCCTCAGACCGACCCATCACCGGAGCAGTATGGGGCGGCTGCTGGCCACGGCACACTGACAGACAGCAGTAGCCCGGTCATGTGTGTGCCCCATATAGCTCACCGGCCACCCCTGGAGTAGATGGGGCATGTTGTGAGCAGGCCCAGCGTGTAGCTAGGGCCTGCTCACACTCGACGGCCAGGCTGGGGAGACTACAAGGAACTAAATTATCCTGCCTGTCACCCAGCCCGGCTGTTTATTGTAGAACACAGGAATCAAAAATGCAGAAAAAAGAAAAAATTCCCAGGACCAATGGTCCCACGGAGAGCCAAGTCCTGCTCCTACACTAGGCAGAAAAAAAACTGAGCTGTTGGATGCAGTGAGAGGGGTTATAGCCATTAGGACCAACCCCACCCTTAGATCTCATATTTGGATTTAAACTCAAAAAAAAAAAAAAAAAAAAATACATAAAAAAAATGCGCCTTTAAGAAGTATGGGAAGTGAATTTTTGACGTCGCTTCCGCCCTGCCATGGCATGGCATGGAGACAGGTGGGGGCCATCTTCCCCTTACTTGCCTCCGATAAGCGGCAGAGGCACCGGATCGCGGTGAGGTGTGGGGGGGGGGGTTGGGGGATGACGACCCCTCTCCCCCCACCGATAAAAGTGATCTCACGGTGAATCTGCCGCAGAGACCACTTTTATCTTGTAGCCGAACTAGCTGCTGCCATAACAACTATATCTGTCCGACCCAGGCGGACGAAAAATCAGCTTCTGAGCAGAAAAGAAGGGCCCTTGCCTACACCGTGGCTCCTTTCCTTTACTGGACTGTGGAAGTAACGTGCTCTTACCCATAGTTACATTCTTAAGGCTCCAAAGAGCCTCTCTCCCTGGAAGGGCAAGTCCGCCGGTGCTTTCTTAGATGGTCCACAGACCAGCATTTCAGCCAAATCAGGTGACATAGCACTACTGCTGATACTGAGGCCCTCGGCCCTTCTGTCGGCAGGAGTGCCTTCCACTGGAATCGAGGTTACCTTATTTAACCTGGATACTGGGGGGGGGGGGGGGGGGGGAGAGAGAGAGATGTCCATTTTTTCAGGAGACTCATCCAAAAATGTTAAGTCAATGCAAACCTACCAAGACATGGCTGTCCACCTAAACTGACAGGCCAGGCAAGGAGAGCATTAATCAGAGAAGCAACCAAGAGGCCCATGGTAACGCTGGAGGAGCTGCAGCGATCCACAGCTCAGGTGGGAGATTCTGTCCACAGGATAACTATTAGTCATGCACTTCACAAATCTGGCCTTTATGGAAGAGTGGCAAGAAGAAAACCATTGTTGAAAGAAAGCCATAAGATGTCCCGTTTGCAGGAAGCCATGTGGGGGACACAGCAAACATGTGGAAGAAGGTGCTCTGGTCAGATGAGAACATTTTGGCCTATAAGCAAAACAATATGTGTGGCAGAAAACAAATACTGCACATCAACCTGAAATATGATGATGGCAGCACCATGTTGTGGGGATGCTTTTTTTCAGCAGCGACAGGGAAGCTGGTCAGAGTTTATGGATGGAGCCAAATACAGGGCAATCAATTTGTCCGAGTCTGCAAAAGACTGAGGCGGAGGTTCACCTTCCAGCAGGACAAGGACCCTAAACATATAGCCAGAACTACAATGGAATTTAGAGCAAAGCATATTCATGCATTAGAATGGCCCAGTCAAAGTCTAGACCTAAACCCAATTGAGAATCTGTGGCAAGACTTGAAAATTGCTGTTCACAGACAGACCGACACTCTGCAATCAATCTAACAGAGCTTGAGCCGTTTTGCAAAGAAGAATGGGCAAAAATGTCACTCCCTAGATGTGCAAAGCTGGTAGAGACATCCCCAAAAAGACTTGCAAAGAAAAGTGGTTCTACAATGTATTGACTCAGGAGGGCTGAATACCAATGCACTCCACACATTTTCACATATTTGTGAAAAATGTTGAAAAACATTTATCATTTTCTTTCCACTTCACAATTATGTGCCACTTTGTGTTGGTCGATCACATAAAATCCCAATAAAATACATTCACGTTTTTGGTTGTAATATGACAAAATGTTGAAAATTTCAAGGTGTATGAATACCTTTTCAAGTCACTGTACATCTGAGGGTACAGGTCCACATCCCGTCTGTGGTTCAAACCACTGGGAGCATGGGTCTGCACCTCAAATATTCACCAGACCTCCTGCTTTAACAATTTCTTGTGCATCGCCCACTTTGGTCCCATAAAAATTGAATGATCTCATCTCGGCCCCGTACACCGCACAAAAGTGCCTGGAGGCATGCGATATATTGCATGCCTTAAGCTTGCCACTATCACAGAAATGTTCCCCTATATGGGTACAGAGGGCTTGTGTGGTGCTCGCAATGTATTTCAGTTTTCATGTGGTACAATTAATAAGATAAAACACATACATACAAGTACAAATTGGCTGGAAAATCTCACACCAGATAGCACATTGTATAGACTCTGATCAGAATAGAGAATAGGTTAATTTTTTAATGAACAATCTGTCTGTATTCAATAGAAGAAGACCATTGTCATCACACCACTCTGCTTCAGAAACCGCTTGTGAGAGTCCAGATTCTTCACTTTTTAACCACTTCAATATTAGGCAATTTCCACCCTTCCTGCCCAAGCCAATTTTCAGCTTTCAGCATTGCCACTTTTTGAATGACAATTGCGTGGTCATGCAACACTGTACGCATATGAAATTTTTATCATTTTGTTCACACAAATAGAGCTTTCCTTTGTTGGTATTTGATCACCTCTGCGGTTTTTATTTTTTTGCTAAACAAATTTGCAAAGAGAGGTCACCAAGAGCCTCAGCCTCTCTTTCTGTGGGCTATCACAGGGTTACCTCTAAAGTCATGTGCAGAAAACAGAAAACTGTGCACGCACAGCAAAGAAAGCTGAATCAAAAAAAAAAAAAAAAGAAGAATAAAAAATTCCTGACTGGGATTGCATGATGGCAAGAAATTCAAATGTGTTCTGAGCATATATTGCCCAGCTGCTAGAAGTAAACAGAGCCCCAAGTATAAAGTAGCGGAATTCCTAAAAAAAAAAAAAAAAAAAAAAAAAAAAAAAAAAACACCACATCCTCATCACCACAGAAGAACTATCCCCTGCATACTCTATGCCTATAGCTACAGCCGTACCTGAGAAGGAAAAATCTCTCAGGCTTCATTCAAACCATGGTGTTCCATTTTGCGAGGCAAAAATCGCAGGACACCCTTGTGATTGCCGTTACTTTGGCACCGAATTGTGGCACAATTCTGCACCCGACGAATTGGGGTGAAATTGCGCAAACAGAATCCCGGGAGCCCTGACGCCCAAGAACTTATTTTGAGTGTCCCGCAATTCAGTTTGCGCGATTTTACCACAATTCGTTGGGCTACAATCATGGCAGAATTGTGCTGCGATTTGGTGCCACACCGCTGGTCTTGACACTCTGCTTTTAGCTTAGACCAGTTATTTGATTCCTTGCTGAGTCAGAATGAATGTAAGAGCAGAATGAGATAACACCACAGATGGTACACCATTAGTTGAACTGAAAACACCTGTGCTCGTTGGCAAGGAAGAGACTTCAGGATTTCCAATATCTGGCCTGAATCAGCTATTAATAGTAGGAAAATCTTACAGTTCAAGCAAAAAAACATAGCAGAGAGGAAGCCTACATTCACTCTAGATGTGACCACTCCCCTCACAAATTAGCATTGAAAATCGCACAGGAAGCAGAAAATCCCAATGCAAATTTGCACCATGTACCGCTTTGAATTTTTACTGAAGTCGCAGCGCATAAGTGTGAACCAGCACTAAAAGAAAGTTAAAATGAAAAAGGTAATGCAAACATTTCATTCACCCACAGAAAGCATGAGAGCTGCAGATCGATGTGGGCACATATTACCACAGCAGTTCTCTGCAGTTGCTTCCTCCTGCCTTTTAATGTAAACAGGGCACAAACAAAATTGTTGTGCCCTTACACAGACCAACATTTTTCTAATGCAATCTCTGCACAAGCATGCAGCTCCAAGTGTAACTGAGCAAGTGTGAGAAGTTGGGGCCTCTAGGTTTGGTCTTCAGTTTCTACATGCCTACAGTGTCCATTTCTGCTCTAGGCAGCAATATAACCTTTGGATGCTTATTATCCATAAAACAAAGTCCCTCAGGGCACAGTAGAAAAATCTGACAGTACATGTACATAGAGAATGTTGTAATCTTTGTCACAGCTCTCTAGAAATCCCTAGATAGGAACAGAGAAAGATTTGTGTAAAAAAAAGAATCGACTTTACCTTCAGACGTACGTTTTTTTGTCTGCCAGGATACAGCAATATCTTTCCTCCTTTCCCAAATGGCTGAAACTATTTTTTTTAATTCTACAAGCTGACAACCAAACAAATAGTTCCAGGCAATGGGCAAAGGTAGAATGAGGTCAAGTTGATTTTTACAGTTTGGCTTTGTTTTTTTACAGGTGTTATTTAGGAATTGCCAAGGACCTCTGCCATGAGAGGCAACAGTTTACAACTACCTCTGTGCACAGGATTTGGTTAGATATATACAGACCAGATCTGTGTTCTGAACAAAGGCTGCCTATATTATTATTCCTTTTTTTTTTTTGGAATGTCAGTTATCTGGTTGCCTCTAGAACATTTGTTTATCTAGTGAAGTTAGTGGGAAATGAGAACTCTGGATCAGGTCAGTAAAGCAAGTTTTAACCTCGTAAAGGCCTTTTTCAGACTGTTTACAAGTTAAAACATTTTTTTTGCTAGAAAATTACTTAGAACCCCCAAACATTATACATTTTTTTTTCTAACACCCTAGAGAAAAAAAAATGGCGGTCATTGCAATACTTCTTGTCACGCTGTATTTACGCAGCAGTCTTACAAGCGCACTCTTCTGGGAAAAAATTGACTTTTTTGAATAAAAAATAAACAGTGAAGTTTGCCCAATTGTTTTTTAAATTATGAAAGATAATGTTGCGCCGAGTAAATCGATACCCAACAGGTCACGCTTCAAAATTGCACCCGCTCGTGGAATGGCGTCAAACTTTTACCCTTAAAAATCTCCATAGGAGACGGTTAAAAAAATTCTACAGGTTGCATGTTTTGAGTTACAGGGGAGATCTATGGCTAGAATTATTGCTCTCGCACTAACTGCAGCGATACCTCATGTGTGGTTTGACCTTTTTCATATGCGGGCGCTACTCACGGGCGCATTCCCTTCTGCATGCGAGCTAGTCGGGCTGGGGCGCGTAAAAAAAAAAAAAAAGGGCCACTTTTATTCCTATTGCAAGAAATGTAAACATCCCTTGTAGTAGAAAAAAGCATGACAGGTCCTCTTAAATATGAGATCTGGGGTCAAAAAGTTCTCAGATCTCATATTTGGACTTGAATGCAAAAAAAAAAAAAAAAAAAAAAAAAAAAAAAAAAGTTAAAAAAAATTCAAAAATTTTGTCATAAAAAAAAAAATAAAAAAAATAAAATAAAAATATGACAACAGAAAAATGTCACTTTAAGACGTATGGGTGGAAGTGACGTTTTGACGTCGCTTCCGCCCTGCTATAGTATGGAGATGGGTGGAGGCCATCTTCCCCTCACTCGTCTCCATACCCAGCCATGGATAGGTACCAATCGCCTCCACTGATGGCGCCGGTAAGCGGCAGAGGGCGTGACGGATGGCCTCTCTCCGACAGCCAGTAATGGTGATCTTGTGGCAAATCCGCCACAGAGAGCACAATTATCGTAATCAGGACCGCTGGCTCAAAAGATGGATACCTCGGTTGTGGCAGCAGCTTCTGTCATTACCGAGATATCCATCTTTAAACTGCCGAGGTATATGTACTGGAGCCGGTCAGCAAGTGAGGAGAGTTAAGCAAGGGCAGCCTATGATTTGTCCCGTTAAGTCTAGAAAATTTAAAAGCAAAATTAGTTTCATCTTGGGACCTGGGAATTTTTTTTCCCCCAATTCTTTATAGACCTGGGATATTTTAATGCATTATCTCAAGGATTCCTAAGAAAAGTTAGTTGCATATGCAGACATAATACCACCAAAAGCAAATCATGTCTTATAAAAAAATAAATAAAAAAAATAGAGATATAGGCCAAATGCTACTACCCCATCCCCATACCTAACTCTGCTCAGCTCCTCCTCACCCTTCTAAGGTAGGCACACCCTCATGCCTTCCCGTAGAGCGCCTTGTACTCAGTCTAGCACGTGGTTGTCTTGCGCTGTATCTTTGCCGCGACTGTTGTTCTCTTCTGTTTTCCGCTTCGCGACCCTCTTCACTTGCTCCAGTTGCTCCAAATATGGGGAACTCTAGGCCCTCATTGAATATCCCAAAAGTAACTTGGCCATAACCAGGAGGTAATGTGAACTGGGTGGACTCTAGGCTCTTTAGATAGAAATTGTATTAGTAGAAGAAAAAAACAAACAAAAAACAAAACAAAAACAAAAAAAAAAAAAAACAGTTGACTATTGCATGCATATTTACCTCAAAGGGATGTCTGTTTTGATCTGTCCCAGAAGTAGTGCTAATATTTTCTGCGTTCCTGTAAAAGCCAGATTTACCATTTTGGCATGAATAGCTATTTTTTGCAAGTTGCTCTATGTTCACACTCACAACAAGCCCTTTCTGAAATACTTAATGCATATGAGCTACTGTCTTAGCAGAATAGCACACTACTCACAGTGCAACCTCTTTTCTTCATTATCCAGCGAACAGTAGGGGGTAGAGAAGCCACTTTTTTTGTGAGTGCAAGTTCACTTTTTTGGAAAAAAGGTGAACACCCTAAAACCCACTTCCCCAACCTCCTTGCCTGCGCTGACCTTACTTCCATGGGTGAGAAGCTGTATACCCACGCAATCAGTGTAGCGATCTGGGGATTTTCCATCCCCGTTTTTTTGCAGGGCTTTTCTCTGTGCCGCCGCTGACCAATCAAATTTGCTCCAAAACAGGTGAAGTTTAAATGTAAGTTGTGTCAATTAACATTTTTAAGCAAGGATGGGTCTATTTGTCCCTGTAGCTCATCACACCAACACCGAATATCAATTGTATGCTCTGGGGCATTGGATAGAATGTAATATTAAAATGGAACAATTATGAAATGTACATGATAAAGATCACAGAAATACTGCAGGTTATATCATATACTTAGAAGTTTCATATTAGAACTCCTGTAAGTACTAATCCTGAGAAAGAAGATCCATTGTAGAGCAATTATGGAAACTTCCAGTTAGTCTGATGTGGATTTGGACAAAACTATAATAAGCCTGTCTTGAGAAAAACGTGGATTGCCATTGCAAACGTTCTAAAAAATGCATACTGTCTGTTTTCAATACCTACTTAGGCACTGACTAGCAAGTAAAGTTAGGACTCCTAAATTGTAGGACTCTAGCCACAGTATTAAGATTACAATCAAGCAATGGAAACCTGGATATTACAAACACAGTTTTTCTTTAGAAAGGTCTGTATTTGAACAAAAGCTGACTTTTTTTTTTTTTAAACGTACTTACCTCATTTCAGGAAGCTCTTCAATGAACCCCGATTCACACCTGGGGCAAGTGTATTCCTACAGAGAAAAGAGGATGCAAAAAAGCAAACAGCTTAAATCGTATGCTTAACAGCACAGTAAGCATTAACCAAGTTAAAATGAGAAAACCATGAGGAAAAAAATAAAAAAAAATAAACGTGCAAAGTGCACATTTATTATTTTGGTTCCCAGAAGCCTGCAGAGAATTGTACCCACGATCAGCAGATAGTGGGTGCAATCTCAGGTTCCTGCAGACTCTCAGGACAGCTGTCTGCCGCCAGGAAGAATCAATGAACTACGAGAGTGCTCACCAGCACTTTGGTAGTTCATGGAGAACTACAAGCCATCAGTACTTGTAGGCATTCATCCACAGGAAAATGATAGAATGACATGGCAGAGTGGGCGGAGCTGCAGATGCTGGAATAGGTTACATGTTCCACCCCAAAAAACAGTGAATCATGTAACATGTTCGGGTGAAGGTGAAGTTTGACTTTAGGGCTAGCTTAAAAATTGTTTTAAAGTATACCAATGTGAATGTACAATGTATATGTAAAGCTCTGCATAAATTGATGGCGCTATACAAGTACCAATATTAATAATAATAATAATGTCAGTATTCATGTTTTATGCATGTTATGTGCTGCCTGACTGTGCCAAATAAGTGAAATGAAAAAAGCAAAAGGAAAAAATGAAGACCAAAAAAAGGTAAAAAACATATTGCAATCCGAACCTCTCCTGTCAAAGAGGAGGGCTGGTTAAAAAAAAAAAAAAAAAAATTAAAAGTCAGCAGCTGCAAACACTGTAACTGCTGACTTAATAAGCCGACTTACCTGTCTAGGGCGCCCGCGATGTAGGCCGCCCGAGGCCGACCTGTCCCTCGGCGGCGCCATTCTATCTAAGGGAAACAGTCAGTGGAGGCTTGCGGCTTCACTGCCAGTTTCCTACTGCGCATGCGCGAGTCGCGCAGCGCTTTGTGAATGGGATACGCTGTGTTCTGGGACACACAGTTCCCAGAACACAGCGCGACCCACTACCCAGAAGACGCCGCATGGAGGAGAGAAGACAGAAGAACTCCGGAGGAAGAGGCAGATTAGGATGATGTGCCTAGCAACAGGCATTTCTGGCAAGTAAAAAAAAAAAAAAAAATGTTCATTTTTTTTAAAGATTTTTTTCTCATTTTTAATGTATTTTTTTTTTCAGGGTGGCCCTCCACTTTAACATTAATATTCAATGTAAAATATTATACATTTGGTCAGATTTGCACCCAAGTGAAAAAAAGACCTAAATACAGTGGGGCCATAGTAAATGTATAAAAAACAGAATAGGCTGTGCAGCATTAAAAGTGGATTAGTCCCCATTTTAAAAATTAGAGCTCTTCTCTTCAACTAGTTCAGGAGAATTTAGCTTCCCAAAATGTAAAAAAATAAAAACAACATTTTGAAACCATGTCAGAAGTCCTAGAGTTAACCAAACACGAAATACAGCTAAAAAGTTATTTCTTCCAACTACTAGTGATACTATGGTTTTAACCACTTGCTTACTGGGCACTTAAACTCCCCTCCTGCCCAGACCAATTTTCAGCGCTGATGCACTTTGAATGACAATTGCGCGGCCATATAACACTGTACCCAAAATGAAATTTTTATCATTTTTTTCCCACAAATAGAGCTTTCTTTTAGTAGTATTTAATTACAGCTGGGAGTTTTACAAAAAAAGATGCAAACCCCCCCCCCCCCCCAAAAAAACTCATGTTTAATAGTTTGTTATAGAATTTTGCAAACAGGTCATTTTTCTCCTTCATTGAAATGCGCTGATGAGGCGCCACTGGTGGGCGCTGATAGGCACAGTTAAGGCGGTACCAATAGACACAGATAAGATGGCACAGATGGGTGGCACTAAGGGGTACTTATAGGTACCACTGATAGATGGGACTGATGGGCACTGATAGGTGGCACTGATGGGCACTGATATGTGGCACTGGGGTGCAGCACTGTTGAGGCAGATTGTGGGCACTGATGGGTGGCACTGTGGGCACTGATGGGGGGCACTTTTTATTATTTGGGTGGCACTGGCAGGGGGCAGGTGGGCACTGATAAGCTGGCCGTGATCGGGACTGATGTCCCGATCACGGCCGCCAGTGATCGGCTTTTTTTTTTCTCCTCGCGCAGTCAGCACGAGGAGGAAAAATAGCCGATTACAGGCTCTGTTGTGTCACATGATCAGCTGTCATTGGCTGACAGCTGATCACGTGGTAAGGGGGTCGACCCATAATTTTTCCACAATTTGTGGCAAAAATAGGATTTTTGAACTCACCGTAAAATCCTTGATGGACACAGCATCTTCATCTTGACCTTAGGGTTATATCACCCCTTTAGGAGAGGACTAGGCAGAACATGTTAAACAGCAAAACTGCACAGTACCACCCAGGGGGTGGTCCTACTGGCTATAATCCCTCACTGCACCCAGCAGCTCGGTTCGTCAAAAAGCAGTACAAACATAAATAGGAGGGGTGGATGCTGTGTCTGTCAATGAACTTCAGAGAAAAAGGATTTTACGGCGAGTACAAAAATCCTATTTTCTTTCGTTCATTGACGGACACAGCATCTTCATCATGACCTTAGGGACGTCCCTAAGCAGTGTCAACAGCAAGAAAATAACTCCACCCATAACAACCAGAACTCCTCAACGCAGGAGTTACAACCTTAAAACGGCCACCTGCAAAACCTTGCGGCCAAAGCAAGCATCCGAAGATGCGCTCAGATCAACCTTGTAAAATTTAGTGAAAGTGTGAACGGAAGACCAGGTCTCCACCTTACACACCTAGGAAACGGACGCTTTAGGTCGGAAAGCCCAGGAGGCACCAATTGCCCTGGTCAAAAGCGCCATGACAGGAAAGGGGGCGCCTGCCCCCTTAAGGCAAAAGCCTGAACCCTGATCTGTCTGATCCACCAAGAAATGGTGGCCGACGAGACCACCAGGCCCTTTTTCGGATCAGCCACCAAAACAAACAGGAAGTCCGACCTCCGAAAAGATGTAGCACACAGATACACCCGCAGAGCCCGAACCACATCCAAGGAATGCAAAGCAACCTCTTTGGGGCGCGACGGCCGAAGACATAAGGACGGAAGCATGATGTCCTCATTTAGATGAAAAGCCGAAACAACCTTTGGAAGAAACAAAGGCTACGGGTGCAGCACCACCTTATCCTTGTGGAGGACCAAGTAGGGAGACTTGCATGAAAAGGCCGCCAACTCAGAAACCCTCCTGGCAGATGTAATAGCCACTAGAAAGACTACTTTCTGAGAGAGTGTCAATAAGGGGATCTCCCCAATTTTTTATTTTTTTTGTTTTGAAAACGACAGCCAAAGCCGATATCTGCCCCTTAATGGTGTTTAAGGCAAGTTTCTGATCCACTCCTCGCTGCAAAACAGCAGGATCCTGGAAACTGAGTATGTGCGTGGACACCACGCCATCGCCTCACACATGGAGATGTAGGCCTTCCACGTATGATAAATCTTCAGAGAAGATGACTTCCGTGCCCTCAGCATAGTGGAGATTACCGAATCCGACAGACCTCAGTCCTTTAGCACCTCCCCCCCCTGCTTTCAACAGCCATGCCGTTAAAGCCAGCGACGGTAAAGCAGGATGAAGCATTAGACCTTGCGACAGAAGGTCCCCTTGCATCGGCAGTCGCCAAAGAACACCTGCCACCATTCGTACTAGGTTGGCATACCACGGCAGCGAGGCCAATCTGGGGCAATCAGAATCACCGGAATTCCCTTGGCCTCCACTCTGCAAAGCAAAAGTGGTAGAGGTTTTGCCGATAATGCCCCCATGGAGCCACCAACGCGCCTGACGTGTACGCCCAGGGATCTTTTGACCTGGCCACAAACCTCTGTACCTTCAGAGTTGAGAAGCCAGGTGATCCACATCTGGCGTGCCCCACCTTTGACAAAAGGAGCCGAAATACATCCAGATGCAGCGACCATTCCCCTTGATCCAGCATCTGACGACTTAGGTAGTCCGCTTTCCAGTTTTCTACGCTCGGAATGTACACGGTAGACAGAGCCGGTACGTGCTACTCTGCCCACCGCAGGATGTGAGCGACCTCCAGTGCTGCAGCCGAGCTCCTTGTTCCTCCTTGAGGATTGACATACACCACCGCTGTGGCGTTGTCCGACTGGATCCTGACCGGATGCCCCTGCAGCCTCTGTGACTATGTGGAGTGGCACCGCCTGATTGCCCGAAGCTCCAGCACATTGATCGGCAGGCGGGATTCTTCCTGTGTCCAGCGATCCTGGGCCAACTACACGCCCCAAACCTGGTCAGGCTGGCATCTGTTGCGATCACCGTCCAATGAAGAGGAAGTAACGACTTCCCGGACCGAAGGGCCAGCGAGCTCAGCCACCAGAGCAGGGAATCCGTGACTAGCTGGCTCACCCTAATATAACAATCCAGGGATAACGGAGATTTGTCACATTTGGACAGGACTAGAGTGTGGAATTGAGTATACGGTACTGCCTCGAAAGTGGCCACCACGAGACCCAGGACTCACATGCAAAAACGCAGCGACATCCACCTGTGGGACACCAACAACTTCACCGCAGCTTGAAGAGTCTTGCAGTTTGTCCGAAGGGAGAAAGTCTCAAGTCTCTGTTGAGTCCAGAAGCATGCCCAAGTACTCCAGGCATTGAGTCAGCCCCAACACTGACTTCTGGAGGTTCAGTGATTGCTACATCCTCCCTTAAAAGGGGGAATCTGCTTTCAGGAGGTCATTCAGGTATGCCACGATTGCGATCCCTCGCTGCCTTAGCAAAGCCAGAATTGGGGCTAGCACCTTGGTGAAGACCCTCACTGCCGACGTCTGGCCAAAAGGGAGAGCTACAAATTGGTAGCGCTTGTCCCTGACCGTAAATCACAGAAATCTCTGATGCTTGACGCATATGGGGACATGCAAGTACATGTCCTTTATGTCCAGGGACATCAAGGACACGTGGAGTCCTTGGAGTGCTGCGACCACGGAGCAAACCGATTCCATCCTGAACCTTTGTACGTTCACAAAGCTGTTTGAGGGCCTTGAGATCCAGGTCCGGACGGACCCCTTCCTCCTTTGGGACTACAGATTGGAGTAGAATCCCTGAAACCTTTCCGGCGTCGGCACTGGCACTATCACCCCGCGCTGCAGCAGGTCCTGTACTGCCCCAAACAGGGCCCCCCTACGAGCCGGAAGAAGAGGAATGTTGGAGGAAAAAAAAAAAGAAGCTATCTTGTAAACTGATGAAACCAGTTTGCAGACCCACTGGTCAGAAAGAAGGGAGGTTCACCGAGCTGCAAACTCCCGAAGGTGACCCCCCCACCCGAGAGAGTGAGGCGGGGGCAAACCTTCATGCGGCAACAGATTTGTTCACAGGCTTGCGAAACCAGGGATGCTTTTGTCCCTCAGTGGGTACCTTGTCAGACTGGGAACGCTTACCTCCCGACTCGGGCGGACGAAAAATCCGCTTTCGAGCAGAAAAGGAGTGCCCTTGCCATGGCTCCTTTTTTTGGGCTGTGGGAGCAACGTACTCTTAATCCCAGGAACATTTTTAATAATGTCATCCAGCGAGGCTCCAAACAGCCTCTCTCCCTGGAAGGGCAAATCCGCCAGTGCTTTCTTAGATGCCTGGTCCACAGACCAGCATTTTAGCCAAATCAGGCGACATAGCACCACAGCTGATACTGAGGCTATAGAGAACAAGGGGGCCATATCCAAGGCCGCATCAGACATACTAAAGGCCCTGCACCAACTGGTCCGCCATCTCCATGCAGACCAGGAAGCCTATTGTTTCTCCAACTCACGGTGCAACAATTTAGCCCATTCAGTAAGCATCTGGACACCAGGGCCGTGGCTAACACCAGCCACCTGCTGCCCTCACCACTGTAAACATGGACCTGGAAACCGCCTCGGCCCTCCTGTCGGCAGGGTCCTTGAAAGCAGGAGTCACTTCCACTGGAATTGTGGTTACCTTATTTAACCTGGATACCGGGTGGGGGGCGATTGTCAGAAGACTCTCCTCATAGGGATAATGCACCATATATTTTGATAAACTTATCAAAATAAGTTAGGTAAGGAAACACCTTAGCCGTGCGGGCTGGCTTGTGGGACCCGAAATGGGACAGACACCTCTGTAGAAGCCCCCGCCGTATCCTCCATCTTTAGGGTATCCCACACAGCTGTAATAAGTGCTTCTACAAGTGCTTTTTCCTGCGCTGACCTGGAGTCATTCTCACTGTCCGAACGGTCCTGGTCCCAGGGGCAGTCTGCCACAGCGGGACCACAGTCTGCATCAGAGCTTTCCCCAGAAGACTGAGAGGGGGGGGGGGGTGAGGGGGCATTTTTTTACCCCCCTCGCGCCTGGCAACAAAGGACTCCAGGACCGCCGACAGAGCATCCATAGGCACTGCAGGTTACATACTTAGTCGCGTTGAAAAAAAAAAAAAAAAAAAAAAGACGCAAGTACATCTAGTTCAACCACAAAAAATAAATATATATACCGCATTTATCGGCGTATAACACGCACTTTTTCCCCCCTTAAAATCGGGGGAAAGTCGTGGGTGCGCGTTATACGCCAATCCTCACTGTCTGAGTCTAAAATACCGAGCACCGCCGAAAGACAGAGCGCCGCCGAAAAAGACAGAGCCGTCTGCTCGGCTCACCTCGTAGACCCGCCTCCCTGCTGTTTCTGGAGCGAGCGCTGCCGAAAAAGGCCGAGCTGACTGTACTGTGTATTCGGCTTGGCTCGGCCAGTATTGGCGGCGGGATATTTAAACATGGGCAAGGCTGCAAATGCACACTGATAAGGCTGCATTGATGGGCATTTAAATGCAAGTTATTTTTTCCTTAAAATGCCCTCCTAAACTTGGTGTGCGTGTTATACCCCGATAAATACGGAGATAGATAGATAGATAGATAGATAGATAGATAGATACATACATACGAGGTCGACCGATATGGGTTTTTCTCTGGCCGATGCCGATATTTAGAAATCATGGCGGCCGATAGCCGATATATGATGCCGATTTTTTTGGGCCGATATGTTAGCCCGATTTTATTTATTTATTTTTAATCCCCCCTTGATCTAACACACCTTTCCCACTGGGGCGTTTTTTAAGGCGCTTTTGGGCTAAAAATAGCGCCTGTAAAGTGCCTGCAAAATGGCTCCCCTGCAGTCTGTGTGAAAGACAGAGTGCTTTCACACTGAGGCGATGCGCTGGCAGGATCTTAAAAAAAGAAAGTCCTGCAAGCAGCACGTTTGGAGTGGTGTATACCGCTCCTCCACCACTCCTGCCCATTGATATGAATGGGCACCACTGCTGAAGCGCATGCAATGCGATTTGGCAGCGGTGCTTCATGGGCGCATTTAACCTCTTCCTTGGCCGCTAGCTGGGTTATATGTGCCCCACTAGCAGCCAAATAGCACCGCTAAAATGATGGTAAAGAGCCGCTAAAACTTGCGTTTTACCATCAACGCCTCCCCGCTCCAGTGTGAAAGCGGCCTTCATACGCGATACAGAAAATTTCTTACACTTAAAGCGGAGGTCCACCCTAAAATGGACCTTCCGCTCATCGGATTCCTCCCCCCCTCCGGCGCCACAATTGGCACCTTTCAGGGGGGAGGGGGGGTGCAGTTACCTGGATAATCCAGGTAACTGCACCCACTTCCGGGCTAGCTCTCTGCGGAAAGGGGCGTACATTACGCCCCTTTCCGCAAGTGCCCACCCCCTTCCGCAAGTGCCCCGCTGCCTGCTGGGAAACACACAGATCCCAGAGGCAGCGGGGACCGTCCTCATTGAGCAGCGCGGCTCGCGCATGCGCAGTAGGGAACCGGGAAATGAAGCCGAAAGGCTCCATTTCCTGATTCCCATACCCAAGATGGCGGCGGCAGCACTCGAGTGTCGATCTAGAGATCAGCTTCGGGTGCCGACATCGCGGGCGCGCTGGACAGGTAAGTGTCACTATTTTAAAAGTCAGCAGCTGCAGTATTTGTAGCTGCTGGCTTTAAAAAAAAAAAAAAAAAACGCGGAGTCCCGGCGGACTCCCGCTTTAAACATTTATTAAACAAAACAAACCTCCAATCAGTTTACTTGTATGTATGATCTAGATTAAAAAAAAAAAAAAAAAAAAAAAAAAAAACCTATATATTAAATAAAAACGGGTAGTCAAAACTTTTGGACAAAAAAAAAAAAAAATGGGCTAACTTTACTGTTTTTATTTTATTTTTATTTTTTAAATGGTGTATTTTTTTCCCAAAAAAATGCATTTGAAAGACCTCTGTGCAAATGCCGTGTGACATAAAATATTGCAACAACCGCTATTTTATTCCCTAGGATCTCTGCTAAAAAAATATATATAATTTTTGGGGGGTCTAAGTGATTTTCTGGCAGAAAATACAGGATTTTTACTTGTAAGCAACAAGTGTCAGAAAAGATTTAGTCTTTAAATGGTTAAACTGAGAACTTCTACACACAGAGATGACTTCATTCAGAAGTGTAAACATTGTATCATTTAGTTCTTTTCTTGGCAGTCTGCCCAGAGAGGAGGAAAGTGTTGCTATGAGGACTCAGGCAACTCACACTGACTTCTTACAGAAGTCATTTCAAAGTCCCGCTGTAGAATCGGCTTTTTATCAACACAATCGGCCGATGCCGATTATTTAAAAAACGGCAAATATCGGCCGATATATCGGTCGACCTCTAATATATTTTATATATATTATAATATATATATATTATATATATATATATATATATATATATATATATATATATATATATATATATATATATATATACACACATATACATACACATATACATACACACACACATATATATATACATACACACACACATATATACACACACACACACATACCAAATTCTATTCTATACCCACAGTTGATCCAAAGGAAGGCAAAAAACCCCAGCAGAGCATGATCGGATTTTCCCCGGATCAACTTTACCTATAAATGTTAGTACCCAGTTATATTATGTACATTCAGGAAAGTATCCAGGCCTTTCTTAAAGCAATCTACTGAGCTGGCCAGAACCACCTCTGCAGGGAGTCTATGCCACATTTTCACAGCTCTTACTGTGAAGAAACCTTTCCTTATTTGGAGATGAAATCTCTTTTCCTCTAGACGTAAAGCATGCCTTCTTGTCATCTTTGTTGACTCTAAAGTGAATAACTCAACATCAAGTTCACTATATGGACCCCTTATATATTTGTACATGTTGATTATACCCCCCCCCCCCTTAATCTCCTCTTATAAAGAGGGAATAAATTCAGTTCCTCTAATCTTTCCTCATAGCTGAGTTCCTCCATGCCTCTTATCAGTTTGGTTGCCCTTCTCTGCACTTTCTCCAGTTCCCCGATATCCTTTTTGAGAACTGGTGCCCAAAACTGAACTGCATATTCCAGGTGACGTCTTACTAATGATTTGAACAGGGGCAAAATGATATCTCTCTCTGGAATCCATACCTCTTAATACAAGAAAGGACTTTGCTCACTTTGGAATCTGCAGCTTGGCACTGCATGACATTATTGAGCTTATGATCTACCAAAACCCCCAGATCCTTCTCCACTATGGATCCCCCCAGTTGTACTCCCCCTAAAATGTATGATGCATGCATATTCTTAGCCCCCAAGTGCATAACTTTACATTTCTCAACATTAAACCTCATCTGCCACAGTCGCCCAATTAGACAGAGCATTGAGGTCGGCTTGTAAATTGGAGACATCCTGTAAAAAGGTGCAGGGGAACTGGTTGCCATAACAGGGATGTCTGGGAAAGAAGTGCCAGCTTCTGACACCATGCTGACCCACACTCGCCTGACACCACTTAGGGACATAAGGCAAGTCACAAAATGCCCACCCTCCTAGCTGCCACGACTGAGGGGGTATAAAAAGCACGCTGTTCTAGAAAGAAACAGCCACCCAACATTCGAGGCAAAATGAGCTGAGTCTACTATAAAATGGCCACCTCAGCAAAAAACGTCTGAGGGCGCAGGGGAAAAAGTCCGAAATGTAAAAAAACTGGTTGTGGCTGTAGAAAATAGCCACAGTCCGCGCGACAGCCTCCCCACATGGTGTACCCACCATGGCCCAGAAACAGGGAAGAGGACGAGCGGACCTCCAACACAGCCCCCCCTGGAAGACCCCCAGCCAGGTACATGCACCACACCCCCAAATCTCAGAAAGAGGCTCGGTCCTTAAGTGGTTACAGGGGTTGTAAACCCTTGTGTTTTCACCTAGGATGCATTAAGGTGGGAAAAAAAAAAAAAAAAAAACCACACACCCCCCCGTTTTACTTACCTGAGCCCTGGAACTTGACCCGGCGCTGACCCTCTGTATGAGGTTCTTGGCTCTTGATTGGATAGATTGATAGCAGCGCAGTCATTGGCTCCCGATGCAATCAATCAAATCCAATTGCGCGGGGGCCAGGGTCATACATTCGGCGGCTATGGATGCCGAATGATCGATTCAGCAGCACACCCACAGGGTAACCCCCCTTCTCCTAAGGGGTTATCCGAGTGGGGAGAATCTGCGAGAGCCGCCGGGGGACCCCAGAGGATGAGGTTCGGATCAACTCTGTGCAAAAGGAGCTGCACAGTGGAGGCAAGTATGATATGCTTGTTATTAAAAAATACCCCTTACAATCACTTTAAGAACTCGATCTCCTGACATACCACATTTGTCATAACACAGAAAGAAAAGTTCTAAGGATAAGCCAAATGCACATAAAAATTACCCTTTATTGCAAAAATGAAAGCACCAATAACCCCCAAACCAAAACCAAAAATATATTGCAGCATTAGTTCTTTTTATAGGCTTTTCCCCTCTGTTTTCACCTGGTGATCTAGCCAGTATCACACTTCCTGTATTAGAGTGCCCCCACTGTGGATGTAGGAAGACAGCAACACCTTTGCACAGCAGCATTATCAGTCTGAGGGAAAGGGGAGCGTGAGATGTGCTAGAAAATTTAGATACATGCCGACTGCAGAGGAGAAAAAAAATAAAAATAATAAGACGATCACCGGCTTATCTTAAAGGCACATCGGTCCTGAAACGGAAGAAGCGATTATGCCTCATTTATAGAGTCTTACAGTGCCCACAATTGCCACCTATCAATGCAAACCAGTGGTGTCAATCAGTGCCAACTAGAAGTGCTGCCTATCACTGCCACCCATCAGTGGCGCCTCAGCAACGTACATCAATGACAGACAAAAAATTACCCGTTATAAAATTTAAAGGAAAAAAAAAACGCACAGGTAAATCAAATATCACCAAAAGAAAGCTCTATTGGGGGGGATACAACTTTCATTGGGTACAGTGTTGTATGACCGCGCAATTGTCAAAGTGCGACAGTGCTGAAAGTGCCCAGTAAGCAAGTGGTTAAGTGTATTACCCAATGGGACGCATTGGCTAATACCCTTATGTATTCCTTCAAGCAAGGTTTGTAGTTTAGGGAAGTTGGCTCTTTTGAAGTTCAGCGTCTTTGTATTCCCCTTATGTTTCCTATTTGTGCGATTTATACTGAAGCCAAATGACCTGTGATCGCTGTTTTCTAAATTACCCCGTATTTCCACATTCGTGATCAGGTCTATATTGTTGGTAATCAGTAGATCCAGTTAGGCCCCTTTCACGCGGGACGGATCAGTAATGATCCGCCCCGTGATGATCCGCTCGCTCAGCGGGGATCGCTCCGCTGTCCGCGCTGAGCCAGCGGTGGACAGCGGGGATCGCTCCGCTGCCCGCGCTGAGCCGGCGGTGGACAGGGCGGTCTCCGCACACTGTGCAGGGACTGCCCTGTCAGCTCTCCGCTCTCCTCTATGGGGATCGGATGAGCACGGACCGTCTGTCCCTGTTCATCCGATCCGCTCTGCAGACGGATAAAAAAAAAAAAAAAATAGGATTTTCCTCCGTCTGCAGAATCGGACCATAGCGGGTGTCTGCGGATGTTCATCCGCAGACACCCACTATCCCATAGGGATGCATGCATGTCCATATTTCATCCGCAAACGGATGGATGAAATACGGACACTGTCCGCATGTGTGAAAGGGGCCCAACGCTTTGATCCTAGTTGGTACGTCTACCGTCTGACCCATGAAATCGTCCTGCAAGACATTTAGGATCTGGCGAGCCTTAGATGAAGGTGTGGTGCTCTCAGCCCAGTCTTTGTCTGGATAGTTAAAATCCCTCATTATGAGAACACTTGCCATCCTTGCTGATAATCCAAATTGTGATAGGAGATCTGTCTCCCCTTTCTCCCTCAGGTTAGGGGGCCTACAGCATACTCCCAGTATTTTCCCCTTAGCTTCATCCCTTTGGAGCTCTACCTGTAAGGATGCCACCTCCTCCCTAGCTCTCTTAGTGATGTAATCTCTCACATTCACTTGTACAATATTCTTGATTTATAGACATACCCTTCCCCCCTTTTTAGCCTCTCTATCCTTGCGATAAAGGGTATACCCTTGAATGTTTGACAGCCAATCATGAGAGCTGTTGAATAGAGGTCGACCGATATTTGCCATTTTTCTAATTAATCAGCATCGGCCGATTGTGCTGATAAAAAAAGGCCGATTATAACTTCAGCGCGACTTGCAAATTACTTCTGTAATATAAGTCAATGCAAGTTGCCTGAAGACTTCTGTGGAGTGACTTCTCTGGGCAGGCTGCCAAGAAAAGAGCAAAGGAGATACAATGTTTATACTTCTGAATGAACTGCTACAAAAATCACTTCGAACCCCCAAAAATTATATATTTTTAGCAGAGACTTTAGGGAATAAAATAAATGGTTGTTGCAATATTTTATGTCACATGGTATTTGCGCAAAGGTCTTTCAAATGCAATTTTTTGGGAAAAAATATGATAAAAAATATGATAAAAAAAAAAAAACCCACAGTAAAGTTAGCCCATTTTTTTTGGTCCAAAAGTTATGATTACTTGTTTTTGTGCATTTAATATTTAATAATATATAGTTTTTTTTTTAATCTAAATTATACATACAAGTGAACTGATTGGAGGTTTGTTTTGTTTAACCACTTCAGATCCGCGCTATTGCCAAATGACGGCATTAGCGCGGACCTACATTTTCAGGACTACGTCTATTGACGTCGTCCTGGTTACGAGCGGCCTGCGCGCCCCCTGAGGGGCGCGCGCGGCGCGCTCTGTGATCGGCGAGTCCGTGAGACTCGCCTGATCACCGATCCGTGTAAGGGGTCGATCCCGACCCCTTATCACGTGATCAGCTGTCAGCCAATGACAGCTGATCATGTGATAGAACGGAGCCGGTAATCGGCTATTATTCCTCCTCGCGCTGACAGCGCGAGGAGAGAAAAAAAAAGGCGATCACCGGCGGCCGTGATCGGGACATCAGTCCCGATCACGGCCATCAATACAAGGGACCACCTGCCACCTGCCTGTGCCCACCTGCCTCCCGCAGTGCCATCCTGAAGTAAAATAAAAGAAAAAGTGCCCCCCGTCAGTGCCCCCTGTCAGTGCCCATAGTGCCCACAGTGCCACCCACAGTGCCACCCACAGTGCCACCCACAGTGCCATCCAATCTGCCTCAAAGGTGCTGCACCCCAGTGCCGCCCATCAGTGCCCAGCAGTGCCGCCCATCAGTGCCCAGCAGTGCCGCCCATCAGTGCCCAGCAGTGCCACCTATCAGAGCCACCTATCAGTGCCACCTATCAGTGCCCATCAGTCCCATCTATCTGTGGTACCTATCAGTGCCCATCCGTGCCACCCATCCGTGCCACTTATCCGTGCCACCCATCCGTGCCATCTTATCTGTGCCCATCTTTGCCCATCAGTGCCGCCTTATCTGTGCCCATCGGTGCCGCCTTATCTGTGCCTATTAGTGCCGCCTTAACTATGCCTATCAGTGCCCACCAGTGCAGCCCATCAGTGCCCACCAATGCAGCCCATCAGTGCCCACCAATGCAGCCCATCAGTGCCCACCAATGCAGCCTATCAGTGCCGCCTAATCAGCGCACTTCAATGAAGGAGAAAAATGACCCGTTTGCAAAATTTTATAACAAACTATTAAAACATGATTTTTTTTTTTTTTTTTTTTGCATCTTTTTTTGTTTGTTTAGCAAAAAATAAAACTCCGAGCTGTAACTAAATACCACCAAAAGAAAGCTCTATTTGTGGGAAAAAAATGATAAAAATTTCATTTGGGTACAGTGTTGTATGCCCGCGCAATTGTCATTCAAAGTGCATCAGCGCTGAAAGCTGAAAATTGGTCTGGGACTGAGGGGGGTTTAAGTGCCCAGTAAGCAAGTGGTTAATAAATGTTTAAATGTAAGAAATTTTCTGTATCACTTATTACTTAAGGCTGCTTTCACACTGGAGCGGGCGTTGACTGTAAACAGCTGCTAGTACAACAAACAGTATCTCTAGTTCACTCATCTTGTCCACCATGCTCCTGGCATTGGTGAACATGCCACGTAGTTTAGACTGGTCACATATTATCCTCTTACTGGGGGGTGTTCAGAGATTGTAACTAGGACCTGCTACTATACTTACCTTGGGTTTATGTGCTTTGGTCAACCTACAATTAATGCCCCCAATACTACCCTCTGGAATATGTTCCACGCTGACTGGCTTTACCTCTGGACCCCCCATTGCTTAGTTTAAAAACCCCTCTAACTTTTTGGCCATCGTCATTTCCAGCTGATCTGTACCCTCATTTAGGCACAGTCCGTCCCTTCTATAGTACTGGTGATCGACTGAGAATCGGCCCAATCCTCCAGGAACCCAAACCCCTCCTTACTACACCAGCTCTTCAGCCACTTGCTTACTTCCCTAATCTGCCTTTGCCTTGCTGGTGTGGATCGATGTACCGGTAGTATTCCTGAGAATACTACCTTGGAGGTCCTTTTCCTCAATTTAGCTCCGTCCACCAGATCCGTGACAACCAGACATCAGAAATCTCTATATACCTCAATCACACAGTGTAAAGGACACTTAAAACATAGATATGAAGGACAAACTTGTTGACATAATGTAAGCCTTTTGACAATACTGAATAGCAAAACAAAGTTGCAAAAGACTGTTCAAAACTGCATGCGATTCTTTGTAGATCAGCCAGCATGGCAATCTGCAGAAACCAGACTTAGGCCCTTTTCACACGGGTGGCTGTTCTGCTGCTGTATTAAAGCAGGTTTTGTCATTTTGAAATTCATGAGAATCTTGGCACAGCATTCACTTGCATTTGTACATTGATGTTTGTGATTAGCTCCTTTTACATGCAGCTGCGTTGGAACATTCTTGCCATTTCTGATGTGCTTCCCGTTTTTCTTTCCTTGTTGTACACTGTAATTACCTGCAGATAGCTGCAATAATAATTGGTCCTGGACCTAGTCAAATTAATTTTTTCTAACAGCACCAAACCCCATGTAACGAAACCATTGCCAAATGCAGTGTGTGAATGGGGCCATAGGAAAGCATCGTGAGTTTAGCTGCGGTAGATAACTTCATCTATCCGAAGCTAAAATCTGAATTCTATCTGCCCGTGTGAAAGGGGCCTTAATGTGGTTGTAAAGACACAAGGTTTTTTACACCTTCTTGCATTCCATGCACGAGAGTAAAAAAAAAAAAAAACCTGTGTGCAGCAGCCCCCCCCCCCCCGACTTACCTGAGCCCCCTCTTGATCCAGCGCTCTCTGGGGACTCACACTCCTAATTGGCTTTTGGCAGCAGCGGGAGCCATTGGCTGTCAATCATAGCAAGTAAGATAGAGGGGGCTGGGTCAAGCCACAACATGTGCAAAGCTGCTTGCTGTGGGGGCACCCAACAGGAGGGGAGGAGCCAGGAGGGCCAACGTGGGACCTGAGAAGACCTGCTCTGAGCAAAATCACTGCACAAAGCAGGTAAGCCTAACAGGTTTGTTATTTTGGAGAGAGAGAAAAAAAAAATAGTTACATTAGGTTGAAAAAAAAAAAAAAAGTCCATCTAGGTCAATAAAAAAACAAAAAAAATTACAATCCTTTACCCAGTGTTGATCCAGAGGGAAAAACCCCAGCAAAGCATGCTCCAATTTGCTAAAGCAGGGGAAAAAAAAAAAAAATTCCTTCCTGATCCCCCGAGAGGCAAATCAAATTTTCCCTGGATCAACATTACTTACAAATTTTAGTATCCAGTTATATTATATACAATAACCACTGCACATAAACGGCTGGGTGGGCCTTTCTTCGCTCTGAGTGGCCGTTCAGGAACATCCTCAGACCAAGTGCTGCGGCTCGATACTGAGATCGTTGTGATCAAAAGATTCAGCCAAGCAGAGATCGGGATATGGGTGCTGTGATTGGCCCTCCCAATTACAGCCGTCACAATGTAAACAGACGCGTGTCTCTGTGAGGGGGGGGGGGGGGGGGAATCTGCAGCCCTGCGACAGCTCTCTGTGTAATGATTTTATACAGAGTGCTGTCACAGATCCACCATAAACGGTCACTCCTGTCCCCATACACGTCAGTGTCCCCACAAACCTCTGTCACAGTGCACAAAACATCTGTCAGTCCCCCATCACCGCCGGTAGCGGAACAACATGTCATTGCTACCATAGCTCGTGGTCTCTTTTACACAGACCAAATAATATACACTGATTTGGGTTATTTTTACCAAAGCAATGTAGCAGTATAATTACTTATTTGCAAAATTGTATACAGAAACGAAAAAAATAAAACAGGATTTTTGTACTCCCCATAAAATCCTTTTCTCTGTAATTCACGGACCGACACAGCTTCTCTCTGTACAAAGTGGGTTTGTTAGCCTACCACTAGGAGAAACTAGGCAAAATTGTACCACAATACACAGAATTGTCAGTACCGCCGAGGGGGCAGACCCTGTGCCAACAACCCTCCCTGCTGCCCCAGCAGCTTCAGTACGTCAACAAGCAGTATAACGTAGAGAAAAGGAGGAGGGGTGGGTGCTGTGTCGTTCGGTGAGTTATAGAGAAAAGGATTTTACGGCGAGTTTTTTCTCTTATATTCACCAACCGACACAGCTCCTCTCTGTACAAAGTGGGACGTCCCCAAGCAGTGCCAAACGAGGGGTGGGAAAAAAACAGCATAACAACTTCATCCACCATGGCAAGTGGGAACTAGTGCAACTAAACCCACAAAAAGTGATTTTTCAACAAAAAGCATGGCGACACGATGGATTTGCATCCAATATTAGAAATTATTTATATAAAGTTTTTGGTTTGTGGCGCTCAGATACAGTTGCACTTTAACCACTTGCTTACTGGGCACTTAAACCCCCCTCAGTCCCAGACCAATTTTCAGCTTTCAGCGCTGATGCACTTTGAACGACAATTGCGCGGTCATACAACACTGTACCCAAATTAAATTTTTATCATTTTTTTCCTACAGATAGAGCTTTCTTTTGGTGGTATTTAATTACAGCTGGGAGTTTTATTTTTTGCTAAACAAACAAAAAAAGATGCAAAAAAAAATAAATAAATAAATAAAAAAAAACAAACATGTTTAATAGTTTGTTATAAAATTTTGCAAACAGGTCATTTTTCTCCTTCATTGAAGTGCGCTGATGAGGCGGCACTGATAGGCATAGTTAAGGCGGCACTAATAGGCACAGATAAGGCGGCACCGATGGGCACAGATAAGATGGCACGGATGGGCACAGATAAGATGGCACGGATGGGCACAGATAAGATGGCACGGATGGGCACTGGTAGATGACACCGATGGGCACGGATATGTGGCACTGGTGTGCAGCACCTTTGTTGAGGCAGATTGTGGGCACTGCTGGGGGCACTTATTTTTTTATCATCTTTATTGATGAAGGGGCAGGTGGGCACTGGCAGGGCTGGCCGTGATCGGGACTGATGTCCCGATCACGGCCGCCGGTGATTGGCTTTTGTTTTTTTCCTCCTCGCAAGGAATAATAGCCGATTACCGGCTCCGTTATATCACATGATCAGCTGTCATTGGCCGCTCGTGCACGGGTCTACGTCAATAGACGTAGTCCTGGAAAAGGAGATCCGCGCTGTAGCCGTCATTCGGCTATAGCGCGGGTCCCAAGTGGTTAAAGAAAGCAGTGCTGTTCAAAATAGCCTTCAGCAGTGGCATACAATTTGGTGAAGCTCTTGTTCAAACCACTAATAAATATTCCTGTCTAAAAAAGCAGAGGCTTGATTGTAACTGTATCATTCCAAGCCCTCCACTGGGAGGCAGAAAAAGCACAAATAGAATGATAGGAAAGCACAAGTAGAATGATAGGTCTCTCTTTGCAGAAACTTTGTAAAGTAATGAATCTTACCAAGTCATTCTCTTCCCAGAAAATGTCAATACTTGTCACAGAACTAGTAAATTCTTTGCTCCGACAATGGTGTCCTTGATAACCTGGTGGACCAGAAATTCTTTTGCTAAAGCCCCATACACACTATCAGATTATCTGCTGAGTTTTTCCTTCAGATTTACCAAAACCATGTAATAGAAGGGCCTGCCTGATTGCATACACATTGAAACTCCTAAGGTTTGTCCTCATATTATATGGTTTTGGTAAATCTGAAGGAAAAACTCAGCAGATAATCTGATAGTGTGTATGGGGCTTAAGCCATGGATTCTGCTTTGTGAATGTCTAGCTGTACAACTTTTACGAAGCCCTTCAGTTCCTTTACAATCAATATAAATAATTCTAGTTTCTCATCCCCGACTTACTCTTCTTTAAAAAAATCCAAGAGATACTCATTGCCCCTTATTTGCTGCCTTGCTAGAGTATAAGTATTCAGGTTCACTTGTCTGCGCATAAAACTGAAAAGTGGCAATAATTTCACTCTACATGGAGGAACAAAATTAAATTAAAATTAAAAATGAAGAGTGTAAATTCTTGCCCCACAACACTACTGAAACAGGTGTCAGGGCTGGCTTAGCCCTTCCTTCTCTGGACTGGCTGCTCAGCTGTCGGCTAATTGCCAGCTCTCATCTCTCTCCAGTTACCAACTGTTCCTGATCATGCTCGTCTGACCTGCCTACTTAAAGCTGTCCAGCTCACTTCATCTCTGCCTTCGTCTTGGTCACATCACAAGAAACTATCTCCTGCGGTTCTGTTTAAAGACTGGCTTGCTGACATCCCTTCTGGCTCCTATCCTGCTTGCTGTTGCTCTACTTGGATCCCTGACTTCTAGCCTGGCTGATTAACCGATCTGCTTATTGAACTCTGGACTGGCTGACTACTTGATCTGGTTACTGGTCTTTGGCTACGCTTTTTCTATTTACCTTTTTATTTTCATTTAACAAGTGGGGGGGGGAAATGGTAAAAAGGGTTTCTTTGAATTGTTAAAAAATAAAAAAATAAAAAATAAAAAACACACACACACACACACACACACACACACACACACACACACACACACACACTAAAAAGTTACACCAAACAATGCAAAAATAAATAAATAAATTGACCTCCCCAAAAAAATAAATTGAGGCCCCCACCCCCATGTACAAATGCACGCATTGGGGTGCCTACACCTGAAAATATTTGTGATACACATCACCACGCACGTCGGAATAAGAGCAATCATTCTAGCACCAGACCTCCTTCATAAAACAGTAAACTGCTGACAAATAGGGGGCTTTTAAAGCTTTGCCATTTCACGGATGCAAATTTAAGGTTTGACATGCTGGGTATCCATTTACTTGGTGCAAAAATTGGGTCATTTATTGCATTTTTGTGCCCCCTATCATTAAGTAAAAATTAACATTTTTTTTACTGAAAGTTTGCATTTCCTAAATGTTTGCAGTATTATCATGTGACATAAAAAAAATTGGAATTACAAAGTTTTGGGGGTTTTATGTAATCTTCATGCCTTAAATGCTTTTTTAAACATGTGTTTAGGTTTCTTGAAGATTAACTCGACTATAGTTCAGAAAAAAAAAAAAAACATTCCTCCCAGGGTGATCTGTACAGTGCAAGAATTTTAAAGAGGAAGTAAACCCCTTCAAACCACTTTGACCTACAGGTAAGCCTAGATTAAGGCTTACCTGTAGGTCCAAGCAATATCTCCTAAACCTATATGGTTTAGGAGATATTTGCCCGAAAATGGGCACCGCTGTCTACGGCGCATGCGCCGTAGACAGCGGCGCGCAGGCGCACTAAATGCGGCAAGTCCAAGAATGGATTTGCCTAATTTGTCGACTCCCGTGCGCATGCGCGGGAGTGACGTCATCGCGGCTTCGCCAAATGGCAGCGTCGGAGCTGCGAGACGCGACTCCCGTGCGCATGCGCGGGAGTGACGTCATCGCGGCTTCGCCGCTGTCATTGGTCGGAGCTGCGAGACGCCACCAGCAAGATGGACGCGGCGGACTACAGGGATCAGCGGCGACTTCGCTGGCTCCTGTGTCAGGTAAGTGACACATAATGAGCTACTATGCGATGCATAGTAGTCCATTATGCTTTACCTTTGCAGGGAAAAAAAGAGGAAGTAAACCCATCAGGGTTTACTTCCTCTTTAACAAACTGTTCCAGTTTCCTAACTTTTGTTATTCTGAAGAAATAGCCGTGTGTTTTTGGGTCCATGTGCACAGAGCATGTGTGTAGAAGTGATTTTATAATTATCAATCAGCCGCTGCAGAGCTCCAATGAGGGAAGTGGCAGGGTCTCTATTCCTTTAGATGCGATTCCCCTTCAGGAATACCTCACCAAAAATGACATTTTTGTTGCAGGGGATGCTCAAAATCTGACTTGTGTCCTAGTACAGACTTCTGGGAAAATCAGTGAGCCAAATCACGCAAACAGGAAATTATGTTCCCAGACACAATTTGTGTAAAATGCACCTCTAAGTTGCGATATATATAGATATAGATATAGATATATCTCTATCTATATTATATATATATATATATATATATATATATATATATATATATATATATATATATATATATATATATATATATATATATATATATATATCTATATCTATATCTCACGAAAGTGAAGTTACCCTTTAAAACCATCTGTTTGCTTCAAATCCCACACCAACATTTTCCACAAATTACTACTTACTCTGAATAAAGACTTGTGGTAGGGTTTACTTTAACCACTTGCCAACCAGCCGCCGCAACATGGCTCGGCTGCATGGATCGCCGTCATGCTACGTCGCTTCTAGATTTGGCCACTGGGGGGCGCCCACGGAACTGATGCGAGTGCCTGGCGGTCGCGATCACCGCCTGGCTCCTGCAAATCGGTCGGGGCACACAGAGATCCTGGTTCTCTGAGGGGAGAACAGACAGATAGTCTGTTCATACAAAATATAAACAGATCTGTCATCTCCCCTACACAGTCCCCTCCCCCCTTCAGTTAGAACACACAATATGGAACCCATTAACCCCTTAAGCCCTAGTGTTATCCCCTTCACTGCCAGTGACTTTACAGTAATCGCAAAATCCCAAAAATGTGTCAAAATTGTCCGACGTGTCCGCCATAATGTCGCAGTCCACCATTACTAGTATTAAAAAAAAAAAAAAAAAAAATGCCATTAAGCCCTATTTTGTAGACGCAATAACTTTTGCGCAAACCAATGACTACACGCTTACTGTGACTTTTTTTTTTTAAACAAAAATATGTAGAAGAATACATATTGGCCTAAACAGAGAAAAAAAAGTTGTGTTTTATTTTATTTATTTTTTTACATATTTGAGGGATATAGCAAAAAGTAAAAAATAGTGTTTTTTTCCAAAATTGTCACTCTTTTTTTGTTTATAGCGCAAAAAAATAAAAACCGCAGGTGGTGTTTAATTACCACCATAAGAAAGCTATTTTGTGTGAAAAAATAAATAAATAGTATTTCTTGTACTCACCGTAAAATCCTTTTCTCTGTAATTCACCGACAGACACAGCTCCTCTCTTAGCCATTGGGTTGTTACGCCCTATTACTAGGAGATACTAGGCATTAGTAATACAACACACAGAATTCTTTAGTTCCGCCCAGGGGGCGGTCCTTTGGGCAACAACCCTCCAGCCTGCCATGCAGTCATCAGTACATCAACAAGCAGTAGAACGTAAATAGAAAGGAGGGGCGGGTGCTGTGTCGGTCGGTGGATTACAGAGAAAAGGATTTTAGGGAGCGTACAAAAAAAAAATCCTATTTTCTCTTATATTCACCAACCGACACAGCTCCTCTTAACCATTGGGACGTCCCCAACCAGTGCCAAACGAGGGGTGGGAAAAACAGCATACAAACCTCATCCACCATGGCAAGTGGGAACTAGTGAAATTTTATCCACAAAAAACAGTGCGTGGAGAAATCCACCACAAAACCAGGGTACTCTCAATATGAGTGACTACCCACAACCGCACCAAAAACTGCGGAATGGAATGAAACAGCGCATTAACTTAACGGTGCTGCGTTTTTATCACAAAACAAGGAAAAACGAAAAATATATTGCATATTCAATTGCAGCTATACGGCCCACCTGCAAAACTTTGCGGCCAAAACAGGCATCAGCCGATGCACTAACGTCTACCTTGTAGAACTTGGTAAACGTGGACAGACGACCAGGTCGCCGCTTTACACACCTGCACGACAGACGATTGGTGTCGGAAGGCCCAAGATGTTCTGATTGCCCTTGTGGAGTGGGCCGTGACCGGAAAGGGGGGCACCTGCCCCTTAAAGGCATAGGGGCTTGCATTACAATCTGTCTGATCCACCTGGAAATGGTGGCCGATGAGACCGCCATGCCTTTCTTTGGACCAGCCACCGAAACCAACAATGAGCCTGACTTCCGAAAGGGAGCAGTGGCAGACAAATACACCTTAAGAGCCCGAACTACATCCAGAGCGTGAAGGGCCACCTCCTTAGGGTGTTTAGGCTTAGGACACAGATGGTAAGACAATGTCCTCATTGATATGAAAAGCCGAGACCACTTTCGGCAGAAAAGACGGTTGCGGACGTAACACCACCTTATCCTTGTGGATAACCAGGTAAGGCGACTTGCAGGACAAAGCCGCCAATTCCGAAACCCTGCTGGCCGATGTGATGGCCACTAGAAAGACCACTTTCTGGGAAAGGGTCAACAGGTGAAACTCTGATATTTTTAAATGGCAGTTTCTGAAGCGCCGATAATACCAGGTTCAGATCCCACGGGGGCAACGGTGGACGCACCGGAGGGACTACATGTCGCACCCCCTGAACAAAAGGTACTCACTAATGAGTGAGACGCCAGGGGAGGCTGAAAAGGGACAGCCAAAGCTGATATTTGTCTTTTAATGGTGCTTAACGCCAATTTCAGGTCCACCCCTTGCTGAAGAAACACAGCAGGATCCTGGATATAGAAAAGGAGCGTGGACGCTATCCTTTCTCCTCACACATGGAGATGTAGGCCTTCCAGGTATGAAGATATATCTTCCGGGAAGAAGATTTCTGCGCCCTCAACATAGTTGGTATCACCAAATCCAATAGACCCTGGTTCCTTAACACCTGGCCCTCAATAGCCATGCAGTTAAAGCCAGCGATGGTAAAGCAGGGTGGAGAATCTGATCTTGAGACAGAAGGTCCTCTTGTAACAGCAGTCTGCCACCAGGCGCACCAGGTCTGCATACCAAGGATGCGGAGGCCAATCTGGGGAAATCAGTATTACTGGGATCCCCTAGACTTCCACTCTGCAAAGCAGACGTGGCAACAGTTTTAGTGGAGGAAAGGCGCAGATCAGTTGGTACTGATCCTTCGGAGCCACCAGCGCGTCTGACCACAGATATCTTGTCCTGGACACGAATCTCAGCACCTTCCGATTGAGACGGGAGGCCAGAAGATCCATGTCTGGTGTGCCCTACCTCAGGCACAGTAGCCTGAACACCTCCGGATGCAACGCCCATTCTCCTGGGTCCAGCATCTGGCGACTTAGATAGTCCGCCTGTCAGTTCTCCACTCCCGGGATGTAAATGGCCGACAGGGCCGGTACATATCGCTCTGCCCACCGAAGTATGTGAGCGACCTCCCGTGTGGCGGCTGAGCTTCTTGTTCCCCTTTTGTAATTGACGTATGTCACAACAGTGGCGTTGTCTGACTGGATCCTGATCGGACACCCCTGAAGTCTCAGCGACCATGTGGAGAGGCACAGTCTGATCACCCTTTGCTCGAGCAGATTGATCGGCAACTTGGATTCTTCAGCCGACCAGAGGGCCTGAGCCGACTGAACCCCCATCACTCCACCCCAGCCAGATAGGCTGGTGTCCGTTGTGATCACTGTCCACTTCAGGAGGTAGGAACGAATTCCCGGACTGAAATCATTGAGGACCTCAGCCACCAGATCAGAGAGTCACTGACTGGCTCCCCTGGATCTGTCGATCCAGGGACAACTGAGACTTGTCCCATTTTGACAAAATCTCCTTCTGCAGGACTCTGGTGTGGAACTGGGCATATGGTACTGCCTCGAAGGAGGCCATCATGAGCCCCAGGACTCGCATGCAGAAGAGCAACAACCACTTGCGGGTCATCAGCCGTTTTACCGCGGATCCAAGAGTCTGCAGTTTGTCTGAAGGAAGAAACACTCTCGCTTCCCTGGAGTCCAGCAGCAAGCCCAAGTAGTCCAGATGCTGGTTCGGTACAATCACCGATTTCTTTAGGTTCAACAGCCACCCAAATTCTTGCAGGGTCTGCAAGGTGATCGCCACATCCTCCTCTAATTCTAAGACTCGGGGGGCTGATGCCAGACCAAATGGGAGAGCCACAAACTGGTAGTGGGCTTCCCCGACTGCAAAAATCGCAGAAACTTTTGATACCAAAGGCATATGGCTATGTGCAGGTACGCATCCTGGATGTCTAAAGATGCCAGGGTGTCTCCTTGATGGAGCGCAGAGACTACTGAACGAACTGATTCCATTCTGAACCTCTGTACTTTCACAAAGTGATTGAGGGCTTTTAGGGCCAAGATTGGACGTATCCCTTCCTTCTTGGGAACTACAAACAGATTTGAGTAGAATCCCTGGAAACGTTCCGATTCCTGAACCAGTACAACCACCCTGCGATTCAGCAGGTCCCTTACTGCCCCCAAGAGGGCCTCCCGGCAATGCTGGAGGGGAAGAATCTGTTTGGTGGCCAAGAGAGAAACTATCTTGTAGCCGTAGGTAATCAGATTGCAGACCCATTGGTCAGATAGTCGAGAGGACCACCGGGCTGAAAACTCCCGAAGGCGACCCCCCGCCAGAGACATGGGTGGGGGCAAACCTTCATGCGGTAACACTTTTGTTCACAGGCTTGTGGTTCCAGGGACGTTTTTGTCCTTCTGTGGTCGACCCGTCAGGCTGGGGATGTTTAGCCGAAGCTCCGGGCGGATGAAAGTGCAGTTTGTGAGCGGAAAAAAGAGGGCCCTTGCCTACGGCGTGGCTCCTTAGCCTTCCTGGCCTGTGGGAGTAGGGTACTCTTACCACCAGTGGCATTTTTAGTAATGTCATCTAAAGAGGCTCCCAAGAGCCGGTCGCCAAGGAAGGGAAGATTAGTCAGGGCTTTTTTTGGATGCCTGGTCAGCAGACAGCATTTTAACCAAATCAGGCGCCTCAGCACCACTGCTGACACTGAAACCCTGGATAACAGAGGAAGAGTATCCAGGGCCGTGTCACAAAACGTACTTCAGGCCTTGCACTAGTTGGTCTGCTAGTTCCACGCAGACAGGAGAAGCCTGCTGCTCTCCCAATTAGCGGTGCAACAGTTTTGCCCACTCAGTGCCTGCGGCATAAGTGCGGACGCCAGTATTGGTCGCATGGCGGACCACACAATCATAAACAAGGAACAAGCCACTGCCTCAGCCTTCCTGTCCATGGGATCCTTAAATGCAGGAGTCCCCTCTCTACCGGTATCGTGGTTACTTTATTTACCCTAAGATACTGGGGGGGGTCCACGACCGGAGGAGCCTACCATTTTTTGAGAAGGCTTTCCTCAAAAGGGTAATGGACCGCCATGGATTTGGGGACCGAAAAGGCGACCCCATTCCTTGTAAATTAACGTGTCAAAATAAGTCAGATACGGGAACACCTTAGATGAACTGCTGGCTTGCGGGACCCAAAGGGGACCGCTACATCAGCAGAGGGATCTGCTGGCTCCTGAATCTTCAGGGTATCACGCACAGCTGTGATAAGTGCTCCAACAAGCGCTTTGTCATGCATGGACCCAGACGGGGACTCATCCTCACTGTCCTGGTCAGCTTCATCTGACAAGACAGAGCAGGGGTCACCAGCCTCAGCATCAGAGCTTGCCCCAGAGGACGGAGGGGGGGGGGGGGGGCAGGTGCCACTTTTTTGCACCCTTTTCCCCCCACGTGCCACCTCCATCTTGCCAACGAACTAATTGAGGACCGCCGTCAGGGTGTCCATAGGCACTGCGCAGTCCGACCCGGTTGCAAGTGCCTGGATTTTGGGGGAAGAAACACCGGTTTCTGAAGCCACGTTGACCCTACCCTGTCTGCCAACCAAAGGGGACTTGGGACAGTGACAGTCCCACCCTACTACCGCTGGCTGAGGGGCTCTTTCCCGCTGGACTCACCACCCTGAGGAGTTCTGTGCTATGTGCCTGTAGTTCCTGTTGGCTCCCAGGTGCAGAGGAAACAGTGCTTTGTTGGTGGAAGCAGCTGCAAATGGCGCTGAAACCGCTCTGAAGTGTGCTCAGGCTTCAAGAAAAAGGCCGCCCAGGAGCACATGCTGCCGCTAGAGAACACTAAAAAAACGTGTTCAGGCTACAAGAGAATGGACACCGGTGTTCTGAATAGGAAATCACCAGGAAAATGGCTGCTGAAGCCCAGGAGAGCATGCCGACTTTGCCCACACCTAAAATAGCCGCCGACAGCAGCTCCATGGAGGTACAGGGAGAAATCCATGGCGGTGAGCACAGCGCTGCTCAGGACATCAGCATGGCCTCACAGACACCTTCCAGGGGCATGAAGAACACGACCCAGGACACAGCTAGCCAGCGCAACCCCCCCCCCCCCCCCCACCCCCAGGTGAGAGCCCCTGCATAGACACACACACACACACACACACACAGCATCCCCCACAGGGGAGGTAGGAGGGAAGATAGGGACAGGGAGAGAGGAGAGGGAGGTGAGGGACCCCCGAATCGACCTCCCAGGGAATGCCCAGCTGTTCAGCCCCACCGAGGCAGGGAGAGCTGTACTTACCAGTCCTGAAGAGCTGGGAGACATTCCATCACAGACCCACTCACTGATCAGTACAGGGTGGCTGCTGGCCCGGCATACTGTGACGCAGACATCAGTAGCCCGGTCATATGTATACCCTGGAGCATAAAAGCTCACTGACCACCTCTGGAGCAGAGGTTTCGTCGTGACCTGCCTAGCGCGTGACTGGGGAGACTGGGGAGACTACAAGGATAAGGGTATCCAGCCGGTCACCCAGCCGGCTGTTGATTGCAGATCACAGGATCAATCATATTGCGCAAAAAGTCACGCTTCTGCAGAAAAAAGCCTGGACCGATGGGCCCGCAGGGTTCCTTCCTAGGTCCTTCTCCTTCACTAGGCAAAATAAAACCGATGACTGCATGGCAGGCTGGAGGGTTGTGGCCCAAGGGACCACCCCCTGTGCGGAAATAAAGAGTTCTGAGTGTTGTATTACAACTAATACCTAGTATCTCCTAGTAATAGGGCATAACAACCTAATGGCTAAGAGAGGAGCTGTGTGGGTCGGTGACTACAAGAGAAAAGGACGTCAATTTTGTTTGGGTGCAATGGTGCACGACCGTGCAATTGTCAGTTAAAGCGATGCAGTGCCGAATCGCAAAAAGTGCTCTGTTGAGGAAGAGGGTAAAATCTTCCGGGGCTGAAGCGGTTAAATTAGAATCCATTACGTTCTACATAAAATAGGGAAGGTTTGGAGCCTCCATCTGGATTTTACAGCTGCCTGCACCCCTGTACAAAAATCAAAGGACAACTTCTTGCTGTGGCACAAGGACAGGAAGAAAAAAATAAATCTCTCCAGTGGTGGACATGGCATTAAAAAAAAAAAAACACACACTTCATACACCAGGAGAGGGTTAGTCTTTGCGTTTATTTGTCACATCTGTCCTAGTGACACAAGTAAGCGAAGAGTGACACAGACAGTAATAGAAATCTAAGACAGGTACAATACCATCACCCTTCTATCCAGGAGCTGCGAAACAAAAACACACCATGTAGGAGTTCCACTTCAGCCTTGGTTCACACTACTGTGATGTGGGAACCAGGGCAATTCCAGTGCGGGAACATCTCCAGCATTGCATCTCCCTCACAGGCAGTTTACAACTCCCTCTGCGGGTATCAATACAAAAGTTAATGACACCCGCAGATCGGTTTGCAGACCACAGTAAAATCTGTGAATTCAGACAGGAATCAGATCGCATGGGTGTGAACACCCATGCGACCCGATTTCAGTGTCAGGGGAAAAAAGGTTCCAACAGCATTGTGCGAATGCATTGGCGGGTTCGGCCATACAAAAACTGTATGGCCAAATTTGCACCACACAGGCATCGCATGTGATCTGGAATGTGGTGCGAATCACATACGATGTCTGTATTTGCTATAGTATTAACCCAGGCTCATTATAAGGGTATCACGGACACAGCTGCTTTTTGTCCTATTACGGACTTGTACCGGACAAGGATTTTCACTTTTCAAACAATTCTATTTCTGCTTTCCAGGGTATGCACTTTGTGACAAGAGGCTGTGACAACACACAGTTGAAAGGATATGGATAGATGGCATCACATGAAAATCTGTTGTGACAATATGACTGAAAGAATGCAAAGTCACATGTCACAAAGTTATTTCAGATGTTCTATACATTAGGATTAGCCTGCTGCATTGCTCATTGTTAGCAGCTGTCTAATGTAAACCACCTGTGTAGCAGGTTGGCAGGGGTGATCCATTTTTCACCCATCTCCCAACCCATGGGCTGCAAACCAGTTCTAGCACCAGTACAGCAGAGAAGGATTAAAACCTCTTTCGGGTTTGTATTGCAATCTCTGCCTGTGCTAGCGAACAATGTACCCACTTTTATTTTCCCTGGGAACCATTGTTAGGCCTAATGTACACGGGACGCTGAGGCAACCTCTTCTGAACAATTTTTTTGACAGCTTGAAACTGGCGATGAAAAAAGGCCCATTTTGCCGCATTCGCGTCTATTTAAGTTAGGACACCTTTAAAAAACACTTCTAAACAAAAACACGGCTAAACGCCCATGCTGTGTTTGCCGTCTGAACTCATTTTTTTGCCTTCAAAGAAAAGCCTCTAAAAACGCAACTGCCTAAAAATGATGTTAAAACTAACCTGTGTACATGTACACATAAGATAACATTGGACGAGTTCAGCGGCAGCTGAAAAAAGCATCCAAATGCCTCTGAACGTCCGTTTACCAGCAGCATGAGGCCTACAGACGCAAAAAGTAACGCGACAGCCAATATATTACCGTCGCCACCATAGTTAGGTTGAATAAAGACACCAGTCCATCCAGTTCAACCTGAGTGATGTATCTACAATTGTCCCTATCCCTGTACATTGCACACCCACATCGGTCCCTACCCTCATGGAGCCCACAATCCAAGGTCCCCATTCATATACTACCCGGAGGAAACCCACGCAGGCACAGGGAGAACATGCAAACTCCGGGCAGGTAGTGTCATGGTTGGGATTTGAACCAGTGACCCTTCTTACTGCTAGGTGAGAGTGCTAACCACTACACTACTGTGCCGCCCCAAGTGCACCAGAAGAAGCAAGGAGGGTAAAATTCTGAGGACTCCAAGATGGGATTTCCCATACTTTGTGGAGAATTCCTCTTCCTAGGCCCCTTTCACACTGTGCAGTTTTTCAGGCGCTACAGTGCTAAAAATAGCACCTGAAAAATCTGGCCCCTTTCACTCCAGTGTGAAAGCCGTAGGGCTTTCACACTGGAGCGGTGCGCTGGCAGGACAATGAAAAAAATCAATCCTGCTAGCCACTATATTTGGAGTGGTGGTGAAGGAGCGGTGTATTCCTTGCTCCTACCCATTGAAATCAATGGGGCAGAGCGGCTATACCGCTGGCAAAGCGCCGCTGCAGTGGCGCTTTGCCGGCGGTTTTAACCCTTTTTCGGCCGCTAGCAGGGTTAAAACCACCCAGCTAGTGGCCGCATAACGCCGCTGGAACTACGATAAAGCGGCGCTAAAAATAGTGCTGCTTTACCGCCGATGCTGCTCCCGCCCCAGTGTGAAAGGGGCCTTAGTTTCTGTTGGAGCTACTCAGTGGAGACACTATTTCTGCAGTGGCATGGCAATTGTGTTCTACACTCCTGGACTGGTGTGGGTGGTGCCCATAGAGCTGAGATTATTCCATGAAATCCTCCTACGGCACCACCTTAACCACTTGCTGCCCGCCATATAGTAAAGTGATGGTGGTGGGGTGGCAGTCTCGTTCTGGAACAATCTCATATGGAGGTAAAGTTGAGATCAGGTCACATGTAAACAAGTACGTACCATTTATCGGCTCTGTGGCTCACACTAACAGTGTGTGGCGAGGAGAGCCATTCAGCAGCATCTCCTCGCAGGAGAGATCTGTACAGGTAATCAGGGCACTAATCAGTACAGCTTTCGGCCATACAGTCCTTCTTGGTGGGTTAACCAAAGCCGCAGACCTGGCCGATAGCTTTACCGACTCTGCAGAAGCATCGGCCAGGAACCCAACTGCCTTAGTAAGGGAAAGGATTTCAGCCGCTGTTGTCGGGAGGCGCCTGCAGAAAAATGAGACCGTAAGCCCTTGTACACACGGTCGGGCATTCCGACAACCAAATCCGACGGATTCTGTCCAAAACTGGTGTTGCATACACGCGGTCGGACAAAGTTGTCGGAAAATCCGATCGTTCGTAAAGCGATGACATTATTTCGTTACGACGGCACTACGTTCAGGGTAGTAGCCAAAAGCTTTGGTCTAGGAATTTGATCTGAGCATGCGTGGCACTTTGTCCGATCGGAATTCTCTACAAACATGTTGTCGGAAAATTTTATAGCCCAGCTCTAAAACTTTGTCGGTCGGATATTCCGACGGAAACAGTCCGATGGAGGCGACACACGGTTGAATTATCCGACAACACGGTCCGAGAGGACATTTTCCATCGGATTTTCCGACTGTGTGTACAAGGGCTTAGGGCCGGTTCACACAGCGAGGCGAGGCGAGGCGACACGGCTCGCCTCGCCTCGCTCCCGCAAGTCACCCCCGTTCTGTACAATGGAACCGTTCTGAGAGGAGCGACTCGAGTCGCTCCGACTCAGAAAAAAGGTTCCTGTACTACTTCGGGGCGACTTCGGGGGCGACTTGCATTGACTTCTATACAGAAGTCCTCTGCAAGTCGCCGCTGAGCTCCCCGCAGGTCGCGGCGAGGTAAGTCGGAGACGCCTCGCTGTGTGAACCGGCCCTTAGAGTTACCCAGCATTCTAAATTACTAGCCACCCAGGTGGCTACAAGGACAGGTTTGAGTGCAATAGAGGAGGCATCCCAAGCCCTCTTTAACAGCACATCACCCCATTTGTCAATTGGGTCCTTAATGGACACCTTCGCTAGCGGCGCAACCGACTTAGGAACCCTGTTCCAAGGCTCACGAAGGAAAATCTGCGTTTGAGACTGCCTGAAAAGAACGGTCTCCTCTCAGGGTGCTTCCACTAGAGATTTGAGCACAGGGAAAACTCTGGATTTTTAAGCAGAGACCATCTGATACATGAGGTCATGCTTAGAAAACTGTATCGTCTCCTCTCTGATCTCTAGGGTGTCATAGATCGCTTTTAACAAATTCTCCACCTCGTCCAATGTCAATTTGTACACGGACCCTCTGGAGCAATCCTCCTCTTCCTCAGAGTCAGACCCTGAGTCCACCTGAGAAGAGGCCAGCGACCTGGGCTCCCTCTCCTCATCTTCCCTATGCTCCTGACTGGGCTCAGACCCAGGGAGGTAAAACTTGACGCTCTAGATAAGGGCACAGAGGGACCCTGCACCCTATCCATCATTCCTCTAAATGATTTGAAGGTGGATGCAAACTCGTCTTTTACTGACGAAAGGATCTTCTAACGCTCTGTCAGAGTCAGCCTTAGATAAATTATTGACACATTCGGGGCAAGCGGCTTCTCCCAACCGGACCCAAGCTTTGTCCATCAAACCGCACACTTTCTCCTTGTAGGCTGTATCTAAGATCTGTCCCGTGCTTTACCCTGAAAGCAAAAGAAAGGACAGAAAACAAACCATAAAAGCCTGTTCCCAACCGTCACCACCACTGTGCTCAGGGGGACAGAGAGAAGTGCCCAGCCCTTCACCTGTAGTTCTCCACCCAGGGAATGGCCTCGGTCACAAGGACCTTAACCCCTCCCAGAGTAAGCCATGGTCTGCCCTCACCAGGCTTACCTGAGAGGTGCCGTGCCAGAAGAACTGGAGTCGACTGCCTAAACTGCTGCAGTGCCCTCCATGGTTCTTTAATATTATCACAGCCTCTGCCGGATCTACACAGGCTCCAGATGCCCGACAAGCCACACACACTGCGCCTGGAACCGTCATCTCCTGGTGCCCTCTGATAATGCGGTCCCGCCAGAAGCTGCGTCACTTCCGTTCCGGAAGCCCCTCCTCAGACGCACGTACGTTCTGCATGCCTCATGGACGCCGAACGTTCTTCTGATAAAGAATCACGACCGGACTGTGCGTCAAAATGGAGGTAGGGGATTAGGGGTACGGTAGGGGTAGGCTACCCCCAGGACAGTCCTGGAACATGGAGCTACCCAGGTTCCTCACATGCTTTCTTCCCGTCCGGCAGGAAACAAAAACGGAGGAGGGCTTGGAGGACCACCTTTTTTTATCTGATTGGGCGGACGCGTTTCCTGTCCTGGAGGGAGGAGCCCTATATCTCAGAGGCTGTCCTGGAAGACGAAAGGAAAAAATTAGTTTGGCTACAGTGTAGCATGCCGGCGCAATTGTCATTCGCATTGAGAAAATTGGCCTGGGCAGGAAGGTGTATAAGTGCCTGGTATTAAAGTGGTTAAACAAAAATATTGTTTTAATAAATATTTGCACAAATATCATGGTCATGTGCTTTCAGAAAATATATGGTTGGGTGGTCTTTAATAAACTCAGCGAAAGGGTTAAGCTTTTATCACAGTTAGGCCTCATGTACACTGCTGCTGGTAAACATTTAGAAGCAGTTGGAATTTTTTTTTCAGCTGCCCCTGAACTCTCCTCTATGTTATCTTATCAGTACATGTACACAGGGTCATTTATAGTTGTTTCTAGGCAGTTGAGTTTAGAAGCTAATTTTGGAACACAAAAAAAAATAAAAAATTTGCTCAGATGGATGTTCAGAGGCATTCGAAACGCCAAATGCCTGTAACAGCTTGTAAACGCAGTAATATGCGTTTAGTTTACATTTTTAACAAAACAAATAGAAAAAACGCAAATGCGGACTGTAAACGTGGCTAAGCGGGCGTTTTTAGATGCTGGTTTCTAGCTGTCAAGTTAAAATTGTTCAGGAGAGGTTGAATGTCCTGTGTACATGAAGCCTAATGCTCCTAAAAGTTGGCACAAAAATGTAAGCGTATGTATAGCCAAATCTTTGTTAGGTTTGGATATAGTAGGAGCGGTGTTTCATTCAGCTTGAAAAAAAAAAAACAAATAAATAAAAACACACACCAGTCCAGGAGTGTAGAACACAAATAGCCAGGCCACTGCAGAAATAGTGTTTGTGGCTGGCTATGATGTGTAACAGCTCTCACATTGGGAAGAGAAGGAGAACAACCTTCTCCCAGTCAGGTGATTGAATGCTCCTTTTCTTCAGGTTGTGAAAGAGGTCAGTGCAGAAATAGCTTGCTTGCTGGGTGCATTTTCCCAGCAGCAGTGGCTCTTACATTAGCGCAGGTTGTCAGCGTGGTTTAGAAATAGCAGCTGACTTCGGTGTGTGAGCTCCCATATTCTGCTTCAATGGCAGGCAAAGTTATACTCACAGAGCAGGGAACAGGAGAAACAGCAGCTAGGGCTATGAGCAGACAGGATTCTGGTGCTTCCTGAAGTGTTGGATCCTAATGAAGGAGACCTTTGGGATGGTTATAAAAACTCACCTCCATGCTGAGTGATGCTGCAGCTGTCTCCTGCCAGCTCAAAGTCCGAGAACTGGACAATCATACAGTCGCTGATCGCCCAGTTCTTGGTCAGTATAACAGTTAGCCTGCTCTTTACTGGGAAGACCAGTGTATTGCTTTTTCTCCGCCTCCTAATCCCCCCACCAACCTCTGCAGGCTGCACCCTATAAGCCCCTTTTGCTGCTGAGAACAGAGATTATATGATCAACTACAAAAAAAAAAAAATCAAAATAAGATATCTTTTACTTAAATACAAATGTTTTGCCTTTCATTTCCATTTTAAATGGAATGGGCCATTTTGCAAGGTAAAGGTTCATATATGCCGTATTTAATCAGCATATAACGCTCACTTTTCCCCCCTTAAAAATCAGGGGAAAATCGTGGGTGCACGTTATACGCCGATTGTGAGTGGAGGAGCGAGCGCCGCCGAGCTACACATAGCCGAGTGTACTCTGCTAGGCTCGACTTCGCTCACAGTCACGCCCAGTCCCACCCTATGGACACAAGGACTGGGCGCGACTGAGTCAAGCACACTCTGCTATGTGTATCTCAGCGGCGCTCAGCTCCACTCACAGAGGAGCCAAGCCTAGCCGAGTACACTCAGCTTTGTGTAAGTCGGCGGTGCTCGGCTCCCCTCCTCTCGGCGTAGATCGGCACCAAATTTAAATAACAAGGCTGCAGGTGGACACTGATAAGGCTGCATTAATGGGCATTTAAATGTAATTCTTTTCCTTAAACGTCCCTCCTAAACTCGGGGTCATGTTATACACCCATAAATACGGTACTTCAAGATTTGGAGACAAGGTCTCATTAAACTGATGCTTACTCTGAGGAGGAAAGGATTAGATGATGCTGGAGGTCACCAAGCCTGGAAATCAGGGGGGGGCTCTGACTTGTTGCAGCTTCATAAGAAGCTCACAGTGTACCATGAGAGTGAGCAATTTCAGTACAGGAGGGGAACATGTACTGCTGCACAAGACCGAAGGCAAGGCAGGAGGTCAGCTTTAAACATCGCAAGATTAGTGATGTATTATTAACAGATGCAAACAACATCGGTCATGATTGTGGCTCTACTTATAGTGAAAGGATTATTTAGCACATAAGCACTCAATGAAAAGTTTAGTCCCGGTTCACACAGGGGCGACCTGTCAGGCGATCTAGCTGCCTGGCAAGTCATGCTCCATGCAGTGCAATGGAACCGTTCTAGTAGGAGAGACTCAAGTCTCTCCGACTTAGAAAAAGGTTCCTGCACTACTTTGGGGCGACATCAGTGCTGTTTGCATGGACTTCTATTAACTACTTGCTGACCAAACGCCGCAGTTTTACTGTCCGCGAGCCACCCATGATCGCTCCACAAAGAGCCAAAAAGGGGATCTGTCAATGTTAACAGACAGATCCACATTCTGACATTGAAGTAGAGAGATCTGCTGTTCCTAGTATACAGGAACAGATCTCGCTCTACTCCCAGGCAGCCCATCCCCCATACAGTTATAAACACCTCCCTAGGACACCCCTTCTCTGCCAGGGACATTTATACAGTAATCCAGTGGCTATTTTTGGCTCTGTTCGGATCAGTACACGCTGCAATCCTTCGGTGCGGCGGCCATCTTGGTGCACCTGACGGGCGTTTACATGAGCGTTCAAATGACGGAGCGATCACTTGCAAACAAACCGGCGTAATGATAATGCCGGTTCCTCTCTCCCCTCTGTGTACTGATCTGTACAGTGGAGGGGAGAGATCGGATGGCAGCAGCGCTGTGGGCTGTAACTATTTTTGTTCTTTCAGTTTCCATAGCAGGGGGTGTCTGCAGGCCCGTTGTGACAGGACAGGCAAAAACCAGCGGCTTTGCAGAATGCACAGAGGACAAAGGAGGCTGTATTACCGATCTAGCCAGCAGTGAGGGGGCGGGGCCAGGAGCTCCACTGACACGCTGACTCCGCCCCATGTAGCCTGTATGCTCAGAAAAGAACGTAGTTAGAGCAGTGATCTGAGTGGGCATGTCAGTGGAGCTCCAGGCCCCGCCCCCTCTATACTGGCTGGGGAATACAGGGGCCAGAAGCTCCAGACGCGCCCACTCCGATCACTGCTCTAACTACAGCTGCTCTGTTCCCAGTGGAGCTCCCGGCCCCGCCCCCTCGGCTAGCTAGCGTGCGAATACAGCCTCCTGTGTCCTCTGTGCAGTGCACTCTGCAAAGCTGTCATCAGGGCCCCAATTCACAGGTAATCTCGTGCCGCATGTCCGCAGTCTTTGGTAATCTCATGCAGTATGTCCGCAGTCTCTGACCCTCTCCTGTAGTATGTGTATTAATGTGCCACTTTACTTGCTCAATTACTTTTCAGTTAGAGAAAGGGTTTACCTTTGCAATTTTGTTTGTTGATGCATTTTAATATAATAATAATAAAAATGCGACTGGGAATGCTCTCAAACTCTGACACCACTTCCGGTTGCCTGGATTCCATGCTGCTCCAGACAGCACAGCCCACCATCTTGGATCAGGAAGACAGTATTTACAGCCGCTGGTCGGCTGGAACTTCCATCTGCAGCCGCCTTACTCCCAGGAGGCATCCTGTTTGACGTTATGGATTAATTGATATGCATGTTTTTCACTTCCATCTTATAAGTGTTTTTAACCCTTCCTTGTCAATAAAGTGTTTTATTACTGCGCTTAGAAGTGCCTTCTTCTCTGGTTTGTTTTTCCCATATCCCTCTTCTGAAGTGCTGTGATGCATTAATCACATCTCAAGAGCCAGTCACGTACTGTTTTTTCAAGTCTCCTTGTTATCCAGAGCGCCCTATTCTCCACACTCCTTAAACTTAATCATCATTAACCACTTTCAGACCGGACCATTTTGCTGGTAAATGACCAGAGGTCTTTTTACACTTTGGCACTGCGCTGCTTTAACTGGTAATTGCGCGGTCATGCAATGTTGTACCCAAACAAAATTTGCGTCCTTTTCTTCCCACAAATAGAGCTTTCTTTTGATGGTATTTGATTGCCTCTGCGATTTTTATTTTTTGCGATATAAACGTAAAAAGACCGCAAATTTTGAAAAAAAATGATATTTTCTACTTTTTGTTATTAGAAAAATCCAATAAACTCAATTTTAGTCATACATTTAGGCCAAAATGTATTCAGCCACATGTCTTTGGTAAAAAAAAAGTCAATAATTGTATATTTATTGGTTTGCGCAAAAGTTGTCACATCTACAAACTAAGGTACGTTTTCTGGAATTTACGCAGCTTTTAGTTTACGACTGCCTATCTCATTTCTTGAGGTGCTAAAATGGCAGGGCAGTACAAAACCCCCCCAAATGACCCCATTTTGGAAAGTAGACCCCCTAAGGAAATTGATAAGAGGCATGTTGAGCCCATTGAATATTTTATTTTTTTGCCTCAAGCGATTGAATAATGACAAAAAAAAAATTTTTTTTTTTTTTTTTTTACACAAAGTTGTCACTAAATGATATATTGCTCACACATGCTATGGGCGTATGTGAAATGACACCCCAAAATAAATTCTGCTGCTTCTCCTGAGTACGGGGATACCACATATGTGGGACTTTTTGGGAGCCTAGCCGCGTACGGGGCCCCGAAAACCAAGCACCGCCTTCAGGCTTTCTAAGGGCGTACATTTTTGAGTTCACTTCTCACTACCTATTACAGTTTTGAAGGCCATAAAATGCCAAGATGGCACAAAACCCCCACAAATGACCCCATTTTAGAAAGTAGACACCCCAAGCTATTTGCTGAGAGGCATGTTGAGTTCATGGAATATTTTATATTTTGCCACAAGTTGCGGGAAAATTACAAACTTTTTTTTTTTTTTTTCACAAAGTTGTCACTAAATGATATATTGCTCACGCATGCCATGGGCATATGTGAAATGACACCCCAAAATAAATTCTGCTGCTTCTCCTGAGTACGGGGATACCACATATGTGGGACTTTTTGGGAGCCTAGCCGCGTACGGGGCCCCGAAAACCAAGCACCGCCTTCAGGCTTTCTAAGGGCGTTACAGTTTTGAAGGCCATAAAATGCCAAGATGGCACAAACCCCCCCCAAATGACCCCATTTTGGAAAGTAGACACCCCTAAATTTAGGGGTACACTAGTGAGACTAGGTAATAAATGGCGGGTGCCCTGAAACTATAAAAAAATAACTAACCAACGTCACCTGTAACAGTTATATGGTGATCACTGGTGAAAGGGTTAACTAGGGGGCAATCAGGGGGCTTTATGCGGTAGTATATGGGGGTCCCTGGCGCTATAAAAAGCTGCGGCGAACCTAAATACCTACCTGCCTAACTAGCGTCACCTGTGACACTAATACAGCGATCAGAAAAACGATCGCTTATTAGGCTGGGTTCACACTGGAGCGATGCGGGAACGCCACGAATGCGCGGCGGGTTCCCGCATCGCATGCCTCCCGGCGGCAGTTCACACTGCCCTATGCGAACTGCTGGGAGTGTCAGTGAAATGTTACTGACACCCCCAGATCAGTTCGCATATCGCAGTGCGATCTGCAAACTCGGATCGCATGGTGTGAACACCCATGCGATCCGATTCTGCTGCGGGCCAAAAAAAGGGTCCTGTGCGAATTTGCGGCGGGTGCGGCGGGTGTGGCGGGTGCGGCGAATGGCTGAACTCGAATCGCACAGAGATCGGCTGTGATTTGCACTGCAGTGCGGTGCGAATCACATCCGTTCTCAAACCGCTGCAATGTGAACCCAGCCTTAGTGACACTGGCGACGGGAGGTGATCACGGGGTTAAACCTTTATTGGGGGGGTTAGGGGGGTACCTTAGAACTAAAGGGGGCTAACCCTAACTGCCCTAACAGTTATTAGTCACAAATGACACCCGCCGGGTGATCAGGGGGTTAAACCTTTATTAGGTAATAAATGGCGGGTGCCCTGAAACTATAAAAAAATAACTAACCAACCAGCGTCACCTGTAACAGTTATATGGTGATCACAGGTGAAAGGGTTAACTAGGGGGCAATCAGGGGGCTTTATGCGGTAGTATATGGGGGTCCCTGGCGCTATAAAAAGCTGCGGCGAACCTAAATACCTACCTGCCTAACTAGCGTCACCTGTGACACTAATACGGCGATCAGAAAAATGATCGCTTATTAGGCTGGGTTCACACTGGAGCGATGCGGAAACGCCGCGAATCCGCGGCGGGTTCCCGCATCGCATGCCTCCCGGCGGCAGTTCACACTGCCCTATGCGAACTGCTGGGAGTGTCAGTGAAATGTTACTGACACCCCCAGATCAGTTCGCATATCGCAGTGCGATCTGCAAACTCGGGTCGCATGGTGTGAACACCCATGCGATCCGATTCTGCTGCGGGCCAAAAAAAGGGTCCCGTGCGAATTTGCGGCGGGTGTGGCGGGTGCGGCGAATGGCTGAACTCGAATCGCACAGAGATCGGATGTGATTTGCACTGCAGTGCGGTGCGAATCACATTCGTTCTCATAAACCGCTGCAATGTGAACCCAGCCTTAGTGACACTGGCGACGGGGGGTGATCACGGGGTTAAACCTTTATTGGGGGGGTTAGGGGGGTACATTAGAACTAAAGGGGGCTAACTCTAACTGCCCTAACAGTTATTACAGTCACAAATGACACCAATGCAAAAAAATAAAAAAAAAAAAAAATAAAAAAATGACATTGGTGTCACTGTGACTGGGGGGCAGGGGTAATTGGGGGGGTGATCGGGGGGTAAAGGGGGGGTGTGAGTGTGCCTGGCATGTTCTACTGTGTGTGTAGAGTGTTGGTGCAACTTACTGATCCGCTCTCCTCCGTGTCGGAACGAAAAATACCGACACGGAGGAGAGAATACATCACTTCCTCTCCTGTGTTTACATTACAGGAGAGGAAGTGATGTCACCGGGGATTTCTATTCGTCGGGAGCGATCGCGAGGGGGTGGCCATGAATGAATGGCCGTCCCCTCGTCCGGGATCGCTCCCGAACGAATACCGACCGCCGCAGGCACCGGGCGGGGGCCCGATCGGGCCCCCGACCCGCGGGAGGCAAGGTACGTACATGTATGTCCTTATGCCTGCCCGTGCCATTGTACCGACGTACATCGGCGTGCGGCGGTCGGCAACTGGTTAAAGGAAGTCCCAGTTAAAACGGTTGTATACCCCGCTTTGTGATTTTTACCTACAGGCAAGCCTAGAATAAGGCTTACCTGTAGGTAAAATGAATATCTTCTAAACTTGTACGGTTTAGGAGATATTCACCTTGCATGCAGCCACTGACGTCAGCGGCGCATGCGCTCTGAAGGTCTGGCAGATGACGACGGAAAATCAAAGCTCCATGCTGGAAAAAAAAAAAAAAAAAAAAGGACACCCGCGCGCATGTGCGGGAGTGAAGTCATTGCGGCTCTGGCCACTCACAGCGCCGGAGCCAAAAACACAGACAAAATGCAGAGGGAACATGCCAGCTCCCTCACCGGTGATGCTGGTGCTTCGTTCTATTTCATAATGAGCTAGTGCCTTTGCCTTACAGGTTTTTTTTCTTTTTTTGTGGGTATACAATCGCTTTAAATATGGAAAAAAAAAACAAACAAAAAAAAAAAAACAAGGCATTATTAACCTGGACACACCAAGTCATTGCAAGGATATGTCCAGTTTTACGAACACATGCCAAACTAGGCTCAGGTGTTAAAGTGGTAGTAAGCTGCCAGAAAAAACAAACAATGGGTCCCCCTAAAAGGTTTAAATCATAATGTACTAGTATGCACATTATGACAGACTTACCTGTACATGGAGCACTCCAGCGCAGCACTGTCACGGCGCCTCGTGCTGCCACCTTTGCTTCCTTCCAGGTTTGCAGGCTCCGGGTGTATGAATGGCCAGGGATGCAATGAAGTCACTACCATGCATGCGCATGGGAGCCCTTGGCTCTGGCAAGTTATGCTGTCCCTGCAGAGTGCAAGCGCCGTGACGTCATCGGCTGCATGTTGTGTGAATATATCCTAAACAGTGCAAGTTTAGGAGATATTCACTGTACCTACAGGTAAGCCTCATTATAGGCTTAACTGCAGGTACGAGTAGAAAAGTGGAGTTTAATTCCACTTTAAAGTGATTGTAAAGTCTTGTTTTGTTTTCAATTAAAACACAAACATGCTTACTTACCTGTTCTGTGCAGTAGTTTTGCACAGAGCAGCCCAGATCCTCCTCTTTTCTGGTCCCTGGCTGGAGCTCCTGGCCCTTCCTTCCCGCTGAGTGCCCCCCACAGCAAGCAACCTGCTACGGGGGGCATCCGAGCTGAGCTGCAGCTCTGTGTATCCAGACACAGAGCTGCATCCCAGCCCCCTTTCTCTCCTGATTGAGAGCAGCGGGAGCCACTGCTGTGTCTCAGCCAAGCAGGAGGGAGAGTCCTGGACAGCCGAAAGACATCACCGGACAGAGATGGGACTCAGGTAAGTATTGGGGTAGTGTTGCACGCAGGTTTTTTTATCGTAATGCATAGAATGCATTAAGATAAAAAAAAAAAAAAATACCTTCTGACTTTAAAACCACTTTATTATTTGAAGGGGTTAAAAAGGAAAAATTCCTGGTCTGCCCTCCAGCCTCCATTCTCACCTGGGCAAGAATACGTAGTTCTCCTGGAGCCTTTTGGGATATCTCTACCACTTATCGAAGGAGGCTGCAGGAGCAGGGACACAGTGACTGAAGCCATGTCCATGGGAACATGGCAGTGCAGGGGTATTGCAGAAAGTTGCTTGCTGGGGGAGGGATTTATATACAGTACATTCACATCAGTCTCTACCTTCAAGGAATTTACAATCCAGGGTTCCTAACTTACATTCATACATATACAGGGCCAATTCAGACAGAAGCCAATTAACCTACATAATGTCTTTGGAGCGTGGGAGGAAACCGGAGTATGTGGAGAAAACCCACGCAGGCATAGGGAGAATATGCAAACTCCAGGCAGGCACAAAAAAATAAAAAATAAAAAAAACACTCACACCTTGGGAAAAAATGGCAATGTATACGTTTCTGCTGTCCGATGTAGTACCCAGTAAGGGGCAAGATTGAATTAAATATATGGTAGATTATTGTAAAGTGCTTCGTAAATTGCTGGCGCTATATAAATCCTGATATATCTAAATGTTATGACAAGGATACATAGGTACAGTGACAAAACAAGGATATAATTGTGCAAAAAAATAAAATCGGAAAAACATCTATCAATGCAACTGTCCAGTGGCTAAAATTAATAAAGTGCATATAGTGATAATAGTGCCAAGTACAGAAAAACTGGAGTTAGTACTCACCGGTAACTCCTTTTCCAGTGGTCTCCAGGACAGCCCTTGAGAGATGGAGTCCCTCCCATCGTCACAGGAAACACATTGCCAATCAGTTCAAAAGGCGGACCTTCAGGTCCCTGTCAGTCATTTACCAAGAACCGAAGGATGGAACTGTAAAAAACAACAACATAACCACAACAATATCGTTATTGTATTAAACTTATGAGAAAAATAAAGGGTGGGATCGTGCTGTCCTGGAAGACCACTGGAAAAGGAGTTACCGGTGAGTACTAACTCCAGATTTCCCCAGTTGTCTTCCAGGACAGCCCTTGAGAGGATCCCCAAGTACTCAACAGATTAGGGTGGGACCACGGCCTGGAGGACTTTCCTCCCAAAAGCCTGATCCTGACTGGACATTAGATCCAGTCGATAATGTTTTGTAAAGGTGGAAAAGCTTGACCACATGGCCGCCTTACAAATTTGCTCCGGGGTAGCACCAGCCCTTTCTGCCCAGGATGCCGCCAATGCCCTTGTGGAATGGGCCCCAACACCCCCAGGAGGGTCTTTGTTCATTGCTCTATAACCTTCTGCTATAGCTAACCTGATCAACCTAGCTATGGTGGCTTTTGAGGCCTTCTGACCTGAAAAGAGGACGAAGAGGGAATCTGAGATTCTAAACGGACTTGTTACTTTAAGGTATTCTAAAATGCAACATTTAACATCCAACAAATGAAAGGTTTCCTCCTTATTTGATGCATTCTGACAGAAAGAAGGAAGGACGATATTCTGCAACCTGTGAAATTTAGATGCCACTTTTGGCAAGAACCCAGGGTCTGTCTTTAGAATCACTCTATCTTCCAAGATCTGTAGGAACGGTTCTCTTATAGAAAAAGCTTGCATCTCACTAACCCTACGGGCTGAAGTGATTTCTACCAACAGGACTGTCTTGAATGTGACCAATCTTAGAGAGGACTCCGATATAGGTTCGAAAGGAGATCCTAAGAAAGCTTTCAGAACGACAGCTAAATCCCAGGAAGGAGTTTGGTTGACTCTGACTGGTTTACGTCTAGAGATTGCTTTACAAAACCTAGAATTGAAAGGATCTTCCTGCAAATGTCTAAGTACACACTTAAGGCAGCTATCTGAACCTTAATAGTACTAGGGGTTAACCCCTTGTCTACTCCCTCTTGTAAGAACTGAAGGATATCAGCTGTGTCCATGCCCTTCCTCCCACAGTTGTCCAACCAACTACTGAATTTTCTCCAGACTTTCCTATATATAGCCCTGGTAGTTGGTTTTCTACTCTGTAACAGGGTCTGAATCACCCTATCCGTCAGACCCCTACTTCCCAAGATTTCCACCTCAGTAACCACGCCAAGAGGCTCAACAAGGTTACCTGAGGGTGAAAACGAGGTCCCTGCGACAGGAGATCTCGTCTGCAGAGAAGTCTCAGTGGAGGCTGGTCCGACAGCTGCAGCAGCGTTGTAAACCATGGCCTTTTGGGCCAATATGGTGCCACAAGGATTAAGCAAGTCTCCTCCGCAAGGAACTTTGCTAGAACCCTTGGGATAAGGTGGAGTGGCGGAAACGCATATGCCAGGCTGAAAGACCATGGAGTTTGTAAAGCATCTACTGCCAAAGGGCGATCCCCTGGGCATAGAGAGCAAAAATTTTGGACTTTTGTATTTGACCCGTTTGCAAAAAGATCCACTACTGGCCTTCCCCAGTGAGTTACTATCAGTTTGAAAACTTCTGGATGTAGCGACCATTCTTGATTCGAAACTTGTTGTCGACTCAAGAAGTCCGCATCGCTGTTCATCTCCCCCTTCAAATGAAATCGCAGAAATGGATTTTAGATTGGACTCTGCCCACTGAAAAATTTACCTGGCCACTGACATTAAACGAGGACTTCTGGTACCTCCTTGTTTGTTTAGATATGCTACAGGTGTCATATTGTCTGAGCGGACCTGTAGAGGATGACCCTGTAGCAAGGTCTGGAAAGCCAATATAGCCCTGAGGATTGCCGCTGAGTTGAGATGAGCTCCCCAACCCCAACTGCTCGCATCTGTGGTCAGAGTAGAGGTGATGGGCAAGACCGAGAGAACCCCCTTGTTTAGGTTCCCTGCGTCCTTCCACCACCAGAGGGACTGCTTTATTCTTCTGGGAATTGATACCTCTTCCTCCAATTCCTTGCCCTTCAAGTGATCTAGCAAGAAACCCTGGAGGTCTCTGATGGAACCTGGCCCATTGCACAGCTGAAATGGCTGCCGTCATGAGCCCTAGCACTAACATGATCTCTCTTACTGTGGACTTGGAAGAGGTTTGGAGAAAAGAGATTCTGCACCATAGGTTCAAAATCTTTTCCTCCAGTAGTACTATCGTCTGCTCCACTGAGCTGACTTTGTAGCCTAGGTATAGGATCTCCTGAGTAGGAACAGTCTTGGATTTTTCCTGATTGATAATCCAACCCAGCTGTCCTAGACTGAGCTGTGTTAACCAAGTCCTGACAAAGCTTTTTCTCTGAGTGGGCGGACAGCAGTAAGTCGTCTAGATATGGAATGATCGAGATCGACTGAAGCCTTAACGGAACTAGTGCTTCCCCGAGAACTTTGGTAAAGATTCTCGGGGAGGCCGACAGTCCAAATGGAAGAGCTCTGCACTGAAAATGATAAATCTTTGCATCCATCTGAATAGCCATGCAAACAAGTTTCTGGCATTCCTTCCTTATAGGTATATGCAGATAGGCGTCCCTTAAATCCAGGGTAGCCATAAATACTCCCTTTTGGAGGAGATTCTTTATTGAATAGGTCAACTCCATCCGAAACTTCTTGTATCGGATGGAGAGATTCAGAGGGCGGAGGTTCATAATCAGTCTGAACTTCCCGGACGGCTTTTTTACCACAAATATATGAGAGTAAAAACCATCCCCCTGCTCCTGAACGGGGACTGGTGTCAATACCTCTTTATCCACCATTTCCCCTATCAACAAAAGGTAAAGCCCTGGCCTTCTCTGAATGGCTCGGGAGCTTTGTTAAAAGAAATTTCGAGGGTGGGCAGCTGTGAAACTCTAGCGCATATCCTCTCTTTATTATGTTTAAAACAAACTTCTTTGAGGTCATCTTCTCCTATTGTGGAAGAAAGCTCGATAACCTTCCCCCCCACAGGGAGCCTGATGTCACTGGGGCTTAGGGGCCTAAAAAGTAAGCCCCCTTTTCCCTTCCCTTTTTGACCTGTCCAGTGCTTTTTAGGCTTGAACTCCTCCCCTTTGGCGGGTACCTTAAAAGGGACGAAAAATGTTTCTTGGAAATTTTTTCTTTTTGATGGGAAAAGTCGTCTTCCTGTCTGCCGTCCTTTCTAAGGCAGTATCTAATTCAGGGCCAAAGACCAAATCCCCTGTAAAAGGGACACTACACAAGCGAGATTTGGACGCCGTGTCACCACCCCATGTCTTCATCCATACCGCTCTCCTAGCTGCCACTGAAAGTGCGGCCGTTTTAGCCGTAAATTTCACTGAATCAGTGGAGGCATCAGAGATAAAACTCGTGGCCTTAAAGAGCATAGGAAAGGTCTTTAATAGCTCAGCCCTAGGAGTGCCTGCTTTTAGATACTCTTGCAGCTGTGATAGCCAGAACTCCAAATTTCTAGCCACACAAGATGTGGCTAGAGCCAGTTTTAACCCAGCCATGGAGGCATCCCAGATCCTCTTTAGGACCACATCTGTCCTATCCATTGGATCCTTTAGGTGACCCATGTCTTCGAAGGCTAAGTCAGATTGCTTTGAGACCTTGGAAAGAGGTGCGTCTAGTTTTGGGTTCTTATTCCAGACCGCCTCTGGGCTCTCGTCAAAAGGGAATCTTCTTTTTAAGGAATTGGGAAAGAAGACTTTTTTGTCTGGTTCAGACCACTTCTTAACCACTTGCAGACCGGACCATTTTGCTGGTCAAAGACCAGACCACTTTTTGCGATTCGGCACTGCGTTGCTTTAACTGACAATTGCGCGGTCATGCGACGTGGCTCCCAAACAAAATTTACGTCCTTTTTTTCCCCACAAATAGAGCTTTCTTTTGGTGGTATTTGATCACCCCTGCGGTTTTTATTTTTTGCGCTATAAACAAAAATAGAGCGACAATTTTGAAAAAAACGCATTTTTTACTTTTTGTTATAATAAATATCGCCCAAAAATATATGCATTCTTCTACATATTTTTGTTAAAAAAGAATCAAAAAAAAAATCGCCATAAGCGATTGATTGGTTTGCGCAAAAGTTATAGCGTTTACAAAATAGGGATAGTTTTATAGCATTTTTTATTAATAATTTTTTATTATTATTTTTTTTTTACTAGTAATGGTGGCGATCAGCGATTTTTATTGTGACTGCGACATTGTGGGGGACGCATCGGACATTTTTGACACATTTTTGGGACCATTGTCATTTATACAGTAATCACTGCTATATAAATGCAGTGATTCCTGTGTAAATGACACTGGCAGTGAAGGGGTTAACCAGTGGGTGGCAGTGTAGGGGTTAAGTGTTCCTAGGGGTGTGTTACTAACTGTGGGGGGTTGGGCTTTCATTTAGTGAACACTGATCTCTGCTCCAATCACATGGAGCAGAGATCAGCGTCACTAGTTGCTAGGCAGAATGGAGAAATGCTGTTTACTCTGCATTTCCTCCATTCGGCCGCTCCGTGAGACGATCGCGGGGATGCCCGCGGCGATCGAGTCCGCGGGTCCCGTGACCGGACTCACGGGGGTCCCGACCAGCGCTGGCGGCATTGAATATTGGACGTACCTGTACGCCAATATGCCTGCCCGTGCCATTCTGTCGACGTACATCGTCGTGCGCTGGTCGGGAAGTGGTTAAGGACCAGATCAGAAAGTACTTTATGTATGGGAAAAACTTTCGCCTTCCTTTCCCCAGAGCCTCATACATTAAATCATGCCTGGATAATTGAGTCTCTTTTTCATCAATTTCCAGCGCATCATAAATGGCGCTCAATAGCTCCTCTACCTCCTCAAGAGAAAGCTTACACTTTGCTCCTTTGTTAGCTACAGCCCGATCCTCATCCTGATCCCAATCAACGTCAGAGGATTCAGGACTAACTAACGCAGGGCTATGCTCCCTGACTATACGGGGCTCCCCGGAACTAGGTGTCGTAAGGCATGGTGAGGAGGAGATTGCGGTTGCCTTAGTGGTGGAAACAGCTGTACCTATGTCCGTAATTAAATCACAAAGGGATTTAAAAGTTGAAGCCAAGAAACTTAGCCAAGGGGGAATCTGCCTCCGTTTTGAGAATGCCTGCAATACACTGTTTGCATAAGGCTTTACCAGAACCTGAAGATAACCTATTTCCACAGTTTGGACATTTTTTGCGGCCAGATTTATCTTCCCTTAGGCTGGGTTCACACTGAAGCGATGCGGGAACGCCGCGAATCCACGGCGGGTTCCCGCATCGCATGCCTCCCGCCGGCAGTTCACACTGCCCTATGCGGACTGCTGGGAGTGTCAGTGAAACCTTAATGACACCCCCAGATCAGTTCGCATATCGCAGTGCGATCTGCAAACTCGGACAGGAATCGGATCGCATGGTGTGAACACCCATGCAATCCGATTCTGCCGCGGACCAAAAAAAGGGTCCTGTGTGAGTTTGTGGCGGGTGCGATGCGAATTCAGCCATACTATCTGTATGGGTGAACTCGCATCGCACAGAGATCGGATGTCATTTGCACTGCAGTGCAATGCGAATCACATCCGGGTCTCCTAGCCGCAGCAGTGTGAACCCAGCCTTAGTCTGAAACAAGAAAGAGGGCATCCTTAGTAATTAGACTTAATATCTAGGGAACACCTGTGCTGTACCACCACCGCACACAATCACCCGACCTGTTAAGTGAACACCGCCCTGGTGTACTACAAGTCCCAGCCTTAGCACTACCACCAACCACCAGTGTAATGACGTGCCCAGCAGCTTACCTGGATTTGAGTGGTGCCTGCCTCCACCGGAGCATCCTGGGGATTAGCCTCCATGGTCCCCCTTGAGATCCGGATCCCGCCGCTAGTCCGGTGCAGCTGGACGCTGGCGGGATCGTACAGGTACAGCGTGGGCTTCCCTCTTGCTCCCTGTGCCTTCAGAGACTCTGAACCGAAAGTCTCAGCACACAGGGATGACGCAGTTCTGCCGGAAATGTTGCGACGGCGTCACCGACCCCCACCGCTATCAGCGCAGAGAGCAGAACTAACATCATCCTGACGCTGGCCACCTCGGCACTGGAGAGAGGAAGGGAGCGGGTCTGCTCCTACAATGCTGGACGGTACCCGAGCCCTTAAAAAAGCAAACCTGGACTAGCAGAGAACCTGCCGGACAGGACCCAGTCCTCCAGCGCAGGTACACCCTCTTCAGGCAGCCCCTAAGAGATGTAGTCCTCCTGGTTCCTGGCAACATGTTCCTCCGACGGAGGAAACACAAATGACTGACCAGGGACCTGAAGGTCCGCCTTTTGAACTGATTGGCAATGTGTTTCCTGTGGCGATGGGAGGGACTCCATCTCTCAAGGGCTGTCCTGGAAGACAACTGGGGAAATACTTTGTTTGCACTATTATCACTATATGCACGTTATTAATTATAGCCACTGGACAATTGCATTGATAGATGTTTATCTTTTTTTGTCACCGCACCTACAGTTGTGCTCATAAGTTTACATACCCTGGCAGAATTTGATTTCTTGTCCATTTTTCAGAGACTATGAACGATAACACAAAAACTTTTCTTTTAGGCTAGGTTCACACTGCTGCGATCTCTATGATCGGATGTGATTCGCACCACACTGCAGTGCAAATCACATGCGATCTCTGTGCGATGCGATTTCAGCCATACAGATAGTATGGCTGAATTAGCATCGCATCCGGCCCAAATTTGTACAGGACCCTTTTTTTGGTCCGCAGCAGAATCGGACTGCATGGGTGTTCACACCATGCGATCCGATTCCTGTCCGAGTTTGCAGATCGCACTGCTATACGAGAACTGATTTGGAGGTGTCATTAACTTAAAGCGGAGGTCCACCCTAAAGTGGACCTTCCGCTCATCGGAACCCTCCCCCCCTCCGGCGCCACAATTGGCACCTTTCAGTGGGGGAGGGGGGTGCAGATATCTGTACAGTACAGGTATCTTCACCCACTTCCGGGATAGCTCTCTGCGGAAAGGGGCATAGATTACGCCCCTTTCCGCAAGTGCGCCGCTGCCTGCTGGGAAACACACAGATCCCAGAGGCAGCGGGGACCGTCCTTATTGCGCAGCGCGACTCGCGCATGCGCAGTAGGGAACCGGGAAATGAAGCCAAAAGGCTCTATTTCCTGATTCCCATACCCAAGATGGAGGCGGCAGCACCCGAGAGACGATCTAGAGATCGGCTTCGGGTGCAGACATCGTGGGCGTGCTGGACAGGTAAGTGTCACTATTTAAAAAAAGTCAGCAGCTGCAGCATTTGTAGCTGCTGACTTTTTTTTTTTTTTTTTTTTTTTTTAAACGCGGAGTCCCGGCGGACTCCCGCTTTAACTGATACTCCCAGCAGTTCGCATAGGGCACTGAACTGCCGCCGGGAGACATGCGATGCAGGAACCCGCAGTGGATTCGCAGAGTTCCCGCATCGCAGCAGTGTGAACTTAGCCTTACTCATGGTTAGCGTTTGTCTAAAGCCATTTATCATCAACTGTGTTTACTCTTTTTAAAATCATAAATGACAACAAAAACTACCCAAATTACCCTGATCAAAACTTTACATACCCTGGTGATTTTGGCCTGATAACATGCACACAAGTTGGCACAAAGGGGTTTGAATGGCTATTAAAAGGTAACCATCCTCACCTGTGATCTGTTTGCTTGTAATAAGTGCATGTATATAAAAGGTTAATGAGTTTCTGGACTCCCGACAGACCCTTGCATCTTTCATCCAGTGCTGCATTGGATTCTGAGTCATGGGGAAAGCATAAGAATTGTCAAAGGATCTGTAGGAAAAGATATTCACTGAATTGAGAATGGCAATCAGAAGTGTTCAAACTCTAAATCAAGAAAAATTAGGCATTCTGTTGAAACCAAACCACGGTCAGATAGACCAACTAACTTTCAGCCACAAATGCCAGGAAAATTGCTCGGGATGCAAAGAAAAACCCACAAATAACTTCAGGTGAAATACAGGTCTCTCAAAAAACCTTGTGGTGTGGCTGTTTCATGAGGCACTTGAAGAAAGATGGGCTGCCTGGTCGAGTCACCAGAAGAAAGCCATTACTACACAATTGCCACAAAGTATCCCACTTACAATACGTCAAACAGCACAGAGACCAGCCTCAAACCTTCTTGCACAAAGTCATTTGGAGTGATGAGACCAAGATTGAGCTTTTTGGCCACAACCATAAAAACACTACGTTAGGTCTTGTTGACTCCTCTCCAATGATGAAAGGTACACCATTCCTACTGTGAAAAAAAAAAAAAAAAAAAAAAAAAGAGAAGAAGAGGTGGACCACTGATGTTTGGGGTATGCATGGGCTATAAATGCACAGGAAATTTTGTCAAACATGATGGCAAGATGAATGCAGTACATCAAAAAATACTGGAGGAACATTTGCATTCAGCCAGGAAGCTGCGCATGGGACGTACTTGGACATTCCAACATAACGATCCAAAAACACAAATCTACCCGTCATTGGCTACAGCAGAATAAAGTGAAGGTTCTGGAGTGGCCATTTCAGTCTCCTGACCTCAATATCATTGAGCCACTTTGGGGAGATCTCAAAAACGTGCAGTTCATACAAGACAGCCCAAGAATTTACAGGAACTGGAGGCTTTTTACCAAGAGGAATGGGCAGCTTTACCATCTGAGAAGATAAAGAGCCTCATCCACAAATGCCACAAAAAGACTTTGAGCCGTCATTGATGTTAAAGGTGCAATACACGGTATTAAGAACTGGGGTATGTAAACTTTTGATCAGGGTCATTTAGGTAGTTTCTGTTGTCATGATATAAAAAGAGTAAATACAGTTGACTGATAATAAATGGCTTCAGCCAAACACTAAGGCTTCATGTACACGGGACGTTTCTCAACCTCTACTGAACACTGGAACATCACATCTAGTAATCCACGTTTAAAAACGTATGTTTATCAGCTTTTACACACCGCGTTTAGGTTCAGAAGCGTTTACTAAAGATAACCTCAGGAGACCCTCCCAAATGAAGCAATGAATACAAAGCACTAAAAACAAAGTATTAACTATTACAGCCATTCTGTGAGAGAACAGTGCGAGTAGCAGCTGAGAAAGCAGTGTGCTTGTAGCTAGCTGTTATTTTTTGGTTGGTTTGTTAATATGGATGAGCATGTGTGAGGAAATGCTCCTGAAGTTGCTTTTGCTGAGGCTCCAGAGATTTAGAAAATTGCGCGAGAGGACCAGAGTTCGTCACTACTGGACACATTCATTGATGGCTCAACGCATGTCCACAGGATACTTTCTAATATCTATGTTCAGTAGCATAATTACCCAGAGAATTTTTTAGAATTTTACAGACATGTCAATTGCCACCTTTGATGTGCTCTTGGAAAAGGTTAGACCCCGTCTAGTTCACATGGATAACAACATGAGTAAAAGAGTGCCACCAGAGGAACGTCTGTTGGTGACTCAACTTCAGCGTCAAGTAATGCAAGTTGTGTATTGTACAGTATAATTGGCCGATGAGGGGAATAGCACATGGTATATCAAACTTGCAGGCAGTGATAATTAAGTTTTTTGGTGTGTTTTAGCATTTTACAGGCTCAAAAGTAATAAACAAAATGTTTCTCTTTAAAAACACTTCTAGATGGAAACACGCCTAGCCACGTTTAGCGCTTGAAATGCCTCTAAATACAGCTTCTGAATGCATTTTTTGGGTTCCAGAAAGCCTCTAAACTCAACTGCCTAGAAACGGGTATAAAATGACCCTATGTACATGTACTGATAATGTAAAAAAAGAGGAGAGTTCAGGAGCAATTGGGAAAAAAAAAAAAAAAAAAAATGCCCAACTGCTCCTAAACGTCCGTTTACCAGCAGCAGCAGCGTACATGAGGCCTTGACCTTTCCTGAATGATTAAAACATCAGTTTTGCCGCACTGAGCGTTTTTCTAAATAGGCAAAAATGAAAAACTCCTGTAAACGAAAACAGATAAACGTGAGTTAACCACTTTTAAACTCAGTGTCTTTACAGTTTTTTTGCATTCCAAAAAAAGCCTCTAAATGACTATAAACAACCCTGTGTACATGTACTGATAAGATAACAGAGGAGAGTTCAGGGGCAGTTGAACAAAAATGCCCAATTGCTTCAAAATGTCTGTTTAGCAGCAGCAGTGTACTATGAGTGAAAAAAGTTTTTGTGTTATTCATAGTCACTGAAAAATGCCCAAGAAATCAACTGCCAGGGTATGTAAACTTATGAGCACAACTGTATGTATCCTTGTCATAACATTTAGAAATTGTATCAATAAGGAGTTCTGTAGGATAGCAACCAGTTATAGGGACCAACATATTTGCACTTAGATATAGTCAAGGTGGAGCAGGCACTGTCAATGCTGTGTTTCTGATTTGAATTGATAATCCTAGTGCTGCTAGACAGAAGTGCTAACCACTTAGGCCCCTTTCACACTGGGGCGGGGGTAAAATGGCGCTATTTTAAGCGCTGTTTCACCATCGTTTTAGCGGCGGTATTCGGACGATTGTGGGGTGGTTTTACAACGCTAGCGGCCGAGAAAGGGTTAAAAGCCGCGCTTTGCCGGCGGTAGAGCCGCACTGCCCCGTTGATTTCAATGGGCAGGAGCGGTGTATACACCGCTCCAAAGATGTTGCTAGCCAGAGACTTTTTACAGTCCCATCGCACCACTCCAGTGTGAAAGCCCTCGGGGCTCTCACACTGGAGACATAGCAGCAGCTGTTTAAGGACGGTTTGCAGGCACTATTTTTAGCACAATAGCGCCTGCAAAACAACCCAGTGTGAAAGGGGTCTTAGCCACTGTGTACAGGGGTAAAATCCCAAACACAACCAGTCAAACATTCACAATGGCAGACAGACTTTTACTTACGGATCAGTAAAGCCAAAGAAACGCTGCTCTAGTGTGACCGATTCTCACATGATGTGAACTGCAACCCGGAGTGCTGCATAGGTCACCTGTGAGATTCAGTAAAATGCAAAATCTGGAAATCTCCTTGGTATCTTTATTGAAATCACATCACAGGTATGACAGGAACGTAAAAGTTAACGTGTTCAGCGGTTTAAGTAAGCGCTAACTTTTTTTTAACACATTTTCTCATATCGTCTTCCAGGACAGCCTTTGAGATATAGGGCTCCTCCCTCCGGGACAGGAAACACGTCAAGCCAATTAAATAAAAGGTGTGGTCCTCCAGGCCCTCCTCAGTTTTTGTGTTTCCTGCCGGACGGGAAGGAGCACGTCTGGAACTGGTAAGGGGAGCTCCTTCTCAGGGGTTTTGCCTGGGGAGAGCGCCTTGATGGACCTGGCCCTTAGCACCCCTCGGTCCGAACGAAGGGAGGAGAGGGTAGCTTTCAGTCCCCGCTGCCATTTAAACGTTCGGAGAGAACGGGACCCCGATACGCGGCAATCTCCCCCTCGGAGCGCTAACCGCTCGTACCTGTCGGTCGGAGGCGGCGGGAGACGTTCGCTCTACCGACCGGCGTTCGGGTACTATGAGCGGTGCGTTCGTAAGGAACGCACGGCGTCGGGGCGGAGTTTTTGCGCTCTGGCGTACGGAAGTGGGAGAGACGCACTTCCGCCGGATTCGCGTCATCAGGGGGCGCCGCAGGACCCGTTCCAGTCCTTTGGGCGCGGCGGTGTGACTACAGGGTTGCCTGGAGCAGTGTGAAGGCTCAGAGAGACTGAGTGATACACAGGAACCATGGAGAGTGCGGTTGTGCAGGTGGACTCCGGTTCAACAGGCTCCAGTACCTCTCAGGTAAGCTTGGTGAGGGCAGACCAGGACTTACACTGGGGGGTGGGGGGGTCACTCTGACCCGTAGTACCTTCCCGGGGTGGAGAACCTGCTGGTGAAGGGGGGCACTTCCTAAACAGACCCTAGAAGCACAGTGGTGTGGTCAGGGGTGGTATTTTAATGGGACCCTGTTTTTCTTTGTTTTTAGGTTAAACAGGACAGAGCCCAGATACCTTTACCCAGAAGGAAATGTGCCGTGTGTGGGGCTAAGTTAGGCACCGGTTGGGAGAAGCCGCTTTGCCCAGATTGTGTCAGTAGCCTGGTAAAAGAGGACTCGGTGGCAGCTTGTCACAATGTTTTAACATCCGTAAAGGATGAGATTGCATCCACCTTCCAATCTTTTAAAAACATGATGGATAGGATGCAGGGTCCTTCTGTCTCTTTACCCAGAGCCGTGAGTATGCCTTCCTTATCCGAACCAAGTCAGGAGGAGGAGGTGGATAGGGAGAGGTTATCCAGGTCATTAGCCTCCTCTAGGACAGAGTCTACTTCAGAATCTGAGGGGGAGGAAGAGGCCATTAGATCAGCCAGATACAAGCTGTCTTTGGATGATGTGGGTGACCTCCTCAAGGCTATATATGACACCTTGGAGATCAGAGAAGAACAGGTCCAGCTTTCAAAACACGACATGATGTATCAAGGGTCGAGTGTAATGAAAGACAGGGTATTCCCCGTCCATAAGTCGCTAGTGGAGGCGATTCTGCTGGAGTGGGAACAACCGGAAAAAAGGCCATTTTTTTCAGGTAGCCTTAGAAGGAGGTTCCCTTTTGAATCGGATGCGGTGCATCCCTGGAACAAGGTTCCCAAATTAGACGCTCCCTTGGCTAAGGTCTCTAAGAAGACAGATTTGGCCTTTGATGATATGGGTTCACTCAGGGACCCTATGGATAAGAGGGGAGATCTGCTGCTCAAGAGAGCCTGGGATGCCTCTTCCATTGGGCTTAAACCGGCCCTAGCAGCTACCTGTGTGGCCAGAAACTTGGAGTGTTGGCTTACACAGTTACAATCACATATTTCTGCAGGTACTTCTAGGCAACAGCTGTTGAAGTCCTTTCCGCTACTGTTTAAGGCTGTGGGCTTTTTAGCGGATGCCTCTGCAGAATCAGTCAAACTGGCTGCTAGATCAGCAGCACTAGTGAACGCTGCCAGAAGGGCCGTTTGGCTTAAAACCTGGTCAGGAGACACAGCTTCAAAACTAAAGTTGTGTGGATTACCCTTTTCAGGGGACCATTTGTTTGGGCCCGGCCTGCAAGAGGCGTTAGAGCGCACGCAGGATAGGAAGAAAGCTTTCCCAGAAAGGAAAAAGAGACCTGAAGGGAAACGCCTTTTTCGAAGCCCCAGGCAGCAAAACCTGCAGGAAAGGGAGGTTCGCCCCAAAAAGCATTGGACGGGTCACAAGGGAAGAGGCAGAGGAGGTATCTTATTCAATCCTCCTCAACCCTCCCCTAAAACCCAGTGACTCCTGCGTCCCGGTGGGAGGAAGACTGGGGAAGTTCCTCCCACAGTGGGAAGCTTCAACCGAAAGTCCGTTCATTCGAGATCTTGTAAGGAACGGCTACAGGTTGGAGTTTGGTTCAGTTCCCCTCCCAAACTTTCAAGTAACAAGGTTACCAAGGGACCAAGAGAAAGCAAAGGCTTTGGCTCTTCTTCTGGGGGATCTGGTGGACCAAGAAGTAATGGTGCAGGTACCTCAGGAGGAGCGAGGCTTGGGGGTTTACTCCCACGTATTCGTGGTAAAGAAACCTTCGGGGAAGTTCAGGTTAATACTGAATCTCCGTCCCCTGAACAGATTTATAAAATACAAGCGGTTCCGGATGGAGTCAATCTTCTCGGTAACCAAATTCCTGTTTCAGGGCTGTCACATGGCCACAGTGGATCTCAGGGATGCATATTTGCATATCCCGATTCATCCGGAATCTCAGAGATTTCTCAGGTTAGCGGTGAGGTTGAACACGGGTGTGTTACACCTCCAGTTTCGAGCTCTCCCCTTCGGGCTTTCAGCCTCACCAAGAGTCTTTACAAAAGTTCTGGCAGAGGCACTGGCCCCATTAAGGCTCAAGGCTATAACAGTGATCCCATATCTGGACGATCTACTGTTCATAGCCCAGTCGGCCCAACAGCTGCAGAGGGACATACAGGAGGCTTTGGGGTTTCTGCGCTCACTGGGGTGGCTGATAAACCAGGAAAAATCCCAGCTGACCCCCTCACAGGAGGTCCTGTATTTAGGATACAGGATTTCTTCAGTGGAAATGAGGGTATTTCTTCCGGAGGAGAAGATCGGCAAGCTAGAGCAGGCGGTAGTCCAGCTTCAATCTGGTCGGGAAGCCCAGATCAGGGAGGTGATGAGAGTCCTAGGGTTGATGACATCATGCTTTCCAGCGGTGGCCTGGGCAAGACATCATCAGCGTCCTTTACAAAGACTCATGCTCCGTTATTGGGATGGCAGGCAGGAGAGCCTGGATCAGGTTATGCCCCTATCCTCGGCAGTCAGGAGGTCTCTTTGGTGGTGGCGGGCCCAGGTCAACCTAGACAGGGGTCTTCCCTGGTCCCCACAAGCTACGGTGGTGGTCACGACCGATGCCAGTGCGCTGGGTTGGGGTGCCCACCTAGAGGGAACCTTAGCCCAGGGTTCCTGGTCGAACCTAGAGACAGGTCGTTCCTCAAACCAGAAGGAACTTCTGGCAGTCTGGAAAGCTATAGAAACCTTCCAGTCCCGGTTACATGGCAGGGATCTGCAAGTTCGCTCAGACAATGTGACAGCAGTAGCCTACCTGAACAAGCAAGGGGGAACCAGAAGCCCTGCACTGCAGGTAATTGCGGACAAAATCTTCTGCTGGGCAGAGAAGAATTTGTCCTCAATATCAGCCATTCACCTAAAGGGAACCCAGAATTTCCTGGCCGACTTTCTCAGTCGCCAGAAGATAGGTCAGGACGAGTGGGCCCTCAACAAGGAAGTGTTCGAGGAGATCGTGTCATGCTGGGGAAGGCCAGAAATAGACCTATTTGCAACAGAAGGCAACAGGAAGGTGACACAATTTTTTTCGGTTCACCCACAGGATCGGGCCAGGGGGATAGACACCCTTGCCAATCCATGGCTGTTTGGCCTGTGTTACGCCTTTCCTCCCGTAAGGATGGTGGCGGAGGTTCTGCAGAAGTTCAGTTCGGAAACTACGGACCTCATTTTAGTAGCTCCTTTTTGGCCAAGGAGACCCTGGTTTGCCAGCATAAAGAGATTGGCCGTACATCCTCCGCTGTTTCTACCAGTCAGGGAGGACTTACTTTCCCAGGGGCCGATCCTGTGCCCTCAGATAGAGAGGCTCAAGCTTGCGGCCTGGTATCTGAGGAACAAATCTTAAGGTCACAGGGTTTCTCAGAGAGAGTGATTAAGACCTTGTTAGAATGCCGTAAACCTGTTACTAGGGCAATTTACGCCAAGGTAGGAAAGAGGTTTAATTCCTGGTTGCGAGAACAGGGGATTGCAAGTCCCGGGGTCCCGGCAGTCCTAGATTTTCTACAAGCAGGGGTAGAACTGGGCCTATCTATCAGCACTCTAAAGGTACAGGTGGCGGCCTTAAGTGTTTTCCTTCAGTCCTCCCTTCAGCAGAATCCATTTGTCAGGAACTTCTTCAAGGCTCTATCTAGATCCAGGCCTGTGAGAATGAAGTCCTGTCCTACTTGGGATTTGGCCTTGGTTCTTAGAGCTCTGACCCAAGATCCATTTGAACCATTAGAGGGAGCTTCACTCAAGTGGATTGTACTAAAGACTGTATTTTTGATAGCGATCACGTCAGCTAGAAGGGTCAGTGATCTACAAGCGCTCTCGGTCAGAGAGCCATTTCTGTTAATCTTAGAGGACAGGGTAGTACTTAAGACTGATCCTAGTTTTCTTCCTAAAGTGGTGTCCACTTTTCATAGGACACAGGATATTATTTTGCCAACTTTTTTCTCAACCTCAGACAAGGATGAGGCGAGATCTTTAAGTTTGTTAGACGTCAGGAGAAGTCTATTGATTTTTTTAGAAGCCACTAAGGTCTTCAGGAAGTCAGACTCACTGTTTGTTAATTTTTCGGGCGCCCGCAAGGGCTGCAAGGCGTCCAAAGCGTCTATCGCCAGGTGGATACGAATGGCGATAGTTAAAGCCTATGAGTTAGAGGGGAAGCAGGCACCCTTAGTTAAGGCACACTCTACAAGGGCGGTTTCCGCATCATGGGCAGAGAGGGCTGGAGCCTCTCCGGAGGAGATCTGCAAAGCAGCAACGTGGTCCAGCTACTCAACGTTCGCAAGACATTACCGTCTGGATTTATGGTCTGATAAAGAGCAGACTTTTGGACGTAAGGTCCTCCAGGCAGTGGTCCCGCCCTGACAAGGTGAGCTCCTTGCTTATCATCTCAAAGGCTGTCCTGGAAGACGATATGAGAAAACCGGAGTTAGACTTACCGGTAACTCTTTTTCTAGGAGTCTTCCAGGACAGCCTGGCTTCCCACCCAAAGTTGTTTAAATTGGACTAAGTGGTGAGGATGTGTATTAACGTGATTGTTAGTGTGTTATGTCTTTCAGAGCCTCCCGGCGGTTCTTGGAGTAAAACTGAGGAGGGCCTGGAGGACCACACCTTTTATTTAATTGGCTTGACGTGTTTCCTGTCCCGGAGGGAGGAGCCCTATATCTCAAAGGCTGTCCTGGAAGACTCCTAGAAAAAGAGTTACCGGTAAGTCTAACTCCGGTTTTTTATTTTATTTTTTCCGTCCAAGAAAGGATGTTACAGGCACAGAAACAATTACATCTTGTAAATAAATCTCTTTTCTCATACAGTAGCTGAACAGGGCTTACTCGTAACAACCATGTCATTAAATCCGATTCCTCAACGGTGGAAAAAAACAAAAAACAAAAAAAAAACCTGAAAGTATATCAGGGTGAGAATTGTGGGCCACACAGGGGCCTACTTCAGTGAATCATACTGCAGTAAACAGTAGAGTTGCACACACACACACACACACACACTAGCCTTCAATTACTGCAGGTGGAAAAGCCTTTCCAACCTCACGCGCCCCCTTTCAGTCTACAGGAGCATAGAGCTCCCATTAGGACACTAAGCAGCAGCCCCTTATTGCTGAGAGTGGTGTCATTCCAGAAGGAATCAGCAATATCTAACCAAGGTTGCCAGATCTTAGTAAACTTTTTAGGGTAGGCCCTTCCATTATAAATGAGTTTAAAGATGGGTATAATGTTATTTCTCATAAGATACAACATTTAAACATTAGGAGCAGATTCATTTTTCCACTGTAACAAAATTAATTTCCTAGCATAAAACAGCACCACGTGGGCCAGAGTTCAAGTATGGGTCTTGTGTAGGAAATCATTCAGCATGCCCAACAGTCCAAATTCTGGAGTGCAAGCGCTGACTTCAGTGCGCAGGTTAACATTTATGTTCCTGCCATACCTGTGATTGGGGTTTATAGGCTTTAATAAAGATACCAGGGAAAGCAGCAATATTCTGGATTTTGCATGTTACCGGACTTTTACTTTCAATCACCTGCAAGTGTGCTAGAAATCCATTTGGAGGAGGATGTGTGCATACAGGATCAAACAGCCCTTTTTACACAATATAGATGATTAACCCCTTCGGCTACGAGTGTAACAAGCACGCTTTACTGCATATACAGACTGATTTTACTGTTGTGGGTTTAGTAACACTAACAGCTCAATCACATGGCGAGAACACAAAAAAAAAAAAACCACACAGAACCCATGATTTGAAGACCGCTGTAATCTTTAGCTCAGTGTTTCTCAAACGTTTTTCTTGCAGTGCACAAAAAAAAAAGATCTAAAAATTTACACATTACACCTGAAAAGATTTAAAGATTTAAAGAGGAAGTAAACCCTGATGGGTTTACTTCCTCTTTTTTTCCCTGCAAAGGTAAAGCATAACGAAGTCGCCGCTGTCCCCTGTAGTCCGCCGCATCCATCTTGCTGGTGGCGTCTCGCAGCTCCGACGAATCACAGCGGTGAAGCCGCGATGACGTCACTCCCGCGCATGCGCGCGGGAGTCGCGTCTCGCAGCTCCGCCGCTGCCATTCGGCGAAGCCGTGATGACGTCACTCCCGCGCATGCGCACGGGAGTCGACAAATTAGGCCGTAGACAGCGGTGCCCATTTTCGGGCAAATATCTCCTAAACCATATAGGTTTAGGAGATATTGCTTGGACCTACAGGTAAGCCTTAATCTAGGCTTACCTGTAGGTCAAAGTGGTTTGAAAGGGTTTACTTCCTCTTTAACAATTTGTGTGGTGAAGAATATTCATTTTTACATATCTTTTGCTTTTAAATTGAATGTGAAGGATGTGCCTGCTTTTGAGAGCAAATTAGATTGAAGCAATTGTAATCTTCATTGTACTTTCCCTTGCTTTTCATTTAAAGAGAAAGTAAAGGCTATTAAAGAAAAAAAAAAAAAAAGGCAACCTGCAAGGCAAAGGTATAATGAGCTAGTATGCACAGCATACTAGCTCATTATGAATAACTTACCTGAGAACGAAGCCCCCGAAGCGGTCCTCCGTCTTCATCTCCGCCACTGCCATGTATCCCGGAGTGACTTCCGGGTCTCGCCGCTGTGATTCGCCGAAGCCGCGATGACGTCACTCCCGCGCATGCGAACAGGAGCCGACACGAGCGGCATATCGCAGTGATCTGCGGCTGGCTCAGTGCGCCTGCGCGCCGCTGTCTATGGCGCATGCGCCTTAGACAGTGGCGCCTGTCTTTTTGTAAATATCTCCTAAACTGTATAGGTTTAGGAGATATTTCTTGGAGCTACAGGTAAGCCTTAATCTAGGCTAACCTGTAGGTCAAAGTGGTTTGTAAGGGTTTACAACCACTTTAAAGGCTGTGATCACGCGGAGCGGATCCGATTTGATGGACTCCACTAGCTCAGCAGGGGATCGTTGCATTGATCCCTGCTGAGCAGGCAGACGACAGATCCATGTCCGCTCACTGTGCAGGGATGGACCCGTCAGAGCCCTGCTATTCTCTTAGGGGAGATCGGATGAAAACAGACAGCATGTCTGTATTCATCGATCCTATGCGCTGAGAACGTATCGCCATCCGTCTGTTTTGAGCGGATCTTGTAGGATCAGATGGCAGGCGGGTGTCAGCGAACACATCACCGCTGACATCCATCTGCTCATACAAGTCAATGGGTGGCACGATTGGATCTGCCTGAAAATCGTGTGAAAGGGGCCGAACTGTTTCTCTTACAGTTTCAGACTTGATTATTTCTCCATGGATAAACAACGAACAAACTTTATTTAGAAGCATCAAAGTTTGAATGGACCAGTCTCTGTTATATTATTATTAGAGTGATCGAGTTCTGCCCCGAAATCTCACGTTACGAAAGGAACCAATGAATGACCGACTGGCAGATATTGCATTTTTATACATGTTACTTTAACTTTTGCAACATTGATTTACCATTTACATTTTTCAACATGTTTAAGGTTTTAAAATGCTAATTAATTTTCAAAACTCCCACAGCACACCGTTTGAGAATCACTGCATTAGGAAAATAAAGCCGACAGTATTGGAGAGGTGTGGATTTCTGCCATAGCTCCCAGCCCAAGTCCTTTCACTTTCAGTGGGAGGCTCACCCTCTGTCCTTACAATCAGTCTGGTACAGAGGAAGCCCCCCTTGTATAAACAGGCAAGCCACCATCCTGCCTTAGACAGCAGTATGCCTGTGACTTGTACCAATCGTCTGCCCCCCCCCCCCCCCCCATATGGGAGCTCTAGAATGTTCTCGGACACCATGAAGAGGACAGTTCCCAGGTAATAGTAGGTCGTGCTCCTACCAGCAGCAGAGATGGCTGCATCCCACTGCCATACATGGTGCCCATGCAGCGTCCGCCTTATGCGCCTCTGGCTCCACATGTCAGAGCGGACACTATACACAAGCGAAGCGCGGATTCATTACCGCCCACCTGCTGCCATTCCCCTTGACAACCGGTATTCCGCCACTACATCTCTACACGGCATGGCACACGGCTCCCTCTCTGCCCCCCACCACCCATATCCTCCCAACCCTCTCACCGGCAAACGAGGGCTTATCTCGGCGGAACAGTTATGACAGAAGTACCGCCCGGCCTCCGGTAGAGCCTCCGCCATTTTCCGCTGCCTTGGAGATGACGCACTGGGACGTCAACACGCTGCGACCGGCTGACGGCGAGTGGAAGGGACCAAATATGTGATGTATTTGTGTAGTGCGGGGGTCAGCTTCGGGACAGGGAGACAGCGGGAGGGGGAGCCGCTGATTGAGGTGTCTAGGAGGGAAAGGTCAAGAGCTTGGCTTCTGTTTTCTATTGTGCTGGAGGCTGGGACTGCGGTATATAACTAGATCATACCAGATATGCTAGAACTAGACTAGACCGTGCCAGATATGCTAGAACTGGACCGTACCAGGTATGCTAGAACTGGACCGTACCAGATATACTACTATACTAGATAATCATACTAGACCATACCAGATATATTTAAAAAAGGGGGGGTGTGTGCGCTTGCTTATTAAACCCCAAAAAAGAGAAAAGAAAACAATCTTATGAAAACAATCTTATAAAGTGACCAAGTGTAAATAAATATGAAAATATGTGGACCATCAAAGGTAATCAATAAATAGGTGGGTCAACTCAAACAGTTGAAAAATGCGGGTATGTGCAAGGACTAATTAAAAATACTACATACATAAAACATGTGCATAAAATACTCAAAACAAATCAGTGAATCACAGCAATAAAGAAATAAAATGCAATATGACACAAATCATATATGTGAAACACAATCGTGTCGGTGCGTCAAACTAAAGTGTCCCAAGTAAAGTAAAATATAAACATGCCACTAAAAAAATCGCAGCACGAAAAATGCATCAATCGGGTTAAAGTGCAATGTGCCAAACGTGAGACGATCCTCTGGTGGTGATGTTTGGCACATTGCACTTTAACCCGATTGATGCATTTTTCGTGCTGCGATTTTTTTAGTGGCATGTTTATATTTTACTTTATTTGGGACACTTTAGTTTGACGCACCGACACGATTGTGTTTCACATATATGATTTGTGTCATATTGCATTTTATTTCTTTATTGCTGTGATTCACTGATTTGTTTTGAGTATTTTATGCACATGTTTTATGTATGTAGTATTTTTAATTAGTCCTTGCACATACCCGCATTTTTCAACTGTTTGAGTTGACCCACCTATTTATTGATTACCTTTGATGGTCCACATATTTTCATATTTATTTACACTTGGTCACTTTATAAGATTGTTTTCATAAGATTGTTTTCTTTTCTCTTTTTTTGGGTTTAATAAGCAAGCGCACACACCCCCCCTTTTTTAAATTTTCATAAATTGAGAGTCCACTCACATAGTGATTGCTGCTGCTTTTTGTTTTTACCTCCCCCTATTTTACATAGAGCACGGAAGCTCACAGATATACATACCAGATATACTAGAACTAGATAATACTAGACCAGTGAAAGGCAGTGAAACTGATCAAATCACCGGTGCAAAATAACTGTAAACCTGAAAACATGACCTGTTGGGGTGCCTTGAGGACTGGAGTTGAGAAACACTGGTCTAGACCATATATATATATATATATATATATATATATATATATATATATATATATATATATATATATATATATATATAAAAAATCACTGTGCTAGACCAGTGATGGCAAACCTTGGCACCCAGATGTTTCGGAACTACATTTCCCATGATGCTCATCTACACTGCAGAGTGCTTGAGCATCATGGGAAATGTAGTTCCAAAACATCTGGGGCGCCAAGGTTTGCTATCACTATAGTAGACCATACAAGATCGACTAGACCATGCCAGAAATACTCTAGACCAGGCATGTCCAAAGTCTGGCTCACAGAACCTTTTTTCGGCACGTATTCTAGTGTAAGATGGCCACTAGGGCTGCAACTAACGATTATTTTCATAATCGATTAGTTGGCCGATTATTGTTTCGATTAATCGGTTAATAACTTTAAAAAAAAAAAGTGGGTCAAATTGACTTTCATTTTCAACCACAGTGATGGGAAAATTTGGAAATAGAAAACTTCATAGTCAAAGGAATCTTCAGACAGTGTATGTGGTTTTCGTTGAGATATCACATTCATGTTAAAAACAAGTGAAAATTTCAAACAAAATTCTTTCATTCAGCGAATGTACAAAGATTTTTCATCTGAATATTGATCTGTGTAGCTCGGTGCACACCTATGCAGTTTGCTTTTGATCTGTTTCTGCAGTGCTTTTTGCTGTGCGTTTTTTATTTTTGCGCACGTGATTTTACTGCAATTTGCATTTTTTCTTTTTTTTTTGGGCAGATTAAAAAACACAAATTGCTGCAAAAACGCATTAGATGCTTTTCTGCAGCTTCTCCATTGACGAATATTGAACCAATAAAGCACCATTTTGCGTTAAAAGTCCCTGACCCTTTCAGATGTGAACGTGTCCCATAAGAAACCATTAAATGAACTGTAGTGCATTTCTGCAAAAAGCACCAATAAACACATAGATGTGAACCAGGTCTAACACGTTTAGTAATATAATGGGGTTAAAAAAATAAGCCCTTTATAGTAGAAAAAAAAAACAGATAATCACTACTGTAAGGGGTTTGTTTTTTTACTGTAGAACAGTGAGAGTAATATTTACAGTAGCGATTATTTGCTCTTTTTGTACTATAAAAGGGCTCATTTTAGTTTTTTTTAACCCCCATTATGTTACTGGCCCGATTAATCTATTATGAAAATAGTAATCGATTAATTTCATAATCGATTAGTTGTCAATTAATTGATTCGTTGTTTCAGCCCTAATGGCCACCCTGGTAATTTGGATATATATCTTTTTGTGGCCCCCAGAGCCACAAAAGATATATACTGTATTTATTCACGCTGCCTCAGAGGGGACAGGGAAGGGGGCAGGACGAGCGCCATCAGATTACATACAGGAGAAATCTCCTGTTTACTCTGCGGCATCTGTAATAGGAAGTCTCGTCTCCTGGGCTGCCATTGGATGACTGTTCTGTCTATCATAGGAGGCAGGACTTTGTATTAAAGAAGCTGCCGTCTAAGCAGGAGATCCAATGTAATCTGTTGGCGCTAATCCTGCCCCCTCCCTGTCCCCTCCGTGGCTGTAGATGGGCATGGATCAGGCTGCACTGTTGGCAATTGGTAACGCTGCATTCATGGAAATGGTGAGGCTGCAGATGGGCACTGATTAGGCTGCATTGAAGGGCACTGACCCTTATTTTGCTTCACAGTTCATTATTTAAAATTTACGTTTTTTTCCTGAAACTTCCCTCTTAAAGTGAAGTTTTGTGTTATACGCCGATAAATATGGTACATCCAAATAACGCGCCCAAGCTCATCCTTAGTCCTGAGCGGTGCTCGGGGATTCGTTGGGGCCACAAAATATCTCTCTCTCTAGCTCATCTCTTCCCCACACACAGCCACAAGGTACTTCACTTTTTCAGTGAAATTTTACTTCAAAGTGGTAGCGTATGCTCGTTTTTTTTTTTTTTTATTCTTTGTAGAGTAGGGAAGGTTTATAACCCTTGTATGTTTTGTACTGCTATTCAGGGCTCCACTAGCGAGATTTACCCTCACTTGCTGACAATGGTCTCACAAAACAGGAAGCAAGGGAGAATCTGCAACGGGGTACAGACAAAAATACAAATCTGACAGTTTGTAGCTGTAAGGATTAAGGTATATGTTGAAACAAAATGGTTGACCTTATGTCTTATATTTTTCTATCCTTCTCTGTAAAATAAGGATTCATCATCTTTTGTCACGTACTCATCAAGAAGAGGCCGCATCAGCCCTAAAAAGCAGTCTACGCCCAGAAGATTGTCTTATCAGCTGATAACACCCGGAGAATTGTCTTTACTTTGAAAATGTTTTTTTTTTTACATTTGCTGATGTTTGCCCTTTTCTGTCTATAAAAGATGTAATAAACAAGCCTCAGAGACACAGTCAGTCAGAGACAGTCAGAGTTAACGACGGACTTCTGAGCAGAAATACTGAATAATATCTCTGTGTCTCTTTGCTCGGATAAGAACTCTAACTAACAATTGGGAAACGGTAACATAACCTGACAAATAGGTGACTTGTTGAGGTCACACCTAACATTTCTGGCGCCGCGAACACGGACTCGCTGAAGAAACTACAAGAGGCGAACGAACATAAGGACGGAACAAAGAGGCTGGGCACATCAAAGAACCACAGACAAATCCTGCGCAGGTAAGAAAAGCTTTATTTTCTTATAAACTCTGTGCTTCTTAGATTTGTGCCCACCTGATCTGTCTGAATTGTTCTTCAGGTAAACACCAACCTCTGTAGTAAGTGGGTCTTGAACTTAATATTTTGGCTTATGTTACCGTTGTTTCTTGTCTGTCTACTTGTCATCTGTCTGTTGTGAATGAGATAATCCCTGTTTGTATGGTGTGAATTGAAACATATATCATCCCAATGGGTAACGGAATGCGCCCTTAACTCGTAAGAGTACTTTGGGGGTCCGACACTTAAGTTTGATATACGCTTTTTGATTCATGAGCCTAAAAACGGGTTGAAAGTATAAGTCCTGACTGCCTCAATAAAGCAGGAATAAGAAACGAATGCTGAGAGATTCCATGGTAATGGGAAGGAAATAAGGTCTCCACAAGTCCCGGAGACCTAGTCATATGTGTTTGGCCACCAAAAGGGAATGCTTGTATATGTTGTAGCTGTCAGTCTGGTCATAATATTTGTCAGTTGGCTAGCATATAAAGTAATTCGATTTCAGAAATCTCATATAGGAGAGGTTTTTAGTATTTTGGCACCCTAGGAGGAGAAGGCAACGAGACACTTAGTAAGTGATCCAAACGCCACCTAGGCAGGACTGTCAAAATGGGCCAGACACATGGTAAACCCCAGGAGGAATCTCAGAAATGTTATGCTGTTAAAGACATAATTACAATGTTGTATGGGAAGGATAAGGCACAGGGCACAAATAGGATTCTCAAGAAATTGGGGATGGATGGAGAAAATGGGCTAAGTGTAGAAGGTTGGGAAGAAATAAAGAAAGACAGACAGGGAGAGATATTGCAGAACAGATGGGTATCACAAATACAATGTTTAATTAAGGTTTCCAACAGGGCTAAAGAGGAGGGATGGGAGTATTGTCAGGAAAAGGGTGGATGGGATATGAAGGTCCGACGCAAAAGTCTTCCTTCTGCTCCCGGCGATAGGGTAAATACGGGAGATACTCCACCTCCTTATAACACTACCACACCAGGTAATGAAAGACCAAAACTTTATCCTTCCTTAAGAGGAAGAGGATGGGTATGCCGAGTATGCGGTATCCAGAACCCAGACTGGGCACAGGAATGTGTACATTGCGGCGCTCAAAGACCAGAGCCCGTAGCTCCAGTCCATAGTCGGACTAGGGTAATACAAGTAAATAATCCAAATGCGGGTCAAGCAGGACAGCCACCTACAGTGACCCGACAAGTCGTTCTGAGGACATGGACACCTTGGTCGGCTGACACTCTTATGGCATTAATACAGAATGCTCCTGATCCCGTAGCAAAACCTGCCGCATTCTGTAGATTCGTGACACAATTACTAGACACACATGAAGCGACTTGGCAAGATGGGGAAGATATATGTAGACATAAAATGACACTAACGATGTTTAATCAATTTATGAATGAAATTGCTCCACATAGACCGAATGGGGATCCTACCACAGATCCACCAGGAATACATCCCCGTCATATAGACTCTAGACCCCTGTTTATTGCTCAGTTACGAGAATTTTGCCAAGGGAAACAGCAGGAAAGGGGTTCGACAGCGCCCATAAAACAGGCCCCAGGTCAGACTGTTACAGAATTTTACCTCAACATGGAAAGCATGATGGCTGACGAAGGTCTAGATTTAGCCTTACCCGTCACCATTAGGGCTTTCAATCGACAGTTTATGGAAGGACTAGTACCCCAAATAGGTGACAAACTGAAGGCATGTACTCCCGAATGGAGAGCCATACGGGACAGAGGAACATTGTTGCAGAAAGCACAAGGCATAGAGGCTGATTTAGCAGAAACTAAACCCAGAAGGACACCGGGAGTTAACACTGTTGCCCGGGTCAATGAAGGAGGGAATTCCTCCCGTAAACCTCTTACCTGTTATTACTGCAACAAGGTGGGACATATAAAAAGAGACTGTAGGAAAAGGATAAAAGACGAACAGGAAGGAAACACGGACAGAGACACGAGGGACTACAGACAGAGGCGTACCAATGATAGGGACGATCCGACCGCATGACTTGCCCCAGTCCTAGCTGAATCAGAGAACAAAATGCTCCACATGTTGATGAAGGTGGAAGGTAAACATATTCCTTGTTTGGTTGACACAGGAGCGTCACGCAGTCTGTTGTCTGATTCAGTAGTCCCTCCACACATGACGTCCCGTGACACCATACCCATAAGTGGTTATGACGGTCTTTTGTCTGATGCCCCACTGACTAAACCTTAAAAGGTAAAAATAGGGAGAATGGCTACCGCCTGACACTTGTGTATTGTTGCAATATGTAGATGACCTATTGTTATGTTGTCCGGATAACGATACTTGTTTAAAAGCCACCCTATCATTGTTACAATTCCTGGCTGAAAAAGGGTGCAAGGTGAATAGAACTAAGTTACAGGTATGTCAGAAAAAGGTTGTCTTTTTGGGCCACTGTATATCCCAGGGTACTCGACATCTCACTGAAGACCGAGTCCAGGCCATAAGACAAATGAATATCCCACGCAATTTTAAGCAACTTCGTATGTTTCTGGGAATGGTATCATATTGTAGACAATGGATACCACATGCCAGTTCTCTGATGCAGCCATTATATGATTGCTTGAAAATAGTACCCTATGTACTCACAGAAGCAGGTCATGAATCTTTTAGCACCTTAAAAAGGTTACTAATTTCGGCACCTGCGATCGGGATCCCTGATTATACCAAAACATTTCATTTGTACATTGCTGAAATCACGGGACACGCAACAGGGGTGTTGACACAACAACACATCAAACAAAGGCCGGTAGCATACTTCTCGGCGGCTCTCGATCCTGTCTCTAGAGGATCACCGTCCTGTGTACGAGCAGTTGCAGCAGTGTCAATTATCATTGACAAATCCTCAGAAATTGTCTTAGACAATCCTGTAGTGGTACATACCACACATGACATACACGCCATCTTATCACAGGTCCAACCAAAACACATATCAATGGCAAGGCAGCTGCGTCTACAATGCACCTTGCTCCTACCCCCCAATGTTACCTTTCAGCGATGCACTTCTTTTAACTTAGCACAGCTTTTACCATTACAGACAGATTTGACAGGGGGGAGTAATGATGATAATGGTGTAGACACAGCACAAGATACTCAGGATTCTGACACACTTTCATTTCATGACATAACATCTGATGAACACGATTGTTTCCAACTTATGGAACAAGAAACCACGGGGTTCCCACATGTCACAGACATACCCATTGCAAATGCAGAACACACACTGTACATAGATGGTAGTAGATTTGCCGATGACAAAGGTAAATATCACACAGGTTATGCTGTGGTAACGGACACACAGGTAATTGAGGCAAAGTCACTACCAGCACACATGTCGGCACAAGAAGCGGAACTAACCGCTCTAGAGAAAGCCCTAGAACACTTGGAGGGACAAGAAGGGAACATTTACACTGATTCCGCATACGCCTACGGTGTGGCACATGATTATGGCCACATATGGAAAGCTAGAGGTTACCTTACAGCAGCAGGCACACCTGTTAAACATGGTGAAGGAATCAAAAGAGTCCTGAACAATCTTCAAAAGGTTATAAGAGTAGCCATCATGAAGATAGCGGCACACACGAGCGCAAAAACAACTGAGGCAAAAGGAAATGCATTTGCAGATTTAACTGCAAAGAAGGCAGCTCTAGGGGAAGTAAGCCCTGAGACCTTAGCCACGGTACAGGTGAGTATGCCCGAAACCACATGGCAGCAGCTAATGGAACTACAGGAACAAGCAGGGGCTATTGAGAAGGACCGTTGGGTTAAGGAGGGAGCTGCACCAGGCCTTGACAATGTATGGAGAGAAGGAGACAAAATATGTCTACCCGGTTCTCTATACCCCGCAATGGCAGCGGCTGTTCACTTACCCACTCATGTCAGCTCCAATTCTATGTATAGGATTGTAAGCCAAGGATGGCTAGCCCCTGGATTCAGTAGTACTGCAAGGAACTACTGTGCTGCATGCCAAATCTGTCTGATTAATAACCCAGGACAGAGAGTGAAAACCCCACGTAAACATCAGGTCCGGGCCCAATATCCCTTTCAGAGACTGCAGATTGACTACATACAAATGCCTAAGAGCGGCCCCTTTGAATTTGTTCTCGTGTGCATCTGCCTATTTTCAGGCTGGCCCGAAAGTTATCCTGTGAAATCAGCTACGGCAAAAGCCACCGCCAAGAAACTGATTACTGAGCTGATACCTAGGTTTGGTCTCCCAGAAACAATAGAATCAGATAGGGGGACACATTTCACGGGAGAAATAATGCAAAATGTGATGGCAATGTTAGGGGTTCAACAAAGTTTTCATACTCCTTACCACCCACAGAGTTCAGGATCAGTAGAAAGAGTAAATGGTACAATCAAGCTGAAAATACAAAAAGCTATGCAGGAGTTGAACAAACCATGGCCTGAGTGCCTAGCTTTAGCTTTGTTCTCTATTAGGTACACCCCAACAGGAAAAACAGGGTTATCCCCATATGAAATACTGTTTGGAAGTGCACCTAGATTAGGTTTATATTTTCCTCAAAGTATGCAATTACAATGTGATAGTTTAACTACGTATGTAATACAGTTGCAACAGCGTCTGACTAAAATCCACAAGAGTGTGTATTCTTCTCTTCCAGACCCTAATTCTGTCACAGGTACTCATGATCTACAACCAGGAGACTATGTGTATGTAAAGAAACATACCAGAAAGACACTGGAACCAAGGTTTGAAGGTCCTTTCCAGGTGCTATTGATTACAGCAACCTCAGTGAAATTGGAAGGGAAACCTACCTGGATCCACGCTTCTCATTGTAAAAAGGAGCCAGTTGGCAAATGACAACATGTATCTTTTTATTGTTTCAGTAATTCTGGCTAATAGTTTGGTTACCTCACAGAATAAAATACACAAGGATGAAGGATTTTCTAAAAAAATTTTATTACTGAAGTTTAAATATGCTTATGCCCAGAAGTCAGGATATGAGAAATGTTGGATTTGTAGCAAATTACACCCCAGCACAGCAAGTATACCACTGATGGCAGTTCCTATAAACTATACTGACCTTGCTAACAGTAGCATTAACAATTAGAATTACATGAATTAGCAATTGAAAGTATGAGTGCAGCACTGACAGGACTCTGTGAAACTACTGAGGACTATGAGTGCTGTACTTGGATACATAATACCAGTATTGAGGTACCTGACTATTATGACATCATTGCACAACACCGTACGGAAGTAAAGAATTTACAAGAGAAGGCCCGAAATATTGGTCGCGACTGGGATCCGTTTGGTGGAACTTTTAGTTTCTCAGGGTTATTCTCTTGGGTTAAGAAGGCAGCAATGACGATTATAGTGGTGCTCTTATTCGTATTTTTCTTTTATGCATGCTTTAAGTTGTTTATGTGCGTTTGCAAGAAAGCCAAGGTAAATGATGTGGAAAAGATGGAACTTTTGTGAAGATAGGTAGATTTAGATTCTTGACATCACCCATCTGTCAGAAAAGCCACTCTTCCTGAATTTTAGATGTTGGTACTGTCCAGGGGGATGGGTGTATACCCCTCTGACAACTCGCGGTCAGGGAGAGTACTCTGGATATAGGCTGACTAGAACTTGTTCAGGTGGACCCAGGGCAAGAGGGAGGGGTGATGTCAAAGGGGGAAATGTAAGGATTAAGGTATATGTTGAAACAAAATGGTTGACCTTATGTCTTATATTTTTCTATCCTTCTCTGTAAAATAAGGATTCATCATCTTTTGTCACGTACTCATCAAGAAGAGGCCGCATCAGCCCTAAAAAGCAGTCTACGCCCAGAAGATTGTCTTATCAGCTGATAACACCCGGAGAATTGTCTTTACTTTGAAAATGTTGTTTTTTTTACATTTGCTGATGTTTGCCCTTTTCTGTCTATAAAAGATGTAATAAACAAGCCTCAGAGACACAGTCAGTCAGAGACAGTCAGAGTTAACGACGGACTTCTGAGCAGAAATACTGAATAATATCTCTGTGTCTCTTTGCTCGGATAAGAACTCTAACTAACAATTGGGAAACGGTAACATAACCTGACAAATAGGTGACTTGTTGAGGTCACACCTAACATAGCCTTCTCCTACTCCTAATTTTTTTTCCATCTGTGTTCCTGTTGGAGAGTTTGCCTCATTTCCTATCTGGTAAACTGTTGTCATTAGGACAGCAAGAGATGGAAAACATCACTAATGGAGCCACAGATAGCAGTAAAACCTGACAGGATTTCTAACTCCCACTACAATCTAAAATTGAGAAAAACCTTTTAGCTGGACATCAACAGCATCCTCTAAAGCAGGGGTTGCCAAACTTTTTAAACAAAGGGCCAGTTTACTATGCTTCAGACATTAGGGGGGCAGGACCGTGGTCAATGGGAGTAAAAAATGTCCTGGCATCAGTGGAAATAAACAATGCCCCATCTTTGCTATTAGAAGGATTATTAGTGCCCCATCATTGGTGTCAGTGGGAGGAATAGTGCCCCAAGGGCTGAACAAAGGCAAGTAAAGAGCCTCAGTTTGAAGACTACTGCTCTAAAGTATAAGGTAAAACATTTTCTGATACTCTTATGTGCCCCGTCCCCATTCATTTTGTAATTTCATGTCACTGTTGCCGACATGAAGTGGAATTTGAGGCTCCTGTTGCCATCAGTCTAAATGTTGGGAGGAAAAGAGAGCAGGGCTTGCCAGATGATGCACCTGTCTATCAATGTACACACACAAATGTCTTCTTAGCAGCTGGCTAGCTAAGAGGTCTCAAAACTTCTAGCAAAAAGGAACAATATGATTCCTCCACATGATAGCACACTTAAGGCCCGTACACATGATCTGACTTTTTGACAACAAACATGCAAATTAGCTGTTTGAAGGCAACATCCGACCGTGTGTACGCTCCATCGGACAAACTTTTTCGGTTTTCATCAGACTATGTTGGGTGTGCGAACGGACAAACTTTTCAACAACATAAGTCTGATGGAGCAAAGTCCGATCGTGTGTACAGAAAACCATCGGACTTTACAAACACACATGCTCAGAACCAATGCAAAAGATCAGACAACAATACAGAAGTTGACCAAAGGTGGTGGTAAAGAGCAGAAAAACCACGTGATTTGGTGAAAGTTGGCTGAAAAAAAAATCTGACTGTGCGTATGCTTAACAAGTTCAGGGCCAACGCCCTTTGTACAAAAGTCCACGGGAAAGTTTGTATAAAGTCCGATCGTGTGTATGAGTCTTTACAGTGCCTTGAAAAAGTATTCATATTCCTTGAAATTTTCCACATTTTGTCATTTTACAAGCAAAAACATAAGTGTATTTTATTGGGATTTTATGCGATGAACCAACACAAAGTGGTACATAATTGTGAAGTGAAAGGAAAATGACAAATGATTTTCAAATCTTTTACAAATAAATATCTGAAAACTGTGGCCTGCATTTGCATGCAGCCCCCTTTAGGCTTGGTTCACACAACAGTCGTACCTCTTTGGATCCGACTTTGGCCTACGACTGGAAGTCCGACATGTGTCTGACTTCAATGAACAGGGATCCGACTCACATGGTGACCCCGCCCCATGCTAATATAATTAGTGGCACACTGCGCACCTGACATTAGAGTGGGAGCGAAAGTCGAGTCAACATCAGAAGAAGAACAGAGGGAGAAGACCCAGCAAAAGAGTGAGAAGATAGCGGAGAAGACCCAGCAGAGGGAGAAGAACCGGAGAAGGCTAGAGGACTTCGGGGGAGAAGAACATTCAGAGGCTACGGAGCTGCTTAATAAATTACTTTAAAGACCTTTGTTCTGTGTTTTATTTTTGACACTTGTAGGCAAAGAAGAGGGTGCAGGAGATGATCACCAGCAGCGTGACATACAGCAATGACACCTGCACTGTGATAGAGTCATCTGACACCAGCACCGTGATAGAGAGCACTGACATCAGCAGCGTGACATACAGCAATGACACCTGCACCGTGATAAAGTGATCTGACAACAGCACCGTGATAGAGAGCACTGACATCAGCAGCGTGACATAAAGCACTAACACCAGCACCGTGATATACAGCACTGACAGCAGCACTGTGATAGAGAGCACTGACATCAGCAGCGTGACATACAGCAATGACACCTGCACCGTGATAGAGTCATCTGACACCAGCACCGTGATAGAGAGCACTGACATCAGCAGCAAGACATAAAACACTAACACCAGCACCGTGATATACAGCACTGACAGCAGCACCATGATAGAGAGCACTGACATCAGCAGCATGACATACAGCAATGACACCTGCACCGTGATAGAGTCATCTGACACCAGCACCGTGATAGAGAGCACTGACATCAGCAGCGTGACATAAAGCACTAACACCAGCACCGTGATATACAGCACTGACAGCAGCACCGTGATAGAGAGTACTGACATCAACACCGTGATATACAGCACTGACACCTGCACCGTAAGCAGCCCCAGGAGGAAGTCAGCATAGCACAGGGATGGTGGGAGCCCCCTCATAATGAGCATAGCACAGGGATGGTGGGAGCCCCTCATAATGAGCATAGCATAGGGATGGTGGGAGCCCCTCATAATGAACATAGCACAGGGATGGTGGGAGCCCCTCATAATATGCACAGCAGAGGTACAGCCCCAGGAGGAAGTCAGCACAGGGATGGTGGGAGCCCCTTATAATAAGCAGCCCCAGGAGGATGTCAGCATAGCACAGGGATGGTGGGAGCCCCTCATAATAAGCAGCCCCAGGAGGATGTCAGCATAGCACAGGGATGGTGGGAGCCCCTCATAATAAGCAGCCCCAGGAGGAAGTCAGCACAAGGATGGTGGGAGCCCCTCATAATAAGCAGCCCCAGGAGGAAGTCAGCACAGCACAGGGATGGTGGGAGCCCCTCATAATAAGCAGCCCCAGGAGGAAGTCAGCACAGCACAGGGATGGTGGGAGCCCCTCATAATAAGCATAGCACATGGATGGTGGGAGCCCCTCATAATAAGCAGCCCCAGGAGGAAGACAGGACACAGCACATGGATGGTAGGAGCCCCTCATAATAAGCAGCCCCAGTAGAAATATGACACCGCTCAACCTCTTCAAACAGGAGGGTACGGGCATATAGTACGGTGTGCTTTTTTTGGACAAGGAAGTGAGCCAAATGAAGAAAGAAGGTCTGTGTGCTCGATTTAAAAAATTGTTTATAGACATATACATGGTCTACTGGTCACATGTGTTGAATTCCTCCGAGATCCATGCCTCATTCATTTTTAGAAATGTGAGGTAGTTAACACTGTCGTGAGCTAGGCGAGTACGCTTATTGGTCACGATCCCCCCTGCTGCGCTGAACGTCCATTCGAACAGGACACTGGACGAGGGGCAAGCCAACAGTTCGATTGCAAATTGGGCAAGCTCTGGCCAGAGGTCAAGCCTGCCCACCCAGTAGTCCAGGGGTTCATCACTCCTCAGAGCGTCCACATCGGCCGTTAACCCGATGTAGTCGGACACCTGCCGGTCTAGGCGTTCCCTGATGCTGGATCCGGATGACACCTGTCGATGGGTCGGCTGAAAGAATGACCTCATATCCGAAGTCACCAACACATCTTCAAACTGGCCTCTTCTTGCAGGCGCTGTTGGATTGGTACCCGTAACTCCTTCTCTGGGAGTGGGAATTGCTCCTCTGCCAGCGTACGCAAAAGCAGAATGCAGCATTTCTCGAAGCAAGGCCTGGAAGTGCTCCATTCTGACAGCCCTCTGTGACGGCGGTAGCATTTCTGCCATTTTGTGTTTGTACCGGGGGTCTAAGTACGTTGCCACCCAGTACTGGTCCTTGACCCTTATGCTTTTTATAGGGGGGTCCCTAATAAAACACTGGAGCATGAAGGCCCCCATTTGCACTAAAGTGGAAGCGTTGTGGTGGCCTGGCTCCTGCTCATGATCCAGGATAATGTCGTCCTCTTCATTCTCCTCTCCCCATCCACGCACAACAACAGGGGTCCCAGAAAGGTTTAAAGCATGCTCTTCTTGCTCCTCCTCATCCGCCCCGGCACCATCCTCCTCTGACTCCTCTTCAGACTCCTGTTGTTGACTTGTCTCAGATAGAGTAGCCCCCCCCCTGGGAATTCATCCAGCATTGCGACTTCCTCATCTTCCCGCTCCCGCTCCTCCACAGCTTGATCAATGACACGCTGCAATGCACGCTCCATAAAGAAGGCATAAGGTACCATGTCACTGATGGCGCCATGGCTGCGACTGACCAGTTTGGTGATCTCCTCAAATGGGTGCAGAAGTCTGCATGCGTCGCGCATGAGCAGCCACTGGCACGGTGAAAAAAAAAAACCCAGCTCCCCAGAACCTGTTCTGCTGCAGAGTTCATACAGGTAGACGTTAACTGCACGTTTCTGCTGGAGCAGCCTATCAAGCATATAGAAGGTTGAGTTCCATCGCGTCGGGCAATCGCAAATAAGACGTCTGACCGGCAGATTGTGTCGCCGCTGAATGTCAGCAAGGCAAGCCATGGCCGTGTAAGATCTTCTGAAATGGGCTGAGATTTTCCTTGCCTGCCGTAAGATGTCCTGGACCCCAGGGTATTTGACAACGAATCACTGCACGACCAAGTTTAAGACGTGTGCCATGCATGGCACGTGCGTGATTTTGCCCTGTTTCAATGCGCTAAGCAGATTGGCACCGTTGTCACACACCACTTTACCAACTGTCAAACTGAGCGGTGTTAGCCACTGATCTGCCTGTGAACGCAAAGCTGAAAGGAGTGCCGGGCCAGTGTGGCTCTTGGCTTCCAGGCACAACAGACGCAGCACGGCATGGCAATGTCTCACCTGGCATGTCGAATAGGTTCTGGGGAGCTTGGGCGGCACAGCGGAAGAGACGCTAGCAGCGGAAAAGGAGGAGTCAGCTGAGGAGGAGAGGGAAGAGGATGGAGGAGGAGGAGAAGAAGAGCCAGGCCTGCATGCAATCCATGGCGGTAAAACCAAATCTACAGGGGTGCCACGGGTTACATGCTTGACGGCCGTCAGAAGGTTCACCCAGTGGGCAGTAAAAGTGATATACCTTCCCTGCCCGTGTTTGCTAGACCACGTGTCTGTGGTCAGATGTATCTTGGCACCGACACTGTGTGCCAGAGATACATTCACTTGTCGCTGAACATGGCCATATAGCTCTGGGATGCCCTTCTGTGAGAAATACTTCCTTCCTGGGACCTTCCATTGTGGTGTTCCAATGGCCACAAATTTTGGAAAGGCCTCTGAGTCCACCAGTTTATATGGCGGTAGTTGGCGGGCTATCAGTTCTGACAAGCCAGCTGTCAACCGTTGGGCAAGAGGGTTATCCGGCGTCATCATTTTTTTATACGCTCGAACATTAGGCCCACGGAAGCCTGCCTTTTTGCAGAAAAACGTGAGCTTGGCGTGATGGAAGGTGGAGTGGAGGACAATTGTGAGGAGAAAGGAGAAGTAGAAGATGAGGCTGGACGGTGAGAGCCTGGAGTGTGGCTTTGTGTGTTCCGTTGCTCCCACTGGGCTCGGTGATGGCTGCTCATGTGCCTTCTTAAGGCGGTCGTCCCTAGGTGAGTGTTGGGCTTACCGCGACTAATTCGTTGACTGCAAAGATTGCAGATGGCAACGCTATTGTCAGCAGCGAACACGTTAAAAAAAGCCCACACTGCGGAGCCATGTGCCGGTGTCCTGGGAGCGCCAGATGTGACCGTACATGGTCGATGACTCGCTCCTGATACATTTGCAGTCTGCTTTGACCCTCCTGTGCAATGTAAGTTATTCCTGCTTCTCCTCCCTATCTGCTGGTCCATATCTCCCTCTGAACTCCCCTCCTCTTCCTCTCTTGTGGGCACCCACGTGACATCACTAGACACGTCATCATCGACGTCACCTTCCCTACCGCTATAAGTAGAGATCTCGGAGTAGGCAGCAACACCGGGGACCAACCTCCTCCTTGGGCTGATCTGGGTACTGTCGTCAGACTGCTGAGTAGCGGTTGTTGCTACCTCCTCTTCCTGATCCAATACCAAGAGTGGCTGCGCATCAGAAATGTCTTGATATGGATCGGAAAATAATTCCTGTGACTCAAGCGGAAGGTATGTGGTGGTGGTGGTGTTGTTGGTGGTAGTGTCTTTGGGGGTGCACATAGCAGAGAGTGAAGAAGAGGGTGCAGATCGAGAGGATGAGGAGGGTGCAGAAGAGTAAGGCTGAGTGAGCCACTCAACCAAGTCTGGTGCGTCCTTTAAAGTAATTAAACGCACCTTCTGCAACTTCCCACTTTGGCTCAAGCCTGTTGCTCCTGCCCTACCCCTACCACCCCTGTGGAAGGGCCTGCCTCTTCCTCTGCCTGTCATTTTTTAAATGACCCTGTGACAAAACTCTCAGTCTCTATACTGATAAAGGACTGCTGCAGTATAGGGCAGCGGTCAGCAGTAGTGCACCTCAACCCTATGTATTGTGGACCTATACCAGTCCTTACAGAATAGCAGACTGTACCTCACTCAACCCTATGTACTGTAGTACCCTATACCTTACCAGTCCTTATAAGGACCTTTGTGGAACAAGTAGGTTGTGTGTGACTGATTAGCAGACTGTACGTCAGTCCCTATACTGATGAAGGACTGCTGCAGTATAGGGCAGCGGTCAGCAGTAGTGCACCTCAACCCTATGTATTGTGGACCTATACCGGTCCTTACAGAATAGCAGACTGTACCTCACTCAACCCTATGTACTGTAGTACCCTATACCTTACCAGTCCTTATAAGGACCTTTGTGGAACAAGTAGGTTGTGACTGATTAGCAGACTGCAGCAGAAGGGCAGCAGTCAAGTATAATATTCTTTCTATATTTGGAAGAAAGAATATTATACGTGTACAAGCCTATTACCATACCACTGATACCAGTCCTGAAAAGAACCTTTGTGGACCTAATATAGTAACAGCTACTGATTAAACTGACCCTCACTGCCTCACACACTGCTTCCTGCCTGTCGCTATATAAACTGACAAAACAAAAGCGGCTGGAACAATAACTGGTTATTGGAATAGCACTTTTGTGGACCTGATAGTAACAGCTAATGATTAAACTGACTCTCCCTGCAGCACACACCGTCCTGTCCCTTTCTCTAAACTGACAAAAGACACTGCCTCAAACCTATATCCTGAACTACACCTAACATCTATACCAGTCCTGAAAAGAACTTTTGTGTACCAAATAGCTAGCGATTTGGGTCACTGCAATCTCTCCCTGCTCCACACAGCAACCTCTCCCTATAGTGACAGAAGAAAGAATGTAAAATGGCTGCCGGATCGGGTGTATTTATAAGTTAGGGGGAATGTCCAAGTGTCCATGTGCTGTAATGTCTCAATTGGCTGTCCTGTACCCCATGATGGATGTGTCATCATAGGTCAATGTTCTTTTACACAGTAAACACGGAAATCCGCCGGGCGAACGGCGGCAATAGTCCGCCGATCGGGTGAATCGCGAAATTCGCCGCGAAACGACCGCCCGGCGAACTGTTCGGCCATCACTAATTCCAAGGTATTTAGTAAGAGGCAGGGTGAGTTTTTTTGAAGTTGTCATTTTTTCCCACAATTCTTTGCAAAATCAAGATTTTTTTTCACAAAATTGTCATATTATCAGGTTATTTCTCACACACAGCATAAGCATACCACAAATTAGACCCCAAAACACATTTTGCTATTACTCCCGAGTACGGCGATACCACATGTGTGAGACTTTTACACAGCCTGGCCACATGCAGAGGCCCAACTTGCAGGGAGCGCCATCAGGCATTCTGGAGCACCCAGGCCAATTCTGACATTCTCTCCTACATGTAAAAATCATAATTTCCTTGCTAGAAAATTACATAGAACCCCAAAACATTATATATGTTTTTTTTTTTTTAGAATATGGAATAGAATAGAAAATAATATTCTTTTTGTGTTCTGTTCTTTTATTTTCTGTTTTGTTTTATTCATTTTCTATTCTATTCTATTTTATTCTGTTGTATTCTATACATTTTCTATTCAGTTCTGTAAAGCAGCCTAAGTAGGAATCATCACCTTTATTTAACCACTTCAATACCGGGCACTTAAACACCTTCCTGCCCAGACCAATTTTGAGCTTTCAGCGCTGTCGCACTTTGAATGACAATTGCGCGGTCATGCTACACTGTACCCAAATGAAATTTTTATCATTTTTTTTCCCCACAAATAGAGATTTCTTTTGGTGGTATTTGATCACCTCTACAGATTTTATTTTTTGCTAAACAAATAAAAAAATACCGAAAATTTTGAAAAAAAAAATGTTTTTTTTTTTGTTTCAGTTTCAAAACTTTGCAAATAAGTAAGTTTTCTCCTTCACTGATGGGCACTGATGGGGTTACACTGATGGGCAATGATAAGGCGGCACTGATGGGCACCGATGAGGTGGCACCAATGAAGTGGCACTGATGAGGTGGCATTGATGGACACCGATAGGCGGCACTGATGGGTGGCACTGATGGGCGACACGGATGGGCACTGATAGGTGGCACAAATTGGCACGGATTGGCATGGATGGGCATGGATAGGCGGCACAGATGGGCATGGGTAGGCGGCACAGGTGGGCATGGGTAGGCGGCACAGGTGGGCATGGGTAGGTGGCACAGGTGGGCATGGGTAGTTGGCACAGGTGGGCATGGGTAGGCGGCACAGGTGGGCATGGGTAGGCACTGATAGGCGGCACAGATGGGAACTGATAGGCGGCATTGTATTATAATATATTGTACTAATGGATGCCAATCAGTGCCAATCAATAATGCATGCCAATCAGTGATGCCCATTGTGGGCACTGATTGGCATCCATTATGGGCACTGATTGGCATCCATTGTGGCACTGACTGGAATCCCTGGTGGTCTAGGGTGGCATACCTTGTCCTTGGCATCCCTGGTGGTCTGGTGGCGTCCCCGGTGGTCCAGTGTGGGCATCCTCGGGGGGGCTGTGCTGATAATCGATCAGCACAGACCCCCCCTGTCAGAGGAGCAGCCGATCGGCTCTCCTCTACTCGCGTCTGACAGACGCGAGTGAGGAAAAGCTGATCACCGGCTTTTCCTATTTACACTGTGATCAGCCGTGATTGGACACGGCTGATCACGTGGTAAAGAGTCTCCGTCGGAGACTCTTTACCGAGATCATAGTTGCCGGGTGTCAGACTGACACCCCGCAACAACGATCGCCGCGATGCGCGCCCCCGGGGGCGCACAGCGGCTCATAATCCTGATCACGTCATATGACGTCCGGTCAGGATTATGCAACCACTTTGCCGCCGTCTATTTGCTATAGGGCGGGCGGCAAGTGGTTAAATTTTAGAACTTACTATATTTATTCATTTTCAAATTCATTATTTAACCACTTCAGCCCCTTCTTGACCAGAGCACTTTTTACAATTTGGCACTGCGTTGCTTTAACCACCTCGCGCCCGCCCTATAGCCGAATGACGGCCGTAGAGCAGGCGCGTTCGTCCGGGTGGCCGTCCCTGGACGTCCTATTGTTTACTTCCGCAATGCGCGCCGCCGTGTGTTTTAACTGCGTGCGTGTGGGAGTGACTAGGAGAGGAAACATATATTGTTTTTCCTACTTAGTAGGAACAAACAATATTTTTCCTCTTCCCTGACAGCAGAGAGATTAGTGTGTTTACACACACAAATCCCCGTACTGGCGCTTGTGATCGCGCGTGGCCGGTGGCGATCATTCCTGCTGGCTACGTGCATTGGGTTCCCAGCCGTGCATCGGGCACACACACACGCCCTCTGGTGGCCAAAAAAGGGTAGTAGGATGTACCTGTATGAGATTTCACCCAGGGAAGCCATTCTGCCGCAGTATATCTGCGTGAGCCGGTCGGGAACTGGTTCATTTGGTTTCCTTATAATTTATTTTGAATTTGTTGAAATTCATTCCTATTGTGATTCAGAAATTTAAATACATTCGAATAATGACATTTTCATCTGAATTTCAATTTGTAATAAAAAAAAATTTCACATGTCTATTTTGCCATTGGGCAGTATGATTAAACATGTCAAGAATGAGTCAGGATGTACACTTGATACTATATTCTGGCTATTTTCATGGCTAATAGCCAATCTATTGGAATAAAAAAAAAGTTACAGTGAGTAGAGGGTTCTGTTTATGCAACTTTGTGGGTGACATGGAAAATACCCAGGTAAGAAAAAAATAAACACCTGGCAGGAAGAGTTAGGTGTGGGGTGAAAGAGAGGTAGCTTATGCCCGAAATTAGGCTTTAAAGCTATATTTTAGAACCAGCATGTTTTTTAAGGGACTTTCTCAGTCACAGTGTACTTTGGTTATGGAAATACAGAAACCACACCCCATTCTATTTTCATTTGATATTATTTAAAATACTTTTCAGGGGGATTTACTGACAGAAGTAGTATGGGTAAGTAGTGAAATTGTTTGAACACGCTTTAGCATTTCTAGTTTGCTGCAGGAGTAAGCAAGTGCAGAGGTTGCGGCTGTAATCTGGTCCTATATCTCCCTTTGATTTCTATAATACCTAATTAACCACTTTCAGACTGGCTTAAGACCAGACCACTTTTTGCGATTCGGCACTGCGTCGCTTTAACTGACAATTGTGCGATGTGGCTCCCAAACAAAATTGACGTACCATAAACAAAAATAGAGCGACAATTTTGAAAAAAATGCATAATTTTTTTTACTTTTTGTTATAATAAATATCCCCCAAAAATATATAAAAAAACTTTTTTTTTTCCCTCAGTTTAGGCCGATACGTATTCTTCTACATATTTGTGGTAAAAAAAAAAATCGCAATAAGCGATTATTGATTGGTTTGCGCAAAAGTTATAGCATTTACAAAATAGGGGATATTTTTATGGCATTTTTATAAAAAAATTTTTTACTACTAATGGTGGCGATCAGTGATTTTTATTGTGACTGCGACATTATGGCGGACACATCGGACATTTTTTACACATTTTTGGGACCATTGTCATTTATACAGCAATCAATGCTATACAAATGCATTGATTCCTGTGTAAATGACACTGGCAGTGAAGGTGTTAACCGGGAGGTGACAGTGTAGGGGTTAAGTGTTCCTAGGGGCGTGTTACTAACTGGGGGGGGGGCTGGGCTTTGTGTTAGTGAACACTGATCTCTGCTCCAATCACATGGAGCAGAGATCAGCATCACTTGTTGCTAGGCAAAATGGGGAGATGCTGTTTACAATGGCATCTCCCCGTTCAGCCGCCCAGCATTTAAAAATGGACGTACCTGTACACCAATATGCCTGCCCGTGCCATTCTGTCGACGTACATCGGCGTGCGCCGGTCAGGAACTGGTTAAAGGCTAACTCCACCTTTTCAACATGCTACATGTTACACCCATGTTTAAGTCGTAAGCTAAGCAACCCCCACAGCCCCTGTCATGCGTGTGACTGCGTGGGACTCCATCCGCATAGCTGCATCATTTATTCATAAAGATCTGTGAATGACTTAAAGAGGAAGTAAACCCTGATGGGTTTTACCTTCTCTTTATTCCCCTGCAAAGTAAAAGCATAATGGGCTAGTATGCATCACATACTAGCCCATTATGTGCCACTTACCTGCAAATTAAGTCCACAATGCCCCCTCTGGTGGAAGCATCCATCTTTGCCCCTCTTTTTCCGGGGGGCGCAGACTCCGGCTTTATGACTGGCCGGAGCCGCGTGACATCACTCCCACGCATGTGCGCAGGAGCCACCAGTCATGGCACACACTGGGGAAGAAACGGCATGGAGGGCAGTTTCTTCATTGCGTATGTGTGATGACCTCATAGGCGAACTACAAGGTAAATGCAGTAAAACCTCAGATTGCGAGTAACGCGGTTTACGAGCGTTTCACAATACGAGTTGTTTTTAAAAAAATCCTGACTCGGTTTGCCAGCATTGTCTCACAAGCCGACAAGCTTTCAAGCCTCTGGGGTGTGCAGTACCACATTTGGTCAGAGGTGCGGTGGCGAGGTTGGCGCTCGGGGACACTCAGAAACACTCCGTTCCTGAGTGGTCTCCGAGTGGTTACCCAGCTTCTCCGAGTGTCTGCATAGACAAGCAGTGGCTGTGGAAAGAATTATCTGAGTTTTCATTGATTGCTATGGGGAAACTCGCTTTGATATATGAGTGCTTTGGATTACAAGTATTCTTCTGGAACGGATTATGCCCATAATACAAGGTACTACTGTATCTCATAAATGGCGCACGTTTACCTATATGTAAAAATGTCTCAGGCCGCGTACACACGGGCGGACTGTTCGCCCAACTTTGTCCGCTGAACAGTGTTTCAGCGGACAGTCCGCTCGTGTGTGGGCTTCAGCGGACAGTTTCAGCGGACTGTCTGACGAACAAAGTCTTACGGAATTTCCGTAAAACTGTCCGCTGAAACTTGGTTTGAGCGGACAGTCCGCCCGTGTGTGTGCCAGTCCGCTGTACTTTCGAAATGAGCGAACTGTTCCCGCCCGGAGAAAAGTCTGCTCATTTCGAGCGCGTCTCCAGGTAGGCGGGGCCCGCGAAGGAGACGTCGTGGGCCCCGCCGCCTGGTATGGACTTAAAGGGGAACCCCAACGGCGAAAAAAATCGGCGTGGGGGTCCCCCCAAAGTCCACAACAGACCCTTGTCCGAGCACACTACCCGGCCGGCCAGGAAGGGGGGGCGAGCGAGCGCCCCCCCCCCTCCTGAGCCGTACCAGGCCGCGTGCCCTCAACATGGGGGGTGCCTTGGGGAAGGGGGGGCCGCGCGGCCCCCCCCACCCCAAAGCACCTTGTCCCCATGTTGATGAGGACAAGGGCCTCTTCCCTACAACCCTGGCCGTTGGTTGTCGGGGTCTGCGGGCAGGGGGCTTATCGGAATCCGGGAGCCCCCTTTAATAAGGGGGCCCCCGGATACCGGCCCCCCACCCTATGTGAATGAGTATGGGGTACAATGTACCCCTACCCATTCACCTGTGAAAAAAAGTACAAAAAAAAAACACAACACAGGGTTAAAATATTTTATTGCACAGCTCCGGGGGTCTTCCGTCTTCGGGGGTCTTCTCGCCGTACTCCTCCGCTATCTTCTTGTAGCTCTTTTGCTAGCGGAGGAGTCCGGCTTTCTTCCTCCCCGCCGCCGGCCTCTTCTCCCGACTTCGGGGGTCTTGTCCCCCTCTTCGGTTCTTCTGCCGGGCCACCGCGCCTTCTTATAGCTCTTTTAGAGGCGGTGGCCCGGTCTTCTGTCGCTGCCGTCGCCGCCTTCCGTTCTTCTTCTTCTTCTTCTTCTTCTTCTTCTCCAGGAGATGTTGACACGACGCTCTCTCTGGCCGGAATGCCAGAGCCGCGCTGCGCTGCCACTTATATAGTGACAATGGGGCGGTGTCACATGGTATATGTCACATGGGTTGGTCACATGGTGACCCCGCCCCCTTACGATGTCATAGTCCCCATGTGACATCAACCCATGTGACCAACCCATGTGACATATACCATGTGACACCGCCCCATTGTCACTATATAAGTGGCCGCGCAGCGCGGTTCTGGCATTCCGGCCGGAGAGAGCGTCGTGTCAACATCTCCTGGAGAAGAAGAAGAAGAAGAAGAACGGAAGGCGGCGACAGCGACAGCGGCGACAGAAGACCGGGCCACCGCCTCTAAAAGAGCTATAAGAAGGCGCGGTGGCCCGGCAGAAGAACCGAAGAGGGGGACAGGACCCCCGAAGTCGGGAGAAGAGGCCGGCGGCGGGGAGGAAGAAAGCCGGACTCCTCCGCTAGCAAAAGAGCTACAAAAAGATAGCGGAGGAGTCCCGCGAGAAGACCCCCGAAGACGGAAGACCCCCGGAGCTGTGCAATAAAATATTTTAACCCTGTGTTGTGTTTTTTTTTTTTGTACTTTTTTTCACAGGTGAATGGGTAGGGGTACATTGTACCCCATACTCATTCACATAGGGTGGGGGGCCGGTATCCGGGGGCCCCCTTATTAAAGGGGGCTCCCGGATTCCGATAAGCCCCCCGCCCGCAGACCCCAACAACCAACGGCCAGGGTTGTCGGGAAGAGGCCCTTGTCCTCATCAACATGGGGACAAGGTGCTTTGGGGTGGGGGGGCCGCGCGTACCCCCTTCCCCAAGGCACCCCCCATGTTGAGGGCACGCGGCCTGGTACGGCTCAGGAGGGGGGGCGCTCGCCCCCCTTTCCTGGCCGGCCGGGTAGCGTGCTCGGACAAGGGTCTGTTGTGGACTTTGGGGGGACCCCCACGCCGATTTTTTTCGGCGTTGGGGTTCCCCTTTAAGTCCATTCCAGGCGGCGGGGCCCGCGACGTCTCCGTCGCGGGCCCCGCCTACCTTGACACGCGCTCGAAATGAGCGGACTTTCCTCCGCGTGTGTGGGCGAGTCCGTTCATTTCAAAAGTTGCGCGGACTTAGTACGACGAACTTAGTCTGCCGTATTAGTCCGCTCAAAAAGTGCCGTGTGTGGGCAAGTTCGTTCATTCAAAAGTTTGAGCGGACTGTCTGACGAACTTAGTTTGGGCAGACAGTCCGCCCGTGTGTACGCCACCTCAGGGGTTTACAACCACTTTAACTACTGCCGCCGCAGCAGATGGGTACACTTCCTCTGGGTCTCCAACTGCAAGTCTGTACAGGCAGGGAGCAGGTGGAAGAGAGAGCAGGAGCCTGGAATTGCACCCTCGACCCTGTGATTGCACGTGCAATGATTTTCAGGCTCCTATGTAAACAAAATGGTAAATGCACATGTTTTTCCTGCGCTGAACGTAGCCTTTAGGGTATCTGTGTGAGGGGCCATCTTTACCTTCATGGAATGTACAGATGTTTAGTGTATCTGTGTGCAGGCAGTCCCATTCATATCTTTTGGAATGCAGCTGCACAGACACAGCTGCTGGTCCCAGTTTAACAGCTGTGCAGGTGGGTGTGCCTGGACATATACAGTGTGTGATCATGAACACACACCTGCACGGCTGTCAGATTGGGACCTGGATTAGGCTCAGAAATAGCGGTTCTGCAGCAGCACCCAGCTGGAGACTGGGGGCATCGAAGGTCAATGTATATATTTGCCAGCACACCAAATATAAAACTAAAAGTTTCATTGTAGAATGATCGCATCACAATGGACAGAGTACAGCATTTTGGTGCCGCACAGAACCCCTTTGTCAAGCCTGATGAAGGGGTCCTGCCAGGGCCGGATTAACATAGGGGCTATTGGAGCTGCAGCTCCAGGCCCCTTTCTCAAGATAGGCCCATTTGTCAAAAAAAGTAAAAAAAAAAAAAAAAAAGATCGACTTTGAGGATTGTAACTTGGCGATCAGGAGTCACAGAGACCCCCACATTTGGGGGATGGGTAGCTAAAGACCCACTCCAGCACTGGTTAAAATATGGGGCTGTTATCATCTATGGTTCCGGAGATACAGGGCTCCTTGCGTAGCCTGTCAGAAGCTACATACAGAGCGGCCAGTTTAAATACAAGCTGGAACACTCTGCAGCAGACTGAGAGGATGACCTCACAGTGCTTATAATGATTATTTGTATATTACTTATGTTAATTAACCCCTTGCCACCCAGGCCCATTCTGAGACTTCTCTCCTACATGTAAAAATCATCATTGTTTTTATGCTAGAAAATGACTCAGAACCCTCAAGCATTATATATTGTTTTAGCAGACACCCTATGGAATAAAATGGTAGTCTTTGCAACTTTTTATGTTACACTATATTTGCGCAGCAATTTTTTACAGGTTACATGTTTAGAGTTGCATAGGTCTAGTGCTAGAATTATTGCTCTCTCTCTAACGAACGTGGCTTATGTAACCTGTGTGTATCTGGCTCTGATACTAACCAGTGCTTACCCAGGGACTGACTAGTATCTCTCCCCAGCCTGTCCCCACACACCCTCTCACCTGCTGACCTGTGAATGGGGCGATCACTCCCGCAGTGTTATTGTGTTCTGCCAGTGAATACAATGATTAGTGTTGCTAACTATAGCTGGCAGCAATAAATGTTTTGGGGAAAACCTGACAGGCTGGTTGTTCTCAAGTCGGTTAATAGGTTGACTTGTATAAAACCAGCTAGCCCATACATAGATCGACTATGGCTGGTCTCTGCTTAATTGGTGTAATTTCAATCCATGTATGGCCCGCTTAACCACTACGCAGTCCCTAAACATCCTTCCACAAACCTTTAAATTTTTCCTTCCCAGATTACTTCATCCTCCTCTCCTATACATAGTGCCCACTGTCATACTCTCCGAACTTCTCTCCTATACATAGTGCCCACTGTCATACTCTCCACACTTCTCTCCTGTACATACTGCTCACTGTCATACCCTCCACACTCCTCTGCTGTGCATACTGCCCACTGTCATACCCTTCACACTCCTCCTCTCTTATACATAGTGCCCGCTGTCATACACTTCTCTCCTGTACATAGTGCCCACCGTCATACCCTCCACACTCCTCTCCTGTACATACTACTCACTGTCATACCCTCCATACTCCTCTCCTATACATAGTGCCCACCGTCATACCCTCCCTCCACACTCCTCTCCTGAAATTGCTACTTACTGTCCTACTCTCCACACTTCTTTCCTGTACATAGTGCCCACTGTCATACCCTCCACACTCCTGTACATATTGCTCACTGTCATACCCTCCACACTCTTCTCTTATACATAGTGCCCAATGTCATACCCTCTACACTCCTCTGCTGTGCATACTGCCCACTGTCATACCCTTCACACTCCTCTGCTGTACATAGTGCCTTCTGCCATACCCTCTGCACTCCTCTCATGCACATAGTGCCCACTTTTAGACCCTCCACATTCCTCTCCCTCACCTGCACATACTTCCCACTTTTATACCATCCATACTCCTCCCCTATGCCTCTTACCCACAAAAACTGTTCTTTAAAATTATACTGAATATCCTCAATGTTACCAGCTCTAGAATGGGCACACTTTTGTTAGTTCAACTAAAAGAAATCTCACAGTCCTCATATTTGTTCTGCCCAATTATTAGTACTTATTTAATTTTGTAATTACTATTGTGATGTATAGAGGAACATAAGGGATGCCAGCTACTCTAAATATAGCACTTGTAAAAAAAAAGTCCCTGAAAATATTTTTGAAATGTTGACAACTATGCACTTAGGCACTGCCCAAGGGCCACAGGGTCAGTAGGGGGCCCCATGAGAGGCTCCTGTGATATTAAAGCGATAGTAAACTTTTCTAACATTACTAATTTTTAGAGGCCCTGGGGTAGGTTATGCCATAATGTACAAGTATGCACAGCATATTAGCACATGCCCTGCTTCTCCTCTCAAGACTTTTGCTGCCGACGGTGCTCCCCCTGTATTATTACAAATGCTTGTTATTGACATTTTAAAATACTCATACTCAAATAGAGACTATACAGTGACTGATTTTTTGCACCATCTGAGCCCAAATATTTCTCTATTATGACATTAGGGTACACTTAAATTGTCAGACTGAGCCCTCCAGTGCTGTGCTGTGATCAATCCGGCGGGGCCCGGGCACTTCCATCTTCATCCGGTCTTCCTTCTGGGTTCTGTGCCTTCAGTCACTTGCCTTGGCCAGGCTGCGTTGATGTAATTTCCACACATGCTCATGTGCATCCTCTCTCTCTCATCCCCCGCTTTCTCTCTCATCCTCCCTCCCTTACCCCTCACACCTCTTTCATCCCCTCTCTCTCTCTCTCATCCTCCCTCTCTCTCTTTAATTTAATTTGTTATAACAAAAAATAGTTAGCATTTTTATTTATTTATTGTTTATAAAAGGCCCCACCAAAATCCTCAGCACCAGGCCCATGATGTTCTTAATCTGGCCCTGGGTCCTGCACAGCTCCGAAACCTTGCACTCTGTCCATTGTGATGTGATCATTCTACAATTAAACTTTCGCATGGTACTTGTTAATGTGGCAAATATGTAAATTGACCAATAGCCACAAATAGGACTGCCTACTGTGCAGGCAAAGACTGCCCTTTACACTGATGTATGCATAAGTACTCCAGTGTGACTGAGGCCTTATACCTCATACACACGAGCGGAATGTCCGACAGAAAAAGTCCTACGGGAGCTTTTATTTTTTTTTAAATATTCTTTATTTATTTTCCATATTCCCGTTTTTAGTAGTTGAGAACTCTATCCTAATTATCTCCACTGTTATTAAGTACTGCACTTTCCTCCTTTTATTTTAATATTTTCCCGCAACCCCCCACCCCTCCAAAAAAAAACCCACCCCTATTAGTTTCCTCTACGTTCTACCACCCCCCTCCCTCTCCATCACCCACCCCCCAAGGGAGAGGGTATTCAGGGCCCTCCATAATATTATTTTGTTATTGAATCCCACAACATAGTGGTTTTCTTATCCTTCCCTGTTCCCCATCAGTCTCTTTCCTTCTTCTGACGAGAGGAAATCATTCCAAACTGTCCATACTTTGGCATATTGCTCATTCCTGTCCTGGGCCGAGTATACTAAATCTTCTATAGCTCCCACCATTCTAACCTTATTTAACCACATTGCTATCGTGGGTGGCTTAGGATCTTTCCAAGATCGGGCGATACACGCCTTAGCCTCATTAACCATATGACACAATACCGAGTTCTTATATTTTCGTATTGAGATATGTGAGAGGTGCAACAGAAAAAAAGCCAGGTCGTCCAGTATTTGGTATTCAGTAAATTTTTGCACAATCTTTTGCACCTCCCTCCAATACTGTTTGATCCTGGGACAGGTCCAAAAAATATGGAATAGAGTCCCCCATTCCCTGTTGCATCTCCAACATTGATCTGAAGCTCCAGGGGAAAACCTCTGGAGCTTCGACGGGGTATAATACCACCTCGTCAACAGCTTATAATTTAGTTCCTGAGTTCCAGAACAGACTGATGAGTTTAGCGAGAGGTATATCATCCTCTGACGTTGATCTGGTGAGAATGTCCTATCCAAGTCCCTTTCCCACTTTGCAAAACCTGGCATCTCATAATTATCTGGGGGGGCTGTGAGCATTGTATATATCTTTGATATAGTTTGGGAGAGCGGTTCCTTCTCTTCGCAATATAGTTCAAATCTTATCAGATCTCGTTTATAATTTGTTGCTGGTCCCAGTGACTCAAAAAAGTGTCGAAGCTGCATTGCCTGCCAAACATTAATTTCAAATCGACCCCCCTGTTGAGTCAATATGGTCAATGTAGGCCAGGAATCAGATTGCAAAAAATGTGATGCCTGGGTATAACCCCTTTCCCGAAGTCTCCCAAAGGCCTTACTCTCCATCCCTGGTTCAAAACTAGGGTTACCCAATATCGGAAATAATGGGGATTGTGTTGACGAAAATTTAGGATTCTGACTGATTCTAAGCCCTATTCGCAATGTCAGGCCTATAAGGGGGTGCTTTTTCAAAGATTCCGGTAGTACTGTGTAACACCAAATTGCTCTTCGTAGCGGTATTGTGCTCATTTCTTGTTCTAGTTCCGTCCACAGTTTAAATTCTGTATGCCTACACCAATCAATAATCCTACCAATATGAACTGCCTTATAATATTTAAGTAAATCTGGAACTGCTAAGCCTCCATCTCTTTTTGCCATAGTCATCCGACTCCTACTGATCCTTGGTCGCTTACTTGACCAGATGAATTTAGTAAAGACCGTGTCTACTTTACGAAAGAAGGCAGATGGAATCTCTATTGGTAGGGCCTGTAATAGGTACAGGAATTTTGGCAGGATACTCATTTTAATGGAGTTACAACGGCCAAACCATGAATGCAGTCCATGTTGCCATTTCTCTACCAAAGTTCTAACTACCTTAAGCAACGGGGGAAAGTTCATCTTAAATGTCTCCTCTATCTTTACTGGGATCTGTGTACCCAGGTACTTTAAAGCCGTCCCTACCCATTTAAAGGTAAAATTAGGTTGTAAAATTTGTTGTTTCTCCCGGGTTAAAGCTACCCCCATTGCCTCTGACTTTGTATAATTGATTTTAAAATTTGCTAATGTTCCATATTCTTCCACTTCCTTCATTAAATTTGGCAATGACACATGTGGGCTAGCCAGTGAGAACAGCAAATCATCTGCATACGCAGAGATTTTATAATTCCTGTCCCCTATTTGGAGACCCCTGATATCTGGATTTAGCCTAATTTTATTCAGTAGTGGCTCTATTGAAAGGGCAAATAGCATAGGAGAAAGTGGGCAACCCTGCCGCGTTCCGTTTGAGATTTTGATCGGCTCTGAAAGTACCCCCTTAACTTTAACTAGGGCCTGAGGGGAGGAGTATACTCCAGATATCCATTTTATCATGTGCTCACCCAGCCCCATATGCCTCAATACTTCAAACATAAAACCCCAATTAACCCTATCGAACGCTTTTTCTGCGTCAGTACTTAAAAAGATAGAGGGGGTTCTTGTTTGGTTAGCATAGTGGACAAGGTTGAGTACCTTAACCGTGTTGTCTCTCGCCTCGCGAGTAGGGATAAACCCTACTTGATCTCGATGTATCAGCTGGTTTAATAATGGCTGGAGGCGAGATGCCAACAATTTGGTGAAGAGCTTTAGATCAATATTTAACAATGAGATTGGACGATAACTCCCGCATTCCACGGGGTCTTTCCCTTCTTTTGGTATTACTGAGATATGAGCTCTAAGTGTATCCGGAGGGAGGCAGCCGCTTGACCAATTGCATTAAAGGCCTTTAACATATGAGTACCTAGGGTTGGGAGAAAATTCTTATAGTATTGAATTGTAAATCCGTCCGGTCCCTTTGCTTTCCCCTGTTTAACTGTTTTTATCACTGCACTTAATTCCTCTATCATTATAGGGGCTTCCAATCTTCTACGCTCCAGGGAAGAAAGCCTACTCAGACATGCTGCAGATAGGTATTCTTCCATTTTAACCCGGGGTACCGGAGATGGTGACAAGTTGTATAGCGCTGAGTAGTATTCTCCGAATCTCTTAGTTATCTCTTTAGGCAGGGAAATCAAGCGTCCATTTTCTCCCTTAATATGAGGGACATAAACCGTCTTCCCCTTTTCTTTAAGCTTCCCTGCTAATACTTTGCTACATTTGTCTCCTAATTCATACGTTATTTTCCTACCAAACTGGACTGCCGCTTTCGCTTTACATCGGAGGAGATCGGTCAACTGTCTCCTCAAATATGCCAGCTCATTTCCTATGGATGTAGTTTGTATACTTTTATGGAGAGCCTCCAACTTCTGTATTTCTTCTACCAATTTTACCATCTGCTGTTCTCGCGCTTTTTTTAGTCGAGAGCCATGTTTGATCAACACTCCTCTCATTACCGCCTTGTGTGCCTCCCATATCATGCCCAGGTCACTCCCCAGGGTGTCGTTTATCTGAAAGTACGCTTCCATTTCTTTTCCTACATCTCCCCGTATTTCGGGGATCTGCAGCAGGCTTTCATTTAAACGCCATTGCCACCCAGTGGAGGGAGCCGAGCCCTACAGGGATATCTGTAATGTCACTGGTGCATGATCTGACCAAGTTATGTTTCCTATCTCCACTTTATGCACTAACGGCAGTAAGTAGTGTGGTATCAAAAAGAGATCAATGCGGGAGTAGAGTTGATGCGGATTGGAGAAAAACGTATAATCTCTTTCTCCTACATGTAACAGCCTCCATACATCCACTAATTGCAACTCTTGCAACTTCCGCACTATCTTCCTTCTGATACCCCTGGGGGATGAAGAAACTCCCAATGACGTATCTTCCTTGGGGTCTAATGGTATATTAAAATCTCTGCCTAAGATAATTTTTCCTTCTGCAAATTCCATTCATTTGGTCAGAGTTTTACTTCTAAAAATGTCTTGATGCGTATTTGGCGCATACACAGTAGCCAGCGTGACCCTTGCCCCCCCAATTTGTCCTTTTGAAAAGAGGAAGCGTCCATCTGCATCCGCCCGCATATCCATGAGAGCCCAGGGTACCCGGTTAGAAATTAAAATGGACACTCCCTTAGACTTCGATACTTGATTATGTACATGGTATACACAAGGAAAGAATCTATTCTGGAGATACGGGAGATCACTTCTTTTAAAGTGTGTTTCCTGTACAAAAGCCACATCCGTACAGGATCGTTTCAATTCGTTAAGGAGCATCTTCCGTTTCTCTGGTATATTCAATCCTTTTGCATTTATGGAGGTTACCCTTATCCCTTCCATCTTCAGGGGGATGTAGAATGGCGGAGAGAAACACACAAAAAAAAAAAATTATAAACCCCAGAAAATAAAAACCCAGTTCTTTCCTAATCCAACCCTAACCCACTTCCTATCCTATCAACCCCTAAGAGAGGCACCCAACCCTGAACCTTCAGTTGCACGGTTCATGTGGGGGCAGACCTAATTAGGGGATTGACTTGGATCGGCCAGAGTGCTCCACTCCTATAACCTCCCACCCGTCTCACCCTTTTTCAACCTTTTTCCCCATCTTTCTACTTACACAGCGTATTTTATTTCAGCGGAGGAGATAATTTCCAACAATTACTATCACTGTCCCTGTCCCTTTTTCTCTTTTCTTCCTCTTTCCTCCTCCTTCCCCCTCTATTCTCTTAATTTTTTCCTTATTCTTATTCCCCGGCCCCTTTCTATCCTTTTGTGCTCATTTATCCTTTCCCCTGTCTCTTCTATGTTTACTCTTCCATTAACTTCTGTTCACCCCCCCCCCCCCCCACCTCCTCTTCTCTCCCCTCTTCTCTCCCCTTTCAGCCCCTTCTCCAGCCTTTTCTTCCTTTTCTAAATATTTACTATATTTTTACTACATCCCCTTCCTTAACTTCATTCCTCTTATCGCCTGTAACTCCCACCACTTCTGTTCAACTGCTCAAGTCCACCACGTCGCGCAAGCCAACCAAACCCAACCACAAAGTGGAATGTGAATTAGTGTACCCTTACCCCCTTCCCCCCTCCCTCCCACCACCTCTTTCTTCTAGTTCACTCCTCCAGCCCCCCACCCCCTCCCCATCACCCCTCCTCCAGCTATTTCTCTTACTCACTATATTCCTCCTAACTCACTGGGTGACAGTGTTATTTCCCAGAAAAAAAAAAAGTGTCATATATGTGCTCTTGCCCATTATCCCATCTCTATTTCAGTGTCAATATAATTATCAAAATCAAGTAAATAACTTCCCATGTCTCCATTGTTAAAAAAAAAGAAAACAAAAAAAAAAGAAAATTTTAGAGGAAGGGAATTTAGTTCCCTCCGCGAAGTGGTGGAACTCTCCTAGTAGATGTTTCTCTTCGAACAACCTGCTCCCTATTCCAGTTTATTAAGAATGGGGTCTTTGGGGGCAAATTAAGGAGGAGAGGGGCCCCAACTCCCTGCTTCTCTAGTTTTCAATGGAGTCTGTACACTTTTTCTTTATTACCTTGTCAATGTTATAAATCCCACCCACCTTTTTTTGTCTTTTACATTTGATTTCATCCATTATATTCTAATCGATGTATTCTCTTATATAGATCTTTTTTGTGAACTTTTATATCCCCTTCAGTCTAAGTCTCCCCCTCATGCTAACTCCCCTAGAGAAGAATGAGCGGGGAACACCCTATTGTTCTTACATCCTTACACCGAAAAAATAATTTATTTTCTTTTTCCCCTAAAACCCAAACCAAAACCACAACACCCACAAAGTAATCCCCACACTTCTTTGAAAAAAAAAGGGGGGGGGTCCCAGCCATTATCTTTCCATGGGGGGCGAGGGGGAGTCCACAGAAAAGAAACAAGTGTAGGACAATCTACTTAAAGAGGGGGTTTAAAAGAAGAAACAAAAGGAAATACTTTTTTCATCTAGAGATTGGGTCCAGAGGGGGATCTCACCCCCTACACCCCATACCCCTATTAACTACTGAAGTTATTATCTAGTTTCCCCTCATCTCAGGGGGTTTATGTCCATTCCCCCTAAATAAGTCCTTATTTTTCAGGGGTCCTGTTATTGATTGAAGCCAGTTCGGTATCTCAAAAGCTTCTGTTCCTAGAAAGAAAAACAGTTCTGGGAGCTCTGCCGGGTGTCGTAAATGAAAAGTCATTGAATTTTTTTGTTACAATCAACGCTATTGGGTACCCACATTTATAGGCCCCCCCTGATAATTTAATTCTATCCAAGAGTGGATGCATCATTGCCCTTCGCTGCAAAGTAGCACGGGATAAGTCTGGCAACACTTTCACCTTTACTCCGTCATATTCTATATCTCCTGCTTCCCACGCTTTACGGCTTATTGACTCTTTCTGGGCGAAACGATAGAATCGGCATATGACATCTCTTGGTCTGTTTACATTTACTGACGGGGGCCCTAGGGCTCTATGGACTCTCTCAAGCTCACAATCCTAGGGGGGAGCAAGAGTTACCAGTTGTTGACAAATAGCTTGTACCGTAGCCTGCAGTATGTCCTGTCCCACTGTCTCAGGTATCCCCCTGAATCTAAGATTCTGACGGCGACTGCAGTCCTCCATTTCCTCTACTTGCAACTGCATATTAGAAACATGTAAAACTTGTACAGTCTGTACCTGCTCCAGCTGTTGAACCCGCTTCTCTAAGGCCGCGTAAACACACGCGCGGACTGTTCGCCCAACCTTGTTCGTCAAACAGTTTGAGAAACAGTCCGCTCAAAATTAGCATGAGCGGACTTGACCACACACGATGAACGAACAGTCCGCTGAAACCGTGCGCGATGACGTGAACGGCACGTACGACGGGACTAGAAAAACGACGTCCTATACACTGCAATGCAACCTTCGGCGTGTAAATTCTTTCTGAGCATGCGCGAGACTTAGTTTGACGAACAAGCCTACACACGAGCGGACTGTCCGCTCAAACCAAGTTTCAGCGGACAGTTTTACGGGATTTCCGAAAAACTTTGTTCGTCAGACTGTCCGCTGAAACTGTCCGCTGAAGCCCACACACGAGCGGACTGTCCGCTGAAACACTGTTCAGCGGACAAAGTTGGGCGAACAGTCCGCCCGTGTGTACGCGGCCTAAGGATATCCGTTGATCTTCCTCTCTTAGGAGTCTTTCTGATAGATGCTGCACTTCAGTTTGAACTAGCTTAATCTCCTGTTGGAGTGTGTCCTCAAACCGGGTCACCATTGTATCAATATCTGCACGTGTAGGGAGCGCTTGGAAGAGTGCTCTTAATTCTGGGTCTCCCAGAGATAGCTGTACACTTCCTTGGTGTTCCTGGGGGTTACCGCTCTCCTCCACCACCTCCTCTCTTTGCAACCCCCGGGTCCTACCCATTTGAAGCTGGGGAGTAGACCGTCTTCGCTCCTGCATCTCCTCTTTCTCTCCTCCAGATAGCTCATGCATACACTTAATCGGCTTGTCTCCGCCTACTGCTGAGTCACGTGGTCCCGCTGGTTGTTTCCTGGACACCGCCGCTCTTGTATGGGGGAAGAAGCGCTCTATCTCCGGCTTTTCCCCCGGTTTTTGAGCCCATTTCACCTTCTTCTTCATCCCAGGGTAAGCAATGCTTCTAATTCTACGCCGCGCCAACTAGAGGGGGGGAGGCTAGATACGCTGTGTCCGTAGCATCCACGCTGGGAGACCGGGTGGAGGGTAGGAGCTTCTACGAGCGTGTGTCTCTCCTACTCCGCCATCTCCAAGCCACGCCCCTCCTCGGGGATCGCAATCGGGAGCTTTTCATTGTATATTCCTTTTTTTTTTTTTTTTTTTTTTTTTTTATTTATTCTTTATTTTCAAGTTTTTCCAAATATACAGGCATAGACCATTCCACATAATAATAAATACAACACCTTTTCTTTAAGAATAATCTACCTTATCCCTCCCTCCCCTCCCCCCTCACTCGGTCCCCCCCTTTATTAGCAATCAAGCAGCTTTAGATACCCTTCAGTTTCTCTAAATTGTATCCAAAGTCGCCATTTATACTGATATCTCCCTTCTGAGTTATCCAGTTTATACATTATCTCCTCAATGTTTCGTATCCTTTCTAATCTTTCTACCCACTCCTTCATCGAGGGGGGGTCGGATTTCCTCCAGCTTCGCGGGATCAGTGCTTTAGCAGAATTCAATAAGCCCGGGACCAGGGATTGCCCATACTCTCTCTCACTTTTTTCAGAATCATGGAATAAGCAAACCCATGGGTCTCTTCTAATCCCTTCCCCAGTTATTTCAAGGGTAGCTTTTATAATCTTCTCCCAAAATACCTGTATCTTAGGGCACTCCCACCATATATGGGCGAAGGAACCCACTACTGAACAGCCTCTCCAGCATAATGGGGAGGTCTCACTGCAGATTTTATTTCCTTGCTGTGGGGTTATATACCATCTTGTTAAAAGTTTATATGCCATCTCCCTAGTTTGGAGGTCTTTGGCAACCGAGTACGTTCGTCTAATTATCCTGTTTCTATGAAGGTCGTTGTCTAGCGGTCCCAATTCACTTTCCCACTTTTCTATATAGAGGGGGAATTTTTGTTCTTCTACTTCCCCTAAAATTTCATATATTTTTGAGATCCTTTTTACCAGGCATTGGGGGTTCCCTATCCACTTCTCCAGAGGTCTGAGTTGCTCCTGTCCTCGTAGTGGTTGTGGTAGAGACTGAGTAAAATGATATAGTTGTACATATCTCCACCTATCTAGGGGCTTGTGGCCCCACTTTCCTATAATTTCCTCATATGTGCATACCCTATTCCCTTCCATAACCTCTTGTAGTTTAATTTTATCTTTCTTAGCCCATCTACTATAATATATATATTCCTCTTGACCTGGTGGAAAAGTTTTAGTGTCTAATAGTGGCCTAAATGGTGAATTGTGCTCCCACTTATTTCTCTTATTTATTGTATCCCATATTCGTAGTACCCCTTTTGTCAATAAACTTGTGTTAATCCCTAATTCTCTATGTTTTGCAGGTATCCATATTATCTCCCCTAGCTCCCTTCTACTTAACCTAATTTCTAATTCCACCCAATCCTTCCCTTTTTTGTTATGTGTCCAGTCTGTGATTCGTGAAATTACTATAGCCTCGTGATACCTTTTAAAATCGGGCATTGCTAATCCTCCTCTGTCTTTAGTTCTTGTCAAAGTATTGAGGGCCACCCTCGCCATTTTTTTTTCCCATATAAATCTTTTGATCATCATATTTAATTTATTTAAATATCCCTGTGGTAATAGAATGGGGACCATTTGACAAATGTAAGTAAACATTGGTAGAATGAACATTTTTACTGTGTTTATTCTCCCTATCCAAGATAAAGCTTTATATTGGGTCTTATCTAAGTACTGTTTGATTTTATTAAGTAGGGGGATGTAGTTAGCTTCAAACAGGTCTTCTCTCTCTGCCGTAAGCTTTATACCCAAATAGGCCAACTCCCTCCCACACCATCTAAAGGGGTATTTGATTTGCAGGGTTCTTTGCTCTTCTACTGGGATATTTAAGTTTAGAATTTCAGATTTAGTTGCATTAACCCTAAAGTTGGAGACTTTTCCGTATTTTTTTATTTCTTCCATAATCCCTGGTATAGAGGTCCCTGGCCTAGAGACATAGAGCAAGAGATCATCTGCAAAAGCAGCAACCCGATACTCCCTCCCTTCGGCCCATATTCCGTGGATATTTTGGTTCTTTCTAATAGCCGTCAGGAGAGGTTCTAGAGCCAGAACAAATAATGTTGGGGAGAGCGGGCAACCCTGTCTTGTCCCGTTGCACAATTCAAGGGGGCAGGACAGGGCCCCGTTTATTCTTATTTTGGCTTTAGGTTTGGTATACAGAGCTTCAATCCACCCTCTCATCCTCACTCCTAATCCATATCGCTCCAGCACTTCGAATAAGAACCCCCAGCTAACCCTGTCAAATGCCTTTTCAGCATCTATAGACATGAGTATCGTGGGGGTCTTCTGTCTTATGGATTCCTGGCTTAGCATAATAGTCTTTAATGCGTTATCCCGACCTTCTCTCCCTTGAATAAATCCAACCTGATCCTGCTGTACCCACTCTGGCACGTAAGGTCTTAATCGTTCAGAGATAATTTTTGCAAAAAGTTTAATATCTGAGTTTAGCAAGGAGATTGGCCTGTAGCTTTCCACTGCAAGTGGGTCCTTTGCCTCTTTCAAGATCAGGACCACATGTGCCAGTAGTGTCTCTTCTCGAAATTTTTCCTCTCTCCCCACTGCGTTGAAATACTCGCATAATTTTGGAACTAGCTGTTTTTGGAATTCCTTGTAGTATGAGATCGGGAAACCATCTGGCCCGGGGCATCCTCCCTTAGCTGTATTTTTAATAGCCCATTCAACTTCCAGCTTTGATATCGGGGCTTCTAATGCTTCCATTTCTATTTGTTTAGCCCTGGGGATCTCTATCCCTTTCAGATAGTCCTTTATTACATCTCGGCCTCTATTCTCTGAGCTATCCTGTTGGATATTGTATAGGGTCCTATAATATGTAAAAAACGTATTTTCGATATCCTCCGGCATATTTTGTATGTCCCCTACCTCATTTCTTACCCTCGGGATAAAAGTTCTACTTTTCTTATCCTTCACTCTCCTGGCTAGCCATTTACCAGCTTTGTTTCCCCATTGATACCTCTCTGTTCCCAAAATATAATAGGCGGCCATCCTGTCCTGCTCTAAGTAATCTTCTAGTTCTCTTTTTTTTGTTACTAAGTCCTGAGTGTCATAGAGTCCCCTTGGTCTACTACCCATCTCCAGCCTCTGGATTTCTTCATACAGTAGGGTTTTCCTCCTTTCTCTCTCTCTCTTTTTCCCCGCTCCGATCCCTATAAAGACCCCTCTAATTACCACTTTGTGCGTTTCCCACAATATGGGGCTGGAGATATCAGGTGTATCGTTTAATCTAAAAAATTGTTCCATCTCCCTCTCCACCCTACTTACAGAGTCCTTATCCTGTAACAGAGATTCATTCAATCTCCAAATTCCCCTCGGTCCATGATCCTCCCCTATCTCCAGCTTAATCATAACTGGCGCATGATCTGACACAGTTCTACTTTTTATTTCCGCCTTCTTTAGTGCTTTCAGGAATGAGTGTTCCAGAAAAATATAATCTATTCGAGAGAAGGAACCATGGACCGAGGAGAAGCATGTGTAGTCCCTATCCTTTGGGTGAAGTGCTCTCCAGGTATCCTGTAGCTGATATAGAGCCAGGGCCCTTAAAAACTTTTTCTGCTTATGTACCGATGTCCTGGGACCTCCCGTTGAGGTATCAATTTTTGGGTTTATGCACCAGTTAAAATCTCCAGCAAGGATTAATTTTCCCTCTTTGAAATCCTCTATTTTATTCAATGTTTTCCTTAGAAAAACTTCCACATTCTCATTTGGGGCATAAATATTTACGATTGTGCATTTAAAGTTAAACAACATTCCCTTTAGACACAGGTATCGTCCCTCCGGGTCCACCAGTCGCTCCTCTAGATTAAACCTCATTGTTTTACTAAAACCTATTGCAACCCCTCTGGAGTATGAGGATGGGGAATCCCCATAAATCCATACCGGAAACTCATTCGAATTCATTCTAACCCCAGAGGTGCAAGTTATATGCGTCTCCTGGAGACATACTATATTTGCTTCCATGTGCTGTAACTCATCATTTATTCTGTATCTTTTCCTTTTTGTGTTTAAGCCCCTTACATTATAAGTAATAACGTTAACTATCCCCATACCTCTCTTCTAGTGAGGGTTTCCCCTCTTTTGTTGGAGCCTCTAGTGAACCCGTTGGAGACCATACCTACTGCCCCTATAGGGGGACCGAGTGAGAGCCCATAAAAAAACCCCACATAGCCAAAACCTCCCTCCCCCCCCCCACCCCCCCCCTGTCCTATAACAAAACGTCCCGTAGGACTGGGTAGGACTCCCCTTTTCTTGTTAAACCTATGGGGCTGGAAGGCCAATAACAGTGGTCTCCTCTCCCCCATAGTATCCCTGGGGTTCAGCCCCATGTCCGTCCGAGTCCCCCCAACCCCCTCCCTCTCCTCCCCCCCTCCTCCCCTTTTAGGCCCCCTTCCTAATTCATCTCAGCTTCAGATAATTGGATTCTTTCGTCTCCAATCACTCGGTCTGTCCTGTCTCTTATTTCTTTGGGTCATACTCCCTGCTCCTTCTAGATCCTCTTCACTGTCCCATTCTATCTGTGGGGTAGGGTGTATTCCTAACTGTTCGCAGAACTCTCGGAGATCCTCCGGGAAGCGTAGAACCGCAGATCGTCCGTCTTTTTTCCCTATGAGACATGCCGGGAATCCCCATTGATATGGGATATCGGCTGCTCTCAGTAGTTCCGTTAATGGTTTCAGTCTTCTCCTTCTTCCAAGCGTCTCTCCTGCTAAGTCGGAATAGATCTGCAATTCCACGTCCCCGTAGGTCACCCCTGGCTGTGTTCTAATTTTTCTCATTACCTGCATTTTTTCCGCTACGTGGTGAAATCTTGCTATGACATCACGGGGGGTTTCTGATCTAATTCCAAAAGGACGTGTCATCCTGTGTATTCTATCTAACTTTAATGGGGCTGTGACTTCTCTGTCTAATAGGGGGTTAAAAATCTGTTGAGCTATCTCTCCAAGGGTAGATGCGCTATTTGTCTCAGGGAGACCTTTTATTCTTAGGTTCTTTCTTCTGCTTCTATTCTCCTGATCTTCTAATTTATATCTAATTATTCTATTTCCCCTACGGAGAGCTGATACCTGTTCTAAGATTCCATCTATTCTATGTTCCTGGGCCTCTATTTTGTTTTCCGCCTCCTCTACTCTCCCCAAGACCAGGCCTATATCCTCTCTTATAGTTGCGATGTCTGCCCTTAAAGAGATCTCCATTCTCATGAACATCTCTGATAGCATCTCCCTGATCTGTGGGGACTGGGGGGTTTCTCCGTGTCTGTCCAGACTCCTTTCTCCTGCCCTCAGATGTTCTGACCCCTCACTTCCTTGAACTTCATTCTGACTAATATCGCCACTTTGTGAGTTTGCACTATTTTTTTTTTCAGTTGGCTTAATAACCGAGGTTTTTGTCCCTCTGCTATCTTCTCCCTTCTGCCTACTTGGGCCCGAGCGGAGCAGTTTTTCCATCCTGGGGCTACCAGCCTCTTCACCTGCCCTTATACTGGTGTTGGCGGCCATATATTTTTGAATTCCGACTGGGCTTGCAGCAGGAGTTGATTGTTTATTTGTCTTGGCTGCTTTCCCTCTCATCCTAGCGGAGCTATCAAAGCTTCACTCCCTTCCCTCTATATCAAGATATCAATATGAATCTTTATGGCCGCCTTATATAGCTCTCCTTCAGAAGGCCCCCCTAACCCCAAAAACATCAACCACTGTGTTATTACATTCGTTTGACTGGTGATCAATACCAATCAAATCTCATCCACCAGAATGTCCACACACAAAAAAAAAAAAAAAAAAAAGGAAAAAACACAGGGAGGGGAGGGGGCTATTGCTCAATAACCGGTAAGCCCTCTATCCTAATGTCTCAGGTGTTTGTTCAGTTCCAAGTGACCACCAAAAAAAAAAAAAAAAAAAAAAATATTTTTCTTTTCTTTTCTTTCCCTCAAGACGGCCGTCTGATGGAAAACAAGATTTTTTCTTTTCTTTCTTTTTTCTTAACTGTTCCGCTACTTCCACTTCCACTTTTCTGTATTGGATAAGCGCTATTAATTAACAGGGACTATTGGATATGTCCATATCATACATTCTCGAGACCATAGAATATATTTCCCAGTCAATCTCCAAAAAAAGAACTCAGGGGGGTATGAATCCTCTTGTCAGCAGCCGGGGCTGTTAAAGCTGCATTTAAATTCCTCCAGCAGCTGTTGTTCCTAGCATCCCGGCATTCCTCCTGTAGATTTTATATTACTGGATGTATACATAAACAACTGTCCCTTTAAGCCAGGGGGGTAGGGGTTAGCAGAGAAAACCCTCTTTAGATATCGATACCTTTTCCTTTTCTCTCCCCAGGTAGCAATACAATTAAGAGCCAGTTCAAACAGTCATTCCATGTGAAATTCTGTCAGACCAAATTTTTTTTTCCTTAGACAGGAAAAGAGAGGCAATGGGGAAGGCTCCAGTTTACCTAGGGGTATATCCCCTTATCTAGTATAGTGTCTATATCCTTGCCTCTCACCAGACCAGCAGAGACTTCCAACAGAAACTCTCCCGTATCCCCATCCCACTGCTTGTCTTACCGCTCTGCCGCGTGTCTGTGGGGACTTGTGACAGCCTCTCCCTATGCTCCAATATCTCCTAGCGGGGATCCACTCCTCCCTTCAGGGTAAACCGTCCAGGTCCCGTCCCGCCATATATCGGCGTCTTACGGTGCTCCGCCGCTGTGCTCCTGGGCAGCCGCTCCAGTAGCGTGGGCTGCAGCTGAGTCTGTAGTTGGATTTGGCAGATCCGTCTCTCGTTCCCTGGGGCCCGCAAGACCGGGGAATCAGCCCGAACCAGTATAGCGTCCCGGAAGCATGAGCGTGCGGTTCAGGCTTTGGGGCTGTGGAGAGGTGCGTGGCGGGGGAGGAAGAGCGAAGGCATCGGGAGGCTCGGACGGACGCTCGGATGGGCGCCTGTCTCCTACGTCATAGCTCCGCCCCCTACGTCATAGCTCCGCCTCATTGTATATTCCGATCGTGTGTATGCCCCATCTGACTTTTTACGTTGAAAATTCTGACAGACCTAGAAAGAGAACATGCTCTAAATATTTCCGACTGAACCCAATTCCTATCGGGAAAACCATTCGTCTGTATGCTGTTCTGACTTACCAAAAATGATGCATGCTCTGAAAGAAGTACGAGACAGAAGATAGTGGCTACTAGCTATTGAACTTCCTTTTTCTAGTCCTGTCGTATATGTGTTGTATGCCACTGCGTTCTTGACGGTCAGACTTTGGTGTGATCGTGTGTACACAATACAGTTTCAGCGGAATTCTGTCGGAACTCCGTCAGAAAAAACCTTCAGCATTTTATTACGATGGGAAAAACGGTAGTGTGTACAGGGCATAACACTTTATCTATCTAATCTAGCTATCTAATGATTGATCTTAATGTTTATGCATGGAGAACATTTACCGTGTTGCATATGTAGCCATGCCCCCCATAGAGGTCTCAGTCTCAGTCAGTAAGATTTGTTTTGTTTTTTATTTTTATTGAGGGGATTTAACTTGGATGGGAATGGGAAATTATGGGATGCCCAGAAAGAGTCAATGCAACTTGCTTGGGACTTCTATATACACTCCTCTATATGCACTTCAGTCTTCTCTCCAGCACAACTCTTGCTTAAGACCTCTTTCCGTTACTCCTCCAGCAGTTCACTTGCTACAGACTGTTATGCCGCGTACACACGAGCGGACTTTTCAACATCCAAAGTCCGAAGGACTGAGTCCGTCAGACTATCCGATCGTGTGTGGGCTGCAACGGACTTTTGACTCGCCAAAGTCCGAAGGACTTTAGAATATGGAACATGCTTCAAATTTTTCCTAAGGAACTCCGCCGGACCCGGTCCCCTTCGAAAAATCCGCTCGTGTGTATGCTACTCCGACGGACTAAAACCGACGCTAGGGCAGCTATTGGCTACTGGCTATGAACTTCCTTATTCGAGCCGAGTCGTACGTCATCACGTTCGAATCCGTCGGAGTTTAGTGTGATCGTGTGTGGCCAAGTCCGCTCAGCCGAAAAGTCTGTCAGAACTCCGTCGGAATTCCAGCAGAACTCCGACGGAACTCCTTCGGAAGTCTGTCGGACATAAGTCCTCTCGTGTGTACGGGGCTTTACTCCTCCAGCACTTTGCTTGCTGCAGGCCTTTACTCCTCTAGCACTTGACTTGCTGCAGGCCGTTACTCCTCCAGACCAGCTAGCACCACATAGTTAGGCCTGACACTAACTCAGCCAGGCCTCAGTGAATTGCTTTTAGCAGGCAGGGACCGCGGGCCCCTATAGTGTAGCAAATAGAATTTTCTTGGTTTCCTGATCCCAGATAGCTTTCTTCAGACCCTGCTAGCCAGCCTGGCTGCAATGACCTCTCTCCACTGTCCTTCCCACAGTCCACTCTTCTGGTTCTGCACCCATCTCAAACTTCAAACTTCCAGTTCACATGCCTCCCCAATCCTACCAACTGTGCGTCACTCACCAGCCCTCCAGACTGCGACCAGTTGTCCTCTCTGGAGTCTCCTAGCAGTGTTCTCTCCCTCTGTCCTCTACTTTCTCTCTTATGTACCTCTCTCCCAGGATCTCTTCTCTCCTGGATGCACTCTAGCCCCGGTCCAAGGCCCCCCCCCTCACAAACTGGGGAGCTCTCTTTCCCTTCACTACACACTTTGCCATTTGAATATTATGCTCTTTGTGACTTATGCAAAAGTTATATCTTTTAAAATGTGATTTTATTGTTGCATGGTTGCTTAAAGCTGAGCATCACCCAAAAGCTGCATTTTGCTTTATGTCCCCCCCCCCCCCCACATTTGGGAGGGCATGGGTAGCTAGTTTTGATAGGTACCCACTCCTATTTCAGCGTCCGTCTCTTTGCTAGCAGCCTACTAGGACATGTCGCAGGACCTGGGAGGTGCGGGACCAATTCACAAAACGCAGCTCATGCATTCAGAGTGGGAAGCTGGCTGTGAATCTGCAAGGAGTCACAGCCAGCTTCCCACACTGGGGACCCAAAGACCTACAAAGAACCAGCCCAGGTAAGGACAGAGCTGAATCCCTGGACAGGTAAGCATTCTTTAACCACTAAAGATCCACGCTATAGCTGAATGACGGCTACAGCGCGGACCTGCTTTGCTGGGACTACGTCTATTGACGTCGTCCCGTGCACGAGCGGCCTGCGCGCCCCCCTGAGGGGCGCGCGCGGCGCTCTCTGTGATCAGCGAGTCTATGAGACTGGCCTGATCACGGATCTGAGCAAGGGGTCGATCCTGACCCCTTACCACGTGATCAGCTGTCAGCCAATGACAGCTGATCATGTGACAAAACAGAGCCGGTAATCGGCTATTTTTCCTCCTCGCTCTGACAGCACGAGGAGAGAAAAAAAAAGCCGATCACCGGCGGCCGTGATCGGGACATCAGTCCCGATCACGGACAACTTATCAGTGCCCACCTGCCCCCTGCCAGTGCCAGCCAGTAATCAATAAAAGTGCCACCCAGCAGTGCCATACATCAGTGCCCACAGTGCCACCTATCAGTGCCACTTATCAGTGCCCACAATCTGCCTCAACAACAGTGCTGCACCTCAGTGCCACATATCCGTGCCCATCAGTGTCATCTACCAGTGCCCAGCAGTGCCACCTATCAGAGCCACCTATCAGTGCCCATCAGTCCCAACTATCAGTGGTACCTATCAGTGCCCCTTAGTGCCACCCATCCGTGCCACCCATCATTGCCATCTTATCTTTGCCCATCAGTGCCGCCTTATCTGTGCCCATCAGTATGCCCATCAGTACTGCCTTATCTGTGCCTATTAGTGCCGCCTTAACTGTGCCTATCAGTGCCCACCAGTGCCGCCTATCACTGCAGCCTGATCCATGCCCATCTGCAGCCTCGGAGGGGACAGGGAGCGGGGCGGGACGAGCGCCAACAGATTACATACAGGAGAATCTCCTGTTTACTCGGCAGCCTCCTTAATACAAAGTCCCTCCTCCTATGATAGACAGAATAGTCGTCCAATAACAGCCCAGGATACAGGACTTCCTATTACAGAGGCTGGTGAGTAAACAAGAGAATCTCCTGTATGTAATCTGATGGCACTCGTCCCGCCCCCCTCCCTGTCCCCTCCGAGGCTGCCAAAACGATAGATACAGTATATATCTTTTGTGCCCAAACCCACCCCCCCCCCCCCCCAATCGAATCCTGAGCACTGCTATCCAAATTACCAGTGGGACCACATTAAACCGGAACGCGGGTCGGACTTTGGACATGCCCGATATACATAGTCTATTGATTAGGTAGTCACCAAAATTCTATATGGTATTTTTGCTGTGTATAGAGTATCCTATTACTATTAAACCAGAAATTGGACTGTATAGACCAGATGATTTTATTTTGTTGTATAAATAAATGTTCTATCTTTATATAAAAATTACTACTTGCTGGAAATGAATTGCTGCAACAAAGTCCCATGAGATATACTTCTTTGTTCATGATATTAAGGGACGGAACAGCTGCTTAACCCATGGCACACTCACCACTGTTTTGATTCATTAAAGTGATTGCAAACGATCACCTTGTAAAACAACCCATTCAGTTGAAAATAGAAATGAAAGGCAAAACATTTGTGTATAGATATAAAAAACATTATAAATACTTTTTTCCCCTTTTTTATAAGTGATCACATTTCCTCTGTTCTTAGCTGCATGAGAGCTGGGGAGAGGAGACACAGCAGTAGCCTGATCTTCCCAATGAATGGCTGTGCAGCAAGGGGGTGTCATTGGAGGATAGCATACTGAGTTTCCCAGCATAGTTAGAAAACTGACCATTGTGTGGTCTCCTCCTTAGTGTGGTCATATTTTAATAGGAAAGGAAGGGAACTAGCAGGAATACCAATGATTTCAGATAAAGAAACCAATACAAAGCGAACAGGATACTTTCTCATGCAATAACAAGGTACAGCAGGCATATATCAGGAATATGAAGTGTAACAAGCTCAATTTAAATAATTGTTCTGCCTGCAATATTACATTTGGCCACTAGACAGGGCCCAGAATAATTTTGCTGTTTTGCTGAAACTAGAAACTGTTTTTCTTTAATAAAAGTTCCCATCATCCTTCAGGCTAAGAAAAAGAAACAGTGCTTCCTGGGAACTCAGACTCCATTTTAGAGACTGGAAAGAAGGAGCCAGCTATCAGAGCACATGTTGGACTGGAACTTGCATTTCTTTGCATTCCCTGAAGGCAGCATTGCTGGTAGGCTTGCCATTATAGCCTAACTCTTTATTATGTTTTCTGTACGTTCTTGCATTGATTATATGTACTTCTTATCTGTTTTTTCTTAAGTTTCACCTACACTTTTGTTAATAAAGCTTCAAAATGCCATCCAGTGTGTCTTATTACAGAATAGGAGGGTTTAGCTGCATGTCCATTTACACACAGGGAAACATGTAGCTAATACAGAATATTGTCTATTTATTTACTTGGTGCAACCTCATCTTTTATATTTTACCAAAAAATAGGTATTATATTATGTTTGTTTGCACTAAAATTCATTTTTTTTTTTTTTATACTTTTTCCAGAAAATTGCATTTAATAAACAGATTTGCAAATATCATGTGACATACATTTGCAACTATCATCTTTTTATTCTACAGGGACTGTGCTTTCAGAAATTATACAGTATCTTACGTTTTAAGTAATTATATTTCCAAGAGTTGAGATTTGTTCATGTGCAAAAAAATTTAAAAAATTGCTCTCGAGCTGAACTGCTTAAAAGTCAGCAGCTACAATATACAGTATGTAGCTGCTGACTTGCTGGCTTCAGTTTTTTTTCTTCTAGGATGAAGATCCTTTTTAATTACTTTATTTCTTAGGAAACCTGTTGTAAATCTCACAAAGTAGTCCTTGCATATTTATGATGTTGCTGCAGCGTTTTGGATTTTATCTATCTATCTACTTTCTTGGGATTACATTACATTACATCTCTTTCTCATTGAACAATTTAGGGTCTGCTACACTTTCTTGCATTTCTTTCTTGGACAACGCAACCTGATGCTTGAAAGCAAGGAACATGTATGTATGTTTTCATTTTTGCCTATCCGTAACATACACACCAATACAATTAAAGCTGAACTTAACCTATAAAAACTTGATAAAACATAATGTTCTTTAGCAAGGAACATACATTCCACATTAATAATTATGATACTAAAATGAGTCTGTGCTGTAAATTGCCTCCAGCATTCCTGTTTGTTCTTGCCAGATGCTGCCATTTGCTGAAGACCAGAGCCCCTGAGCAGCAGTAAATGTTAAAGCTGTCAGAAGATTGGCCTCCTAGTGGCTCTGATTTTCAGTACAATGCCAAAAAAAAGCAACTGAGCATGTGCAGAGCAGGTTGAGACAGTGTATGACTGGATTTTAAACAGTATAGGCACTTATTTTTAAAGCGGAGGTCCACACAAATATTTAAAGTGGTTGTAAACCCTTACAACACACTTTGACCTACAGGTAAGCCTAGATTAAGGCTTACCTGTAGGTCCGAGAAATATCTCCTAAACCTACACGTTTAGGAGATATTTGCCGAAAGACAGGCACTGCTGTCTACGGCGCATGCGCCGTAGACAGGTGCGCAGGCGCACTGAGCGCGCTGCGGTCCACGGCAATATGCCGCGAGTGGCGGCTCCCGTGCGCATGCGCGGGAGTGACGTCATTGCGGCTTTGCCGAATGACAGCGGCGAGACCCACCGAGAAGATGGATGCCGCTGGTTCCTGTGTCAGGTAAGTGACACATAATGGGCTACTATGCGATGCATCGTAGTCCATTATGCTTTACCTTTGCAGGGAATGAAAGAGGAAGAAAACTCATCAGGGTTTACTTCTTCTTTAAGTTCACCTTAATCCCATCCTTGCACGTCATAGATTGACAAATTAAACAATTAAAAATTTCTCAGTGGGTAACTGTCTAGCCTTCTTTTTTGACTTACTTTCTGGTTCTGACCCCGGCGGGTATGGGCAACGGCGACGCACTGTTTCCTGGGAGCTAACAGTATTCCCAGGAGACAGTGCAGCTACCCAGCGCTAATGATTGTGAGATTCTTTGTTGCCATCACAACGGGGCGGGAACTTCCGACGACGCTGCCTGTTGTGATGGCAACGTGGAAGTTTACGGCGATCCGCGCCATACAAACTGAGCATGTGTGGGAACGAGCAGTGAATGCTGGTAGCTCAGCATTCACTGCATCCAGGAAGTTTATGCTTGTGGGCTTCACATGCCCACAAGCAAGCTGAAACCTGCCATCAACAGTTTTTATAACTACGTTTTTCAAACGAAACCGGACATTGGGGGAGATATTACACAAAACACATGAGTGTAACATTATGCATATGTAAGTGTCTGAAAATTTAGAAAAAAAAGAATTGTCGCTGGACCTCCACTTTAAGGCCTCATGCACACTGGACGTTATATTAATGTTATAAAAATGCCAGTAGCTTTCCAGTGAGTTTTTCTGCATTTTTCAGTGTCCGCGTTTTTAGGAGCTTTAATCTTTTTTTTTTCAATAGGATCAAAATCTTTAAAAAATGCAGACGTTTATCAGCTGTTTTGTGGCGTTAGAGTGTTTTTACAGCTGAAAAACTCCTCTCAGAACCCACTAGTTTTTTTTTTTTTTACAGCCTAAAATTGCCCCAGCCTAAAACAGTTGATGACAGCCCTTGTGTAGAAAAAGACATCTGAAGCCGAAAACAGCAGCTGTAAAAATGTCCAGTGTGCATGAAGTCTTAAGGTTTTACATAACTATACCTATAACAGAGACTAACAAAAGCGTGTTTTTCAAAATTTTGCTTATATAGCAAAAAATAAAGAACCATAGAGGGGATTAAATGCCACCAAAAGAAGCTCTATCTCTCTCTCAAAAAAAAATCATAACATTTTATTTGGGTACAGTGTTGCATGACTGAGTAATTGTCATTCAAAGTGTGAGAGCACTGAAAGCTAAAAATTGACCTGGACAGAAGGGGGTTGAAAGTGTCCGGTATTGGGGTGGTTAACATATCCTTCTAGAATTATAATTACAGATCACTTGTTTTTTTTTTTTTTTTTTTTAGGGTTTAACCACTAGCCGACCAGCTCACGCAGATATACTGCGGCAGGTTGGCTCTCCTGCGTGAACCGAAGTATCTGTACAAGGAAGCTAGTGGGCGCTCGCGGTCCTGCGGACTCGATGCCCGTCAGTGGCCCACGATCGCGGGAAGGAGAGACAGAACGGGGAACTGCCTATGTAAACAAGACGCTTCCCCGTTTTTGCTTAGTGACGTGACAGAGATCTACTGTTCCCAGTGATCAGGAACAGTAATCTCTGTCATGTCCCTGGCAGCCGATCCCCCTTACAGTTAGAACACACCCAGGGAACACACTTAACCCCCTAGTGTTAACCCCTTCCCTGACAGTGTCATTTTTACATTGATCGGTGCATTTTTATATCACTGATCAAAGTAATAATATCACTGGTCCCCAAAAAGTGTCATTTGGGGTCAGAATTGTCCGCCGCAATGTCGCAGTCCTGCTAAAAATCGCAGATCACTGCCATTACCAGTAAAAACAATAAAATAAAGTCCCTAAATCTATCCCATGGTTTGTAGATGTGATAACTTTTGAGCAAGCCAATTAACCACTTAAGCCCCGGACCAATTGTCAGCCTAAGGACCAGAGGTATTTTTACAATTTCGCACTGCACTGCTTTAACTGGTAATTGTGCGGTCATGCAATGTTGTACCCAAACGAAATTTACGTCCTTTTCTTCCTACAAATAGAGCTTTCTTTTGATGGTATTTGATTGCCTCTGTGATTTTTATTTTTTACGATATAAAAGGAAAAAAAGAGTGAAAATTTTGAATTCATTTTTGTTATAAGAAAAATCGAATAAACTAAATTTTAGTCATACATTTAGGCCAAAATGTATTCAGCCACATGTCTTTAGTAAAAAAAATGTCAATAAGCATAGATTTATTGGTTTGCGCAAAAGTTATAGTGTCTACAAACTAGAGTACATTTTCTGGAATTTACACACCTTTTAATTTATGACTGCCTATCTAATTTCTTGAGGTGCTAAAATGACAGGGCAGTACAACCCCCCCCCCCCAAATGACCCAATTTTGGAAAGTAGACACCCCAAGAAAATTGCTGAGTGGCATGTTGAGACCATTGAATATTTTTTTTGTGATTGAATAATGACACAAAAAAAAAAAAAAGTTTACAAAAAGTTGTCACTAAATGATATATTGCTCACACATGCCATAGCTATATGTGGAATTGCACCCCAAAATTATATTCTGCTGCTTCTCCAGAGTACGGGGATACCACATATGTGGGACTTTATGGGAGCCTAGCCACGTACGGCAACCCGAAAACCAATCACTGCCTTCAGGATTTCTAATGCCGCGTACACACGTAGCCGACTATCCGACGGACTTAGTCTGGCGGACTTCCCGCCGGACTGTCCATCCGACTTTCCGAACGGGCTACTTGCCCACACACGACACTTTTTCAGCGGACTAATACGGCGTACTAAGTCCGCCGTACTATCCGCCCTACTTTTGAAACGAACGGACTTGCCCACACAAGCGGAGGAAAGTCCGCTCATTTCGAGCATGTCTCCAGGTAGGCATGGCCCGCGAAGGAGACGTCGCTGGCCCCGCCACCTGGTATGGACTTAAAGGGGAACCCCAACGCCGAAAAAAATCGGCGTGGGGGTCCCCCCCAGGTCCACATCAGACCCTTGTCCGAGCACGCTACCCGGCCAGCCAGGAAAGGGGGGGGACGAGCGAGCGGCCCCCCTCCTGAGCCGTACCAGGCCGCGTGCCCTCAACATGGATGCTCGCTCGTCCCCCCCCCTTTCCTGGCCGGCCGGGTAGCGTGCTCAGACAAGGGTCTGATGTGGACCTGGGGGGACCCCCACGCCGATTTTTTTGGGCGTTGGGGTTCCCCTTTAAGTCCATACCAGGTGGCGGGGCCAGCGACGTCTCCTTGTCGGGCCCCGCCTACCTGGAGACCCGCTCAAAATGAGCAGACTTTTCTCCGGGCGGGAAAAGTCTGTTCATTTCAAAAGTACGCCGGACTGGCAGACGCACAGCCGGATTGTCCGCCGAAATGCAAGTCCGGCGGGAAGATTGGAGTGCAAAACTACTTTCTAAGTCCGCCGTACTTTCGGGTCAAAAAAGTCTGCTGGAGGCTACATACGGGGGGATTGTCCAGCGGACTTGAGTTTGCCGGACTTTTCCACCCGATTGATCGTGTGTACGCGGCATAAGGGTGCAAATTTTTGATTTCACTCCTCACTACCTATCACAGTTTTGAAGCCCATAAAATGCCAAAATAACACAACCCCCCCCCCCCCCATGACCCATTTTGGAAAGTAGACACCCCAAGATATTTACTGAGAGGCATGTTGAGTCCATGAAATATTTTATATTTTGCCACAAGTTGTGGGATATATTACAAACTTTATTTATTTATTTTTTGCACAAAGTTGTCACTAAATGATATATTGCTCACACATGCTATGGGCATAAGTGAAATTACACCCCAAAATAAAGTCTGCTGCTTCTCCTGAGTGGGATACCACACGTGGGGGACTTTTGGGAGCCTAGCCGCATACGGGACCCCGAAAACCAAGCACCGCCTTCAGGATTTAAATTTAAAACGCTACCAAAAAAAACTTAGCGATCGCAGGGATCAGGCCTGACTGCGAACGCTGCAGTTATGTGTTTAGTGTTTTGTAAGTGACAGTGATCGATCGATACTGCACTTGGGTGGGCTGGGCGGAGGGGCAAAATGCAGGTGCTAGCAGGTATCTGGGCTGATCCCGCTAACAATGCGTTTTTTTGGAACCCTAAACTGCTGGGGACGCTAGTATAGATCTGATCAGATCAGATATTGATCTGTTCAGATACTATACCACTATGGGAGGTGTATGCTTTGCGCGTGGGTGTTAGCGGTACTGGCACTAACCTACCGCTGCCTGGGGCGATGCAGACCCTGACCCTAAAACCTAATTGATATCACCCGCCGGGTGATCAGGGGGTTAAACCTTTATTGGGTAATAAATGGTGGGTGCCCTGATGCTATAAAAAGCAAACTAACTAACCAGAGTAACCAGTAACACTTATACGGTGATCACTGGTGAAAGGGTTAACTAGGGGCAATCAGGGGGTTAAAATCTTTATTAGGTAGTATATGGGGGTCCCGGACGCTATATAAAAACCTGACGGGGAACCTAAATAACGAAATAACTAACTGGCTAACCAGCGTCACCAGTGATCACTGGTGAAAGGGTTAACTCTAGGGGCAATCAGGGGGTTAAAATCTTTATTAGGTAGTATATGGGGGTACCTAACGTTATAAAACCTGGTGGTGAACATAAAAAATAACTAGATACCTAGCGGCACTGGTGACACTAATGCAGCGATCAGAAAAACGATCGCTTAGTGACACTGGCAAAAGGGGGTGAAAGGGTTTCCTGAGGGCAGTCAGGGGGTTAAAACCTTTATTAGGTAGTATATGGGGGTCCCGGACACTATATAAAAACCTGACGGGGAACCTAAATAACTAAATAACGAACTGGCTATCCAGCATCACCAGTGACACTTATGCGGTGATCGCTGGTGAAAGGGTTAACTCTAGGGGCAATCAGGGGGTTAAAACCTTTATTAGGTTGTATATGGGGGTACCTAATGCTATAAAAACCTGGCGGTGAACCTAAAAAAAATAACTAGCTACCTAGCGGCACCAGTGACACTAATGAAGCGATCAGAAAAACGATTGCTTAGTGACACTGGCAAAAGGGGGTGAAAGGGTTAACTCTAGGGGAAATCAGGGGGTTAAACCTTTATTGGGGGGGGGGGGGTAGGGGGCTACCCTGGACTATAACTAACTGCCCTGACACTTTTTACTGTCACAACTGACACTAAATGCAGTGATCAGTAAATAAATGATCACTGCAATCAGTGACACTGTGACTGGGAGGGGGGGCTGGGGGCGATTGGGGGGGGGCGATTTGTGTGCCTATGTGTACCTACATGTCAGTGTAGTGATTGGTGCACTTACTATGTGTTCTCCTCGCAGTCTGGTCAAAGAGACCGCCCCGAGGAGAGTGACATCACTTCCTCCCTGCCTGTGTAGTGAAGCTTATCATTTGCCAGGAGCGATCGAGAGGGGATGGCCGTTGGTTTCTGGCATCTCATCCTGGATTGCTCCTGAAGCGAAACGGACTGCCGCAGCCAGCGGGAGGGGGTCCGATTGGACCCCCCACCCTCTGGAAGGCAAGCACGTACGGGTACGTGCTTGCGGCCGTACATGCCATTCTGCCGACGTATATCTCCATGCGGCGGTCCTTAAGTGGTTAATATACGCCTATTGCAATTTTTTTTTTTTTTTACCAAAAATAATGTAGAAGAATATATATCGGCCTGAACTGCTGAATAAATTAATTTATATATATATATATATATATATATATATATATATATATATATATATATATATATATATATATATATATATATTATAACATTTTTTATTTTTTTTGGATATGTATTATAGCTGTCAGGAAACATGAAACAGACAGAGACAGAAGTACAATCAAATCACACTTGTTTATTAATAAAAATAAAAAGGTAAATAGGAAAAAGCGTAGTCAAACATAGCCAGAGTCCAGTAGCCAGATTGGGTAGTCAGCTAGTCCAAAGTTCATAAACCAGATCGGGTAATCAGCCAGACGTCAGTGATGCAAGGAGAGCAACTGCAAGCAGGATAGAAGCCAGGAGGGATGTCAGCAAGCCAGTCTTGAAATAAACAGCAGGAGATGGTTCCTAGTGATGTGACCAACGCGAAGGCAAAGGAAAGAGTGAGCTGGAAGGCTTTAAATAAGCAGGTCAGACGAGCTTCATTGGGAACAGCAGGTAGCTGTGGAAAGAGAAGAGAGCTTGTAATTAGCCGACAGCTGAGCGGCCAGCCCAGAGGAGGAAGGGCTAAGCCAGCCCTGACAATAGCAGAAAGTAAAAAAAAAGTTTCTCTATTTGTGGGTAAAAAAGGACATTCATTTTGTTTGGGTACAGCACTGCACAACTGCGCAATTGTCAGTTGAAGTGACGCAGCGCCATATCGCAAAACTGGTCATCAAGGGAGTAAATCCTTCCTGGCTGAAGTGGTTAATAATTGCTAAGAATATTTTATGTAGCACTTCTGGAATTGAATGCCCTGCTACATAGTTACATAGTTAAAGGTTTAGTTCACCTTTCTAATAAAATGTACTATGCAGTCCCAGGGCCCCAGTTGCACTAAAATAGAACTACAGATGAAGCCTCTTTTTTATGGTACAAAAGGGGAGGGTTATAACCCCTGTAAGTAGGGATGCACCGAAATTTTCGGCCGCCGAAACATGTCAGCCAAAAATGGCCTTTTCGGCAATTTGTCAAAAGAGAAAAACTGTCCAAAAATGGGGCGGAACTCCGCCCCTGGTGCCACCAATCATGGGGGTGTCCTATAGATCGGAAGAGAGGAGAGCCACCACCGCCTTGTTGATCTGAGCGCTGGGAACATCACAGCTTTCATTTCAACAGCTGTGTGTTCCCCGCGGCGTGCCATCACATACAGCCCCTCCCCCTTGTCTGGGGAACTTTGACAGACAGATCACCTGTCCCAGGATTGGATGGGTCACCTGTCTTATCAAAGTGCCCGGACAAAGAGGAGGGGCTGTATGTGATGCCGCGCAGCGAGGGAACACACAGCTGTTGAAATGAAAGCTGTGATGTTCCCGGCGCTCAAATCAACAAGGCGGCGGTGGCTCTTCCCTCTGCTTTTCCCCGGCAGAGGCAGGCTGCAATGGGGACACTGGCTGGGTACACTGGCTGCAATGGGGACGCTGACTGGGGACACAGGCTGGGAACACTGGCTGCAATGGGGAAACTGGCTGGGGACACAGGCTGCAATGGGGACACTGGCTGCAATGGGGACACTGGCTGGATACACTGGCTGCAATGGGGACACTGACTGCGGACACAGGCTGCAATGGGGACACTGGCTGCACTGGGAACACTGGCTGGCTGCACTGGGAACACAGACAGACTGCATCTGACAGGCACTGGTGAGGCTGCATTGATCTCCTGTATCATGACCCCAGTCTCTGACCATCTCCTGTACCATGTCCCCAGTCTCTGACCATCTCCTGTACCATGTCCCCAGTCTCTGACCATCTCCTGTATAAAAATATTTCGGTATCAGTCAGTTTCGGTTTTCGGCCTAGTGTATTTTTCATTTGGGTTATCGGTTTTGGCACCAAAAAACCCATTCAGTGCACCCCTACCTGTAAGGATTATCTTTGCCATCTGTGTCCCTTTGCAGAGATGTACCTTCACTTCCTGACCCATAGCCAAACAGAATGTGATAGGAAATCCTTGCAAATTAAGAGAATCCCTTGTGTCCCCATCGGCGCTAAAGTGCCGCTATTTTTAGCGGGGCTTTACTGTCAATTTTGCAGTGCTATTCGGCCACTAGCGGGGCACTTATACCCCCCGTTAGCGGCCGAGAAAGGGTTAAAACCACAGCAAAGTGCTGCTTCAGCAGCTCTATGCCGGCGGTATAGCCGCACTGCCCATTCATTTCAATGTATACACCGCTCCTTCACCGCTTCAAAGATGCTGCTAGCAGGAGTTTTCTTAATGTCCTGCAAGTGCACCGCTCCAGTGTGAAAGCCCGAGGGCCGAGAGACAGGAGCGGCTTTTTACAGGCGCTATGCAGGCACTATTTTTAGCTCTGTAGTGCGTGTAAAGTGCCTCCGTGTGAAAGGAGTCTAATGATAAACATGACAAATAGAGAGGGTGAATCTCCTCAACGGGCACAGACAGCAATAAAAGATTAAGTGTTCTAATCCCTCTCCAATCTATCCAAAAGTCTTCCCCACAGCCTGACCTAAAAAATTACCATTATGCGCAATTATGTGTATCCTGTTATGGTGTTGGATGCACTGTTCGTTAACTGTCCCCCCCAATATCACCAACACACACACAGGAATGACTGATGCAGTAGTCCTGAGCTCAGGACACTTTAATGACAGGGGAAGGACTAGTGCACTATGCATATGCTGCATGTCTTGAAAATGTTCCTGTGTGTATTAGATTTGAGAACAGGTACAGTATATCTTATTTCTAATTAATCTAAAAAGGTGCACAAAACTAATATCTCTTTAGTGATCAGTACAAATATGTGTGTTTGAAAAAATAAAGTTAACTCTTATTAAACCTTAAAGGGGTTGTTTTTTAAAAATAACAAACATGCCTATACTTACCTGCTCTGTGCAATTGTTTTGCACACACATGCCCCGATCCTGCTTTTCTAGGGTGCCCCGCCAGCACTCCAGACCCCTCCTCTTCGGGTGCCCTCAGGGAGAGCCACTTTCCATGGGGGGCACCCATTAACCGCTTCCTGACTGCCTCAAGCCGATATACGTCGGCAGAAGGGCACGTACAGGCAGAATCACGTACCTGTACGTTGGCCTTTAAGAGGCGGCGGGGAACGCGCGCGCCCGCGGGAAGCTCTGTGAGTCAGATCGCGGGTCCCGAGGACTCGATCGCCACAGGGAGAACAGGGAGATGCTAAAGTAAACAAGCATCTCCCTGTTCTGCCTAGCAACAGTGACAATGATCTCTGCTCCCTGTGATTGGAGCAGAGATCAGTGATGTGTAAAACACAGCCAGGACCCCCACAATTAGCAACACACCCCTACACTGCCACCTAATGGTTAACCCCTTCACTGCCAATGTCATTTACACAGGAATTGGTGCATTTGTATAGCACCGATTTCTGTATAAATGACAATGGTCCCAAAAATGTCCGATGTGTCCACCATAATGTCACAGTCACAATAAAAATTGCTGATCGCCGCCATTTAAAAAAATTAATAAACATGCCATAAAACTATCCCATATTTTGTAAACGCTATAACTTTTGCGCAAACCAATCAATAATCGCTTATTGCGTTTTTTTTTTTTTTTTACCAAAAATATGTAGAAGAATACGTATCAGCTTAAACCGAGGAAAAAAATATTTTTTATATATTTTTGGTGGATAAATGATAAAATGATTTTTTTTCAAAATTGTCACTCTTTTTTTGTTTATAGCTCCAAAAAAATAAAATCACAGGGGTGATCAAATACCACCAAAAGAAAGCTCTATTTGTGGGAAAAAAAGAACATAAATTTTGTTTGGGAGCCACGTCGTACGACTGCGCAATTGTCAGTTAAAGCGACGCAGTGCTGAAACTCAAAAAGTGATCTGGTTAGGAAGGGGGTAAATTCTTCCAGGGCTGAAGTGGTTAAGGTGTAAAACCTTTAGGCTTTTCAAACACTTTAATGAACAATGTGCATCAAATAAATGGTGAAATAACAGTCCAATAACATATTTGTATAAAAAACTTCAAAGCGAAATATATAAAAATCCAAATGTGAAAAATTTAAATTGATGAGTCCACATTTAAAGTATGAGTTCAAATTTTTTAGGGTGGAACATTTAACATGTTCCCATTCCTGCAGTGGCTCAGTGGTCTGGGCCCTCTGTGTGACAGTAGTAAGGTAGAAGTTCTCTGTACCAGTTGTCAATTAAAAAAAAAAACGTGGCCATGCAGGGCTCTGCCCACACAGCCGTGTCATTCATTCACAGAGTTCTGTAAATGAATGAACTATAAGTACCAACTTTCAGGGATCAACAGTAGGGGTGTTGAAAATAACCAGTGAATCGATGCAGCCTTAAACACGATGCAGCTGGTCTCCGCATTGTTGTAGAATCGATTACATGATGACGTCATCCCGGCAGGACACAATAGCGCACTCAGAGTGCTATTAGGCTCAGGGCTCCTTACCTCTCGGGACACGGGCTGACTTTCCTCTCTGGGCACCATGTGGTGGGTGGGGTACATGCTGAATAAACACCCTGCCAGCAGCAGACGCAATCTTGAAAGAGCGCAGCTGATGACTGGGCCTGGAGTGCTCTCTGCCAGGGGAGCACCAGGAGGAGGAGGACGAGGAAGAGGAGGAATGTCAGGATGACACTCCAACTGGGAATAAAGTCTTGTAGGGCCACTACCGCTGACATCGCTCACCTCATCGCCAGCTCATCGGGTCTGAACTCAAGAGCCTGCAGAGCAAAATGTCCCCCAACAAGCCCATGGACTGCCACTCCCAATGGACTGCTCAAGGAGGCCCTGCCCGCCCTACTCTCTGCCTTCACCGCACATGGCATCCGGCATTAGCCTGAGGTCCAAACACCCGACATCATGAGGCTCATCACCCGGAAGTCAGAACCTGTCTGAACTCTACTTCATCTACACCTACTTACCACTACTTCATCCACAACTTGCTGCAGCTCTGCTTACTGGTTAGTCGGGGCACTACAAGGACCAGCATTCCTACACACCAGGACCTGCTACACTACATCTGAGGGGACTACAGGTCCCAGCACCCCTCCTCTATTTCCTCATCAATGACTGCTATACTATAACTGGGGGGACTACAAGGCACAGCCTTCCCTATGTTCGAATCCAGTCCTGCCACACTACAACTGGGGGAGACTACAAGGCCCAGCATCCCTCTATTCTCACTAGGTCCTGCCACCCTACAACTGCAAGGCCCAGCATCCCTCTGTCCTTGCCATGTTCTGCCACACTACAACTGGGGGGACTACAAGGCCCAACATCCCTCTCTGTTCTCACAGATCCTGCCACACTACAACTGGGGGGACTACAAGGCCCAGCATCCCTCTCTGTTCTCACCAGGTCCTGCCACAGTACACCTGGGGGGACTACAAGGCCCAGCATTTCTTTTTTGTCCTTACCGGGGCCTACTACACTGCAGCTGGGGAACTAGGGGTCCCAGCATCCCTCTGTCGTAACCAAGGCCTTCTACACTGCAAGAGGGAGGACTATGGGTCCCTGCATTCCTCTTCTGTCTTTACTAGGGCCTGCTACACTGCAACTGGGGGACTACAGGTCCCAGCACCCCCCTCTGTCCTATCCAAGGCCCTCTACATTGCAATGGGAAAGGGGGGGGCTACAGGTCCCAGCATTCCTCTTCTGTCTTTACTAGGGCCTACTACACTGCAACTGGGGGGGGGGGGGGGCTACAAGGCCCAGCATTCCTCTTCTACTACACTGCAACTGGGGGAATTACAAGGCTCAGCTTTTTTCATCTGTATCCTAAACAGGGCCTGCTAATGCTATACTACAACTGGGGAGACCACAAGGCCCAGCATTTCTCCTCTGTTCTGACCAAGGCCTAACACACTGCAACTGTGGGGACTACAAGGTTCTGCATTCCCCCTGTCCTACCCAGGGCCTGCTACACCACAGCTGAGGATTTGGAGGGGGGGGGGACTTAAACGTTTTTTTTTAATGAAAACTATGGGCAGTAATCGTGATGCAACACGGAATCAAATTGAATCATTGACCGGATAATCGTAATCTAACCGAATCCTGAGACCACTGAAGATGCACGCCTCTAATCAACAGTGGGTGTTTATTCAGAAATTGTGTGTGTTGAGGGGCTTGCTCTATGTACAGTGCTTCTCAGATCATAGGCAGGTAGGGGTGGATCACTCACAATGGTAGTTTTTTGGCCAGGCTTTGAGGAAGCAGTGCTTGGCCTACAGGACCAGGACCTCACATGCCAACATCAAATGATAAGAGATAAACAACACATAAATCTTCCAATTGGGGGCCACCACTCAGGATACCACTGACACCACAGCCCTTTGCTAGTTATCCAAAACCAGCCCCTGAAAATAATAATGGGTAGGAAACGTAACAAAAGACCATAGAGTAGTATGCTAAAGTAGATATGCTCACAAAAGTTAGGCCGCGTACACACGGGCGGATTGTCTGCCCAACTTAGTCCGCTGAACCGTGTTTCAGCGGACAATCCGCTCGTGTGTGGGCTTCAGCTGACTTTTTCAGCGCACAGTCTGACGGACTTAGTCTTTCGGAATTTCCGTAATTTTGTCCGTCCAAACTTGGTTTTGTCCGTCCAAACTTGGTTTCAGCGGACAGTCCGCTCGTGTGTAGGCAAGTTGGACGGACTAAGTATGGCGCATGCTCAGAAAGGATTTACACGGCCCAAGGTTGCATTGCAGTGTATTGGAAGTCGTTTTTCGAGTCCCGTCGTACGTGCTGTACACGTCATAAGCAAGCTTTCAGCGGACTGTCTGTTCATCGTGTGTGGTCAAGTCCGTTCATTCAAATGTTGGACGGACTGTCTGTCGGATTGTCTGACGAACTTAGTTGGGCAGACAATCCGCCCGTTGTGTATTCGCCCTTAGAGTAACAAAGGCAAAACACACTGTACCAGGGATCAACAGTGGGTGTACAACATCATATGCCACTGACCTCACCCTACGCGTGTTCCATCTGATACAACAGACATCTTCATAAAACCAATATCACTGAAGTGATCAATACAAAAATATGTATGTGAAAAAATTAAGTTAAAGGGGATAAAAAAGCTGTCCTTATGAAGATGTCCATTGCACCAGATAAAACATGCGTAGGGTGAGGCCAGTGGCATATAATGTTGTACATCCACTGTTGATCCCTGGTACGGTGTTACTCTAATTTTTGTGAGTATATCTACTTTTAATCTACTTTTAATAAATCATGTGGCTTTAGTATACTACTCTATGGTCCTTTGTTCCTTCTCCTACCCATTATTACTTTGAGGTGCTGGCTTTGGATAAACAGCAAAGGGCTGTGGAGTCAGTGGTATCCTGAGTGGCATTACCTCTTTTTGTGAAAGCAGTGCTTTTTGTAATAAGCTGTGTGAAGGCAGTGCTTGTCCTACAGGAATTCTTCTTTAAACAGAATAAAAATCACATTGACTGTTTTTGGTGCAGTTTCTAGCAAGTGCACCTTTTATCAGGATAAACTGTACCACTTCTAAAATGTATCAGAAGGGGGGGGGGCGTTTCCAAGATGCCCACCAGAGCAGCAGCACCTTGAGAGAGCTCCAGCCTATCTGTTACTATATGCTCCTTTCCCTGCAGTCTGCTCTTTAACAACCACGGCTGTGTCGGATCTTACCACCCGGCATAGCATGACCAGAGGTAGAAACTCCTGTGTCCCTCGCAACCCTGGCAAATCCTCCTCTTCTGCAAGTGGAGTAGCTGCCTCTCCTGCCACTAACACTAATATGTCAATGCAGACGGAAGACTCTAAACCAGTGCTGCTGGAGCAGGCCAAATTCACTGCGATCATGCAGGCAATTATTGACTGCAAGTCTACCCTCACAGGGAAAATCGACTCCTTACAAATGGAGATGGGCCTTATTTGCAAGGATATGGACAAAAATCCTCTCGCAATGAAGTTTGAACACGACGTGGGTGACTCAGAAGACATGCTGCTTGACCACATGGCAGCTGGTAGCCTTACAGACCCTGAAGACTAAAATAATATCCCTTGAATCCAGAGCAGAGGATGCAGAGAATAGGGACAGGAGAAACAACCTCCGTATAGTGGGTCTTCCAGAGGGGCCCGACCCTACAGCTTTTACAGAGCGCCTACTCCGCTCACTATTCCCTTCAGGCTCAGTTTTTGGCCTACTTCATGGTGAAAAGGGTGCACAGAATGCCTGCAACACTAGGCCATCCGGGGGGACCCCCACTCACCTTTATACTGCGACTCCTCAATTTCTGTGACAGGGACCTGTCACAAGGACCTGTCCTAAGGTAGGCCAGGAAGATTGATACCTTGAGGTATGAAGCTACTAAACTCATGATATTCCCAGATTACTCCATTGACACTCAGAGGCTGAGAAGATCTTTTGAGCATGTCAAGCTTAACATCTAGAACAAAAAGATCAAAAAGATTAGGGGTGCAAGATGGTGAAACAGTATGGTTCTTTACATCTCCTGAAGATGCTTCCCAATGACTGGAGAATCTCCCTAGGGATTGAGGATATCATTGTTTTGCTCTGCTGGGATCTAATCTGAAACCGAAGAACCATAAAAGGGCTGTTTGGCCCCGTTGTAATTTTTCTGGTTATTATCGATCTGGTTATTGAACTCTGGCCTGGCTGACTACTCTATCCGATTACTGGACTCTGAGATATGCTTGACTACGCTTTTTCTATTTACCTTTTTATTTTAATAAACAAGTGTGATTTAATTGTACTTCTGTCTCGGTCTGATTCATGGTTTCTAACACACTGGCCCCATGGCTAGTTCCTTATATGTCTGGAATTGACAATTTACAACCTGAGAAAATAAGCGATAAGGCTTTAAAAGTTTTCAGCAAGGATTCTTGTTTAACCACTTCAGCCCCGGCCTATAGTCATATGATGCCCACAGATGGGATCTCCCATCCTGGGTGGGCGTCATATGACGTCCTCTGATTCCCGGCTGCCTAGGGGGTGCACGCGCGCGGCCGGCGATGTCCGCTGGGCACCTGCAATTGGCCGGGAACACAGCAGGACCGTGGATCTGTGTATGTAAACGCACAGATCCACGTCCTGTCAGTGGAAAGGAGACGGATGGTGTGTTCCCAGTACAGAGGAACACCGATCTGTCTCCTCCCCTTGTGAGTCCCCTCCCCCCCACAGTTAGAATCACTCCCATAGGGAACATATTAACCCCTGCAGCGCCCCCTGGTGTTAACCCCTTCCCTGCCAGTCACATTTACACAGTAATCAGTGCAATTTTATAGCACGATCGCTGTGTAAATGTGCATGGTCCCAAAAATGTGTCAAAAGTGTCCGATGTGTCTGCCATAATGTCGCAGTCACGAAAAAAATCGCAGATAACCGCCATTACTAGTAAAAAACAACAAAAAAAGCCATAAATCTATCCCCTATTTTGTAGAGGCTATAACTTTTGCACAAACCAATCAATAATCGCTAATTGTAGAAGAATACGTATCGGCCTAAACTGAGGAAAAATTATTATTTTTTTTTTAAATTGGATATTTATTATAGCAAAAAGTAAAAAATATTGTGTTTTTTTTTTTTTTTTTTCAAAATTGTCGCTCTTTTTTTGTTTATAGCGCAAAAAATAAAAACCGCAGAGGTGATCAATACCACCAAAATAAAGCTCTATTTGCTGGAAAAAAAGGACGTCAATTTTGTTTGTGTGCAACGTCGCTCGACTGCGCAATTATCAGTTAAAGTGATGCAGTGCCAAATCGCAAAAAGTGCTCTGGTAAGGAAGGGGGTAAAATCCTCCAGGGCTGAAGTGGTTAAAATATATGAACTTAAATTCACTATTTGAACAAGATGGCTGTTTATGGATCCGTATATATCTGATATGCACAGACCTTAGAGATGAATTCTTTTTAACTCCAATAGTTCTGACTAGGGATGAGCCGAACACCCCCCGGTTCGGTTCGCACCAGAACTTTCGAACGGACCCCAAATTCGTACGAACATTAGAACCCCATTGAAGTCTATGGGACTCGAACGTTCGAAATTAAAAGTGCTAATTTTAACGGCTAATATGCAAGATACTGTCCTAAAAAGGGTTTGGGGACCTGGCTCCTGCCCCAGGGGACATGGGTCTATGCAAAAAAAAGTTTTAAAAACGGCCGTTTTGGCGGGAGCACTGATTTTAATGACGATTAAAGTGGAGAAAAAAAGTGAAATATTCCTTTAAATATGGTGCCTGGGGGGTGTCTGTAGTATGCCTGTGAAGTGCCATGTGTTTCCCATGTTTAGAACAGTCCCTGCACAAAATGACATTTAACGGAAATAACGTCATTTAAAGCTGCTTGCGGTTTTAATGTTATATCTGGTTCCTGCAATATGGTTTAAAATCATTGAGAAAAATGGCATGGGTAGCCCTCCCTGCCCATTACCACCCCCTTTGGGTCTTGTACGCATATTAAGGGGAACCCCGTACCCATATTAAAAATAGGAAATGCGTGTGGCCCCCAGGCCCTATATACTCAAAACAGCAGTATGCAAACAAGACAGGGACTGTGTAGGTTTGTTGTGTTAAGTTGAATCTGTTTGTAATTTTCAACTGTTACATTTTTAAGTGTACCTCCAGTCAAAAAAATAAATTTTAAGCTTTTTGGAAAACATAGGGAAGGGTTATCACCCCTGTATAATTTGTTTTGTCGTACATCTTTTTTCTTCTCACTTGCTGTTGTCTCCTTCCGTTTGCAAGTAGGAGATGTTTGTAAGTTGGATGTTTGAAAGTAGGGGCCTGCCCTATATGCTCTGCAGAAATGGCGGAACAAGGTGTTGGTTTTGCCACAACATTGTAAGCCCTCAAAGTGACTCTTGGTGGGCGCTGGAGCGCCCTGCTGTGAACGATTATATCAAGAATTGTAATTACATTGTTGAACAGTGGTAGAAAAATTGACCTTTGGTGGTTGTGGTGCTGGTGCCACAACACTATAAGTCCTCACAGTTACTCTGGGCGGGCACAGGAACAGGCCCTCCTGTGAAATATTATATCAAGAATTGTAATTACATGTCCCTGTTAAACAGGGGCAGAAAAATTGGGCCTTAGGAACTGGTGCTGGTGCCACCACACTGCAACCTCTCCCATATACTCTAGTTTTATTGCAGGAATTAGCCCTGCTGCAAAGCATTGCATCAAAAATTGTACTTAAACGCCCCTGTTAAACGGGCAGAAAAATTGGGCTGATGGCATCACCCAGAAACAGAAATGTTCTTCCAACATATCATCGGAGGAGGAAGAGGATAGACAATCAACATAACAGGACAGTCACTCAGCATCAGCATAGGCAGTCTTGAAGGGATGTGATATTTCCCAAAAAATTATTCGGTTACATCAGCTTCAGGTGCTTGGTAGCTGTGGGTGATCCAAGACTGATTCATCTTGATGAACGTCAGTCGATCAACTGATTCGGTAGACAGCCGCACCCTGTGATCGGTAACAAAGCCACCAGCAGCACTGAAGGTGCGTTCCGAAAGAACGCTGGATGCAGGATGCAGTCAGACAGCCACCTTCTCCACCGCTCCTTCTGACCGATGCCTCAGCAACACGTTGTCCAGGACCAGGAGTTTGTAACCTCCCAGTCTCTAGGAACGCGTTGCACAGACCTTTCTGCAAGGCCTCCCGGAGATGTCTCATCCTCTGCTCCCTCTGCGATGGCAAGATAAGGTCGGCAACCTTACCCTTGTACCGTGGATCAAGGAGAGTGGCCAGCCAGTAATGGTCCTTCTCCTTGATCCGAAGAATACGAGGATCCTTCCGCAGGCTTTGCAGGATCAGGGAGACCATGCAGCGTAGGTTAGCTGAGGCATTCGGTCCGGAGTCCTCTGGGTCACTAAGGACAACATGATCCGCAGCTACCTCCTCCCAGCCACGTACAAGTCCACGTGTTTCTTGGGACTGTAAATCATCCCTACAAGACTGCTGCTGCTGCTGATGCTGAGTGCCAGCCTCCACTTCCATGCTGACACAATCATCCTCCTCCTCCTCCTCTTCCTCCTCCTCCTCATCCTCTTCCTGTGTGATGGGTGGCACAGCAGGAACACTGTCTGGATAAAGGGGGCCTTGAGATGCAAGGAAGTCCTCCTCTTCCTGCCTCTGTTCTGCCTCAAGTGCCCTGTCCATTATTCCACGCAGCGTATGCTCCAAGAGGTGGACAAGAGGTACAGTGTCACTGATGCATGCACTGTCACTGCTCACCATCCTTGTGGCCTCCTCAAACGGTGACAGGACAGTGCATGCATCCCTGATCATGCCCCACTGGCGTGGTGAGAAAAATCCGAGCTCCCCTGACCCTGTCCTGGTGCCGTAGTCGCACAGGTACTCATTGATGGCCCTCTGCTGCGTGTGCAGCCGCTGCAGCATGGCCAACTTTGAGTTCCACCTGGTGGGCATGTCACATATAAGGCGGTTCTTGGGCAGGTTCAACTCCTTTTGGAGCTCAGCCAGCCGAGCACAGGCATTAAATGATCGGCGGAAATGCACACAGACTTTCCTGGCCTGCTTCAGGACATGGACATCCTGTAAGCCGGGGTACCTGCCCAAGAACCGCTGCACCACCAGGTTAAGGACGTGAGCTACACAGGGCACATGGGTCAGTTTTCCCTGTCGGAGGGCGGAGAGGAGGTTGGTGCCATTGTCGCAAACCACCATTCCTGGCTTAAGCTGGCGTGGCGTCAACCACCTCTCGGCCTGCCCCTGCAGAGCTGACAAAACATTCGCCCCAGTGTGGCTCCTGTCCCCCAAACAAACCAGCGCAAGCACGGCATGGCATCGTTTTGCCTGCGTACTTGCGTAGCCCCTGGAATGCCTACGGAGCACCGCTGGTTCTGAGGACAGAGCACTGGAAGAGGCCATGGAGGAAGAAGAAGAGGAGGGGGTGGAGGAGAGAGGTGTGTCACAACCAATAGTAGCATTTTGGAGGCGTGGTGGCGGAACAACCTCCAACACTACTGCACCTTGTCCTGCATCCTTCCCAGCTGCCAGAAGAGTGACCCAATGGGCTGTGAAAGACAGGTAACGTCCCTGTCCATGCCTGCTGGACCATGAGTCAGCGGTAATATGCACCTTACCGCTGACCGCCCTGTCCAGCGAGGCAAGGACATTGCCTTCCACATGCCGGTAGAGAGCCGGAATTGCCTTCCGTGAGAAAAAGTGGCGTTTGGGGACCTGCCACTGAGGAACCGCACATTGTACAAACTCACGGAAGGGGGCCGAGTCTACCAACTGAAAAGGCAGCAGTTGAAGTGCTAGCAATTTAGCCAAGCTAGCATTCAACCTCTGGGCATGTGGATGGCTGGGAGTGAACTTCTTTCGCCGGTCCAGCAGCTGGGGCAGGGACATTTGCCTGCTATAATCGGACGTGGGTGTACTGCTAGCAGAGTGCCCGGAAACACTTGGCTGTGACACACCTAATTCTACACCTTCATTCCTCTCAGAGCAGGTTTCAGAGAGGACTGAAGGTCTAGTGGGGTTGGAGATGCCAGCTGATGAGGAGCAAGGAGAGGGCCGCTTTGTTCTTTGGGGTGGGTCTTTGAGGTACGCTTGCCAACGAGCTGCATGGCAGATCAACATATGTCTGGTCAAGCATGTGGTGCCCAAGCGGCTGATGTGTTGGCCACGCGAGATACGCTTGAGACATATGTTGCAAATAGCAGCGGTGCGATCTGATGCACTCGTCTCAAAAAAGTCCCACACCAAAGAACTTTTAGCATAACGTGCAGAGGCATCGCCCTGCACAGGCGGAGCTCTGCGGTGTGATTCAGTCAGTGTGCTGCCTCTAAGCTGGCCCCCGGAGGGCATCCTGCCTCGTTGGACATGTGCCTCCTCCTCCTCCTCCTCTCTCCTACCAGGCACCCACGTGGAGTCAGTGCCCTCATTATCCCCTCCCTCTTCATCGCTGTAGCAAACCTGGCAGTATGCTGCAGCTTGTGGAACATGACTGCCAGATTGCTGTCCTTCTTGAGCATCCCCTCTCTCTGCATTCACGCTACTGCCTTCCTCTAGCTGAGTGTCATCATCAGAGGCTACAAAACACTGGGCATCCTCCTGGAGCATGCACCCAACACTATGCTCAAAGAGTTCAGGAGACTCCTCAGGAGGACGTGGTAGGTCTAGGGAAGGAGTCACTGATGATGACATTGAGAGGAGGGAAGACGATGCGTTGGCAGCTGCTTTGCTAGTACCCTGAGACTGGGTGAGAGAGGATGAGGAGGATGAAGAGGGCTTGGTCATCCACTCTACCAAGTCGTTGGCATGTTGCGGCTCAACATGTCCAGCTGCCGAAAAGAAGGACAAGCGTGTCCCATGGCCACGTGCTGATGACAATGCACCGCGTCCACGACCAGCACTGTTGTCTCTAGACACAGAGCCTGCTTGCCCTCTTTTATCGGCTCGCGCCTGTCTGCCTCTCCTTGCTGGCCTTCCAGACATGGTAATGGCCTGAAGGGAGTTGGGTAAAAAAGCAGTTGGGTAGTGTATATTGTGCTAGAGGCACACAACACCCACTAACTCCTGCAGATGCCTTTATTATAGAACACCAGAGATAAAGGGGTATATACAGATGTATACTGTGCTGTGCTGGAGGCACACACAACTTCCAATAACTCCTGCAGATGGCAAGTGGGCTCAAATAGAGAAGAGCTATGTAGGTGGATATAGCGGTATGTACTGGGTACAGAGCACGCAGACAGCACGCACTAGCTCCTAACACTACTGATTGCAAGCTCTATTATAAAAGATAGATCACTAGCTATATAGGTGAGGTGAATATAGCGGTGTATACTGCGGTCAGGGCACGCAGACAACAACCACTACACAACAGCAAGATCGAAAATCGGCCGAAAACGATCGGTGTGTACTGTATTGAAGGTACACAGAACACCCACTGCTTCAGACGCCAACACACTACACAAGGCCGAAGCGCTGGCGGCCTTATATAGTGTGGGGCGTGCACTACACAGCCTGAGCTATGATTGGCCACAGGCATCCTGCCTGTGGCCAATCATGGCTCTCCTCGCTGCTGGCGCTGCGATTGGCCAAGCATGCGGGGTCACAGTGCATGCTTGGCCAATCATGAGCCAGCAATGCACTGCGCCATCGCAGTGCATTGTGGGCCGTGAGCGCCACACGAATTTGGCGCGAACGGACCAAAATGTTCGGACTTCACCGAACAGACGAACAGCCAATGTTCGAGTCGAACGTATGTTCGACTCGAACACGAAGCTCATCTCTAGTTCTGACAATACCCAATATGGCTCCCATTTCCATATATTCCTGGCATGTCAGAGGCTTGAACTCCAAGTTTAAGCGCTCCCTCAACTGCCTGAAAAGATGCCATCTTCACAATAGTATTCTACAGGAAACACACCTTATGGGAAGCAGAACACTGGCGCTTAAAAAACCTTGGGTAAGCTCGTACTACCACTCCACCTATTCTTCCTACTCAAGGGGAGTCAGCGTGTTGGTTCACAAGTATTTGCACTTTTGTCTCCTAGATCTCCATCTGGATACTGAAGGGCGATATGTTGTGCTTCATGCAGTTTGTGAAGGGCTTGAGCTGGTAATTGTGAACATATATATTCCTCCTCTGGCCTTTATGTCACTTTTATTCAAACTAGCACCGATTGTGACGCAATATTCTACTGCGCATATTCCCTTGGCCGGTAATTGTATTTTTCCACCAAATCCTAGCTTGGATAAACTTAATTCTGACCCTAGTGTGGATTCTCCCTTATCTTGCTGGATGGAGATCTATTTATGTGACGCGGGATGTTGGAAGCTTCCAATAGAGCAACAATTTACATGTCAATCCAATACCTATGCCACACAATCCCCTATAGATTTTATATTATATTATATATATATATGCAACTCTTTGACATCTTATACTCTGGAGGTTTCCATATATCCCCATGGCATTTCATACTATGCCCCTGTACTTCTGAAGCTTGGAACAGATCTTGTCTCTTTTCCCTGTTTATGAAGGTTATCTCGCTTCTGGGTATCTGATGAGCGTATAACCCCTCTGATGGCCTCAGAAATTGGAGACTTTTGGTTACACAATTGAGGCACAGCGGTCCTTGCAGTGGTTTGGGATGCCTTCAAGGCCCATGCCCTAGGCCAGTATCAATTAACTATAGATAAAGTCAGGAGGGAATTATCTATGGCCCTTGAAGAGGCAGAGGCTAGGGCACAGGAGTTAGAGGCCCAATTTGTGACCACCAGAGCACAGGACACATATAGAGATTTGCAGGTGTTAAACAAAGAAATAGCGGTCCTATGTACTACCTCCTCTCAGAAAATCCTTCTATCTCAATCTCAGAGGATCTTTGAACAGGGAGAGAGGACAGGTAGGCTCTTGACCTGGCTTACTAGGGAAAACTCCACAACTACTCACATAGCTTACATCAGGGACAATGATGGCTCATTGCACTCAGACCTAGCTCAGATAAATACTAAAAACTTCTCACACTGTGCTCGTTTGCTGACTTTTAGCAATGCTGACAAGATCCTGTTGTCCCTTTACCTTAGAATATCTGCCAGAGACACTGGTAAAAATGCAGAGCTATTTACCATCTGGCAGAGGGATATACCTTCCCTTAACTCAGAAGATTGGGACAAAGGGGTTCAACAATACATTCTATTGGTGATATTGGCTAGAGATAGATATTTTCAGATCAAGTTTCTTCATAGAGCATATTATACCCCTCAGAGACTCTCTAAGATCTACCCTACACCGTCTGACCGTTGCCCTAAATGCTTGAGTGACACAGGGACTTTTATGCATGTTGTCTGGTCGTGTCCTCTGATTCCTGAATTCTGGAAAGAGGTAGTAGAAGAGATTAATGCCGTGGGAGATTTGCCTGCAGATGTCTAAATGTTTTAGTGACACGGGGACTTTTATGCACGTTGTCTGGTCGCGTCCTCTGATTCAGGAATTCTGGAGAGAGGTAGTGGAAGAGATTAATGTCATGGGAGATTTGTCTGCAGTAGTGATGGCCGAACGGTTCGCCCGGCGGTCGTTTCGCGGCGAATTTCCGACATTCGCGGTCCGCACGTTCGAACGCCTTTTTCCGTCGTTCGCCGCGGCGGACTTACGTGTTTAATGTATACAAGAACTTTAACCTTTGGTGACACGTTTATCATGTGATACAGGACAGCCAATTGAGACATGACAGCACATGGACACTTGTACATTCCCCCTAACCTATAAATACACCCGATCCGGTGGCCATTTTACATTCTTTCTTCTGTTACGATAGGGACAGGTTCCTGTGTGGAGTAGGGAGAGATAAACCACTAGCTATTTGGTACACAAAAGTTCTTTTCAGGACTGGTATAGGTGTTAGGTGTTGATAGGTTTGCTGTGCTGCTGATTCTTGCAGCAGCCTGAGTGTCTTTTGTTAGTTTAGAGAAAGGGAAAGGACGGTGTATGCTACAGGGACAGCCAGATTAGTCTTTCATCATCATCATCATCATCATCTTCATTAGCTGTTACTATCAAGGTCCACAAAAGAGCTGTTCCAGTAACCACTAATCGTTCTCTTTTTTTGCCAATTTGTATAGGGACAGGAAGGAAGCAGTGTTGTCAGGCAGTGAGGGTAATTTTAAAGACTTGCTGTTATTATTAGTTCCACAAAGGTTCTTTTCAGGACTGGTATCAGTGGTACAGTAATAGGCTTGTACATGTATAATATTCTTTCTTCCAAATATAGAAAGGATATTATACTTGACTGCTGCCCTTCTGCTGCAGTCTGCTAAACATTCACAACTCACTTGTTCCACAAAAGTTCTTATAAGGACTGGTAACTTGGTATAGGGTGCTACGGTACATAGGCTTGAGTGCGGTACAGTCTGCTGTTCTGTAAGGACCGCTATCGGTCCACAATAGATAGGGTTGACGTGCACCACTGCTGACCGCTGCCCTATACTGCAGCAGTCCTTCAGCGGTATAGGGACTGACGTACAGTCTGCTAATCACTAACACACAACCTGCTTGTTCCACAAAAGTTCTTATAAGGACTGGTAACTTGGTATAGGGTGCTACGGTACATAGGCTTGAGTGCGGTACAGTCTGCTGTTCTGTAAGGACCGCTATCGGTCCACAATAGATAGGGTTGACGTGCACCACTGCTGACCGCTGCCCTATACTGCAGCAGTCCTTCAGCGGTATAGGGACTGACGTACAGTCTGCTAAACACTAATACACAACCTGCTTGGTCCACAAAAGTTCTTATAAGGACTGGTAACTTGGTATAGGGTGCTACGGTACATAGGCTTGAGTGCGGTACAGTCTGCTGTTCTGTAAGGACCGCTATCGGTCCACAATAGATAGGGTTGACGTGCACCACTGCTGACCGCTGCCCTATACTGCAGCAGTCCTTCAGCGGTATAGGGACTGACGTACAGTCTGCTAAACACTAATACACAACCTGCTTGGTCCACAAAAGTTCTTATAAGGACTGGTAACTTGGTATAGGGTGCTACGGTACATAGGCTTGAGTGCGGTACAGTCTGCTGTTCTGTAAGGACCGCTATCGGTCCACAATAGATAGGGTTGACGTGCACCACTGCTGACCGCTGCCCTATACTGCAGCAGTCCTTCAGCGGTATAGGGACTGACGTACAGTCTGCTAAACACTAATACACAACCTGCTTGGTCCACAAAAGTTCTTATAAGGACTGGTAACTTGGTATAGGGTGCTACGGTACATAGGCTTGAGTGCGGTACAGTCTGCTGTTCTGTAAGGACCGCTATAGGTCCACAATAGATAGGGTTGACGTGCACCACTGCTGACCGCTCACCTATACTGCAGCAGTCCTTCAGCGGTATAGGGACTGACGTACAGTCTGCTAATCACTAACACACAACCTGCTTGTTCCACAAAAGTTCTTATAAGGACTGGTAACTTGGTATAGGGTGCTACGGTACATAGGCTTGAGTGCGGTACAGTCTGCTGTTCTGTAAGGACCGCTATCGGTCCACAATAGATAGGGTTGACGTGCACCACTGCTGACCGCTGCCCTATACTGCAGCAGTCCTTCAGCGGTATAGGGACTGACGTACAGTCTGCTAATCACTAACACACAACCTGCTTGTTCCACAAAAGTTCTTATAAGGACTGGTAACTTGGTATAGGGTGCTACGGTACATAGGCTTGAGTGCGGTACAGTCTGCTGTTCTGTAAGGACCGCTATCGGTCCACAATAGATAGGGTTGACGTGCACCACTGCTGACCGCTGCCCTATACTGCAGCAGTCCTTCAGCGGTATAGGGACTGACGTACAGTCTGCTAAACACTAATACACAACCTGCTTGGTCCACAAAAGTTCTTATAAGGACTGGTAACTTGGTATAGGGTGCTACGGTACATAGGCTTGAGTGCGGTACAGTCTGCTGTTCTGTAAGGACCGCTATAGGTCCACAATAGATAGGGTTGACGTGCACCACTGCTGACCGCTCACCTATACTGCAGCAGTCCTTCAGCGGTATAGGGACTGACGTACAGTCTGCTAATCACTAACACACAACCTGCTTGTTCCACAAAAGTTCTTATAAGGACTGGTAACTTGGTATAGGGTGCTACGGTACATAGGCTTGAGTGCGGTACAGTCTGCTGTTCTGTAAGGACCGCTATCGGTCCACAATAGATAGGGTTGACGTGCACCACTGCTGACCGCTGCCCTATACTGCAGCAGTCCTTCAGCGGTATAGGGACTGACGTACAGTCTGCTAATCACTAACACACAACCTGCTTGTTCCACAAAAGTTCTTATAAGGACTGGTAACTTGGTATAGGGTGCTACGGTACATAGGCTTGAGTGCGGTACAGTCTGCTGTTCTGTAAGGACCGCTATCGGTCCACAATAGATAGGGTTGACGTGCACCACTGCTGACCGCTGCCCTATACTGCAGCAGTCCTTCAGCGGTATAGGGACTGACGTACAGTCTGCTAATCACTAACACACAACCTGCTTGTTCCACAAAAGTTCTTATAAGGACTGGTAACTTGGTATAGGGTGCTACGGTACATAGGCTTGAGTGCGGTACAGTCTGCTGTTCTGTAAGGACCGCTATCGGTCCACAATAGATAGGGTTGACGTGCACCACTGCTGACCGCTGCCCTATACTGCAGCAGTCCTTCAGCGGTATAGGGACTGACGTACAGTCTGCTAAACACTAATACACAACCTGCTTGGTCCACAAAAGTTCTTATAAGGACTGGTAACTTGGTATAGGGTGCTACGGTACATAGGCTTGAGTGCGGTACAGTCTGCTGTTCTGTAAGGACCGCTATCGGTCCACAATAGATAGGGTTGACGTGCACCACTGCTGACCGCTCCCCTATACTGCAGCAGTCCTTCAGCGGTATAGGGACTGACGTACAGTCTGCTAATCACTAACACACAACCTGCTTGTTCCACAAAAGTTCTTATAAGGACTGGTAACTTGGTATAGGGTGCTACGGTACATAGGCTTGAGTGCGGTACAGTCTGCTGTTCTGTAAGGACCGCTATCGGTCCACAATAGATAGGGTTGACGTGCACCACTGCTGACCGCTGCCCTATACTGCAGCAGTCCTTCAGCGGTATAGGGACTGACGTACAGTCTGCTAATCACTAACACACAACCTGCTTGTTCCACAAAAGTTCTTATAAGGACTGGTAACTTGGTATAGGGTGCTACGGTACATAGGCTTGAGTGCGGTACAGTCTGCTGTTCTGTAAGGACCGCTATAGGTCCACAATAGATAGGGTTGACGTGCACCACTGCTGACCGCTCACCTATACTGCAGCAGTCCTTCAGCGGTATAGGGACTAAGAGTTTTGTCACAGGGTCATTTAAAAAATGACATGCAGAGGAAGAGGCAGGCCCTTCCGCAGGGGTGGTAGGGGTAGGGCAGGAGCAACAGGCTTGAGCCAAAGTGGGAAGTTGCAGAAGGTGCGTTCAATTACTTTAAAGGATGCACCAGACTTGGTTGAGTGGCTCGCTCAGCCTTACTCTTCTGCACCCTCCTCATCCTCTCGATCTGCACCCTCTTCTTCACTCTCTGCTATGTGCACCCCCAAAGACACTACCACCAACAACACGACCACCACCACCACCACCACATACCTTCCGCTTGAGTCACTGGAATTATTTTCCGATCCATATCAAGAGGACATTTCTGATGCGCAGCCACTCTTGGTATTGGATCAGGAAGAGGAGGTAGCAACAAGCGCTACTCAGCAGTCTGACGCCAGTACCCAGATCAGCCCAAGGAGGAGGTTGGTCCCCGGTGTTGCTGCCTACTCCGAGATCTCTACTTATAGCGGTGGGGAAGGTGACGTTGATGATGACGTGTCTAGTGATGTCACGTGGGTGCCCACAAGAGAGGAAGAGGAGGGGAGTTCAGAGGGAGATATGGACCAGCAGATAGGGAGGAGAAGCAGCAATGACTTACATTGCACAGCAGGGACAAAGCAGACTGCAAATGTATCAGGAGCGAGTCATCGACCATGTACGGTCACATCTGGCGCTCCCAGGACACCGGCACATGGCTCCGCAGTGTGGGCTTTTTTTAACGTGTCCGCTGCTGACAATAGCGTTGCCATCTGCAATCTTTGCAGTCAACGCGTTAGTCGCGGTAAGCCCAATACTCACCTAGGGATGACCGCCTTAAGAAGGCACATGAGCAGCCATCACCGAGCCCAGTGGGAGCAACGGAACACACAAAGCCACACTGCAGGCTCTCACCGTCCAGCCTCGTCTTCTACTTCTCCTTCTCCTCTCTCCTCACAATTGTCCTCCACTCCACCTTCCATCACGCCAAGCTCACATTTTTCTGCAAAAAGGCAGGCTTCCGTGGGCCTAATGTTTGAGCGTAAAAAAATGATGATGCCGGATAACCCTCTTGCCCAACGGTTGGCGGCTGGCTTGTCAGAACTCATAGCCCGCCAACTACTGCCATATAAACTGGTGGACTCGGAGGCCTTTCGCAAATTTGTGGCCATTGGAACACCACAATGGAAGGTCCCAGGAAGGAAGTATTTCTCAGAGAAGGGCATCCCAGAGCTATATGGCCATGTTCAGCGGCAAGTGAATGTATCTCTGGCACACAGTGTCGGTGCCAAGATACATCTGACCACAGACACGTGGTCTAGCAAACACGGGCAGGGAAGGTATATCAGTTTTACTGCCCACTGGGTGAACCTTCTGACGGCCGTCAAGCATGTAACCCGTGGCACCCGTGTAGATTTGGTTTTACCGCCACGGATTGCATGCAGGCCTGACTCTTCTTCTCCTCCTCCTACTCCATCCTCCTCCCTCTCCTCCTCAGCTGCCTCCTCCTTTTCCGCTGCTAGCGTCTCTTCCACTGCACCGCCCAAGCTCCCCAGAACCTATTCCACATGCCAGGTGAGACGTTGCCATGCCGTGCTGCGTCTGTTGTGCCTGGAAGCAAAGAGCCACACTGGCCCGGCACTCCTTTCAGCTTTGCGTTCACAGGCAGATGAGTGGCTAACACCGCTCAATTTGACAGTTGGTAAAGTGGTGTGTGACAACGGTGCCAATCTGCTTAGCGCATTGAAACAGGGCAAAATCACGCACGTGCCGTGCATGGCACACGTCTTAAACTTGGTCGTGCAGCGATTCCTTGTCAAATACCCTGGGGTCCAGGACATCTTGCGGCAGGCAAGGAAAATCTCGGCCCATTTCAGAAGATCTTACACGGCCATGGCTCGCCTTGCTGACATTCAGCGGCGACACCATCTGCCGGTCAGACGTCTTATTTGCGATTGCCCGACGCGATGGAACTCAACCTTCTATATGCTTGATAGGCTGCTCCAGCAGAAACGTGCAGTTAACGTCTACCTGTATGAACTCTGCGAAAGAAACGGTTCTGGGGAGCTGGGTTTTTTTTCACCGCGCCAGTGGCTGCTCATGCGCGACACATGCAGACTTCTGCGGCCATTTGAGGAGATCACCAAACTGGTCAGTCGCAGCCATGGCGCCATCAGTGACATGGTACCTTATGCCTTCTTTCTGGAGCGTGCATTGCGTCGTGTCATTGATCAGGCTGTGGAGGAGCAGGAGCGGGAAGATGAGGAAGTCGCAATGCTGGATGAATTCCCAGGGGGGGCTACTCTATCTGAGACAAGTCAACAACAGGAGTCTGATGAGGAGTCAGAGGAGGATGGTGCCGGGGCGGATGAGCAGGAGCAAGAAGAGCATGCTTTAAACCTTTCTGGGATCCCTGTTGTGCGTGGATGGGGAGAGGAGAATGAAGAGGACGACATTATCCTGGATGATGAGCAGGAGCCAGGCCACCACACCGCTTCCACTTTAGTGCAAATGGGGGCCTTCATGCTCCAGTGTTTTAATAGGGACCCCCGTATAAAAAGCATGAGGGTCAAGGACCAGTACTGGGTGGCAACGTACTTAGACCCCCGGTACAAACACAAAATGGCGGAAATGTTACCGCCGTCGCAGAGGGCTGTCAGAATGCAGCACTTCCAGGCCTTGCTTCGAGAAATGCTGCATTCTGCTTTTGCGTGCGCTGGCAGAGGAGCAATTCCCACTCCCAGAGAAGGATTTGCGGGTACCAATCCAACAGCGCCTGCAAGAAGAGGCCGGTTTGAAGATGTGTTGGTGACTTCGGATATGAGGTCATTCTTTCAGCCGACCCATCGACAGGTGTCATCCGGATCCAGCATCAGGGAACGCCTAGACCGTCAGGTGTCCGACTACATTGGGTTAACGGCCGATGTGGACGCTCTGAGGAGTGATGAACCCCTAGACTACTGGGTGGGCAGGCTTGACCTCTGGCCAGAGCTTGCCCAATTTGCAATCGAACTGTTGGCTTGCCCCTCATCCAGTGTCCTGTCCGAAAGGACGTTCAGCGCAGCAGGGGGGATTGTGACCGATAAGCGTACTCGCCTAGCTCACCACAGTGTTAACTACCTCACATTTCTAAAAATGAATGAGGCATGGATCTCGGAGGAATTCAACACATGTGACCAGTAGACCATGTATATGTCTATAAACTATTTTTTTAATCAAGCACACAGACCTTCTTAATTCATTTGGCTCACTTCCTTGACCCAAAAAAGCACACCGTACTATATGCCCCTACCCTCCTCTTTGAAGAGGTTGAGCGGTGTCATATTTCTACTGGGGCTGCTTATGATATCCCTGTGCTGTGCTGACTTCCTCCTGGGGGTTCTTATTATGAAGGGATCACACTATCCCTGTGCTGTGCTGACTTCCTCCTGGGGGTTCTTATTATGAGGGGATCACACCATCCCTGTGCTGTGCTGACTTCCTCCTGGGGCTGCTTACGGTGCTGCTGTCAGTGCTGTATGTCACGGTGCTGCTGTCAGCGCTGTATGTCACGGTGCTGCTGTCAGCGCTGTATGTCACGGTGCTGCTGTCAGCGCTGTATGTCACGGTGCTGCTGTCAGCGCTGTATGTCACGGTGCTGCTGTCAGCGCTGTATGTCACGGTGCTGCTGTCAGCGCTGTATGTCACGGTGCTGCTGTCAGCGCTGTATGTCACGGTGCTGCTGTCAGCGCTGTATGTCACGGTGCTGCTGTCAGCGCTGTATGTCACGGTGCTGCTGTCAACGCTGTATGTCACGGTGCTGCTGTCAGCGCTGTATGTCACGGTGCTGCTGTCAGCGCTGTATGTCACGGTGCTGCTGTCAGCGCTGTATGTCACGGTGCTGCTGTCAGTGCTCTGTATTACGGTGCTGCTGTCAGATGCCTCTATCACGGTGCATGTGTCATTCCGGTATGTCACGCTGCTGGTGATCATCTCCTGCACCCTCTTCTTTGCCTACCCTGGTCCCTGACCTTCCCTCTCCTCCATTGCCTTCATTAGCTCCATAGTCCTGAATTGTTAGAACAATTTCCCAAATAAAATAAAAATGCTTGTAGTTATCGATCCCAAATTCACCTCATACATGTATTATGTCATTGTCCAGATGGTGGGACTACGTTTTACCCCCTAATAATTACCACGTGGCCGCAAATTCGACATGAAGGTTTGCAAAGTTCGCCTCCCATTGAAGTCAATGGGGCCCGCGGCGAACGTTCTGTTTCGCGAACGTTTGGGTCCGTTCGCATTTCGCGTTCGCGAAACGTCCCGTCGGAAGTTCGTCCATCACTAGTCTGCAGACGTAGATCCTAGGATGCTCCTCCTGGGTATATGTCACACTATTACTTCCAGTATACACAAACAGCTGTTTGTTTTCTATGGAGCATTTTATGCCAGGAAAACCATTTTGTCAAAAATTATGGAACCAGGCTGGCTCCCCCCACGACCTCACAGTGGAGGTAGACTGTTGACGCTGTCCCATCCTTCTGTGAACTCACCTATATGAGTCGCAAGTGTCCTAAAAAGTTCAACAAGATCTGGGGAGAATGGGTAAAGGTCAGACTCGGAACCTCCTAATGATTTCCCACTGTATACTACATGCTGTGATACTAATGTGAAGACTAGTGGGATGGTACTATATCCCTGTTTTTCTTCCCTCACCACCAGGGCTCAATTCCTGCGGGAACGCATGGGAACGGAGTTCCTGTACTTTTTCCACAACAGGAACTAAGTTCCCGCTAGCAGCCATGTCCTGCAAGACTTTGAAGTATGCGAGCTGTGTGGCAGGTGCTACACCAGCAGCTGCCGACACAGCTCGCAATAGTAGGCCCCATGACAGCTTCCGCTTCGATCTACCTGTCAATCACAGCTAGCTGACGTGTAGATCAGGTCCCTGCTGCTAAGAGATTGTATTTAGTCAGACCTCTCGTGATGCGCTCCTCCCCTCCGGCCCCTCCTGATTTTCTGTCTCCTCATCCCCCCCCCCCAGTCTCCTGCATACTTGCTCTGTGTGTCCCACTGAATCCCCCCTTCCTCTATCTTCAGTGCCATATGATGAGAGAACCCAGAGGAGAAGCACAGCTATTCTGCTCACAGGACATGCAGGGAGAGAGGTGAGCTGAGGGAGGAACATCAGTATGGGGTGGTAAGCGGAGCACAATACCTGACAAAGTTTAATGCCAGGAGGGAAGTTTATGTGGAAATATGTGAAGGGTTGGAATAGCAGCGAGTGTGTGTTGGAGCCCTGCAGAGTTTGCAGCCCCCCCAAGCTAACATACATGTCCTAAGCAGGAACACATCACTATCTCCCCAAGCATTCTGTCCAGATAATGTGCAGTTAATTTATGACCTTTCCGTTTAAAATTTTTTTGTTATCCAAACTCTGTTCAATGAAAAGTGTAAACTCATCACATAAACACTCTATATACAAAATATAATTCCCCAATAAAGATCAGAACATGATATTCACATTTGCATGGAAGCGCAATGAATGAATGCTGATTATTCAGAGAATTACCGTATTTATGTTTATTGAGGATTGTTTTTTTTTTATGTACTAACAGTTAAGCTTCATATACACAAAAAGAAAATTGGATGAAAAATACCACTTTTTAAGCGTTCGTGCATATGAGCGTATCATTTTTTTCAATTTATTTTTTGGTGGGGGAGTGGATCTTGGGTGGGAGTTCCCACACTTTTTTCCCCAGGACTTGACCCCTGCTCACCACCCCTTTTTTCTTTCCCCTCCTTGTTTCTACCCGTCACATCTCCTTTTTCCCCCTTCTTTCTCCTTCTCCCCCTCCCCCCCATTTTTTCTCCAAGTACTGCCTCACTTATTTGCTTTTCCTATTTTCGTTCCCTAAGGTTCTACTCCATTTGATCTGTCTGCTCCTTTTACTGATGTATAATGTGCGCTGCTAAAGAGCCTCTTATGTTTATTGCAATTTATTTTGTATAATGTGGTGAACTGTGCGTCTTACAATTTTCTTTTGTATTTGTATTTGATAAATACAAACTTTTCTCATTTAAAAAAAATAAATGAATTATCAGAAGCTATAAGTTAGGTCAATGGGCTCTCTATCATCCATTTTTTTTATTAAAATAATAATTGTGTCCACAAGGGGTCTCTATGTGCTATTTCAAAAAAGGTTTCATTCATGTTCAGTGAATGGGAAGCAGTAGAATCTTAGAGCAACTGAATAGGCTTAGATATGCAGATGCAATGTTTTTTTTTTTTTCTTTTCTTTTTTGAGCTACTTCAGCGAATTTATCTGCGAGGCATCAATCAACTTAGCGTTCATTTTAGTTGTCCTCGTCTTCACATCACATCATTGTAGCTCGTCTTTTTAGTGAACCTTATCATTCAAATGCTTTATTCGTTTATACATATAAAAAAGAAAATACCATCTAGTTAGCCTGTGCTATCCCTTTAGGTTTAACCCTTACCATCCCTCGCCCTACTTCTTCACATTATTTTCCCCCCTCCCCCCCAATCCCTCTCTCTTTCAGATCCATTGTGGGTATAAGAAAAAGAGGAAACCCCCCAAATCCTACAGCAATACGTCCAGTGTCGGCTCTCGTTTGGTCTTCCTCTTCTCTTTATCCCTTTAAACTCTCCTCTATCCCTACCCTCCCCCCTCTCTGTTCCTGGTTACTTTCCCTCGGGGTACAACTTTAGACCTCACTTCAACATTTCCTTTCCTGTTGTTATTCCTGTGTTATTTCCTCCACATATCGCCATGATTTTTTGAATTCTTCCCAGAGGTCCCACTTCCTATCCCTCTCCTCCTTTGTGGCTAATTCCTCGTCACCTCCCTCCCCACTTTCCATATGTTGTACTTCGGATACCCTACGAATCCAATCCTGGATTTTAGGACCTTCTTTCTCTCGCCATTTTCTCGGGATAAGGTTTTTTGCAATATCAAGTAAAATAGGGACTAATGATGCTTTGTATTGGTTTATTGTCTCCTCTGTCCCATGGAATAGCACCATCCATGGGTCCACTCTAATTACTTTTCCCGTTACCACCTTTACTAAATCAATTATCCTCTTCCAGTATTCTTTAATTATGGGACAGTCCCACCAAATATGGCCCATACTCCCGATAGACTTACATCCTCGCCAGCACTCCGGCGATTGGTCATTTCTGAACCTAGTTAATTTGTCAGGGGTGGCATACCATCTTGCTATACATTTATAATTTGTTTCTATCAGTTTACTCCCTCCCCCCGCATAGTGAGTTAATGTTAGTATTTTCTTTCTATTTTGAGTATTACATTGTACCCCCAGTTCCTTTTCCCATTTTTTAATAAATGCCGGTTCTTCCAGTTCCCCCCCCCCCCCCCCCCCCGAGATTATTTTGTAAATTAAACCAATATTTTTTCTTTTTTTTGTTAGTTTATCCTTCTGACATAATTGTTCTAAAGGTCTTAGTTCTTCTTTGCTCCGTAAGGGATGGGGCAGCTTTGAGACAAATGTTCGTAACTGGAGGTACCGCCATTCATCAATCCTCATTAACTCTGTGTCTTCTCTTAGTGCTTGAAAAGTGCTTAACTTATCTTCTACTAAAATATCTTTTAATTGTGCATTATCTTTTAGTATCCAATTTCCCCCTATTTCTCTTTGTCCTGGTGGAAAATAATCGTTATCTTTCAAAAAAATTAAAGGTGAATTATAGCCCCATTTTTTCTGCGTGTGTATTTGATCCCATAGTTTAAAAACTTGTCGTGTGATCTTGTGTGTATTTAATCCCAGTGTCCTATATTGTGGCGGATTCCAAATAATTCTCCCTAACTGTGTTTGAGAGAGCGTGTTTTCTATACCTACCCATCTTTTATCATTTACCTCTTTCACCCACTCTACCACCCGTGACAAAACTACTGCGTTGTAGTATCTTTTTATATCCGGGGCTGCCACTCCCCCTTGTTCTTTCCCTCTCCTTAGTACCGCATACGAGATTCTCGGTTTTTTATTTTGCCATATAAACTTCGAAATTATCTTCCTTAAGACTGCAAAGTAGGTCACAGGGAGTGCGAGGGGCATCATTTGAAATTTATATATTATCTTCGGGACTAAAATCATTTTTACCACATTTATCCGACCTAACCACGAGAGGGGGCTAGATGAAATTTTATTTATTTCGCTCTTAATTTCCTCTAATAAAGGGATATAGTTTTTCAGGTATATTTTTCTTAAGGTGTTCGACAGGAGGACCCCCAAATATTTAATTTCTTTGCGCCAGGGGAAGATCCTTGTGCTCGTAACCTCTCCTCTTCTAGTTTACAGATATTTATGTTTAAAACTTCTGATTTTCCAAGGTTAATTTTTAGATTAGAGATCTGTCCAAAATCTTCCAGTGTCTTTAACAGATTCGGGATCGTTATCCTGGGGTTTGTAATAAAGAAGAGCACATCGTCCGCGTATGCGGCTAATTTGTGCTCCTCTTCCCCTATTCTAATTCCCGTAATGTCTGAGTTATTACGAATTGCAGCCAGCAAAGGTTCAAGGGAAATCGCAAACAGCAGGGGTGACAATGGACACCCCTGTCTGGTGCCATTACCCATTTGTAGCAAGGTGGAAGATTCTCCATTGACCTTAACCGTCGCTTGTGGATTCTTATATAGAGCCTTAATCCAATTTAACATCCTCGGGCCCACCCCCATCTCTTCTAATGTTTCTAGCATGAGTCCCCAGTCTACCCTGTCAAAGGCTTTTTCAGCGTCAATTGACAGGAATAGGCCTGGGGACCCACTGTCTTTTAAGGCTTGGATGAGGAGCAATGCCCTTATTCCGTTGTCCCTGCCTTCTCTCTCCGGGATAAACCCGACTTGATCCGGATGTATCAGTTTTGTCATATTTCTTTTTAATCTTGCTGCTATTACTTTAGCATATAACTTTACATCTGTATTTAGCAGAGCGATCGGCCTATAATTACCACATAGTGTTTGGTCTTTCTCCTCTTTCGGGATCAAAGAGATCGCGGCCCGCAATGTTTCCCTCCCCATGTCATATTCGGTGCCTATTCCATTGATGTATTTACATAGATGGGGGACTAAGGAATCCTTAAATTTTTTATAGTACGAGATTACAAACCCATCTGGGCCCGGGCTTTTCCCCGAGGCTGTCTCTTTTAAAGCCTTATGAATTTCATCCTCAGTGATGGGGCTCTCCATGTCCTCCCTCTCCCCGTCATTTAGGCGGGGTACTTTGGCTTTACTCATGAATTCTTTCATTTTCTCCTTTTGCCCTTTTCCCTGTACCCCTTTCTTTTCCACGTTATACAAGGCTTCATAGTAGTTTTTAAATACTTCTGCTATTTCCCTGGAGGTGTATGCCATTTTGCCGTTTTTATCCTTTATTTTATCGATAAAGTTAACCCCTCTTTTATGTTTGCACTTCTCAGTTGGTCCAATAAAGGCTTTAGCCTTCTTCTACGTGCCAGGGTTCCCGGTGCCAGGTCCTGAAAGACCTGTAACGTTGATCCTTCGTATTGAATTGGGGGTAGACCTCTGAGCTTGCTCCAAATCTTAGCCTTTTCTTCATATAGCTGGAACTTTATTATTACATCCCTCGGGACCTCTTCCCTCAACCCTTGAGGTTTCCTTATTCTGAGCGCACGTTCTAGCTTTAACTCTGTCCCTTCTTCTTTTCCCAATAAGGGATTAAATATCTTTCCGATCTTTACACCCAGCTCTTCTCCCTGTTGTTCTGGCAGTGATCTAATTCTCAGATTTTGTCTTCGATTTTGATTTTCCTGTTCCTCCATCTTGTGTCGGATCTCTCTATGTGCTTCCTGCGATTTCTTTACTTGAGTTTTTAGTTCCAATATTTCCCTGGCCTGTCTTCCTGTTTGTTCCTCCATTTCCTCCACTCGCTTCAGTAAATGCCCCATATCCTTCCTTACAGTTAAAATCTCCGCTTTAATTATGTTTTCTAATTTCTGGAACATTTCCTGCATTTCCCCCTTTGTGGATATCTGAGAGGGGCTCCCTTCCTGCCTTCTTCCACTCTCCTGATCTTCCTCCTCTCCAGAGGAGTCACCCCTTGCACCTTCTGATTTTCCAACCTCCTTCCTTAGCTCTCTCACCCCTCTTTGATTTCCCTCGAGTCCCGGGCTTTTTTGACTTGTTTCTTTTAAATATTTTTGAATTGAGCTGGAGTTCAGACTCTCCCTTGAGTTTTTAGGCTCGTTCGTTCTAGGGTTTTTTTCCCTTCATGTTCTCCTTTACCTTTCTTTTCCCCAGGATTTCCCAGGATCCTCCTTTCAAGGGGTTCTCTTATTGGGGGTTTCTCTTGTACTGTTACCACACTACCTCTAAATTTTTACACTTCAAATATCGTAATTAAGGTAGTTTAAATAAATACAGGTACTGTCCCTTTAATTACTTTTGTTCCACCAATGCGGAGTGATTACACCACCTTATCAGGGGGAGGGGTTACCAAGACACCAGCCCAGTGTCCTTTAAGCCCGGGTTCCTGGATCCCAACTTTAATTTGCAAGCATATACCTCCTTCTCTCTTCCAATTCTCTATGTTATTTTTTTCTTATTTTAAGCAGTTCCTGTGCTGGAAATATCTCTTATGCTATCACTGCCGCCCTTCAGGTTTGCAGGCTTTATTTACCATACTTATTATAGTTCTCACGTAAAAATAGTATATGAGGTACTGTCCCTTTAATTCACTTCTACATACCAAGGGAAAGAGAGAGGAGGGAAAATACTAAGACAGCCAGACACAAATGGGGCAAAAACAAAACGAAGTATCAGGCGGGTGTAAAAATCCAAGCCCTCATGCGTTCACACTGCTGTCTCTTAGGAACGGGGTCTGTATTACCAGAGTTACCACTTCATCCCATGCAGGCTTTAGCAGAACCGCTTCTCTTATCTCATAACACTGTCCGTTTTATACTGCGTTTCTCTGTAAGCATGTTCAGTCACATCTAAAGCAAAATCCAAAAGGAAAGATCTGACCTTGTATCCCCTCCTCTGTGTCCTCACAGAGGAGACCGGGGATCGTTGTGGGTGCACGGGGGTGTCCGAGGGAGGCGCCGTTACCTCCAGTAGGGAATCCTACCTCCCGTCTGCCTTGGTCCTGTGCTCCGTGTCGCTTCTCACTTCAAACGTTCCCGCTCTGCTCACACCAATGCGGGAGGTTATACAGGCAGGCCAGCCACCGGTCTATTGCTCGCCTTAAGCGGGGCTCGAGCGGGGGAGGACGGGGCTGGGGGTCGGCACGGCTGCACGTTCCTCACGCCAGAGCAGAGCACCCTCTCACTGTGCTCTCCTCCGGCTTGTTCCTCGAGGCCTCCACCATCTCCCGCGAGAGCGCCGCAGTCAGGCCCCTCCCCTCACCTCTCTCACTTCCGCATCTGCCAGATGCAATGTTTTTTATTGTGATGTGATAGACCAACACAAAGTGGCACATTATTGTGAAGCGGATGGAAAATTATAAATGGTTTTCATTTTTTTTTTTTTTTATAAATATGTGAATTGTGTGGCCTGCATTTTTATTCAGCCCCCTTTACTCTGATACACCTACCGAAACTCTAGTGCAGCCTTTCTCAACCTTTTCAACACAGAGAAACCCTTGAAATAGTTATCTGGTCTCGGGGAACCCCTGCCAAAAATTAGAAATCTATAACTCATGATACATTAGTGTGATGGTCAGTGAGAGGAATGGTCCTTACACCTGTGGTGTGAGTGGGAACTTATCTGAGAGCAACTTCTGGAGGAACCCTAGGGTTCCACAGAACCCTGGTTGCGAATCACTGCTCTAGTGCAACCCATTGCCTTCAGAAGTCACCTAATTAGTAAATAGAGTCCACTTGTGTGTAATTTAATCTCAGTATATATATATATATATATATATATATATATATACACACACACACATATACACAGCTATTCTGTGAAGTCCTCAGAGGTTTGTTAGAGAACCATAGTGAGCAAACAGCATTATGAAGGCCAATGAACACACCAGACAGGTCAGGGATAAAGTTGCAGAGAAGTTTAAAGCAGTGATCGGTTATAAAAAATATCCCAAGCTTTCAACATCTCACGGAGCACTGTTCAATCCATCATCTGAAAAATGGAAAGAGTATTGCACAACTGCAAACCTACCAAGACATGGCCATCTACCTAAATGGACAGGCCGGACAAGGAGAGCATTAATCAGAGAAGCAGCCAAGAGGCCCATGGTAACTCTGGAGGAGCTGCAGAGATCCACAGCTCAAATATATTCCAGAGACCTGTTCTGCCATTATTCAGGTCTTGTAGAAGTACTATATTAACCACTTAAGCCCCTGACCAATTATCAGCCTAAGGACCAGAGGTCTTTTTACAATTTCGCACTGTACTGCTTTAAGACCCCATTCACACCTGAGCGTTTTGTAGCTTGAAGCCTGAAGCTACAAAACGCTAGAGGGGAAAAATTCGATTATTCTCAATGGACATGGTTCACATCTCCACTACATGTCGCCTGAAGCCGAACGCCTAAAGCTCAAACAAGTTCCGGACCCTTTTTTGTCGCTCGAATTGAGCAGATTTGGGCGTTTTTCTTCTTTTAACATTGGTGACCTTTTGCCCTGCACAAAATCGCGGTAAAAAACACTGCGAATCGCGGTAAAAAACGCAGCAAAAAAACACTTGAAAACGCTACGCTCAGGTGTGAATGCAGCCTAACTGGTAATTGCGCGGTCATGCAATGTTGTATCCAAACAAAATTTTCATCCTTTTCTTCCCACAAATAGAGCTTTCTTTTGATGGTATTTGATTGCCTCTGCGATGTTTATCTTTTACGATATAATTGGAAAAAGACCGAAAATTTTGAAAAAAAAAAAAGATATTTCTACTTTTTGTTATAAGAAAAATTGAATAAACTAAATTTTAGTAATACATTTAGGCCAAAATGTATTCAGCCACATGTCTTTAGTAAAAAAAAATGTCAATAAGCCTATATATTTATTGGTTTGCGCAAAAGTTATAGCGTCTACAAACTAGAGTACATTTTCTGTCCCAAGTGATTGAATAATGACAAAAAATAAAATGTTTACAAAAAGTTGTCACTAAATGATATATTGCTCACACATGCCATAGTTATATGTGGAATTGCACCCCAAAATACATTTTGCTGCTTCTCCTGAGTACGGGGATACCACATGTGTGGGACTTTTTGGGAGCCTAGCTGCGTACGGCACCCCGAAAACCAATCACGCCTTCAGGATTTCTTAGGGTGCAAATTTTTGATTTCACTCCTCACTACCTATCACAGTTTCGAAGGCCATAAAATGCCAAAATAACACAAACCCCCCCACCCAAATGACCCCATTTTGGAAAGTAGAGACCCCAAGCTATTTGCTGAGAGGCATGTTGAGTCCATAAAATATTTTATATTTTGCCACAAGTTGCGGGAATATTACAAACTTTTTTTTTTTGCACAAAGTTGTCACTAAATGATATATTGCTCACACATGCTATGGGCATATGTGAAATTATACCCCAAAATACATTCTGCTGCTTCCCCTGAGTACAGGGATACCACATGTGGGGGACTTTTTGGGAGCCTAGCCGCGTACGGGACCCCGAAACCCAAGCACCGCCTTCAGGATTTCTAAGGGCATTCATTTTTTTTCACTGAGCCTGAATCTGACAGATGAGTGACTTCCTCTTCACTATCTGTCATGCTCAGAAACGTGTAGGCCTCTTCACTAGTGTACCTTCGCTTTGCCATTTTGGGCTCTGAACTTAGTGGTACACTAGTGAGATTCACAGGTAAAAAAGCACCTAGGCTGTCAGCGACTGTATAAAACGCTACCAAAAAAAACTGTTAGCGATCACAGGGATCAGGCCTGACTCTGCGAACGCTGCAGTTATGTGTTTAGTGTTTTGTAAGTGACAGTGATCGATCGATACTGCACTTGGGTGGGCTGGGCTGGGCGGAGGGGCAAAACGCAGGTGCTAGCAGGTATCTGGACTGATCCCGCTAACAATTCGTTTTTTGGAACCCTAAACTGCTGGGGACGCTAGTATAGATCTGATCAGTCAGATATTGATCTGTTCAGATACTATACCACTAAGGGAGGTGTATGCTTTGCACGTGGGTGTTAGCGGTACTGGCACTAACCTAGCACTGCCTGGGGCGACATTGATATCACCCGCCGGGTGATCAGGGGGTTAAACCTTTATTGGATAATAAATGGCGGGTGCCCTGATGCTATAAAAAGCAAACTAACTAACCAGCATCACCCGTAACACTTATACTGGTGAAAGGGTTAACTCTAGGGGCAATCAGGGGGTTAAAACCTTTATTAGGTAGTATATGGGGGTCCCTGATGCTATATAAAAACCTGACGGGGAATCTAAATAACTAACTGGCTAACCAGCATCACCAGTGACACTAATACAGTGATCACTGGTGAAAGGGTTAACTCTAGGGGCAATCAAGGCATTAAAACATTTATTAGGTTGTATATGGGGGTACCTAAAGCTATAAAAACCTGGCGGTGAACCTAAAAAATAACTAGCTACCTAGCGGCACCAGTGACACTAATGCAGCAATCAGAAAAACGATCGCTTAGTGACACTGGCAAAAGGGGGTGAATGGGTTACCTGGGGGGCAATCAAGGGGTTAAACCTTTATTGGGGGGGTAGGGGGCTACCTTGGACCTAACGCTAACTGCCCTGACACTTTTTACAGTCACAACTGACATTAAATGCAGTGATCAGTAAATAAATGATCACTGCAATCAGTGACACTGTGACTGGGGGGGCAGACATATCGAACACTTTTGACATCTTTTTGGGACCATTGACATTTTTACAGCGATCAGTGCTATAAAAATGCACCGATTACTGTGTAAATGTCACTGGCCGGGAGGGGGTTAACACGAGGGGGGCGATCAAGGGGTTAAATGTGTTCCCTAGTTAGTATGTCTTACTGTGGGGTAATTCAACTGACTGGGGGAGGAAGTAATTACTACAAACAGCAGATCTGTCTCTTCTCTCCTGTCATGATGAGGATGTGTGTGGTTACACACACATCCCCGCTCTGCCTCTTGTGCCCGCAATCGCGGGTGGCCGGCTGCGATTGCGTCCGCTGCGCGAATTGGGTCCTCTGCCATGCAGCAGTCGCAAGCCTGCTATGACTCTTAAAGGAGCTAACATACCCATAGGGCGATTTGCGTGAACGTGACAATTTGCCAGCATATATTGACCCAAGACAGTCGGCAAGTGGTTAAAGCGGCACTCCGGGTTCTTTCAGAAAAAATGTAAAGTCAGCTGCTACAAATATTGTAGGGGCTGAGTTTTAATGTTAGGAAACGTACCTGTCAACAAATACAGCGGTGTCTTCACCCCATCTTATTTTTCAGTTGGCTCTCGGGTGCTGTCACCGCCATTTGTTGTAAGGGAAACTGGCAGCGAAGCCTTGCCGCTTCACAGCCAGTTCCCTACTGCGCATCCGTGCTGCGCTTTGGTCTGGCCGCAGGGGAAAGAGGGGGGGGGGGCCCAGGTTTCTGAGTGTCTTCGCCACAGCAAGATCAGCCAAACGTGGGAATGGGTACCTGTCAAAACCAGGTCCCTGCTCCCCCCCCAAAAGGTGCCAAAATGTGGCAGTGGGGGGGGGGGGGGTGGGGGCAAACAAGCGGAGCTTCCGGTTTTGGGTAGATGTCCACTTTAAATGCTAGGAAGAATGCACAGCTTGATAACATCTTGTGCAAGGGGCATAGCACAGATGTCATCTCAGTTGCCAAAGGACATGGTGATTAGCTGGTGTCACTGTGAAAATATTGAAAAATGTGACACAGGATTCGCGTTTAGGGTAAATGTGACGTTCCAGACAAGTTTTCTGGGCAGAGAAAGCTGTGTCTTTGGCTTTCTCTGGATTATGTAGTGCTGCATTTAATCCTGTGTTTTTTGCTAGACACCTGCAACCTGGCTGAGTACACAAGTGTGCAGGGTCATTATATACTTAGGTCTGAGGATATAGCTCAGAGCTTCCACTTTGGAGACAGCTCCCAGTGTGGGAGACGGTTGGTCTCGCCCAGGAGTCAGGGGGTAGGATTGCCACTTCATCCCCTTAAACCCCAACACATATGAATTACACAGGTTCTGAAGCTAATTTAATGCAGATAAGGCACCAAGTGAGTTTAATTACCACCTTAATCAGCCACAGAACCTGTGTAATTAATATGTGTTTGGTTTTAATGGGATGAGGTCGCAACCCTATAAGGGGGCCCCAGCCAGAAGCCAAGAGACAGAGGGTCTTACTGAGGGGTCACAGGTGCCCACCCAGAAGCCAAGAGACAGCAGGTCTCGTTCCAGGAGTTAGGAATGCTTTCTGGGTGTCAGGAGAACCCCAATCTATGGGTCATAGATGGGCTGTACAGCAGGACGCTGCGACTAAAGGATAGAGAGAGGAGAGCTGGACAACACAGTCAGAGAGACTGGTAAGAAGTGCAGCGTAGTACAGCGGTTGAAGCTCACTGAGCTTATGAGCCAGGTGCAGTGGTTGCTGGTGTTTTTTTTTTTTTTTTTTTTTTTTTAATATTTTTTATTGAAAGGCTTGCAAGGTGTACAGAGAAGGTAAACAAATGGTTACAATGTCAAACATACATGTGTCGATTTACAATTCGCATCATACCATCAGAAATGTACACTGTGACCCCCTGGGCACCAGAAGGTGACAAGCCCCTTTTTGTGATATAAGAACCATAGCATTTTCGAAATACACAGAAACAAAACAGGTGAAAGACGGTGCAATTTTAGCACCGTATTTGAAAACAACAGAAAAAGAAACATCTAATTATGCAATATTCCTAAGGTTAGTCCATGGGGACCATAGGAAACTAAAACTAGAAAATTTTCCCTCCATATTGGCCAGCAGCTGCTCATGTTTATAGGTTTCATCAATTTTCCTGAGTAGTTCTCCCTTGCCGGGGGGGCAGGGGTTTTTCCAATATTTCGCTATTAATAGTCTGGCTGAAGATAGAATCTGGGTTACCAACATTCGCAAGGAAGGCGGGAACTGATCAATGTTTAAGTTTAGCAAAGCCAACTCTGGAGATCCTATACACAGTATTCCAGTTACTTTAGAAACCAAGGAGAACACCCCTCTCCAGAAGCCTCTGAGGAGAGGGCACTCCCAAAGCATGTGGCACAAAGTACCGACTCTCCCACATCCTCTCCAGCAAGCATTAGAACCACCCTGGGTAAATTTAGCCGTAATGTAAGGGGTATAGTACCACCGAAGTAAGATTTTTTGTGAGACTTCCCAGTGCGTAACTGATCTGATGCAACCATTGTTACTTTTAATTGCAGTCCTCCACTGATCGTCTGAGAATTTTGCAGAGAGCTCACTTTCCCATTTGTGAAACGGGGGGGATTTCACAAAGCCGCTCTTGTTTTGAAGTAGATTATAAAATAAAGAAATACCCCCTTTAACTTTGGAGACATCAGACCAGAACGCCCACGCTTGTCGCGGGACTTGAATAACCGAACCCTTGTGTTGAGACAGGAACGAAACTAGTCGTCTATAAGTAAAAAATTCCGATCTAGGTAATTTAAATTTATGCATAAGTGACTCGAAAGAAAGGAGATTACCCCCGACCACCAAATCTGAAATTAAAGTTATACCCGACTTCCCCCAACTCCCCAGGTCCAGATCTGGTACGTGTGAACATACTGACAAGAGGGGGGTAGGGATGTCAATCGAGGGGTGGAGTAACGCCCCGTCCCTGACAAAGTCTCTCCACGTATCCACAACCAGTTGAACTATAGGGAAAGTTGAATGAAAGGGCTGAGGTGTTATGAGAGATGCCAACAATGTGGAGTACGGGGTACCGGTTGGAAGCCAAGAGCTCTCGATCGATGCCCACTGTTTCTCCACCGGGGGGCAAATCCAGAATTTCGTTTGGTCTAGTAGGCTCGCTACGTAGTAATCTCTTAAAATAGGTAGACCCATGCCGCCCACATCCCTCTTCCTGAGAAGATAGGAGTATGGGCATCTGGGTTTTTTGTCCCCCCAAACGAATTTGTGTAGTTGTGATTGGGCAGAAGTGAAGAATGACCTAGGGATGGCGATTGGCAGGGCCCTAAAATAGTACAACAACTTTGGTAGAATCAGCATTTTATATGCCGCCAGTCTGCCCATCCACGATAAATAGAACCTTTTCAGCCTTGTAAGTTCCTGTTGTATGGATAGTATGAGGGGCGGAAAATTTACCTTGAAAGTGTTGGCACTAGGCGAAGTTAAATAAATTCCCAAGTATTGAATAGGGTCAACTGACCAGGGGTAAGGAAATCGCTTCGCCAGAAGCGATTTGTTTTTTTCAGGGACGTTGACAGCTAAAATACTAGATTTTGAAGAGTTCACTTTGTAGTATGATATTTTATTAAATTGTGAGAGGGTGTCATGCACTGCTTGTAAAGAGGAAGATGGTTGTTTTAAAGTCAAAATAACGTCGTCAGCAAATAACGTGATGGAATGTGTGGTTTTGGATGTCTGAATACCGGCTATGTGAGGGTGCGTGCGTATTGTTTCAGCTAGAGGTTCCATCAAAAGGGCAAAGATCAGGGGCGACAGCGGGCACCCCTGACGAGTGCCATTTGTAATGTGAAAGGAGTCAGAGAACATACCCTCAGTGTAAACCATGGCTGAGGGCTTGGAATATAAGGCAGAGATGGCTGAGTTAATAGTACCGAGAATACCAAATTTATTGAGAACCTGGCCCAGATACCCCCAGTGGACCCTATCAAAGGCCTTCTCTGCATCAAGAGTCAGAAGCAGAGAAGGAACACCTGAGATTTCGGCTGCATGAATTAAATTCAGGATCCTCCTGGTAGCATCCGGTGCCTGGCGCCCCGGGATAAAGCCCACCTGATCATTTTTAACCAATGTGGAGAGAATAAGTGATACCCGATTCGCCAAGATTTTTGCAAAGACCTTCAGGTCCACATTTAGTAAGGATATGGGCCTGAAGTTCTGAGGTTTATCTGGGGATTTACCCGGTTTTGGAAGTGTCACTATGGTGGCGGATAACATCTCCGACGGAAACGAGGAGTCGATCGTTGCTTTTTTAAAGGTGTCGAGAAGGTACCCACCCAAAATTGGGTAGAACGCCTTATAGTATTCCGCCGAAAAGCCATCAGGGCCTGGATATTTGTTTAGAGGCATGGCCAAAATCGTTTTAGAGAGCTCGCTCAAAGTAATCGGTTCGTTCAAGGCATCCAGTTGTGACTGGGTAATTTTAGGGAGAGAAATTTTCTCCAAAAATCTCTGTATCGCGGCCGGGGAGGGTTGAGGAATGGACGCGTCGTCCTTCAGATTGTAAAGAGCGTTATAGTAATCACGAAATGCGTTCGCAATATCTTTAGGATTGGATAGTTTAGAGCCAGTTACGGGGTGAAAAATAAAAGGGATTTTCTGCTGAGTCGACCTCTCTTTTATCTGCTTGGCTAGAAGTTTCCCAGCCCGGTTCCCCTGTTGATACGATTTAGCTTTCCAATTTGCCAGTAACCTAGTTTGGCGAGAAATTAACAGGAGGCGAAGCTCGTGTCTCAAATTATCTAGTTGACTGCCTGTAGAAGGGTCGGGGGAACGTTTGTTGGCTGATTCCAATTGCTCTATTTGGGAGATGAGGGATTGCACTTTCAGGTTGGACTGCTTTTTGGCCGAGCTACTCATTTTGATGAGGATGCCCCTCACAAAAGCCTTGTGAGAGTTCCAAAGGATAAAGGGATCTGCCACCGATGGGGCATTGAGCTCGAAAAAACCACGCAGTTCATTTGCGATCTCTGCCTTAAATTTCGGGTGAGAAAACAAAAGTGTGTTGTTTTTCCACCTATTCGCCCTTGTTTCTGTACGCCACCCCTCTACCTCAATGGATATCGGAGCGTGGTCTGACCATGTGATATTGTGGATGGAGGAAGAGCTAACTTTTTGGAGAAGAAATTTGTCAAGCAGAAAAACATCAATTCTAGAATAAGATTTATGCACAGAGGAGTAATAGGAGTAATCGCGTTCTGTGGAATGCTGGCACCTCCATACATCAAACAGACTCTCTGAGGCCATGAAGCGCGCAAGGGAGACTCTGCCCCCCATCCTGGAAGGGTTAGTAGAAACATCAAGAGAGTGGTTGGGGACAGCATTAAAGTCCCCACATAAAATCAGATATCCCTTGCGCACTGCATTCACCTTTTTCCACACTTTACGTAAAAAAGAAAGCTGCCCGGTATTAGGCAAGTATACATTAATAAAAGTATACGTAACGTTGTTAACTTCTCCTACCAGAATGATAAATCTGCCAGCTTGATCAGTTTCAACATGGATGCATTTAAATGAAATTGAGTTACTTATCAAAATGGCTACTCCTCTATGTTTCTTTTGAGCATTAGAATAGTAAGCTGTAGGATAGTGGGAGCTTTGTAGTTGTGGGTGCTTGGAGCTGCGGAAATGCGTTTCCTGCAAACACAGGACATCGCTCCGCAGACTCCTCGCCTCTCTCCATAGTAGCCCCCTTTTTTGTGGGCTATTCAGCCCCCTGACATTAAATGATGTAATCTTAAAACCCATTTCACTGATCTCCGGTGTCAGAGACAGTGGAGCAGGCCAGCTAGGCTGTGACCAATAGCAAAATCAACAAACTACACAGTAATGGTATAGGTTCAAGTCGGCAGGATGACACCCGTCAAGGAAAAAACAGTTAACCAAACAGAAAACAAACCAAAAAGATAGGGAAAAGACTATTCTTCAGAGCAGTTGGTCCTCAGGATTCGCACTGCACACAGGTGTATGAGTAGTTCTTTCGGCCTACTGTAGAGGCGTTGCTTGAAATATTCCGCGCCCTGTGCACCAGCAAGTGCGTAAACGAATACAGTCAAAAATGAAAGAAAAATAGCAAGAACAAGAAAAAAAAATAAAAGTAAAATCAGGCGATTGAAAGAATCTGTAGGGATATTACCCTTAAACAACAGAGGGCATAAAGAGAGCTAGAGAGTCCACCAATGTCCGGAGCTCTAAAATGAAATATTGTAATGAGTACCTGGGTCATCATTTTAAGCCTGGTCTGGGCCAGGAGGGGGAACCTGGACGTGGGGATGAGCCCGCAGAGTGGGTATCTTCATCTCTTGGGAATATACACCAGTCACTTAGAAGACGGAGCCCTCTGCCACTGACTTGATTGTGAGAGTTTTCCCTTCGTATGAGACCACCAGTTTAGCCGGATACGCCCACTTGTAGGGAATGCGATGATTCCGTAGGGGTTTTGTAATAGTCGCCATATTCCTGCGCCTTTGCATTGTAAAGGAAGACAGGTCAGGGAAAAAGGACAGACCCTGGGCTGATTCTGGTAAGTTTTCAGGGTTCCTGACATGCAAGAGAAATTTGTCCTTGGTTTGAAAGAAGTGAATTCTGGCAATGGTATCTCTGGGCAAGTGATCTGGAATATGCTTGGGCTTGGGTAGCCTGTGGATCCGATCGATAGCTAGATCGTACATGGAGGCATCGGGTAGGGCGTCCTGCAAAATTTTTTGGAAGTGAGCTTGCAACTCCGCTGGTTTAATCGTTTCTGGGATCCCTCGGATCTTTATATTATTTCTCCTTGAGCGGTCTTCAAGGTCAGCCAATTTTTCTTTCATCAAGGTGAGCTCATCCTCCCTTTCATTATGGGCATCTATAACTTCATTAATAGTCCCAGCAAATTCGCCCATTTTATGCTCCATATGAGAGACCCTGTCTCCCACCGCTTTGACCTCTGCTTTAAAGCTGCTTGCAAGAGACAGAATGTCAGCATGTATTGTACTGCGAAGAGATACTAGCATATCTTTCAATGTGGTGTCAATCACAGGTTGGTTGCTAGTAGGGAATTCCAAGATGGAGTCCTGCAACTCTCTAGTATCATTCAGGGAAGCATCACCAAAGTCCTCCTCCCCCCTCTCCTGTAAGTGGGGCTGCTTTGCTTTTACTGGGCTGGAGGTAGAGGACGCCGCTGGGGAGGTGAGCCTGACCCCCGGGGACGATCCCGATCGGGGCTGTCTGTGCTCAGTAAGGGGTGAGTGCTCCTCTGCCCGTGTGTCACGTTCCCTGCCATGCTGCTTACCGGCGCCATCTTGGGCCTGATCATTGCGGGGCTGGCGGTAGAAGTCCGTCATCCTGCTCAGTCGCTTGGCTTCTTTTCTGCGGCGGGACATGATCGCTTCGGTTGCCCGGACCGGGAGAGGTAAGTTGTGCTGAGAAACGAGGCCCAGGTATGCTGTAGGAAGCTCCGGAATGCTGCGGTGGACGGAGCTCTCTAACTACGCGGCCATACTCCTCGGCTGCCGGCCACGCCCCCGCTGGTGGTTTTTTTTGAGGGGGCAACAAACAATGCATCCACAGCCACCTCCCACTCCCGATCAGTCACTATTGTCACACAACTGGTTGGGCACAGGGCGCAGTACTCTGTGCTCTGAGGGTTTAAAGGGATAAGGTGGTAACCCTAAATCACGTGCTTCAAAAAAACAAAACAAAAAAAACCTCATTGGAATCTGATGCATCTGGCTCCCCGCATATAGATTAGGGGGCCGGACACATGAATAGGGAGGCGGCACCCCTGTGCCCTGCATTATGGGGCTGCCACTGGCCAGGTGGCTCTGCATTTTCCAGTGTTTGTATTCTGCTGAAGCTGAAGAAGACCCCCTGCAGGGGAAATTTTAAGTTGCACTGTTTTGCTTTCTGCAGTTTTAATAAAAGTGGGCTACCATGCCCTTAAAGTGTTTGTTACCCCAGCATTTTATATTCCTGATATGTGCCTGCTGTACTATGTATTTGTATGAGAAAGTATCCTGTTCTCTTTGTATTGCTTCCTTTGTGTGAAATCCCTGGTGTTCCTGCCAGTCCCTTTGTGGAGAGCACATCATGATCAGTTCTCTAGCTGCGCTGGGAACTCGGAATGCTCTCCTCTAATGATCAGACTTGTCCCGACACACCCACGCTGCACAGCCATTCACTGGGAAGCTCAGTGTGCTGCTGCCTCTCCTCCCCCCAGCTCTTATGCAGAGGGAATGTGATCACTTCTAAAAAAAGAGATAACATTTATTTATAAATTTTTTTAATATTTACACAAAAAGGTTTTGCATTTCATTTTTTTATTTTAAACTGAATGGGTTGTTTTAGAAGGTGATCATTTACAATCACTTCAAAGGATACATTCACATAAAAAAAAAATGCACTTTTTTTTTGCAGTTAAAAAAAATGCGCAATTTTTTTTTTTTTTCAAGGAGCCTAAAAAGCATTGCACCAGCAATCATGCATGCCTCCTGCAGACTGTCAGTTTGAGCTGTGTGCCCTATACATGGTATGGTCAGGCAGTTTCACACTGACAGAAAGACTAAGGCTGGGTTCACACTATTGCGCATTGGATGAGGGTTTCTCCGCATTCAATTCACATCCGAAGATGAACAACGCCTGCACCATGAGTGGAGGTGGTAGCCCCACCATCCAAGCAGACATAGGGTTGGGAAAATTAGAGGGTCGCTCGCCACGCTTCATGCTCGGCCTCGCTGAACTCGGCTCTTTTATATTCCAACTCTATGTCCACTTGGATGGTGGGGATAGAACCTGGACTCACGGTGCAGGCGCCGTTCATCTTCGGGTACTTTCGGAATCTGTGTGTGCTGTGTACTGAGCAATCTCAATACACAGCGGACACTATCCGATGTGGGACAGTATATGATAGGACACCGGCTCTTTATGGAGCCGGTTCACATATCTCCGCAGCAGCTCCGGTGCGAATTACACAGGAGCCCTGTGCATCTTTTCATCTGAAAACGGTGAATGGAGATGCATCGGACTCCTGCTGTGAGCCGCTGCATTCTCCAGTGTGAACTCAATCTCAATGAACTACCACAGTGCCCAACAGCACCTTGATAGTTCACTGAGAACTACAAACTGACAGTTGCAAAGGTTGTTGGGACTTGTAGTTCATTCATACACAGAGCTCTGTGTATGAATGCCGCTGCCTCATGGGAGCGCGGTTTTCAAAAAGTGCCAGCTAATATGGGCAACTTCTCCCCGTACTGCTGTCACAGGGAGAGCACGAACTGGGTATCGGCTGCAGCAGTGGGAACATGTTACATGTTCCACCCTAAAAGCAGGTGGAACATGTAACATGTTCCCAAAGGGCAACTTATAATTTAAATATAGTTCCTGTCTGCATCTACCCCGAGAGCTAACTACCTCATGTCACACTGACATTATGGTTTATAGGTAACATGGTCCTGACCTTAGTACCAAAGTCAGCATGCTAAAATACTGCCTGATAAGTGTCAAAAATAGAGTTAGCAAGATTTTATACATTTCAATGCCATCAGGGCATCAAAAAGACAGCTATTACTAAAATGCTAGACACATACTAAGCAAAACAAAGCATATGCCTGAACGTGTCCCTTTATCTATAGCAGCAAACCTTTTCCTCCTGATAAGCTAGAAGGTATTTTTATGCCAATCTGAACATTACTTGGAACTGAATTCCAAAAACTGTTTTTAAAACGAACTCCAGGCACAAAAACTTGAACATACTCCAAAGTAGCCATGGAGGATATGATTCCACTTTGTGTGCTCAAAATGCCAGTTCAAGCCCAGATATTACATTGTAAAAGTAGCAGTGAATCCATCACTCTGCTCTATGTAGCCTGTGCAGAGAGCAGAGCTGTGGGAGGGACCCATCAGTTTAATCCACTACAAGCTGCCTGCAGGAGACTATGGAACCAATTAAAAAAATCTTTGGAAAACAGCGCTGTCCAAAAAATTACTCAATTCTTCAAAAAAAAAAAAAGCCTATGCCAGTGAAGCAAGCTTTAAAAATAATAATATGAATACTAACAATAAACTAAATATAAATTCTTGCCGCAACACAATGTGAGATACCCACAATATACAAAGCTCGTTTGGCTGTACTTCTGTGGATCAGAGGATTGCAGATTTTTCTGCACTCCGGGGGGGGCCATTTTCAGCAGTGCAGAGAAGTCACCATCTCTCGGCTCAGGGAGCACTGAGAACTGAGCAATTAGCGGTGTTTGCACAGTTCTCAACCTTAGAGCCAGCAGGGGGCAGATGCAGCATCAGACCAATGGTAAGTATGATTAAAATATACCTGCACATGGGAAAAAATAAAAACACACACAAAAAAACTAAAAAAAACCCTGTAAGGCAAAGGCATAATGAGCTAGTATGTACCGCATACTAACTCATTACGAAATACTCACCTTAGAATGAGGTCCCTGTATCGCACCCCAGGCCATGGTGAGGGTTCGTGGATCCGGCGCTGTGAGTGGTTGGAGCCACGATAACGTCACTCCTGCGCATGTGCGCGGGAATATTCTTTCCAGCAAGGTCCAGCAGCGTCTGCCGGGCCTTCACAGTGCATGCGCTGCTGATGTCAGCGGCTGCATACAAAGTGAATATCTCCTTACAGGTTTAGGATATATTCATTTTACCTACAAGTAACTGTAGGTAAAAATAAAAAAAGGATATACAACTGCTTTAATGCTGCTTTAAACTTGGGAAGCCCTAACCATCAGTGTAGTCTGAAGAGCATGTTGTGCTGCTACCATTACTCAATATAAAGTTCTGTAAATACAGTATGTGTTGGTAAAACTACTGGCAGAGCTGCCCTAAAGTAATAAAAAAGTAGCTATTTGATAGCAGCTATTCTGCCTAGCCAAGATGTTAGGTATTTATCCTGTGTAATGATGAGCATATTTTTCAGTTTCTGCAGGAAACAGAGGTAATTGACCACATATAGGTTTTCATAAGGTCATGTCAGGTGGATTCCTAAATAAGGAAGTGTGTTTGTGGCCCACTGAATATTGTGGGTCTATTAAAGATTAAGGAGTGTCTGCGGTGAGAATGACATTAAGCACCTTAGATTTGTGGTTGTTTATGTAAAATTCTGGGACAGTACATCCAAGAGGTTAGGGAGGGTAGTATAGAATAGCGTCATCGGCAAAAAAATTACGTTTATGTTAAGTACTTATAAAAGTAGAAATGGTAATAACATAATGCAAAAAAGCTAAGTTTATGTTTAGTGCTTGCAATAGTCATACCTGTAACGTTCTGATTTTCCCTAGCCATAATGTCTAGGGTTCGATAGCAAGTGCGAATAGAAGCAAAGAAAGTGTACATTCCTCCCTCATGCATGCCTAATTGGGAATGAGGCCATTTAGAATCCAGAGTATATTAGGTTGGCTTTCAGAGAAGCATAGAGAGGGTCCCATTTAAGTAAAATATAAGGAGAATAAGGCCAGTACAAAGGCTTTTACTATCAAGAGACAAGGAAAACAGGTATCTACTGGTGTTGGGCATGTTGGTTATTGTGTGTTATCTGCCAAATATTGTCCCTTGCATGGCAATTAAAAGAAACATTTATGGAAATGTAAAATACTAAAGCATTTGGGTACAGAGGTTGAAAATGGGTTTCCTGCAGACAGATATTGTCTGCCCTTAGGGAATGGTAGTAACGAAAAACATTTACCAATGACCAGGGGAATTAAACCCCTTCACGTTCAGGGATAGAGTAGAAGTGGCCAGAATTTCTAATGCCGCGTACACACAACTGGACCTTTTGACAGCAAAGGTCCGACTGAACGAATCCGTCGGACAATTCGATCGTGTGTGGGCTCCATCGTACCTTTGCTGTCCAAAAATCTGACGGACTTTAGAAATAGAACATGTTTCAAATTTTTCCGCTGGACCAAGTTCCTATGGAGAAATCCGCTCGTCTGTATGCTAGTCCGATGGACGAAAACTGACGCTAGGGCAGCTATTGGTTACTGGCTATGAACTTCCTTATTCTAGTCCAGTCGTACGTCATCACATTCGAATCCTTTGGACTTTGGTGTGGATTGTGTGTGGCCAAGTCCGTTCATTCGGAAAGTCCGTTGGAACTCCGCTGAAAGTCGAAAGACCGTCGGACCTAGTCTGCCGGAAAGTCCGGTTGTGTGTATGCGGCATAAAATGTGCAGACCATAAGGCTGGATTCACACCTATGCATTTTTTTTCACAATTAGAAACAGGTTTATTAAATAAATAAAAAACAAAAAGCGGACATTTGAGCAGTTACATAACCTGGAACAAAAAAAAAAAAAATACATTTTTTTTATACAAAAACAAAACAGTTATCGCCGTTTTTGAAAAATATTTCCTCGTCCCATTCCACGTCCCCTTCCTCTTGCAGCCACTTGAGCTTTGAGGATTGCAGCTTTCCCCCTTCCAGCACCTGAACCCTGATTTTTATTCTTCATGCTCTTTAACATGGGGGCATTTTTTAACATGTCTGGAAGTATCAGGAAACGGATTTTACTTCCTCTAATGTAGACCTGTTCAAGCTGTGCAACTCTGCCGTCCCTGTAGGTTACAGTGATGTTTGACATCTGGCAGTTCATTTTATCCTCCGCCTCAATGAGCTTCCCCCTGTACACCTCGCCTGTATTTGTTTCACAGGTCACAATATGCCCTTCTGCTTCATGGAGAACCTTGATGGGAACACCGATAGCCATCTTGGCTATAGAGGCTTAAAATTTCCTCGCGTGGCTTCTGTTCTACGATCTAATGGCATCCCGCCACACCTATGCATTTTTTGTGCTTTTTGCATTTTGCATATTTGCACTACAGCCCATTTAACATTTATATATATATGTGTGTATTTTATCTCCTTCCCACCTCTTCATCTTGGGCTACTTGCTTGTGACTTTAACAACAAAACCCACACATTAATTGGAAACATGACAAGGTCTTCTCCTGGTGTGATGCTTGCTTCAATTCCTGCCTGCATCCACCTACTATTGTAGCACCTTTCAGTGTCACTGTCCTACCAGCTTGCTATTCGGGCTATCCCAATGTGTTCAATGAAAAAGTTTCCACTTTTTGCCCCTGCACAGGTCTTATGGTTGCCCCAACTGATTTATTGCTTGTTTATTACGCCACCTAAAGGTTCAGTGTACACTCTGTCTGGACCAGAAACTTAAGCCATTACATTAAAGAAAATCTGATTTGGTTTCATTTATCTCTTCAACCAGAGCAGGGCTTTTCTTTGTGCAGAAAAAAATGTCAGTCTACACCCCTGCATCGATTACAGAGAACTTAAAGAGGTTGTAAACCTCCCTTTGCAAATTGTACCTATAGGTAAGCCTAGGAATAAGGCTTATCTATAGGTTCTGTAAATATCTCCTAAACGTGTGCAGTTTAGGAGATATTTACTGTATACTGTGCCGATGATGTAATCGGCGCATGCACTGTGAAGAAATGGCCCGTGCCATTTTTTCACAAGTGAGTGCTGTGACCCATGGCTCCCACGTGCATACAGCCAGTTACAGAGCCAGAGTCCATGGCCCCAGAAGGAAGAGGGACAAACATGGGCGCTGTCAGGGCTGAGCTCAGCCCTTCTTCTCAAAGCTGGCCATTCAGCTGTCGGCTAATTGCCAGATCCTTTCTCTCCACAGTGACTCACCTGTTGATGATATCCTGCTTGTCAGTCCTGCCTACTTAAGCCGTCCAGCCCAGATGATCTCTGCCTTCGCCTTGGTCACATCTCTAGAGACTCTTACCTGTGTTCCTGTTAAAGACTTGCTTGGCTGAAATTCCTTCTGACTCCAGATCCTGCTTGCTGTTCTACTATGCTCATCTCTGGCTCCCTGACGTCTTGGCTTGTCTGACTATGCTTTCCAGAACTCTGAACCTGAAGTTCCTGAACTCTGCCTATGTTTTGACTATGTCCACTCTGTTTACCTTTTTGTGATTATTATTAAATAAGTGTGATTGAACTGTACTTCTGTGTCAGTCTGATTTATGGTTTCTGACAGTAGGCAAAGGCCATGAATTCAGAAGATGCAGTCAATCCACTTGTTGGTAATATTTTTTCCAGATTGAATGAGCAGGATCACCACATAGATCAGTTTGCCATGGCATTACAAATGCTCCTGAGTCGCACAGCTCACCTCAAATCTACCACTGTGGCTGCTCTGGTACAACCTGTGTTACGGGTCGTCTCTGCTGCTGCTCCAGTCTCTGTGCAGGCACGCACTTCGGATATTACCTCTATAAGAGGTATTTCTAGTTCCACTCCGCTTCCCCAGTGATTTGGGGGTGATTCAGTCCAATGCAGAGTGTTTCTCAACCAGGTCGAGATATACTTTGAGATGTTGCCCCAGACGTTTTCCCACGGACAGAAGCAAAGTAGCTTTTGTGATATCTTTGCTTTCTGAGAGTGCCTTGGCCTGGGCAAACCCTCTATGGGAGATGCAAAAACCTGTTGTCTTGAGTTACCCAGAGTTTGTGGCTTCTTTTAAAAGGGTATTTGATGTTTCCGCACACACCGCATCTGCTGCCAAGTGCCTCATGTCCATCAGAGTAGGAGAACGGTTGCCGATTATGCCATTGAATTCTGTACTCTGGCAGCAGAGGTTGCTTGGAACAATGAGACCCTTCTGGCTGCTTTTTCTTATGGTCTCTCGGGTACCATCAATGATGAGATAGCAGCCTGAGATATACCCACTGAGCTGGAGAAGTCAATCACGTTTTCCAGACTCAGAGAAAGACTTCCTTTTAAGTAGCGCTTGTTGAAGCCTACTGTACATTTGTCTCTGAACTTTGCAGTCCCACCCTTGCCTCCCTCACCTCTCATGCCTCCTGGTACCGAGTTGGTCTGTGTCTATGAACCCATGCACTTGGGCTTCACACGTCTCTCTGTGGATAAGAGAACCCTTAGGAGGAGGGAGAGATTGTGCCTTTATTGTGGCCAGGCAGGTCACTTTTTGAAGTCTTGTCCTACCCATCCAGGGAACGCCTGAAGCTTGAGGTCCTGTCACAGACAGACCTTAGGTGGCGTTGTTTCGTCCCCAATTATCCAGAAGGATAAGCCAATGGTTTTGGTTACCCTTTCTTGGGCTGAGTCGTCCGTCGATATACAGGCTTTATTCGAATCTGGGGCTGCAGGCCTCTTCATTGATGCTGCTTTTGTATCGAAGCACTCGATTCCGCTGAAGCTGCATGACACTCCACTTGCTATTGAGGCTCTTGACAGGAGACCTCTACAGCCTGCCCATGTGACTCATGAGACTGTTCCATTGTCCATGGCCGTAGGGGCTCTTCACCATGAGATAATCCAATTCCAAATTGTTTCCTCACCTAAGTTTCTGCTAGTTATTGGTTGTGACGGAACCGATCCCACACTCCGATTGAGTGCTTCCGTCAGTATATCCCGCTTCCTCCAATCTGACTACAATAAGATATTCCAACCGCTTAGAAAGCCCAAAACAAGTCGACACTTGCTTAGCTGCTCAACATGGAATTCTTTATTGGAACTAAAAAGACAAGTATTTATAATCCAGTAGAAGACTAAAACCTAACCCAATTAGCATGAGCTAATGATCTAATCATTGACCCAGACTAGTTGTCTGTGAGATAAGACTTTTCAGGGTAAGACTTTGTATCCTAGCTCACTGATTGACTATTCAATAAACATTACCATAAACATAAACACATGGTTAATTAGCACAAACAACAATGTGTGAATACTCAATACTCAGACTAGACTCATTTACACAACATTATACAAGACAGTCAGGATGGCTGGAGGTGATGATATTAGCATCTAAGAGTTTGTGTCCCAATAGTGTGATTTAGTCTATTGCCAACATGGCATTTACATATCCAGAGTCTGTGTGTCTTGGGGGGGGGGGGGGGCACGGGCCTGAATCCAAGTAACACCACCTCAGGGGTCCCTAGGCATACAGCTCACAAAGAGCACCATTCCCCCAAATGCGAGGGCCCATAATCACAAGGCAAGAGGCTCGCATTCTGTCCCCTCCAAGAGCCTCGGTCCCAGCTAGGTCTGTCACATTGGTTATCCTTGGTTACAGAGGCACAACCCCTCTTTTGATTGGCTCCATGCTGAGGTTCTCTCCTGGTCACCACAATGCAGTAAGACTTGCTTCCAGAAGGTAGCCAAAGTTCTGTGCACCTCTTCACTCTCCTCCTTGCCAGAGGAGTACCACAATTTTAGGAATGCCTCCACACCAGTTGTATGATTGTGCAATTAACCTTCAACCTGGTGCCATACCCCCTCGTGGTAGGGTTTACCCTGTCAGTCTTGGAGGATAGGGCCATGGAGGAGTATGTTGCAGACGCACTTTTTCGAGGTTTCATCCGCAAATCCTCGTCTCTTGCTGGTGCTGGTTTCTTCTTTGTGAAGAGAAGTGTGGTGAATGGGACCATGTATTTATTATAGAGATCTCAGTTGTTTCATGATTAAGAATTGATTAACCAAAATTTGTTGCAGTTATGTGTGGTGGTTTATCGCCACGATATCCTCATATTTTCCAAGTCCCTGGAGAGCCACCACACAGATGTATGTCGTGTGCTTTAGATACTGAGAACAATCTCCATTGTAAATTGGAGAAGTGCGAATTCCATTGTGAACAGGTTAAATTCCTGGGTTGTGTCATTTCCACTGCTGGTTTTTCGAGGGGCACAGAGAAACTTTCATCAGTCCTACAGTGGCCCCAACCCATGGGTTTACGTCCTCTGCAGTTTTCTTGGCTTTGCCAACTCTAATCGGAAGTTTATTCGTAACTTCTCATCTCTGGTCAAGCCCTGACTGAAATAACCAGAAAGGACGGTAACCCACAGAGTTGGTCTCCAGAGTCCATTATTACTGCTGAGGCCTGGCTGAGTCAGTGTTAGGCCTAACCACTTTGTGCTAGCTGTGCCTGAAGATTAGCAAGGAAGCAATGTACAGGAGGAGAAATATGTGAATATTCGTGAGGAAGTGATGTGCAGGAGAAGAAAGGGAGTGTATATACTGGACTGTATATAGTTGGTCTCAAGCAAGTTCTGACAATTGTACTGGGCATCCCATATTCCTCTTACCCCATCCAAGTTCAATCCCCTCTATAAAACAAACAAAAAAAAACAAAGCGCATGGACTGTTCTATGTCTCTGAATGTCTGAGAGGTGAATGCCAGGGTGGGCAGGGTGGTAGGCCATCCAAGATTTCAGAATCCCCCTACGGATGTAGCGCTACAATGGGAACTGTGACTTGTGTATGCCTTACCATCTGTGAACTCTATGGGGTTGAGTTTTCTTGAGTTGAGTTGTTTCCTTTCCCCATTATATAAAAGTAAAAAACTCCTGCACTGTCAAAATGAAGATCACAGGCTGGGATACACTGCAGCAGGCACCTAATTGACTGGTCCTAGGCAGAAAAAATATAAATGTATACGTAATGGCGTTGCGCTGTGTGTAATACGCAAATAGTGCCAAAGGGACAACTAAAAAATATATAAAATAAAATCATTGCTGTTTCTTTTCTTTCACTGCATACTTAGTTGTGCACATTGGACTTTATCTTACTGTTTCATTTGTTCACCCATTTGTTTCATGTCACATTTTGTCACACAGATTTTATCTGTATTATTTGGTTTTAGGCAGGTTTGCTTATTATCACATGGTAAATTTTATATATTTTTTAGTGGCCCTTTTGGCACTATTTGCATATTACACACAGCGCAAGGCCATTACGTATACATTCCTTTCCCATTACCCTTCCCTCTGTGTTTTCTCCGCCTGCCTACCCTTCTGCCCTTTGGCATCCTTCCTTGATCCCCTAACCCTACTCTGGCTTGGCTTTTGCCATTCTCTTGCCCCTACCAGTTTTTACTGTAACTCCCCCCCCCCCTTTTTTTTCCTGCCTGGACCTACTTGTCTAATCAGCAGTTCAGACCACCCATCCACTATTCTATGCCCATAAGGGATCCTCAAGCAACACCCTTATAGGTCTGTAGCATTTGCTAGATGTTTTAGCCCTAGCATGGACTTGACTGTTGTAATCCACTCTTAAGTCCTAAGTCTTAAGATAGTAACAGAAAACTTGACCTCAGAGGTGTGTCCATTACAACTTAAGCTCTTTGAACTATAGATAGCACAGGCAGCTGATCGCTGCCTATGAAAGTGCACTCACTGTTTTAGTTGCCATAAAAATCGTCCTGCAGTTTTTAGTGACGCCAGCCGCATTTGCGCATTAGGTATATTGATTTACGGCACACTATGTCTCTCCCCTGCATGCCATATCATTAGCTTCCTCTGAGAATGGCACAGAGGTCAGTCTCGAGATGCATCAGTGGATTAGCTCTGTTGCCGTAGTAACGGCAATCGAGCTAGAGGCTCGGTTTTGCCGCTATGGCGCATGCGCGAGATTTGGACAAGGAAAAAAATAGTAAGGGCGGAAATGACGTCCACAAACGATTCAACATACAGGAGTTAAAATGGCGCGGCCAATACCCGGAAGTCACAAAATAATATAAAAGAAATAAGGTATTTTCAAAGCTCATTTTTTGCCAATTTTGATGTGTATCGCTTTGCAATACTTTAAAGTGTGTATATATATATATATATATTTAAAAAAAGAAAAAAACATACTGGGTTTACTTCCTCTTTAAACGTATCTGTTCTAAGGAAGATGGCTTTTAACTTCAGCAAGAGGCACTATAAATACATAGTAAAGCCATGTGGACTAAAACTGCTCTGCAGTCAAAAAAGGTATCAATTATATCTTCCACCTATACCTAGGTATGTTCATAGTGATATACTTGGGTGACAATCTCATCTCATGTCCTCCTACTCAGAACGCATTATATTTGTTTGCTTAGTCCTTTTCAAACTGCATGAGCATTTCCTTTATACTAAACTCTACATATGCCTCTTTAACCAGTCTCAGGTTCCCTTCCTTGGATATCTCATTTCTGAGCCTGACACTGGCATTTGCATGGATCCAGAAAAAGTTCAGGCAGGCCTCCAATTGACAAAAAGACGCTTTACTGGCTGACAAAATTCAAAAAGATCTTCTTGAATCTCATCACTACAAAACTGCTGGACATTCATTCTTCATCATTTCTCCTGATCTATGTTGGCCCTTCTTGAAAAGAGATGTAATTTCTCACATCCAGTCCTGTGGAATTTTTGTTAGATCCAAGAATCCTAAAGCTAAAAATGCAGGTTTATTAATGCTTCTCGGCATTCTGGATGAACTTGGAACTCACCTGTCCATGGATTTCATTGTAGAGCTCCCTCACTCTCAGGGACGCTCTGTTATTGGGTCATTGTTAACCAGTATAATAAAATGGCCCACTGCATTGCCTTACCCAAGTTGCCCACAACCTGTCAATTAGCTACCTTATTTGTACATGTCTTTAGGTTACATGGTATCCCTCAGTTTTCCCTCAGTCTAACAGCCAGATGGAGGAGACCAACAAGTGTTTATAACTCTACCTTTGGTGTTTAACCTCTGATAATCAGGCAGATTGGGTATGCTCATAATAGTCACCCATACTCCTCTTCTAGTATTTTTTGTTTCTTTTGTGTCTGTGGGTTCCTGGAGCCACTGCCCTAGTGCAAAGCTTTTCTCTCTCCTGGATAAACTTTCATCTGCAGCTGCCATGCAAAAAGTCACTGCTGATGCCCACCTCCTAAATTCAAGGTGGGTGACTTTGACTGTCCACTAGGAACATTTCAATTAAAGAGCCATCTCAAAAACTTCTAGGTTCACCATGCCATACAGTATCTCTCGAAAGATAAATCTTGTTTCTTTTTTACCCATATTGCAACCTTCTCTAAAGATGCCTCATATATGTGTTGTTTCCTTACTGAAATCACTCATATTTTGACGTACGCAACATCTCAACCTCCGTACTTATGGATGGTCAGGAAGAATATGTGGTGCAAAAGAATCCTGACTCGACAGGCCAAGAACTCTCTCCAATTCTTGATCCACTGGAAGGCTTATGGCCCTGAGGAATGTTCCTAGATTTCTGCTTCCTTGGTTCACGCCCAATGTTTGACTTGAAAACACCAGCAATCTTATCCTAAGAAACCAGTAATGTTAAGCAGCATGTGTTGCTAGTTGAAGCCCTGTCATAATCCGCATTCAGCACAGGTGTAATGAGTCTGGCTACACGCCTCCAGCTCTGAGATTGGTGTATGATTCAGGAGGTGCCCTATTTAATCATCATGAACCTGTGCCTCAGTCCTTGTGATAGCATTTTCCAGCTGATCAAATGTGCTCCTGTATTATCTGTCTCTGGACTGACATTTGGCTACATTTACTGGATTACTCTCTTGGCTGATGTCTGATGCCTATCCTGAATCTTGGCTATGTATCCCAGTTACCCTCTCTGCCATATCTGCTTAAGACATCTCTCTACCCCTGACAGTACGTTTTTATGTAGGAATGTTTGCAACACTCACACTCAGAGAATACAGCCTAAAGCACTGTACACACAGGCAGAATGTTGGGAGACATTTTCTGGTACGAACAATACTAGCCGACATTCTGCCCATGTGTATGGCGGTCTGTCCAACAGAAGCCAGCCATTCAGCTGGCTCAGAGGCCTGTCAGAACACAACAGCTCAACAGGGGGAGATCGCTGGACTAAGCTTGCATGGCTAGTGCAGTGTCTCCAACCGGAGCTTTCATTTTTATTTCATGCAACTATCGGAGTTGCACAAAAATACAACTGTAGTGTGTACCCAACTTAATTCCTGGGTGTATGTGAGTACCGATAGGCAGATGCTAGTGGGGAAGTACATCATTACTATGTACTCGGACCAGGGTATTTGCATACATGACAAAGGTGTTTGCATAACACAGAGTGTGGTCTTTAGGGGAGAGGTGGGGGGTACAGTACAATAAGAAAAAGACTGGATGTCTGGGAAGTGGGAATAAAAAGCAACACATGAAAATGCAGGGAGTGAGATTGTAGGTTGTGAAATATTAAACAACACAACTGTATAGAACAGTCTGTAACCAATAAGGTGGGGGTACATCAGACCATCTTTGTCATTGTACCTTCAAGATGCATAATAAAGGCTATAACCTGGAATTAAATTTCACAATAAAAGAAAAATGCATGTAAAACATTTTAAAAAATGACCATTAAAAGAGAAGCATGAATTGCAGAGTGCAAAACGAATTGCACTCCTGTGATCCATAGGAGAAGTACAGCCAAACGAGCTTTGGCTGAATTTTTCCTTTAACCACTAGAGATCTGCGCTATAGCCGAATGACGGCTACAGCACGGACCTATTGACGATGTCCCGTGCATTGAACGGCCTGCGCGCCCCATGAAGGGCATGCGTGACTTGCTCTGTGATCATCGAGTCTATGAGACTCGCTGGATCACAGATCGGAGTAAGGGGTCGATCCCGACCCCTTACAAAGCGATCAGCTGTCAGCCAATGACAACTGATCATGTGATGTCAACACAGCCGGTAAGCTGACAGCGCGAGGAGAAAAAAAAAAAAAGCCAATCACCGGCATCAGTGAGAGGGACATCAGTCCCAATCACTGTGATGTGCCCCAGCTCCTCAGTGCCCACCTGTGCCCCCTACAAGTGCCATCTACCAGTGCCCACAGTGCCACCTGTCAGTGCTCACAGTGCCACCTATTAGTGCCCACAATCAATGCCTGAACAGTGCTGCACACCAGTGCCACCTATCAGTTTCACCTACCAGTGCCCATCAGTGCCATCTATCAGTGGTACCTATCAATGCCCATCCGTGCCACCCATCGGTGCCATTTTATCAGTGGCCATCAGTACCTACTTATCTGTCCCCATCAGTGCCACCTTATCTGTGCCTATCAGTACCGCCTTAATTGTGCCTATTAGTGCCCACCAGTGTTGCCTCATCAGCGCATATCAATGAAGCTGAAAAATTACCCGTTTGCAAAATTTTATAACTAACTATTAAACATGATTATTTTTTTTCAAAATTTTAAATTTTTTTTGTTTGTTTAGCAAAAAATAAAAACCCCAGCTGTGATTAAATACCACCAAAAGAAAGCTTTATTTGTAGGAAAAAAAATGATAAAAATGTAATTTGGGTACAGTGTTGTATGACCGCGCAATTGTCATTCAAAGTGCATCAGCGGGGGGTTTAAGTGCCCAGTAAGTAAGTGGTTAAAGTTATGCATCCAACAAGAATGAGGCAATAGATAGTCAGCTTGGCTCCAGCCATCAGCACTTCAGTTTGGTGGTTGTAGGAAACCAGGTGTAAGTGAACTTATCGGCACAGTTTAATTTTTAACATCTGTAGTCACAGTATACACTTTGTTATTGCATCAGCATTATAATAGCAATACAAACATAACAAAAATACAAATATTTATTTTTGACAATCTAATATAAGCTTATTTGAAAAATCTATTTTCAGGTTGCGAGTGCTGTCTATCTGCTGGCCATCGCTACACAACTTTATGGATTCCCTACATACTTTGCAAACATCTCCTCTGCTCATTCCTTTGGTCTACTTTGAATTTCTTAGGACTACCTGTCCCATGGTACCTTTCTGCTTACAAGTAGTGACTCCTGTACTGACTCTGCCCCATAAAACTCCTCTCAGCACCTCTGTGTAATGTGGGACATGATACTGCATACTTACAGGGCACAGTGAATATGTGTCACAGAATTCAAGGAAGTAATGTGGGAATCTTCACAAGGTTAGTTTACAAGTTTAATTTTACAGACTTCAAGATCATCCAGATTAATAGGTGTAGCCTAGAAATAATTTAATACAATGTGGAAATGAATATATGATTTTACATTTGAATCATATATACACTTTAGGGTAAATTATGTTAAGGTGCTTAGTACTGATAGAATCTATATCGAATGTTAGGGGTTGGTATCCTCATCCTTGTTTTACACAATATGGAAAAGGGGGGAAAGGCATGAGCACAAAAACTCCCAAAGTTTAGACGTGCCGTGCCAGTATATGAAAGGACTGTCTCGATACCATACTGGTATTGAGACAGTCCTTTCATATACTGGCACAGCACGTTTAAACTTTGGGAGTTTTTGTGCTCATGCCTTTCCCCCCTTTTCCATATATACACTTCAAATATAAATATGAATAAAGTCTCTATTTTACAAAAAAATGTAATACAGAATGTGTTAATTTTACTTATGCCGCGTACACACGTATCAGACTATCCGGCGGACTTAGTCTGGCGGACAAACTGCCGGACTTTCCGAACGAGCTACCTGCCAACACGGTACTTTTGCGGTGAACTAGGTCCGCCGGACTATCCGCCGTACTTTTGAAATGAACGGACTCGCCCACACACACGGAGGAAAGTCCGTTCATATTAAACGCGGCTCCAGGTAGCCGGGACTAGGGAAGGAAGCGTCGCTGGCCCCGTCACCCCGTCACCCGCGAAGGCCCAACAAGAAGAACCGAAGAGGGGGACAAGACCCCCGAAGTCGGAAGAAGACCCCCGGGCGACAACAAAGAAGAAAGCTGGGCTCCTCCACTAGTAAAAGAGCTAGCAGAAGATAGCGGCGGAGTCCGACGAGAAGACCCCCCAAGACGGAAGACCCCCGGAGCAGTGCAATAAATTATTTTTAAACCTTGTGTGTTGTGTATTTTTTAAGTTTTTTTTCACAGGTGAATGGGTAGGTATACTCATTCACATAGGGTGGGGGGCCGGGATCCGGGGGCCCCCTTATTAAAGGGGGCTTTCGGATTGCGATAAGCCCCCTGCCCGCAGACCCCGATAACCAAAGCCACGGTTTTCGGGAAGAGGCCGTTGTCCTCATCAACATGGGGACAAGGTGCTTTGGGGTGGGCCCCCTTCCCCTTAGCACCCCCCCATGTTGAGGGCACGCAGCCTGGTACGGCTCAGTAGGGGGGGGGGGGGGCGCTCATCCCCACCCCCTTTCCTGACCGGCCGGGTTGCGTGCTCGGATAAGGGTCTGATATGGACCTAGGGGGGACACCCACGCCGTTTGTTCAGCGTAGGGCTTCACCTTTAACTCCATACCAGGTGACGGGGCCAGCGGCACCTCCTTTGCTGGTCCCGGCTACCTGGAGCCGCGCTCAAAATGAGCGGACTTTTCTCCAGACGGGAAAAGTCCATTCATTTCAAAAGTACGGCGGACTAGCACACACACGGCCGCATTGTCCGCCGAAATGCGAGTCCGGCGGACATATTTAGGTGCAAAACTACTTTCTTAGTCCGCCGGACTTTTGGGTAAAAAAAAAGTCTGCCCCGTGTGTGGGCTCTGCAGGACTTTTCCACCAGATTGTTTGATCGTGTGAACGCGGCTTTACTTTGCATTATTTAAAGGCAGCTTTCTAACTGAAAAAAATCTGTTTCTACTAATTGCATCTCTGCATGTGTTTTACAGCAGAGCTGCTTTTTAAGCAGCACACTTATATCGTTTTTTTTTTTTAATCTCACCACCTGTTAAGCTGCAAATTGTATATATAAAACATACATTTTTAATAAAATTGAATTTATTTTTTTCCTGTAGGGAGAAAAATAAATCATTTAAATGTATACTTTAGGATGCAGTGGGAAAAGTTTAGAACATCTGTCAGGTTTTTACTACTATCCAAGGCTTCAGTAAAAATTAATTTACCCTCACTTCAGGGGGAAAGCTAATAACCTGTTAAGCCGCGTACACACGGGCGGACTGTCTGGCCTACTTAGTCCGCCGAAACACATTTCAGCGGACAGTCCGCTCGTGTGTGGGCTTCAGCGGACTTTTTCAGCGTGCAGTCTGGCGGACTAAGTATTTCGGAATTTCCGTAATACTGTCCGTCGGACTCGCATTTTGACGGACAATCCGCCCGTGTGTGTGCCAGTCCGCCGTATTTTTGAAATGAGCGGACTTTTCCGCCCGGAGAAAAGTCCGCTCATTTTGAGCGGGTATCCAGGTAGGCGGGGCCCGCGAAGGAGACGTCGCTGGCCCCGCCGCCTGGTATGGACTTAAAGGGGAACCCCAACGCCAAAAAAAATCGGCGTGGGGGTCCCCCCCAAGTCCACAACAGACCCTTGTCCGAGCACGCTACCCGGCCGGCCAGGAAAGGGGGGAGCGAGCGCCCCCCCCTCCTGAGCCGTACCAGGCCGCGTGCCCTCAACATGGGGGGTGCCTTGGGGAAGGGGGGGCCGCGCGGCCCCCCCACCCCAAAGCACCTTGTCCCCATGTTGATGAGGACAAGGGCCTCTTCCCGACAACCCTGGCCGTTGGTTGTCGGGGTCTGCGGGCGGGGGGCTTATCGGAATCCGGGAGCCCCCTTTAATAAGGGGGCCCCCGGATACCGGCCCCCCACCCTATGTGAATGAGTATGGGGTACAATGTACCCCTACCCATTCACCTGTAAAATAAAAGTACCAAAAAAAACACAACACACGAGATAAAATACTTTATTGCACAGCTCCGGGGGTCTTCCGTCTTCGGGGGGTCTTCTCGCCGGACTCCTTCGCTATCTTCTTGTAGCTCTTTTGCTAGCGGAGGAGTCTGGCTTTCTTCCTCGCTGCCGGCCTCTTCTCCCGACTTCGGGGGTCTTGTCCCCCTCTTCGGTTCTTCTGCCGGGCCACCGCGCCTTCTTATAGCTCTTTTACAGGCGGTGGCCCGGTCTTCTGTCGCCGCCGCCTTCCGTTCTTCTTCTTCTTCTTCTTCTTCTCCAGGAGATGTTGCCTCGACGATCTCTCAGGCCGGAATGCCCGGGACGCACTGCGCGGCCACTTATATAGGGACAATGGGGCGGTGTCACATGGCTTTATGTCACATGGGTTGGTGTCACATGGTGACCCCGCCCCCTTACGATGTCATAGTCCCCATGTGACATCAACCCATGTGACCAACCCATGTGACATAAAGCCATGTGACACCGCCCCATTGTCCCTATATAAGTGGCCGCGCAGTGCGTCCCTGGCATTCCGGCCGGAGAGATCGTCGAGGCAACATCTCCTGAAGAAGAAGAAGAAGAAGAAGAAGGGAAGGCGGCGGCGACAGAAGACCGGGCCACCGCCTGTAAAAGAGCTATAAGAAGGCGCGGTGGCCCAGCAGAAGAACCGAAGAGGGGGACAAGACCCCCGAAGTCGGGAGAAGAGGCCGGCAGCGAGGAAGAAAGCCAGACTCCTCCGCTAGCAAAAGAGCTACAAGAAGATAGCGAAGGAGTCCGGCGAGAAGACCCCCGAAGACGGAAGACCCCCGGAGCTGTGCAATAAAGTATTTTATCTCGTGTGTTGTGTTTTTTTTGGTACTTTTATTTTACAGGTGAATGGGTAGGGGTACATTGTACCCCATACTCATTCACATAGGGTGGGGGGCCGGTATCCGGAGGCCCCCTTATTAAAGGGGGCTCCCGGATTCCGATAAGCCCCCCGCCCGCAGACCCCGACAACCAACGGCCAGGGTTGTCGGGAAGAGGCCCTTGTCCTCATCAACATGGGGACAAGGCACCCCCCCATGTTGAGGGCACGCAGCCTGGTACGGCTCAGGAGGGGGGGCGCTCGCTCGCCCCCCTTTCCTGGCCGGCCGGGTAGCGTGCTCGGACAAGGGTCTGTTGTGGACTTGGGGGGGACCCCCACGCCGATTTTTTTCGGCGTTGGGGTTCCCCTTTAAGTCCATTCCAGGCGGCGGGGTCAGCGACGTCTCCTTCGCGGGCCCCGCCTACCTGGAGACGTGCTCGAAATGAGCGGACTTTCCTCCGCGTGTGTGGGCGAGTCCGTTCATTTCAAAAGTAGGGCGGATAGTATGGCGGACTTAGTACGCTCAAAAAGTGCCGTGTGTGGGCAAGTCCGTTCATTCGAAAGTATGACGGACTGTCCGTCGGATTGTCTGACGGACTAAGTTGGCCAGACAGTCCGCTCCGTGTGTACGCGGCTTTAGATTTTTTTTTCAGCAAAGAAATGACAGAAGGCCAATCCACCAGTCAGTGCTGAGAATGGACTTTATTAGATGTAAACATCAACAAAGGAAAGCCAATGCTTTTGGGGTGCTAGAAGTAGAGTTTGTGTGACAACCAGACCAAAAGCCTGAAAAAAAAGAAAACAAAACAAATGCAGCCACCACATCTAAGGACCGGTAAGCTGCAATATACTAGGGTGTGAGGGGGCTCAGAGCGTATATGTGTGAGGGGGCTCAGAGCGTACAGGTTTGAGGGGGCTCAGAGCGTATACGTTGTGACATTGGGGTGATTAGCTCAATTGGTAGATGCATTTTTTAGTCCACATCAGTCAGGCGTGTATGGTTAAGGGCCTGGTAGCCCACGTTTATTAGAAGAAAACAAAATATTAGTCCATCCAGTAATCCCACGCAGGGGTCCAAGCTTAAATTAAATACAGCAAAATCAGAACGAAAATGCTAGCCCACCTGGCTACTCTTCAACAGTAGTGCTGCTATAGGTACTTGCCCCTTCCAACAAACTGCTTGGACGCACACAGCTTCAAACCCTTCGACACACAGCACACGGCTCCTTGGACGCACACAGCTTCAAGTCCTTCACACAGCTTTGGACATGCACAGCTTCAAGCAGCAAGCTGCTCACACACCACCATCCTACACAAATCCCCTCGTTATATGGGCTGTGTGCAGCTGGGCACACACCCTGCTCGCTAGCCTCAAGACCCGGACACAGGGTTGGAGATCCCGTCCCACCCATAACTTTCAGGGATCTCCAAACTACAGAATCCCATCTGGAGCTAGCAAAACCTGGAGAAAACTGACAGAGCAGTTTTCTCCATTTAAACTCTACACTCTGTAGTCCTGCAGTCCGCAGATATGCAAACTCTGTGTCTCCTTTACCTCTAATTTCATAGGGACAGAGCCTCGCTCTGTCACAACGTGTGAGGGGGGCTCAGTGCATGCAGGTGAGAGGGGGCTCAGAGCGTACAAGTGTGAGGGAGGCTGAGAACGAACAGGTGTGAGGGGGGCTGAGGCACTGAAGGACTTGGTGGGATGGCTAGTGGGCAGATTTGGTGGGACGGCCAGTGGGCGGGACCCTGGGGAGTGTTGGTGGTCAGGCTCGGGGGGGGGGGGGGGGCTCAGGCCTAAAGCTGTATAAGGGGTCCCACAATTTCTGATGGCTGCCCTGTTCTCATATGGTGAGTGGTGAAAGGAAGCAGAGACGAGACGCATCTACCTGTCCTGGCACACTCATAGCGCTGATCCACCTCTAACATCCAGCCCATGTGCTTGTATGTTATGTATGTGATGTCACATACAAGCATCTGGAATGGATGCTCAGGTCAGGGGACTTTACTGAAAGCAGTGGGCCTGTGTGCAGGATCATGGATTGGGCACCCGCAGCTGAGAAAAAAATGGTTGGATGTGATTTTCGTTGCGCTGAAGACTGGCGGTGGCTTAAAGGGACACAGAGTGCAGGGGTTCACTAGTAAATGATGCAAAGGTTCGGGAATAATTTCAACAAAGTTCCCAGAAGCTCAATAGTAATTCCACAAGCGGTCACCTGATTGTGGTTTTCTCAATCACAGTGAAATCCCTTGTTCCTGTGATTGGTAGTGATTGGTACTGGCAATCGAGTCATCTTCCTCCAGATGGTGGACGGGGCTAGCAGGACCATGATTGGCTTTAGCAGTGGACAAGACAGTCTTCCTCCTCCTCCTCCTGAAAACAGGACCGCCCCCCAGCAAAACTGCACCCAATCTTTTCCCCATCACAAAAGCTGACGATCGCAGCTACAGCAAAGTTAGAGAACCAAACAATGTTCCCCATCTTTTACAATGTGGGGGGGTGGGGCACAGTGCCTCCCCCTCAGTGCAGGGTGGGGAATTCTGAAAATGTATTAGTGTTTCACTGATGCCATGTACACGCGACCGGACTTTTCGACAGCAAAGGTCCAACGGAACAAATCTGTCGGACAATTCGACCGTCTGTGGGCTTCATCTGACCTTTGCTGTCGAAAAAATCTGATGGACTTTAGATTTAGAACATGTTTCAAATTTTTCCGACAGACTTGAGCCCGGTTGAAAAATCAGTTTGTATGCTAGTCCGACAGACGAAAACCAACGCTAGGGCAGCTATTGGCTACTGGCTATGAACTTCCTTATTCTAGTCCGGTCGTCCGTCATCACGTTCGAATCTGTAGGACTTTGGTGTGATAGTGTGTGGCCAAGTCCGTTGGTTCGGAAAGTTTGTCGGAACTCCGCTGAAAAGTCAGTCAGGAAGACCATCGGACCTATTCTGCCCGAAAGTCCGGTGGTGTGTACACGGCATGACACTTCCCTGCGCTGCTCTGCTAATGGGGAGGGAGTCGAGTGCTGGCAAACGAGACTTTGCATGCCTACCCCTGTAATAACATATTTACAAAAATGGGAGGGGTGTACTCACTTTTGTGAGATACTGTACAAGATATATACAGCACCAAGATTTACTGCCTAAAGATGTATTAGTTGGTAATTACGGGTATCCGTATGCTTCCCGAAAATGTCTTTGAATGTGCTCACTGTGTTTTTTTCCATTGCTGGTTATTAATTTATCATGTATTGCACAAAAAAATATTACTCCCTTTAGCCTTAGTGTGTCAGAAGGTGTGACATTGCCGGGAAGGTCATTGACATCCAGAGTCAGTGGACCAAAACATCAGTGGCTTCATTGGGGGTAAGTGCTATACCTATAATCTCTAATTAGCAGAATTGTTTAGACCTCCAAATCAAAATAAAATCTCTGTTTTCAAAGCTGGAAGGGTTGTTAATATGCAAATAATGACCTCAAAATACAGAAACCCAGAATTGTTCTGTGTTTATGCATTCAAATCATTAGAATTCAGCTGGAGCTGTGCTCTGTCTGTGCACATCGCCACCACTGTCTGTTATGAAACACTGAGAATGAGAAGCGGCCACTGATAGCTGAAGAGATGCATCATTTTCTGAAATAACATTAGTCTTATATTACCAGTTTGGATATAGAGTGCTTATCATAGTTCTGTCCTGGACATAAAAGATAACAATATTGTCTATCTTCTAAACAGCATACCTCCCCATCTTTAGAACATAAGATAACCATCATATTAAAGTGGTTGTAAAGGCTGAAGGTTTTTTTTTACCTTCAAACACCAGAAGGTGTGCTGCTCCCCTACAGATTTTTTAATATTTTTTAAAGCTGAACCTTTAATACCACTTTAAGCAAATATTGTCTAACTAGAAGGGACATAGGTATTCTTACTATAATCTCATATTTCTTCCAGATCTATGCAAGAATCTAGCTCCCTGTACTATAGACCGGAAACTACTGCTCTCCCTTTGTGCAGGGTGACTGGTCTTGTCTCCGCCTCCTACTTTAGTTTTCTGCAAGCAGCCTGTAGTGGGTGGGGCCTGCTGAACCCTTACCACAGCTCTGCTGTCTGCAAAAGCTACGTACAGTATAGGGGTGATGTCATTGCTACTTTTAGCTAACAATACCTGAGCCTGCAAAAACATTTGGTGCACACAAAGTGGATTTCATTTTTTTGCGACTATAGAGGAATATTAATAAATGAAAGTGTTAGTGCTTAGAGTTCAGCGTTAAGAACAATTTATAGGTAAATGTGTAGAAGATTAAAATCTAAGTGTATACAGCAAGTGCTTAATTTGTCTTTATATCAGCCTCTGCCTATTGAAATCCCTTGTATGGTAGAGTGCAGTGTGGGAGAAGGAAAAGCAGCATTAGAGCCCATCAGGTGTGCTGCATGCAACATAGTGACAAAAAACATGCTAGCAGGTAAAGATAGCAGAAGAATGCGCTCAACAGGCTGCTGCGATTTCTCAAAAGATTAAAACAGAAGGAATGTGATTGCTCCATCCTGTCAGGAGGAGCAGTGCCTATGTTTATATTTTTATTAAACGTTCTAGGGGAGCCAGCATGTTTTGGAGATCTACGTCCCCTTCATCAGTTCTAATAATCTGCATATTTGATAAATAAATAATAAGTAATAACATGCAAACCTATAAGTGCCTAAAAATATTTATACAAAATATATAAATAATACAGTAAATAATAATACCCCTAAGGGACTGCTTGGTATTACCTGCTCATCTGCACTGCCATGGTTAATGATTCTTATGCTGCATACACACGATCAGACTACAATCCGCCCTAGTGTGGGCTCCGGCGGACCTTTTCTTTCCAAAAGTTCAGCGTTCAGTTTTGACTCAAAATTGTAGTCCGGCGGACAATCCGCCCGTCTGCATGCTAGTCCACCGGACTTTTGAAATGAACGGACTTGCCCACACATGGAGGAACGTGGCTCCAGGTAGACGGGACTTGCGAAGGAAGTCAATTTCGCCGCCTTTGGCGGCGAGATTGACACCTCACTGGCCCCGTCACCTGGTATGGACTTAAAGGGCGTGGGGCACCCCCAAAGTCCATATCAGACCCTTATCCGAGCACGCAGCCTGGGCGGTCAGGAAAGCGGATGGGGACAAGCGAGTGCCCCCCCTCCTGAGCCGTACCAGGCTGTGTGCCCTCAACATGGGGGGTGCTTTGGGGAAAGCACCTTGTCCCCATGTTGATGAGGACAAGGGCCTCTTCCCGACAATCCTGCCCGTTGGTTGTCGGGGGTCTGCGGGTGGTTTAATAAGGGGACCCCCAGATACCGGCCCCCCACCCTATGTGAATGAGTATTGGGGTACCATGTACCCCTACCCATTCACCTGGTGAAAAAAAAAAGTGTAAATAAAAAAGCAGCCGTGTCCTGCAAGACTTAGAAGTATGCGAGTTGTGTAGCAGGTGCTACACCAGCAGCTGCCGACACAGCTCGCAATAGTAAATGCCGCACACCTGACCATTCAGGCATTGACAGTAGGGGGCCCCATGACAGCTTCCGCTTCGATCTACCTGTCAATCACAGCTAGCTGACGGGTAGATCAGGTCTAGGTCTAGCTGATGGGTAAATCAGCTATTCTGCTGACAGGACATGCAGGGAAAGGAGGTGAGCAGAGGGAGGAACATCAGTTTGGGGTGGTAAGCTGAGCACAATACCTGGAAAGTTTAATGCCAGGAGAGAAGTTTATATGGAAATATGTGAAGGGTTGGATTAGCAGCGAGTGTGTTGGAGCCCTGCAGAGTTTGCAGCCCCCCCAAGCTAACATACATCTCCTAAGCAGGAACACATCACTATCTCCAAGCATTCTGTCTAGATAATGAGCAGTTAATTTATGACCTTTCCGTTTAACCCTGTGTTATCCAAACTCTGTTCAATGAAAAGTGTAAACTCACCACATAAACACTCTATATACAAAATAAAATTCCCCAATAAAGATCAGAACATGAGGTTCACATTTGCATGGAAGCACAATTGAATGAATGCTGATTATTCAGAGAATAACCGTATTTATGTTTATTGAGGATTGTTTTTTTTTTTTTTATGTACTAACAGTTAAGCTTCATACACACAATACGAAAATTTTAATGAAAAATACCACTTTTGAAGTGTTTGTGCATATGAGCGTATCATTATTGCGTGGGAGTTCCCACACTTTTTTCCCCAGGACTTGACCCCTGAGGGGGAGTATAACTGGGGGAATCCGTAGTGGAGAAGTATCTAGGGGTTTTGGTAGATCATAAGCTCAATAGCATGCAATGCCAAACTGCTGTTTCCAAAGCGACCAAAGTCCTTTCTTGTATTAAGAGATGTATGGACTCCAGAGAGAGAGAGAGAGATATCATTTTGCAGCTGTTCAAATCATTAGTAAGACCTCATCTGGAATATGCAGTTCAGTTTTGGGCACCAGTTCTTAAAAAGGATATTGGGGAACTGGAGAAAGTGCAGAGAAGGGCAACCAAACTGATAAGAGGCATGGAGGAGCTCAGCTATGAGGAAAGATTAGAGGAACTGAGTTTATTCACTCTTGATAAGAGGAGATTAAGGGGGGATATGATCAACATGTAGAAATATATAAGGGGTCCATATAGTGAACTTGTTGTTGAGTTATCCACTTTACAGTCAGTAAAGAGGACAAGGGGGCACCCTTTACATCTAGAGGAAAAGAGATTTCATCTCCAAATACGGAAAGGTTTCTTCACAGCAAGAGCTGTGAAAATGTGGAATAGACTCCCTGCAGATGTGGTTCTGGCCAGCTTAGTAGATTGCTTTAAGAAAAGCCTGGATTATTTCCTAAGTGTACATAATATAACTGGGTACTAACATTTATAGGTAAAGTTGATCTGGGGAAAATCAGATTGTCTCTCGGGGATCAGGAAGGAATTTTTCCCCCTGCTTTAGCAAATTGGATCATGCTCTGTTGGGGCTTTTAGTCTTCCTCTGGATCAACTGTGGGTATAGAATTGGGTATATGGGATTGTTTGATACTATTATTATTTTTATTTTTTTGGTGGTTGAACTGGATGGACTTGTGTCTTTTTTCAACCTGACTAACTATGTAACTATGACCTGGTGAACATCCCAACCCACCTGACACTCTGGGTTCAGACATCCTTGTATCACTGTTGAGCAATAAATCAGACAACTCTGTATTTATATTCTGAGAATATTTACAAAAAATAATTCCTCCGAAAGGCACAAGACAAATAAATATTAACAATCACAGTATTATATACATGTGTCCTTAAGAAATAATGTTACCCCCTAACAGGATGTTTAAGCTAACTAATACTACTGACACTCTGTGTAGAAGATGGAACCTGGCCAGCCTATGCTGCTATCCTAAGAAGAGAGAGCAGATCTAAAAATGATAATATAGTGGCCTTTCTATCAGTAATGGCAATAAAGTCTACATTGGAGATCTGATATTCTTCACCGGTACGTAGGAGCTTGTTAACTGTAATCCGATTAAGTGTAGTGGGAAACAATAGGTTTCTCGTAGTGAGGAAAGCTAAAGATGTCTAAGCATAGTGTTTGAATAGATTCAGTAAAGTATTCCTAGAGTAGAGATGTCTGTGCCAAGTGGCTCCATGTAGCTGTGACAAAGGAAGGATGTGTAAAGGTTGAGCGATTGCACTCTCACCAACAACCAGACTGATACGATATCTTCCAGACAGTAACTTGTGTTGCGATCTCCCGATGTGAATCTGGATATACAGTCTGTCAGGTGACTGGAGTGGTGCTAGAAAAATGTTCTATGGCAAATGGCAGAGCTAGGCCCCTCAGGTATAGGTTGGAAGGTGGTACTCCATGGACCCCTCTCCATGCACTCCAGGCCCAGGAGGAAGAGAGCTCCGTGGGGGCTTTTGCTTCTTTTATAGCTACTTCCAGCAATCTCCCCAATGGCAGCAAAGATCCCTCGGATATGTAGTCCTGGCACATAATCGTACAAAGCAATTATCTGATGGGAGGACTCCAGGAATAAAAGAAACATACCCTTGCAGTGAGTTAAATGCTCATTAGGTCTAGGGATGCACTTACCTGGTTTCTGACTTTACAAGCTCCTCCTGTGTAGCAACTGGTCCCCCACAGCCTGCTCTGTAAACTGCTAACAATTTTTTTTTTTTACTTCCAGCCTGTTCAGCATACAATACAGAGTTAATGTCACTGTATTGTTTATGATGAGCCCAAGGCTCTGCCAAAAGACCAAAGCTTCAGGCTGAGGAGAGCAGCAGAGCAGGGGTGTAAGGTAAGCGATGATGACGACTTACTTAATCTTAAGACATCAGGAGCATTTAGAGCCTCACTGTGGGTCTTTTACAATTCCTGGAGCTGGGCTTTAATACATCATTAACTTAAAAGTCAGCAGCAAATACTGTAGTTGCTGACTTTTTAAAAAGCAGGTACTTACCAGTACATGGATTCCAGGGCTGTTTTCATGCAGCCGATTCTACCAACTGCTGCAAGTCCCCAGCACCACCATCTTGGATTTGGGGGCGGGCTGTGACTTATTGTTAAGTCACAGCTGGCTGCCCACTGCGCAAGCATGAGGTATACTCTGACTGAGTGACATCCCAGGAGGCTGTGGGCAGAGAGAGGGGTGTGAAGAGCAGCCTCATCCTCACCTAGGCAAGGATTGAGGAAGCGGGAGCAGGCACTAACAAAAAACTATACTTGATCCCCCTCTCCCCCCAAAAAACCTGCAAGTTGGTTACTCAGAAAGAATAAGTGAACTTCTGCTCTAAATTTATTTTTTAGTTCAATCTGATTTTATTGAAAAATGTATAGAAAGGTTAACATATACAAAATATTAGAAAATGTCTGCTTTTGATATAAAGTAGAAAAAAATACAATCTCTTATGTGCAAAATCAAGAACATATATTCATAAAACAAGGAAGTACTTGTGATTGTATAGGCAGCAAAGAATACAGGATACCAGTGCTAGTGCAAAGCACCAGCAATGATACAACTCAAAACTTCATTGTGAGGGGGAGAACATCAATAAATACAATACAGCACTGTTATGTTAGAGAAAGTAGTATACTGAAGGGATCGCGTGCTGTCGTGAATGAACACTGATTGACACTAGGAATGGATATCGGACCCCTGAACATTACACCCTAAAAAGGGAAAGAGAAAAAAAGCTAGAAATGAAAAAAAGATAATACTTCGGTAAAATAGACTCCAACAAGGCTATTAGGAGGTGTCTGCAGAGCCAACTTCAGCCCAAGCAAGGAACTCCGAGGAGTAACGGAACATGGACCAAGAGGTCCATGTGAGGGAGAACTGATTTTATCCAAAAAAAAAAAAAAGATATGACCATGCCCTTCTATCATTGCTCGCAATTTTTTAGCAATGAGAGAAGGGAAAAAGGAAAAATAAACCTCTTTATGTCACTCCTCAAAATCTAAGAGGCTAATGCTGTAGCCAATGCAAAGCATAGAGAAAAAAGGATTTTTTCCCTTCTGGACACCACTAGAGAAGGGATGTCCAGAAAAGGACAAAAAGGTAGCTACTAATGGCTATAGCGGACAAATAATACATTTGGAAAAAGTATCTATATCCAAAAAGTTTATTCCTATTATGCAAATCTATATACAAATAAAACTGACCCAGCAAAATTACTTTACCAGAAGTCGATCCCCAGTGCCCCAGTAAATAGTCTGTTGCATAACTAAATATTCCCAAAAATCTTGACAAAGTTCACAGACACCACAAAACACATAAGACATACAGATAACATACATGCAACAATAAAAAAAATGGATGAGGCGCCTCTATAACCAAACACCTGCCGATTTGCCATCATACATGAAAATATATCCAACGTGTTTTATCAATAATAATATTGACAAGAGATCGACATGTAGGTGGTCCCTAGGGAAGCGAAAATCAATAGCATAAGATTTTCCGCAAAAAAAAAAAAATGAATAATCAAAAACTTCCATTAGTCAAGCAAGCTACTTGAATGGATCAGTGAAAATCAGATTCTACAAAGATTTTGCAGCAGTTCATGTCAAATCCAAATTTCTTTATAGATGTAATGATTAATTAGTTTGAAAGTTCCACAAGATGTTTTCTATGCAATTTCTACAAGTAGACACAGTTCTTTTTATGGCTTCTAGTGGGACGAGAAATGCTCTGATGATAATAATCCTTTTTTTTATATGCATACTACCAGTATTCCATTAGTAATAAACCACATATCATGTCCGTAGTTTGTAGCTAAATCATGTATCACTTTTAGATTCGCTACTTATATTCAATATATATCTAGGGTAGATACATTGTAAGCAATTGGTCCGTAGAAATAAACAGATTACTGTTTTGAGTCTCATAGTGGAGTGCAGCCAGTTAACAGCAGATAATCACGCAATAAGCATGTATTGAATAGAAAATGTAACAAATTTTTCACTGGTTTCATTACCGCTCCTGGATACCTCCGAGCGGGCTGATTAAAGTGGTTGTAAACCCTTACAAACCACTTTGACCTACAGGTAAGCCTAGATTAAGGCTTACCTCTAGGTCCAAGAAATATCTCCTAAACCTACATGGTTTAGGAGATATTTACTAAATGACAGTGACAGCTGTCTACGGCGCATGCGCTGTAGACAGCGGCACGCAGGTGCACTATCGCTGTTAGCAGCATGCCGTTGCTAACGGCGATATGCCGTTAGTGGCGGCTCCCATGCTCATGCGCGGGAGTGATGTCATCACTGCTCAGACGCTGTGAGTGGCTGGAGTAGCAATACCCGTAAGAAGATGGATGCTCCGGACTACAGGGGACAGCAGTGACATCGCTGGCTCCTGTGTCAGGTAAGTGACACATAATGGGCTACTATGCGATGCAGTGCCTAGTGGCCCATTATGCTTTACCTTTGCAGGGAGACAAAGAGGAAGTAAAGCCATCAGGGTTTACTTCCTCTTTAATGGTAGTCAATTCAGCTGGTGAAGAGTGTAGCATTTCCTTACACGTTAATTCTGGTAAGCTTGTATGGTAAATGTCACTCCCATACTACGTGGTATCAGCTGCCAAGCATTTCTCATCCCCAAGGCGTGCTGCTGATTATACTATTGTCCCCTGTAGATTTTAAAAGGCTTAACCGATCAAAGTTCCATAAGAGGTTTGCCGCTGACAAATTCATTTTTTGCTCTCCCCAATGGAAGTTACCCTGTGAGGGCCCGCTGTCCGTGCTTACGCCAATTCGTTTCGCAATGTAACGTTACGTAGCTTCAACTGGATGTGGAGGACCTAGATTCCCGTCTCTCCCTTATAGTGCACTGAGACGTCATCGTTCCTCCCTTAGTATGTTTTTTCATAATAATAATTAGTTAGGTTGAATAAAGACACCAGTATATCCAGTTCAACCTGAGTGAGTGTCTACAATTGTCCCTATCCCTGTACACACTCATTTCTGTCCCTACCCTCAAGGAGCCCACAATCCTAGGTCCCCATTCATATACTAGGGCCAATTTTTGACAGAAGCCAATTAACCTACCTGCATGTCTTTGGATTGTGGGAGGAAACAGGAGTACCCGGAGGAAACCCACGCGGGCACAGGGAGAACATGCAAACTCCAGGCAGGTAGTGTCATGGTTGGGATTTGAACCAGTGACCCTTCTTACTGCTAGGTGAGAGTGCTAACCACTACACCACTGTGCCGCCTTTTGCTTGTATTCAAATCAGGGCAAGCCAAGTATTAGCTTGGATTAGGTTCTTTTAGGTGTGAAGTGGAGCAGTGAAAATGTGTGTGCTCTTTTTTTATGGTTTATTTGTTGGGGATAATCTTTTTACAAAAGAAAGGAGAAATTATTGTTATTAACATAATTCACAAGACAGGATGCGGACAAGAGGGAGAACTGATCCTCTCGTCCAGCCTCCTGAGCCAACATTCGTTCCAGGTCTCTTATATGGTCCACCTCACTTGCCTAATCCCCAAGGGAAGGCATAGTTATCAATCTCCAATGGCGGGGAATAACTACCCTAGCTGCAGCCAGAAAGTGTCGCAGGATGTCTTTTACAGACTTGAAGGAACTAGGAAGCATAGACAAAAAGGTCCACCTCAGGTGAGGGTTGGATAGAGGTCACCATCAACTTACAGTGCAGTTCAATTATTTATTGCCAACATCTCCTTATAGAAAGGCACTCGCACCAGATGTGAAGCATGATACCTCTGGCTACCAAACAAAGCCAACAAGAGTCTGGTGAGGAAGGATTGAAGTGTTGTATGGTCAACGGACATCTGTACCATCTAGTCACCAATTTAAACCCTTTTTCTTGGGTCGCATTGGCAAGGGAAAGTTTGAGTTAGAATAAAACACTTACCAATTCGCAACAGAAATGGAGTGACATAGTTCTGATTCCCATACCCAAGTGTAAGGAGGCAGGTCAGGGGTCAAAGCGTTCAGTAATAATGAATAAAGTTGGTAGACTACATGAGTTGGAAAGTCTTCCTGGAGGAGCACATCTTCCTGACCCGTTGGGTCGGCAAGAACGTCTGCCAAGGAAGGGGTAGCATGGATGTAAGATATTACTTGTCGTCTCTAAAACCATTGTGTTAGGTGGCGTGCTATTGATGTGGAAGGAAAAGTAATTGTCAGTGACTGATCTGCTCATCTGCTTGGAGTTTTGCTTTAAGTTTACTTGCTATATATATATATATATATATATATATATGTACACATATATATATATATATATATATATATATATATATATATATATATAAAGTTTGGGGATACTAGCTCCGCGGGACTAAGTGCATAAACCGGTATAAGGTGAAACCAAAATATATTTATTTATAGTTAAATCAAAAATAAAGCTTTTCTTCAGCATACAAAAAAAACATAAAATTAAAGTCCGCTTATCTTCAGCACAAATAATACGAAAAGAAAGCACCTACAGTTCTGTAGTCAGGTCTTCACCAAAAAGTTTCTTTAGAGTCCTTGCAGAGATCTTTTTGCAGCCTCCAAAACAGCAAAACAGCAATACAATAACACAGCCAGACAGCTCCTCAGACAGGTGTTCATCTCCGTCTCCTCCTCACCACCACCTCTCTAATACTTCCTGTCTTATAGGCTGTCTTCTTGGAGGCCGTTAACCCCCTGTGGGCCGAATCCCTGTGGTCAGGGAGGGAGGCTCTTTCCCACCCAAATGTCACTTCAGAGCCTCCCAAATTCTGGGTCCCAACTATCTCTCTTAAAATAGAGAGGGCCGCGAGTCAGTCTTCTCCCAAAACTATCCCCGGAATTTGTCACCCATATTTGGGTGACCCCCTGAGGCCTACCAGGATTCCCTTAAAGGGACCACATTCCGAATATAGGGGCTACATAGCACCCGTCCAGGACCCAACCTTGGCGTCCTGTACATATCCCCCCCCCCGCCTCAACGCTGAAGTGTTGGAGGCACCATTTGACACCATACAGTGGACCCGGGAGAGGGCATTGGCATTCTGATGTAGTCTCCCGGATCTGTGCTCCACCACAAAATTGAACTCCTGGAATCACCTTGTTACTCTGGCATTAGTGTGTTTATTTTGCCTCATCCAGGTCAGTGGGGCGTGGTTGGATACCAGGCAAAACCTTCTGCCTAGGAGGAAATACCGCAAGGAGTCCAAGGCCCACTTAATGGCAAGACACTCCCGCTCCACCACTGCGTAGTTTTTCTCCGCTGCCGTCAGCTTTCTACTTAGAAAAACTACGGGGTGCTCTTACCCGTTGATTACCTGCGACAGGACTGCTCCTAACCCCTCATTTAAAGTGTAAGTGTCTGTACTATAAAATCCTTAGTAAAGTCTGGAGCAACAAGCACCGGATCCTGGCACAATGCCGTCTTAAGCGTCTGAAAAGCTTTTTCGGCATCGTCATTCCATTTTACCATCACCGACTTTCTGCCTTTGGTCAGGTCAGTCAAGGGTGCAGCAATGGTGGCAAAGTTGGGGATAAACCTCCGATAGTAGCTAACTATGCCCAAAAACGCTCTGACCTGCTTCTTGGTTAGGGGACGGGGCCAGTCCTGTATGGCTTTCACTTTACTCATTTGGGGCTTTTCCAGCCCTCTACCCCCAATGTACCCTATGTACTTGGCTTCCTCCACCCCAACCGCACATTTTTCTGGATTGATGGTGAATCCTGCTCTTCTCAAGGAGTCTACGGCTGAAGATGACGATGTCATCCAAATAAACCGAAGCGTACCGATGATGTGGACGCAAAGTTTTGTCCATGGCCCTTTGGAACGTAGCGGGGGCAGAGTGTAAACCAAATGGCATTCGTCTGTACTGGAAGTGGCCTTCCGGGGTAGAGAAGGCCGGTTTCTCCCTAGCTTCCTTGGTCAGGGGAATCTGCCAGTACCCTTTCGTGAGGTCCAGCGTGGTATTATACCTGGCAGGCCCCAACCACTCAATGAGCTCATCTACCCGTGGCATGGCATAAGCATCAAACTTGGAGATTTCATTCAGTTTTCTAAAATCATTGCAGAAACGAAGAGTGCCGTTGGGTTTGGGTACCAACACGATTGGACTCGACCACTCGCTCTGCGATTCCTCGATGACATCAAGCTTGAGCATTCTTTTGACCTCTTCAGACACTGCCACTCTATGAGCTTCTGGGATACGGTAAGACTTTAACCGAACTTTTACCTTGGGATCAGTTACAATGTCATGCTCGATGACATTGGTAAATCCCGGCAACCCTGAAAACATGTCCCTATTTCTTTGAAGAAATTCCTTTGCTTGCTGGGTTTGGGGTCTAGTTAAGGTAGCAACCACCTGCACCAGGTCGATCCCTGCATGGTCTCCTGACTGTACCGCTACCACCGTGGATACCTGGTCTGTCTCTCCAGGGTTTCAACAAATTCACGTGGTAGATCTGGTATGGTTTCCTTTTCCCTGGCTGGTGTACCTTGTAGTTTAAAAAAAAATCTTTGGAAAACAGCGCTGTCCAAAAAATTACTAAAAATTATTCAAAAAAAGCCTATGCCAGTGAAGCAAGCTTTAAAAATAATAATATGAGTACTAACAATAAACTAAATATAAATTCTTGCCGCAACACAATGTGAGATACCCACAATATACAAAAAACAAAAAATAAAGCTGCGCTAAAAAACTTATAAAGTGCTAAAATGATATTGTAACATATTAAATTCTAATATCAAATACTAAACAGTGTATATAACCATAAAAATGTGCAAAAAAATACTCAAAAATTAAAACACATAAAAAGTCCAAAGAGGAAGAGAAACGCAAAGAAATAAATTCAGTCCATTGAAGTGACTCTTTACAACACCCTTCAGATGTATAGCAGGTGCGCCCAGAGAGAGAGGTTCATCCACCACCAAATTCAGTAAGGCTTACCAGCTGACAAGATCTATTTTTAGGGAGATCATACAAGCTTGAAAACAAAACGATCGCTCCTGGTCTCTCCAATAGGTTCTGCTGGCGTCTCCAACTCCTATATCTCCTTCCTTTATTGTTCTGGACCTTCCGATCCCAGGAGAGGCTTGAACCTGGGTGGGTAGGTTCGGTAGGGGGGTGTAGTCTAATCCACGAGCATGGTGGCCTGGAGTCCGACCAAAAAAAAGGAACCCACTCCCCCACTTTTTACACTATCTCAAACGGACCTTGCCACTTGGCCAAGAACTTGCTCTCCACTGTGGGTATTAGGACAGCCACCCGGTCTCCTACTTGAAACTGTCTGACTTTCGCAGACCGGTTATACACCCTTCTATGGGCTTCCTGAGCCCTCTGCATGTGCTCCCTCACCAGCGGCATCACCTTAGCCACCCTCTCTCGCATTTGAGAGATATGCTCTACTATGTTTTTGTGTGGTGAGGACTCACTTTCCCACGTTTCCTTTACCAGAGCCAGCAACCCCCGAGGCCATCGCCCATACACTAGCTCAAATGGGGAGAAGCCCGTGGACGTTTGTGGAACCTCCCGGATGGCAAACAAAAGGGCAGGGAGTAACATATCCCAATCCTTCCCGTCCTTCAGGACGACTCTTTTTAGCATGGTCTTTAACTAGTTGCTGACCGCCGGCCGTCCAATGATGGCCAGGCGGCGCACTTATTGTGGCGGGAGGCCGTCATATGACGGCCTCCCGTTTAAACAGGGAATGCGCGCGATCACCCCTGTTTCTTCGGTGGCGGCGTGTCACGGAGACACCGCTCACCACCGAAGGGGGTGAACAGCCATTGGTTATGGCTGTTTACCACGTGATCGGCCATGATGAAGTCACGGCCGATCACAGATGGTCACACCCCGACTGTGCACGGCGCATGCGCGATCGTGAGCGCGCTGCGCGTCAGTGGCGGCGTGTTCCCCGGGAACACTGCTCGTTACCGACGCTGGTAAACAGCCTTTGGATGGCTGTTTACCCACGTGATCGGCTGTGATCCTTTCACAGCCGATCACTAAAATGTAAACAAACCGCGGTAACAAGATTGCGGTAACATCTCGTTACCGCCCACAGTACACATCAAGCACACTGATTGCCCCCCCCCCAATAAAGAGGACCTGTCACCACCCATCATAGTACCTGTCAATCACAGTCCATCAGAGTACCTGTCACAGTCCATCAGAGTATTTGAGTACCTGTCACAGTCCATCAGAGTACCCGAGTACCTGTCACAGTCCATCAGAGTACCCGAGTACCTGTCACAGTCCATCAGAGTACCCGAGTACCTGTCACAGTCCATCAGAGTACCCGAGTACCTGTCACAGTCCATCAGAGTACCCGAGTACCTGTCACAGTCCATCAGAGTACCCGAGTACCTGTCACAGTCCATCAGAGTACCCGAGTACCTGTCCCGGCCCATCAGAGTACCCGAGTACCTGTCCCGGCCCATCAGAGTACCCGAGTACCTGTCCCGGCCCATCAGAGTACCTGTCCCGGCCCATCAGAGTACCCGAGTACCTGTCCCGGCCCATCAGAGTACCCGAGTACCTGTCCCGGCCCATCAGAGTACCCGAGTACCTGTCCCGACCCATCAGAGTACCCGAGTACCTGTCCCAGCCCATCAGAGTACCCGAGTACCTGTCACGGCCCATCAGAGTACCCGAGTACCTTTCCCAGTTCATCAGAGTACCCTAGTACCTGTCCCAGTTCATCAGAGTACCCGAGTCCCTGTCACGGTCCATCAGAGTACCCGAGTCCCTGTCACGGTCCATCAGAGTACCCGAGTCCCTGTCACGGTCCATCAGGGTACCCGAGTCCCTGTCACGGTCCATCAGGGTACCTGAGTACCTGTCATGGTCCATCAGGGTACCCGAGTACCTGTCATGGTCCATCAGGGTACCCGAGTACCAGTCACAGCCCATCAAAGCACCCGAGTAGCTGTCACAGCCCATCAAAGTACCCGAGTAGCTGTCACAGCCCATCAAAGTACCCGAGTAGCTGTCACAGCCCATCAAAGTACCCGAGTAGCTGTCACAGCCCATCAAAGTACCCGAGTAGCTGTCACGGTTCATCCGAGTACCCGAGTACCTGTCCCGGTTCATCCGAGTACCCGAGTATCTGTGCCAGTCCATCTGAGTACCCGAGTACCTGTCACAGTTCATCTGAGTACCTGTCCCCAGGCCATCAGAGTACCCGAGTACCTGTCACTAGGCCATCAGAGTACTCGAGTACCTGTCACCAGGCCATCAGAGTACCCGAGTACCTGTCACCAGGCCATCAGAGTACCCGAGTACCTGTCACCAGGCCATCAGAGTACCCGAGTACCTGTCACCAGGCCATCAGAGTAACCGAGTACCTGTCACCAGGCCATCAGAGTAACTGAGTACCTGTCACCAGGCCATCAGAGGAACCAGAGTACCTATATCCAGGCCATCAGAGTAACCAAGTACCTATTTGCAGCCCATGTCTCATAGAATATACGTTGGGGTGTTTGCTTTCCAAAATGGGGTAATTTTGTGGGAAATTTCACTGTCCTGGTGGTCCAGGACCTTCAAAAGTGTGATAGGTAGGAATGAAATGAGATGTGTCATTTATGCTCCTAGAACGCCTGAATGTACTACTTCAGTGTTCGGCCTCTCTATGTGACCACGCTGTGTAAAAGTCCTACACATGTGGTATCGCCATACTCGGGAAGAGTAGCAGAATGTATTTTGGGGTGTAATTTTTGCTATATACATGCTATGTGTTAGAAATATCTTATAAATTGACAATTTTGTGTAAAAAAAAAAAAAAAAAAAAAAAAAAAAAAAATGCGTTTTAATTTTTTTCCACATATTCCAAAAACTTCTGGAAAAAAAATTAACTGTTCAAAAGACTCATTATGCCTCACAGATTATACGTTGGGGTGTTTGCCTTCCAAAATGGGGTAATTTTATGGGAAATTCCGTTGTCCTGGTACTCCAGGGCTTTCAAAAGTGTAATAGGTGGTTGAGAAATGAGATGCGTCATTTTTGCTCGTAGAACGTCTGAAGGTACTACATCAATGTTGGTGCTCTGTATGTGGCCAGGCTGTGTAAAAGTCTCACACATGTGGTATCGCCGTACTCGGGAAGAGTAGCAGAATGTATTTTGGGGTGTAATTTGTTGCATGCATATGCTGTGTGTGAGAAATAACCTGATAATATGACAATTTTGTAAAAAAAAAAAATAATAAAAAAAAAAATCTTCATTTTGCAAAGAATTGTGGGAAAAAATGACAACTTAAAAAAACTCACCATGCTACTTACTTAATACCTTGGAATGTCTACTGTGTAAAAAGGGGTCATTTGGGGGGTATTTGTACTTTCCTGACTTGTTGATGTCTCAAGAAATGAGGTACACCTGATGTACTGAAGGCCTGATCAGAAGTGATCAATTTTCAGTGATTGGCACCATAGTTTCTAGACTCTATAACTTTCACAAGGACCAAATAATATATACTAATGTGGGTTATTTATACCAAAGATAGGTAGCAGTATAAATTTTGGACAACATTTATGAAGAAAAATTACTAATTAGCAAAAATATATGACAGAAACAAAGAAAAAGGCATTTTTTTCACAAAATTTACATTTTATTTTATTTATAGCACAAAAAATAAAAAAACCCCTAGTGATTAAATACCACTAAAAGAAAGCTCTATTTGTGTGGAAAAAAGGACGCAAGTTTCATATGGGTACAGTGTTGGATGACTGAGTAATTGTCATCCAAACTGTGAGAGCGCTGAAAGCTGAAAATTGGTCTGGTCAGGAAGGGGTTGTAACTGCACTGTAATGATGAGGTTAAAGTTTTAGTAAACCTCTCAACTAGGCCATCGGTCAAGCGACTGCTTGATTTGAAACAGTTTGCACAGGTCCGCCATCACCTTTGACATAAAAGGGGTGCCCTGGTCCGTTAATATCTCTTTGGGAAAACCAGTTCGCGAAAACATTTGAAATCGTTCAGTAGAAGTGTTGGAGGCACCATTTGACACCATACAGTGGACCCGGGAGAGGGCATTGGCATTCTGATGTAGTCTCCCGGATCTGTGCTCCACCACAAAATTGAACTCCTGGAATCACCTTGTTACTCTGGCATTAGTGTGTTTATTTTGCCTCATCCAGGTCAGTGGGGCGTGGTTGGATACCAGGCGAAACCTTCTGCCTAGGAGGAAATACCGCAAGGAGTCCAAGGCCCACTTAATGGCAAGACACTCCCGCTCCACCACTGCGTAGTTTTTCTCCGCTGCCGTCAGCTTTCTACTTAGAAAAACTACGGGGTGCTCTTACCCGTTGATTACCTGCGACAGGACTGCTCCTAACCCCTCATTTGAAGTGTAAGTGTCTGTACTATAAAATCCTTAGTAAAGTCTGGAGCAACAAGCACCGGATCCTGGCACAATGGCGTCTTAAGCGTCTGAAAAGCTTTTTCGGCATCGTCATTCCATTTTACCATCACCGACTTTCTGCCTTTGGTCAGGTCAGTCAAGGGTGCAGCAATGGTGGCAAAGTTGGGGATAAACCTCCGATAGTAGCTAACTATGCCCAAAAACACTCTGACCTGCTTCTTGGTTAGGGGACGGGGCCAGTCCTGTATGGCTTTCACTTTACTCATTTGGGGCTTTTCCAGCCCTCTACCCCCAATGTACCCTATGTACTTGGCTTCCTCCACCCCAACTGCACATTTTTCTGGATTGATGGTGAATCCTGCTCTTCTCAAGGAGTCTACGGCTGAAGATGACGATGTCATCCAAATAAACCGAAGCGTACCGATGATGTGGACGCAAAGTTTTGTCCATGGCCCTTTGGAACGTAGCGGGGGCAGAGTGTAAACCAAATGGCATTCGTCTGTACTGGAAGTGGCCTTCTGGGGTAGAGAAGGCCGGTTTCTCCCTAGCTTCCTTGGTCAGGGGAATCTGCCAGTACCCTTTCGTGAGGTCCAGCGTGGTATTATACCTGGCAGGCCCCAACCACTCAATGAGCTCATCTACCCGTGGCATGGCATAAGCATCAAACTTGGAGATTTCATTCAGTTTTCTAAAATCATTGCAGAAACGAAGAGTGCCGTTGGGTTTGGGTACCAACATGATTGGACTCGACCACTCGCTCTGCGATTCCTCGATGACATCAAGCTTGAGCATTCTTTTGACCTCTTCAGACACTGCCACTCTATGAGCTTCTGGGATACGGTAAGACTTTAACCGAACTTTTACCTTGGGATCAGTTACAATGTCATGCTCGATGACATTGGTAAATCCCGGCAACCCTGAAAACATGTCCCTATTTCTTTGAAGAAATTCCTTTGCTTGCTGGGTTTGGGGTCTAGTTAAGGTAGCAACCACCTGCACCAGGTCGATCCCTGCATGGTCTCCTGACTGTACCGCTACCACCGCGGATACCTGGTCTGTCTCTCCAGGGTTTCAACAAATTCACGTGGTAGATCTGGTATGGTTTCCTTTTCCCTGGCTGGTGTACCTTGTAGTTTAAAAAAAAATCTTTGGAAAACAGCGCTGTCCAAAAAATTACTAAAAATTATTCAAAAAAAGCCTATGCCAGTGAAGCAAGCTTTAAAAATAATAATATGAGTACTAACAATAAACTAAATATAAATTCTTGCCGCAACACAATGTGAGATACCCACAATATACAAAAAACAAAAAATAAAGCTGCGCTAAAAAACTTATAAAGTGCTAAAATGATATTGTAACATATTAAATTCTAATATCAAATACTAAACAGTGTATATAACCATAAAAATGTGCAAAAAAATACTCAAAAATTAAAACACATAAAAAGTCCAAAGAGGAAGAGAAACGCAAAGAAATAAATTCAGTCCATTGAAGTGACTCTTTACAACACCCTTCAGATGTATAGCAGGTGCGCCCAGAGAGAGAGGTTCATCCACCACCAAATTCAGTAAGGCTTACCAGCTGACAAGATCTATTTTTAGGGAGATCATACAAGCTTGAAAACAAAACGATCGCTCCTGGTCTCTCCAATAGGTTCTGCTGGCGTCTCCAACTCCTATATCTCCTTCCTTTATTGTTCTGGACCTTCCGATCCCAGGAGAGGCTTGAACCTGGGTGGGTAGGTTCGGTAGGGGGGTGTAGTCTAATCCACGAGCATGGTGGCCTGGAGTCCGACCAAAAAAAAGGAACCCACTCCCCCACTTTTTACACTATCTCAAACGGACCTTGCCACTTGGCCAAGAACTTGCTCTCCACTGTGGGTATTAGGACAGCCACCCGGTCTCCTACTTGAAACTGTCTGACTTTCGCAGACCGGTTATACACCCTTCTATGGGCTTCCTGAGCCCTCTGCATGTGCTCCCTCACCAGCGGCATCACCTTAGCCACCCTCTCTCGCATTTGAGAGATATGCTCTACTATGGTTTTGTGTGGTGAGGACTCACTTTCCCACGTTTCCTTTACCAGATCCAGCAACCCCCGAGGCCATCACCCATACACTAGCTCAAATGGGGAGAAGCCCGTGGACGTTTGTGGAACCTCCCGGATGGCAAACAAAAGGGCAGGGAGTAACATATCCCAATCCTTCCCGTCCTTCAGGACGACTCTTTTTAGCATGGTCTTTAACTAGTTGCTGACCGCCGGCCGTCCAATGATGGCCAGGCGGCGCACTTATTGTGGCGGGAGGCCGTCATATGACGGCCTCCCGTTTAAACAGGGAATGCGCGCGATCACCCCTGTTTCTTCGGTGGCGGCGTGTCACGGAGACACCGCTCACCACCGAAGGGGGTGAACAGCCATTGGTTATGGCTGTTTACCACGTGATCGGCCATGATGAAGTCACGGCCGATCACAGATGGTCACACCCCGACTGTGCACGGCGCATGCGCGATCGTGAGCGCGCTGCGCGTCAGTGGCGGCGTGTTCCCCGGGAACACTGCTCGTTACCGACGCTGGTAAACAGCCTTTGGACGGCTGTTTACCCACGTGATCGGCTGTGATCCTTTCACAGCCGATCACTAAAATGTAAACAAACCGCGGTAACAAGATTGCGGTAACATCTCGTTACCGCCCACAGTACACATCAAGCACACTGATTGCCTCCCCCCAATAAAGAGGACCTGTCACCACCCATCATAGTACCTGTCAATCACAGTCCATCAGAGTACCTGTCACAGTCCATCAGAGTATTTGAGTACCCGTCACAGTCCATCAGAGTATTTGAGTACCTGTCACAGTCCATCAGAGTACCCGAGTACCTGTCACAGTCCATCAGAGTACCCGAGTACCTGTCACAGTCCATCAGAGTACCCGAGTACCTGTCACAGTCCATCAGAGTACCCGAGTACCTGTCCCGGCCCATCAGAGTACCAGAGTACCTGTCCCGGCCCTTCAGAGTACCCGAGTACCTGTCCCGGCCCATCAGAGTACCTGTCCCGGCCCATCAGAGTACCCGAGTACCTGTCCCGGCCCATCGGAGTACCCGAGTACCTGTCCCGGCCCATCAGAGTACCCGAGTACCTGTCCCGGCCCATCAGAGTACCCGAGTACCTGTCCCGACCCATCAGAGTACCCGAGTACCTGTCCCAGCCCATCAGAGTACCCGAGTACCTGTCACGGCCCTTCAGAGTACCCGAGTACCTTTCCCAGTTCATCAGAGTACCCTAGTACCTGTCCCAGTTCATCAGAGTACCCGAGTCCCTGTCACGGTCCATCAGAGTACCCGAGTCCCTGTCACGGTCCATCAGAGTACCCGAGTCCCTGTCACGGTCCATCAGGGTACCCGAGTCCCTGTCACGGTCCATCAGGGTACCTGAGTACCTGTCATGGTCCATCAGGGTACCCGAGTACCAGTCACAGCCCATCAAAGTACCCGAGTAGCTGTCACAGCCCATCAAAGTACCCGAGTAGCTGTCACAGCCCATCAAAGTACCCGAGTAGCTGTCACAGCCCATCAAAGTACCCGAGTAGCTGTCACGGTTCATCAAAGTACCCGAGTAGCTGTCACGGTTCATCCGAGTACCCGAGTACCTGTCCCGGTTCATCCGAGTACCCGAGTATCTGTGCCAGTCCATCTGAGTACCCGAGTACCTGTCACAGTTCATCTGAGTACCTGTCCCCAGGCCATCAGAGTACCCGAGTACCTGTCACTAGGCCATCAGAGTACTCGAGTACCTGTCACCAGGCCATCAGAGTACCCGAGTACCTGTCACCAGGCCATCAGAGTACCCGAGTACCTGTCACCAGGCCATCAGAGTAACCGAGTACCTGTCACCAGGCCATCAGAGTAACTGAGTACCTGTCACCAGGCCATCAGAGGAACCAGAGTACCTATATCCAGGCCATCAGAGTAACCAAGTACCTATTTGCAGCCCATGTCTCATAGAATATACGTTGGGGTGTTTGCTTTCCAAAATGGGGTCATTTTGTGGGTAATTTCACTGTCCTGGTGGTCCAGGACCTTCAAAAGTGTGATAGGTAGGAATGAAATGAGATGTGTCATTTATGCTCCTAGAACGCCTGAATGTACTACTTCAGTGTTCGGCCTCTCTATGTGACCACGCTGTGTAAAAGTCCTACACATGTGGTATCGCCATACTCGGGAAGAGTAGCAGAATGTATTTTGGGGTGTAATTTTTGCTATATACATGCTATGTGTTAGAAATATCTTATAAATTGACAATTTTGTGTAAAAAAAAAAAAAAAAAAATGCGTTTTAATTTTTTTCCACATATTCCAAAAACTTCTGGAAAAAAAATTAACTGTTCAAAAGACTCATTATGCCTCACAGATTATACGTTGGGGTGTTTGCCTTCCAAAATGGGGTAATTTTATGGGAAATTCCGTTGTCCTGGTACTCCAGGGCTTTCAAAAGTGTAATAGGTGGTTGAGAAATGAGATGCGTCATTTTTGCTCGTAGAACGTCTGAAGGTACTACATCAATGTTGGTGCTCTGTATGTGGCCAGGCTGTGTAAAAGTCTCACACATGTGGTATCGCCGTACTCGGGAAGAGTAGCAGAATGTATTTTGGGGTGTAATTTGTTGCATGCTGTGTGTGACAAATAACCTGATAATATGACAATTTTGTAAAAAAAAATAATAATAATAAAAAAAAAAATCTTCATTTTGCAAAGAATTGTGGGAAAAAATGGCAACTTAAAAAAACTCACCATGCTACTTACTTAATACCTTGGAATGTCTACTGTGTAAAAAGGGGTCATTTGGGGGGTATTTGTACTTTCCTGACTTGTTGATGTCTCAAGAAATGAGGTACACCTGATGTACTGAAGGCCTGATCAGAAGTGATCAATTTTCAGTGATTGGCACCATAGTTTCTAGACTCTATAACTTTCACAAGGACCAAATAATATATACTAATGTGGGTTATTTATACCAAAGATAGGTAGCAGTATAAATTTTGGACAACATTTATGAAGAAAAATTACTAATTAGCAAAAATATATGACAGAAACAAAAAGGCATTTTTTTCACAAAATTTACATTTTATTTTATTTATAGCACAAAAAATAAAAAAACCCCTAGTGATTAAATACCACTAAAAGAAAGCTCTATTTGTGTGGAAAAAAGGACGCAAGTTTCATATGGGTACAGTGTTGGATGACTGAGTAATTGTCATCCAAACTGTGAGAGCGCTGAAAGCTGAAAATTGGTCTGGTCAGGAAGGGGTTGTAACTGCACTGTAATGATGAGGTTAAAGTTTTAGTAAACCTCTCAACTAGGCCATCGGTCAAGCGACTGCTTGATTTGAAACAGTTTGCACAGGTCCGCCATCACCTTTGACATAAAAGGGGTGCCCTGGTCCGTTAATATCTCTTTGGGAAAACCAGTTTGCGAAAACATTTGAAATCGTTCCCGGGCAATGGCTTTAGAGGACATTTTCCTCAAAGGAACTGCTTCTGGGTACCTGGTTGTGTAGTCTAGGATGACTAATATATACTGGTGCCCCCTTGCCGATTTTACCAGGGGTCCCACGGGATCCATAGCGATCCGCTCGAATGGAACCTCAAAAATTGGCATGGGTACCAGAGGGCTTCTATAGTGGGGCACTGGGGCAGTTAACTGGCCAACGGGACAAGATGCACAATATCTTTTAACCTCAACCTTCACCCCTGGCCAGTAAAACCAGTCGGTTATCCTGGCCTCTGTTTTCTCTGCCCCCAAGTGTCCTCCCAGTGCGTCGTTGTGGGCTAGATCGAGTAGCATCCGCCTATACGGTTGGGGAACCAGCAACTTCTCTATAGTTTCCCCACGGCTTTCAGCCACTCGATAAAGCAAGTCCCCCTTTAACGCAAAATGAGGAAACCTCTGATCTGCTCCTGGCATTTGTGAGACCCCATCCACAACAGAAACCTGCTCTCAGGCATTGACCAAGGTAGGATCCCGCAACTGGGCGGTGCCAAACGCACCCCTGGGTACATCTAGATCTGGGTGTACTGGCCTTGAGGATGTTTCCCCTTCACTTTCCTCAACCGGGGACTGCAATGGGGAGAGCTCCTCGTCATCCTCCCCCAGCATAACTTGTAATGGGAAGACTTCCTCCCCCTCAGAGTTTAACTCGGTTTTGCAATCTGAAACAGACACATCCTTCAACTTAATATTCTCTACCGTATCATTATCAATAATGGGTATCTCGGTATCAGTGGGGTGGGTTGTGGGGGTTTCAGGCCCAGGTCCCTCAGACTCTCCTGGCTGTCCTGGCAGCCCCATCTGTACCTGGCTCCACAGTTCGAAAAATAGTGGACAGTTCCGCCCCACTATAATGTCATGTATTAGGCTTCTCACTACCCCGACCTCTTGGGTCACTGAGGTATGGCCATAGGACACAGTCACCGAAACCATGGGGTACTCCTTGGTGTCCCCATGGATGCACACTACCCGTAGGGTTTTCCTTACAGGGCCAAGTCTCCCAATCACCCTGGCATGTACCAATGTTACCATGCTACCAGAGTCCAGTAGCGCCCTGGCAGGAAGGTGGTTCACCCACACTTCACAATCAAACTGTCCTGCAATTGTATCCAGGTGAGTGGTGCAGACTCTTTGCACGTAGAAGGAGCTTCTCCAACCACTCATAGTCGCTGATACGTTCTGCTGGGAGGTCAAAATAGGCCTTTTGCGGGTCACCGGTGAGGAAAGGGGAGATAATGCCGGCCCATTGGTCACGGGGCCAGCCCTCTCTCTCCGCTATCTTCTCAAAGGTGGTGAGAAAGGCCTCTACATTATCGCTGGGCGTTAATCTTTGTAAAAAATGGCTGGCCCTCACAGACACCTGGTTGCCAGCGGCAACAGCCGCTTGTTCACGTCCCTGAACCAGCCGCTGTACTGCCTCCTGCAAGGCAGCCACCTGTGCTTGAGTGGACTCCTGCTGAGCAGTAAACTGGGCGGCTAGCAGCCGTGTGCTTTCCTGTTGTGCAGCTATGGCCTGGGGCAGGGCCTGCTGCTGCTGAGCCATTGCTTCCTCATGGTGACGGTTTGCGTCTGCTGAAGCTTGCTGCTGGGTCACGGTGGCTTGTGCCAAAGCCCTGGTGATGACCTCCTCCATGTCTTTGCCTGCTGCTTGCAGCGTCTGGGCTGGCTTCACCCAAGACATGCAATTTGTACACAGTCTCTTTTAAATGTCAGTTTTTAAACATTTTTTGCAGCTGCAAATGCACTTTTGCCAGCATCCAAGACACCAGTTGTAAAGTTTGGGGATACTAGCTCCACGGGACTAAGTGCATAAACCAATATAAGGTAAAACCAAAATATATTTATTTATAGTTAAATCAAAAATAAAGCTTTTCTTCAGCATACAAAAAAGACATAAATTAAAGTCCGCTTATCTTCAGCACAAATAATACAAAAAGAAAGCACCTACAGTTCTGTAGTCAGGTCTTCACCAAAAAGTTTCTTTAGAGTCCTTGCAGAGATCTTTTTGCAGCCTCCAAAACAGCAAAACAACACAGCCAGACAGCTCCACAGACAGCTCCACAGACAGGTGTTCTTCTCCTTCTCCTCCTCACCACCACCTCTCTACTACTTCCTGTCTTATAGGCTGTCTTCTTGGAGGCCGTTAACCCCCTGTGGGCCAAATGCCTGTGGTCAGGGAGGGAGGCTCTTTCCCACCCAAATGTCACTTCAGAGCCTCCCAAATTCCAGGTCCCAACTATCTCTCTTAAAATAGAGAGGACCGCGAGTCAGTCTTCTCCCAAAACTATCTCCAGAATTTGTCACCCATTTTTGGGTGACCCCCTGAGGCCTACCAGGATTCCCTTAAAGGGACCACATTCCGAATATAGGGGCTACATAGCGCCCGTCCAGGACCCAACCTTGGCGTCCTGTGCAATATATATATATATATATATATATATATATATATATATATATATATATATAATCACTGCCCCCTTGAGGACTGCTTGGATTTACCTGCTCATCTGCACCATCATGACCCTGTGAACATTACAACCCACCTGACACTCTGGGTTCAGATGTCTTTGCACCACCTTAAAGTAATAAGTCAAACCACTCAATGAGTTTGTATTCTATTAATGTTTACTGAATAACTCAAGGAATATTTTGTTGCACACAGAGGTAATAGAGCAACTGAACTTTAGATAACATTCCTAGTTTAGAAGAAGAATTCCTGTAAAATAACACAAGTTAAGAAAATCTGGAGATAACAGTATCTTATATATAGTATGTACAATGGAGTACCACTTGAGCATGACCTGAAAAGATAAGAAAGAGTCAAGCATTAATTCTGGCAAACCTTCTAAAGGGGGAACCCAGGCCGGCCTATTCCACTTTTAATCCTGAGAGATCAATTAAACAAGACAATATGAGGGCCCTTTAACCACTTTAGCCCGGAGGATTTAAAAGCCCTGGACCTGACGGACTGACAGTAGGATATTATAAATCCTTTGTAAACAATTTGGCACTGCACTGCTTTAACTGGTAATTACGAGGTCATGCAATGCTGTATGCAAACAAAATTTGCATCCTTTTTTCCCCACAAATAGAGCTTTCTTTTGATGGTATTTGATTGCCTCTGCGATTTTTATTTTTTGCAATATAAACAGAAGAAGACTGAAAATGTTGAAATAAAATTATATTTTCTATTTCCAAAAAAATCCAACAAACTCAATTTTAGTCATACATTTCAGCCAAAATATATTCAGTCACATGTTTTTGGTAAACTAAAATGTCAATAAGCATATATTTATTGGTTTGCGCGAAAGTTATAGCATCTACAAACTAGGGTACATTTTCTGGAATTTACGCAGCTTTTAGTTTGACAATCTCATTTCTTTCGGTGCTAAAATGGCAGTACCCCCTCCCCCCAAATTACCCCATTTTGGAACGTAGACACCCCAAGGAAGTTGCTGAGAGGCATGTAGAGCCCATTGAATATTACATTTTTTTGTCACAATTGATTGAAAAATGACAATAAAATGTTTTTTTTTTACACAAAGTTGTTACTAAATTATATATTGCTCACATGTGCCATGGTTATATGTGGAATTACACCCCAAAATACATTCTGCTACTTCTCCTGAGTATGGGGATACCTCATGTGTGAGACTTTTTGGAAGCCTAGCCACTTACAGGACCCCGAAAACCAAGCACCGCCTTCAGGATTTCTAAGGGCTTAAAGCGGGAGTCCGCCGTTTTTTTTTTTTTTTTAAATGCCAGCAGCTACAAATACTGCAGCTGCTGACTTTTAAAATAATGACACTTACCCGCCCAGCGCGCCCGCGATGGCGGCACCCGAAGACGTTCTCTCTATCGTCTCTCGGGTGCTGCCGCCGCCATCTTGGGTATGGGAATCAGGAAGTGGAGCCTTTCTGCTTCATTTCCCAGTTCCCTACTGTGCATGCGCGAGTCGCGCTGCGCAATAAGGATGGTCCCCGCTGTTTCTGGGATCCGTGTGTTTCCCAGCAGGCAGCGGGGGACCTTCGGAAAGGGGCGTAGATTCTGCGGAAAGGGGCGTACCTTCTGCAGAATCTACGCCGGAAGTGGGTGCAGATACCTGTACTGTACAGGTACCTGCACCCCCCTCCCCCCTGAAAGGTGGCAATTGTGGCGCCGGAGGGGGGGGGGGTTCCAATGAGCGGAAGGTCCACTTTAGGGTGGACCTCCACTTTAAATGATTGATTTCACTCTTCACTACCTATCACAGTTTCGAAGGCCATAAAATGCCAAGATAGCACAAAGCCCCCCCAAATGACAACATTTTGGAAACTAGACACCCCAAGCTATTTGATGATAGGCAATGGAATATCCATGGAATATTTTATATTTTGCCACAAGTTGCGGAAAATTACAATTTTTTTTTTTTGCACAAAGTTCTCACTAAATTATATATTGCTCAAACATGCCATGGGCATATGTTAAATTACACCCCAAAATACATTCTACTGCTTCTCCTGAGTACAAGGATACCACATGTGTGAGACTTTTTGGGAGCCTAGACACACATACGAACCCGAAAAACCAATCACTTCCTTAATGCTTTCTAAGGGCAAAAAATGGCGATTCTACTTTTCAAAACCTATATCACAGTTTTAGAGGCCATGAAATGTCAAGATAGCACAACTCAAACCCCCCCACCCCCCCATGACCCCATTTTGGAAAGAAGACACTTCAAGCTATTTGCTGAGAGGCATTTTGAGTCCATGGAATATTTTATATTTTGCCACAAGTTTCGAGAAAATGAAAATTCTCTTACGTTTCAACGACTGACACAGCTCCTTTCTTAGACCATCCGGTCGTTATGCCACCTTCAGGAGAGGACTAGGCAGAACATGTTAAAATGTTATAATAAAACTAGAACTTTCTAGTTCCGCCCAAGGGGTGGTCCCTTAGGTAACAACCCCCCCCCCCCCCCCAGCCTGCTACTGCAGCCTCAGTTTTTTTCTGCCTAGTGAAGGAGAAGGACCTATGAACCCTGCGGGTCCATCGGTCTGTGGATTTTTCTGCAGAAGTTTTGCTTTTTGCGCAAGATTAAAGATCCTGTGATCTGCTATCAACAGCCGGCTGAGTGACAGGCTGGATACCCTTATCCTTGTAGTCTCCCCAGCCTGGCCAGCGAGCATGTGCAGACCAGAGCTCTGCACTGGGTCGGCAACGACATGCCCCCAGCTCCAGGAGCGGCTGGTGGGCATAATGCTCCGGGGCACACATATGACCGGGCTACTGATTTCTGTGTCACAGTGTGCCCGGGCCAGCAGCCACCCCGTACTGGAGAGTAGGTCTGTGATGAAATGTCTCCCAGCTCTTCAGGACTGGTAAGTACAGCTCTCCCTGTCTCAGGGATGAGCAGCTGGGCATTCCCTGGGAGGTTCATTCGGGGGTCCCTCACCTCCCTCTCTTCTCTCCATGTCCCTATCTTCCCTCCCCCCTTCCCTATGGGGGATGCTGCATGGGCCGCTGAGCGGTGTGTGTGCCATAGACAGGGGCTCCCCTGGGGGCTCTCACCTGGGGGGATTGCGCTGGATAGCTGTGCCTTGGATGTCTGTAGGTCTCTCCCCGGAGGTGTCTGGAGGCTGTGTCTGCTGTTCGCTGTAGCGCTGTTTCACCGCCATTTATCTGCCTGTTTTTTCACTGTTCTTCATTGCATACAGTGCTCGGCAGCCATTTTTGGTGTGACCCAGGAGCAGCATTCTCTGTCTCCAATTTCCTTTAGTCCGACGGCCATTTTCCCTGTGATTATGTCCTTTATACTGGACGCTCGGTGGCCACTTTGTTGAAGGCTGAACACGTTTTTCAGCTTCAGCGCTATTCAGAACAGCTCAGCACAGCTCGGTTTGGGCTCTTATGCATCTGGGAGCTGACACAGGCACACTTAGCTGGACGGCACAGAACTCGATCAGGGTGGTGAGTCCTGTGGGAGGAGCCCCTCAGCCAGCAGCAGTTAGGAGGGTGGGACCATCACTGTCCTAAGTCTCCAACAGGTGGCAGACAGGATAGGGTCAGCATGGCTTCAGAAACTGGTGTTTCTTCCCCCGAAATCCAGGCAATTGCAACCAGTTCGCCTACAGACAGTGCAGTGCCTCTGGACGCTTTGTCGGCAGTCCTTAATTAGTTTGTTGCCAAGATGGAGGTGGTGCGTGGGCCAGAGCTGGTAAAAAAGGGCCCCTGCCCCCCCCCCCCATCCTCTGGGGAGAGCTCTGACGCAGACTCAGGCCCTGCTGAGGCTGGTGACCCCTGTTCTGTCGTTTCAGACGACGCTGACCAGGACCGTTCAGACAGTGAGGATGATTCCCCGTCCGGGTCCGTGCGCTATAAAGCGCTTGTTGGAGTACTTATCACAGCTGTGCATGATGCCCTGAAAATTCAGGAGCCAGCAGATCCCTCTGCTGATGTAGCAGTCCCTTTTGGGTCCTGTAAGCCAGCCCGTACCCCAAAGGTGTTCCTGTATCTGACTTATTTCGATAAGTTCATATTCAAGTAATGGGTCGACCGCAATGGACCTTTTCGGTCCCCAAATACTGGCGGTGCATTACTCCTTTGAGGAGAGCCTTCTCAAAAAGTGGTCAGCTCCTCCAGTCGTGGACCCCCCAGTATCCAGGTTAAACAAAGTAACCACGATCCCGGTAGAGGGGACTCCTGCCTTTAAGGACCCCATGGACAGGAAGGCCGAAGCGGTGGCTCGTTCCTTGTTTACGGTTGTGGAGTCAGCAATGCGACCACTACTGGCATCTGCACTTGTGTCACAGACACTTACTGAGTGGGCAAAACTTTTGCACTGCGAATTGGGGGAGGAATAGGCTTCTGTCTGCATGGAACCAGCAGATCAGTTAGTGCAAGGGCTTAAGTAAGTTTGTGACGCGGCCCTGGATACCCTCCCTCTGTTATCCAGGGCTTCAGTATCAGCAGTGGGGCTAAGGCGCCTGATTTGGCTAAAATGCTGGTCGGCATCTAAAAAAGCCCTGACTGATCTACATTTCCTTGGCGAGCGGCTCTTTGGAGCCTCATTAGATGACATTATTAAAAATAGCACAGTTGGTAAGAGTACACTACTCCCACAGGCCAGGAAGGCTAAGGAGCCACGCCGTAGGCGTCCCTGGAACCACAAGACTGCGAGCAAAAGTGCTACCGCATGAAGGTTTGCCCCTGCCTGCAATATGGGTGAGGGGTCACCTTCGGGAGTTTGCAGCCTGGTGGGCCTCTTGGCTGTCTGACCAATGGGTCTGTGATCTGATTTCCTCAGACTACAAGTTCCTCTCTTGGCCACAAAACAGGTTCTTCCACTCCAGCACACCCGTACTCCCGGCTCATCGGGAGGCCCTATTGGGGGCGGTAAGGGACCTGCTGAGTTGCGGGGTGATGGTACCTGTTCTGGAGTCGGAACGTTTCCAGGGGTTCTACTCAAATCTGTTTGTAGTCCCCAAAAACGAAGGGGTACGTCCAATTTTGGACCTAAAAGCCCTCAATTACTTTGTAAAAGTGCAGAGGTTCAGAATGGAATCCGTTCGCTCAGTAGTCGCTGCACTCCATCAAGGGGACTCCCTGGCGTCTTTGGACATCCAGGATGCGTACACGCACATACCCATATGCCTTCGGCATCAGATTTTTTCCTGCGATTTGCAGTTGGGGAAGCCCACTACCAGTTTGGCATCAGCCCCCGAGTCTTTACCAAGGTATTAGCTCCTGTTTTGGCATTGCTGCGACAATGCGGGATCACAATCGTGGGTTACCTAGACGATCTCCTCCTGAGAGCGTCTTCTTCCTCAGAGTTAGAGGAGGATGTGGTGATCACTATGCAGACCCTGCAGGAATTTGGGTGTCTGTTGAACCTAAAAAAAAGATGATGATTGTACCGACTCAGCGTTTTAAATACCTAGGCTTTCTGCTGGACTCCATGGAAGCGAGAGTGTTTCTCCCTTCAGACAAGTTGCAGACTCTCAGAGCCGTGGTAAAACTGCTGATGAACCGCAGGTGGTCATCGCTATGCTTCTGCATGCGAGTCCTGGGACTCATGGTGGCCTCCTTTGAGGCAGTACTGTATGCCCAGTTTCACAGCAGAGTCTTGCAAAAGGAGATTTTGACAAAATGGGCCAAATCTCAGTTTTCCCTGGACCGGCAGATTCAGGTGAGCCAGTTAGTCAGGGATTCCCTGCTCTGGTGGCTGAGGCCCCCGGCACTTCGGTCCAGGAAGTCGTTTCTACTTCTGAAATGGACAGTGATCACGACGGACGCCAGCCTAACCGGCTCGGGTGGAGTAATGGGAGTTCAGTCGACCCAAGGCCTCTGGTCGGAGGAAGAATACAAGCTGCTGATCAATGAGCTGCGAGCGTTCAGGCTATGCTTCTCCACATGGTCGATAAGACTGCGAGGGCGTCCGATCAGGATCCAGTCAAACAACGCCACGGCTGTTACATATGTCAATCATCAAGGAGGAACAATAAGCTCGGCCGCCGCACGGGAGGTCGCTCACATCCTTCAGTGGGCAGAGCGACATGTACTGGCCCTATCGGCCATTTACATCCCGGGAGTGGAGAACTGGGAGATGCTGGACCCAGGAGAATGGGTGTTGCATCCAGAGGTGTTTAGACTACTGTGCCTGCGATTAGGCACACCAGACATAGATCTTCTGGCATCCCGTCTCAATCGGAAAGGTGCCGAGATTCGTGTCCAGGACCAGAGATCCTTGGGCTGACGCGTCAAAAGCACTGGTGGCTCCGTGGGATCAGTACCAGCTGATCTATGCATTTCCTCCGCTGAAACTGTTACCACGTCTGCTCTGCAGAGTGGAGGCCAAGGGGATTCCATTAATTCTGATTGCCCCAGATTGTCCCCAGCGCCCCTGGTACGCAGACCTAGTGCACCTGGTGGCAGACGCCCCTTGGCAACTGCCGTTACGAGAAGACCTTCTGTCTCAAGGTCCAATTCTCCATCCTGCTTTACCATCGCTGGTTTTAACGACATGGCGTGTTGAGGAACCGGGATCTTTTGGACTCGGTGATCCCAACTATGCTGAGAACACGGAAATCTTCTTCTCTGAAGATATATCATCGTACCTGGAAGGCCTACATCTCCATGTGTGAGGAGAATGGCATGCGCGCTCCTTTTCTATATCCAGGGTCCTGCTGTTTCTTCAGCAAGGAGTAGATCAGAAATTGACTTTGAGCACCATTAAAGGACAAATATCAGCTTTGGCAGTCTTTTTTCAGCGACCCCTGGTGTCTCACTCTCTAGTGAGTACTTTTGTTCAAGGGGACTGACCGTTAGTTCCTCCTGTGCGTCCACTGTTACCCCCGTGGGATCTGACTCTGGTGTTATCGCCGCTTCAAAAACCACCATTTGAGAATATCAGAGAGATTCCCCTGTTGACTCTTTCCCAGAAAGTGGTCTTTCTAGTGGCCATTACATCAGCCAGGAGGGTTTTGGAACTGGTGGCCTTGTCCTGCAAGCACTGGCAGCCTTGTCCTGCAAGTCGCCCTATCTGGTTATCCACAAGGATAAGGCGGTGTTGCGTCCTCAACCTTCTTTTCTGCTGAAGGTGGTTTCGGCGTTTCACATCAATGAAGACATTGTGTTAACATCTTTGTGTCCGAAGCAGACACATCCTAAGGAGGTGGCCCTCCATTCCCTATACGTGGTTCGGGCTCTGAATGTGTATCTGTCAGCCACGGCTACCTTTCGGAAGTCAGACTCCTTGTTTGTTTTGGTGGCTGGTCCGAAAAAAGGCATGGCGGTCTCGTCTGCCACCATTTCCAGGTGGATCAGACAGATTGTAGTACAGGCCTATGCCTTGAAGGGGCAGGTGGCCCCCTTTCCGGTCACGGCCCACTCCACAAGAGCAATCGGAACGTCTTGGGCCTTCGGACATCATGCGCCTGTCGCTCAAGTGTGTAAAGCGGCGACTTGGTCATCTGTTCACACTTTTACAAAATTCTACAAGGTAGATGTCAGTGCATCGACATCATAAAAAACAAACTAAATTTATTTTCTTACATCAGGGGACACAGAGCCATAGTAATTACCATGTGGGTTATATATCGGACCGAGAGGTGCTGGACACTGGCACGCCCCATATAACCGCTCCCATTACTGGGAGTCCTCAGTTTTTTCGCCAGTGTCTAAGGTGTTTGGCGTGAGTAAAGATGTGCTGTGCTGAGCTCCATGGGCAGTAATCCTTGATGAGAGCCAGCCGTGCTGACTGAATCTGTTCTGATGTATTTTTCATGGACCAAGTGAATGGTACCTGGGCCCCGTGATCCGAAGAAACAAGGTTTTGCTTGCGAATGCTTCTCTTTGAGAGCTGGGTCTTGGGATCCGGTACTTTTTGGTAGTGAGGCCATAAAGTTTTACTGGCGGGGTGCTGTCACAGGTCCAGGATTGTGGGTTAACCTGACAGTTCCCCGGTTCCTGAAGGTTTCCTTTAAGGTCTCGGAACCTACCATGAAGGGTGAAGATTGGGTTTTTATCTCTGATAAAACCCTGCTGCGAGGATAAGGTAAGGGAGATTTTCTCAGGAATTTCTCCTATGTATAGTGTTGTCATGTCTGTGTCACCACTGGGGGTTGTATTGAGCACTCACCATCCTGACTCTGGAAACAGCAGAAGCCTTCACTCTCCTCTCCTTCAGCCGGCACAGACCCTCTGGTAAGAAACGGGGGTCTGGTGTCTTCCTGTGCCCCCAGATTGGCGTTATTTCTCTTCAGGGGACATGCCAGAGCATCTGCCTTGTTTTTTGAAAAATATATATATTTTTTTTAAAAGAGGGCAGACCGCGGCTGCTCGAAAAAGTGGAGGATTTACCCCCCCACTATGCTGCAGACGCCACTCGTGCGGGAAAATGCTCTCCTTTCAAAAAGGAAGAGGGGGGTCGTATTCCGCGCAGGGGGCATGGCTAATGGCGTCAGATGCCGGCCACACGTCCAGGAAGTCTTTTTAATGCACTGTGAATGTAGCTGCTACCTGGCGGTGGAGGGACAGAGCAGAGAGGTTGGCTGGATCAGGTTTGGGGACACAGGCATTTGCCTTCTGACGCATTGTACTGTAAGAAGCTAGGATTAATAGCAGCTATTATGCTGTACTATAGCCTAGAAAGTTTACATTATTTTGCTGGTAGTGCCTCTGCTTTGTGTTGTGAGCTATGAGTGGCAAAGGGACCAGGAACTCCCCTAAGGGTTCTAAGGGGTCAATGGTTACACAACAAACTAAAAACCCTTTCCAAAAGAATGTCATCCTCCCCTGAGAGGGATACGGCTAGTCAGATTGAGCCGTCAAGGGTAGAACACTTCAGTCCCTGTATATATCATACAAATGCGTTTTTTTTCTTCTACTATTTAAAAATTTGAAAGATTTATGCTATGATGTCTCTCCATAGTAGGACTAAACATAGCAGTTTCCCATATAGTCCTCAGGGCCCTTTTGTTGAGGGGCAGGAGGCAGGGGATCAGGTAGATCTTCCCAAATATTGGAAGATACTTATTTTTCCTCTTCAGAGGATGCTAACAGGGAGGGAGTAGCCTCACAAGTCAGGTGCTTGTCTACTCCCTTACTTAACCATGTTTGTTGCCTGCAGCACAGGCTCTTGAGGTATCTACCTCCTAATAAGGTTAATTTGAACCTCCTCTACCTGGGGATGTTTTTCATGCATTCCTATTTTCCCATTTTCCTATTCATGCATAGCCTTATGTATTCTGAATGGGAACATTTCTATGAAGAAATGGGGGGTTCCAGCAATTGATGCTGCAATCACCTCAGTGAGCACATGTCCGGTGGATAATGCACTGATGTTAAAAGATTCAGCAAATTAAAGTTGAAACTTCCTTTTAAAGACAAGATGTCTTTTGCAGTTCTTGCTGCAATTGGTGTAGCTTAGTCCATTAACCCTTTAATGTCTGCGCCACTATTTTGGTGGAGCACATTTTTGAGTCACGCTAATTCATTGAAAAATGTGGACAGTTTGTGGAGATACCTGAAATTCTGCCTGATCAGCAGGCCCGGCAATGGGCTGGTGTATCTGACGCACTATGTCTCACAGTAGAGGCTATGAAAGACACTATCATTTAAGCCTTATGGCTTAGACTTGGACTAGTGCATTCTCACAGAGTTCCGTGGCTGAAATAATGATCAGCTGAAAGCACCATGTAAAAACTCTTAGGCAGTTTGTTTCCCTTCCTTTGGTATGGCTATTTAGAGTGGATAAGTACATCCAAAAGGGTAAAGCTCTCTTTACCAGTAAAAGGAGGTTCAGAAATGTCTCCTTTTATCGTGCTGCCTCTCCTATGCCTGGGGCATCTGCCTCTAGGCAGTCTCGATGGTCTCAATCATCAGGTTCAAGGGAAAATCCCCAAGGGCAGCACCAGGATAAAGGTCCTGCGATTCTCAATGTCAAGAGCAGAGGGATTTCTGCAGTTTTTTTCTCTAGGTAACGACTAGAGTTCAGAGAGCCCGGATGGCTCAGTTGGTTTTTGATCTGAGGGTCCGGGGTTTGGGTCCCTGTTTGGGTGCTGCCTGTAGGGCAGTCTTTATGGAAGGATTTCCGTCTCTTCTGAGAATGCTCCCAAGGATCCAAAGAAAAAAGAAGTCTCTCTTTCTGGCTTCTGGATCAGCTGTTATCCCAGTCGGTGATATCAGAGGTTCCCTTAGTGGAACAGGTTTTTTTTGGCTCAAACCCTTTAAGGTTCCAGAACCAAACAGAGAGGTAATACCCATTCTAGATCTCGAAGATCTGAATTGGCACTTAAATATCAGATCCTTTCATAATTCGATTGACTGTGTCCATCCTGCAAGGAGGGGAGTTGGATATCTCCATCTGCCAAAGTTTCCCGCTTACCAGAAATTTCTGCGGTTTGAAATATAAAATAATTTTTTCAGTTGTGGCCCTGCCATTCGGCTTAGCCACAGCACCACGAGCTTTCTGAAAGATTCTGGCACCTCCCTTAGCCAGGTTAAGGGCTCAAGGCATAGCAGTCCTAGCCTATTAGAATATCTACTTTTAATAGATCATTCAGTCTCCGGTCTAAAACCAGAGTCTGATCTCAGCCGTAAATATCTGAAATCTCTAGGTTGGACTCTCAACTTAGGAAGATTCTCCTTAAAACCATCAAGGAGATTACAGTACTTGGGGGCTGGTTATAGATACCATACAGAAGAAGGTATTCTTACCCCAGACAAGAATCAGTTCCATTGTAGGACTAATTCAACTCTCGGCTGTGCAGGAGATTTTTAGGGGAAATGGTGGCCTCCTTCAAGGCCGTCTCTTACGTGCATTTTTTACTCAAAGACTGCTTCAAGACACCATCCTGTCGGTCTGGAATAAAAATTCAGACCTTGTTTGTTTCCAATACGCTTGGTTCCCAACATAGTTAGAGCCTAAATTGGTGGTTGTTATCCAGCAAAAGGGAAAATCTTTATCCTGGAAGGTGTTAACAACAAATGCCAGTCTTCTAGGCTGGGGAGCAGCCCTGGAAGAAGATTCTGTCCAAGGGAGATGGTCCAGGTTAGAGGACCGTGCCTATCAACTTTTTTGGAAGTTTCGGGCAGTACGTCTGGCCCTAGAATCTTGGTGGTCAGACTACGGGACTGTCCTGACAGAATTCAGTCTGACAAGGCCACGGCGGTGGCTTACATTAATCACCAGGGGGGCACTAGAGGTCGTGCAGCCCAAAAAGAGGTGAATAATGTTCTAGCTTGGGCAGAACACAACACTCCTTGCCTATTGTTAATTCTAATTTTTCAGGCGTACTACTTGAGTCGCCAACAATTATTTCCAGGAGAATGATCTCTTCACCCCAACATCTTCCTTGCTATATATCAGAAGATGGGATATTCCGGACATGGACCTATTCACGTCCAGATTCATTAACAAAGTCAACAACTTTATGTCGAGAACAAGGGGTCCGCTAGCAGGCGGAACAGACGCAGTAGTCTTCCCATGGGATCAGTTTTCACTGATCTATGCATTTCCTCTAGTTCTGCTACTTCAGCGTAGGATTAAGCAGGAACCAAAGTAAGTAATTCTGGGGGCCCCAGCGGGTCCCAGAAGATTTACTGAGGTCATAAAGATGGCAGTAGGAGTCCTTCAGACTCTGCCATTATAGCCGGACCTTCTTGCACAAGGTCTGGTATTTCATCCTACCTTACGGACAAAAAATTTAACAGGTGTGACTGTTGAATGCCTCTCTAGAAAAGATCGTGGGTGATCTCCTTTGGTAGTGGCTACTTTGATTAATGCCAGGAAGCCGGCTTTCAGAATCACTTACTATAGACTCTGGAAGGCATATGTTTCTTGGTGTGGATCCACGGGTTGGCACCCAAGGAAGTATGTCATAGGCAGGATTCCTGATGTCCTGCATATGGGATCTGAAATTAAGTTGGTCTTGACTTCTATCAAGAGCCAGATCCCGGCCTTGTCTTTTGTTTTTTCCTATGGCTTCTGGCTTCCCACTCTTGGTGCATAACTTATTCAGGGGATAACATGGTTTATTCCCCCTATCAAGGCACCTCTAAATCCTTGGGAGAAATTTCAAGACAAGAAAGATAATCTTTTCTGGTTGCCATTTCTTCTGCTATAAGAATATCGGAACTAGCGACTCTGTTTTGTAAGAGCCATATTTCTTCATGCATAAGGATGAGGTGGTTTTATGTCCTCATCCTGAATTCCTACCAAAAGTGGTAACAGGTTTTCATTTAAACCAAGAATTTCTTCCTTCTTTCTCCCCAGAGCCTTAATCTAGGGAAGAGAAGGCACTACATTCTTTTGATGTAGTAAGAGTGATCAGTCTATTTAAAGGCGACTGCTCAGGTTAGCAAAACACAGGTTTTGTTGTACTGCCAGAGGGTCCAAGATGTGGACAGGCAGCATCAAGATCCACTATTTTCCAGATGGATTTATCAAGTGATTATTTAAGCTTCAGTTTAAAGAAGAAAATTCTTCCTTCTCAGATTAAGAGCACACTCATCCAGGGCGATTAGTGCCTCTTGGGTGGTGCATCATCAGGCCTCTATGGCTCAGATCTGTAAGACCACGACTTGGTCATCGGTTCATACGTTTATCAGATTTTATCAAATCGATATTAAAGGTCATGAGGATATTGTCTTTGGGCGCAGTATAATGCAGGCTGCAGTATGAGTCCTCTGGCCTCCTGTTTTTTGTTCTGTCTCCCCCCTTCAGTTGCCATTGCTATGGGACATCCCACATAATAATTACTATGGCTCTGTGTCCCCTGATGTGAGAAAAGAAAATAGGAGTTTTATAACAGCTTACCTGTAAAAATCCTTTTCTTTGATGTACATCAGGGGTCACAGAGTTCCCTCCCTTCTTATTATACACTTGTATTGCTTGGCTACCAAATTGAGGACTCCCAGTAATGGGAGGGTTTATATGGGGGAAGTACACACCTTAGGGGTGTGCCAGTGTCCAGCACCTGTCAGTCCGATTAACCCCTTCCCGCCGAGCGTACGCAGATCTGCGTACTCGGCTTCCGGGGGGTATACCGGGATGATGCCCGCACCTGCCGGCATCATCCCGGTACCGTTTTTTACAGCGGGCGATTGGCTTTCCAGCCATAACAACCGATGCGGCTAAAAGCCGCTCGGCTGTTATGCTGGAGGAGCGGGAGGGGACGTCTCCCCCTCCCGCCGCCTCTCGCCGCTGTTACCAGTGCTCCCGCTCGATCGGGAAAACCGATTAGCGATCCGACGCCTCCGGCTGCTGCGGAGGAACTGGAACGAAGCCGTAATCGGCTTCGTTCCAGTCTCCTCATCGTAAACACGGAAGCGACGTCATGACGTCACTTCCCGTTTACTCGGCTGCCAATGGCGCCGGTTTTAAAAAAATATCCGGTATTCAGAATCGCCGTTTTCGGCGATCTGAATACATTGAAGTGTAAAGGAGGGGTGGGGGGTCTTTTAGACCCCCGATCCCTCCATAAAGAGTACCTGTCACCACCTATTACTGTCACAAGGGATGTTTACATTCCTTGTGACAGCAATAAAAGTGATCAAATTTTTTATTTTTTTTTTAAAACAATTTAGTCATTTTAAAATAAATAAAATAAATAAAAAACTAAAAAAAATATTTTCAAAGCGCCCGCCGTCCCCGCGAGCTCGCGAAGCAAAGAAAACGCATACGGAAGTCGCGCCCGCGTATGTAAACGGTGTTCAAATCACACATGTGAGGTATCGCCGCGATCGTCAGAGCGAGAGCAATAATTCTAGCAGTAGACCTCCTCTGTAACGCTAACCTGGTAACCGTAAAAAATTTTTAAAGCGTCGCCTATTGAGATTTTTAGGTACCGTACTTTGTCGTCAATCTACAAGTGCGCGCAATTATAAAGTGTGACTTGTTTGGTATCTATTTACTCGGCGTAACATTATCTTTCACATTACGCAAAAAAATTGGGCTAATTTTACTGTTTTGTTTTTTTTTTATTCACGAAAGTGTCCCTTTTCCCAAAAAGTTGCGTTTAAAACACCACTGCGCAAATACCGTGTGACATAAAATATTGCAACAATCGCCGTTTTATTCTCTAGAGCCTCTGCTAAAAAAATATATATAATGTTTGGGGGTTCCAAGTAATTTTCTAGCAAAAAATATGGATTTTAACTTGTAAACACCAAATTCCAAAAATAGGCTTAGTCATGAAAGGGATTATATAACCCACATAGAAATTTCTATGGCTCTGTGTCCCCTGATGTACATCAAAGAAAAGGATTTTATAGGTAAGCTGTTATAAAAATCTTATTTTTCTTGAACAACAAATGAAGAACATGATTGATGTGTTGGGGAGAATTTAAAAGTTCTTCAAAATACAAACATTTTAATTATTGTTCTCTCTTTTTAAATTAGTAAAAGCCAAATTTTGAAAATGCACACAGTGTGTCAACATGTGCTATCTGCCAACAGTGGATTTCATTATACGCGTTTTGTCGGTGAAACCTCTTCCTCCTAAATGAAGAAAAGGAAAAATTCCCTATGTGGTGGACTTTTAAGGCACAATCATTTTTCGAAAGATTTTAGTACAGTGTTTTTATAATTGCAAAAAATATTTATTAGAAAAATATATAGAAAAAGTATATAAAAGAGCCTGGAATGTTTTAACACATCTAAAACGTATACACTGTCATATACAATGTGATACAATACAGTCTATACTTCTTGCACCCGACACGTTTCAGAGTACTAAGTTGTCTCCTTCCAGGTGGCAATGCCAGGCCACCAGGCTGGAGACGTTGGTAAAACTCTATCTGGGCAAATACTCCTCTATCCGGCCATTCTTCCCCATGTCCACATAGAGGAACTCATATTGTGCCGACAACACCACCATTAACACTATACTATTATACCCCTTGTAGTTATAATAGTAAGATCCTGAATGGGGTGGTGGCACGATGTGGACCTGCTTCCCATCTATAACCCTCCACAGTTGGGAAAGTCCCAACGGTCGGCAAAATGGGAGACCACAGTCTGCCATTCCTGTGGCGTTGAAGGGAACTGTGGAGTCAAAACAGAACAAAATATATACTATAAGTACTTTTGCACATAACATTGCAAGCAGATTAAACTTGTAAATTTTTTAGGGGGGGGGGGGTTTGAGGTGACTTTGGGAGCCAAAAAAAAGACTCTGGCACTCTGCCTGAATTTAACCTCCTCGCGCCCGCCCTATGGCCGAATGACGGCCGTAGAGCAGGCGCCTTCGTCCGGGTTGCCGTCCCTGGACGGCGTGATGTTTACTTCCGCAATGCGCGCCGCCGCGGGCGCGCATCGCGGAAGTTCTGTGTTCGCCGTGTCCCCCGGGGACAGGCAAACACAGATCGCTGTAAACGGCCAATCACAGCGGCCGTTTACAGCGTGATCGGCGTGTCCAATGGGAGATGATCTCATATGTTTACATATGAGATCATCTCTCAGCGCCGCTCTCCTTCCTCGCACAGACAGTGCGAGAGGGGAGAGATGAACGGCTGCAGCGGCAGCCGTTCTGCCTGTGAATGAAAAAAAAAGTAAAAAAATAAAATAAAGTGCCATCCTCCCCTAGCAGTGCCATCCTCCCCTAGCAGTGCCATCCACCCCCAGCAGTGCCATCCGCCCCAGTGCCATCTGCCCCAGTGCCATCTGCCCCAGTGCCATCTGCCCCAGTGCCATCCGCCCCAGTGCCATCCACCCCAGTGCCACCTGCCCCCAGTGCCATCCACCCCAGTGCTACCTGCCCCCAGTGCCATCCACCCCAGTGCTACCTGCCCCCAGTGCCATCCACCCCAGTGCTACCTGCCCCCAGTGCCATCCACCCCAGTGCTACCTGCCCCCAGTCCCATCCACCCCAGTGCTACCTGCCCCCAGTCCCATCCACCCCAGTGCTACCTGCCCCCAGTGCCACCTGCCCCCAGTGCCACCTGCCCCCAGTGCCACCTGTCGTCAGTGCCACGTGTCGTCAGTGCCACGTGTCATCAGTGCCACATAGTGCCATCTGTCATCAGTGCCACCTGTCAGTGTCATGTGCCATCTGTTGTCAGTGTCACGTGTCATCAATGCCACTTATCAGTGCCATCTGTCATCAGTGTCACGCGTCATCGGTGCCATGTATTAGTGCCATCTGTCATCGGTGGCACATATTAGTGCCACGTATTAGTGCCATCTGTCATCAGTGCCACGTTTCAGTGCCACGTGTCTTCAGTGCCACGTATTAGTGCCACGTGTCATCAGTGCCACGTATAAGTGCCACGCGTCATCAGTGCCACATATTAGTGCCATCTGTCATCAGTGCCACATATTAGTGCCATCTGTCATCAGTGCCACCTGTCATCAGTGCCACGTATAAGTGTCATCATTGCCACGTATCAGTGCCATCTGTCATCAGTGTCACGTGTCATTGTCCTGGTGCTTCAAAAGTGTAATAAATAGGTTAGATGTGTAATTTATGTTCCTAGAACACATGATGGCGCTACCTGCATGTTGGGCCTCTCTATGTGGCCAGGCTGTGAAAAAGTCACACACATGTGGTATTGTAATACTCAGGAGGAGTAGCAGAATTTTTTGGGGGGTGTCATTTGTGGTATACACATGCCACGTGAGAGAAATAACCTATTACAATGACAATTTTGTGGAGAAAAAAAAAAATAATGAAAAATCTTAATTTTGCAAAGAATTGTGGGAAAAAAATGACAACATCAAAAAGCTCACTATGCCTCTTACTAAATACCTTGGAATGTCTACTTTCCAAAAAGGGGTCATTTGGGGGGTATTTGTACTTTCCTGACTTGTTCGGGTCACAAGAAGCGAGATAGGCCACCAGTACATCAGATGTGATCAATTTTGTGCGATTCGCACCACAGCTTGTAGACGCTCTAACTTTCACAAAGACCAAATAATATCCACTAATTTGGGTTATTTTTACCAAAGATATGTAGCAGTATAAATTGTGACCAAAATTTATGAAGAAAAATTAATAATTTGCATAATTTTGTCACAGAAACAAAGAAATATGCGTTTTTTTTCAAAATTTTCGGTCTTTTTTCATTTATAGCGCAAAAAATAAAAACCCCAGAGGTGATCAAATACCACCAAAAGAAAGCTCTATTTGTGGGAAAAAAAGGACAAAAAATTCATTTGGGTACAGTGTTGCATGACTGAGTAATTGTCATTCAAATTGTGAGAGCACCGAAAGCTGAAAATTGGTCTGGGCAGAATGGTGTTTAAGTGCCCAGTAAGCAAGTGGTTAAGGACACACATAACATTTGTACACATTTTAAGGGGTATTTTGGGTAAAGCACTACAATGGAGCTGGCAAAATACATTAGATTAGGGTATCCCCGCGCTCTCACCAAGGTTCTTAGGCTATTAATAAGAATAGGTTGCAGCAAACCACCGGCAGGGGTATAAACCCTAACCCCCCAATAGTGTATTTAAAAATCAAATAAATGGTGTTGCGCTACCTGAAAAGGTTAAGCTAAACTATACTAAACTAAAAATAAAGTACCTTATGCTTATATAAATAATACCAGTGTTACTAAATAACACACTCCCGACAGCGATGTCTCCTCCTATTAGGTGATATCTCCTCCTATTAGGTAAATGTGATAATCTCCCGATACTATACAATTAAATATTATACACGGTAAATATAAAACTAATCCAAATATATAAAGTGTCTACAGCAGATTAACCCGTGAATAATCAATAAAATAAAGTGTCCAATATGTCACAAATAGCCAAACAATAAAATGTCATGTGCTTTAAATATTCAAGTGAATATCTCCAAGATAATAAACTCATAGGATTCTTCTTATAGTAAAACGTGCAACACACAATGCATGCTTAAACAAAAGAAACGAAATAATAAAATCTTTATGTGAAATTAAATGGAATAAGGTGACCAGTGGCTATTTTTCAGTGCTCCTCTTAGTAAAAAAAAATATAAAATGATAAAGTCTTTATGTGAACTGAAATGGGTAAAGTGACCAGTGGCTTATTCAGTGCTTCTCAAAAACAGGTGCCAGCAACCGTGTCTTTAATTCTTATATTTCCAGTGTTCACGGCACACCAGGTGGAGTGGCCCCTTACCTTACTGCTGTAAGGTAAACAGCAGAGCAACCAAACGGCAAGGCCCAGGGGTTGTGACCTAATTCCTAGCAGGTGAGTACTGGCTCCCTCGGCTGGAATTTTGCACCTCAAATAGTTTCCACATAGATCTTAAGCCTCAATATTATCCACAAGGGTCTCATAGAAAAGAGAGAGGTATGCTCCGATGGTGAAGTACGTATATACATTTATTTAAAAATATATTGAAAAGGTACTCACAAACAGGTAGTAAAAAACAGCTTTAAAAACGAACGAGCGTTCCGCTTGTGGTGTGAACGTCACTTCCGGTATCCTAGTTCCTCCTATTCCAATGCGTATCGTCACCAGTCACGCGACTCCCTGACTCCGTGACTCAGGATTCCCTGAGAAAGTCACGTGACTGGTGACGATACGCGTCGGAATAGGAGGAGAATGTATTGAAAAGGTACTCACAAACAGGTAGTAAAAAACAGCTTTAAAAACGAACGAGCGTTCCGCTCGTGGTGTGAACGTCACCTCCGGTATCCTAGTTCCTCCTATTCCGACGTGTATCGTCACCAGTCACGTGACTCCCTGACTCCGTGACTCAGGATTCCCTGAGGAAGTCACGTGACTGGGGACGATACGCGTCGGAATAGGAGGAACTAGGATACCGGAAGTGACGTTCACACCACGAGCGGAATGCTCGTTCGTTTTTAAAGCTGTTTTTTACTACCTGTTTGTGAGTACCTTTTCAATACATTTTTAAATAAATGTATATACGTACTTCACCATCGGAGCATATCTCTCTCTTTTCTATGAGACCATTGTGGATAATATTGAGACTTAAGATCTATGTGGAAACTATTTGAGGTGCAAAATTCCAGCCGAGGGAGCCAGTACTCACCTGCCAGGAATTAGGTCACAACCCCTGGACCTTGCCGTTTGGTTGCTCTGCTGTTTACCTTACAGCAGTAAGGTAAGGGGCCACTCCACCTGGTGTGCCGTGAACACTGGAGATATAAGAATTAAAGACACGGTTGCTGGCACCTGTTTTTGAGAAGCACTGAATAAGCCACTGGTCACTTTACCCATTTCAGTTCACATAAAGACTTTATCATTTTATATTTTTTTTTACTAAGAGGAGCACTGAAAAATAGCCACTGGTCACCTTATTCCATTTAATTTCACATAAAGATTTTATTATTTAGTTTCTTTTGTTTAAGCATGCATTGTGTGTTGCACGTTTTACTATAAGAAGAATCCTATGAGTTTATTATCTTGGAGATATTCACTTGAATATTTAAAGCACATGACATTTTATTGTTTGGCTATTTGTGACATATTGGACACTTTATTTTATTGATTATTCACGGGTTAATCTGCTGTAGACACTTTATATATTTGGATTCGTTTTATATTTACCGTGTATAATATTTAATTGTATAGTATCGGGAGATTTTTATCACATTTATCTAATAGGAGGAGATATCACCTAATAGGAGGAGACATCGCTCTCGGGAGTGTGTTATTTAGTAACACTGGTATTATTTATATAAGCATAAGGCACTTTATTTTTAGTTTAGTACAGTTTAGCTTAACCTTTTCAGGTAGCGCAACACCATTTATTTGATTTTTAAATGGCAAAATACATTGTTAAGGGACTAGGCTATAGGTGTATATGGGCCCAGGATAGCATGTGTGGGGAGGTTAGTGAAGGCAAATATGCATGTAGGCCAAAAAATGAGCATTTTGAAAGCTTACAGCATGCATGAGGATAAAAGGGACATTCATAGTATATTCCAATCATGGTAATTAGGGAGCAATGAAAGAAATACTATACTTTAGCAAAATATAAAGTGATGTTAAATGATAAAACTTACCTTAATACAGTCCTTCTTCAGGACCTGAATGATGGCAGAACAGGTCTCTGGAATAATGATCCCCAGAGCCTGGGGGGAGATGCCTGTAGAGAACTTGAGGTCCTGTAGACTTCTCCCAGTTGCCAAGTACCGCAAGGTGGCGACGAACCTTTGCTCCGGAGTGATGGCTTGCTGCATGCAGGTGTCCTGCATCATAATATAAGGGGTGAACAAAGACAACAGACGATGAAAAAAGGGGTCAGTCATCCTGAGAAAGTTCCTGAAATCATCAGGATTATTCTCCTGGATCGCACAAAGCAAAGGCATGTGCGAGAATTGGTCATGCTGGACTAACCAATTCTTGGTCCTTGAACACTTCCCACCCATGTTCATGGACTGGGCTTGGGTCAAAGTATGAACTCCAACACCAGGCCGCCACACAGCATGAACTGTACGACGAGTACGTATCCGCAACATTGTTTCAAAACAGTCGGCTGGTCAGCAAGAACTTAACAGAACGCACTGAAGAACAGCAAGGCCTGTGAAGAGCGAGTTGAAAATCGGCAACGAGCGGACAAGAATGCACTAAAAAACAGATACAAACTGACTACACGCACTGAAAACCAGATAAAAAAACCCACAAGCACAAATTGAGCAGCAGTAAAACAATCTGAAAAAGCTGGAGTCTGAAAAGTGCGAATCGTCTCTAACCAAACTTCTACTAACACGAGATTAGCAGAAGGAGCCCAAAGGGTGGCGCAGTGGCTATTGAACTTAATTTTTCTAGTCCCGTCATACGTGCTGTACATCACCGCGTTTTTTTGCGGTCGGACTTTGGTGTGATCGTGTGTACGCAAGACAGTTTCAGCATAATTCCATTGGCACTCCGTCTGAAAAACCTTCAAAGTTTATTCTGACGGGAAAACCGGTCGTGTGTACAGGGCATAAGACTTACCATACCTGTAAAGCAAATATAATAAAACATAGTAAAAATAATAGAGCAGACAATAGAGAGAACAATAGAGAGAAGAAAAATAAAACCACAACTATTTTTGGCTTTTTTATTTTTTTTGTGTTTTTATGTGTTTTTTTACATTTTTTTTTTTCACTTTTATAGAAACTGTAAACCTTCCAGATTAGTGTCTCAAAATGTGATGGCCATCACATCTTTCGAAACCCTGTGTTAGTATGCCTAGGACTGTGCAATGCTGTACCCTAAGCTAATACTCCACTAGTGTGTGGTAGCATTTGAAACAGTCACCAATACAAAGACCAGGTTGGTCAGCACAGGAGGGATAATAAAAGCAGGTGTCACGCCTATATCCGCACTTTCTACAGACACATCTTTGGGGGTTTCTTTGGGTAGGGGTACCAGAGAGGACATGCAAAAAATGCCTCTCATGCAGCCGGCTTACTACATTTTGATTGGAAGTTGAGCCACAGCACCGTCTGGAAACAGAAGGGCTGTGATGATCTCTCCCTGGAATTTAAGGAAGGATCCAGGTCATCCAAAAGCTTTGTATAGCACATAAGCATTCAGCAGAGCCAATTGAAATAAGTATACAGACACTTTTTTATACCAGCGTCTGGCTTTACGGGCAATTAGGTACGGCACCACCAACTGATCGTTGAGGTCCACACAGAGGGGTTTTTCCACAACACCAATCGCCGTAGGAATTTGGACCGTCATGTCTGCGTGAAGGGAGGACAGAACGAAAACATTCTTATTATCCCTCCACTTCACAGCGAGCAAATTATTACATCTCAAGCGGGCTCTCTCCCCCAGCCTAAGACGGGAATCCAGAAGCCGCTGGGCTAAGCCCTGGTGATTAGATCGCACGGTGCCACATGCTTCAATTTGGTGATCAAACAAGTGACTAAAAAGTGGCACGCTTGTGTAATAATTGTCCACATACAAGTGGTGCCCCTTTCTGAATAAGGGTGACACTAAGTCCCACACAATCTTACCAGCGCTCCCTATGTAGTCTGGGCAGTTCTTTGGCTCTACGTAACTATCTCTTCCCTCGTAAACCATAAAACTATACTGTATAGCCTGTCGCCCTGTCACAGAGCTTATACATCTTGACCCCATATCTGGCACCCTTGCTGGGAAGATACTGTTTGAATGACAAGTGACCAGAAAACGTAATCAGGGACTCATCAATGCAGACAACTTGATGGAGAGTAAACAAGGCTGCAAACTGTTGGTTGAAGTGGTTTACGAGGGGCCGAATTTTGTAGAGCCGATCAAATGAGGGGCGGCACAGTGGTATAGTGGTTAGCACTCTCACCTAGCAGTAAGAAGGGTCGCTGGTTCAAATCCCAACCACGCCACTACCTGCCTGGAGATTTGCATGTTCTCCCTGTGCCTGCATGGGTTTCCTCCAGGTACTCCGGTTTCCTCCCACAATCCAAAGACATGCAGGTAGGTTAATTGGCTTCTGTCCAAAATTGGCCCTAGTATATGAATTGGGACCTTGGATTGTGGGCTCATTGAGGGTAGGGACCAATGTGAGTGTGCAATGTACAGGGATAGGGACAATTGTAGACACTCAGGTTGAACTGGATGCACTGGTGTCTTTATTCAACCTTACTAACTATGAAACTATGAAATTCAGGGTCAGACCAAGGACGACAGAGTTCATTGTCATTGAAGTGAATGAACCACAAGATTTGCTTGTGTTGGGTCCAGGTCATGCAGACAGAGAACACGGGCATATGGTGAATTGGGTCAATGGGCCAATATGACTACAATTCACTCCTTTTAGTTATGCCCACAAGCAGGGATAGGCCTAGGAAGGTCTTAAATTCGGAAAGCCTAATTGGTTTCCATTCTCCGGCAAGGGTCAGCTGGGGATTAGTGGCAATGAATTGACCAGCATTTAAATTGCTTTGTTCCACAATAGATCTATAGAGATCTTCCGTGAAAAACAGTTAATAAAAATCAAGTAACGTAAAATGAATGAATGAATAACTTGTATAGCGCTACATATATGAACTAAATCGCCTCAACAAAATCAACTGTTTACACCTGAATTTTGGGTTGGCCAGTGAATGGGGGAAGTACGGGTGCTGCAGAAGAGATGGGCTCACAATTATGATTTAACGATTGTTAGCAGCAGAAAGGGCACTATGGGCTCGACGGGCCTGTCTTTGGCTTCTTGGTGACAGCGGGACACTATTCATGGTAGCTACCTCGCCAGCTTGAACTGCACTTATGGGATCATGCATTTATGGGGTCACCACGTGATACTGCAGTGCTGGATGTACAATCAGGATGTACAAGACTGCTGGTGCTTGCCAGTTCACCAGAAGGATGAGCGACACTAGTACTGGCTCTCTGCTCCATACGAGAGTCCTGCAGTTCTTGCACCTCAATGACAGCAGAAGAACGGGGTCTGGTACGCCTGACCTTGGCAGGGACCACAACTCCATCGTTGGAGCTATCTGTCAGGGTGCTGCTGCTGTCTACAGGTTCGTATTCTGAGCCTGAATCTAACAGATGAGTGACTTCCTATTCACTATCTGTCATGCTCAGAAACGTGTAGGCCTCTTCACTACTGTACCTTTGATTTAACATTTTGGTCTCTAAATTTTTTGGTACAATAGTGAGATTCACAAGAAAAAAAAGCACCCGACTGCCATCTAGTTAACCAGCATCACCCGTGACACTTGTATAGTGATCACTGGTGACGGGGTGATCAAGGGGTTAAACCTTTATTGGGGGGGTCCCTAGACCTATCTGGGCCTACCACTAATTACCCTGACACTGATTAGTGTCACTAATGACACCAGTACAGTGATCAAAAAAAAACTGAACACTGCACTGGGTGACACAGTGACAGGGGGTGAAGGGGTTAACTGGGGGGGTGATCGGGGATGGCAAGTGTACCTACATGAACTGGCGTCAGTGTAGTGTTGGTGCACTTACTGTGAGATGTTCTCTGTCCTCGGTCTGGAACGAAAAAGACCGACATGAGGAGAGATGACATCACTTTCCCTGCTGTGTTTACACTTACACATGCAGGGGAAGGATCTCATTCGCCAGGAGCGATCACCGGTCCAGGCCAGATTTCATTGGCCTGGCCACATTGCTGTGGAGCAATTTTGGTTCACTCTTCTTTGCAGAATTGTTTTCATTCAGCCACATTGGAGGGTTTTCCAGCATAAACGGCCTGTGTAAGGTCATGATACAGCATCTTAATTGGATTTAAGTCTGGGCTTTGACTAAGCCACTCCAAAACCTAAATTGTGCTTAATTGGAACCATTTGGAGGTGGACTTGCTCTTGTGTTTCTGATCATTGTCCTGCTGCATAACCCAAGTGCACTGAGGTCACAAACGGATGACTGGACATTCTCCTTTAGGATTTCCTGGTAGAGCTCAGAATTCATGGTTCCATCAATTATGGTAAGTCGTCCAGGTTCTGAAGTTACATAGCAGCCCCAGACCATCATGTTACCACCACCATGTCTGTTGGTATGATGTTCTTGTTATGAAATGCTGTATTAGTTTTATGCCAGATGTAATGGGATGCACACCTTCCAAAAAGTGACTTTTTGTTTCATCAGTCCACAGAATATTTACCTAAAAGTCTTTGGGATAATCAAGATGTTTTTTGGTAAATGTGAGATGAGCCTTTGTGTTCGTCGTCGTCATGCTCTTGGAGTAATTTTTGTAGGCCAGCCACTCCTGGGAAAGTTCACCACTGTTCCAAGTTATCTCCATTTGTGGATAATGGCTCTCCCCACGGTTCACTGGAGTCCCAAAGCCTTAGAAATGGCTTTAAAACCCTTCCTAGACCGCTACATGTTTGTTTCTAATCTGTTCTTGATTTTTTTTAAATTGTGGCATGATGTGTGGCTTTTTGTGATCTATTAGTGTGCTTCACTTTGTCAGACAGCTTCTATGTATGTGATTTCTTGATTCAACAGGTCTGGTAGTAATCAGGCCTGAGTGTGACAAGTGAAATTTAACTCGGCTTTCCAAAAAATTGTGGTTAATCACAGTTCATTCATGGTTCAGCATGATTCAGGTTTGAACAGCTTTTTTCCCTTAACCACTTCCCGACTGGCGCACGCCGATGTACATCGGCAGAATGGCATGGGCAGGCATATTGGTGTACAGGTACGTCCATTTTAAAATGCCACCATGCCGGTCGGGACCCCCGTGAGTCCCGTCACGGGTCCCGCGGACTCTATCGCCGTGGGGATACCCACGATCATCTCACGGGGCAGCTGAACGAGGAGATGCCGTTGTAAACAGCATCTCCCCGTTCTGCCTAGCAACAGGTGACGCTGGTCTCTGCTCCATCTGATTGGAGCAGAGATCAGTGTTCACTAACGCAAAGCCCAGCCCCCCACAGTTAGTAACACGCCCCTAGGAACACTTAACCCCTACACTGCCACCCCTGGTTAACCCCTTCACTGCCAGTGTTATTTACACAGGAATCAATGCATTTGTATAGCATTGATTGCTGTATAAATGACAATGGTCCCAAAAATGTGTCAAAAATGTCCGATGTGTCCGCCATAATGTCGCAGTCACAATAAAAATCGCTGATCGCCGCCATTACTAGTAAAAAAAAAATATTAATAAAAATGCTATAACTTTTGCGCAAACCAATCAATAATCACTTATTGCGTTTTTTTTTTTTTTTACCAAAAATATGTAGAAGAATACGTATCGGCCTAAACTGAGGGAAATTTTTTTTTTTTTTTATATATTTTTGGGGGATATTTATTATAACAAAAAGTAAAAAATAATGTGTTTATTTCAAAATTGATGCTCTATTTTTGTTTATTGCACAAAAAATAAAAACCACAGGGGTGATCAAATACCACCAAAAGAAAGCTCCATGTGTGGGAAAAAAAGGACGTCAATTTTGTTTGGGAGCCATGTTGCACGACCGCGCAATTGTCAGTTAAAGCGACGCAGTGCCGAATCGCAAAAAGTGGTCTGGTCTTAAGCCAGCAAAATGGTCCGGTCTGAAAGTGGTAATAAATGAAATGATAATTAAAAACTGCATCTTGGATTTACTTGGGTCAACTTTGTGTAAAATTTGTCTGATGATCTGAATTATTTAAGTGTTAGAAATGTGGGTGGCACAGTGGTGTAGTGGTTAGCACTCTCACCTAGCAGTAAGAAGGATCACTGGTTCAAATCCCAACCACAACACTACCTGCCTGGAGTTTGCATGTTCTCCCCGTGCCTGCGTGGGTTTCCTCCGGGTACTCTGGTTTCCTCCCACAATCCAAAAGACATGCAGGTAGGTTAATTGGCTTCTGTCCAAAATTAGCCCTAGTATATGAATGGGGACCTTGGATTGTGGGCTCCTTGAGGGTAGGGACCAATGTGAGTGTGCAATGTACAAGGACAATTGTAGACACTCACTCAGATGGAAACTGGATGGACTGGTGTCTTTATTCAACCTTACTAACTATGAAACTATGAGAAATAGGCAAAAAAAAAGTATAAATCGGTAAGGGGGCAAATACATTTTCACAGCACTGGAAATATATATATATATATATATATATATATATATATATATACACACTGTAGATGGAGATATTTATACTGAACTAGATTATGTGAAACACGTTTTATAAACATGGGTGAATAAGTAGGAGTTTGTAACAACAAAAGATGTTTAAAATGAGGCTATACACCCCTGACACACACAGCCACATGCACACACATGCAAACACTATATCCATTCTTCTATAGTGACGTGTTTCTGTTCTAATATCCAGTTCAAGCAGTAATGACTTGCTGGAAGTCCTTATGAGACCACTTCAAAAGGGATCCTAAACTACTTGCAGATCAGACAAGCATGTCTGGAGCCAAAAAATAAAAACACATCACTATCTCAAACTATTGCGATTTTTATACAGCACAACGGATATACAAAGCCTTTTTTCCCCTTCTCTCCAATTTGTGTATAAGGATTTCGTTTTACTACATTTCCAGTATTTTCTTTTTACGATGATAGCACAAAGAGCAAGAATAGTTTTCTACCTGCGCATCCTTGCTATTTAGACAGGAAAGGCATTACTCTTTCAAAGGACCCAGGAATAAAAATGTCAGAATGGGGTCCAGCCATCTGGAAGTGATGTCACCTGTCAGGGGAAGAATGTTTGCACTGGAGTGGAATGTCCCCTAGGTCCTCTGCATTGGTGGGTAAACACATGCAAAGAAGGACAGTATTAAAGTGTATCTCAAGCAAAAAATACATGCTATATATTTTATTTATTACAGGTACTTATATAGTGCTGTCAATTTAGACGGCACGTTACATATATACAGTATATTGTGTATTCACATCAGTCCCTGCCTTCATGGAGCTTCCAGTCTAAGGTACCTAACTCATTCATACACACTAGGGCCAATTTAACTCCATGCTGGTAGTGCATCTTCCCCATGTTTTATCCCTTTAAAAGCTCTGCAAGTACAGAAAAATACCTGATCATGTTTCAGAAGTGCACTCAGCTCCTAATTTCCTGTTGTGGCCTGACACCACCTCATTCTTGTGATGTCTTTTACTATATAACTGAATCCCTCCATTGTCAGCTGAGCCAGTCATTTTCTGCATATTAACATCTCTGGGTATGACATTCTTTCCAGACAGCAATGTGGAGAACCAAAGAAGGACCCCTTACCCTCTGTAAGGCTATGTTCACACTGATCCGACTAAAAAGCTGTAAGACTTCTGAACCAACTTTGTACTGCGTCTTCATGTCTGATGTCCGACTTCCATGCGATTTCAATGAACAGGATCTGACTCTGATCCAACCATACTAGGCCCTTTAAATTTGGTATAAATCTTGAAGGGAGAAACCCATGCCAAGACACATACCAGACCCTTATCCAAGCATGCAGCCGGCAGTTCAGGAAAGAGGGGGGCGAGCAAGCGCCCCCCACCCCAAAGAACAGAGACGAGGTACATTGTACCACTACCCATTCACCCCTAAAAAAAAAAAGCAGTGTAGTGTAAATAAAAACAGGAGACGGTTTTTGAAAAGTCCTTAAAAGTCCTTATTGAAAGCTAAGAATGTCCCCCGTCATAGCTCCAACGTGTCTTCTTCCTCCAGTCTTCCCCCTCCAGTGATGGATTCTTCCTCCAACCTTCTCCTTTTCCCTCCGGTGATGTGTTCTTCCTCCGGTCTTCTCCCTCCGCCTCTGCTTTCTTATCCACCACCAACCCAGTCCACCTCCAATGCTGGCTCCCGCCGTAGTGTCATCTGCAATGTCGGCCAGTTCTTATATCGCTATGGGGCATGGCCACCCGTGAAGTCACCATGAGACTCCGCCCCCTTGCAAAATCCACAAATCATATCAGGAGTGATATCTGTTTTTTTTTTCACGCAATCTAGTATAGAAGTATACATATGTCAAGTAGCTTATGAGCATGATTTGTGGATATTTAAAAAAAATCTTAGGTAAATGTCGATATTTTTTCAGTCATTTACTTTTTGTGATTAATCCACAAAGCTTGCACTGTTGGTGTGCAAAGCCAAACACCTGTGTGCTCAGGATCCCTATTTATATGACACGTGTATACAGCACACCTAAATTGACTCAAACTGGCATGAAAAATGGAATGGCTGGTTATCAGAGCTTAATGCTGAACCCCTATCAATTTTTAACATCTATTTAAAAGAGCAGAGCAAACAAGTCAATAATAGATGCCAGGTGTGCTGAAGCTGGTGATAACATCTGCACAGCCACTTCAGGCTCTGGGATTAAGTAAATGAACTGTTGTTCCTGGCCATAAGACAGAGGAATGACAGTTGTTACATGAGTGAGAGTGTTTATCACAGTTTTAAAATTTATAACCCATGGACGTCCAGCTACTGGCTTAGCCTCTATATTTCATCAGCATCATCCGTAGCTCAGTTGGGGAGATAAACCTAAAAGTGTTCTTAAAGAAAACCTGTCATAACATTAATCGTGATTATGTATAATATGACTCAAATAACGCAATATTACAAACATGTACATTTATTCACTGTGGACCAGATTTTGTATTGAAAAACATAGTGCTTCTAATGCCGCCTACACACGATCAGATTTCTCGTAGGAAAAGATATGACGGCTTTTCCGACGGGATTCCGCTCAAGTTTGCCTTGCATACACACAGTCACGCAAAAGTTCGCTGAAATTACGACCGTCAAGAATGAGGTGACGTACAACACTACGATGAGACGAGAAAATTAAATTCAATGCTTCCAATCATGCATCAAATTGTTTCCGAACATGCGTAGGATTTTTTCACGTCGGAATTGCCACAGACGACCGCATTTTCGGATAGGAACTTTTCCCAACCGCAAAATTGAGAGCATGCTCTCAATCTTTTGCTGGCTGGAATTTGGCCAACAAAAGACCGATGGAGCATACACACAGCCGCATTTTCCGACCAAAAACTCATCTGTCTTTTTCCGATCATGTGTACACGGCATAAGTGTGCAAGGGATTGTAAATCTTAGATGTGGTCCATAGCTCCCTAGTATATGAATGGGGACCTTAGATTGTGAGCCCCTTGAGTGTAGGGACCAATGTGAGCGTGCAGTGTACAGGGATAGGGGTAGACACTCACTCAGGTTGAACTGGATGGACTGGTGTCTTTATTCAACCTTACTATGAGACTATGAGCTCCCAACTGTCCGTGATTTGGAGGGACTGTCCCTGATTCTTGGAGCAATGTCCCTTTGTCCCTCATTTTGGTCTGATCTATATAAATGTATATAAAATGCACTTTATATCTATCAAAAAGTGTTTTCCAGTGCTAAACCTTTCATCTGATTTCTAAATTGTTGCATTTGTAAATTCCAAAAGACAATATAAAGGAATAGTAGTGGTAAAAAAAACTCATGGGCTCAGCCAATTTTTTCTTTTTTTTGTACAATTCCTTCAAGGGGGCATGACAAGGGGTGTGTCCTATGCCTGCATACTTTTGCTGATAGGTGTCCCTCATTCCCATCTCAAAATGTTGGCAAGTAACATCATAGCGACTGTTCCGCCGCTTGATCGTTTTTATGGGACGTCCCCCCCTCCCGCCGCCCTCCGGTGCTTCTACCGACTCACCGCTTCCATCGGTGAGTTGGTCACAGGATCCGCCGGCCCCCGGATAATACCATAGAGATTTCCGGCGGACCAGATTGTCCCCGGAGTCTCTCTGATCGTTCGGAGGCCGGGCGCGATGTTATGACGTCACGCCCGGCCTCTGCATTCAAAATAACGGCACCGATTTGGCTAGGAAGCCAGGATCGTTTTTTTTTTATTTTAGGCTTCCCAGCCTAGAGGTGAGATATGGGGTCTTATTGACCCCATATCTCACTGTAAATAGGTCCGATCGTGCCATAGTCCTATTACAAGGGATGTTTACATTCCTTATAATAGGAATAAAAGTAATCAAATTTTTTTTTTTAAGTGTCAAACTAAAAAAATAAAAGTAAAATTAACAATAAAAAAAATAAATTAATTAAAGCGACCCTATCCCCGTGAGCTCGTACGCAGAAGTGAATGCATACGCAAGTCCCGCCCACATATGAAAATGGTGTGCAAACCACACATGTGAGGTATCGACGTGAACGTTAGAGCAAGAGCAATAGACCTCCTCTGTAACGCAAAACATGTAACCAGTAAAACATTTTAAAGCGTCGCCTATGGGGATTTTTAAATACCAAAGTTTGGCGCCATTCCACGAGCGCGTGCAATTTTGAAGCGTGACATGTTTGGTATCTATTTACTTGGCGTATCTTCATCTATCACATTATGCAAAAAATTGGGCTAACTGTACTGTTTTTTTTTTTTCTTTTTTAAAGCATAAAAGTTGCAACAACCGCCATTGTATTCTTTAGGGTCTTTGCTAAAAAAAAATATATAATGTTTGGGGGTTCTATGTAATTTTCTAGCAAAAAAATGATGAATTTTACATGTAGGAGAGAAATGTCAGAATTGGCCTGGATGCAAAGTGGTTAATAATTTTTTTTTAAATGGCGGCGATCAGCATTTTTTATCATGACTGCGACATTATGGCGGACACGTCGGACATTTTTGACACATTTTTGGGACCATTGTCATTTATACAACAATCAGTGCTATACAAATGCACTGATTTCTGTGTAAATGACACTGGCAATGAAGGGGTTAACCACTAGGTGGCAGTGTAGGGGTTAAGTGTGTCCTAGCGGTGTGTTGCTAACTGTGGGGGGCGTGGCTGTATTTTACATATCCTTAATCTCTGCTCCAATCACAGGGAGCAGAAATCAGTGATACTGTTGCTAGGCAGAACAGGGAGATGCTTGTTTACTTTAGCATCTCCCAGTTCTTCCTCTCCACGAGGCGATCGCGGGTATCCCCGTGGCGATCAATTCCGCGGGACCCGCGACCCGACTCGCGGAGCTTCCCGCGGGTGTGATTCTGCCTGTACGTGCCCTTCTGCAGACACATATGGGCGTGAGGCGGTCGGGAAGTGGTTAATGCTATATAATAATAATAATAATAATAAAAAATCTAATTAGATAGGCCTTGCTAGTTAATTTTTTTTTTTTTTTTTTTAAAAGGTGCTGAACCCTGTTGATCTTTGAACTCTTTCATGTTGTTTGAGTAGATAACCTCCCCTCAAAGGTTACCTACCCCTATGTGTCGCTGGGGAAAGTGCTTGCTGCATCACCCTGCATAGAAAATTCAGTAAACTCTAAAGGACCCAGGCTGGCCATCCTGGGCCCTCTGAGTTACTGAATGATGGTTAAGCTTTCACTCTATACAATATATTGAAAGAATGGATACATTTATTATTGGACAATTGGTTGGGAACTATCATGTTTAAAAGTATTTTCTCTTATATTCACCTACTGACACAGCTCCTTTCCATTGGGTTGTTACGCCACCTTTAGGAGAGGACTAGGCATAACACGTTATGAAAAACACAGAACTTTTAGTTCCGCCCAAGGGGCAGTCCCTTAGGTAACAACCCCCCAGCCTGCCATGCAGCCTCAGTTTTATTTTGCCTAGTGAAGGAGAAGGACCTAGGACCCTTGCGGGCCCATCGGTCCATGTTTTTTCTGCAGAAGCTTTGCTTTTTGCGCAAGACTAAAGATCCTGTGATCTGCTATCAACAGCCGGCTGGGTGACAGGCTGGATACTCTTATCCTTGTAGTCTCCCCAGCCCGGCCAGCGAGTGTGTGCAGACCAGAGCTACGCGCTGGGTCGGCCACGACGTACCTCAGCTCCAGAGATGGTCGGTGAACGTTAATGCTCCAGGGCACACTTATGACCGGGCTGCTGATGTTTGCGTCACAGTGTGCCGGGCCAACAGCCACCCCGTACTGATCGGAGAGTGGGTCTGTGATGGAATGTCTCCCAACTCTGCAGGACTAGTAAGTACAGCTTTCCCTGCCTAGGTGGGGCTGAGCAGCTGGGCATTCTCTGGGAGGTCAATTCAGGGGTCCCTCACCTCCCTCTCTTCTCTCCCTGTCCCTATCTTCCCTCCCCCCTCCCTGTGGGGGATTCTGCATGTTGCTGCTGAGCGGAGTGTGTGTCCTGTCCAGGAGCTCTCCGGGTGGGGCTTTCACCTGGGGGGACTGCGCTGGTTGGCTGTGCCCTGATGTGTGTTTTTCTCTCCCTGGGGGGTGTCTGGTGGCTGTGTCTGTCGATCGCTGCAGTGCTGCTCACCGCCATTTCTCTGTCACTGTCCCTCTGTCACTGTCCCTGGTATTCAGTGTTGGGCGGCCATCTTAGGTGAGAGCCATCTTAGGTGAGAGCAAGGAGCAGCATGCTCTCCTGTAGCTTGGCGGACATTTTCCCTGTTATTTTTTTCCTTTATACTGGATGCTTGGCGGCCATTTTCTTGAAGCCTGAGCACGTTTTTTTTGGTCAGTCTCAAGGAGCAGCATGCTTTCCTGTAGCTCGGCGGCCATTTTCCCTGTGTTAAATCCTTTATACTGGACGCTCGGCAGCCATTTTCTTGGAGCTTCAACACGTTGTGGATCGGCTTCAGCGCCATAAGCAGCAGCTCTGGATGACAGTGTGATCTCCTATGCACCTGGGAGCTGACAAGGGACACAGGCACTACTAGCTGGACAGCGTAGAACCAGTCAGGGTGGTGAGTCCTGCCGGAAAGAGCCCCTCAGCCAGCAGCAGTTAGGAGGGTGGGACCATCACTGTCCTAATTCCCCATCAGGTGGCAGACAGGGTAGGGTCAGCATGGCTTCAGAAACTGGTGTTTCTTCCCCCGAAATCCAGGCAATTGCAACCGGTTTGCCTGCAGATTGTGCAGTGCCTCTGGCGCTTTGTCGGCGGTCCTCAATTAGTTTGTTGCCAAGATGGAGGCGATGCGTGTGCGCAAAGGTTGGAAAAAGCGACCCCTGCCTTCCCCATCTGGGGAGAGGCTTGTGACCCCTGCTCTGTCATTTCAGATGATGCTGACCAGGACCATTTGGACAGTGAGGATGGGTCCCTGTCCGGGTCAGTGCGCAACAAATCGCTTGTTGGAGCACTTATGACAGGCTGTGCGTGATACCCTGAAGATTCAGCAGCCAGCGCATCCCTCTGCTGATGTAGCAGTCCCTTTTGGGTCCCGTAAGCCAGCCCGTTCACCTAAGGTGTTCCCGTATCTGACTTATTTTGATAAGTTAATTTACAAGGAATGGGGTCGACCGCAACGGACCTTTTTGGTCCTCAAATATATGGCGGTGCGCTAACCCTTTGAGGAGAGCCTTCTCAAAAATGTGGACCCATCAGTATCCAGGTTAAACAAAGTAACCACGATCCCGGTAGAGGGGACTCCTACGTTTAAGGACCCCACGGACAGGAAGACCGAGGCAGTAGCTCGTCCCTTGTTTACGGTTGTGGGGTAAACCATGGGACCAGTACTGGCATCCGCACTTGTGTCGCAGACACTGAGTGGGCAAAACTGTTGCACCCCGAATTGGGAGAACAACAGGCTTCTCCTGTCTGCGTGGAACTAGCAGACCAACTAGTGCAAGGCCTTAAGTACGTTTGTGACGCGGCCTTGGATACTCTCCCTCTGTTATCCAGGGCTTCAGTGTCAGCAGTGGTGCTGAGGCGCCTGATTTGGTTAAAATGCTGGCCTGCTGACCAGGTATCCAAGAAAGCCTTGACGGATCTTCCCTCCCTTGGCGACCGCCTCTTTGTATGACATTATTAAAAATGCCACAGGTGGTAAGAGTACTCTACTCCCACAGGCCAGGAAGGCTGAGGAGCCATGCCGTAGGCAAGGGCCCTCATTTTCCGCTCACAAACTGTTTTTTCGTCTGCCGGGAGCTTCGACCAAGCATCCCCAGCCCGACAGGATGACCGCTGAAGGACCAAAGCATCCCTGGAACCGCAAGCCTGCGAGCAAAAGTGCTACCGCATGAAGGGTTGCCCCCACCCGCAACTCGGGTGGGGGGTTGCCTTTGGGAGTTCTCAGTCCAGTGGACCTCTCGGTTGTCTGACCAATGGGTCTGTGATCTGTTTTCCTCAGGCTACAAGATAGAGTTCCTCTCTTGGCCGCAAAAGAGATTCTTCCCCTCCAGCATACCTGTACTCCCGGCTCACCGGGAGGCCCTTTTGGGGGCGGTAAGAGACCTGCCGAGTCATGGGGTGATAGTAACTGTTCCGGACTCGGAACGTTTCCAGGGGTTCTACTCAAACCTGTTTGTAGTCCCCAAAAAGGAAGGGGTACATCCAGTCTTGGATCTAAAAGCCCTCAATTACTTTGTGAAAGTACAGAGGTTCAGAATGGAATCAGTTTGCCCAGTAGTTGCTGCACTCCATCAAGGGGACTTCCTGGCGTCCTTAGACATCCAGGATGCGTACCTGCACATACCCATATGCCTCCGGCATCAGAAGTTTCTGCAATTTGCAGTCGGGGAAGCCCACTAACAGTTTGTGGCTTTCCCTTTTGGTTTGGCATCAGCCCCCCCGAGTCTTTAACAAGGTATTGGCTCCTGTTTTGCCGTTACTGTGGCAACATGGGATCGCAATAGTGGGATACCTAGACGATCTCCTCCTGAGAGCATCTTCCGCCTCAGAATTAGAGGAGGATGTGGCGATCACCATGCAGACCCTGCAGGAATTTGGGTGGCTGTTGAACGTAAAGAAGAAGTCAGTGATCGTACCGACTCAGCGTTTGGAGTACCTAAGCTTACTGCTGGACTCCATGGAAGCGAGAGTTGTTCTCCCTTCAGACAAGCTGCAGACTCTCAGAGCCACGGTGAAGCTGCTGATGAACTGCAAGTGGTTGTCGCTACGCTTCTGCATGCGAGTCCTGGGACTCATGGTGGCCTTCTTTGAGGCAGTACTGTATGCCCAGTTCCATACCAGAGTCCTGCAGAAGGAGATTTTGACAAGATGGGACAAATCTCTATTGTCCCGGGATCGGCAGATTCAGGTGAGCCAGTTAGTCAGAGTTTCCCTGCTCTGCTGGCTGAGGTCCCCGGCACTTCAGTCCAGGAAGTCATTTCTACCTCTGAAATGGACAGTGATCACAACGGACGCCAGCCTATTAGGCTGGGGTGGAGTAATGGGAATTCAGTCGACCCAGGGCCTCTGTTCGGTGGAGGAATCCAAGTTGCCAATCAATCTGCTCGAACTGAGAGTGATCAGGCTATACCTCTCCACATGGTCGATAAGACTGGGCGTCCGATCAGAATCCAGTCAGACAACGCCACAGTTGTGGCATACGTCAATCACACAGGAGGAACAAGAAGCTCGGCACAGGAGGTTGCTCATGTACTTCGGTGGGCAGAGCGTCATGTACCGGCCCTGTCAGCCATTTACATCCTGGGAGTGGAGAACTGGCAGGCGGACTATCTAAGTTGCCAGGTGCTGGACCCAGTATAATGGGCGTTGCATCCAGAGGTGTTCAGGCTGTGCCTGCGGTGGGGCACACCAGACATGGATCTTCTGGCCTCCCGTCTCAATTGGAAGGTGCCGAGATTCGTGTCCAGGACAAGAGATCCGTGGGCAGACGCGTCAGACGCGCTGGTGGCTCTGTGCGATCAGTACCAGCTGATCTATGCCTTTCCTCCATTGAAACTGTTACCACGTCTGCTTCGCAGAGTGGAGGCCGAGGGAATCCCCGTAATACTGATTGCCCCAGATTGGCCTCAGCATCCCTAGTATGTAGACCTAATGCGCCTGGTGGCAGACGCTCCTTGGCGACTGCCGTTACGAGAAGACCTTCTGTCTCAAGGTCCGATTCTCCATCCTGCTTTACCATCGCTGATGTTAACGGCAGGGCTATTGAGAGCCAGGTGTTGAGGAACCAGTATGTTTCGGACTCTGTGATCCCAACTATGCTGAGGGCACGGAAATATTATTCTCGGAGGATATATCATCATACCTGGAAGGCCTACAGCTCCATGTGTGAGGAGAACGGATGGCATCCGCGCTCCTTTTTTTTTATATATCCAGGGTCCTGCTGTTTCTTCAGCAAGGAGTAGACCAGAAGTTGGCTTTGAGCACCATCAAAGGACAAATATCAGCTTTGGCTGTCTTTTTTCAGTGAGCCCTGTCATCTCACTCTCTAGTGAGCACTTTTGTTCAAGGGGTGCGACATCTAGTTCCTCTGGTGCGTCCACCATTACCCCGTGGGATCTGAATCTGGTGTTATCGGCGCTGCAAAAACAGCCATTTGAAATTATCAGAGAGATCCCTCTGACTCTTTCCCAGAGAGTGGTCTTTCTAGTGGCCATTACATCGGCCAGGAGGGTTTCGGAACTGGCGGCCTTGTCCTGCAAGTCGCCCTACCTGGTTATCCACAAGAATAAGGTGGTGTTGCGTCCACAACCTTCTTTTCTGCCAAAGGTGGTTTCGGCGTTTTACATCAATGAGGTCATTGTGTTACCATCTCTGTGTCCTAAGCCGACACATCCTAAGGAGGTGGCCCTCCATTCCCTGGATGTGGTTCGGGCTCTGAGGGTGTATTTGTCTGCAACGGCTCCCTTCCGGAAGTCAGACTTCTTGTTTGTTTTAGTGGCTGGTCCCAAGAAAGGCATGGCGGTCGCGTAGGCCACCATTTTCAGGTGGATCAGACAGATTGTAGTACAGGCCTACGCCTGGAAGGGGCAGGTGCCCCCCTTTCCGGTCACAGCCCACTCCACAAGGGAAATCGGAACGTCTTGGGCCTTCCGACATCAAGCGTCTGTAGCTCAAGTGTGTAAAGCGGCAACCTGGTCGTCTGTTCACACCTTTACAAAATTCTACAAGGTAGATGTTAGCGTATCGGCTGATGCCTGTTTTGGCCGCAAAGTTTTGCAGGCGGCTGTATAATTGCAATTGCACAAAATCCTGTTTTTTTGGGTAAAAACGCAGTACCTTTTAAGTTAATGCACTGTTGCATTTGTTACCGCAGTTTTGGTGCGGTTTAAGGGTAGTGTCTCTTTGTTAAGGAGCACCCTGTTTTTTATGGTGGGGGGGGGAGGGGGATGGTCTGGGTACTGCCTCTTGATATAACACAAATCCATCCCTGTAATTCATACATAGAAACAAATTCGCCCATGGGACTTTAAATGAGTTGGTCATATAGGTCATCTCAAATAGGTATACAAATATTTTTATTCAGATTCCAAGAGAGACATGGTTAAATGAACATAAACATAATAACGTCATCAAGCATGACTTAACCATTGACATGTTATTTACAGTAGTGAAATAGATCATATACATATACAACTTAATACTCGATGCGTTTCGCGAGCTCGGCTCGCTTCCTCAGGAGTTGGTGTATATGCAGGGTATCTAAAAAATAGTAGGTAGCAGTAAGATATAACATTCAATGGTTATTTTGGTTAAAAGAGAAGCATGTGGCCTCTAAGAGGCACCACATACTTACAATATGGACAATGAGTCCAAGGCACCGATCCATATAGGCAGCAGCAGAAAGCATTCCCACCGGGAGCTGAAGAGGCGTAATAGTGTAATGTAATAGTAGCTGTAATAAAATTATATATGTATCTAAGTCGGGTAGAATTAGAGTAAATTTGATGTAGTATCACTGTTTTGTAGACAAAACTATGCTATTGTGGGCATGGATGCGGACAGGAAAGAAAAAGGAAAGTGTGTAGGGGGAAAAAAGAAAAGAAGAGGGTGAAGAAAAAGTGAATAAGTGAGATGAGCAGGTGGCTGTAGAAAGAGAAGGAAGAGATACTGATCCTAGGTGTGCCTTGTGCACTGGTGTGTAGTGCGTCATTCCGTTTGCCGGGGGTTCCTGCACATGCGCAGTGCGGGCACGTACCGTAGCCACGTTAGTATGGCGTTAGGGGTGTGGCCCAACGCTCCTACTCGGGGATTTAAGCTGGGGGTTCAGACATGGCGAATACCTTTTTCTCCTTTCACTCGGACTGTCCTCTCACACCTGAGAGGTCCAAATAAGGGTAAGCACACTAGAGGTATCTAATATATTACCCCAACCTATCTTTACTTATTTACACATATTTGCGTGCTAATTGTTTTTTACCCACTACTATCTAATAGGACACACTATTTACCCTTCTCTCCCCCTCCTTACTATTTTGACCGATTACTTTCACCTTCTATATCTTCCTTCTACTTATCCTTGTCTGTGCTCCTTTCCCATACCAGCATATTATACGGATATTATCAATATATATATATATTTTTTATACTGTTACTCCACCATTTTGGAGATTACTTCAATATTTACAAACAATCTCTTGCCAATGTTTTATCTATGCTGTGTATGGTTAACGAGGCAAACCTAGGATCAGTATCTCTTCCTTCTCTTTCTACAGCCACCTGCTCATCTCACTTATTCACTTTTTCTTCACCTTCTTCTTTTCTTTTTTTCCCCCTACACACTCCCTTATTCTTTCCTTTTTCTTTCCTGTCCGCATCCATGCCCACAATAGCATAGTTTTGTCTACAAAACAGTGATACTACATCAAATTTACTCTAATTCTACCCGACTTAGATACATACAGTATATAATTTTATTACAGCTACTATTACATCTGTGGTCTATGGAGCATTTCAGGATACACCTCATTTCCACCCTCCTCTCTCGCCTGGTCTGCCCCCTGCCGGACCCCGGTTTGGTTGCTGTTGGTTACGCCTCTTCAGCTCCCGGTGGGAATGCTTTCTGCCGCTGCCTATATGGATCGGTGCCTTGGACTCATTGTCCATATTGCTCTTAGAGGCCACATGCTTCTCTTTTAACCAAAATTACCATTGAATGTTATATCTTACTGCTACCTACTATTTTTTAGATACCCTGCATATACACCAACTCCTGAGGAAGTGAGCCGAGCTCGGGAAACGCGTCGAGTATTAAGTTGTATATGTATATGATCTATTTCACTACTGTAAATAACATGTCAATGGTTAAGTCATGCTTGATGATGTTATTATGTTTATGTTCATTTAACCATGTCTCTCTTGGAATCTGAATAAAAATATTTTTATACCTATTTGAGATGACCTATATGACCAACTCATTTAAAGTCCCATGGGCGAATTTGTTTCTATGTATGTTTTTTGTGGTGGTTATTTCACACACTGTCGTTTTTGTGGGTAAAGTTTATACTAGTTCCCACTTGCCATGGTGGATGAAGTTTCTATGCTGTTTTCCCACCCCTCGTTTTGGCACTGCTTGAGGACGTCCCAATGGCTAAGAGAGGAGCTGTGTCAGTCGGTGAATATAAGAGAAAATCCTTTTCTCTGTAATTCACCGACTGACACAGCACCCGCCCCTCCTATTTTTCTTTACGTTATACTGCTTGTTGACGTTCTGAGGCTGCATGGCAGGCTGGGGGGCTGTTACCTAAGGGACCGCCCCTTGGGTGGAACTGAAAATTCTGTGTTTTTCATAACGTTATGCCTAGTCCTCTCCTAAAGGTGGCGTAACAACCCAATGGCTAAGAGAGAAGCTATGTCAGTCGGTGAAAAGAGAGAAAAGGATTTTACGGTGAGTACAAAAAATCCTATTTTTTTCTTTCTTTTGCAATATATTTGTCTTTTGTTACATAAGAGTAAATATATTTAGCACTGCCTCTTGAAGATTCATATTTTTTTCAGGCTATGATATATGTCTCCTAAAACATATCTCTAGTATCTAACAACTCATGCGGCATGTTTGTAGTCACTGATCATCTCCTCCACTATGCCTTTAGTTTCTGGCTATCTCCTGCAGCATTTCTGTAGTCTCTGACCATCTCTTAGCATGCCCATAGGTCATTTGCGTAACTAGAACCTTCAGGGCCCTAATGCAAGAAATCATGAAGGGCCACCCTGACCCCCGGACAGGACCCTTTCCTCCGAACTCGGTGGCAGAACAGGGCCAGGTAGCAAGTGGCTGGCTGCATATAAACGATCCAATTTCTCCATTTCCCCCTGCTTCTCCTCCTCTATCTCCCGCAGGCATTCAGCGGCTGCAGGAGGAAAATAGAGAAATGGGTTCCTCTATGCCAGTGTTTCTCAATCGTTTTTCAGTAAGGGCACCCTTGAAGTATACCCCTAGGTGAATGGGGCTGCACTGCAACCACTCCACAACTATGTGCATTGCATGCAGTTGCAGCATAGTGATAATGCATTTAAGGGGTTAAAACAGGTGGTCAGGAGGCAACATATTGCCTCAACATCGGCTGTCAAATACCTCATATAGGGGGTCAGGATTAAACGCGCCTATAAAAAATTTGCATACATACATGTAAACACACACATATATACCGTAAACACATAGACATAATACACACACATATACTGTACACACTCACACATATTTATATATAAATGCATACACCTATAAACACATGTACACACACACATACCCATACAGATGGCCTTTTAAAAATCGGCAGTGCTTTACCTTGAAGCGGGGTTCCACCCTAAAGTGGAACTTCCGCTCATCGGAACCCTCCCCCCCCTCCGGTGTCACATTTGGCACCTTTCATGGGGGGAGGGGGTGCAGATACCTGTCTAAGACAGGTATTTGCACCCACTTCCAGGCGTAGACTCCCACGGGAGTCTATGACGTTTCCTGTCCCGCCGCACTGTCTGCTGGGACACACACAGGTCCCAGAGACAGCGCAGACCACTCCTAGTGCACTGCATGACTCGCTCTTGCGCAGTAGGGAACCGGGAAGTGAAGCCGCAACGCTTCACTTCCTGATTCCCTTACCTAGAATGGCAGCAGCAGCAGCCGAGACCCGATCGATCGGTCTCGGCTGCCGACTTCGCTGGACCCTGGGACAGGCGAGTGTCTATTTATTAAAAGTCAGCGACTGTAGTATTTATAATTGCTGGCTTTTAATATTTTTTTTGCAGGTGGAATCCCTCGTTAACTTTCTGCCAGGTACTGCACTGTAGGGGGAGACAAACAGCACAGCACACACTGTGCTTTCACTTTTGATCTATCAGTGTGATCAGCCCCCGCAGAGTGCCGATTACAGTTCGGGTGAGAATCGGGGAGCTCGGTCTCAGCCGCCCTTGCCGCTCCTCCTATCAAGGTATACTCAAGGGCCCCCTGTAGCATGGGGCCGGTCGCCATGGGTGGTGCTTGAGGGGTCACAATGATTGCAATGCTGTGGGGTATTCAATTTCGAATTGGAGAAGTATCATATGTCAAAATGTGAACAGTTTCTCCAAAATCTTTTGAATTACCCTCTAAATATTTAAATAAAGAAATCTGAAATAACTCTTTAGCCACTTGGAGTACTTGAATTTGAATCCCTCTATGGCCTTGCCTGTTAAAGGGAAGTTGCTCTAATTATTAACTTTTTTCAAACAGGACCATTGAAAATTTTTCACTCAAACAGTGCCTGCAACCGATGAGCTACAGTGTTGATTAGTGTATTCTGACAGTGGAGGAGTCTCCTCTGTCAGAATACAATAGCACAGTGAGGATGATTCCTCCATCCTGATTGAAAAAATAAATAAATCCACCTTTGGCCAGCCTTAAGCCTAGTACACACGATGAGAAAATTCCACAAACGATTGTCTGGTTTTCCAGTAAGATGCATATCATGTAACTAATTAACTTGTATGAAAATTCTTGAACAAAAGCAAACATAGGTGTAGCACCCTCCTAGTTGGTTGCTACAGTTAAAGCGGAGGTCCACCCTAAAATGGACCTCCGCTCATCGGAATCCCCCCCCCTCCGGCGCCACAATCGGCACCTTTCAGGGGGGAGGGGGGTGCAGTTACCTGGATAATCCAGGTAACTGCACCCACTTCCGGGCTAGCTCTCTGCGGAACGGGGCGTACGTTACGCCCCCGTTCCGCAAGCGCCCGCCCCCTTCAGCAAGTGCCCCGCTGCCTGCTGGGAAACACACAGCTCCCAGAGGCAGCGGGGACCGTCCGGATTGCGCCGCGCGGCTCGCGCATGCGCAGTAGGGAACCGGGAAATGAAGCCGAAAGGCTCCATTTCCTGATTCCCATACCCAAGATGGCGGCGGGACCCGGCAGCCGAGCGAGCGATCGGCTTCGGGTGCCGACATCGCGGGCGCGCTGGACAGGTAAGTGTCACTATTTAAAAGTCAGCAGCTGCAGTATTTGTAGCTGCTGGCTTTTAAAAAAAAAAAAAAAAAACGCGGTGGACTCCCGCTTTAAGGTAAATTAGGTCTTTGGCTTCCCAGCAGCAGGGAAGCAGGGTTCAGTTGCTTTTGCCTGTTCTAGGTTCTGCTGGTGCAGACTTGACTACTTCCTCCTATATTCCAACATCTTCCAGCAAGTGCTGCGACATAGAGGGTGGGAGAGGCTTACCCTGATCTGAATTTTCATACAATCTCAGCCAATCTCTGGTCAGGAGAGTGACCAGCAGGAAACTGAGAGGCGTATAAATAGTCTGGGGCCTAGAGCAGTGGGGTCTTGTCCCTGTGGAAGAGGACTCAGCTTGAGGGCTAAGACCCTCTGTGCTGCTAGCTACAGAACAGAAGAAAATTCCCTTTGGGGTCCCAGCTAAAGCTAGGGATCCTCTGTACGAAGCAAGGAAGACATGAGCGAGATACTGGCAGAAGAAAGCACAATATCCTGGAAAAACAGGATGTGCAGAGACATAGCTTAAATCAAGAGGTTCATGAGAGGAGCAAAGAGCTCAAAAGTTCAAGACAAGCAAGGTTAAAGATGGGATCATTCAAGGAACTGTCCAGCATTCCAGGTAGCTCAGCAATAAGAGACTCTGGGTTAAAATCCAGGCCTTGACAGACTGGTACTGCAGGAAGCATTACAGGTCACAGTAGGTACTAGCTGCAAGTATCCTAGTTTCACTTAGGTTATACCTCTGCCAAGGTGTCCCCTGAGTACAGTTCTCTAAATTCTCAATTCCAGAGGGTGCCTACACCCTGAAGATGCAGAGTAGTTACAAGTGTCCTAGTTTTCTAGTTCTGGAGTATCCCTAGGGTCAACCCACCCCACCAAGTTAAACAAGCACATCTACTTTAACAATACACACCCAGCCTGTTTATTGACTTGAGTGACAGTGAAATGCCTGGCTGCTATGTGCCTTACAGGGAATAAAACCTAAGATCAAACAGCCAGCCTGGATTGGGGTTTGTGCTACATAGGCAAATATAATTACATACTTACGTCTTCAGGGTTAATTTTTGCTTCTGATCATGAATTCACCTGTTGTTCCTCTTATGCCGCGTACACACGATCAGACAAACCGCCGGAAAGTCTGCCGGACTTTCCAAATGAACGGACCTGCCCACACACAACCGGAGGAAAGTCCGTTTATTTTGAACGCGGCTCCAGGTAGCCGGAACTAGCGAAGGAAGTCAATGTCACTGCCTTCGGCGGCGAGATTGACACGTCGCTGGCCCCGTCACCTGGTATGGACTTAAAGGGGAAGCCCTACGGCGAAAAAACGGTGTGGGGTGCCCCCCAAAGTCCATATTAGGCCTTTATCCGAGCACGCAGCCTGGCCGGTCAGGAAAGGGGGTGGGGATGAGTGAGCGCCCCCCCCCCCCCGAGCCATACCAGGTTGCGTGCCCTCAACATGGGGGGATGTTTTGGGGAAGGGGGGGCCCTGCTGCCCCCCCAACCCAAAGCACCTTGTCCCCATGTTGATGAGGACAATGGCCTCTTCCCGACAATCCTGGCCGTTGGTTGTCGGGGTCTGCGGGCGGGGGGCTTATCGGAATCTGGGAGGCCCCTTTAATAAGGGTGCCCCCAGATACCGGCCCCCCACCCTATGTGAATGAGTATTGGGGTACAATGTACCCCTACCCATTCACCTGGTGAAATTTTTTAAAATAAAACACAACACAAGGTTTCAAAATAATTTATTACACAGCTCTGGGGGTCTTCGCTATCTTCTGCTAGCTCTTTTACTAGCGGAGAAGCCCGACTTTCTTCTTCGTCGCCACCCGGGGGTCTTCTTCCGACTTCGGGGGTCTTGTCCCCCTCTTCGGTTCTTCTTGCCGGGCCTCTGCTTTCTTCCTTTAGCTCTTTTATTAGCGGTGGCCCTGTCTTCTGTCACCGCCGCCTCTTCTTCCGACTTCGGGGGTCTTGTCCCCCTCTTCGGTTCTTCTTGCCGGGCCTCCCCTCCTTCTTCCAGCTCTTTTACTAGCGTTGGCCCGGTCTTCTGCCGCCTTCTCTTTTCTTCTTCTCTTCTTCTTCCTCTGGGACTGTGACATCATGAGGGGTGGGGACATCACCCAGTGACCCCGCCCATTGTCCCTATATAAGTCGGTGTGCAACTGGTCCCTGTCATTGCAGCCAGAGACAGCGTAGAGTCAACATCTCAAGGAAGAAGAAGAGAAGGCGGCGACAGAAGACCGGGCCACCGCTAGTAAAAGAGCTGGAACCATACCATGTGACGGGGCCAACGACGTGTCAATCTCACCGCGGAAGGCCGCATTCAAAATGAACGGACTTTTCTCCGTGTGCGGGAAAGTCCGTTCATTTCAAAAGTCTGGCGGACTAGCACACAGACGGCCGGACAATTTTTGAGTCAAAACTACTTTTTAAGTCCGTGGACTTTTGGGAAAAAAAAGTCCGCTGGAGCCCACACCAAGTCCGCCGGATAGTCTGATCGTGTGTATGCGGCATTACTGAAATTTTCATCAGATTTTCTTATTGTGTGTACTGGCATTTAGTCTAGCCCTTCTCATAAAATCTCCATACAGATACTCCTCGTTTAACGACCACTCGGAGACAGAATTTTCATTTGTGTTCTGTACTTATGCAAATTAAAACAATGTTATTGAGCTGGAGTTTTGTGTTTAGACCTTTTTTAACAATATAGTACAGTAGTTAAGAATGCTTAAAATATTGATTTCTTGTGGCCTCTCGTTTAACAGCCAATTTGTTTAACGGCTTGGTCGTTGGAACGGAACCTGGTCGTTAAAGCGGAGTTCCACCCAAAAGTGAATTAAATCTGATTCCCCCCCCCCCCCCTCGGTGCCGGGGGGGACAGCATACCTGTCTTTGTCTCAGCCGCGGCTATTGACGTCATGGCTGGGGCTCCCTCCTCCTTCCCCTGTCACCGGGCCAATAGTAGAGAGGAGAGGGCCTCGTACATGCGCAGTAGGGTTCCCGGCGTGAAACCGAAAGGCCACACTGCCAGGTACCCTTACACGCAATGGCGGTGGCAGCACCCGACAGCTGATGAAAACATCAGCTGCAGTGCCAACATCGCTGGACTCCAGGACAGGGGAGTGTCCTATTATTAAAGGCCAGCAGCTGCAGTATGTGTAGCTGCTGGTTTTTAACTTTTTTTTGGGGCGGACCTCCTCCCAAAAAAAAGGTAGTGAGGAGTACCTATACTTGCCTAGATCTTCCTCTTGCACAATTGTTCCTTACCCTTAGGTAACTTTATTTCAACTTTTATTTCAACTTTAAGGCTGCAGTGTAAAATCAGGTCATGTCAAAATCTGTAATTCCATATAAAACTCTTTTGCATTTATTAAAGTGGAACATCACCCTAAGGGGGAAGCTCTGCTTTATGTTTTGACAGGTACCTGCTCCCACTTATGGTCAGATCACCGCAATGATCCACTGGAAATTCTCTCTCCACCCCCACCCGCAACCTTCTGGGAAATATCACAGGACCCAGAAAACTGCAGGACCATTCGCAAGGCGGAGCGCTACTTGTTCATATGCAGTGGGCAGCTGGTTGTGAAGCCACAAGGAATTTCAGCCGACTGCCTACAGAAGACATTGTCAAAAACATTTTTTTTAAAAGGGTGAAGAACAGCTTTAGGTTGCAAATAAGCGGTTTCTCTTGGTTAAAAATAAAGCTGACCATTCAAGAATAAAAATTTGACTAGTTCAGCAGGGATTGGCTGAATTTCGATCCATCTATGCCCGTTCCCGACTGTTGGTAAAATTTTGTTTAATCAGCGTTGTAATAAATTGGCTGCAGCACTGATCAAAGTATTCTGACAGCAGCGGAGTCGCCACTGTCACAATACAATAGCGCAGTAGGGAGGAATCGTCCATCTGCCTTGCTTGCCTGAATGGGGAAATTTGTTTCGTTTTTTTTTTTTTTGATCAGTCGGCTGGCTGATAAAAAAAAGAGTTATCGATGGCCAGAATGAATGAAATATGTTGTCTTTTTTGACAGCCTTATCTGATATTCTTGCTGAATGCGATCAATTTCCCTTTACAGAAACAAATTCAGTACATTATCCATGACATATACAGTAGGTTTAATTATCCCTATGTATCTATTAATTAGTATAACCAGTCCTGCATTGTGATAATTTATGATCTCCAGTTGGATCTTGTGGCAGTGACAGGGTTACAGCATCCAGACAGAACAGATTCTCTCAGGTGTTGAGATGTCTGGAGCACAGGTATTGAGCAAACAAAGAACTCAGTGTGTGACAGGCAGGGACAGCGCCCAGCCAGTCTTTGAATATATTCTATACAAACTGTCTGAAACAGGCACAATATGCTCCTTCTGTGGTGCTTGTGTAAAATATGCATGTAGATTTCAGCTGAAGAGTGTGTTGCTGATGTCTGCAAACATGGCACAATATGCAGTATCAGAATATGGTATTTTTTCATGCAATAAAAAAAAAATACATTTAAACCACACATTTTGAGAAAAACAATTGTTGTTACTGACTCCAACCAATTAGACTGTCCCTTTAATTTTCCCATATTGTACTGGAAACATAAAAGTAAAAACAAAAACTTATCAGATTTGCTAATGCCAATCATATACATGCAGATTTTTCATCATATTGACCAGTAAGACCCTGTTCACATCTGTGCGTTTTACATATGCATTGTTAAAAAAATTCCTACTTGCTACATCTTTGATGAGTTTTCATCAAAACACATGGTATAAAGAGTTCAATGCTCAACGCACCTAAAATACATGTAAAATACACCTCACTGGTGTGAAACAGACCTTATTGCTATCATTTAGCCTAGGTTCACACTGACTACGGGAATGAAATTGTGCGAGTTCAGCCAGTCTGACTGAAAGTCAGTCCAGCTTGGAATGACACGTCAGTCCAACTTTGGGGGCAATCTCAGAGACCTCAATGGAAATTGCAACCCCGAAATCTCCAAAAGTAGTACAGTAGTACGCTGTAATTACCACCGATTTTCATCAATATGAACCATGGCTAAAAGAGAAACTTCGGCCATCTCTGAAAAAATGTAAAGTCGGCAGCTACAAAACTGACAGCTCAGGAGGAGCTGCTGTATTAACTATCTGACGTTTGCGATCTCCCCTACTGTGCTTTTGCGTTCTGACAGGGGGGTGGCTAGAACACTCCGTTCAGCACTCTCAGCCATATCAGGAGCTGGTCGTCAGACCTTTTTTTTGGTTGTGCCCCTTCGACAGAACAGCCGGCTTCTGTCAGACTGACTTAATTACACACGGACTGAATGTTAGTATGTCAGTCGGTTTCTACTGAATCGACCAATGCCGCCTGACATTTGGCCCGTATGTAGTAGGCTTTACCAGCCAACTGATCCAGAACTGTCCTACCATGGTCCAGTTCTTCACGGGTCATTGAGTCCATGGCACTGCCGTTTTGAAATCTTGGATGCGGGAAGCTGTGCACATGCGTGAGACACGCTGTAGTTTTAGAATGCTTTTGCAGTCTCCTGGGACATCTGATGTGTCCCAGGAAGATGCAGGTGGGAAGGAGGACCTTCCTTCAGAGCGGAAGTAAGAGTGGGTACCTGTCAGATATAGGTACCATCTCTCTAATTGGGATTTATTTTACCAACATTTTTTAGCAGAATACATATTAGCCTAAATTGATGAAGAAATTCGATTTTTTTTTACATATTTTTATTGGATATGTCTTATAGCAGAAAGTAAAAAATATAGTTTTTTTTCAAAATTGTTGCTCTTTTTTTGTTTATAGTGCAAAAAAAACAAAAACGCAGAGGTGATCAAATACCGCCATCTATTTGTGGGGGAAAAAAGTACATTAATTTTGTTCGGGTACAGTGTCGCACGGCCACGCAATTGTCAGTTAAAATAACGCAGTAAAGTAAAAAAAAAAAAAATCATATCATACTTACCTCCATTGTGAAGCTCGTTTTTGGACAGAGTGGCCCCAAACCTCATCTTCTGGGGTCCCCTGGTGGCTCTCGCGACTCCTCCCCACATCAGATAACCCCCTAGGAGAAGCGCTCTCCCGAGGGGGTTACCTTAAGGGTGCGATCCAGAGTCCAGCATTAGGCGTCCATCCCCGCCGAATATATGACTAGGCCCCTCCCCCGTCGCCCACGTCATTGGATTTGATTGACGGCAGTGGAAGCCAGTGGCTGCGCTACTATCAATCTACCCAATCAAGAGCCGAGAACCCCTGCCGAGAGACAGCACCTCCCTGCCAGGTCAAGTTCCAGGGCTCAGGTAAGTAAAATGGGGGGACTGGGGGGTCGGTCACTGCCAGATGGTTTTTCACTTTAATGCATAGGATGCATTTCTCAGCTTTAGCCTAAAGTCCGTTTTGTCTCAATCTGTGAAGAACTTGTTTCACATGGTCACGATGTGCTTCTAGGGAGGTCAAGAATATCAAAATGTCATCCAAGTAGACAATGACGAATAAGTCAAAAAAGTCTCTAAAAATATTGTTTACAAAATTTTGGAAAGTAGCCAGTGCGTTACAGAGTCTGAATGGCATAACCAGGTACTCAAAGTGGCCAAAGCATGTCCGGAAAGCCATCTTCCACTCATCCCCCTCACGGATTCTGATTAAATTGTAGGCACCTTGTAAATCCAGCCTTGTGAATATCTTTGCCCAATGAAGTCTCTGGAACAGTTCTGGGATCAGTGGGAGAGGATATCGTTTTTTAACTGTTATTTTTTTCATGTCCCTGTAGTCCACACATGGGCAGAGGGAATGATCCTTCTTCTCGACGAAGAATATTCCGGCACCAGCTGGAGAAGAGGAGCGTCGGATGAACCCCTTTCTGAGGTTCTCGTCAATGTACTCCTTAAAGAGGAAGTAAACCCTGATGGGTTTACTTCCTCTTTTTTTCCCTGCAAAGGTAAAGCATAATGGACTACTATGCATCGCATAGTAGCTCATTATGTGTCACTTACCTGACACAGGAGCCAGCGAAGTCGCCGCTGATCCCTGTAGTCCGCCGCGTCCATCTTGCTGGTGGCGTCTCGCAGCTCCGACCAATGACAGCGGCGAAGCCGTGATGACGTCACTCCCGCGCATGCGCACGGGAGTCGCGCCTCGCAGCTCCGCCGCTGTCATACGGCGAGGCCGCGATGACGTCACTCCCGCGCATGCGCACGGGAGTCGACAAATTTGGCAAATCCATTCTTGGACTTGCCGCATTTAGTGCGCATGCGCGCCGCTGTCTACGGCGCATGCGCCGTAGACAGCGGTGCCCATTTTCGGGCAAATATCTCCTAAACCATATAGGTTTAGGAGATATTACTTGGACCTACAGGTAAGCCTTAATCTAGGCTTACCTGTAGGTCAAAGTTGTTTGGAAGGATTTACTTCCATTTTAAGGACCAAGAGTTCAGGTTCCGAAAGAGGAAAGATCCTTCCAAAAGGATTTTCTGTCCCTGGTAATAGTTCAATTGGGCAATCATAAATCCGGTGGGGGGGGAGTGTCCGCCTTCAGTTTATCAAATACATCCAGGAAGCTATGGTATACAGATGGGACAAATTTTGGGGATTCAGATGCAGATTTTAAGCAGCCAATAACTGGGACCATATGGTGGAAGGCCTTGAGGCAGTTCTGGAGACAGTAGGTAGACTGGAAGACCACCTCACCAGTAACCTAATTAATTTGAGGGTTATTGGCTTGCAGCCATGGCATTCTCAGAATGATCGGAAAAATGGTGAGCAGATGACGTCCAGGCATAGTAGTTCCTGATGGTTGGGTAGTATGTTGGCGGATAGTGGTTGAGTTTCATGAGTAATAGGCCTGGATTTGAGGTTTGACCCATCTGCTAACCGTATGTAGAGTCCTTGTTGCTTGGGTGTTAATGGAGTGTTGTGTTACAGGATGAAGGCATGGTCAACGAAGCAGCTGCAGGTGCCAGAATCAATTATAGCCTGGACCCGGAGTGTTTCTTCTGGGAGCTGTAGTGAGACAGGGACAGCAATGTGAGCAGATTTAGTTAAAGTCAATGCACAAGGTTCATGAGGCAAAGAGTTAAACTTATGGATCTTATTGGGCACATATTTTATAGTGGCCGGCTTCCCCAAAATAGAGGCGGAAGTTGTTCTGGCGCCGACACTGCTTTTCTTCTGGTGACAGTGGTGAACGGAGCAGGCCTATCTGCATTGGCTCCGGAGCCTTAGAGGTGGCAGCAGGTACATGGGAGGCAGGAATAGGAGGATTGCTAGGAACTTTAGGCAACATGTGGGACGAATTTGGCTGGTTCTCGCAGATCTCCGCTCTCAGACGACAATCTATCTGGATGGACAATTGGATCAGGTCCTCCAAAGAACTGGGAATTCCAACACAGGCCAACTCATCTTTCAGTGCCTCAGAGAGTCCAATGCGGAACTCATAACAGAGGGCGGCAACGTTCCATATTGTATCGGAAACTCCACTGCCTAAAGCCTGTTACGTAGTCCTCCACTGGCCTACGAACCTGCTGGAGGGCATGGAGTCTGGCATGCTGAGGGTTGTCATACAATTTGGCCATTTCATTCAGAAAAGAGTCCATAGTGTCCAACAGAGGGCTGGCCTGTTCCAATAAGCGATGAGCCCAAGTTTGGGATTCCCCCTGGAGTAGTGAGATGATGAACCACACCTTAGTGCTCTCCAAAGAGAAGGCACGGGGTTGTAGCAGGAAGTACAGCTGGCAGGCATTCTCAAAGGCATGGAACTTTGCTACGATCCCCCGAAAACCTCTCTGGAGTGGGAACTCGAGGCTCTGGGGGTGGCACCACTACTGTGGGTGCTGATGCTGAGGCTGCTGGGCCGGAGGGCCGAGATGCTATGGTCGCCTGATGAGTTGAGGTGCTGGAGACAATGACTCCACTCTTTGCTCAAGTTGACGATAGCCATCTTGCAGGCCCTAGACTGCCTGGGTAAGGGCCACAATCTGCTGGCACAGAGCTTCCAAAGGTGGGGCCCCACTTTCGGACTCCATTTTGGCTGGATCGTACTGTCATGTACCTTACAGCGGAGTCCAAAATGCCGAGAGTGGCCTCTTGCACGGTTCCGGTCTTATCACCCCTGGTAGTGGGGACAAGGAGTGCTGGGCCAACGAAACGGTGTAGGTGCCTGCAGGCTGGAGCTTGGAGATGCAGAATCCTCTTGGAGGAAGAAGACCGATCACCAGAACTGTTCAGCGTAAGCCAGGCAGGTAAGTATGGATTCAGGAACAACTGCAACGGCAGGAACAGGCAAAGGTTGGCAACTGGCTGGCAGCAAGGTACAGAATCAGGAAGCGGAGCCGTAGTAGAAAATCCAAGCGAGGTCTGTATAATCAGTAGAGGTAGATAACAGGCAGGGGTGATTGGCATTAGCGGAATGGGAATTAGCCACTGCTGCACGGAGATGGGCATTAGCACTGTGAATTTCCTGACGGGTGCTCTGGCAGGATGCTAAAAAAAGTCCTGTAAGCAGCATCTTTGAGGCGTTGTAGGAGCGGTGTGTACACCGCTCCTACAGTGCCCCTGCCCATTGAAATCAATAGACAGCACCGCTGTAGTGCCGGTGCGTTTAAGCCTTTTTCAGCGGTTAGCGGGAGTTAAAAGTGCCTGGCTAGCGGCCGAAAAGTAACTAAAAAAAGACAGTAAAGCTCCACTAAAAATAGTGGTGCTTTACTGCCGACGTCCCCAACGCCCCAGGGTAAAAGTAGCCTTAGTGTATATAATCAGTCAGCACACTGTTTCCTGCCCCCATATTGTTTGGTATTAGGAGGACATGGGGGAGGGAGGGGGAGTGTTATTTACTTGTGTATATGCCCACATGTGTGACATGATGTGATATAGTGATGTGGGCTGCACTGATGAGAAAAATGAAGAAATGACGAGCTTAGAAAAGAACTGAAACTGGAGCATGTTCAGTAGATGATAACAGCTGGTCTACACATTATCAGGCTGCAATGGGGACACAGAGACGATGGGAGGGACAGCTATAGACTGGATCATCCAGGTATATTTCACTCAACACAAAGCAAATTCTTGTGAGTATGCTCTGTTATATAATATATGTACTGAGAGTTTTTCATAGTCTGTTTTTTTTTTTAATCAGTAGTGCTTTTTTAAACAAAAAAAAACAATACAGCATAGTTAGTCACATAAACAGAGTACAATGCCATATGTGAGTAGCTGTTGAATAAAAGTCTGCAAAGCTCAACCATATGATGCAGATATCTCCTACATGAACAGAAACAATAATGCAACAAATAAAATATAAAATCCAGCACATGTACATGAGAGACAGAATAATAGCAGGCAAACCATCAGTCTGTGAGTCTACCGCATTCAACGGTCTAAGAAGACCAAACTTTCTCATACTTCCATGAACAACCCTGATTGGTATACATAAGTCTATGCATATGCATCTATCATGGCTTCCCAGGAGAACACTGCAGGGGGAGTGAAAGAGGTCTACTTAAGAAGGTTTTATTTATTTGTGTAGTATAGGAAGTATGAGATTAACAGGTTGGTATGATAAGGCATACTCATAAATCCCCAAGAATGCCAACTCCGGAAGAAGCCTAAAGTGTAAACTGCAGCCTGAGATTAATAACTTCAAATGGTTCCAACCAGAATTTCACAATATTCGGGCAAGCCCAGAACATGTGCAAATAGGACCCTAGATGAGCCCAACACCAAGGACACTGCAGATCGTGTGTTGGATACATCTTAAGAAGTCTCACAGGGATGTAGTACACTCTATGCTGAAACTTGACTTGAATACATTTTTCCCTGAAAGAGATCATCAGTTTAGGGCCACCCTCTAAGTAATCATCCCAGCTCTCCCTATCCAAGGAGGGAATGTCATCTATCCACATCTCCCACAATCGCTCCAGCTTAGGGGAGTCACTTTTGAGGAACACCCCATATAATGTGGAAAGGGGTTTATCAATGTTACCCAAGCAAGTATATCTCTCAATCAGGTCAGACGGGAAATGGGGTAGCTTAGGAAACTGATCCTGACTGCAGCAAGATTGCATCCATGCTGGTAGATGAAATTGCCTGGCAAGCTGCACAAAAGACGGAAGAGTTCCGGATGGCATGATATCTGCCAGGGTTTTTATTCCCCTGCGTGCCCAAACTTGAGGGTCAGGGATGTTAAGAAGTTGGGGGAGGAAAGGATTGCCCCAGGGGGGTTGAGCTGGTGCCCATTGATTCAGATGCAGAAAACGATGACAGGCACTCTCTAGGTGGCATACGTTGTATGCTTTGGGTCCTCTTTAGACCCAATTTCGGAGGTTAGCTAAGGAGCTGAGAAAAGCCGCCTCCAAACACACAGTAGCATTAGATTGAGGGCCCACAAATTCATAGTCTAGGTTTAATGACACTTTAATAAATGTCTGTAATGTCAGGCTAGGAGCAGATAACAGGTAACAGTTCAGGTGGGCTGATTATACAAAGAGTTCAAAGAACAAGAGCACATACCATGAGCAGGTCTAAGCAGAGCAGGTCAGCTGGGACTTGTAGTTCACCACTGCAGGTGAAGGTAGATGTTTGCTGGACCTTGTAGTTCACTTCTGCAGATGAGGGTACTACAGTAGAATCAGGCAAAACGTAGTCTAGGCAAGCTGGGTCATACACAGGTAGAAAACGAGCACAGATTGAATGCTGATACAGGTGATTTAAAGGTGAGCTGGCCAATCACTGTTGTTTCTCAGGGAAAGGCTGTGTCAGGTGAGTTGTGCTGGGTCCTAAAGGGATCCTAGTACTGGCATGTAATACCCACTGTCACCACAGACAAGAATATTCTAGGGATTTACTGTATAGTAGTGCTTTTCAAAGAGACAGGGATTATTTAAGTTCTGGTTTAGTGCATTAGAGACAATATTAATGTTTATTTCTTAAAAAAAAAAAAAGTTTCCTCCTACACGTCAATATCATAATATGCTATTATGCACTGCATGCTAGCACATTATGAAAGACACTTGCCTTAAAACTTAGACCTCCAGCAACACACTGTTACCCCATGACAGGGCTTCCATCTTCACGTAGTCTTTCTGGATTAAGGGGCTCCGGCCATCTGAAAAGCAGAGCCGTGATGACTTCACTCCCACGCATGCAAGCGGGAGTCTTGGCTGCAGCACACAGCTCTTAAGAAATGGCACGGGTCTATGAACAGCAATTTTCAGGTCTAGCGAGCAGCAGCCGGTGACGTCACCGGCGTATGCGCTCTGAAGGAACAGCATTCAGAGCGCATACGCCGGTGACGTCACCGGCTGCTGCTCGCTAGACCTGAAAAATGCTGTTCATAGATGCTCTCCATCCATTCTGGCAGAGCTTGAGCTTTTTTTCAAAAAAGAATAGGAAAAAATTTCACTCTCTAGATGTGAAAAGCTGCCAGAAACATACCCAAAAACATTGCAGTGAAAGGTGGTTCTACAAAGTATTCACTCATGGAGGCTGAATACAAATGCATGCCCAAAGATATTTATTTGTAAAACATTTTGAAAACCATTTATCATTTTCCATCCACTTCACAATTATGTGCCACTTTGTGTTGGTCTATCACATAAAGTCCCAATAAAATACACTTACGTTTTTGGTTGTAACATGACAAAATGTGTAACATTTCAAGGGGTACGAATAGTTTTTCAAGGCACTGTATTGGGTATCAGATGCCTATTTGACCTAGGGGATGCAATGTGTCCAAACAGCCTGCTTATAATATAGAAGTGGTTGGTCTTAAAATGCTGCTAATTATTTGATACAGTTAAAGTGGTTGTAAACACTTACAGACCACTTTGACCTACAGATAAGCTTAGATTAAGGCTTACCTGTAGGTCCATGAAATATCTCCTAAACCTACACTGTTTAGGAGATATTTGCAAAAAGACAGCCACTGCTGTCTACAGCGCATGTGCCGTAGACAGCGGCAAGCAGGCGCACTGAGCATGCCGCTGCTAATGGCGACATGCCGTTAGTGGCGGCTCCCGTGTGCATGCACAGGAGTGACGTCATTGCTGCTCCGGCGCTGTGAGTGGCCAGAGCAGCGATACCTGGAAGAAGATGGACGCTTCGTGTTACAGGGGACAGTGGTGACATCGCTGGCTCCTGTGTCAGGTAAGTGACACATAATGGGCTACTATGCAATGCATAGTAGCCGATTATGCTTTAGCTTTGCAGGGAGACAAAGAGGAAGTAAAACCATCAGGGTTTACTTCCTCTTCAAAGATGTTGTGAATCCGGCTGTACTGTTATTATCTCTGGAGTTATGAAATATACAGAAGTTTTGATTCTACAGGTAGGAATAATCAGCTTGGCATGTGTATCCGCTAAACTATTCCAGCTAAACTATTTACGATAGGTGATTAATCTGATACTATTGGCTAGGATGGAGTTCTCTGCTTAGGCTTATAATTACTTAAGCCTGGAAACAACGTTTTTATGAAGGCTATTATAGCCAGACTGGGATGTGTATTGTTTTAGGTTCTGTTAATGTATGATGTCTAAATTAAAGGGTTATTTGTTTGCCATGTTTTGTTTTGATGTTAGTTTATGGTCAAGAGGTTTTGCTGTGTTCAATCAGTGGACTAATAAAGATATTTTGGAATGCAGCTAGAAATGTGTTAATTGTAGAATATACAGACTTTATGTAGCCATTCCCCGAAAAGGGTTACTGCTGCAAAAAAAAACGTCATGGCTGACTTATGAATTTTAGACAACATGGCTGCCCTATGAATTCCCACACAAGTTTTGTGGTGGCCAATTCTCATCATCACAGTTACTATGCACCAGGGCAGTCGCTTGGCACAGGAAATGGAGGACAGCAGTGTTCACTGTAGTAGCCGCAACTACTGAAGTGATTAATGTAATGATGCAATAAAATTAATACTTGGAGTTTAATAATATATAAGCACCAAGGTAATGCTCCTCCCATTTTAATCTACGGAGTGCTGGATCTCTATTGCCAGACTGCATTTTTAGCGGGATGTTGTAGTGACTTTTCACTGTAGGAGGGGAGTCCCCCTGAAAGCCTCCAGTGATCAGCAGAAGGGGAGTGGACACTCTAGTCTCCCTGCAGCAGCAGTGCAGGTTCTGTGATGTGGGTGGTACTGTGCTGCTACCGGGTGTTCTCATACCCAGTCTGGGACTCAGATCTTGGCTGGTATGGTCTCCTGTTGGCAGATGAATATCCAGACAGAACTGCTCTCTCTCTCTATCTCCTTTGATTCCAAGAGGTAGAACTTTCCTGGGCAGTTTAATAAACTTCTCTCCACTCCTCTACTGCACAGTGCCTAATGGAATCAGTAGTGTAAGGAGTCTGTTTGTCCAATTATATGGCTGCTGTCCCAAACTACAACTCCCAGGTTTGTCAGCATAGAAGTCTATGGACTTGCTGCCATTAGTTCTCCCCATGCTGACCAAAAGAGAAGGGTGCAGCATGACATCAGTATCTCAGTAAAGGGAGAGAAGAATAAAAGGCAACGTCTCCTTCTCTATATTGCTGGAGCCCAGCACCTGGCTATATAGTATTGGTAAATTCCCATAATAGGGTCAGTTTATAGTATTTGAATAATTCAGACAAGTTTTGTTAGTTGTCAGAAGCAGAAGAGACTATATATATATATATATATATATATATATATATATAGATGACGCTCACAGAAGAAGAGCGCTAAATGACTAGTTTTGTGAGTATTAAAAGTAAAATTATCAGCTAAATTCCTGCATAAGAACAAAGACTTTAGTGGACAACATTGGTGGATTCTTTTGCGTGACTTACATTTTGACTCTGAGTCTTTTATTTTAAACGCTTCCTGTTAACTTCAGAGAGATACAGAGAGATACATCCTTAAGATAAATGTATTTCATGGAACACAATCCACCTCATTATACATATGTGGTGCCTCTGTCTCTTCCTGTAAAAGATTCCTACCCTTACCAAGCCAAAATGACACAAATGTGGCCATATATGATATTGTTGTCCAGCAATAGCCTGATTATTGTCTATGTAAACTTTTTTTCCCTGCTCCATTTCTTTACACTCACCTGTTAGCCAGGAATCCTTGGCTGACAGCTGAATGAGCTGGGTGGGGATGCTGGCAGGTGTCGGCTTCCTGACATCAAGTAGCCCTGAGTGGTAGCTGTCACATTTTGCAGCCATAGTAATAGAGCTGCTAAATGCAAGACCGTGAGATAATTCATGAATGTATTTTTTTGTGAATTACCACTTGCCAACTACCCACAGTTCATTTACAGTACTTTGACATTAAATACCGTTGTTATGGCAGCAGTTAGCTGCAATATTACCCTGGTATAATTTTATACTGTGGGTCATCCTCTACAAGATACAAGGGGTCCTGTTGCTTTCCGGTCTTCTCCAAGCTTACCAGAGCTGTCAGTAAGCCCGGAGCTGATCCGATCCCTCTGATGCCTGGGCAGGAAGTCAAAAGAGGGCAAGATAGCCCCCACTCGACTCTATACCCTTGGAGGACCAGAGTGACATCTGACATCACTTCCACCTCTCGGGCTTAAAGGGTTGATTTTTTTGTTAAAAGTCAAAGTATCCTTTTATTTATTTTTTTGCTTTTAAGGGTAAATGAGAGATCTGGGGATCTTTTTGACCCCAGATCTCTCAATAATGAGGACCTGTCATGCTTATTCCTATTTCAAGGTATGTTTACATTCCTTGTAATAGGAATAAAAGTGACCAAAAAAATACAAATAAAGGGACAGTCTAGAAATAAAATGTAAAATAAATAAAAGAAAAACATTTTTAACCACTTCAGACCCAGGCCAATTCTGACATTTCTCTCCTACATGTAAAATTCCTAATTTTTTTGCTAGAAAATTACATAGAACCCCCAAACATTATATATGTTTTTTTAGCAAAGACCCTATAGAATACAATGGCGGTCATTGCAACTTTTTATCTCGCACGGTATTTGCGCAGCAATTTTTCGAACGCGTTTTTTTCAGAAAAAAAACAGTTTCATGCTTAAAAAAAGAAAAACAGTAAAGTTAGCCCAATTTTTTTAGATAGATACCCAACATGTCACGCTTCAAAATTGCACGCGCTTGTGGAATGGCGCCAAACTTTGATATTTAAAAATCCCCATAGGCGACGCTTTAAATTTTTTTACTGATTACATGTTTTGGGTTACAGAGGAGGTCTAGGGCTAGAATTATTGCTCTCACTCTAACATTCGCGGCGATACCTCACATGTGTGGTTTGAACACCATTTTCATATGTGGGCGGGACTTACGTATGCGTTCGCTTCTGTGTGCGAGCTCACAGGGACAGGGGCGCTTAAAATTTTAAATTTTTTTTTATTGTTAATTTTATTTTTATTTTTTTAGTTTTACACTTAAAAAAAAAATTAAAAAAAATTGATGACTTTTATTCCTATTACAAGGAATGTAAACATCCCTTGTAATAGGAATATGGCACGATCGGACCTATTTACAGTGAAATATGGGGCCAATAAGACCCCATATCTCACCTCTAGGCTGGGAAGAATAAAAAAAAAAAAAAAAAAAACCATCATGGCTTCCTAGCCAGATCGGCGCCGTTAATTTGAATACCGACGTCATAACATCGCGCCCGGCCTCCGAACGATCATAGAGACTCCGGGGACAATCTAGTCCGCCGGAAATCTCTATGATCACATGCTGGGGCCGGCGGATCCTGTGACCGACTCACCGATGGAAACGGTGAGTCGGTAGAAGCACCGGAGGGCGGCGGGAGGGGGGGCGTCCCCTCCCGCCGCCCGTAAGAATGATCAAGCGGCGGAACAGCCGCTATGATCGTTCTTATGGTGTAGGGAATCGCCGGCTGAAAACGGCAATATCTGAATGATATAACCAGCGAAACCCCATGACGTCAATAGACGTAGTGCGGGTCTCAAGTGGTTAAAGATCCCCATTCCTCCGTGCTCGTGCACAAATTCAAACGCATACCTATATACCTAAGTCGCACCTGCGAATGTAAACAGTTTTCAAATCACACATGTGAGGTATCACCGCGATTCTTAGAACTAGTGCAATCATTCTAGCTCGAGACCTCCTCCGTTTGTCGCCATTTCACATTAGGTATCTATTTAATCTACGTAACATCATCCTTCACATTCTACAAAAAAATTGGGCTTACTTTAGTGTTTTTAATGTATTTTTCCCCAAAAATTGTGCTTAAAAGACCGCTGGGCAGATACAGTGTGACATAAAATATTGTAACGGTTGCTATTCTATTCTCTAGGGTTCTAAGTAATTTTCTACCAAAAAATACAAATTAAAACTTGTAACCAAAAAGTTACAGATAATGCCTGGTCAGCAAGTGGTTAAAATAATATTTTTTAATCTTTGTTTTGCAATATGGACTGAATGTATGTAGCCAAGTCCCGGGCCTCTCCAGGCCTAATGGTGACCTCCAGAGTTGGGGACAGCCGATATAGAGCGGGTTACGAGGCATGGTAGGTGCAATGCAAGGTAGATCAATGGCGGTCAAACACTTCTTGAATGCAAAGAGATTTATTGTCTCTTAAACAGAACTGTGGGAGAGGGGGTTAGGGCCAGGGCACCCTTTAGCAGTTGCGATTTTAATTGACAAACTCGAGATCTCTACAGGTAGACAGCCATGCAGGGAAAGGCATCCAGGAAGACACCAGGAAGACACCACATCTGCACGAGTAGGATCACTGTCTCCTATGGCAACAGTCTTGTAACAGTTTCTAACTCAAGTTGTAACAAACTCCTTTACTTCCTCTACAATCTCCTCTTGTAGATCTTCACTCAACTGAGCTCCCAGTCTCTCTCACTAGACTTGCTGATCCACTGCCATTTTATAATGGGGGGGATGAAGGACCCCGCCCCTCCACAGTTGGCCCCTCCTACTTCTCACAAGCCACACCCCTTATAGAATCCACATCATATACGAGGCTGCACATTATACACAGAGCTCTGCACATCATATACCAGGCTGTACATTATACACAGGGCTCTGCACATCATATACCGGGCTGCACATTATACACCGGGCTCTGCACATCATATACCAGGCTGCACATCATACACTGGGCTCTGCACATCATATACCAGGCTGTACATCATACACAGGGCTCTGTACATCATATACCAGGCTGTACATTATACACCGGGCTCTGCACATCATATACCAGGCTGCACATTATACACCGGGCTCTGCACATCATATACCAGGCTGCACATTATACAAAGGGCTCTGCACATCATATACCAGGCTGCACATTATACACCGGGCTCTGCACATCATGTCCCAGGCTGCACATCATACACCGGGCTCTGCACATCATATACCAGGCTGTACATCATGCACAGGGCTTTGCACATCATATACCAGGCTGCACATTACACAGGGCTATGCACATCATATACCAGGCTGTACATCATACACAGGGCTCTGCACATCATATACCAGGCTGCACATTATACACAGGGCTCTGCACATCATATACCAGGGTGCACATTATACACCGTGCTCTGCACATCATATACCAGGCTGTACATTATACACCGGGCTCTGCACATCATATATACCAGGCTGCACATTATACACCGGGCTCGGCACATCATATACCAGGCTGCACATTATATACCGGGCTCTGCACATCATATACCAGGCTTTACATTATACACCGGACTCTGCACATCATATACCAAGCTGCACATTATACACAGGGCTCTGCACATCATATACCAGGCTGCACATTATACACAGAGCTCTGCACATCATATACCAGTCTGCACATTATACACAGGGCTCTGCACATCATATACCAGGCTGCACATTATACACAGGGCTCTGCACCTCATATACCAGACTGTACATTATACACCGGGCTCTGCACATCATATACCAGGCTGCACATTATACACAGGGCTCTGCACCTCATATACCAGACTGTACATTATACACCAGGCTCTGCACATTATACACCGGCATCTGCACATCATATACCAGGCTGCACATTATACAAAGGGCTCTGCACATCATATACTAGGCTGCACATTATACACCGGGCTCTGCACATCATATACCAGGCTGCACATCATACACCGGGCTCTGCACATCATATACCAGGCTGCACATTATACATCGGGCTCTGCACATCATATACCAGGTTGTACATCATACACAGGGCTCTACACATCATATACCAGGATGCACATTATACACAGGGCTCTGCACATCATATACCAGGCTGCACATTATACACCGGCTCTGCACATCATATACCAGGCTGCACATTATACACCGGGCTCTGCACATCATATACCAGGCTGTACATCATACACAGGGCTCTGCATATCATATACCAGGCTGCACATTATACACAGGGCTCTGCACATCATATACCAGGCTGCACATTATACACCGGGCTCTGCACATCATATACCAGGCTGTACATCATACACAGGGCTCTGCATATCATATACCAGGCTGCACATTATACACAGGGCTCTGCACATCATATACCAGGCTGCACATTATACACCGGGCTCTGCTCATCATATACCAGGCTGTACATTATACACAGGGCTCTGCACATCATATACCAGGCTGTACATTATACACAGGGCTCTGCACATCAAATACCAGGCTGCAGATTATACACAGTGCTCGGCACATCATATACCAGGCTGCACATTATACACCGGACTCTGCACATTCTGTGTAGTAGTATGAGATCATACTACGATCTTGGGCCAGAGGTATGACATCATACTGCAATCATGGGTCACAGGTAAATACATTATAATACAATCACGGGTCACAGGTATGACATCATAATACAATCACGGGTCACAGGTATGACATACTACAATCATGGGTCACAGATATGAGAGCATACTACGACCATCGGTCACAGGTATGACATCATACTGCAAGCATCAGTCACAGGTATGAGAACATACTGCAATCATTGGTCACAGGTATGAGATTATACTGTGATCATTGGTCACAAGTATAAGATCATACCACAATCATCAGTCACCTGTATGAATTCTCTGAGATCATACAAGATCATCTGTAATTGGTAACAGCACAGGTATTAATTTATTTTCCGGCTCACACATGTCCTTACTCTTGCTGTCCTCTCTTTTTTTGAGTGCTGCCATCCAAAAAAATGAATGAATTTGATAAGAAAGTGTGTGTGTGTGAGTGTGTGTGTGTGTGTGTGGGGGGGGGGGGGGGGGGGGGGGGTGGTTGTGTTGTTCTGCTGTTCAACCTCCAAAAAAAATGAATGAATTTCATAGGCGGGGGGATGTGTGCTGCCGTACAACCGGCTTATGGGTAATACCTCTGCATACATTTTTAACTTTCCTGTTTTTCACCTTTTGCCCGAACATCACCTGTATGAGCTTCCACCTCTGGACTGAGCGGATGAGTGCAACATCACTCCCTTTAGTGACGTTGGAAGCGCTGCTCATTGGATATGAGTCTATGCCTTGTCTGAAATCTAGTGATTGCGTCGACGTGGCGCTTCCCATATTGCATATGCATATGCATATGCATATGGACACAGTGCACATAAGGACATTTAAAAAATTTAAATATTTAAAGGGGGGGCAGCACCCAGGCTCCCCTGTGGACGGGCCGCCACTGCTAGATCTCCTGAGCTGTTCCAATCTTCTCACACAGTATTTTCCCCAAGCATCACCCCCATGTCCTTGCTGGGTCCCTAGCTTGTCATTCACAGATACTCCTCAAGTGTCACCCCACTGGCCTGCTCGGTCCCTGGCTTGACACACAATACTGCTCTGCAAGTGTCACCTCCACTGGCTGGGTCTCTGGCTTGGCGCCTGCTGAAGTTTCCCAATTTCTTCGCCATCCCTGGTTGGTGAGAACACTGCCCTGGTACTTGCTTCAGCTATTCACAGTGGTCCCCGGTAACAAGATGGATGGTCCCCTAGTGACAACAGATTTCCCTCTATCCCTGACCACGACAGGTTCTCCGGCCGGCAGAACCATCACTCCTAGTTGGACTGAAAGCCGCAGTCCCAACCCTATACTGCTCTCTTGTTTTGGATAGGCCCCTCAGACAGCTTAGCAGCCAGATGCCCCCAGAATAGGCCTCAGGTCTCTTGCCTAGCAGCCTGGGGCAGTACAACACACGTCCACCCATACTGCTGTCTAGGTGGCACAGAACCCCCGATCACCTGACTCCACTCAAACAAATAAATAGGCTCTCCCAGCAGGCCAAGAGACCCAAGAAAATCCCTGCCCATTGGCTGAGATACCCCATATACTCCTAATCTGTCCTTGCAATGCCCCTGTCTTATCTAATGCCACTAGGTACCCACCCACCAAGCAACAGAAGAGAGCAATTCCAGAATTAGGGCGAAGTCAGTTGACCTAGCAATTGGCAAAGGCAACTATCACTTGGTAAATACATTTTGGAGCAACCCTACCTAAACATCAGGGTGCTACATGTAATTACTGCTTTGCAGTATTTATAGCAAATGCGGGATTTAACTGTAGTGAATTGAGATTTCAAATATCGCATGTGATATTTTACATAAGACACAATTATTGCATGTGATAAACATAAGTGAACTGACCCCACAGTCTCAGTATTCTTTGTTTGCAGAATATAACAGGCTTCAGTCCTCCTTAAGAATATCCCATACTCCAACACTGCTCTCCAGTGTGACCTGTGGACAGTAAATCTTCTAGCAGAGTTTATCTGGAATGACACACACTGGACACATCTGCACTGCAGGTCTTTCCCTTATGTGTTTTCCTGGCAGATAACCGAGGACAAGTGTAGGAACATGGCTCACATCATATTTTTCAGTATTATCTTCCTACTGGCTATGTAACATGGCCCAAGCACAGCTATTCCAAATGGCAGCTTTTTCAAAATATGACAAACAGAGCTGATTGCAGATAAGTTCACATTTTTCACATTCACAGGAGTATTCTATAAGGGTGGAGGAGGAGAAAATTAGAATTGTGTCCCACAGCAACTCGATTCAATGTCATTTTACTATTGCAGTGAGACAACCTAAATGGCTGCTTTGGCTGGCCAGCCTTCAGTGCCTCCTCACTGTCTTTTTTAACTCCGAAAAATGTATATCTTAACTGTGTGCATTGCATGCAGTTGCAGGGCAGTTTCAGAGCTGCCCTATACTCTCTGATCAGCAGAAGCAGATTGCTAGACCAGCTTCTGTCAATCGGTCTTGCTGGAAAAAAAGAATTCGATTAGTTGCTGCAGCACTGATCAGTGTATTCTGACAGCAGAGAAACCCTTGATGTCAAAATACAATAGCGCCGCTGGGCGATTCCTGCATTCACATTTCTTATGTGGATGCAGGAATCTGTGAGGTTTATTTTTCATTCAGTCTGCTGGTTGAACGAAAAAAAAAAAAAAAACTCACAGTATGTACCCAGCTTTATTCATTGTTTGGAAGTTACTGCTAGCTCACAATTTTCTGTCATTGAGATTGTTTTGAATTTCTTTAAGTTCAATAGACTTTTATTAGAATTTTGCAGTTTGTTACAAACGTCTAAGTGCAAAGTAACAAGAGAGGTTGATGTTTATCACAGTATAAAGATATCATTTGACCAAGTGGAAAATAGGTCATATTTGATAGTAATTCATGTTAGGTAGGTAAACTTTCCACAACATTCTACATTAATAATTATCCCTCTTGGGTGTTTCTTACTTGTTTGGGGCTTATTTTCTTTTTCATGTGTCCCAGCCGCAGCCGGTGCCATATTAACTGTTGTCTTCTGCCTGCAAAGTCCATATTACTTCCGCCCTTTCATTCAGCCATTGGCCATAATCTCGTGCATGCGCATTACTTATTGTGAAGTTGTGAATGGGCCTGTAGTTACTTAGTTACATAGTAAGGTTGAATAAGGACACCAGCCCAACCAGTTCAACCTTAGTGAGTGTTTGTTGCATGTCTACAATTGTCCCTATCCCTATACAATGTCTCTCATTAAGATGCTCATCTATTATTATTTTTTATTTTATTTAAGGTACCCATATAGCGCCTTAAATTTTACACAGCGCTACACACATACATCGCACACTCACAATCCAAGGTCCCCAAATCACATTCATATACTAGGGCCAATTTTTTGAACAGAAGCCAGTTAACCTACCAGCATGTCTTTGGAGTGTGGGAGGAAACTGGAGTACCTAGAGGAAACCCACGCAGGCACAAGGAGAAAATGCAAACTCCAGGCAGGTAGTGTCACAGTTAGGATTCAAACCAGTGACACTTTTTACTGCTAGGCAAGAGTAGCACACACTACACCACTGTGCCGCCTGTAGTCTTGCAATGCAATGCCGCAGATCAGTGATGATGTGGGCACGGCATCTCCCTTAATGGACTGAAAGCACACAGAGCACACCAGGAATCAGGGCAAAAAAGTGCATGCGCTGGTGACATCATTAAAGGGAACATCGGGCGATTTCTCCTGAACGGCGAAGGTTAGGGTAATTTAAAGACACCAATAAGCATAATTTTTTTTTTTTTAATCTTTTTATTAAGAGATTCAAAACATACAGCATAAGCAGTAGGTACATGACATTTGTAACAAACAAGTCAAAAAACTGTAAACTTGGTATATTGAAATAGAAGTGATAGGAACGTCCAATAGTGGATAGAGGGCATCCGTCCGGTTATTATATGAGAAGTCTTTGTAGTTCGGTCCATTTTGCGGTGCGACCGAGTGATTCCTAACAAAAAGGTAACACAGTAATAATTCCTAACACAACCTTTAGCTGTCTAGTTGTTGTTTACCTATTCCCTCTCTTACGGGGTGAGAGCAATGTTAATATCTTACTTCGTAGAACCTCTATACAGGTGGGAGAGGTTATTAACTGGAGTGTACCTTGCTGTGTAATGCGAGTAATCAGATAAGAAGACTCTACAACTCATTTATCTGTTTGTTTTAAATAGAATGTGAGCTTTAACTTTAATGTACCTATAAGCAGGGTAAATGACGACCTGCATCATTATTCGGGGGGGGGGGGGGTGGTGACAGGAAAATGTGGGAGGGAAGAAGGGGGGTAAGTATAAGTTTACCTCCTAAGAACAATACGTAGCTTTTTCGTAGAATAAGGAGCCCTTAAAAGTACCTAGTGGAAGCACCCCTCAGGTCAAACCCTTAGTTATTAATTAAACCTTTGTATTCTACAGATGTTTGAAAGTGTATGCAACATGCCCAGGTGTTGGTGAATTTGGGTGAGGTGTCATGGAGTTGATGTGTAATTTTTTCCATTTCCATTATCTTTTTCACTCTGCGTATCCAGTCTTTAATACAGGGAGTCGTTGTAGATTTCCACAAAGCCGGAATGCACATTTTAGCTGCATTAACTAAATGTATTACAACTGATTTTTTGTAGTGACTTTGGGTCATGGCTGTATGATGAAGTAAATATTGTGCTGGCGTGAAGTCCGGTGTAAAGGTTGTTATGTTAGAGATGAGCTGGTGTATAGCCTGCCAGTACTGTCTAAGTGCATGACAGTCCCACCAAATGTGTAGGATAGTGCCTACTGCTTCCCCGCATCTCCAGCATAAAGAGGGTACCGTCGGGTAGTATTTGTGTAAAACGTCCGGAGTTCTGTACCATCGGTAATAAAGTTTAAAGCCGTGTTCTTGTACGGACACATTCCTAGAGCCCTTGTGAATGTTTATCAATATTTTTTCCCAATCATCTTGTGTCAGTTCCAGGCCTAGATCCGACGCCCACTTTTCGCGCACCGAATCCACTAAGCCATTTGTTGTAGGGAAGAGGAGAGTGTAGAGCTCAGAAATTAGATGTCTCTGTGGAGTTTTCCTAGAGCAAAGCCTTTCAAACGAAGTCAATTCCCTGCACCACATATTTGCAGGGTACTTATTGAGTAGAAAGTGTCTGATTTGAAGGAAATTAAAGAAGGGTATCTTCCTGTCCGGAAATTTAGTCAGTAAAGATTGGAATGTGAGCATTCTTCCTTTGTCAAAAAAGGATACTGCTCTCACGAAGTCTCTAGTGGCGTCGTCAGTGGTATATCGATCTTGAATACCAGGAGTGAATTCCGAATTGTGCTCTAGTGAGGTAAGCGGGCCATGAGTAGAAGAAATTTTTGTTTTGTGACATACCGTTTTCCAAATGTTAAGTGTAGTGCTTATCAGAGGGTGAGATGCGTGTGTTATCGGAGCGGATTCAGTGCTTATCCACGGGAGGAGATGTATCGGAGTGTGAGCGAATGCCTCCTCAATCACTACCCATGCTTTGTTCTGTCTGTGCCAATCCACGATTCTGGTCAATTGGCATGCCCACTGATATTTTCTCAAATCTGGAATTCCCAAACTCCCTTGTAATTTGGGAAGAGTCAGTTTCTCCCACTTTATAGGAGCTTGTTTGTTAGCCCAGACAAACTGGGAGCAAAGAGTTTTAAATGTCGCGAAAAATGTGGAAGGAAGGGTGATTGGAATCGTTTGTAAGAGGTATAGGAATCTGGGGAGGATATTCATTTTTAAAATCGCCGCTCTCCCGAACCACGAGATTGCAGGTATTTTCCAATTCTGCAGATCTGTCCTAATGGAATTAAGCAGTGGTAAATAGTTGCGGGGATACAGATCTGACAACTTAGTCGGTAATTGAATTCCTAAATAGGTGATGGCATGTTTTTCCCAACTAAATGGAAAGTTTGTTTTGCAGTGATTCAGCACTGTGTCAGGTAGGGTAACGTTGAGGGCCTTCGACTTATTGAAATTAATTAATTTGGAGATTCGCTATCATTTTAAACTGAGCGAAATCTTGGAGTAAATTGGGTATAGTAGTAAGGAAATACAAAAAGCTGCGCCAACAAGAAAATAATCTATACGTTAACTATCCAAAATAAACTAAAAAAAATAAATAAAATGAAGATTATAAATAGTTGATATATTCAAAACTTATAGATAAAAAATGACAATTAATATGAATTCATAATTAAAGAGTTCATGAAAGAGTCCATAGATAATCCACAGTTGCGATCCTATGTAAAAACACCACGGTGGTTACACACACTCGAAATGCGCACAAGTGCCCGTCACCTTATAGTGAGTGCGCTTACCAGATGGAAGCTTAATTAAAGCGTTGTAAGTATATCCTCAATCTCCTCAGAATACTCCTCCTTTTAATGGATCAGCTCACCGTAATGAAAAGCAGTATTCGCATATACACATCTCATTCCACGATCCCAAAAATTACCAGATTACTATAATTTCTAATTTTCCATCCCATCAATGCGAAGGGTTTGTTTCCTCACAATCCTGACTTTGACCTGGTATCAGCCCCCTGTAGTCCCTGGGCAGTAGAGCTGGACCAGTGGGTCATAGATCCATGCTTAACCCCCCTGACGGTATTCCCGAGTCTGACTCGGGGTGGATTTTTCATACCAAAAGCGGTATCCCCGAGTCAGACTCGGGACAGCGTCGCTGGATCCAGGAGGAGGTTTCCTTACCTTCTCCTTCGAATCCAGCGATGTCTCCCCGCTGTACGAGCGAGCCGTGCCTCGCTCGATCTATCACATCGGCGATCTCCGTGCCCTGCGAGCGTTGCGACGCACGGGCACGGAGATCGGCGCCAAATTCAAAAAGTGAAATAAACAGTATACATACAGTATAATGTAATCTTACAGATTACATTGCTGTATGTAAATATTTCACATCCCCTTTGTCCCTAGTGGTCTGCCCAGTGTCCTGCATGCAGTTTTATATTGTAAAAACTGTTCTTTATGCCTGGAAACTGGAGATTGTCCATAGCAACCAAAACTGTCACTGTACATCAAAAATGATTTTAGACCAGCTAGAAAACAGCGATAATAAATTAGAATGACTCGCAGAATTGAGCGATAGCGATTTGTGGGGAGATCCGTCATCAAATACTGAAAAGTAATGACAGTGACAATTCTGCAACTCGGCAAATTTCAGTGTTTTTGATTAGATTACATTATTGAATAATTTTTATTATTGTTATATTATTATTTGGTACAATTATTTATAATTATTTATTATATTATAATTTATGATTTAATTTTTCAAACTTTATCATACCTGGGATGTCTGCTAGACTCTGGTTTGGACAGATTTAAGAGAGTTATTCCTAAGAATTGCAGGACTACAATATAAAACGCCAAATTTTCATGCAAAATAATGGTACCGCTTTTAGCACCTAAAATCCGAAATAATGGTACCGCCAGGGAGGTTAATAAAAAGTTGATCAAATCGACTTTGATGTGTGGAAAAAACCACACATAGACAAATGCGCCAATGAGGAGCCTCGGTGTTCCCCGGCAGTAGCCCCCACTTGTAAGGTAGTCTTCCTAGTCCCAGCTTCTGTTTCTACATGTCACAGGGATGAATCTCAGGGGAAGCATTTTCAGCAAAATAATTTGTTAAACTAGAGGTTATGGTATGTACTGCCTCCAGGTCACTTAGCAGAGAGTTATCCAATCGCCAAATAAAAGGTTTCGTCGGTCTTGCAGGGAAAGACAGGGTGATCGAGACCGGGTTATGATCAGAGAGCACCATAGGGTCTATAGAAGCCGCAAGCAAGCATTCTAAATCCGTTTGAGAGAGAAAAAAGTAGTCGATCCTCGAGTATTTGTTGTGGGGGGGTGAGTAGTAGGTAAAATCTTTATCAGTCGGGTATAATGTTCTCCACGCGTCATGTAGTGTTAACGTGGTCAACTGAGATTTTATTGCCCGTAGTGCGCTGTATGCTATTGAAGAGGTGCCATTCGAGGAGTCTAAAGTGGGGGCCATAGCTACATTAAAATCCCCTCCGACCACCAGAGTACCTTGATAAAAGATGTAAGTTGTTGCATTGTGGATTTAAAGAACGGAACTTGTTGTTGGTTGGGTGCGTAAATGTTAGCTAATGTAATTTTTTTATTAAACAACTCTCCTTTCAGGAAGACATAGCGAGCCTCTTTATCCAACAGCGAGTCCTGTACCTGAAAGGGGCAATTCTTAGAAATGAGGATCGATACTCCCTTTGATTTCGCTGAGGAGTTAGTGGCATGAAACACTGTTGGGTAAGGGGATGAACGTAAGTTAGGTATTTTATCTGTCCTAAAATGAGTTTCTTGTAGAAACACAATTTTAGCTTTAGCTTTGCGTAAGAGAAGGAATAGTTGTGACCTTTCACATTAAGCGAATATAGTTTGACCTGAGGGGTTGGAGTGAGAGGGTGTCGATTGTGCATATTGTGAGATTTTACGTGCAACACGTTAAACGTACTCGGATTGCAATTCGGAGAGAGGGATGATCAGTAAGGGAAGGAAGGAGAGGGAAAAGAAATGGGGAAATAGAGATATACCCTTAGGCGTTCACTATGAGGGTGGAGGACCAGCCTCTCCCTCAGAGTGAAAACGTCCGGGAAATGTACGGTGTCTGTACAGACAGCGTCCGGCTATCGGCAAGACGCTTCTGTCCAAACAACCGTGGTAGGGTGGAACCAAATCTCTCAGGATGAGTGGATACAATAAACTACATGTGTGACCACGATCCGGTCCAAAGAAATAATATGAATAAAGGTGCTATCAAGGGAAGCAGGTTAACATTTCCCCTAGGGGTATGCCTCATCTCGAGAGATTCTATTCCAACTTGTACACTCTCTGTCGGCCCGTAAGTTAGTTGAATATATAAATGCCCGCAGTATAGAAAGGACGAAAAGGATAAATCGTAGTCTTCTACACTTAAGGAGAGTCCACTGATACAAATTAGTAAAAAGAAGTACCAATAATAAACAGCTACTGCGATATATTCGTACTATCGAATAAAAGCCAACGAGCAATCTATGTCTAGGGTACATTAAACATCAAATAGTAACCTGAGCCTAATACGGGTAAGAGATTTACTGAACTGCAAGAATGCGACATGTATGCCCGGGGAGGCAATTCGGACACATCATACTGACCGCTGTGACCCACATCGCCACATCACTATCCCACTGAGGCAGGCAAGGAGAACAGTTAGTGGCGTAAGTCCTCCTCACTTCCCTGAATGAGCTTGCGTATCGAATCGATTTGAATATATTCGAATCGATTCGAAATTAATACAGGGGCAGACATAGACTACGCATCATTGTGTTCAGCAACTACCCCTCCGTAGACCATACATGTTCAATTACATAGTAAAGGTATGTACATATTTCTAACATAAGGAAGACACTGTACTACAGGCAGTTCATCTGAGCCGTGTCTCAACAGTAACGTGGTCGTAAGTCGAGCATTGGTATAGAAACCTGTGTATATGTTGACTGCATTCTTCGACAACCCTCGGTGATACAGTGGTCTATGGAAAACAAATCATACTCTAAACTGCGAACATGTCAACTAAGTTAATCGTACTCTAAACCTGTTGTGGACTGTGTGCTAAAGGGGTGAGATTGGTTATGAGTGAAAGAAGCCAATAAACATTTTAGGGTCAAATTACTAAAGGCTAATGTCCCTGAAGATGGGGCAGTTCAACTGAAAGCACTTAACTGAAAAGTTACAGTCCCGGTGAATGATCCCGGTGATGGTCTGCATCCCGTCTGGCGCGTCTAGATCATGGTGATTCCGTGGGGCTGCTCCTGGCATGTGAGTCTCTCCGCGAGCGATATGACCGACTTCGTGATGCGGATCTACGCCGTCGGTACCTGCTGTGTTGTGCCTCCATCGGTTCTTCACGATCCCTTTCTCTGCTGGATTGGCGACGGGTACGAAAAGCAGCATACTAGTTGGGAACATCTACCAGCGGGATCTCCAGGGTGTTGCAGAAAGAGGGAAGTTCTTCTGGTACACGAAGCAAAGCAGTACGGCCACGGTAAGTAGCTGCTAATCCAAACGGGAACTTCCATTTGTATTGAATGCCTTTCGCACGTAGCGTGTCGAGAAGCAGACGTAAGTCCCTTTGGTGTTGTAACGGTATTCCCGACAGATCTTGATAGATATGGATCGTAGCACTCCCGTGAGAGATTTGAATCCTGTTTCTTGCTTTTCGCAATATTTCCTCTTTCAATCTGTTATCATATAAATGTACTCACCGAGGCCAAGATGCCGAGAGCGGTCACTGTTGCGACTCGGCGCAGACCACCCCTGAAGGTGGCACAGAGGGTGATTGCACCAAGAGGCACAAGCTACCAGTAGGACAGTCACTTGCTAGTAGATCAGCAGGTAGCTTGAGCAGAGCTGAAAGGTGATGTCCCGTGGGAAGGTCCAGAAGCAGAGGTAGCAAGTCCGTAAGGCAAAGGCAGAATCCAGGAGACAGGCCAGGGGTCAAACACAGTCCAGATCAGAAGACAACAAGTACCAGGAACGCTGAGACAAAAGGATAATCCAAGACAAGCCGGGGGTCGAACACAGGAGATAGCAGGTAAGTCCAGATGCAGGCTAAGGGTCAAACACGTTTAGAAAGCGGGAGTCCAAGGTCAAGCCAGAGGTCGGGTCAGGAGAAGATCAGCGAGGTCGATGAGGCAATCCGGGTCACAACGGGTAATACAGATCACAGGAACAGACGTTGGAATCACAGGAAGCTGAAGACAAACCAGCAGTGTGTTTGGATGACCTCACTTCCTTTATAGGTCAGCGAGGGGTCACACCCTGTGTGTGTGTGCTTGTGTGCTTTAGTTTATTCCTATTGCACACAGCTGTGCGCCAGAGCGCTTTACCTGTGCGCATCCTATGACATCTGTAATCCACTAGGCAACAGACAACATCCCGTGGGGGGTCTGTTTCGCGCCTTTGGGTCGTAGTGCTCTATGGATCCTTTCGAAGGCCACAGGTGTTCGTGCCGGCCTATCCAGGAGGTCATTAAACAGATTCGTAACTGTCGTCTCAAGTTGTTCCGTATCCGACTCCGGCAGGCCTCTCATCCGAATATTGTGGCGTCTCCCCCTGTTGTCCAAATCTTCCTGATGACGCTGGAGATCTCTTAGTTGTAATGTGTGGGTGTCTATTTTGTGGGTAACCTTGCGGAGGATCGTTTCATGATGCGTTGTTCGTTGCTCCACATCCACCACTCTGTCAGCAATGGCTCGTAAATCTAACCGGAGATCCACTATAGCAGCTGTCAGGGTCTCTGATGTCCGCCGCCACCGACCTTAAGTCCATCAGACTCGGGTGTTGTTGAAGCGCATTCAATGGGATCCCCTGGTCCGGCACGGCTATGCTTGGTGGCGCGTTCGGTGGTGTGGAGGCCGGAGTCTGTGTTGGAGTGTGGCGGGAAGACGCCATATTGTCTCTCTGTGAGCGAAACAACTCCGGTAAATTCTGGCTAATGCTGCCACGTTGTCGTCTCGGGGGGAACGCGAACGGGAGGCGGATGATGTTCTCGAGGCAGTACTCATAATCTTCGACATTCTAATGCTTAATTAAGCTTCCTTAACGGTTAGAGGACCGGATCGCGGCAGGAGCTCAGCTCTTAAGCGTCCATTCCGTCCCGAGGTCAGGCCACGCCCCCCAAGCATAATGTTTTTAAATAGGAAAAAGTAATGTTGGAGAGTTTACTACCACTTTAATGCTTTCTATGCATTATGCCTCATTCACACTGGATGTTTTTAACATGGCTTTTAGGAGCATCTGGTGTTTTTGTTTATGCCTCTTAACGCCCCTGCATGTTAGCCTATGTGTCCATGCACACATAGGCATTTTGAAGCTGGGGCGTTTAGAGAAAGAGAAAAAAAGAAACACAGTCAGTATGTACACAAGCGGCAGCTATTTGGCAAAAAAATGCTTGACGTGCCTAAATAAGTGTCAACATGTCTAAATGTGTATTAGCGCTCAATCGCAAATTCATTTCATTGGCCAGAATACATTATTATTCTGGCCAATGAAATATATTCATGTTCAAGTGCTTGATGCTCCTAAAGGTTAGCAAAATGTCTAGTGTGTGTGAAGCCAAAAGATTAAAAAAAACATCCAATTATCGGTTTCGCCTCCCCGGTCCTAAACACTTACCTCTCTCGGTCTTGAGTGTTCTGTCCATCTACAACAGAGCTGCTGTCTTTTTCTGGCCTCATAGGAGACTCTGAGAGCAGTGGGAGCCATAGACTCCGAATCCTGTGAGGGTGGAGAAGTGGCTGAGCCTCGCTGTGTGTGTCTATGGATGCACACCACCTGGCTCAAAAGCATGCCGCTGTCCCAACAGCAGCTGGCTTGCTGAGGGGACACTCATAAGAAGGAGGGAGCGGAGGATTCCAGAACAGAAGGTAAGGGACTGCTCTCTGCAATACCATAACACAGAGCAGGTAAGTATAACATATTTTTTTATTTTAAATTAAAAAATGATTCTTTAGAATCTCTTTAGGAATTTATAGCAAATAAATTATCATGTTGTTTATACAATATTATTTTGTGTGTTACAATGCCCCATCTCTGTTCAGTGTAGCTACTATGAATGTGTCCTAAAGTCTTCAATAGTTATCATACCCAATAAACAAATAATCACCTTAGTAAAAAGACCAGTGTCTTCACACCACATTAATAAATAAAAATCATAAAAGTCCTATTCTTCAGAATTATACAGTATTGGACCATATACAAATTATACAATATTGGCCCCAAAGTATGCAATGTGCTCTTAAGTGCTTTGTCTTGACATGCTGTTCCACGTGAATCCTGCATGGAAAAGATGGATACAAACCACCACACCCTGTGACAAAGTCTTGATGATGAAACATGTGTGGTGGGAATTGATGACATAATCACATTACGACCAGAAAGTCATGTTATTGCAGCCATCTTTAAAAGGGAAGGGGCATTGGAGTGGAGGAGACATCTACCCCCTTAAAGGAGAAAGCGCACTAGGGACCTTTGGTATTTAGGTCCCACCATTTAAGGTCAAAAGCCATCTTATAGTTTGGCAAAGGTACACGGAGTGGTGGCGTGTGCCAATATTTTGTGGAATTCACATGAAACTGCATATCAAGATTTAGCACTGAAGAGCACATTGCATACTTTTGGGTAGTGTTGTATAATTCTGAGGAGTAGGATTTTAATGATTTTCATTTTATATTGTAAATATGAGTACTAGTGCGCACAACCTCAACTAATATCCCTAAAAATTCTAATATTTAAATAATGCTACAGGAAGCTGCCAACATATATAGTGATCTCTACACCATCTAATGAATATTAAAGCAAGGATATGTAGCGCTACCTGCTAATGATAAATAAATAAATATTCACACTATCCTACCGTGAGTAAATATATATATTAAATAAATGTACAAAAATAATGTGCAAAATAGCAAAATCCAACAATGTGCAAATTAATACTGGTAAAGTGACCAAAAAGTGCAAAATCACACATATAGTGCAGTAATTAGCCCACACTTACATAAATATGTGCAAAAAATCGCAAATTCATAAATAAAGTGCAAATAGCAATGAAAAGAGTTTATCCAATAAAAATAAGGTGATTCACAATGACATCAAGTGCTGTTCAGAAAACAAATATCCAATATCATTTTATATTGTGATGCAATGTCACTGAATGGATGTAGAGAAGTAAAGACTGCAGATAAACAGGTACAACATATGTAGGAGGAATTGTATCATCTCTGTGTATCATCTGGGGCCAGTCACTTTACTTGGCATATGGGAAGGTTTACACCCACTTTAAAGAACATTTAAAACCTAAAACAAATCTTCAAATCTTAAATTATTTTGTACTTTACATATCCTTAGATGCTTGTTTTCCTTTTATTTCCACCTAGTGATTCTTCCAGTAATACATTCTCTTTCTAAAGCCTAGTACATATACACGATCAGAAAATAGTTTTAAAAATACAGATTTTGAAGCGATCGTATAGGATTTTTATAATAGCTTACCTGTAAAATCCTTTTCTTTTGAGGTACATCACAGGACACAGAGACTCAGTAATTACTGATGGGTTATAGGGTATCACTAGGTTATTGGACACTGGTACACCCTAGACAGGAAGTTCAATCCCCCATATAACCCCTCCCTTCCCTTACTGGAGGTACCTCAGTTTTGTAGCAAAGCAATGTAAGTGTATTAGAAGAGAGAGGGACCGCTGTGTCCCGTGATGTATCTCAGAAGAAAAGGATTTTATAGGTAAGCTGTTATAAAAATCCTATTTTCTTTCTCGTACATCACGGGACATAGAGACTCAGTAATTACTGATGGGATGTCCCAGAGCAATGCTATCTGAGGGGAGGGGAACCACACGACATAGGGTGTAATCAGACCTGAGGACCCTGTACCTCTGCCTGCAGCACACTACGCCCAAAGGCGATAACCTCATGCCTTCTCATATCTACCTGGTAAAATTTGGTGAATGTATGAACTGATGACGAGGTTGCGGCCTTGCAGATTTGAGCCATGGAGGCCTGCTGATGCACTGCCCACGAAGCACTAATACCCCTAGTGGAGTGCGCCTTGATCTGAAAAGGCAGAATCTTTTGCTTCAAACCATAAGCTTGAACAATTACTTGTCAAATCCATTTAGCAATGCTAGATTTCGACGCTGCTTGTCCTCTATTAGGACCCTCTGGCAATACGAACAAAACATCAGTTTTGCAAACCTGAGCAGTCGCTTCCAGATAGGCTTTGACTGCTCTCACTACATCCAAAGAATGTAGTGACTTCTCTTCCGTAGAGCAGGGATTTTGAAAAAAGGAAGGCAGAACAATATCTTGGTTTAGATGAAAACCTGAGACCACCTTTGTTAGAAAATTAGGATGAGGGAGTAACACCACTCTATCCTTGTGCAATATCAGATACGGCTCTTTACAAGAGAGGGCCACTAATTCTGATACTCTTCTGGCAGAAGAAATGGCCACCAGAAAAATGAATTTCCTTGTCAATAGAACTAAGGGAATTTGATGTATCGGTTCAAAAGGCTGCTTCCGTAAAGCTGACAGAACCAAATTCAGATCCCAGAGGTTTAGAGGCGCCCTAACTGGAGGATTAAGGAAGGTTACCCATTGTATAAAGCTTCGGACCAAAGAATGCGAAGCAAGTGGACAATGAAACAGAACTGATAAGGCCGAGCCTTGGCCCTTGATGGTACTCAAGGCCAGTTTCATCTCTAACCCCTTTTGCAGAAATTTGAGGATTCTGCTTATGACATATTTTCTGGGGTGCCAACCCCTGGATTCACACCAGGAGACATATGCTTTGCAGACTCTGTGATAAATCATTCTGGAAGCTGGCTTTCTTGCATTAATCAAGGTAGAGATCACAGGGCCCGAAAGCCCACAATTCTTCAGAATGCGGGTTTCAATAGCCAAACTGTTAAATCTAGCATTTGTAAGGTAGGATGGAATACTGGTCCCTGGGTTAGCAGGTCTGGACGGGACGGTAGGGTCCAAGGAGAGCCTACCACCATCTTCACTATTTCTGCACACCAAGTTCTTCTGGGCCACGCTGGGGCCACCAGAAGCACCAACTTCCTTTCCTGCCTGATCCTGCAGAGAAGTTGTGGCAGTAGCAGAATAGGAGGGAATGCATAAATTAGAGAGAACTGATGCCGCAGAGTTACCAATGCATCTGTCCCGCATGCAAGAGGATCCCTTGTTCTTGACACAAAGTTGTCGATCTTGTTGTTGAACCTGGACGCAAAGAGATCTACATCCGGAACCCCCATCTCTGGCATAAGGCCAAGAAGACATCAGGGTGAAGAGACCATTCCCCTGGGACTAACTGCTGGCGACTCAAGTAGTCCGCCTGCCAGTTCTCTACCCCGGAATGAAGATTGCCGATATGCACAGCACATGTCTTTCTGCCCAGATTAAGATCTGGTTTACTTCTCCCTGAGCTGCACGACTCTTGGTGCCTCCTTGGTGATTTATATAAGTCACTGCTGTGTCATTGTTGGACTGGATCCTGACAGGGCAACCCTGCAACCTGAGTATCCAGGCTTTTAGGGCTAGATACGCTGCACGGATCTCCAGAATGTTGATGGGTAAGGTCCTCTCGGTCTTGGACAATCTCCCTTGGACAGTCGACTGTTCCAGAACTGCCCCCCAACCCGAAAGACTGGCATCTGCTGTTACCACTGTCCAGGTAACCGGTAAAAAGGATTTTCCTTTCTGCAGATTTTTTGGTATCAACCACCAGCTGAGGCTCTGACGCATTGTAGGAAACAGATGCATCGGAAAATCTAACGCCTGAACCTTCTTGTTCCAGGTCGACAGGATACTGTTTTGTAGCAGCCTCGAATGAAACTGAGCGTAGGGAACTGCTTTAAATGAAACCACCATCTTCCCCAACAACCTCATACAAAGACGAACAGAAGGGCCCTTCTTTGCTCTGACTACCTGAATCAGTTCTTTTATAGCACTGATCTTTGCTTGGGGTAGGAATACCCTCTGCTGGGCTGTATCTATGACCAGACTCAAATACTCTAGTCTTCTTACTGGTTTTAAAGAACACTTCTCTAAGTTGAGCACCCAACCTAGGTATTCCAGGTAGTTGATTGGAGTGACCAAATTTTGGTCCAAGTGGGCTACCGACCGGTCTATCAAAGGCAAGTTGTCTAGGTATGCTGTTATCGTTATACCTTGGGCCCTTAGTCTGGCCAGAGGAGGGGCCAAGATCTTTGTATACACCCAAGGTGCAGTAGCTAGCCCGAAAGGCAGAGCTACAAACTGAAAGTGGTGTTTTTCTACTTCGAAACGCAGGTATCTTTGATGAGCAGGGAAAATTGGTACATGCAGGTACGCATCCTTTATGTCTATTGACTCCAGAAGTTCTCCTCCTTGCAGGATGGAGACTACCGATCAGATCAATTCCATGCGAAAGGACCGTATCTTTAGAAATCGGTTTAGATCTTTGAGATCTAGAATGGGTCTGACATCTCTGTTTGGCTTTGGTACCGTGAAAAGGTTTGAATAAAACCCCATTCCCTGCTCTTGCGTGGGAACTACCATGATAACGTTTTGCGAAATAGTCGCTCCAAAGCTAGAAATAGAGACTTCTTTTTCTCTAGGTCCCTCGGTACATTTGATCTGAGGAAATGAGGAGAAGGGAATTCTCGGAATTCTAGTTTGTAACCTAGAGTTATTGTGGAGACCACCCATTTGTCCTGAAATTCCTCCTGCCAGAGCCCTGAGAACTTTAGTAGCCACCCCCCCCCCCACTCGAGCAAGCGGGGCTCCCCTTCATAAGGAGGTGTTAGCATTTTTTTTTTAAGACCTTCTACCCCAGGACTTCTTTTGAGTTTTAACCTTTGAGCCTGACGGAGGAGGCCGTCATGACTGCCTGGAGGCTAATTACCCTGGCACTGGAGAAAGAGCCTGTTTAAAGGAGGGACATTTACTCCTTTTCTTGACTGGTAAAGGGGTGCTTTTCCCACTAAAGATCCTTTGGATATAATTGTCCAAATCCTATCCAAACAGTCTTGCACCACGAAAGGAAATCCTGCCAGGAGTTTCTTACATGGGGATTCGGCTGAACAATTTTTCAACCATAAGATTCTACGCATATGTACCAACCCAAGTGTAAGGCGAGAGGTATGAAGGATATAATCTCTGATAGCATCAATAGCAAAACCCAAAGCCGTTGGTAGGTTGGCCAACCCCCGGGCTTGCTGTTCAGGTAAAGCTTTAAGCACCTGTTTAACATGGTCTCTCAAATATTGACAGACTCCAATTGCTGCCACTGCAAGTTGAGCTACTGAACCTGCCAAGGTGAAAACCTTTTTTAATAGGAATTCCAATTTTTTATCAGTTGGATCCCTAAGCATCTGAGGGTTGTCAACAGGACAAGTCCGGCTTTTATTTACGAAGGATATGGCAGCATCAACCAGCGGTATACCCCACATCTTAGTAACTTTTTTCTCCATAGGATAAAGTGTAGAAAACGTTTTAGGAGGAAAAAAATGTTTATATGGGTGATCCCACTCAGAATAGATAAGCTTTTCCAGTAAACCATGAACAGGAAAGGTATGTGCAGTTTGAGGAGGCTTCAGTGAACCCAAAGAAGAAGTGGGTTCTTTAACTTACTCAGGTATGGGTAACTTAAATGTGGAGCGGACCAATCCAGCAAGAATTTGCACCAACATCTTCTCATCCTGAGAAGCTGAAGAGAGCCCTTCTCCACTAGATTCCTCAGAAGTGGAATCATCAGTCTCATTCCGATCCTCTGAGAGGGATTTCTCTCCTTTATCCCAGAGTTCCTCACTCTGAGGGTCCTGGGTGAGAGAGGGGGACCTAGTGCATTCCACTGAGTGAAGACACGATTAAGGCAACTAATCTTTCCTCTAAACCATTTATGGTTGAGGAAAAAACATCCTGTGTAATGTATACAGGGGCTGAAGTGCCAGAAGCAGTTGCAGCCCCTGACCCCGACGGCTGTCCCTGGCCAGCCTCCCCGGGTCATGCAGGGGGGGGGGGTGCTGCAGAGGAGGGTCCTCAGAGCCTAAAGGGGAACCCTTTGAGCCTCTATTCTTCGGGGTACTTTTACCTCTTCTACCCATAGTGCAAAGCAACAAAAGGTAGAGGTACCACAAAAAAAATGCACTGACTGCTGAGCACTGTAGTTCTCTAACTGCCGCTGCTACCAAGACTCAATCTGGTGCCTAAGTAAATGCTGCCTGGGAATGCTTGTGTCCTCCACCCTCACATGTATGTGTCTGTCTGCTCTGTGTCCCTCCATAGGCTGTGTGCACCTGAAAAGAGTGCACTTTAAAGCCTGTGAGGCCTAACGCTCCACCCCCTTCCTCCGACCACTTCCACCCCTGCGCGAGTCGAGGCTCTAATTCCTGCTGACAAGCATGGAGAGGAGGCTGGGACAGAGGAGAGGGAAGGGCCGGTGGACGCGAAGCCGCTTTAATGGCGGCGGGTGGTGCGGTATATTACCGCTCTCTGCCCAGGCTTGCCTCAGCCTCCTAATCTGTAGAGGGAGATTCCCAAGAGGAAAAAAATCCCTTACCTTCATCCTTCCTGGAGCATGGCTGGAGGAGCATAGAGCGTGGACACCAAGCAAACAGAACAGACATGAAAGGTATGTGCTCTTGGCAGCCCCCGGTGGTGACTTTAAGCATAGCATACATTTACTTTAAAGCAGAAAACCTACTAGAATTAGAAAAATTCTTGAGGCGTCTCTCTTACCTTATCTAGCTGCAGGGTTTGAATAACAGACCCAATCTTCACCTCTCACAGTGGGCTCCGTTAGGAAAAAACCTTCAGAGACTGGGGCCCCTTTGAATAGGGGGATTTGCAGTTCTGGGCCTGTAAGGCACCCTGCCAGGAATAAGGCTGAAGAAAACAAATACTGGGTCCCAGGGTCCAGCTCTCTAAAAGGAGAAGCGTTACAGGTAAAACATTGTTTCTTCGGACATGAGGCCCAGGTGCCATCCAATTCGGCCTGGAAAAGACACTTTGAATAGATCCGGTTGCATAGCTGGCCCCAGTAAGGAATATTCCAGCAGAGCTCAGCACAGCACGACTTTACTTGTGACCAACACCTAAGACACTGGCGAAAAAACTGAGGTACCTCCAGTAAGGGGAGGAGTTATATGGGGGATTAAACTTCCTGTCTAGGGTGTGCCAGTGTCCTATCACCTAATGATACCCTATAACCCATCAGTAATTACTGAGTCTCTGTGTCCCGTGATGTACGAGAAAGAAAATATGATTGTTAGTACACAGCTTTCAGGAGCCAATCATGATAGTTCATCAATATTATCCAAAGCGACAAACAAAAATGTTATTCTTGTATGATACCAGATTGTATGATTTTTTTGTTTAATCAGTACAGTTTTCATCTAAAAATACATTAGATTACATTACATCACTTCCGAAGTTGTATCCTGTTGTACAAGATTTTTAATAGGTTGAGTAACCTCTTCATTAGATTTAGATGGACATTGCGTAAGTAACTAACAGATGAAACCTAACTTCAGCTAACAGTTTTGAAATGGTTACAGAAAATGTTCTTTTTTTTTTTGCTTCCTCCTCTCCCGGGATGGTATGCGGGCAGCAGCTCCAGTGTCTGCCACTCCCACAGCTGTGTGTCTTCATCCTGTTCCTCCAAAGCTAGGCATCCAATAGGATTGCCTGGTGCTTTGGCCAATTGACAGCGAAAATTAATTTGCTACTGTCACACAACAGGGTGGGATCGGGACATAGTACTCTGCGCCCTGAGCCCACCCTATTTTGAAACCTATTAGAGCCTCTGTCTCTAATTACGTGCTTAAAAATACACACCTCCTGCCTATCTCCACCATAGTAATTCATGTGTCTGGCGTCCTGAAAGGCCGGGCGCATGGATAAGGAGGGAGGCGGAGGTGTTAGGGGGGCGGTGTTTGTGCACCCACGGGCCGCCGCTGTTCAATATAATAAATTCAGGGACCAGCAAGAATTTTCTGTGTAGCCAGAAGAATAAGTGAAGAATCTGGCATGCCCAGTTAGTGAATGTAGAAACCATCAAAGTAAAGTCAAAACTGTTTAAAAAACTGTTTTCTTTTCCAGGTTACAACGTTAAACAGGGAGGTATATTTTGGTATCCAATAAGGATTACAAAGAATTAGCAACACTGAACATTACATAGTTGAAAAAAGATACCAGTTTATCAAGGATTCTTTAGGGGTGCCTTGGCAAAAAGCCTTAAAATTGCCCCAAATTGACAAAAAACTGTACAATAGGGATGAGCCGAACAACCCCCCCCCCCCCCCACCCCGTTCGGTCCCCTTCAGTTCGCACCAGAACATGCGAACAGGCAAAAAATTGGTTTGAACACGTGGTATTGTCATAAAAAGTGTTTGGGGACCTGGGTCCTGCCCCAGGGGACATGTATCAATGCAAAAATACGTTTTAAAAACTGCAATTTTTTCAGGAGCAGTGATTTTAATAATGCTTAAAGTGAAATAATAAAAGTGTAATATTCCTTTAAATTTCATACCTGGGGGTGTCTATAGTAAATGGGCGCATGTTTCCCGTGTTTAAAACAGTCTGACAACAAAATTACATTTCTAAAGGAAAGAAAGTCATTTAAAACTACTTGCGGCTACAATGAATTGTCGGTCCACAATACACATAAAAGTTCATTGATAAAAACTGCATGGGGATTTCCCCACAGGGGAACCCCCCGAACCAAAAAAAAAAAAAACAAATGGGGGTCCCCCTAAATTCCATACCAGGCCCTTCAAGTCTGGTATGGATATTAAGGGGAACCCTGTGCTAAAATGTAAAAAAAAATGGCGTGGGGGCCCCCCTCAAAATCAATACCAGACCCTTCAGGTCTGGTCTGGATTTTAAGGGGTAAATGGCGTGGGGTCCCCCCAAAAATCGAGAGAGCACCCCCCCCTCCTGAACCATACCAGGCCACATGCCCTCAACATTAGGAGGGTGCTTTGAGGTTGCCCCTCAAAGCACCTTGTCCCCATGTTGACAAAAAAGTTAAAAAAAACAAGACAAGTCCTTCATTAAATTCTTCTTTGCGCTTCTTCTTTCATCTTCTTTCTTCTGGTCTTCCTTCGGTGTTGTTGTTGTTCTTCTCCATCTTCTTCTTATTCATCTTCTTCCTCCGCTCTTAAAAAAAACAAGACAAGTCCTTTATTAAATTCTTCTTTGCGCTTCTTCTTTCATCTTCTTTCTTCTGGTCTTCCTTCGGTGTTGTTGTTGTTGTTCTTCTCCATCTTCTTCTTATTCATCTTCTTCCTCCGCTCTTCTCGTCCCGCATCTTGCTCCAGCTTCTTCTCTGCACCGTCCACATGATCCACCTCTGTGGGAGTCTTCAGCAGTATGACGATTATCAAGTGGTAGGGTAAGTGCTGGTGGGGAGTTATGGGAAATAGCTGTGATTAGGATGGATGGATCTGTAGGTACCAGTTTATACTAATAGAGGGAATGGATTTTAATGTCCTTGTTGAGACCCCCTGGCTTTAAACTATCCAGAGTGTATATCCAGAAGGTTTCCCTCTCACACCGAGGCTTGATGCACTCGACTCGAATGGACTCTATGACCCAAACCTGTAGGCCATTAGTAAAGCCCTGGTGGAATTCAGTGAAGTGTCTTGATATGGTGAGGTCACTGTTGTCTTCGATGGAGCGCCTGTGTTCTCCAAACCTTTTCTGTAAGGTTCCAGCAGTACGGCCTACATAAAGCAGGCCACAGGGACAAGAGAGGCAATATATCATGAATTCTGTTGAACAGTTGAAGAATTCACTGAGGGGATATGTTTCTCCTTTTGTGGTAAATTGTGTTTGTCTATGTTGAACAACTTTAGGTTAGGCAGTTAAACTTGTGGCATTGGTACATTAGCTTTATGTCTAGGAAAGTGAGAGTGGATGTTGGTTTGGCTTTGTGGGATTTTATGTAAAACAGAAAACTGCTGCTCAGAGTAACAAAACAAAATAAAAAACAAATTATCCACACAAAAAGTGAAATAAAATAAAATGAAATAGAAATAATTTTGCAGCTGCTGTATAAAAGTGCTAAGACTTCAAAAATTGCTATACCAGTGAAAACAGCGCTAGCAATAGTGACTACATAAATATGCTCAAAAATAAATATCCATTGTGATTGTGCCTAAAATATCATCATATGTACAAATTATAAAAAATATATATAGTGTCCATCGGAATTAATTAAATTAATAGTGTCCAACATACTGAATGTGCAACACAATAAGTCCCCTTCTTGGGCTGAACTCACCACCCAGGCAACTGGAGCTGATTAGGCAAATATATGAAATTTTATTCATTCAGCCTGTTGATCCTTCCAGGTACAGCTTGTCTTTTTACATCCAGTGTTAGGGATTCAATGCTACCCAATTGTTGTCACCTTCCTGTCGTGCACTCCCCCAGGCAACTACCAGCTGACAGTTTGTGGAAGGGTCTTCACCCCAAGGTTTCAGCAGTCCTTATTAAATTTTTTAGCAACCTCCAGCAAACTTACAGCTCTCCAAAACAGGTGTATTCACCACAACTTCTCCATACCCTAAGACCAGATGTAAAAAGTACCTGGAAGGATCAACAGGCTGAATGAATAAAAGTTAATATATGTGCCTAATCAGCTCCAGTGTGTTGCACGTTCAGTATGTTGGACACTTTATTAATTTAATTAATTCCGATGGACACTATATATTTTTTATCATTTGCACATATTATGATATTTTAGGAACAATCATGATGGATATTTATTTTTGAGCATATTTATGTAGTCACTATTGCTAGCGCTGTTTTCACTGGTATAGCAATTTGTGGGATTTTAGTTTGCTAGGTGCTATTTTTACTTTTATATTTTGGCCCTTTCTGTATGTAATTTTTGGTAGATCGCTGAGGCTATTTTGAAGGTGGGGATCTTCTTGTAATATACCCCAGGGTTTTGGAAGATGTGTTCCATCTTTTCATTGTGTGTGTGGAACTGGGTAATGAATCTGGGTGTCTGCAAGGATGAGATGAAATGATGATGGTTGGGTCTGGGTGCTTCCCTGAGAAAATGGTTATAACCCTTTTCAAGAAACTTCTTCTTGAAGAGATCACTCTGTTTGGTATAGTCTTCTAGGCGGGTGCAGTTGTGTTTTAAACTACAAAATTGGCTCTTTGGTATGTTGGAAATCCATCTTGGATGGTGACAACTACGAAAATGGAGGTATGAGTTGAAAAGGGTTGAAAAGAGTGCTCAACCACTCCCCCTGTTCCCAAGTGCCTGACTTGCCTGCTGTGATACTCTCCAGCCTTGGAAGTACGGATGCCACCGGAGCAGCCGGGACTGATCCATCACCGCTGACCAGCTGAAACCGAGGGAACACCCGGGAAAGCTAAAGAACCATAAAACAAATACCTGTTTAGCACTACTCAAATGTGAGTCTACCTTTGAAGTGAATTAAAGCTTTTACATTAACATATTGCGCTTAGAGTGGCACTGCTCTCTTCCTTCTTCTCATTGCTATAGAGTCTCTTTTGCCCTCCTGAGCTGGCTGCTGCTACCAACACCGACCACAACCTTTAATACAGGTCTGGATCCAGAAGGAAATGGACTTAGCCTCCAAATATTAACTGAACTTTTATCATTTGTTTTTTTATATATATCTCACTAGCTGGCCCTGCTAGTGCTCAATTTTAAAATCCTTACTCTCATACCCTACAACCAATAGTTGAGGACGACAAGATATAATTGTTCCGATGATAAGGTTTACAAAATTGAGGCGAACAAACTACGAGACAGACTACTGCAGAGAGGCTACTTCTTCCAATCCTAAAAGAGCACACAAAAGTTCAACCTCACAAACATCAGTTACTTTATTCCCAGAAACCAAATAATGACACTAACCCTACAAGAATTATTACGAAATGCACAAACCAACAAGAAAAAATCAAGTCCATTGTAACCAATTTGTCCCTGAACGTCCGCTCTTTACCTTTTAAAAAAGTGCAATCTATCAAAGACTGTCATGGTTATGCAGTAATCTTCCTCTGTTTGCTTACCTCTCCTCATGTGTTCAGACTAAGAAGCCAGCCACTTCCACCTGGTGGTTTTTATAACTTCTCCTCTAAGCATGGTTCCACCCCAGGCCCTATCAGGGAACTCTATATTAACCTGTGCACTGCAAGCCAGCGGTGCTGATCAACCATTGTGTGTTTGGCTTCCTGTTTCCTGCTTGCCATGTGCTCTACGTTTATCTCTGTTACCGACCTTGGCGTGTTCTCAACGATTCCTGTCTGTCAGAAACCATGAATCAGACCGAGACAGAAATACATTTAAATCACACTTGTTTAATAATAAAAATAAAAGGGTAAATAGAGTAAGCGTATTCAAAGCATAGCCAGAGTCCAGTAACCGGATCCAGTAGTCAGCCAGTCCAGAGTTCAATAACCAGATCGGGTAATCAGCAAGGCCAGAAGTCAGGGATCCAACTAGAGCAACAGCAAGCAGCATAAGGAGCCAGAAGGGATGTCAGCAATCCAATCTTTAAACAGAACCACAGGAGATGGTTTCTTGTGATGTGACCAAGGTGAAGGCAGATATGAAGTGAGCTGGACAGCTTTAAGTAGACAGGTCAGACGAGCTGGATAAGGAACAGCTGGTAACTGTTGAGAGAGATGAGAGCTGGCAATTAGCCAACAGATGAGCAGCCAGCCCAAAGAAGGAAGGGCTAAGCCAGCCCTGACACTGTCTGCTTGTGACCTTTGACCTTTTGGCATGTCCCTGACCATCCCTGTCTGCCTGTGACCCTGAACCTTTGACATGTACTCTGTTGTTCCTGTCTGCTAGTTGCCCTGACCTCTGCCTTAACCCCTTACTATCCTTGTTGTTCCACCTTGCTGCTTCCTTCTCCTGTAGTCTTCTGTGAGTGTGAGCTGTGAGACCCTAGGGGCCGTGACCTGGAGCCAGACTGCAGCGAAGTCCATCCTCACCACTGGAGGCTCTGGCGAACACCTGCTGGATCTTAGACTCCGCTCCCTGGGGAATCTATGCTCTAGCTCCTACTGGGATCTGTGTTAGTGATCCAGTAGACCTGTGTCCTGAATCTCCCTAGGTCCAATCCGCAGCAGTCAGTCCTAAGGTCCACTACCTAGCGGTGCACTTCCGACTCCTAGGGAGTGCATCTGTCACCTGGCCTCAGGTGACCTGACAAAGACCAACTTGTCAACAGTGGATTTAGAGGGGAGTTTCGTAGTGATACATGCAAATTTAAGGGTACCTATATGTGTGGGGCCTGCAATTACTGCAAATACATGTATACCCAGAAAGACCCCATCCTCCCCAATGGAAGAATTTTTGGACCAAAACATTTTGCTAACTGCAAAACGATCAGAATAATATACATGCTATGCAGTGAGTGCGGCTGCTTTTATATTGGGAAAACTAAATTAGAATTCTGGAAATGAGCATACAGACCTATTAGAAGTATGCAAACATCAAATCTGGATCTACCACTTGGTCGCCATACCAAGCTGGTACATGCAGGAAAATTTCCAAAAATCGAATTCCTCATCTTGGATTGTATCCACTCCAGTCCCAGAGGGGGACTGGAATAAAGTCCTCCTTCAAATGCAACTGCGGTGGATCCACAATTTAAGGGCTACATGTGCACCAGGATTAAACAAAGCGATTTGCTTCAAACCTTTCTTGGAGGGTTTCTTGTCTGGAGGTATGGAGAAATGAAGGGCTCTTCACGACATACCTTCTCCCTTTTTACTGCTTAGGTTTCTTAAGTGCATTTTTTTCAACTTCTTTGGGTAAAATACCTTGGATTGGTATCACTAACACTTGTTACTGCCAAGATTCATCTTTTAGTTGTATTACACCAGTAAAATTTAAATGTAATTATTCCTTGTTCCTTGTTAGTATGTCTTTAACAATGCCTACAGAGTTCATCATAGGTTGTCATAAATATGTTCTTATTTTGTACCTCATAAGTTATGACTTCTGTGTATTATACATGATGTGTCTCCCATTGTATTCTGTACATTGACCTCTAGGGGGCGATAGATAAATGCCATGCATTATACAAGAAGATACATATATGTATTGTTTGATTTTGCCCTAATATGGAATATGCATACTGTGATCGACTGTGGGTGACAGCTAATCTCTCCTTCACCCTGGGTGGACATTTAATCCTGGGTTAGGTAACCCGTGGTGGCGTTCCGGGGTTCAGGCATGCATTTTGATTGCCTGTCCTCCATCTTGCTACTCCAGGGGACATGTGTAGTCCTCTGTTGAAGCAATGTGTCTCGTGGGCTGTGCGCGCATCGTGCCGTTCCGTCATGACGTCTGATGCTCCGTGCATGCGTGGTTGGGGCAGAATGGTGCACACGCAGCTCAGGAGGCCAGATGGAAGGTATATCCACACAGCTGACAGTATTCAGCTGTGATGGATGGCAATCAGATATAACCCACATGGCAGCACACTTCTGACATCAGCTCTGAGGAAGCTGGATGTCAGAATGCTGTGCTCCTGTGGCTCAACAAATTCCCCAAGGTAGCTACTAAAACTTCAATTACTGTCAGTTAAAATCAGTTTTCTTTATATTTCTGGTAAAAACGCATATTCAGTGAAACTCCATTCCCCATGTCCTTTGTTTGCCTTTCTGTATAGTTAGCAATTTCCTTCAAATAAAATAAATTAAGGCTTTGGTCCTATAATGCCAGGTTGTTGGACTGGATGTGAGGGCTGTCTCTCTCACACTGTCCACTGGATGGACAAACCACATATACTCTTTCTCTCTGACTATACTTTCATTTGTCTCCTTGGGGACTTTTGATCTCTCTTGGGGACACATGAAATAAATTAATTTTTATGCAATCATTGTCTAATTTCTATGTATTCCGAGATCATTATTTAGTGTACTTGCTATTTGTTACATAGGTCTACTGGCAGGCTTAGAAAGACTTCTATACATCCTATTGCCTTTATGTCCCTACCTTGGACTACTACACGAATCATATGTCTTTATGCTCAACGTCTTAGTATATTTTTTACCCCAAATAGTAGGATATACATTGTTAATATTTTCCATTTCTAGGTCGCCTTTCTCAATCTTTGGCCTCAGTGCTCTTATTTGTCCAAAATCACATGGTCGGGGGAGTTCTCCATCATAGTTTTTTTGATCCATCCCCAACACAAAGGTAAAATAAAACCTCTAAGGAGCTACTGAAATGCAACTTTTGAGACACAGTCCTTTATACCTTCTCCTTGATTTCAAAGATAGTTCAATGGAATGTTCTGTGACACCACCCTAGTATATGTAAGTCTACCAGATACTGGATATTGTACCTATTATAAATACTCTATTGAAAAATTATATTTTAACAAAGAAATTCTATTGCCATGGTAGCTGACCCAATGTGTAAGTGATTACAGTATATGGATTCTGAGTGATATGGCGGCCCTCAACTTGACCCTGCGGACCTCTCTTCTTCCCTTCCTAGTTTCTTCTCTTCCTATCTTTCCTTTCTTCTCTATCTATTCCTATTATGATTTTCAAGCTCTTTCCTACTTAACAAGCTAATTCCTCTAATAAACCATACCATTAATGTGTTATTGTTATAGTAGTAATTATAGTTGAATATATCATTTACATTGTATTGAATATATAACTCTGAGCTTCATTACTTCTGTTGTATATTATGTACTTAACCTATTGTCAAATACTCTATTGTATGTTCAATAAAATCTTTTTGACAAGAAAACAAATTATGTTTGGTGATATTTAAATATATATTTTTTTATAATTTTATAGACGTACAATCTGTTTCCTAACAAAAAACCCTGAGGAAAGGAAATAAACGGGTGAAGAACAATACTGGGCGTTATGCTTGGATTATGGTGTTTCTGGACACAGATTTGAATACATTCAATGTTTCTGTTTATGTGAAAATGTTTTTAAACTTATTTTGCTAAATAAATACTGTTTGTTACTAAATATACAATTTTTCTATATATCTCTCTTAAAGCGGGAGTCCACCGGGACTCCGCGTTTTTTTTTTTTTTTTTTAAAAGCCAGCAGCTACAAATACTGCAGCTGCTGACTTTTAAATAGTGACACTTACCTGTCCAGCGCGCCCGCGATGTCGGCACCCGAAGCCGATCGCTCGCTCGGCTGCCGGGTCCCGCCGCCATCTTGGGTATGGGAATCAGGAAATGGAGCCTTTCGGCTTCATTTCCCGGTTCCCTACTGCGCATGCGCAATCCGGACGGTCCCCGCTGCCTCTGGGAGCTGTGTGTTTCCCAGCAGGCAGCGGGGCACTTGCTGAAGGGGGCGGGCGCTTGCGGAACGGAGGCGTAACCTACGCTCGTTCCGCAGAGCGCTAGCCCGGAAGTGGGTGCAGTTACCTGGATTATCCAGGTAACTGCACCCCCCTCCCCCCTGAAAGGTGCCGATTGTGGCGCCGGAGGGGGGGGGATTCCGATGAGCGGAGGTCCATTTTAGGGTGGACCTCAGCTTTAAATACATAAGTGCCTATAAAGTCCGCTTAGGAATATTCATTTTGTTTCTCATTGCTATAGAGTCTCTTCTGCCCTCCTGAGCTGGCTGCCACTACCAACACCAACCAGAACCTTTAATACAGGTCTGGATCCAGAAGGAAATGGACTTAACCTCCAAATACTAACTGAACTTTTATCATTTGTTTTTTATATATATCTCAGTAGCTGCCCCTGCTAGTGCTCCATTCTAAACTCCTTACTCTCTGGGACTCAGTGCAGGAGAGAGAACCAGAGAACAGGCAGGCAGCCTGTGAAAAAATGGTAAGAGGAAGTAGAGGGGGATCAATTCTATGGGGGACTTGGTCTGGCCTGCTCTTAAGGGGATCTATATGGGGGAACCTTGCCTGGCCTGCTCTAAAGGGGGATGTATGGGGGGGCCTGCTCTAAAGGGGGGTCTATTGGGGCCTGCTCTAAAGGGGGATGTATAGGGGGCTTGCTCTAAAGGGGGATCTATATGGGGACCCTGGCCTGTCCTAAAATGGAAATCTATGGAGGTCCCGCCCTGGCCTGCTCTAAAGGGGGATCTATAGGGGGGACCCTGGCCTGGCCTGGCCTGCTGTGAAGGGGGATCTATGGGGGACATGTTCTGGCCTGCTCTAAAGTGGGATCTATGGGGGACCTGCCGTGGCCTGCTCTAAACGGGGATCTATGGGGTACCTGCCCTGGGCTGCTCTAAAGGGGGATTTATAGGGGACCTGCCCTGGTCTAAAGGGGGATCTATGGGAGACCTGCCCTGGCCTGCTCTAAAGGGGGATCTATAGGGGACCATACCCTGGCCTTCTCTAAAGGGGGATCTATGGGGGACCTGCCCTGACCTGCTCTAAAGGGGATCAATGGGGGGGCTGCTCTAAAGGTGGATCTATGGGGACCTGCCCTGCTCTAAAGGGGATCTATGGGGAACTGCCCTGGGCCTGCTGTAAAGAGGGATCTATGGGGGACCTGCCCTGGCCTGCTCCAAAGGGGGATCTATGGGGGACCTGCCCCGGCCTGCTCTAAAGTGGGATCTATGGGGGACCCTGGCCTTACCTGCTCTAAAAGGGGATATATGGGGAACCCTGATCTAAATGGGATCTATGGGGGACCCTGGCCTGCTCTAAAGGGGGATCTATGGGGATCCTGGCCTGCTCTAAAGGGGGTCATGTTGGCTAAATACCCTGTATATATTCTTTGCAGGGAAAGGCTGGAGTATCTGGTGGTGCAGGAAAACCTGGTAGCACGGGGAATAAAGGTGAAAAGGTAAGACTAAAGGGGGATCTATGGGGACCCTGGCCAGTGCTGTGGATCTTTATCTTGAAATCTAGAAATTGCTAATCAGACATTGGCAGCTTGATCCTTCTATTAAGCTTTTGCATCAGGTTTCTCAAACCTTTGCATGCCTGCGCTTTATGTGATAATGACTAAGCCCCCCCCCCCCTCATGACCTTATCAAAAAGGGGCAGAGCATGGGTGACCTTAAAATTATGCCCCCCCAAATGAGTTCTACGGATGCCCATGACCATGGGCCTGAACTACTAAAGTATAAAATTATGATAGGGGTGAAGTATAGTAAATATGTTCACCTTTTTTTCCCAAAATTCTTTTGCACATGGCTGGAGGATTGAAAAGCCCACATGTGCAGTTCATATAACCTTAATTTACACTTCAATAAATTGTGTTTACATTGCTGTCTTCCAAATGCTCCTCAATGGTGGTAAATTAATATTTTATGCAGTCTGCACTTTATTAGCTATGGGAGAGGAAGTATTGTTTGCCTATGCAATCAAACTAAAGACAGAAGGCTAAATGTGTCTATTTGAGTGTTGACATGTCCAGAACTTCAAACAAGTGTTTGAGCAGCAGTTACATTTCCCACATTTTACACAAGAAAGTAGCAGAAAGCAAATCCATTGCAGCGGGGAGGCCTACATTTTTCACTGCGTAGCTTGTTCATCTTTGTGCATAAAAACTAAGCTGAAACCCTAAAGGCTTAGGTTCTCATGTGAATCAGCCCTTGACACCCTTTAAAAATACATTTCTAGTTTGACTGCCTTTCAGAGGGCGTTTGACAGGTGACGAGTAGGCAATTTGTTGCTTCTTCATTGCCTGTTTGAACCCTGAAAAGGCCAAACCACCAAACTGCAATCGCATGCGTGGCACACTGTTATGGAATGGCTCCCATACTCTTAACTGGGTCATGTTTGCTGGAGGTACTGCCTACTGAATGTGACCTGCAGTTTAATGTTTTCAGTGTCTGGAGGCAAAGCATTGTGGCCGCAGACCTGAGCAGCTACATGCCTTTCTTTAGGTGGGCTGTCGAGTGGCAGTAAAGTCATACCTGCTTTTACGCCCCCCCCCCCCCACCACTCATGTGACTAGGCCATAAACCAGTATACTGTACTAGTTGGTCAACATTATCCCATTGTGCATTATTTTCTATATGTACAAGCTTATCCTTGGCTTAATGCCCACTAAATCCTATCCATACTGTTTGTGTTGTGTGAAAGCTTGAGGCCTTCCCCAAACCAAATTTTAAGAGATCTAAGGGCAAAAAAGAGGTTGGCAAAAAATAGTATTATCCAATAGAAATACAACCTAAGACACAATAGACAGAGGTCATGGGGTGATGATGTAGTGATGGTCCGGTTTAGGATGTAACAAGGAATAGACATTTTGTAAGAAGGGTGGTGTTAAAGAAGATAAATCAGGTCAACAGATCATCAGAAAGGTAAACATTTTTGGAAACAAGACTAATTAAGTAACTAGCAATGCTCTTGGAGTGCCAAGCCTAGGACATGTTTTGCCGTGGGAGTATGTGAAGCAGTGGTGCCATTGACTGGTGTTCTTTGGTCAGGCAAGTTCCCCAAACATATGACATTCTCTCATAGGAATGCCTAATGAGTCATTTGGCAAAGATGAAAAAGTTGTTTTAGGTGTCAAAGAATGCTTTCACAGTTTCTTCTGGATAAAATTCACCCACTTGTTACATCACATTTGAAATACTTCAGTAGCTAAAGATGAGCCATTCATCTCAGATGTCACAGATTCTCACTGGATTTGATATTTTTCTACATAGTTTGCAAAAAGCATTCTTGGAAATGTATCAGTATATTTTGCAGTGCTTTACAGAGTACATTTCAACATCCATATCAGTCCCTGTCCCTGTGAAACTTACAATCTAATGACCCATAATAGTCAGCTTAGGTAGAAGCAGTTACGTCTGTGGATTGTCGAATATTGAGGGAAGATCATGCCAATGACAAGAGCACCACTGGAGAGTACTGAATCTAGGACCCAGAACAAGATTTCAAATAATGCCATCTACAGTGCCTTATGAAAGTATTCGGCCCCCTTGAACTTTTCAACCTTTTGCCACATTTCAGGCTTCAAACATAAAGATATAACATTTTTATTTTTTGTGAAGAATCACCAACAAGTGGGACACAATTGTGAAGTGGAACGAAATCTATTGGATTTTTGAAACTTTTTTAACTAATAAAAAAAAGAAAAGTGGGGCGTGCAAAATGATTCGGCCCCCTTGCGTTGATACTTTGTAGAGCCACCTTTTGCTGCGATTACAGCTGCAAGTCCCTTGGGGTATGTCTCTATCAGTTTTGCACATCGAGAGACTGAAATTCTTGCCCATTCTTCCTTGCAAAACAGCTCAAGCTCAGTGAGGTTGGATGGAGAGCGTTTGTGAACAGCAGTTTTCAGCTCTTTCCACAGATTCTCGATTGGATTCAGGTCTGGACTTTGACTTGGCCATTCTAACACCTGGATACATTTATTTGTGAACCATTCCTTTGTAGATTGTGCTGTATGTTTGGGATCATTGTCTTGTTGGAAGATAAATCTTCGTCCCAGTTTCAGGTCTTTTGCAGACTCCAACAGGTTTTCATCCAGAATGGTCCTGTATTTGGCTGCATCCATCTTCCCCTCAATTTTAACCATCTTCCCTGTCCCTGCTGAAGAAAAGCAGGCCCAAACCATGATGCTGCCACCACAATGTGTGACAGTGGGGATGGTGTGTTGAGGGTGATGAGCTGTGTTGCTTTTACACCAAACATATCGTTTTGCATTGTGGGCAAAAAGTTGGATTTTGGTTTCATCTGACCAGAGCACCTTCTTCCACGTTTGGTGTCTCCCAGGTGGCTTGTGGTAAAATTTAGACAAGACTTTTTATGGATATCTTTGAGAAATGGCTTTCTTCTTGTCACTCTTCCATAAAGGCCAGATTTGTGCAGTGTACGACTGATTGTTGTCCTATGGGCAGACTCTCCCACCTCAGCTGTAGTTCTCTGCAGTTCATCCAGAGTGATCATGGGCCTCTTGGCTGCATCTCTGATCAGTCTTCTCCTTGTCTGAGCTGAAAGTTTAGAGGGAAGGCCAGGTCTTGGTAGATTTGCAGTGGTCTGATACTCCTTCCATTTCAAAATGATCACATGCATGGTGCTCCTTGGGATGTTTAAAGCTTGGGAAATCTTTTTGTATCCAAATCCGGCTTTAAACTTCTCCACAACAGTATTACGGACCTGCCTGGTGTGTTCCTTGGTCTTCATGATGCTCTCTGCGCTTTCAACAGAACCCTGAGACTATCACAGAGCAGGTGCATTTATACAGAGACTTGATTAAACACAGGTGGATTCTATTTATCACCATCAGTCATTTAGGACAACATTGGATCATTCAGAGATCCTCGCTAAACTTCTGGAGTGAGTTTGCTGCACTGAAAGTAAAGGGGCTGAATAATTTTGCACGCACCACTTTTCAGTTTTTTATTTGCTAAAAAAGTTTAAAATATCCAATAGATTTCATTCCACTTCACAATTGTGTCCCACTTGTTGGTGATTCTTCACAAAAAATAAAATTTTTATATCTTTATGTTTGAAGCCTGAAATGTGGCAAAAGGTTGAAAAGTTCAAGGGGGCCGAATACTTTCGCAAGGCACTGTACACACGGTCGGACCTTCCGACGGCAAATGTGCGATCAATGCTTGTTGTCGGAAATTCCAACCGTGTGTAGGTTCCATCGGAATTTCCGTCACACAAAATTTGAGATCTGGATCTCAAATTTTCCAACAACAAAATTTGTTGTAGGAAATTCCGATTGTGTGTACACAATTCTGACGCACAAAGTTCCACGCATGCTCGGAATAAAGCAGAAGAGCCGCACTGGCTATTGAACTTAAAGCGGGAGTCCGCTGGGACTCCGCATTTTTTTTTTTTTTTTTTAAACCAGCAGCTACAAATACTGCAGCTGCTGACTTTTAAAATAGTGACACTTACCTGTCCAGCGCTCCCGCGATGTCGGCACCCGAAGCCGATCTCTCGATCGTCTCTCGGGTGCTGCCGCCGCCATCTTGGGTATGGGAATCAGGAAGTGGAGCCTTTTCGGCTTCATTTCCCGGTTCCCTACTGCGCATGCGCGAGTCGCGCTGCGCAATAAGGATGGACCCGCTGCCTCTGGGATCTGTATGTTTCCCAGCAGGCAGCGGGGGGACTTTCGGAAAGGGGCGTAATCTACGCCCCTTTCCGCAGAGAGCTATCCCGGAAGTGGGTACAGATACCTGTACTGTACAGGTATCTGCACCCCCCTCCCCCCTGAAAGGTGCCAATTGTGGCGCCGGAGGGGGGGAGGGTTCCGATGAGCGGAATGTCCACTTTAGGGTGGACCTCCGCTTTCATTTTTCTCGGCTTGTCGTGCGTGTTGTACGTTACCGCGCTCTTGATGTTCGCAATTTCCGACCAACTTTGTGTGACCGTGTGTATGCAAGACAAGTTTGAGCCAACATCCCTGGATTTTGTTGTCGGAATCAATGTCCGATCGTGTGTATGAGGCATTAGTCTCTCAACTAATAGAAGAAGAATTTATCAAAACTCTGGGCACCCCAGGTTTTTTAACGAATGCTGGATTTCCACTGTTGTGTTGCTTTAATACATGGGTGGTAAAGCATGTTATGTTAAGGTAGTCCATTCATTTGAATGGGCTGGCAAATGCACTGTAATGCACAGTAGTGTTTTAGTATGTGCTGAGGTGTGCTTCAACTCAGATGTGTTGATAAGGATTAGGGTACCTTTAAGAATGAATTACGTTGCAACGCACTGACACAGCTTTTTGTGTGTTGCTGCAAGGCAACTGTGTAAACCAAGCTTTAATGCCTATCCGGCAATTAGTTGTAAGTGCACAAGGACTGTTAATTTTACTTTCTTGATCATACATCACGGGACACAGGAGCTCATTACATAGTGGGTTATATAGGCACCTCTGGTGATTGGACACTGGTTGACCCCAATTAAGGAGAATTCCTCCCCTATATAACCCCTCCCATATGGGAGGCACCTCAGTTTTTTCGCCAGTGTCTATGGTGGTTGGTCACGTAAAACTTTAGCTCTGTGCAGGTCCCTGCGGAGGCCTAAGGGCTACAACAAACCGAATCCATACCTCGGGCCGATATTTGACTCCCAAGATGGTATGGTACCCGGGCCTCGTCAGCCGAAGAAACGAGGTTTGGCCTGTAAGTCCTCTCCTATTGGAAGACTGGGCTCTGGGAAAACCAGACTTGGTGTACTGTTTATACAGAGCGCACAAAAGTTTCTGGCAGAGTCTTTTACATAGTCCAGGTAGGAGGCTCTTCCGAGAAAGAGCCCCAGATAAACCTGAAGGTTGGCTAACACTGCCCGCCGTGATGGGTGAAGGCTGGAATTTGTCTGTTTCAGCAATTCCTGCGGCCGAGGACAGGTAAGGGAAGTTAATCCTATATATATATATATATATATATATATATATATATATATATATATATATATATATAATTATATGGTGGATTTCTTCATTTGAGTAGTTGTATGTCTTACCTGGTTTCCACCACTAGAGGGAGTAAGAGCAGCCTGATGCATACTTACATGCCTTTCAGTACACACGCTCAGTGAAGCCTGGTTCTCCAGCTGTCTCACGTCTCCACTGCAGTCCCTGCCACAACAAGGTAACACTGGGGTCCCACGTAGTCTGGGGGTCCCACGCAGCTCCGGTGGAGTTCTCCTTTCCCCCCCTGGATCCCGCGGTCCTCGTGCACGTGCGCCGGGCGCGTTCCTGGCCTAATGGAGGAGGGGGAGTGTGGTTGTGAGCCGTGCACGTCAGTGTGCACGGCGCTGTACTGCGCAGGCGCCAGGCGGCAGTTTTTAAAAAGCCCAGAGCGCCAGGGGGCTGTAAGTGGAGACACAGGAGCTGTGGGCAGTAAGATCCATGGGGATTGGATCCAGGCAAACCTTAGACACCTACTCAGCATCAGGTTGTGCAGTTTAAGCATATATATTTATTTTGAGACTTTAAGCACAACAGTGATTGCACTTGTACTAGTACCTCTGCTTTGTAGCTTAGGACTATGTCTCCTCGTAAGAGGGTCTCAGGGGGAGGTAGCAAAGGCACTGGTAAATCACCGCCTAGGTCCAGGGGTTCTAAAAGTGCCTGTAAGTTACCATCCCCCCCTGCAAGACTGGAGCCAGCCTCTCAAGACGAGTCAGTGCCCCTGTCAGGTTTTGCAGCCTCTCCTAATGTCCCAGCCCCGGTTTATGTCACTGAGGACTCCCTTAGGGCTACATTGGAGGGTTTTGAAGGGAGAATAATGAATTTTATTTCTGCTTCCCTGAAAGATAGCAGAAATTTCTGCTGAAATTCCTCTCTCAGATGATTCTTCTGAAAATGAGGAGAGATCCCTGTCTTGGGACAGGGATCATGAGCAGTCGGATGAATCAGAGGAAGAGGAGAGAGTCCCCTCCTCCCAGGCACTCAGAAAACGGTGCAGTATTATACTGAATTGGTGCGTACCACATTCAGAATGCCTGCTGCTGAAGTCGCTACGTCCTCTGTTTCTTCCCTGGGAGTCAGGAAAGCCCCACAGACTGCCTATTTCTTTCCAATTCATCCCTTAATGGAAGAATTGTTGTATGAGGATTGGGGAAATCCTGATAAACTGTTTGCTCCTCCTAAAAGGTTTTCTATGCATTATCCTCTGGAGGAAAGTTTCACCAAGAAGTGGGGGGTCCCATCTGTTGATGCGGCTGTTTCTTGCGTGAATAAAAACCTGACTTGTCCCGTGGATAATGCGCAGGTATTTAAAGATCCAACTGATAAAAAGCTGGAAACCTTATTAAAAGCTTCCTTTTCCATGGCTAGCGCTGTAGTGCAACCTACAGTCGCAGCCGTGGGGTTGTGTCAGTTCCTCAAGGAACAGGTTAAGCAGATGATTGGGCTCCTTCCCAGTGAGGAAGTAGAAAATTATGCGGAATTGCCTCATATTCTGTTTCATGATTGATGCGATTTTGGATTCTGTCCAACAAGCATCACGTTTGTCTCTCATGTTGGTACACATGCAAAGGGCCCTATGGCTAAAGAATTGGGCAGCTGAGCTGTCATGCAAGAAGCATTTGATTGGGTTCCCGTTTAAAGGGGAACCTTTGTTTGGAGAAGAATTAGACAAATTCGTCCAAAAAATCTCAGGAGGTGAATCTACTCTCCTTCCAGTCAAAAGGAGCAAGCGTCCTTCATTTAGGCGTGCTCTCTCTCTCGGAACATCAAGCTCTAAGCAGTGGTGACGGCCTTCTCAGCCCTTCTCTACAGGAAAGGCTCAGGGCCGAGCCCAGGGGCAGAAAAAGACTTGGGGGCGAAAGCCTGCTAAGCAGAGCCCAAAAGCTTCCTTGTGAAGGGGCGCCCCCACTCGGCCGAGTGGGGGGAATGCTCCTGCAGTTTGCAGGAGCCTGGCGGGAAGAGATCCGGGACAAGTGGGTGATCTCTTCGGTATCTCTGGGCTACAGGCTAGAGTTTCAGGAGATTCCACCTTCTCGTTTCCTAAGGTCAAGGATCCCCAGGGATCCAGTAAAGCAAGAACCGCTAGAACACCTGGAACGCCTAGGTTGGATTATAAACCTAGAAAAGTTGTCCCTACAGGGCAAGGTGTTTCTTCCAAGGCCAAAAGCCTTGGCCATTGGGGATCTGGTGCGCCTAATTCTGGGCAGGAGATCATCCCCCATTCGATTATGCATGAGACTGTTAGGGAAAATGGTTGCCTCCTTCGAGGCCGTCCCATTTGCCCAATTCCACTCAAGGCCTCTGCAAAGATGCATCCTTGCGGCTTGGAACAGGAAGCCCCAGTCCTTGGATCTTCCTATGCGTCTATCCCCAGGGACACGCAAGAGTCTCGTCTGGTGGTTACAAACCAAGAATTTGCTGAAGGGCAGAACTTTTCTTCCTCTTCCATGGAAGATTATCACGACAGATGCCAGCCTGACGGGCTTGGGAGCAGTGTTGGAGGAGACGTGCTCGCAGGGGAAATGGTCTGCGATCGAGAGGCTATTGCCCATAAATGTCTTGGAGATCCGGGCAGTTTATATGGCTCTCATAAAGTGGTCTTACAGACTACGAGGTCTCCCTGTTCGGGTTCAGTCCGACAATGCCACAGCAGTGGCTTATATCAATCACCAGGGCGGTACCAGGAGTCTGGTGGCCCAAAAAGAGGTGAATCGCATACTTGTCTGGGCAGAAAAGCATGTTCCGTGTCTTTCTGCAGTCTTTATTCCAGGAGTGGAAAATTGGCATGCGGATTTTCTGAGCCACCAGCAGTTGTGTCCAGGAGAATGGGCTCTGCACCCCGACGTGTTTCAGAACATATGTCACAGGTGGGGTACTCCAGACGTAGATCTGTTTGCATCCAGGTTCAACAGGAAACTAGAAAATTTTGTGTCAAGGACAAGAGATACACTTGCTCAGGGGTCAGATGCTCTGACAGTTCCCTGGGATCAGTACAATCTGATCTATGCCTTCCCCCCGAGCCCGCTTCTGTCGCGGTTCCTGGGAAGAGTCAAGAGGGAGACAAAATCGGTCCTTTTGGTTGCCCTGGGTTGGCCCAGGCGACCGTGGTACGCAGAGATCATGAAGTTGGCAGTAGGCAGGCCATGGATCCTCCCTCTCCGACCAAATCTGCTCTCACAGGGTCCAATTTACCATCCTGCTTTACACAGTCTGAATTTGACGGTTTTTCGCTGCTGAGACCCACATTCTGAGAGACCGTGGCCTTTCGGGGCAAGTCCTTTCTACTCTGGTCAATGCCAGAAAGCTGGCCTCCAGGCTTATTTATTACAAAATCTGGAGGGCATATGTTTCCTGGTGTGAACTCAGGAAATGGCATCCTAGAAAGTATGTCATTAGCAGGATCTTGGCCTTTCTCCAGTCAGGCCTAGAAATTAATTTGGCCATAAGCACTATCAAGGTGCAGATTTCGGCCCTGTCAGTATTTTTTCAGAAGCCACTTGCATCGCATTCCCTGGTGTGGGCTTTCATCCAGGGGGCCATGCGGTTAAGACCGCCAGTCAAACCTCCGGTATGCCCATGGGATCTGAATTTGGTTCTCTCGGCTTTGCAGGGGCAACCATTTGAACCTTTGCATCTGGCTTCATTAGCTCTCCTGACTAAAAAATTTATCTTCTTGGTAGCCATATCCACGGCTAGAAGAGTATCAGAGCTAGCAGCTCTCTCCAGCAAGGAGCCGTATCTAATTATTCATAAGGACCGGGTGGTCATGCGTCCCAACAGGTCCTTTCTACCTAAGGTGGTTTCGGGATCCCGTTTGAATCAAGACGTAATCCTACCATCCTTTTTTTCCGGACCCACAGTCTGCAGAAGAAGAATCTTTGCACACTTTGGATGTGGTTAGAGCAATCAGTATATATCTTCGAGCAATGGCTCAGATAAGGAAAATTGATTGCTTGTTTATTTTGCCAGAAGGCCCTAGGAAGGGCCAGGCGGCGTCAAAATCCACTCTCTCAAGGTGGATTAGACAGGTTATTTCTCAGGCCTATAGTGTAAAGGGGAAGATTCCTCCTTTTCAAGTGAAAGCGCACTCAACGAGGGCTGTAAGTGCTTCTTGGGCAGTGCATCACCAGGCCTCCCTGGCTCAGATCTGTAAGGCTGCAACTTGGTCATCAGTCCACACATTCACCAGATTCTATCAGGTGGATGTCAGAGGGCAAGAGGATATCGCCTTCGGGTGCAGTGTACTGCAGGCTGCAGTTTAGGTCCTCCGGTCCCTGGCGGTCTATAATTATGATCTGTGTCTCCCTCCCCTCAATCTGAGCATTGCTTTGGGACATCCCACTATGTAATGAGCTCCTGTGTCCCGTGATGTATAATCAAGAAAATGGGATTTTTATATACAGATTACCTGTAAAATCCTTTTCTTGAGAGTACATCACGGGACACAGGGCTCCCGCCACTCTTGGGTTTTACGTGGTTTCTTATTGCTTTGCTACAAAACTGAGGTGCCTCCCATATGGGAGGGGTTATATAGGGGAGGAATTCTCCTTAATTGGGGTCAACCAGTGTCCAATCACCAGAGGTGCCTATATAACCCACTATGTAATGAGGTCCTGTGTCCCGTGATGTAGTCTCAAGAAAAGGATTTTACAGGTAAGCTGTATATAAAAATCCCATTATTTGAACCACAAAATACTTAAAATGATTGTAATACCGCGTACACATGACCGGCAGACTAGGTCCTATGGACTTTCGGCAGAGTTCCAACAGACTTTTTCCGAACGAATGGACTTGGCCACACACGAACGGACTAAGTCCGTTTGTAAGTCCGTTCGTTTTGAACGTGATGGCGTAAATGGGACTAAACAAGGAAGTTCAATAGCCAGTAGCCAATAGCTTCCCTTGCGTCGTATTTGGTCCGTCGGACCAGCACACGGACAAACGGTTTTCCCGAATTGAGTCCGTCGGATAGATTTGAAACATGTTCTATTTCTAGGTCTGTCGGATTTTCTTTTCAAAAACATCCCACACACAATCGGATTGTCCGACGGACTAATCCCTTCTGACGTAGTCTGCCAGAAAGTCCGGTCGTGTGTACGTGGCATAAGGGTTTGTTTTTTTAAATAACAAACATATCATACTTACCTCCACTGTGCAGCTCATTTTGCACAGAGTGGCCCAAACATTCTCTTCTGGGGTTCCTCTGTGGCTCTTGCGGCTCCTCCCCACATCATGTAACCCCCTAGGAGAAGCGAGGGGTTACCTTGTGGGCGCGCTCCTGAGTCCAGCATTCGGCGTCCATAGCTGCCGAATATATAACTTGGCACCGCCCCCGGTGCCCGCGTCATTGGATTTGATTGACAGCAGCGGAAGCCAATGGCTGCGCTGCTATCAATCTATCTAATCAAGAGCTGAGAACCCTGAGCAGAGAGACAGCGTGTCCCAACCAGGTCAAGTTCCAGGGCTCATGGGTGACTGGGCTCCATGATGGACGTGTAATCTGTCGCCATCCGAGTCCACCGGCTCCATCCACAGCCCCAAACAACGCCATCCACTCAGCTAGAACCCTCTGACTGCAGAGAGGATGACTGGATGTTAAAAGGCCCCTCAGAAGCTACATAAATTACTGTACTTCTTCGCAACACAGCCCAGCGCAGGCTACAACAAAATGGCGGCAGCGTGAGGAACCAGCGGCCTGCTCCCAACTCTGCAGCAAACAGCAGCCACAGTTGGGCTCCTCTCTCCCCACAGTTGGGCTGCACAGCCAATCCTCCTCTGGGACCTCTAGTTTTATCACACGGAGCCCAGCAAAACGAAACCGAGGAGGGAATCCCCAGCAAGGCTGCAGACTGACCCCAAGCGGGCGCAGAACACCAGCACAGAGCGCACATGTTGGGGATCCCATAGCTGACTTCCCCACAGCAGACAGACCTATTTCTGACACAGTACTAAAAGAAATGCTACTGTCACCGAGGTCGTCACTACAGGCTGATATGGTCAGAGGGATCAACCAGTGTCAGAGGGAAGTGCAAGCATTAGGCTCCAGAGTGGATCATGTGGAAAGTAAGATGGAGGGATATACCTTCTCATACAACACGATGGTAGAGGTCCACAGCACAGGGGGAGGATATAACATGGATGAAAGACAAAATCACAGACCTTGAAGATAGATCCAGGAGGAACAACCTCAAAACATGAGGCGTCCCTGAGTCTGTGCCCCCCAATCAACTCCTACAATATGCCCACACCATGTTTTACACATTGGTACCAGAATTAACAGCCCAAGACCTTATTGTGGACAAGATCCACAGGGTCCCCAAACCAACCTTTCTCCCGGATGACACCCCCAGGGATGTCTTATTGAGAGTCCATTACTATCGCATAAAGGAACAGATTCTGCAGGCGTCACGCAAGCAAGAATTAATTCCACCACAGTATGCGACTATAATGCTACTCCCGGACCTCTCCAGACACACACAGACGCCGCAACCTGGCGACAATCACTAAGGCACTGAGGAATCACAAAATCCTACATAAATGGACGTACCCAGCAACACTCTCTATCACCCAGAATGGGGTAACTTCCTTAATCTTGACTCTGGATGAAGGGATCACAGCCCTGCGGAAGTGGGATATACTCCCTGACCAGGCCGCACAATACTCACCTATGGCAAGCCCACAACCAATTCAGAGTGACTGGCAAGTAGTAACCCACAAGCGGTTCCCACAAGAAAAATTCCGGTGTAAGCTCGTGAAGGACATACATGTTAACATACAATAATCTCCGGGGACAGGAGATATAAGTTTGTTTTCTCCTCTTCCCCTCCAAAGATTCAGTAGCAGTTATACCTGCACATGGATCCGTTCCAAGATCCACTTCTTATGTTACCCATGTTGACTTTCTTTTGCTTTTTTTACTCTTTGTTCCTCTTGTTGTTCATTTGATATGCACAGACAGGTACGCAACTCCTCGTATTCATCCAATGAAGACACCCAGCTCCAGCCACATCCCTCAATATGGCTCGACCCATACCAGCGAAAATCCTGTGGACACAGTTAGTACATGCACAATACGACCACACAAATATTTGCAACACCAGTGCAATGATAATTATATACTTCTCTATTAATACTCGGGGCCTAAATCATCCCACTAAAACATTTTGCCTGTGGAAAAAAGCAAGTAAACACAAAGGGGACATACTTTGTGTATAGGAAACCTACTTCCAATTAAACAAAATCCTGCACTGTTTCCACAAGGACTACCCGCATATATTCATGGCCTGCACACCACACCGCAAAAAAGGTCCCAATGGCCATTAAAAATGTTCTATCCTTCCAACCAAAGGAGACATTTCTGGATGAGGGAGGGAGATATCTGATCGTCACAGGAGACATCAACTCCAAACCTTATACCTTAGTCACACTATACTCCCCAAACTCCCACCAAATTCTATAAAATACGGTAGTATCCTGATATACGGGGACTTCAATGTAATCTCTGACCCAGCAATGGACACCACCACCAGTAAACATAAAGGTACAGTTTCTCTCCAAGCACTACTTCACAAGGAAGAACTGTTTGATGCGTGGAGATGCCTCCACGCCAATGAAAGGGACTATACCTTTTTGTCACATAGACACTGTTCATATTCCCATATTGACATGTTCCTAATGGATAAGTGGCTCCTGCAACAAGTTGAATCCACTAAAATACATGACATCACATGGTCAGACCATGCTGCAATATCTCTCTCAGCCCAAGAAAAGGGAGTCTCCTCTTCACCCCCCATCTGGCGCTGCAATGTGCGATTGTTACAGGAACCACAAACCCACACAAAAATCTCTCAGCATCTTAAAAATGTCTTCCTCGATAACACAGAATCGGTAAAAGACCCCTTTATCCTTTGAAACTCACACAAGGCCTATATGAGAGCCATACTTATTCAGTTGGGGCTAGAGAACAACAAAGGCATTCATAAACACTTATAAATTACTAACTAAATTATTGAATGAAATCCATGACACTGAATCCCTAAATAAAAACTCACACTCCCCAAATATAACACTAAAATTGACCACACTCAGGGAAACACTGAGGGAACACTTGTCCCAACAATATGATAAACATTTAAGACGCTTGCAACGTAACTACTATGCCAACGCCAACAGGACAGGAAAATACCTAGCAAACAGATTGAAAGCAGCACGCACAAAACTGAAAAAATACAATAATTTCTGCAGGGACTGAACCTCCGTTCTCTCTCCGAACATCAACTAGCTGAATTAAACACTCCAATTACCCACCAAGAAATAGAGCTAGTCATAGACACACTCCCGAATAGTAAATCCCCTGGGCCAGATGGATTGTCTAACGAATACTTCAAAATGTTCAAACAAATACTATCACCGCACATGCAATCGGTCTTTAACAAAGCGACAGAATCTCCAAATTTCCCCCAAAAAATGCTGAGAACACATATAGGGACACTACCCAAGCCAGGAAAAGATCCCAACACACCAGCTAACTTTAGACCAATATCCCTTCTCAACTCTGACATCAAAACATATGCAAATTTATTGGCCAAAAGGTTAATGACCATCATTCCCTCTATCATCCAACATGACCAGATAGGTTTTGTAAAGGGGAGACAAACCTCAGATGCAACAAGAAGAATTATAAATGTGATACACCATTCTAAAAATCAGTGAACATCTTCCCTGCTATTATTTATTGATGCAGAGAAGGCATTCGACAGGGTCCATTGGACATACATGAAACTGATATTAGCAAAGTTTAGCTTCAAGGGCTCCATTCTAACAGCTATGATGGCTTTGCATTCATGCCCGTGCACACAGGTTTATTCAGCTGGCTTTCAACATATCAAACGGGACCAGACAAGGTTGTCCTTTGTCACCGACCATATTCAATCTTATGATTGAACCACTAGCTGAAGCAATTAGAACGCACCCCATGATCACAGGTTTCCAGTTTGGATCTAGAATGCAGACTATAATCTTATTTGCAGACGATGTCATCCTGCTTCTGACCAACCCACTTTCACCTCTAAAACAAGCCCATCAAATCCTACTAGATTTTGGCAGTATCTCCTACTACAAAGTTAACTTCACTAAATCCCTAATCTTAGATATGGGAATACCACACCACATAAGAAATCTACTGCAAAAACAGCTACCATATATGTGGAGCGATAAAGATATCACTTACCTAGGAATCAAAATAACAAACACAATTTCTGCACTAGCTAAGGCTAATATGATCTCACTACTAACCAAACTGGAAACCCAGAGGCTCATACTCTGAATTTAGCAATCTAGTGTATAGAGGCCCGTGATACAGCCCCCAAGTTACTACACCCATTAAAATGACTTTGAAGGTATGGCAACAGGTATCCCTATATTTCAATAATCAAAACATTGTCTCTCCATATACTCTTCTGTTGGGTAACCCCACAATGCCGCACTTCCAATCTGTTCCCGACCCACAGGCTTGAGCCAGTTACAAAGTCCGGACATTGTGCCACATTTTTAAGGAGGGCCACCTCCTCTCGTTTGCAGAATTGAAAAGCAAATATCAACTCCCCCTTGGATGTTCTTTAGGTACATGCAGCTCATGCATGCCACCCGATCACAGTTCCCCAATGGAATAGACCTTGCTGTTCACTCGGTTGAATCCTTACTCGCTGCCACTAACATAGATTGTACACTGTCCTCCATCTACTTAAGACTCACATGTAAAGATACCTCCAAAATCCTTTCATTATTCACCAAATGGCAACTAGATATTCCAGCCCTGACTGAGGAGGACTGGTCAGAGGGATTGCAGCAATGCATTCTGCTTATATCGGCTAGAGACAGATTTGTGCAGTTGAAGTTTCTGCATAGATTGTACTATACACCGTACAAATTGTCCAGAATTTATCCAGGGATGGAGGATATGTGCCCCAGGTGCAGACAGTCGGTGGGCACTTTTTTTCATGTGGTCTGGGAGTGCCCCATCCTTCAACCCTATTGGCATGCAGTGGTGGCTGATGTAATTGGAGTGGCAGGAATACAACTAGATATAGATCTGCTGGTGCTCCTCCTGGGCATTATGGACAACCTGGCAACCACTAAGCATCCAAAACTGTTTATATTTTATGCAGCTTATTATGCCAGGAAAGAGATTTTGTTCTGGTGGAAGCTACCAGATTCCCCTACGGTACATGCGGTACTACCAATGTACAAACTCACTTACATGGGCCAAAACTGCCCCCAAAAGTTTGACAAAATATGGACGGCTTGGGTAGAAGCCAGACACCTTATGATATAAATGTATTATGATATTCCCCCTTAGGAAAATAGCTGATTTGTGACAAGTGTGATGACCCTATCCCTCCTTGTAAGAGTCATAGATACATGAAGGCAGCAAACTATACATTAAGCTAGCGGGTCCTTTCCCCTCTCCTGCTTTCTCTCTGGTACCATTCCCTCTCTCTTCTCTTCCCACATGGCTCCGGGTGATAGTCATCGGATTGTTCCCCTGTGGGAGTCCTGCCCTCCTCCCTGCCCCCCCCCCTTTCCCCGCTTCCTTCCCCCTCCCCATTTCTTCTCGCCTCTAATCTATGGACGGATCCGGATAAATTAAGGAGTCTGGCTAAAAAAAATGATTCTCTACCTAATATATACTCCTGTGATTATGCCCATATCATTTGTATACTCTGGTTAACTGTGTTCCTGTTGACGCTGTATACTTTACATTTACAAGTGTAATGTGCAGTTCATTCAATAAACATTCCCTATGTTAAAAAACTGGAAACCCAGTTTAGGGAAATGTCAAAGAGGGAGATATCATGGCTAAGCAAAATAACGGCCTACAAAATGATGATACTACCACAAATCCTATATGTCTTACGCACCCTACCAATTCATATACCGCAAATGTACCTTAAACGATTGTCCAGTCTAAGCTGGAAATATATTTGGGGGGGCAAAAAAGCCAGATGTTCACATAACAACCTTACCTTTCATAAGAAAGCAGGAAGAGCAGGATTGAAATTAAATATAGGCTGTCAATACATCAATACATGTCAGTATTAGAAGTAAAAATCCTAATGCTGTCACTGAATGGCCTGGTAAACTATGGTATTATACACATATCAAACCTGTATAACAGATATCTTCTTAAAACCACAGAACAAATTATGACCCAATACCAACTGCCGAGCAACATGCTGTTCACATGCTTACGAATACACTTTCTCCAACCGTAGCCAAATCCACAGATAAACTTACCTCCCACAGTTTATCAGTTTCTCTCAACTACCAAAAAAGACGTTGAGGGAATATCATTCTTCTACAATCTCATAGGTAACAAGCTTACATTCAAGAAAACCATTGCAATGGGCACATGGCAGGATGACTTAGGCACCACATTCTCGGGTGACCAATGCCAATGCACCTTCAGGGAAATACATAAAGCTTCACACTGCAGTAAGCACTGGGAATTGGCAATAAAAATGGCTAATAGGTGGCAATGCACCCCATACAGACTGGCCAGTTACTTTCCAGGTTCATCAGCACAATGCTGGAGGGACTGTGGACAAATAGGAAACCTATTACACATATGCTCTGGAAATGCCCAAACATTAGAAATCTATGGAACCATATATTCCAACTAATCTCCTCCCTGATGGGAGTATTAACCCCTTCAGTGCCAGCAATCCTACACTTAGGTATAGAGAAATTCCCACCTAACTTCAGGTCAGTAGGGACCCACATCCTTTTATGCCACGTACACACGACCGGAATCAGTCCGTTGAACAATCCAATTGTGTGTAGGCTAATCCAATCATTTTTCATTAAACAAATCGGACCTAGAAATAGAAGATGTTTCAAATCTGTCCAATGGACTCAATTCCTATTGGGAAAACCATTCGTCTGTATGCTGGTCCGATGGACCAAATATGACGCAAGGGAAGCTATTGGCTACTGGCTATTGAACTTCCTTTTTTAGTCCCGTCTTACGTTATCACATTCAAAACAAACTGACTTTTGAACAGACTTAGTCCGTTTGTGTGTGGGCTAGTCCGTTTGTTCGTAAGGTCCGTCGGAACTCCACCAAAAGTCCGCCGGTAAGACCATCAGACCTAGTCTGCCAGAAAGTCCAGTCGTGTGTACGCGACATCAGAAACATGAACACTGATACTTTACAACTGGAAAAACTAAACTTCCATTAATCTAACAGACGTCACGAGAGCAGTCCATAGGAACTACACATTCAAACACCTCATAGCCATTAATTCTATGTAATGCCATATATTTGAGAAACAATGGTCCATATGGCCCAAAAAGCATTAACAAACAAACAATGATGATTACTTGACTCATAAGTGTATGCACTTCTCAGTTCAATTTTTTTTCTGATTAGCTTTTATTAAGTTGCTACAAGACCAGCACAAAGTAGTATTTGAATGTATCTGATGTATATTGAAATATGTAAGCCCCCGTACACACGGTCGGACATTCCGGCAACCAAATCCGTCTGATAAATTCAGACGGATTTAGTCCGGAAGTGGTGTTGCATACACACCGTTGGACTAAGTTGTCGGAATTTCCAGTTGCCAAGAACGCGGTGACGTAAGCCGCCTACGGCACTAGAAAACGGAAGTTCAGCACCACGTCCGGCACCCTTTGGGCTCCTTCTGCTGCTCTCGTGTTTATCGCGTGTTAGTAGAAGTTTGGTTAGAGACGATTCGCGCTTTTCAGATTTGTGCTTCAGTTCGTTACTGTTTTTCAGTTTGTGCTTGTCGGTGCGTATCTGCTCATCAGTGCGTGTAGTCAGTAAGCATTTGTTGCTCATTGTGGACTATATCTTGGTATAGTATGCTTTGATTTTCATTGCTTATTGTCTGCTCGTTTCTGGTTTTCAGGTCGTTCTTTCAGGCATTGCTGTTTATCGGTGCTTTCTGTTGTCCGTTCTGACCAGCTGACCGTTTTAAGCCATGTTTCGTGTACATACTCGTCGTAGAGTTTGTGCTGTGCAGGGGCTTGGTGTTGGGCTTTTAGCTTTGACACAAGCCCGGTCCATGAACAGGGCGAGGAGGAGTTTGTGGACCAAGAATTGGTTGCGCCAGCGTGACCAGTTCTCGCACATGCCTTTGCTTCGTGAGATCCGGGAGAATAATCCTGATGATTTCAGTAATTCTCTCCGAATGACGGACCCCGTTTTTCACCGTCTGCTGGCTTTGCTGTCCCCTTATATCAGCAGGCAGGATACCTGCATGTGGCAAGCCATTACTCTGGAGCAGAGGCTCATCGCCAGGTTGCGCTACTTGGAGACAGGGAGAAGCCTTCAGGACCTCAAGTTCTCCACAGGCATCTCCCCCCAGGCTCTGGGAATCGTTATTCCAGAGACCTGTTCTGCCATCATTCAGGTCCTGAAGGACTATATGAAGGTAAGTTCTTCTCCTTTAACATCACATTATATGTATTTAATGATTGCTAATGTATTGGATTTCTTTCCTCATTCCCTAATTACCATGATTGCAATATGCTCTAATTGATATTCTGTGCCCCTTTGTCCTCATGCATGCTGGAAGCTTTTCACGTTCCTTTTTTATCCTTCATGCATATTTGCCTTCCCTAACTTCCCCAGCATGCTCTTCTGGGCCCATAAACTTATAGTCTAGTCACTTAGCAATGTATTTTGTCAGCTCCATAGTATTGCTTTCCCCTAAACACCCCCTAAAATGTGTACAAATGTTATGTGTGTGCTTAAATTCATGCAGAGTGCCAGATTATTTTTTTTGGTTGGGCCAAACTCATTAGGAACCCCACTCCCCCAACTGCTAGGTCAGCTGATAGCAATCTGCTGACTTTGCCAAACTCAATACACAATATACCTACCTTTTTTTCTGGTCAGATTTATGGACGAATTCACCAAAGCATGTAGTGCAAGGGCCTGCCTCAATACTTTCAAATGCTACAGTTTCAAGTATTTTTTCTCCTATTATTATCTTGCTAAGTAATAGCAGAATGTCAAAATGTGCTTCCATTTGTTCCTTTTTTTGGTATTATGACACTTCTTACCTGTCCGGTGGGCTGCCAATAGTGTAAGTAAGGAGGGGCAGGCCAAAGTATCACACATTATTTATGCATTCAGCTCTCAATGAAGTGGAGAGGGCTACCTGTCCAAAACACCCCCCCCCCCTCATTTTTTGCAAGGGCCCCTCAGATGGGGGGGAGGGATGGGGGGGGGGTGATGACTCTGATAAGGGGACCTTATACTTTAGGCTTTAAATACTAATTTCCCAAAATGTTATACTGATATTGTCCAAAAAATGTTGTGTCTAAGCTGCTTGCAATGTTGATGTGCAAAATTACAATTTTTTTTTCTTGTTTCACTCCACAGTTTCCTTCAACGCCACAGGAATGGCAGACTGTGGCTTCCCACTTTGCCAGCCGTTGGGACTTTCCCAATTGTGGAGGTGCAAGTGATGGGAAACATGTCTGCATCGTCCCACCCCCCAACTCATGGTCGTACTTTTATAATTACAAGGGGTTTAATAGTATCATGATGTTGGTGGCGGTGTCAGTGACCTATGACTTCCTTTATGTGGACGTGGGGCAAAATGGTCGGATGGTGGAGTGTTCGCACGGACGGAATTCTACTGGCGTCTCCAGAGTGGCAGTCCGGGCTTGCCACCCTCAGAGGAGAATGTAGAAGAACTCCCGTTCGTTTTCGTTGCGGATGAGGCGTTTGCTCTGGCAAACCACCTGATGCCGCCTTTCCCAATGAGGACCCTCACCCCGGATCAGAGGATCTTTAATTTCTGGCTGGCCAGAGCCAGAAGAGTCGTGGAGAACACTTTCAGAATACTGGCCAGCCGGTTCCGCCTATTTTTGACATCAATCCACATGGCAGAATATAAACTAAATCACATTGTGCTTGCCTGCTGTGCTCTGCACAATTTTTTGAAAAAACATTCCTCAAACTATGTGGACTCAGTTGGTCCAGATGCAGACTTGCCGGAAAATGACAACCTCATGGCCCTTGAAGCTGCTCGTCCTGGCTTGCCCCCCCAAAGCGCCCGCGAGGTCAGAAACCAATACATGGAGTACTTTGTGGGTAGGGGGGCCATTGATATGCCAGACAATGTCTGAGAGGCATTTTTTTAATACATTTTTCTTTGAAACTCCAATAATCTTTGTTTTCATTTACTGCTTGGCTTTGTTTTAGGTGTCTCATAGGTATTTTTGCTGGGGTTTTTTGTTTTGTGCCTTTTTTAACAACAGTGCAAACCCAAGTTCTGAGAAAGATGAGGTGACAGTCTCTTCTTCAGATAATCTTATTATGTTGTGGGTCTGCTACACACACACCTTGTTTTTGTTGATAATGTATGTAGTGTATTACTGACAAAAATATTGCTCATTTTCAGCACCATGGCAGAAATATGTGGGGTCATGAAAATGCCATGATTGGGGAAATTTAAACATCACTGTGGGTGTTTTTTTTACTAAAGGCACATCCACTATGCACTACAAGTGCACTGCAAAAGTGCACTGCAAAAGTGCACCTGAAACTGCACTTGGAGTGCAAAGTGAATTTGCCTTTAGTAAATAACACCCATTGCCACAGAAACCAACAACTTTACTACAAATACTGCTTTTGCGCATTGAAAAAGGAAGCCACACTGTTCATAATTTCACTTTTTACTCAAAGCACATTCACATGTGCATTTAGAAAAGGGTTTTACAACAAACCAACATATTTGGTGTATAGAAAACATTATTTTGAGTAACATTTTTATAACTTGGCGTTTTTGTGTAAACAGGCATGTATCAAAGCATAACATACAGTACACAGGAACTTACAAAGTTCAACTTTGAAAAGTGAAGACAATATCAGACATGAGTATGTACAAACTGTGCTGATATTTCCTTCATCAGATAGGGTGTCACCCCTGGAAAAGCCAAATTTGGAAGATGCACACACATTGAGAATACAAAAGTGGCCATTTTCCTCCTGATCCCATGCCTAACGTCAGCATGTGCTATCTACCATCATGGGGTATCAATGTACATGTTTTGGGGGTGCAACCCCTTCATCTCAGCCACTTTAGTAGCAAGGAAGGGGTTGCACCCACAAAACACGTACATTGATCCCCCATGATGGGAGATAGTACATGTTGACACACTGTGTGCATCTTACAAATTTGGCTTTTTGAAAAATATAAAAGTTTTTCGGAGAAATAAAAGACTATGCTAGCTAGTTTGGGGTGTTTCAGACTCTCCCCAAAACATCAATGATGTTCTTTATTTTCTGTTGAACATCATTGATGTTTTTCTGTATATTTTCTAAATCGCGATTGCACCCCATTATCTCCCCAATGAGGATATGGGCACTTTCACTGGTAAAATGTGATTCTTCTTCCATATCACCTAAAAAAACAAAACACACCATGTATTATAAATATGCAGACATACATTGATTAGCTTACCGGAAGCTGTGGTCTCCGACACTCACCTGTTGTGGTGACAATTTGTCCAACTTCAACAATCTCTCCTTCTTCCTCCTCCTCTGCTTCTGGTGTTGGAATTTCCCCTTCTTTGGGAGGTGTGGGGTCCCTGGTGTCCTCAGACGTCCCGAGTCTTCTCTCCCCTATGAGAATGTAAAAAAGGAATACTTAGCACACAGAGAGCAGAAATAGGAATATGAAACATTGCTTGGAAGTGTCGTACAATTGTGTTTTTTGGCCGAGTTCAAAGGTGAGAACATTATTTTTGACATTTTCTGATCTGGAATACTTACCTGCAGTGTGAACAAATGTAGTGAACTGTAAGTTGGAAAAACATCGTTTTGGGAGTGGGCTAATGAACGATGTTAGTACGAACGATTGAACCCATGAACTTGAAAGTGGCCATTTTAAACTGTACAACATTATATCAAAGCACATGGAGCAGTATGCTTGTGGGTCTGCTACACACACACCTTGTTTGTGTTTTAATGTATGTAATGCATTAATGCTAAAGAAAACACATCCTTTTCAGCACCATGAATTATTGTTTTGAGTCCCGAAAATGGCCTGATTGTTGGGGGTTATTTACTAAAGGCAAATCCACTTTGCACTACAAGTGCACTGCAAGTGCACTTGAAACTGCATTGAAAGTGCACTTGTAGTGCAAAGTGGATTTGCCTTTAGTAAATAACCCCCATTGTCACTGTAAACACCAACTTACTCCAAAAACTGTTATTGAGCATTGAAAGAAGAAGCCACACATTGTTGAGTATAAAAAAGTTTACACAAAGCACATTCACATATGCATTAGAAAAGGGTTTTTGAACAAACCAACATGTTTGTTGTATAACATTTTTTTTTTGTTCAATATTGTTTTATTAGGAAATAACAGATTACAGATGACATAGATCAACAATTAACTCGGCCATCACATAAAGCATACATCTGTGTTGAAATAACAGAGGAAGAAAATAAAGTAATAAAATGTAAACAGCAGTGACTGATATTGAGTACAAGGTGCAACAGCTTCTTCCGGCAAATTATTTGTCACAGCCAGGTTGGGCCTTTGCTGAGTCAATGTGACAGGTAGAATCTGCCCAACACAGATGATGAAGGGAAGGGAGAGGGAAGAAGAAAAAAAAAAGGAAAGAGGGGAGGGAGGGAGGAGGAAATGAGTAGGGGACCATCAGGGACAGGAAGGGCCCAGTTAAAGTGTATCATTATACCGTACATGTATCGCACAAAGTGTTATACAACATTTTCTACAATAAGGAAGTGACTAACCCTTCGCGGCGCAATAAACATGAAATGTAACCCATAGGACCAAAAAACTACCCAACCTCAACCTGTCTCCAGTGCTTTATATTGGTCCGAGTAACGAAATACCACCCATGGAGACCAGGTGAAGTTACATTTTTCTATGGAGTCATTCGCAATGGCAACCGTTTCCTCCAAGTGGTACACAACTGTCACCGAGTTGAGCCACTCAGGTATAGTTGGAGCATTTTTTGATTTCCAATGACGAGGGATCAAAATTTTGGCAGCGTTCAGTAAATGTCGCACCAACGACTTTTTGTAGTGTTTGGTGGAGAGATCAGTGATGTGCAAAAGGCAACATTGGGGACACAGAGAAAGGGAAGTTGCAGTAATTGATTTGATTAGCTCACATACCCCATCCCAGAAAGGTCTCAACATGGGACAATCCCACCACACATGTAACATTGTGCCTTTATCTTGTTCGCACCTCCAGCATAGATCTGAGGACAGCGGGAACCATTTTTTCACTTTCACGGGTGTGGCATACCATTGCGTAAGAACTTTATAGGACATTTCCTGTAATTTAGTACCAATAGAACATTTATGTGCAAAGATGGTGGCTTGTTGCCATTGTTTGTCAGTAATTTGGCCCACAGTGTTCTGGTGCCTGGGTATTCGACGCCCTTATCACTGTGTACCGTGGCATACATTAAGGATGTAGATTTAGTTATCGGGGAACCTGATAAGCACAAGTTTTCAAAAGGGGTCAGAGGCCTAATTAGCTGTTGCTTCTCTCTGGAAGTATGAATGTAGTTTATGTATTTGGCGAAAAGTCCAGTATGAAAAATGTTTTGGGGCGCTCAAATATTGATTCAGCACTCCACAAGGCTTTATCTTCTGGCCTCTATACAATGTGTCACTAATAGGGGCTCTTGTGCGTTCTGAGGGGAAGTCAGTTGCAGATTGTCCCCAGGAGGGAAATCCGGATTGCGGGTGATAGGCGTGAGAGGTCCCGGTACGGAGGACAATTTGTGATGTTTCACTATCTTGTGGAAAGTTTTTAACCTCGTCCCTATAAGGGGGTGATTTTGTACATCCTGCGGGAATTTACCCCAGGGATTCCAGGGAATGAACCTCAAAGGCAGGCCAGTAGCCGCCTCTTCTAGGAAGGTCCAGTCCTTTTGCTCCCGATGACAACTCCAGTCCAGGATTCTAGTTAGGTGGACCCCACAATGATAAAGTGTGCAATCGTGGAGGCCTATGCCTCCTGCCATTTTGGGTTTGGTGAGGGTGTCAAATTTTATACTTGGTCTTTTTCCCATCCAGATAAAGGTGTGGATCATGGCCCTTAGGCATTTAAAGAATTGGCAAGGGAGCGACACCAGGAGAGTATGAAAATAGTATAGAATTATAGGTAACACCACCATTTTGACTATTGCCGCTCTTCCAAACCATGAAAAGGGTCTGGTGTTCCACACTGATAGGTCCATTTGAATTTTACTCAGTAGGGGGGGGGATTAGCCCTATAAATGTCTGTCAATTTTCTTGTAATGTTAACACCGAGGTATGCGATGGAAGAGGACACCCATCTAAATGAGGAAGCGGCCTGTGCTCTGGCTAGTGACTCAGCAGATAGGGTAAGGTTGAGGGCCTCCGATTTCTCATAGTTGATCTTTAGATTGGATATGTATCCAAAAAGTTGGAAGGCTTTAATCAGGTTCGGAATGGAGATATGTTGCTGTGTAAGAAAAAACAGAAGATCATCTGCATAAGCAGCTAGTTTAAAATTGCGATCCTTAATCTGGAAACCTTTTATGTTTGGATTATTATTTACTGTGCGGATAAAGGGTTCCAAAGACAAGATAAACAGAAGCGGGGATAAGGGGCAGCCTTGTCTGGGGCCATTACTGATATCCACCGCTTCCAAAAGGGTGCCATTTATCTTAAGTTTCGCCTGGGGCTTATGATAGAGGGCCGCCAACCACATCATCATATTAGAGCCCATTCCAATATGCTTACAGGTAGCAAAGAGGTAGTCCCATGCCACGCGGTCGAAGGCCTTCTCCGCATCAGTTGACAGTTGTATAACATTTTTGAGTTTGACAGTACAAATAACCTTTTTTGGGTTAAACAAGCATGTTCAAAACCATAAAACATACACAACTCAGGAACTTACAAAGTTCAACTTTGACAAAGTGAAGGCAATATCAGACATTAGTATATCCAAACTGTGTTGACATTGCCTTCATCAGATGGGGTGATGTCACCAATATAAAAGCCAAATTTTGAAGATGCACACAAAATACGAGTAAAAATGTGGCTTTCCCTCCTGATCCCATGCCTAATGTCAACATGTGCTGGCTCCTATTATGGGGAATCAATGGATGTGTTTCGGGGTGCAACCTCTTCCTCTGGTTGTGGTTTGGTGACTTCCCCTTCTTTAAGAGGTTGGGGTTCCCTGGTGTCCTCAAATGTCCCAAGTCTTTTCTCCCCTATGTGCATTAAAAAATAGGTATACTTAGTACACAGATATTTGAGGAGAGAATTAGGAATATGAAACGTTGTTTGGAAGTGACGTACAATTGTCTGTTTTGGCAGAGTTCCAAGCTGAAGACATTTTTTTTCCTTTGTAAAGCTAGAATACTTACCTGTTTTGTGTATGTTTCCCACATGTAGACACCCCTAGTATCCACTGGAGCACCTGTGTGGGACACCCTAAAAAGGGTGTTCTTGTGTCCCACACTAGTGCTCCTGCATCCAGATGTGTAAACAGCTGCTGAGTGTCCTCTCCTTACACTGAATCAAGATTACATTTCATTCTAGTTACAAACCCATCTAGACAACAAACTTCTTTAAATACAAATAGGCATGAACAAATGTAGTTAACCTGCATCTGCCAAAAACATTGTACTATGTTTAGTGGGCGAATGAACGATGTTTACTACGAACGACTACTGTGCCCAGAACCTGAAACTTGCCATTTTAAACGCCATTTTAAACTGTACAACAGTAAAGAAAAGCACATGGAGCTGCACGAAAGTAATAATACGAATAGGAAGACACGACAAAATACTTACTTTTTTGCAGCACTCTCTTGATTCTTCTGTACTGATCCTGCTCCCTCAATTTGAGGTCTGACCATTGTTTCCTCAGTGGATCGCCATACCACAAAATTCTTCTGCAGACTTTTCACAACTTTGGGCATGATCTTGGCCTTTCTCACATTTGGGTTTGGGTAAGGTCCATGCTTCCCATCATAATTGACCCTCTTCAAGATGTCCACCATCTCTACAAAGGACATATTTGAGGCCTTAAATCTCCTCTGGGATTGGGACGTTTGTTGCTCTGGGCTTTCATCGTCATCCTCATTGCTGCTCTCCTCTGCATGCACTTGCTCTTTCTTCGCCATGTGCTCTTCCACTGCGCCGAAAGAGAAGGGGCGGGGAATATACTAGAAAAAAGGTCAGGACTGCAGAGTTTCACGCATGCACAGTGTATAGAAAGCGTAACATGCGTGCATCGTACGTACGATGTGTGAGCGGTGGACGGAGTAGCAGAGGACAGAGTAGCATAAGTCTCAATCGTGCTAACGAAGGTACCATTTTAACTTGGGGCATCAGTGGCTTATACTGCTTATAGATTGAGGCCTATATTGGGACAAGATTTGGAGAGTTTAGCCTGACATTAGGGTTTGTCTTGTGTTGTGTCTTGCAGATAAAATGGATAGATTCAATGATTATGACTTGCTCCCCAACTTAATTGATGAATACAGGGAGCTGCCCTGTCTGTGACAGGTGAAACACACTTTTTATAATAATAAAATAAAGAGGAAGGCGGCGCTGGATCAATTTCTGTAATTGGTGAAGCCGGTGATTCCAACGGCAACCATCCCCTATTTGAAGTGCAAAATTGGTGGCCTGAGGAGCACATAAAATAGGGAGCACAAAAAGGTCCAGGATTCCATGAGATCAGGAACAGCAGCAGATGATCGGGGAACTGGAGAAAGTGCAGAGAAGGGCAACCAAACTGATAAGAGGCATGGAGGAACTCAGCTATGAGGAGAGATTAGAGGAACTAAATTTATTCACTCTTGAGAAGAGGAGATTAAGGGGGGATATGATCAACATGTTCAAATACATTAGGGGTCCATATAGTGAACTTGGTGTTGAGTTGTTCTCTGTACGGTCAACCCAGAGGACACGGGGGCACTCTTTACGTCTAGAGGAAGAGAGATTTCATCTTCAAGTACGGAAAGGTTTCTTCACAGTTAGAGCTGTGAAAATGTGGAATAGACTCCCGCCAGAGGTGGTTCTGGCCAGTTCAGTAGACTGCTTTAAGAAAGGCTTGGATACTTTCCTGATGGTACATAATATAACTAGGTACTAACATAGGTAAAGTTGATCCAGGGAAAATCCGATCGCCTGTTGGGGGATCAGGAAGGAATTTTTTTCCCCTGCTGTAGCAAATTGGCGCATGCTCTGCTGGGTTTTTTTTTCGCCTTCCTCTGGATCAATTGTGGGCATAAAATTGGGTATCTGGATTGTACGATTATTTTTTATTTTATTTATTTGTTTTTAAGGTTGAACTGGATGGACTTGTGTCTTTTTTCAACCTGACTAACTATGTAACTATGTAACTATGACTTTTATGTCCCCAAAAACCTAAAACTATGTCCCATTTTCATACACAGGAAAGTCTCAGCCAGGAGGAGGCCGTGGAAAGTCTTAGCCAGGAGGAAGCCATGGAAAGTCACAGCCAGGAGGAGGCTGTGGAACGTCTCAGCCACGAGGAGGCAGTGGTAAGTGGCAGCCAGGAGGTGGCCGAGCCCAGTAGCCTGACCAAATCCCAGGTTCCTCCCCTTCGAAAAAAAAAAAAAAAGTACCAGGAAGGGGAAGAACATGGAGGAGTCAGTGCACTCCTTGATTTGGTAGGCTACTGTGGCCACCCCCAATAGTCAAGAGGCCTATGCCTGCATGGTAGCCAGAAAAATGCAGGAAATGGAAGAGAGTCAATGCCTCATTTGTGAGGAAGTGATCTATTTGGCCCTAAATATTGGGTTGAGGGGCGAACTCACAAGCAAAACCCACCTGTATGAGTTGGACGATCCTCCTCCTCCACCTCCTGCTGTAACTCCAACACCAGAGCCACAGCCTGGAAGCAAGCGTGTAAGGAAGACAAGAGAGTGATGGCCTGGGTTCAGTCTGTTGTAAGACCACAGCCTCGGGACATATATGTCATCTGCTGCTGTTCCTGATTTCTTGGGATTCCTGGACTGGATTGTGCTCCTTATTAAATGGACTCTTCAGGCTACCAATTTTGTCTGTCAAATAGTTGATGTGTACCCTGGTGTACAAAGGCTTTGCCAATGTCACCAGCTTATCCAGCGTTGCCTTCCTCTTTATTTTGTTATGACCCCTAATAAATGTCTATTTTTTCATCACAAATACTTGGCTATGTGTTTTAGTTAAAAAAGGACAGTTTGTTTGTGAGTAGGCAAGTACATTTCAAAAATATAATGTCAAATTAACAAGGGACACCAACACCAACCAATCTCCTTGAGGTTAAAAAATACTAGTGCATGTTTTAGTGAGTTGGGGAAGATGACAGAAGAGGTGGATGGACAATGAAGGATAGAGTCAGAAGGTGACTGAATTATTTGAGAGAGAACTGGGTCCAGGGGATGGGTGGTTAGGTGGGAATTAGAAATAAGTTCAGCAACCTTTTGCTAGTGGGGAAGGGGGTTATTTGTAGGCGAGAGTGATGGGACGAGTGTGCAAGAATGATATAATGCATACCTTAGATGTGAGGAGTGGTAGTTTGTGGTATCTTCACTTCTGAAACACTCCGAACCAATCTGCCTACTCCCCCTGGCTCTAGATATCTGTGGAGCAAATTATTTTTATATAATCACCACTCATTAGATATAATTCATATTATGGACCACGGTCTATATATTTCAGAGAAGGATATGAGTGGAAATCCCACAGGGGTGGCAGATCTCAAGGATACTTAGATCTGCCAACCTGTTATTTTTAATAATTATGCTAAGCTTAAAGCCACCCAGAACTCCTCTTTCTCCCAATTTGGGGATTGATTTGAGCTTTGGCAGGCCGACCTCAGTATGTCAGATTGTCTAGAGATTTCAAATGGACGTCATCTGGACGCTAAACTAGTTTGCATTATTAAGGTAGTTAAATGGGAGCTATATGGTGAAGTGACCGACGAGTATAGAAGTGTACATGCATGCTGAAGTTTTCACGTATTTATCTTTTTATTTTTATAGGAAGAAGGTGGAGACTACAGTTCCGATAAATTAGAATTTTTAAGGGGGAGATGAGAATGAGACATTTCAGAATTGGCAGGGTGTCCTCTCTCTCTCTCTCCGGTTCTCTTTCCTCCCATGAGAGGAGATGCTATGCCCCAGGAAGATGGTCAATGGGGACAGGATCCTTTTATAAGAACTCCCCTCCTCTTATCATATAGCAATTGGTGGGAAGTAAAGATGGGTCTGCTTGGTTTGGCTGGTAGTGTCGTTGTGTCTGTGTGGCCAGACACCTCCCCCTAGATAGTATATACCCGTGTACCCCTGGTGGGACAGGGTTGTTTTGGTGCTTGGCACCACTAGGGTTTTTTTTTTTTCCTTTTTTCTCTCTCCTCTTCCTTTATACTCCTCTATCTCTTTCTCCACTACTGCTGAACTAAAACTATGGTTAAATTTGACTCAATTAATGTAAAAGGATTGAAAGTTGCAGAGAAATAAACACAATTCCTAAACAAATGTTGTCATATGCGGGCAGACATTGCGTTCCTTGAATAAATGCATTTTAGCCATACCAAGTGTCCCTCACTGAAAAACATAAGGTCCCCAATCTCTCATAGCTGCTCGGATAATCATAAGCCCTGTGGGGTTTAGATTGTGCTGGCTAGAACCCAGTCATGGTCATTAGAAGATCAGTTATCTGACCCTCAAGGCAGGTATCTTTTTGTACGCAGTAAGATCGGAAATCAGGCTGTAACACTAGCTAACGAATACTTACCTAATACATCCCGGCTTCTCTTCTTGGAGTCATGTGTGGTGGAACTTACCCACTTTGCTATAGGGAGAATCATCATGGGTGGAGATTTTAATATAGCAACTAATTTATCATATTCGTATTTATAGAAAATGAATTATGTCTGCATGAGGCTCAACTCGTGGATATATGGCGTCTCCAACACCATAATGCATGAGATTATACGTATTATTCTCCCGTACATCGAACCTATTCTAGGATCAATTATTTCTTTATTTCCCATGAGAGTACCATAGAACCAATAATTTTGTCAAATCCTGCCTCTATTACCTTTGTCTCTCACCAATTGTACACAACCCCCTCAAAATAAAAGGTGGCGCCTTAACGAAAGTATCTTACAGGAGGAAGGGTCAATTGCACAACTCCAAGCCAAGCTTTCAACTTTCTTTGAATTAAATGATATAGGTTAGTGATGGCGAACCTTGGCACCCCAGATGTTTCTGAACTACATTTCCCATGATGCTCAACTACACTGCAGAATGCATGAGCATCATGGGAAATGTAGTTCCAAAACATCTGGGGTGCCGAGGTTACTGATATAGGTGATATTAGATCATTATCAGTTTGGGAAGCCCATAAAAGTTACATCGGGGATCCTTGATTAAACTTGGTTTGAGGAGCAAACAAGAACATCTTGAAAAGTTGAACTATTGCGCATACACCATATCGAAAACCAAATAAAAAATCAGAAGTGATACAATTAATGACAGAGCTAGCTAATTTATGAGAACAGGTCAACTCCCTTATGTTATCTAAAGTTAAAATGAAGATGTTCTATAGTAGGCATTTTTACAATGAATTCGGAAATAAAACAGGCATGCTCCTTGCACATTCTATCCAGGTTCAAACAATGCAGGCTTTAATTCAGGCCATAATGCCCAAAGAGAATAAAAAGGTCATTAAGTCAGCATAAATAGCTGTTTTAGGGATTTTTATTCAGCTCTGTACAAACTTCCAGGTCAAATGCACCATTGTGCATCTACCCAAAAAGAGGATCTTATAAATAAATATCTAGCAGACTCTTCTCTCCCAAAATGTACTAGTGATGAAAAAGTAGTACCTATGGCAATCAAGAATCAGAATTCAGTCAAGTCCTGGCTCCTAAATTTGTCTTGGCATTTAACTCAATGTTACAGGGCAATCCTATCCCGAAGGATACCTCTCATGCACATATTACTGTATTGTTGAAGCCAGATAAAGATCCCTCCTTCTGTGCCAGCTACAGCCCAATTTCTCTCCTTAATACAGATTTAAAGCTGTTTACAAAAATAGTGGCAATAAGAATCTTGCCCTATTCGGAGAGAGTTATATATGCAGACCAGGTAGGTTTTGTGCCTGGCAGAGAGGCAAGGGGTAATACCACCAGAGCTCTCAGTATCATCCATTTCTGTAATAACGCTACATTCCCAGCAATGCTTCTTTCCACAGAAGCCGAGAAGGCATTTGACAGGGTAAGATGGGGATTCATGCGGGGTGTCCTTCGACATATAGGGATCTGAAAAAATGCAATGAAGTGGATGGAAGCGAAAACGATTACCCAACAGCAATGGTTAAGGCCAATGCTGCTGCTGAGACGTATCAGAAGTAACCCAGATATAATAGGTGTACTGGTTGGAATGACATCTCATAAAATAGCTGCTTTTGCAGATGATCTACTTTTTTTCATTACCAATCCGGAAATATCTATACCTAATCTAGTTAGAGAGCTGGATTATAAAACTATAAAATCAATTATGCAAAATCGGAGGCAATGAATTTACTAATTCCAGAAGCTAGAGTCTCATCTTTGGAATCTAGCTTCTTGTTTAAATGGGTGACTTAAGTATTTAGGAATATATCTTCCACGGTGCATAATCAATATGTTCTGGCATAATTTTCCATAACTGCTGATTAATACTAGAAGCGATCTTAGGATATGGCGAAATCTGACACATGCATGGCTTGGAAAGAACAGTATTTTAAAAATGAATGTAATACCCCGATTATTGTATTAATTCCAGACTTTGCTGGTGGCAATTGCAGCTAACTTCCTAAGCCAAAAAAAACGGGGGTTGATACAATTTCTATGGGCAGATTGCCCACCTAGGATCAAGGCAGATGCACTTACTATGCCTAGAAAATGTGAGGGTATGGGATTTCCAGACCCAGTCCGCTGTTACCAAGCAGAACATCTATCCAGAATCTTAGACGGGTGCAACCACACAGGGACAAAGAGTTGGATATCTATTGAACAATCCATTATGGCCGTACCCCTTAAGGCCTTCTCATCTAATAAATGCCCCAACCAGGTAAGGGAACATCCTATCCTGCAAAGTAGCGCGCTTAACCAAACCGAGGTTGATAAAACCTTCAGTAATGTCAACTTTGACACCAGTGATTGGAAACCCAGATTTTGTACCAGAACTATTTTATCCTAAATTCCATTAGTTTATAGAAATTAATAAAATTAGAAAGCAAGATTTTAGGGATTCGGGAAGATGGAAGTAACTGATAATCAGTCATTGCTATCACCACCTCTTCCGATATGGCAGGCAACCCAACTACGACACTAACTTATATGTTTACCATTTGATCCAACGATAATGCTTGAGCCTACTGCTTTTGAGCAATTATGCGCATTGGGCCTAACCACTAGATGAGGCCTTTCTAGGGCATATGCAGAATTGATAACACCTATATTACCGCATCGGAAAGGGATTTGAACATAACTGTCTCTGACGAGCAAAGAGACTTTATTTTTTATTTTATACATAAATCATCTATTTAGTCTAGAATGCAAGAATCAGGATAAAAGTTATTAACCCAGTGGTATAGATCACCCGATCACCAGAAATTACATTGTATGTTTCCAAGCACAGATCCTACTTTCTGGCGCTGCGGAGAAGATAAAGAACACTTTTTGATATATTCTGGCTATGCCCTCGAATACAGCCTTATTGGCTAAATGTATGTAATGCTGTCTTCTTCGCCGCTGTCTTCGTCGCCGCCTTCTGTTCTTCTCTTCTCGAGCTGTTGACTCGTTGCTGTCTCTGACCACAATGACAGCGGCGTGCGGCGACTTATATAGGGACATCGCCGGGTGATGTCCCCGCCCATTATGATGTCCCAGTCCCGGCATCCTCTGTTCCCGGATTCCGATAAGCCCCCCGCCCACAGACCCCGACAACCAACGGCCAGGGTTGTCGGGAAGAGGCCCTCATCAACATGGGGACAAGGTGCTTTGGCCCCCCCTTCCCCAAAGCACCCCCCCATGTTGAGGGCACGCGGCCTGGTACAGCTCAGTAGGGGGGGCACTCGCTTGTCCCCACCCCCTTTCCTGACCGGCCGGGTAGCGTGCTCGGATAAGGGTCTGATATGGACCTAGGGTGTTTTTTCGGCGTAGGGCTTCCCTATACCAATTAACGGGGCCAGCGACGCTTCCTTCGCTAGTCCGGGTTTCCTGGAGCCACGTTCAAAATGAAGGAACTTTCCTCCATGTGTGGGCAAGTTAGTTTATTTCAAAAGTACGGAGGATAGTCCGGCGGACTAGGTCTGCCGGACCTAGTCTACCGCAAAAGTACCGTGTGTGGGCAGGTACGCTCGTTCGGACAGTCTGGCGGACAGTCCGGAGGTTTGTCCGCCAGACTAAGTCTGCCGGATAGTCTGATCGTGTGTACTCGGCATTAGTTGATCAAAGACCTTACTGATCTATCCCTTGATCAGAATCCAGGAGCTTGTCTAATTCATCTTAGCCCCCTCTCTAAAAACAAATATCAACAATCAGTAGTAAGGCATTTGTTAAATGCAGCCAGAGCTTGTGTGCCAGCACATTGGAAATCCTCATCTCCACCTACTGTAGCTCAATGGATTAGAGCAGTATAAAATAAATAATAATAAATAATGAGAATGGAGTAACTTACTGCGTTGTTAAACAGGCAGAACATGGTCACAATGGATCAATTATACTTTATCAGTAAGATGCCAGATGCTTGCTGAAAATGGACCTGGGTCTGATTAGAAAGTAATGCTGTGGAATATGATATTACAGTGGTAAATGTACTTGGGGAGTGAGAGGGGTCCTTTGTCTTCCTTTTTTTTTCTTTTAGGGGGGAGGGTAGGGGAAGGAAGAGGTTTTAATGGGGGCGTGGAGGGGGGTGTAAGAGGGAAAAGTGTATATGTCATGGGGCTCTGCAGTGCATCCCCGCAAGTGATATAAACTTAATGTGATATGACTTTTCTCAGAAAGCCTAGAACTGAGCAGACCCATGAGCCCCCTGTATAGCCCTCGTTCTCCCCCTTCTCATCCTTCCACGAGTTATGAGTATCATAGGTCAACTGGGGTAAGTGACATTTAATGATATGGGATGAGAAGGATGGAAAGGGAAAGGGCTGAACCTTTTCACCTTTGGTTTTAAATGAGAGGAGAAAGAATAAGAGAAGAATTCGGTAGAGAAGAATGTGCTACATTTAGAAATGGGGGCTGGCGCAGGTGTGGATGTGTAGTGGTATTCTACATGGCCTCTTGAAGTGGCAGGTTACTCCATGTGGCGGGAGTAAGCAAATGCGTCAAGTATCCATATAAGATAAAATAAAAGTATTTAATTATTAATGTTTGTAGGTGGCATACACCTTTTAACTGTTATTATATAAGGTGCCAAGTTTGTTTATGAATTTCATTGGGCCTGGGTATGCCCATTAGGCTCTGTTTTGTATTCAAATTTTTATTTGAAACTGAATAACAGAATTAATGATAAAAAAGAAGCAGTGTCAGATTCATAAAGCCAGGTTTCAGTGACAGCCAGTAGATTAAAGGAATTAGTGACAAAGAGTTCATGAATAGAGGTGAGTTTGTTGCAGACAGAGTGGGTATTCCAGAGGGCACCGGAGAAGGGGAGGCTGCTTTTCGGAAGAAGAGGAATGGAAACTAAATTGTGTGGAGTGCAGCTGTTTACAAGGTGACGGGAGGCCCAGGGTTTGGGGATATATCTCCAGGGGTTAGGAGAAGCAGAAGAGTGAGGGAGGTAATATGAAAGTGCGATTTATTTGAGGGGAAATGCCTCAGCATCCTGGGGGTATTATTTGCATGTTGGGTTAGAATTAGCAGGAGGTGATAAGAGCAGTAATAAGGAGAGGGCAGAAGTAAAGGTGATATATACAGATTATGGGATGGAGAAGAGGAGTGAGGGAAAGAGTTTAAGGAGAGTGGATACAACTGTGAAAAGGAGAGGTAAAGAGTGCATGGTGCAGAGAGGAAGGAGAACTGAATAGGGAAACAAGGTCACCTGCAGTCTGGTGATTTGTAAAGTAGCTTGCTGTAGATGTTTGCTTTATGCAATTGGTGAAGTGCAAGAGGGGAAGGGCCACTTAAACCCTTCAGCCCCGGAAGATTTGGCTGCTCAATAACCAGGCCATTTTTTGCGATATGGCACTGCATCGCTTTAACTGACAATTGTACTCGGAGTCAATCTTGATTATCAGTAGAAAAAAATTGTCTGTCCTGCCCATAGATGCCCCCACACCTGAGCTGCTGCCACTATGGGATAAACTTTGAACAAAGCCGATGTCTCAGTGAACCGAGGAATTGCCAAAACCTCATCTGACCAAGACCCTGCCAGCCAGTGTGAGCCAAAAATAGCTGCATAGCCTTTGGTGGCTGCTGAGTCTGTGGAAATTTGGGGGGAGGAACTAAACTCAGTCGGGATAAACATCGCAACCCCATTCCAATGCTGGAGGAACTCATCCCACATCTGAAGGTCAGAAAGCGTGGAAGGATCCAGGAACACCCAAGAATCAGACTTGGGGGCTGAAGGCAACAATGATAACAATATAGAAATGAAAGCCCTCCCCTGGGGAATGATCCTCATGGCAAAATTTAACATACCCAGGAGTGATTGTAGTTTAAACCTGGTACAGACTTGGGAAACCATAAACGCATGAATGCAATCTCTGATTCTCACAAACTTGTCTGTGAGAAGACTGGCCTGCATAGATTGCGTATCTAGCACGATACCCAGGAACATTAGTCTGGTAACTGGCCCTGCATCTTTTTCACTGCAAGCGGGATGTTGAGCGCCGAAAAAACTGAAGTGAGCTTCAGAAGGTCAGAGGGGACCTGATCACAACCTTCAATGAGGAGAAAATTATCTAAATAATGGATCACTTTGTGACAATTCTCCCTGTACGTGAGGATCTAGCTAAGAGTCTGAGCAAATGAGTTTGAACAACCAAGGGCTACTTTTGGACCCAAACGGCGAAATAGTAAACACCCTTCCATCTAATACCATGCCACTGCCAGAGAGACAGTAGAATAGGCAGAAGCTTGAAAGTGTCTGCAATATCCGCTTTGGACAACCAAGCACCTACGCCCACCCCAATGATGGACTGGATCCCCTGATCCACCGAAGCATATCTAAGAGAGAATTCTTCCAAAGGGATCCAACAGTTTAGGCTAGCAATATGTGAACAATGAGGGGCAGACAAGTCATAGATTAAACGTGGTTTATTGGAAAATTTCCCTCTAACAAGTCCCAGGGGGTTGACCCTCCATACCTGTAAAGGTGGTGACTTAAATGGCCCAATGACAATCCCCTTTTCAAGTTCTGACTGCAGTAACAAATCCACCGCTTCCGTATCTAGAGATAATGACCTAAGGTTCTGACACTCAAAACTATTAGATGGTAAGAGACATACCCCGTGTGGAACCCCTCAGTGAAACCCTTTACCAAAAAAACACTCAAAGAAGGTGACAGATGGGTGGCTAAACACTTCTGCAAAAAATGCATGTTGATACGGCTTAGTCACGAAGCCTTGTTCTCCCTAATTGAACAGGCGGACTTGGGATGAGCCCTGAAACACCCGGTACAGATATGCAACAACCAGTATTGACTGTAATTGCATACCCCAAGGTTGTAGCTGTTGCAAATCTGGGATTTCCCCAGAAAATGAATAGGATGGCCTAACTTATCCATGGGTGCCGGGTGGCCTGAGGAAGGGAGTGCAGCACCTGACTCCCTGGATGTACTAGGTAGTGCAGGAACCTCTGAATTAGGGCACCAGTGTGTGTAGATGACTGACAAGTCGCACATACTAGAGACCTGAGCCCAGTAAAATGCTGGCAAAATAATTCAGTATCTATGTTTCTCCAAACCGTCACTACTTGTAATTGAGCAAAATGGGCCGCAGCTTTGGAGGGAAAAAAACGGTGATAATTATAAAAATTGCACCCCTGTCATGGTCGTCTCGGTAATTCAGTGGCATATGGGAGACCTGCCCGCAGAATCCCCATGCTAAGAACTAACCGGTATCCGTTGGTGCAAACGGGCGCACGCGGGTGCGCGTTTGTACGAACGGGCGCACGCGGGTGCGCGATAACATGAACGGGCGCACGTGGGTGCGCGATGATACGAACGGGCACACGCGGGTGCGTGAGGTCACGAACGGGCGCACGGTTACACACGGGTGCGCGCAGATGCACCGTGCGACTGTTTTTGCCGCCCAGAAGGCTACTTAAGGGAATCTGTCACTGTGCCTCCTTGCTGTCCAGTCTACAGCGTGTCCGGTGATCCTGCTACAGTGGTGTGAAAAAGTGTTTGCCCCCTTCCTCATTTCCTGTTCCTTTGCATGTTTGTCACACTTAAGTGTTTCGGAACATCAAACCAATTTAAACAATAGTCAAGGACAACACAAGTAAACACAAAATGCAATTTGTAAATGAAGGTGTTTATTATTAAAGGTGAAAAAAAATCCAAACCATCATGGCCCTGTGTGAAAAAGTGATTGCCCCCTAAACCTAATAACTGGTTGGGCCACCCTTAGCAGCAACAACTGCAACCAAGCGTTTGCGATAACATGCAATGAGGCTTTTACAGCGTCCTGGAGGAATTTTGGCCCACTCATCTTTGCAGAATTGTCCTAATTCAGTTACATTAGAGGGTTTTCGAGCATGAACGGCCTTTTTAAGGTCATACCACAACATCTCAATAGGATTCAGGTCAGGACTTTGGCTAGGCCACTCCAAAGTCTTCATTTTGTTTTTCTTCAGCCATTTGGTGGTGGACTTGCTGGTGTGTTTAGGATCATTGTCCTGCTGCAGAACCCAAGTTCGTTTCAGCTTGAGTACACGAACAGATGGTCGGACATTCTCCTTCAGGATCTCTTGGTAGACAGCAGAATTCATAGTTCCTTTTATCATGGCAAGTCTTCCAGGTCCTGAAGCAGCAAAACAGCCCCAGACCATCACACTACCACCACCATATTTTACTGTTGGTATAATGTTCTTTTTATGAAATGCAGTGTTCCTTCTACGCCAGATATACTTGGACACACACCTTCCAAAGAGTTCCACTTTTGTCTCATCGGTCCACAGAATGTTGTCCCAAAAGTCTTGGGGATCATCAAGATGTGTTGTGGAGAAATTAGGACGAGCTTTGATGTTCTTTTTGCTCAGCAGTGGTTTTCTCCTTGGAACTCTGCCATGAAGGCCATTTTTGCCCAGTCTTTTCCTGATGGTGGAGGCATGAACGCTGACCTTAACTGAGGCAAGTGAGGCCTGCAGTTCCTTGGACGTTGTTGTGGGGTCTTTTGTGACCTCTTGGATGAGTCGTCGCTGTGCTCTTGGGGTAATTTTGGGCGGCCGGCCACTCCTGGGAAGGTTCACCACTGTTCCATGTCTTCGCCATTTGTGGATAATGGCTCTCACTGTGGTTCACTGGATTCCCAAAGCTTTGGAAATGGCTTTATAACCCTTTCCAGACTAATAGATCTCAATTACTTTCTTTCTCAATTGTTCCTGAATTTCTTTGGGTCTCGGCATGATGTGTAGCTTTTAAGGATCTTCTGGTGGACCTTACTGTGTCAAGCAGCTCCTATTTAAGTGATGCCTTGATTGTGAACAGGTGTGGCAATAATCAGGCCTGGGTGTGGCTAGAGAAATTGAACTCAGGTGTGGACAACCACAGTTATAGTATGTTTTAACAAGGGGGGCAATCACTTTTTCACACAGGGCCATGATGGTTTGGATTTTTTTTCACCTTTAATAATAAACACCTTCATTTACAAATTGCATTTTGTGTTTACGTGTGTTGTCCTTGACTATTGTTTAAATTGGTTTGATGTTTCCGAAACACTTAAGTGTGACAAACATGCAAAGGAACAGGAAATGAGGAAGGGGGCAAACACTTTTTCACACCACTGTATCTGCTACCTAATTGACCTTGATTCCTGTTTACCCGGCCTGTTCCTGACGATGTCTGTTTGCTGCCTACCTCCGACCCTCGGCTTGTCTGACTACGCTTCTGCCTCTTCCTTGGAACTGTTGCTGCCAATCTGTTACCGACCTGGCTTGTACCTCGACTACCCTTCCGCCACCTGCTGTTCCAGCCTGACTGCTGAGTGCCTTCTGCCACCTGCTGTTCCAGCCCTCTGCCGTACTACAGAACACCTCCTCGCTGTCAGCCGCTCCAGTGTCCCTGCCAAGTCCCCGTGCTTCACCTGCTGCCTGCTGATCCTGCGCTCCTGTGGTACTTCTGCTTCTCCAGAGGTCCAGACCAGTCCTACACCTGTTTGGCACTTGTGCCCTCTGAACTCTTGAGTCCCTGTCTCCACTATCAGGGGTTCTCGAGCCAGAGGCTTACGAGATGCCGCTCCCTGCATTCTGGGCTCCTATACCAGGTACGTGACAACCCCCCATACTTGTGGCCTAACTCAACCACCGTATATAGGTACAGGTCCAACTCTTTCCTTCTCAGCGGACTCACAGAGCAAATAATGTCTCTGTAGAGACTAAAGGCCAGGACAAACTCAGGGATTGACAACTTACGACTAAGCCTGTGATCCCTGGTCTTGACCACCACTGAAACATCCCCGCAAGCGTAGGACCTGTTGTCTGCAACATCATGGGCAGCAATTAACAGGGATGCCAGGTTAAAATCCTTCCCCTCCAGGATGTCCTTCTTAATATTACCCAGGATAAAATGTGCTGGGCTAACAGGGGGAGCACACAAGATATTATGAAGTAAGTACTCCTGTGCTAAAAGGGAATGTAAGTGTTTAATTTAGGTGCTGCAACCACCGTAGGGGTCAAACTGTTACCCAAATAAGTGAAAAATTATCCAACTAATAATGGGAGTCCCAGTGGAAGCAACGTAACGCGTAGGATAGCTTGAGGCAGACAGACACCAGAAGAGACGGTCAGGTACGAGATCAGCGCTTGTTTTTACATTGCGTGATCTACACATGGAAATGTGAGTTCTCCATTATTTAATTAATGGAACTTCACCTTTGTTGTAAATATACTACACCATGGTGGGCTCTTTATCCCCCCTTTTATATCCTGATACCTTGAACATGTGAGTGATCATAGATACCTATTCAGCGGAAGGAAAAGGAAGGATTCCCCCTGGCTCTGCTTCAGACATAGTAGGGACGTGCAGGAATACTACAATCTGAAGGGATTAAAACTTCCCCTACCTCCTCTACATGCTGTTTGCCTTACAGCAGTAAGGTAATAATTTAGCACAGCCATGAGTGTCAGTGACAGTGAAGACACGTACCGCACTTAAAAGTCACACTGACACTGGATATTATTGTATTATCACTCAGTGTTCCTTTAAAACACTGCTACACTTGCACTAGTTTGCACAGTGGACCCCGAAGAGCTCCATATCTCACTTTGGACTTTATTTATCTATGCCTTCCTTTTGGCATATTTTCTGCATATTTGCACATCTTCTTTATTTATTTGCACATTGATTTTTGCACCGATTAGTATTTATATATTCTGCTTATTTGCACATATATTTATTTGCACTCAGTTGGATTGCTGATTATGTTTGTTCTTTATTTTTATTTTTTGCACATTGTGGATTAGTATTTATATATTTTGCTTATTTTCACATATATTTACTGGCACTTAGTTGGATTGCTGATTACGTCTGTTTTTATTATGTATCTTGCACACTGTGGATTAGATCTGTCCGGATTTTGCACAATAGCACTTTATTGCAAAAGACATAACTGAACATTATATATTTTTTTATATTTATTGCCACTCAGATATATGACAATTATGTTATGATTTTCAGAGAAGAATTTTAGGAGCGCAACACCACTTACCATTTTAATGTAGCACACAAGATATTACATGGATCTACCGGTATGTGCCCAGGTCCCGAGGGGGTCCCGGGATCTGCTAATGTCACAGGGCTGGAAGCTGCTGCAGGAGCTGAACTCGGCTGGCTCTCTCCGAAACCTCCACCCTATTACGCAACTCTTGGCAGGACATGGCCAGGGAATTTAGGGTAGTGTGGATTTGAACTAGGGAAGAAGCCACAGTCCCTAGGATAACTTGCTCCGCACTTGTGTCTGACACACGAGGGAACGGTAACCTAAAATGCTGGGCTTTTCGAGCTGACACCGGGTATGAAATCCCTCTGCGCTGAAGTTCTGCCATAAGTCTTGGAACAGTCCAGGTTCTCAGAGAAGGTGAGCTACCGTGCTCCGACCCCCCTAGTCGAAGAAGGTGGGATGGAGCGAAGTCCCCAATATCCACTGCTTGCGACATGCCCTGCAAAACCAAAAAAATAAACTTGACATAACAAAGAACTTATGATAATCGACCCCATGACTTACCTGCGACCGAACGGCCACTCCTCCCCCTACAAACAACGTAAGAAACTGGACTGAATATACCAGCGTGTGAAACTACTAGGCTGAGCAGCCTGAGGTGTAACAAGCAAATTAAAAATGTAAATTCAGGCCTTGAAGTCTGAAAACGTGTCAGGTCAGCCGTGAACGTGGTAACAAGTAACACAAAAAGCGGAAGATTGAGGTGTACGTGAGTGATACAGATGAGAAAACTTGCCACCGCACAAGCCAATTAGAAATGATCAACTCAGTCAACGTGGACCTGAAAAACGTGACATGTAACTGCAGTGGAGATGCCAAACTAAACGTGAAGATGTGACACAAACCCATGGAAACATGAAAACGGCATAACTGAAACCAGAGAAAAACACATAAACGCTACCCAGCAACCCCAGGAGACGAACATGACCCACGTGAGAAACGTGAGCTGTCTGAGAACAGCAAGCTGCGTGAGGAACGAAAGCTTATGAGAGCATGAGTAATTAAAAACATATAATACAAACTGCATGAAAAACGTCAATTGCCTGAAAAATTAAGAGAAAAATTAAGAAACTAAAATCGCACAAGAAACGAAAATCACGTGAGAAAACGTAATTGTATGAGAAAATGTAAATGGCACGAGAAACCGTAAAATTGCGTGAGAAACCGTAAATCGCACGAGAAAACACATGAGAGACCGTAAAACGCATTAGAAACTGTAAATTGCCTGAGGAACCGTAAAACGCATTAGAGAAAACGTAAATCGCATGAGAAAACGTAAATCACACGAGAAACTGAAAATTGCATGAGAAACCAAAAATCGCACGAGAAAATGTAACCTGCATAGGAAAACGTAAATTGCATGAGAAAATCTAATTTGCATGAGAAAATCTAATTTACACGAGAAAACGATGGGCTGCGTGAGAACAGATGAGGAGACTTGCCATGAAACAAGCTAAATGAAAAACGAAACCTCAATTTGTAGAAAAACCCATAGACGTGATGGGTAACCAGCAGTGGAAAGACGTAGCCCGGCCCTAAGGTGTGAGAAAAGTGTCAAACCTGGTCTAAAACCTGAAAATACATACCTAAACTGCCAGGGAACCACCAAAGAAAGAGAGATCCTGCTGCAATGTAAAAAATCACCACTACAGAAGGAAACAATATACACAACTGCTCAGCAAAAATCTGAAGTGACAGAAAAATAAAAATAAAACCACCCTACCTGAAATGGACAGGAAAAATAAAACTGCAAAGAATGCAATCTCGTGCCTCCTGCAGATATGTAGAACAAACTAAAGAAAAAGAAACAAGCATGCAAACTACTACTTAGGAAAAAAAAAACAGGAACGTGAGGGCTTTTTTTTTTTTTTTTTTTTTTTTTTTTTTAGAAATACTTGACGCGATATGCCCAAGACATGCCAGAGAGTTGCAGCTAGTGAGGATGGTACTTGACCATGAATACCGGGAGATCTCCCCTCCTGCACAGATGAGGGGTGCCTTGGAGCTGAGCCCAGGGAGGAGGTCCCTGCTGAGCCACCCCTTAAGCCACCAGAACCCCCCTCCAGCCTGCTCCTGAGCCGTCTGTAAGGGTCATGTTACCCTGACAGAAACAATATCCCCACATGACTCCTCAACATACACAGCCTCCTCCCCATGTGAACCACAAATGCCATACTGAAGCCTGAGCTGCCCTGCCTCCGACATCCCTAATCAGCTCACACCGATCAGCCTGGAAAACGAACTGGCCGACTAAGTGACAAAATACGACCTCCTCGCCGAACCGAAACCCGGAAGTCACGCCAGAACTGCCCTGAAATGACACTTCTAATATGAGAGCCTACGACCACAAGGGAAGGAGGCAGAGCGGGCAGGCTTTATGCAGCCTGACCCCGCCTACAAAAACAGGCTGACTTACAATCAGCCTTACACTTGCATGGTCGTGCGACACAATACCCAAACAAAATTGATGACCTTTTTTTCCCACAAATAGAGCTTTCTTTTGGTGGTATTTGATCATCTCTGCGGCTTTTATTTTTTGCGCTATAAACAAAAAAAGCGACAATTTTGGGGAAAAAAACACTATTTTGTACTTTTTGCTATAATATAATATAATATATAATTATATAAAATAATAAAATAATTTTTTTTAAAAAGCTAACTTTTTGTCGCAGTTTAGGCCGATATGTATTCTTCTACACATTTTTGGTAATAAAAATTGCTATAGATGTATATTCATTGGTTTGTGCAAAAGTTATAGCGTCTACAAAATAGGGGATAGATTTATGGCATTTTTTTTTTTTTTTTTACTAGTAATGGCAGCTATCTGCGATTTTTATCGAGACGGCGACATTATGGCGGACACATCGGACACTTTTGACATATTTTTGGGATGATTGACAATTATACAGTGATCAGTGCTATAAAAATGCACTAATTACTGTATAAATGTCACTGGCAGGGAAGGGGGTTAACGCCAGGGGCGCTCAAGGGGTTAACTGTGTTTCCTATTGTGTGTTCTAACTGTAAGGGGAAGGGACTGACTATAGAAGATGACAGGTCGTGGTTCCTAGCTATTAGTAACTCACAATCTGCATCTCCTCTCCTCACAGAACAGGGATTTGTGTGTTTACACACACACTTCCCCTTTTCTGCCTCTCGTGCCTGCGATCGTATGTGGCCATCGGTCATTGCGACCGCCGGTCATGAGCATCGGCACCCCCACAGTGCAGCGAGCGTGTCCCTTTATCCCGCTTAAAGGAGTCGATTTACAGCTAGGACAGTTCGTGGGATAGTGCAGACCTGCCACCGTATAGTGACGGCGGCTGGTCAGCAAGTGGTTAAAGAATGGCACTTTATTGGAAGTACCCCAACATGCGTCCCTCTGGCATGTGTCCCCCATAAGGTGCTCTTGTTTTATACTGTGGTGGGTGTGGATGGAATCTGCCTATTATTCAATCAGGAGTTAATATCAGACACACATCTGTCAGGCCGCGTACACACGCGCGGACTGTTTGCCCAACCTTGTTCGTCAAACAGTTTCGGCAAACAGTCCGCTCAAAATTTGCATGAGCGGACTTGCCCACACACGAGCGGACTGTTTCAGCGAACTGTTTGCCAAACAGTCCGCTCAACTTTTGAAATGAACGGACTCGCCCACGTAAGGAGGAGGCAAATCCGCCCATTTCGAGCGCGTGTACAGGTAGGCGGGGCCCGCGAGGGAGACGTCGCGGGCTCCGCCGCCTGGAATGGGCTTAAAGGGGAACCCCAACGCCGAAAAAAATCGGCGTGGGGGTTCCCCCAAAGTCCACACCAGACCCTTGTCCGAGCACGCTACCCGGCCGGCCAGGAAAGGGGGGCGAGCGAGCGCGCCCCCCCTCCTGAGCCGTACCAGGCCGCGTGCCCTCAACATGGGGGGTGCCTTGGGGAAGGGGGGGCCGCGCGGCCCCCCCACCCCAAAGCACCTTGTCCCCATGTTGATGAGGACAAGGGCCTCTTCCCGACAACCCTGGCCGTTGGTTGTCGGGGTCTGCGGGCGGGGGGCTTATCGGAATCCGGGAGCCCCCTTTCAGAGGTGAATGGGTAGGGGTACATTGTACCCCATACTCATTTACATAGGGTGGGGGGCCGGTATCCGGGGGCCCCCTTCTGAAAGGGGGCTCCCGGATTCCGATAAGCCCCCCGCCCGCAGACCCCGACAACCAACGGCCAGGGTTGTCGGGAAGAGGCCCTTGTCCTCATCAACATGGGGACAAGGTGCTTTGGGGTGGGGGGGCCGCGCGGCCCCCCCTTCCCCAAGGCACCCCCCATGTTGAGGGCACGCGGCCTGGTACGGCTCAGGAGGGGGGGCGCGCTCGCTCGCCCCCCTTTCCTGGCCGGCCGGGTAGCGTGCTCGGACAAGGGTCTGGTGTGGACTTTGGGGGAACCCCCACGCCGATTTTTTTCGGCGTTGGGGTTCCCCTTTAAGCCCATTCCAGGCGGCGGAGCCCGCGACGTCTCCTTTGCGGGCCCCGCCTACCTGTACACGCGCTCGAAATGGGCGGACTTTCCGAGCGGGAACAGTTTGCGCATTTCGAAAGTAGCCTACACACGGGCGGACTGTTCGCTCAAACACAGTTTCAGTGGACAGTTTTTCGGAATTTCCGAAAGACTTTGTCCGTCCAACTGTCCGCTGAAACTGTCCGCTGAAAGCCCACACACGGGCGGACTGTCCGCCCAAACACTGTTCAGCGGACAAGGTTGGGCGAACAGTCTGCCCGTGTGTACGCGGCCTCACAGCAAACTTTTCACACCACTACAACGAAACTGCAAAAGGATAGGGTTGTCAGGTAAGATCAGGCCATAATTTAACTGATATTCATCTAGGACGGGCATCACTTAATAGCAGACCATTCAGCTACCTTTGTGCCCTCTCTTCCTTCAGCTGCTGCTGTCATCATCACTGCATGGCAGAGGGCAAGAGGTGCAACAGGTCTGGATGGAGGGCAGGAGCTGCTCCACCTTTAACATTAACACGCAAGTGAATGGTTGCTACGATCCTGAGCAGTCCTAAAAACCAATCACCCATCTGTTAACAGGAAAAGTTGGAAAGCTCTCGCCCTCTATCCACACCTGTCACACCTCCTGCCCTCTACCCTGCCATGTAAGGTACTACTGGAAAGGGAGGGATGATTGATGACACTGATTTAAAAAAAGTGGGGTGCTATGATGGAAGGGGGGCTGCAATGGACTTTATTGTAAAAGGTTGTATTGCAAAAGGAGGGACTGTGATGTAAAGGAAAGACTAATCTTAAGGGTGGAGCTGTGATATAAAAGGGGGCACTGTATTGTAAAGGGGCATGCTGCAATGTAAAGGGAAACTGGAGTAAAGTGGTTGGAGGACTGTGATAAAAAGGGGGGCTGTGAAGCAAAGGAGATGAGGGGGGCTGTGATCTAAAGAGGGAGCACTGTGATGTGAATGAGGGCTACTATGTAAAAGGGGGGACTGAGTAATAACACAAACATGCGATTCGGACCTCTACTGAGAGAACATTTTAATGACTGGACCTCTGTGAATTTTAATTCAATACCCATAATTTAGGAGATAATCAACTGGCAATCCTCCTTCAATTCAATGACCCGCTCAAGAAGAGATTCAAACATTCTCTGAATACCTGCATTATGGAAACAGGAGAATCCCCCTTCATTGACATAAAAACATGAAGACTTGACCACTTACCCTAAACATGAGGAAAGAATACAGAACTACTATTTATGGGTATGCAATTATTTAAAGTACAGGATTGGGTGGGGGGGTTGCCTGAACGCAGTGGTCCCCGGGCGGTGCACTGGTGCCGGTCTGTGGCCTGTTTGCAGCCGGGCCCTGAAGGCTGCACTGTCAGGTGTGCGGCAGTGGGCAAGCAGAGAGATGACATCATCTCTTGCCACTCGCCCCACATAACTACTGTTCCGCCCTCACTCTGAACCCACCACTGCACCGAGGCCTGCTTCTGTGCTTAATGGACCAATGCGCACCTCTGTGCTGCCACCAATGCAGTGACAATCCACATCTGCTGGCAGGCGACGTGGCAAGTGACAATCTGCATCTGGGGGCAGGCGACATGAAGTGACAATCCGCATCTAGTGATAGCTAACGCGGCAAGTCACAATCCGCGTCTGGTGGCAGGCAACGTGCCAAATGACAAGCTGCATCTAGTTGCAGGCGACGTGGCAAGTGGCAAGCTGCACCTGAAGGCAGGTGACATGGCAAGTGACAAGTTGCATCTGGTGGCAGGCGACCTGGCAAGTGACAAGTTGCATCTGAAGGGAAGCAATGTGACAAGTGACAAGCTGCATCTGATGGCAGGTGACATGGCAAGCGACATGTTACATCTGAAGGGAAGTGACGTGGCAAGTGAAAAGCTGCATCTGGTGGCAGGCGAAATGGCAAGCGACAAACTGCATATGGTGGTAAGTGACATGCTCAAGGCTCCCACTGATTCTGCGTTAAGGTGAGTTGAACTATTTCATTTTATATTACAGTGTAACAATAGAAATAACATGTTATAATCATCCTGACACCATATCAACCATGGTGCCATGACGATTGAAGCGCTAACACTAGCCATTGCCCCGTGAATGGAAAACGACAAGGTCCGACAGCCTTTGCAGCTCTTGACTTAGTTTTCAGTGAACTATCACAGTTCATCCTCTCTTCCCGTCAGATCGTTTCTGCTTGCCCGTATGGCACACAGATTACATTGACAGATCTGCAGGAGACCTGCATGTCACCAGCAATCTGCTGATCGATGGTGCAGTGCTTTGGAGGGTCCAGAAACACCTACTAAAGATGTGAATTTATTATTTTTTATTAAAAGATGAACTTATCCTTTAAGGCAGAACTCAATCCAAAAATAGCAAGATTAAAATTAGCACAGAGCTCAGTGCTGCGAATCCTGTGAATTCACTACGAACTCACTGAAGCAGCAAATTTGAACCTCATCTGTATTTCTGAGGTTTCCTTTCTATTAAAGTGATTGTAAAGCTTTGTTTGATTGTTTTTTAAATAACAAAAATGTCATACTTACCTCTGTGCAAGGGTTTTGCACAGAGTGTCCCCGGTCCTTTTCTAGGGTCCCCGGCGGCGCTCCTGGCTCCTCCTCTTCTTGAGTGCCCCCGCAGAGAGCCGCTTTCCATGGGTGCACTCATGCGGGCTAGCTCCCGAGTCCTGCTGCTGTGTCCATTGACAAAGACAGCAGGAATCGACCCTCCCCCCAGCTCCCATTTCACTGGATTTGATTGATAGCAGCAGAAACCAATGGTGCCTGCTGCTATCAATCTATCTAATGGAGACCAGAGACAGTGGGTGGAGCTGCTGTGCTCGCCCCTGTCGCTGGAAAGATCGAGCTCAGGTAAGAAAAAAGGGGACTCTGGGGGGCTGCTGCAGCACAAAAGGTTTAATGCATCGAATGCATTTAGGTGAAAAACTGTGAGGGGTTGCAACCAACACTAATAACAAAGATTCAATTCCCCTCACATTCTCCACACCCTTTTTTCCCCCTTTTCTCTCATCTGCAGCCACCCTCATATTTGTTTTCCTTTCAAGTTCATGCTCCCTCTTTCTTTCTTCTCTGTTACTTTACATACACAACAAAAAACAAACATGGATACATGACCATCCTACTAGAACATGGCCCACAAAATGTTTTAGACAATTTTGGTACACTGAAGGTTTGTAAATGGTATAAATTGTTCATGTAAATTGTAACCTTTAGGCTAGGTTCACACTATTGAGAATTGGATTTGGGTTCACCACATCCGATTCGCATGACAGGAGAGTGTGACCGGCTCTCAGGGGAGCCGGTTCACACATCTCTGAAGCGGCAGCAGAGCACACTGCAGAAGGGTCCTTTGTGTCTTTGGCTCCGTTTCAGGTCTAAATTCAGGTAACAATTTTCTAACCTGATTCACCCCTGAAACAAAGAGCAAGGGACGCACCGGACTCCTACTGTCAGCCGCTCCGCACAGCAGTGTGAACCATGCATCCATAGAATATTTATGAATATTTTTAAATGCGATTATTAACTTTACACACATTTTTGTGGTTAGGTATCCTTTCTGTTAGGGAAATAAACAAAAAAATTTAAGAAAAAAGAGCTTCATGCAGAAAGATCTTAACAAAATAACAACATGGGATAGATCAATGCACATGACATTGATTGGGGTGATTTACTAAGGGAGCAGAGACTGTTCTCTTTAGGGTTGGTTCACACCTCATTCCTGTGTGGTGCGATTTTGCACTCAATTCATTCGAATGGCCTGCTAATTGCACTGGAACACAAAAAAAGTATTGCTTTTTTTCAAAAATGCACCGCACCAAATCGTATGGTAATGTGCTATTAAAAATCCTGTATTTTTAATATACCTCACACATGTTTGGGTATTCAAAGTGGCACAGTGGTGTAGTGGTTAGCACTCTCACCTAGCAGTAAAAAGGGTTGCTGGTTGAAATCCCAACCACGACACTACCTGCCTGGAGTTTGCATGTTCTCCCTGTGCCTGTGTGGGTTTCCTCCAGGTACTCCGGTTTCCTCCCACACTCCAAAGACATGCAGGTAGGTTAATTGGCTTCTGTCCAAAATTGGCCCTAGTATATGAATGGGGACCTTTGATTGTGGACTCCTTGAGGGTAGGGACCAATGGGAGTGTGCAATGTACAGGGATAGGGGTAGACACTCACTCAGGTTGAACTGGATGGACTAGTGTCTTTATTCAACCTTACTAACTATGAAACTATGAAAGTGAACACAGGTTCACATTATACACTAATACTGACTTTGCAGCCTGTGAACAGTTTCCACTTCAAGGATGTTAAAAATGTATGGCCATGTTCTTAGGCACCATTCACATGGGTGTTCTGCCACGCTGCAAATGGTATCAACGCTGCACCCTATATGCTAAATGCAATATAGCTGGAGAAGACTCTAAAAACAGGGTTTTTGATTTACTGTAAAATCCTTTTCTTTGCATTCATTAACCAGTTCCCTTCTAGCTCCTTTATTAGGATTAATTCACTAATAATGGCCATACACTATGCAAATTGCAACAGGAACTTGTCGCTCAGTGGGTGGCCATGTGGCCACCCACACACCTGACATCCTTTGATTCAAAAAGCATACCTGGATGAAACATTTTTGGCTAAACAACCCAATCCAATCAGATGCAGCCACTGTTTAGGTATTTTGACATCCTCCAACAGTGACTCTTAGGCCGCGTACACACGCGCGGACTGTTTGCCCAACCTTGTTCGTCAAACAGTTTCGGCAAACAGTCCGCTCAAAATTTGCATGAGCGGACTTGCCCACACACGAGCGGACTGTTTCAACGAACTGTTTGCCAAACAGTCCGCTCAACTTTTGAAATGAACGGACTCGCCCACGTAAGGCGGAGGCAAATCCGCCCATTTCGAGCGCGTGTACAGGTAGGCGGGGCCCGCGAAGGAGACGTCGCGGGCTCCGCCGCCTGGAATGGGCTTAAAGGGGAACCCCAACGCCGAAAAAAATCGGCGTGGGGGTTCCCCCAAAGTCCACACCAGACCCTTGTCCGAGCACGCTACCCGGCCGGCCAGGAAAGGGGGGCGAGCGAGCGCGCCCCCCCTCCTGAGCCGTACCAGGCCGCGTGCCCTCAACATGGGGGGGTGCCTTGGGGAAGGGGGGGCCACGCGGCCCCCCCACCCCAAAGCACCTTGTCCCCATGTTGATGAGGACAAGAGCCTCTTCCCGACAACCCTGGCCGTTGGTTGTCGGGGTCTGCGGGCGGGGGGCTTATCGGAATCCGGGAGCCCCCTTTAAGAAGGGGGCCCCCGGATACCGGCCCCCCCACCCTATGTGAATGAGTATGGGGTACAATGTACCCCTACCCATTCACCTGTGAAATAAAGTACAAAAAAAAACACAACACAGGGGAAAAAATATTTTATTGCACAGCTCCGGGGGTCTACCGTCTTCGGGGGTCTTCTCGCCGGACTCCTCCGCTATGTGTGTGTAGCTCTTTTACTAGCGGAGGAGTCCGGCTTTCTTCCTCCCCGCCGCCGGCCTCTTCTCCCGACTTCGGGGGTCTTGTCCCCCTCTTCGGTTCTTCTGCCGGGCCACCGCGCCTTCTTGTAGCTCTTTTGCAGGCGGTGGCCCGGTCTTCTGTCGCCGCTGCCTTCCGTTCTTCTGTCGCCGCCTTCGGTTCTTCTGCCGGGCCACCGCGCCTTCTTGTAGCTCTTTTGCAGGCGGTGGCCCGGTCTTCTATCGCCGCTGCCTTCCGTTCTTCTGTCGCCGCCTTCGGTTCTTCTGCCGGGCCACCGCGCCTTCTTGTAGCTCTTTTACAGGCGGTGGCCCGGTCTTCTGTCGTCGCCGCCGCCGCCGCCTTCCGTTCTTGTTCTTCTTGTTCTTCTTCTTCTTCCCCAGGAGATGTTGACTCGACGAGCTCTCCGGCCGGAATGCCAGAGCCGCGCTGTGCGGTCACTTATATAGTGACAATGGGGCGGTGTCACATGGTATATGTCACATGGGTTGGTCACATGGTGACCCCGCCCCCTTACGATGTCATAGTCCCCATGTGACATCAACCCATGTGACCAACCCATGTGACATATACCATGTGACACCGCCCCATTGTCACTATATAATTGGCAGCGGAGCGTGTCCCTGGCATTCCGGCCGGAGGGAGCGACGTGTCAACATCTCCTGGAGAAGAAGAAGAACAAGAAGAAGAACAAGAACGGAAGGCGGCGACAGCGGCGACAGAAGACCGGGCCACCGCCTGTAAAAGAGCTACAAGAAGGCGCGGTGGCCCGGCAGAAGAACCGAAGGCGGCGACAGAAGAACGGAAGGCAGCGGCGACAGAAGACCGGGCCACCGCCTGTAAAAGAGCTACAAGAAGGCGCGGTGGCCCGGCAGAAGAACCGAAGAGGGGGACAAGACCCCCGAAGTCGGGAGAAGAGGCCGGCGGCGGGGAGGAAGAAAGCCGGACTCCTCCGCTAGTAAAAGAGCTACACACACATAGCGGAGGAGTCCGGCGAGAAGACCCCCGAAGACGGAAGACCCCCGGAGCTGTGCAATAAAATATTTTTTCCCCTGTGTTGTGTTTTTTTTTGTACTTTATTTCACAGGTGAATGGGTAGGGGTACATTGTACCCCATACTCATTCACATAGGGTGGGGGGCCGGTATCCGGGGGCCCCCTTCTTAAAGGGGGCTCCCGGATTCCGATAAGCCCCCCGCCCGCAGACCCCGACAACCAACGGCCAGGGTTGTCGGGAAGAGGCCCTTGTCCTCATCAACATGGGGACAAGGTGCTTTGGGGTGGGGGGGCCGCGGCGGCCCCCTCTTCCCCAAGGCACCCCCCCATGTTGAGGGCACGCGGCCTGGTATGGCTCAGGAGGGGGGGCGCGCTCGCTCGCCCCCCTTTCCTGGCCGGCCGGGTAGCGTGCTCGGACAAGGGTCTGGTGTGGACTTTGGGGGAACCCCCACGCCGATTTTTTTCGGCGTTGGGGTTCCCCTTTAAGCCCATTCCAGGCGGCGGAGCCCGCGACGTCTCCTTCGCGGGCCCCGCCTACCTTTACACGCGCTCGAAATGGGCGGACTTTCCGAGCGGGAACAGTCCGCTCATTTCGAAAGTACAGCGGACAGGCCCACACACGGGCGGACTGTTCGCTCAAACACAGTTTCAGCGGACAGTTTTTCGGAATTTCCGAAAGACTTTGTCCGTCCAACTGTCCGCTGAAACTGTCCGCTGAAAGCCCACACATGAGCGGACTGTCCGCCCAAACACTGTTCAGCGGACAAGGTTGGGCGAACAGTCCGCCCGTGTGTACGCGGCCTTAGGCCGCGTACACACGGGCGGATTGTCTGCCCAACTTAGTCCGCTGAACCGTGTTTCAGCGGACAATCCGCTCCTGTGTGGGCTTCAGCGAACTTTTTCAGCGGACAGTCTGGCGGACTAAGTCTTTCGGAATTTCCGTAATTTTGTCCGTCCAAACTTGGTTTTGTCCGTCCAAACTTGGTTTCAGCGGACAGTCTGCTCGTGTGTAGGCAAGTTGGATGGACTAAGTATGGCGCATGCTCAGAAAGGATTTAGACGGCCGAAGGTTGCATTGCAGTGTATTGGACGTCGTTTTTCTAGTCCCGTCGTACGTGCTGTACACGTCATCGTGCAAGCTTTCAGCGGACTGTCTGTTCATCGTGTGTGGTCAAGTCCGTTCATTCAAATGTTGGACGGACTGTCTGTCGGATTGTCTGACGAACTTAGTTGGGCAGACAATCCGCCCGTGTGTACGCAGCCTCAGAGTACAATAGACATGGAGGGTGATTTGTCCATCAAGCTTTATAGCATTATAGGAATCTGTTCAATTTTTTTATTTTAGCGTACAGGAAATGCAACTGGAAAACAAATTTTATATGCAAGAAAATTAGGTGTTATACATAGGGTTGCCACCTTCAAGCCAAACCTGAACACTTTCACAGTGTAATTTTTTTGTAGTACACGCTATAGGATTGTAAAATACCTGGGACACCTTTTGAGTTACCCAAAGAGAGTAGTTAGAGGTGTGCTACGGTGAACAGTGGCTGTGGCCAAATTGCAATAAGAGTGGGGGGGAGGGCTTAAAGGGGCATGGTTAAATAAAAGAAAAGCATTTGTGTACTCATAAAATATGATTTGATTTATAAAAGAAATGTCAGTTAAAATATGAAACTAGCCTACCTTAAAAGTGGACACTGTCAGCCAGTAGAACAGTGGATGATGTCAGAAGGGCAGAGGACGGTATCTGTAAGGCAGTGGAAGGTGTCAGTAGAGCAGTGGATGGTTTCAATAGGGCAGTTGACAGGGTCAGTAGGGCAGTGGACGGTGTCAGTAGAACAATGGACAGTGGATGGCATCAGTAGAGCAGAGGACGGTGTCAGTAGAGCAGAGGATGGCTTCAGTAGAGCAGAGGATGGCTTCAGTAGGGCAAAGGGCGGTGTCAAAAGATCAGTGGTTGGCATCAGTAGAGCAGTGGATGGCATCAGTAGGGCAGTGGACGGTGTCAGTAGAGCAGAAGATGGTGTCAGTAGAGCAGAAGATGGTGTCAGTAGAGCAGTGGATGGTGTCAGTAGAGCAGTGGATGGTGTCAGTAGAGCAGTGGATGGTATCAGTAGAGCAGTGGATGGTGTCAGTAGAGCAGTGGATGGTGTCAGTAGAGCAGTGGATGGTGTCAGTAGGGCAGTGGATGGTGTCAGTAGGACAGTAGATGGTGGACAGTGGATGGCATCAGTAGAGCAGAGGACGGTGTCAGTAGTGCAGTGGATAGTGTCTGTAGAGCAGTGGACGGTGTCAGTAGGACAGTGTACCTCCATCCAAAAACCTGAATCAGTTCTACGGAAAACCCAACCCCATACAAACTGTTCACAAAGTGGCACTGTGCATTCTACAACCCTTTTAAGCACCTTTTATTTACAAAAAAAGCCAAAACAATTCCAAGCAATCCACAGGTACCCCACAAATAGAGAAGAACATACCAGATTAAATATCAGACAGTGCCTGTGCACCCCCCCCCCCCCCCCCCCCAATAGAGACCTCCATTACAACAAGACAAAACCTTTCGGGAGTTGCTGCAAAGATGTGTGTGTTTGTGAACCTGTTAGAGTCTGTAATACCATGCTTTCTCCTGAAAAAGCGTCCCTGGTTGCTAGGACACCAGTTCAATGGCCCTCCATTCACTGTCTCTGGTGGCATTGGCTTCGCCAGCTTGGTGGGAGAGAGAGAGCGCACAGACAGACAGTGCAATGTGACCCAGCTGCTGGACATTAGCCCCGCTGGAGCAGGGGAAAAAGGGGGAGGTGCATGCTGTTTGGGGGTAGCTGACAGAGGGGAGGGGTAGCTGACATGGCAGAGGAGTAGCTTACAGAGGAGGGGGTAGCTGACAGGAGGGGGGTAGCTGACAGGAGGGGGGTAGCTGACAGAGGAGGGGGGCCGACAGAGGAGGGGGTGGCTGACAGAGGAGGGGGTAGCTGACAGAGGGGGGTACTGACAGAGGAGGGGGGCTGACAGAGGAGGGGGTGGCTGATAAATAGGGGGGCTGACAGAGGAGGGGGGTGGCTGACAGAGAGGAGGGGGTGGCTGACAGAAGGAGGAGGGGGACTGACAAAGAGGAGGGGACTGACAGAGGAGGTGGGCTGACAGAGAGGAGGGGGGTGGCTGACAGAGGAGGGGGGCTGACACAGAGGAGGGGGGTGGCTGAGAGAGGAGGGGGGCTGACAGAGAGGAGGGGGCAGACAGAGGAGGGGGGCTGACAGAGAGGAGGGGGGCCGCCAGAGGAGGGGGGCTGACACAGAGGAGGGGGGCTGGCTTGGTGCTGGGGGAAGAGAGTGCACAGTGAGCTGCAGCATTCAGGATTCATTAGCCTAGCGCTGCATTGACAGGGGCGAGGGGGACCGGCCTGGGACCGACTCACCACTGCCACCAATTACCAGTGGCAGTGAAATTGCCAAAAATGGTTAGCCCTGCTGGAGCAGAGGAAGGAGGGGGAGCGTGCTGCTGGCGTTAGAGCGTGCATTCAGGGCAGGCTGCATTTGCGGATTGGCATTGGCACATTATGCTGTTGGCGGGAGAGTGTGCATCCAGCGACAGGAGGGGGTGGGCAGGACACAAGATGGAGTGCAATCAGCTACAAGAGCGGGGAGACTATGCTGCTGGTGGTCTGGAGGTATGAACACCCACTTCCCACACTGGCTGGAGCCTATGCTGCTGTGTCCGGGTTTCAGGAGGAGAGAAACCCAGGCACAGCTGTCAAAACCTGAACTGTCTGGGTCATTCCCGTACACGTGGCAACCCTAGTTATACATTGGATTTCATTTCATTAACCGTTAATTTTAAAGCAACAATAGACCAGAATTCTTTATATGAAACCTTATATTGTATATATCAGACTATTGTTTTCAATCCTATCCAAGTTGGGAAAGGAGAATACAGGAAGTAAAATGTAGTTTTAGTTACCCTCTTAAAGCGGTAGTAAACCCGCAAATTATTATTTTTTTTTTTACACCTGCAAAGCAAAAGGCATAATGAGCTAGTATGCACCGCATACTAGCTCATTATGAAATACTTACCTTAGAACGAGGCCCCGACATCTGGCCCGATCCATGCCGAGGGAGCTGACATTCTCCCTCGGCGTTTCTTCCGGGTATCGTGGCTCCGGCCACTCACAGCGCCGGGAGATTTCATTCCGGCCGCCGGCCACTGACGGATTTTCAGGCCGAGAATCCCCTTGTGCGCATGCGCCGCTGCAGTCAGCGGCGCATACCGAGGGGAATATCTCCTAAACCGTACAGGTTTAGGAGATATTTTTTTTACCTACAGGTAAGCCTTATTATAATTCGAGTATACAACCACTTTAAGCTGGTCATGCTGCTCCAAATTCATGCTGGTGAGTGCAGAGGTCAGAAGAAAGTAATGTACAGAATGCAGGGGCCAGGATATAGTAATGCACAGGGTGCAAGGTAATATGTGCAGCAGTGCATAGTAGTTGAAGGATATTCCACTTTGTTCTATGCTGCAGCATAGTCATTTAAAGATTTTCTACCTTGTCCTTTGGCTTGGAGGTTGCTCACATCCTAACTCAAATTCTGTCTTTTATTCTACCCCCTTTTTTCTTGCCAGGTTTTCAATCTACAATTCATGCACACTTCCCAGTTATGAAGGCATTATCATTGGCCACCGCTGAGCAGGTTAAAAATTGCCCTGAGCAAGTTCTAGCTCAACAGTGTTTAGCACTTGGCAGTCCACAGCACAGGTGCTCTCTCAGTAATCTCCATGTGCAATCCTTCATCCAGATTCCAAAATGGTGCCTCTGGAGCCAACTGCATGTGTGCAGCAAACTCACGGGTCACACACATGCAGGCGGCTCCATTGTTGCCATTCTGGATTCTGGATGGGCAATTGCTTTTCAAGCACCTGCACATAGGGCTTGCTGAGGTTACCTGGGGGGCCTATTTTCAAGAAGACAAACTCCTCAAGACAGGGAAAGTCCCTGGCAATCGGGGCATCCACAAAATGACACACCTATATACAGGGCAGCCATCAGAAATTGACATTGCTTTAGGCCTCACCCACCCCCCGGACCCGACTCCAAACATTCTCCAGAGCCCATCCACTGGTCATCCCACCAAATCCGACCATAGGCCATCCCACGAGTCTGGTGCACCCACTTTTATTTTAACACTTATACATCTTTGGAGACTGGAGGGATAGATGGTGTGGGTGGCAATGCATTGTGAAGACTGGAGGGATGGATGGTGCTGGGCGTGGGTGGCGATGTGTCGTGGAGACTGGAGGGATGAATAGTGCTGGGCGTGAGTGGCGATGCGTTGTGGAGACTGGAGGGATGAATGGTGCTGGGCGTGAGTGGTGATGCGTTGTGGAGACTGGAGGGATGAATGGTGCTGGGCGTGGGTGGCAATGCATTGTGGAGACTGGAAGGATGGATGGTGCTGGGCGTGGGTGGCGAAGCATTGTGGAGACTGGAAGGATGGATGTGGGTGGTGATGTGTTGTGGAGACTGGAGGGATGGATGGTGTTGGGCGTGGGTGGCGATGCATTGTGGAGACTGGAAGGATGGATGGTGCTGGGCGTGGGTGGCGAAGCATTGTGGGGACTGAAAGGATGGATGGTGCTGGGCACGAGTGGCGATGCATTGTGGAGACTGGAGGGATGGATGGTGCTGGGAGTGGGTGGTGATGCGTTGTGGAGACTGGAGGGATGGATGTGCCGGGCGTGGGCGGCGATGCGTTGTGGAGACTGGAGGGATGGATGGTGCTGGGCATGGGTGGTCATGTGTTGTGGAGACTGGAGGGATGGGTGGTGCTGGGCGTGGGTGGCGATGCATTGTGGAGACTGGAGGGATGGATGATGATGGGTGCAAGTGGGGATGCGTTGTAAAGACTGGAGAGATGGATGGTGCTGGGCGTGGGTGATGATGCATTGTGCAGACTGGAGGGATGGATGGTGCTGCGTGTGGGTGGCGATGCGTTGTGGAGACTGGAGGGATGGATGGTGGTGGGCGTGAGTAGGGATGCATTGTGGAGAATGGAGGGATGGATGGTGCTGGGCGTGGGTGGCGAAGCGTTATGGAGACAGGAGGGCTGGATGGTGCTGGGCGTGGGTGGTGATGCGTTGTGGAGACTGGAGGGATGAATAGTGCTGGGCATGGGTGGCGATGCATTGTGGAAACTGAAGGGATGGATGGTGCTGGGCGCAGGAGGGGATGCGTTGTGGAGACTGGACGGATGGATGGTGCTGGGCATGGGGGGCGATGCTTTGTGGAGACTGGACGGATGAATGGTGCTGGGCATGGGTGGCGATGCGTTGTGGAGCCTGGGGGATGGATGGTGCTGGGCGTGGGTGGCCATGCGTTGGGGAGACTGGAGGGATGGATGGTGGTGGGCGTGGGTGGCGATACGTTGTGGAGACTGGAGGGATGGATGGTGCTGGGCGTGGGTGGCGATACGTTGTGGAGACTGGAGGGATAGATGGTGCTGGGTGTGGTTGGCAATGCGTTGTGGAGACTGAAAGGATGGATGTTGCCGGACGTGAGTGGCAATGCGTTGTAGACACAGGAAGGATGGTGGGTGTGGGTATGCGTTGTGGAGAATGGAGGGATTTATGGATGGTGGCGGGTGGCAATGCATTGTGGAGACTGGAGGGATGGATGGTGCTGGGCGTGGGTGGTGATGTGTTGTGGAGACTGGAGGGATGGATGGTGCTGGGTGTGGGTGGTGATGCGTTGTGGAGACTGGAGGGATGGATAGTGCTGGGCATGGGTGGCGATGCGTTGTGGAGACTGGAGGGATGGATGGTGGCGGGCGTGAGTAGGGATGCGTTGTGGAGACTGGAGGGATGGATGGTGGTGGGCGTGAGTAGGGATGCATTGTGGAAAATGGAGGGATGGATGGTGCATGGCGTGGGTGGCGAAGCGCTATGGAGACAGGAGGGCTGGATGGCGCTGGGCGTGGGTGGCGATACGTTGTAGACACAGGAAGGATGGTGGGTGTGGGTGGGTATGCGTTGTGGAGAATGGAGGGATTTATGGATGGTGGCAGGTGGCGATGCATTGTGGAGACTGGAGGGATGGATGGTGCTGGGCGTGGGTGGTGATGTGTTGTGCAGACTGGAGGGATTAATGGTGCTGGGTGGCAATGCGTTGTGGAGACTGGGGGGATGGATAGTGCTGGGCGTGGGTGGCGAAGCGTTATGGAGACAGGAGGGCTGGATGGCGCTGGGCGTGGGTGGCGATGCGTTGTGGAGACTGGAGGGATGAATAGTGCTGGGCATGGGTGGCGATGCATTGTGGAGACTGAAGGAATGGATGGTGCTGGTCGCAGGAAGGGATGCGTTGTGGAGACTGGAGGGATGGATGGTGCTGGGTGTGGGTGGTGATGTGTTGTGGAGACTGGAGGGATGGATGGTGCTGGGCGTGGGTGGCGATGCATTGTGGAGATTGGAAGGATGGATGGTGCTGGGTGTGGATGACGATGCATTGTGGAGACTAGAGGGATGGTGCTGGGCGTGGGTGGCGATCTGTTGTGGAGACTTGGAGGATGGATGGTGCTGGGCATGGGTGGCGATGCATTGTAGAGACTGGACGGATGGATGGTGCTGGGCATAGGTGGCGATGCTTTTGTGGAGACTGGGCGGATGGATGGTGCTGGGCATGGTTGGCGATACGCTGTGGAGACTGGACGTATGGATGGTGCTGGGCATGGGTGGCAATGCATTGTGGAGACTGGGGAATGGATGGTGCTGGGTGTGGGTGGCCATGCGTTGGGGAGACTGGAGGGATGGATGGTGCTGGGCGTGGGTGGCGATGCATTGTGGAGATTGGAAGGATGGATGGTGCTGAGTGTGGATGACGATGCATTGTGGAGACTAGAGGGATGGTGCTGGGCGTGGATGGCAATCTGTTGTGGAGACTTGGGGGATGGATGGTGCTGGGCGTGGGTGGCGATGCATTGTGGAGACTGGACGGATGGATGGTGCTGGGCATAGGTGGCGATGCTTTTGTGGAGACTGGGCGGATGGATGGTGCTGGGCATGGGTGGCGATGCATTGTGGAGATTGGGGAATGGATGGTGCTGGGTGTGGGTGGCCATGCGTTGGGGAGACTGGAGGGATGGATGGTGCTGGGCGTGGGTGGCGATACGTTGTGGAGACTGGAGAGATGGATGGTGCTGGGCGTGGGTGGCGTTGTGGAGACTGGAGGGATGGATAGTGCTGGGCGTGGGTGGCGATATGTTGTGGAGACTGGAGGGATAGATGGTGCTGGGTGTGGTTGGCAATGCGTTGTGGAGACTGAAAGGATGGATGGTGCCGGGCGTGAGTGGCAATGCGTTTTAGACACAGGAAGGATGGTGGGTGTGGGTGGGTATGCGTTGTGGAGAATGGAGGGATTTATGGATGGTGGCGGGTGGCGATGCATTGTGGAGACTGGAGGGATGGATGGTACTGGGCGTGAGTGGTGATGCGTTATGGAGACAGGAGGGATGAATGGTGGTGGGCGTGGGTAGGAATGCGTTGTGGAGACTGGAGGGATGGATGGTGCTGGGCTTGGGTGGCGATGTCCTGTGGAGATTGAAGGGATGGATGGTGCTGGGTGTGGGTGACGATGCATTGTGGAGACTGGAGGGATGGATGATGCTGGGCATGGGTGAGGATGCGTTGTGGAGACTGAAGGGATGGATTATGCTGGGCGTGGGTGGCGACACAATGTGGAGACTGGAGGGATGGAGTAGATGCTGGATGGGGAATAAGATGATTGAGTTGCATTGTGAAAATGGATGAGGATGACTCAGGGTGGGGATGAGAGTTACATAGTGAAGAGGCTCTCCAAAATGTAGCCCTCATCTGCACCCATCCATTTTCACAATACAACTCAATTATACCAGCTTGTCAGCCTCAGGGTGTCCCATCCAAGAAGGAGCTAAATAAATTCCAAATAAAATCTACAGGCAGCACAGGGGGCACAGTCAGCAGCACACATTAAAATTTTGCGACTTAACCTCCATGGTGCATTCTCGGATCTATCTGCATGCACCTGTTATTGCTGTGTCCACATGCACCGTTGACAAGCTGGCCACGCCCCCTGCCCCTGTGCTTACCAATCACAATGCAGCAAAGCCAGCAGCAGCCAGCAGGCTCCGCCTCAGCAGGGAATGCTGCTGGGGATTTTGCCAGTCTGAAAAACAGCATTGGCTGGTGCTCGGGTAGCGGTCTTGTTAAATTTCATTACTTTGTGCAGAATACTTAATAAATGCTCTGCATAGCCACAGCCAGCGGGGAGGGGGGGGGGGGCTTGGGTTGGACTTGGGAGGGGCAGGTGAAAGTAGGTGGCAGAGGCTTGTCTTGTTTATGCTTCTCTGTAGGGGCACACAGATTAGCCGCAGAGCTGTTACAAGATGAATTTCATGTTCTGCTGTAGGGGGGAGCGGGCCCTGGCCGGCCGGGTCTCTAGGGATACTTTGGCCCCTTTTATGAGTACTGCCTGTGCTCCCCTGATGGTGGCCCTGCCTACATAAACTGTACCCGTTTATTTGCATTCTTTTCTCCCCCACAGCCTTCCAAAGTGCAAAGTTAAGATGATATTTCTCAGCTTCCAGAAGGAAGGAGGATTGGAATTGATGTCACATACTGCACAGCACAGAACTGAGTGTAATCTTGAGACCTGAGTGGAGGGAAAGGATACGCCCCCCTCTACACAGCCTCATAGAGAAACATGCCCATTTGAGGCTCTCCGTCAGCTTCTGTTTGCTGGGGATTACCTGGTGTCTGGAAAAACATTCAGAAGTTATTCATGCAGACAGAGGAAGGAGAGAGCAGACAAGATCGACATTTGCCATGGATTGAGGCAAGTACACACTACATAACATACATAGTTAGTAAGATTGAATAAAGACACCAGCCCATCCAGTTCAACCTGAGTGAGTGTCTACAATTGTCCCTATCCCTGAAATATAAAGATATACTTTGTTCATTTTTTATTTTAGAGGTTTACAAGCTCCCCCGTTCCCCAGTAATACACAATGTGCACAGTGCCCCCAGAGGCTGGAGGAATACTTGACTGACCATAGAACAGAGTTACCAATGTATAGCTGTCAATTCTTCCAGGAAATCCAGGAGACATTTGGTATTGGGGGGGGGGGGGGGGTCTTCTCCCAGGTCTCCCAGAGGTTGAAGAAAATCTGTTGAGTTTCTGGAAAATGATCAGTGACCAGAAAGCCCAAAACCTGTAGGCTTCATCTTTCCTCCTCTCTGTATATGATTGCAAAGTTTATGGGGGTTAGCTGGAACAGAGGGAGCAGTGGTGGAGCATGCAGAGGTGCTGTCAGGCAGCAAAGTCCGAGGTGTTGGGGTTCTGCATTGGGGTGTTGTGCAACAGGGAGGTTCAGAGTCAGGGGTCCAGGTTCAATGGTAGATGTGATGGGTAACAGGGAGATCAGAGTACCAGGGGTACTGGGATCTTCATAGGCTCCAATCCAAAAGCTGTCTTATCTCTTCACTGCACATGACTGCCATCCTCCTTCCTGCTTTTACCACCCCTCTTACATACCCCAACTTCACTCATTGCTGCACCCATGCCCAGTCTCTGTGTTTGTTACCACTACAGTGACACACCTTTCTTTTGTTTGTATATTACAAACTGTAACAGCACCCCGCCTTCCCCCTCTGCTTCCTGCATGTCCCCTACCTCTCCAAAGCACTATATATGCGGGGAGCCATCCAGCCAACACCTAGCCCCTTAAACACATTTTCCGCCACTCCACGTTTACTGGGTGCGATGCACCAGGCAGTGGGATCCCCTGCTGCGGCCAGTGTATTGATCTCCTTACACCAGCCGCAACCTTCCTCCCCCCCAGGCACCAGGGTCTGGCAGGCACACCTCACTCTTCTTCCCCATGCTGTGGGCTTTTTATCAGTGCTGTGATACATTGTTGCCCTGTGGAATATTTATCTGTGCTGTGTCCTATTGCCACCCCTCCTATACACTCAAGTTCCCCAATAAACACCTGCACATTGGGTCCCGTGTGATTTGCCTCCATGTGCTCTCTCTCTCTGAGCTCTTAGTCTATCACACTAACATAAATATAAATGTTTGAAAATTTTAAATTAGAGATTAAAATCATTGGAAAGGAACATTTACTGCGCTTCCTGCTTTGCAATAAAATTTAAAGAGCAATGGAGTTGATTTACTAAAACTGGTGTAAAAAACTGGTGCAGCGGTTGCATGGTAGCCAATTAGCTTCTAACTTTTTAACCACTTCTGGACCGCCCACCATTGTTATATATCGGTACTTTGAAGGAAGATATTGTTGTTATGGCAGCAGCTAGCTGCCATAACCCCCGGTATCCTCTTCTTCAGTGAGTCGCCACAAGATCACTTTTATCGGTGGTGGTGAGGGCCCCCCTGCCTCGATCCGTGCCCTCCGCCACTTACCGGAGCCAGCGGCGGAGGCGATCGCGTCCTTCTCATGGTCTGACATGGAGCCCCCACCCATCTCCATATCATTGCGGAGCGGAAGCGTCATCAAAACGCCACTTCCGCCTATTGCTCTTTTTGACCCCAGATCTCATATTTAAGAGGTCCTGTCATGCTTTTTTTGTATTACAAGAGATGTTTACATTCCTTGTAATAGGAATAAAAGTGACACAATTATTTTTTTTTTAAAACAGTGTAAAAAAAAAAAAAGTTAAAATAAATAATAAAAAAAAAATGTAAACGTGCCCTGTCCCAGCAAGCTCGCGTGCAGCAGCGAACACATATACGTGACTAGTGCCCGCATATGCAGACGATGTTCAAACCACACATGTGAGGTATTGCTGCGATCGGTAGAGCAAGAGCAATAATTCTAGCTCTAGACTTCCTCTTTAACTTAAAAAAATGCAACCTGCAGAATTTTTTAAACATCGCCTATGTCAATTTAGAAGGGTAAAAGTTTGTCGCCATTCCACGAGCGGGCACAATTTTGAAGCGTGACATGTTGGGTATCAATTTACTGTTGTCTTATTTTTTTAATAAAAAAAACTGTATTTTTTCCCCCCCAAAAATACACTTTTGTCTTATTTTACTGAGGTCTTATTTTTTAATTAAAAAAAGTGTGCTTGTAAGACCGCTGCCCAAATACGGTGTGACAGAAAGTATTGAAACAACCGCCATTTTATTCTCTAGGGTGTTAGGAAAAAATTTATGTTTGGGGAGTTCTAAGTAATTTTCTAGCAAAAAAAACCTGTTTTTAACCCGTAAACAACAAATCTCAGAAAGAGGCTCGGTGCGTACTTGCCCGCTGCTATGTTGTGCTATTGAGTGTTATAAGACTCCAAAACGTATTAACCGGATCGCTCATACCTATACCCACTTTCTAAACGTGTATCAATGTGCAAAATTATATTCAAAAGTGGTGCTGCTCTCCCAAATGCTAATGTGCTAGTGTCCCTTTTGAATCTGCTTGCATAGCAATTTTCAAACTCAGCATATCATTTCAAACCATATATAACATTAACAAAACAAAAAATGCATCAGTTCATAAAATGTCCTTTGGTATGAATTTGCTTTCATAAAAAAGCAGGCCTATGTTCACATATCCAAATGACTGCTTCATTAATTAGTTTTCATCACTATGTGCTCCAGTCATCAACATGCATTAGCGATAATCCCCTAATTCGATGTGCCCTCACCTGGGGGATAAGTCCAACCAATGGTCTATATGCGCTTTTGTCCCTTGCTTGGGATCTGTTTTATGATGTTTCACTCCTTAGCTGGCGATCCTCAGATTAGAATCCTCCTTCTCTTACACTTATCTCCATAAGCCAAAGTCGTGAAGGGAGAAAGTTAGACATAGTGCTTTATCTTTTAAAACAACCGGTTTATTGCTGGTGCTTAGAGTGCACCAAACTTTAAAAAGCATTCAGTCCTCAAAGTGCGGGTATAAGACAATCAGACAGTATTTAAACAGTATGCTCACAATTCTCGCCTCAGCGTGACAACAGATCAGCCCCTCCCCTATGTGTTACGCCACAGGATCCCGTGGCTTCCTCAGGGGGATTTCCTCCTGAGCATATGCAAGTGAATTCATGCCAAAGGACACTTTATGGACTGATGCATTGTTTTTTTTTTAATGTTATATATGGTTTGATATGATATTCTGGGTTTGAAAATTGCTATGCAAACAGATTTAAAGGGACACTAGCACATTAGCATTTGGGAGCAATAGCACTTTTGAATATAATTTAGCTTCTAACTTGTTCACTGAAGCATTGACAATAAAACATGGAAGCTGATTGGTTTCTATGCAGAGCTGCACTATATTGTGCACTCTCCAGTTTTAGTAAATTAACCCCACTAGCAGCTTCTCAATATGATCAGTAAATTACAAGTTCATTAGCAAAATCCATATTCCTACAAAGTACTTTATTACATGACTTCAGTGCAGTCCTTTTATTGTACGTATATCTTGATATTTCCCAGTCTTTCTATCTTTACCTGTGGAACATTTGAAGAGTTGTAGATAAAAGATATAGAATGAATGTGAAGTAGCGATTTTATCCCTTTATTGCAAGAAATGAGGGCTAGTATAATAAAAACATTTTCTATGATTTTCTTTTTTGTCAACCTATACTTTTATATGTTAAAATAATGGGCTTCATCACATAAAGTGAAATCATCAATTCTGAAAACCTGTGTCCATCCACACACACACAGATCTTCAGTGAACCTTACTAAACCATCCATGTTACAGAAATAAAACTTTCTCTCCATAGACTTTAACTTAAACTTTACAGACAAGGAAGCAACTAACATGTTAAAAGCTACTTTTCACAGTTCTTTTCTTTTACATGTACCATTGAAAACAGCTGTAATTCTGTACTCTGTCTTGGCAAAAAAAAAAAAGATGCAGCATTATCTGTGTCTGCTTTGGCACTCCCCAAAAAAAATCAGTTCTGCAGCTACTGGAATGGGCATGTTATTATTCCATTCACCTTTCAGGAGAAAGACAAACATAATCAGACTGTTAAAATGCAGGTAAACATATGTATGGTCAATAAAAATGGGTTGATAAACATGATAGATAGTAGACAAGATATATAGATAGAAGATAGATAAAAGACAAGATATATAGATAGAAAATAGATAGTAGACAAGATATATGGATATAAATTAGATAGTAGACAAGATAGATAATAGATCTATAGATAGAAGATAGATAGTAGACAATATAGATAATAGATCTATACATAGAAGTTAGATTGTAGACAAGATAGATCGATAATAGTTACAGATATATAATAAATAATATAATATATAATAGATATATAAGAAGCTATATAGATATTTAGTGAAGTTATAGATAGATAGATAATAGATAGACAGTTGGATAGATACCTTATTATTTAAACTATTACTCCTAGTATTATTATATTTTAGGTATTTATATAGCAAAGTCAATGTACGCAGTGTATTACAAATTGAACATCCGCATAAGTCCCTGGCCAATGTACAGTCTCCCCTAGATTTACCAACATTATGTAACATGAAGACAAACCTAAACAATCTGTATAGCTTGTATTCATGCAACATATTGATGGTACATCTAAAGGAGATTGCACAACCAGACTGTACAGTTTATGGTAAACCTAAGGACCCTTCCTGGCATGCAAAATAAATAGAGACAAAGATAGCTTCTTTTTAAAGTAACACTTCTATGGCTCGAGAAATTGATTCCTTCTATTTTAAGTTAGCATGATGGGGGTAGATATCAAAATATCAATTATGACTGGAGCTAGGTACGTATTTTTCAAAAAATATCACTTCTCTACTAGATAGATAGAAAGATGGAGAGATAGAAAGATAGAGAGATAGAGAGATAAATAAATAGGTACCTTCTTTTTATAATATCACTTCTATGATAAGTTAGATAAATACCTTCTTTTTTATAATATCACTTCTATTACAAGAGAGACAGATACTTTTTTTATAATATAATTTTTTATGACTGGATAAATAGATACTTTCTTTTTATAATATCACTTCTATGACAAGATAGATAGATACCTTTTTTTTTTTTTTTTTTTTTTTATATCACTTCTATGACTAGATATACAAATACATACCTTCTTTTTCAAAATGCCACTTCTACGACTGGTGGTAGATAGATATAAAAATAAAGCGATTCATAGTTCTTTTTCCAAAATCTGCCTGGTATGACCCCTCCAGAATGCAATGAGTTAAAGCCATGTGTTTTTCCCACTGATAAAGGCTTGGCATTGGGCCAATACAGGGGGGTCTTGCTGTGAACTCTTGACAGCCAGAGGGGCACCCAGACTCCGACAGATCTTCCCAGACAGATAAACCTGGACCGACAAACACGCAAGCCAAACATGCCACCAAACCCAAACAGATTAACAGATAAATGTGTACTAATACAAACACCAACTTCAAACTGAGAGATATTACAGCAGTTAGTAACAGAAAAAACAAAAAATCAGCCCATTGAGACAGACCCAGACAGACACATAGCAGACACATGCCGGTTGCTGTGCAGGGAAAAATGTGAAATGTTGGTGGGTCAGGAATGGAGGAGGTGTGCACACATTTTTTTTTTTTTGTCGAAAGAATGTACTTTATTTTCTATATAAAATAGATAAAAACAAATACTTTAGTGGGGTACAAACCACCCTGTACTGCAACGCAGCGCATTAATACACTACACAACAATATGCATCCATGGATCTTACCTGATGGACATGGCAGAGCAGGGGCAGACGCTGAGCACAGGGGAGGGGGGCAAGAATTGGACAAGACCACCAGACAGCAGCAAGACACCCCCAGACACACCCACCCACACACTCACAGCACCGACAAGTAGATAAAGTTCCAGCAATGTTCTCACATGTCAGACGTCACATTCCCAGACAGCTCCAGACAAGGGTCAGACACACAGCTCCACACATAAACAGGTGAAGCAATAGTAAAAAGTGGCCAGGCAGAGAGAGAAAACAGACAGCCAGGGACTTAGAGGAGAAGGAGGGGACAGAGAAGAAGGGGGGAAATCAAGAAGTGGGAGAGGAGGGGGCAGACTGATCTGTCCAATTCTTAGACACAGACACAGGACAGACATAGGGGCACAAATCAGGGGGAGATCCTGACACACTAGACAGAGGGAGGCACACCACAGGGGGAACAGACACACACAGGGAGAAGTGGCAAATAAACAGGGGAGGGACACGAATCACCAAAATCTCAGAAAGAGATAGGCTTGAAGAACAGACCTGCTCAGACACAGGGAAGGCATCAGAGGGAAAAAAAAAAAACCAAGGCAGCCTCTCACCCAGACAGCCAGACTTCAATCACTCACTCAGGTAGACAGCAATCAGACAGACTAAAGAGTTCCCATTCAAGCTGGGAACTTCGTGCACCATGCTACCATTCGTGCTGCTCACTCTCCTGCTGTTGACTGTTAGCCGATGCCACCCTATCCCTGGAGGGGACACAATGCAGACGGGTGAGTCACACCAGACCCCCCCCCCCCCATCCCACCCCTCCTCTCTTCTACACCTCCTGCCCTGGATGAACCCCATGCACTCTACAAACTCTGCCGGCACCATATATGGATCCACTATTGGTGGTCATACACGCTCCCGTAAATGATCCATTTCTTTTCCGATCGATCTCTCTCGATTAGGAATAATCGATCTATAGTCGACAACCCATTCGATCTATATGACACACACGGAGAAGTGGATTTCAATTGATAATTAGAAGATGCAATCAAGATCGTTATCGATCACATCTTTGTTTTCCCCATGCAATCTCATAATCAGAAAGACTATAGAATTCATGAACAAAGCATCTCAGTGCTGCTGATTGATGCAATACAATTGATAATTTTCCGCCTTGGCCGATTAACTCAGTTTGACTGAATCTGATCTAAATGAATTGGAAGAAAAATTATGTATTTTTGATTATTTGCAGATTTGATAATTTTGAGCAAATTGCACATCGTTCAGATAACAAAATTGAAGCGTGTATGGCCACCATAAGGGCTCATTCAGCCAAGAACTCAGCCCCTTGCAGCAGTCAGAGCTGTCTGTTTCCTATTTTTCCACAGCTGAGCTACGTTCAGGCAGCCCATAAAAACTGAATGGGTACACATTATCTTTGCAGACAGCTGAGTTTGACAGGTGTATGGACCTGGGTGCACAGCCTTTCTATCGGAGTCTGTGCACCCGTCCCTGCGTACCTGTCAAACTTGACTGTACACAGGCAATAGTATACCCATTTATTTTATATGAACTGCCAGAACACAGCTCAGCAGTGGAAAAAAAAAAAAAGAAACAGACGGCTCTGACTACTGCATGCGATTAAGAACCTGTGTGAATGAGCTCTAAGACTGGAACCAGAACCAATTAGCTTCTAGTTTTTATTTTCAAAGCTTAACTGAAGAAGCTGAAGCTTGGTTACTATGCACAGCTGCTCCACATTCTGTCTGCACCAGTTTTAGTACGTTCTACATGTACATCCCTTTACTCAGATGCTAGAAATACACACACAAAGATAATGGCCTGCTGCCTGCTTTTACATTTTTATTGCATACTGTCATCTTCCATTTTAAGGATCAGTCATAACTAAAAGTGGGTAACTTTTGAATGAATATTCCCAACCCTCTTCTATTGCACAATAGATTCATTTTCCTTTTTTATCTTATATTGGCCATGCACTGTTCAAATTTTAGCCAGTTCCTGGCGAAAGTCTATCAATGGATGGCCCTCTGGACCCCCTACCGGCCAACATTCCTTGGCTGAATAATCAAAAGAGCTAGGCGTAAAATGGTCAGTCGAAAAGCGGCTGCATCCAGTCAGCAGGAGATTTGTCCATCCGCACTGTGTAGCATGGATGGAGGAGCCTGCGAGCCAAATGTAATAATGTTAGCTAGCTTTAGTGCCTGTTTACACCTGTGTGTCTGCGATTTAGTTGCATTTTGTTTGTGATTTTTTTCAATGAGGGTTGTAGCATATTATGAGATGCTATCACACTATTCCTCACAATGCTGTAAAAGAGAGACATAAGGGTATAGATCGTATTTTTTAGATTGCGCTGCAAAATAATGTAGAGTTGTGAACACTGATTATTTCGGGCTATGTGAACTTGCATTGCAGTGCATAGCCCCTTTCAAACCTGTGCGATTTGTCTCACTTCAGCCGTTACACAACAAGAGGCATCCCAATACTGTCTATGGGGCTCCATACACACCTATGTAACACACTTTCATGTGACTTGGAAAAGGTACAGGTGCTTCTTATGGTGTGACTTTTTGCGTTTCTGGCCCTATAGACTTCAATGGGAACACATGAAAAACATATGAAAATGCAGACACTCCAGTGTAAACCATCAAACACTGTGCACATTTTGTCAGGTTCCTGATGAACCAGACCAAATTTGCTTCATGGATGGCCCCTTCTGCCTGACTTTGACTGAAAAATCAAAGGAGTTTGTGAGAAATTGTTGGCCAAACAGCAGGGTGCATCCGATCAGATGCAGCCACTGGTAGATAATCTGATAGCCACTGGTGCTGGCTGACAGACTACAGTACAACAGCCCAGCAGGGGATTGCGTCCATCCATGCTGTTTAGCATGGATGGGGAGTCTGTAAAGTTGTTTTTGTTTAGCTCACAGGTTGAATCAAAGAAATCAATTTGTGGCCAGGCTTAACCTCAGACATCAGAGTTCACCAGTAGAGACTGGTTGTGATCAAATGCACCATATACGGGGCAATTTTTCATAAGATTCAGCACAAATTTCATATCATCAGATTGTTGGTATAATTGCAAGTGAATGCTTGTAGCTTATATAATGTCATTTGCACAATTGCAGGGAGGTTGGTCTTTTTTTCTCATTTGGAAAAGTAGCAGATACATTCTAAGGTGGCCAGATATGTATAATTTTATGATCAGTTTAGGTAGGAACTATCGCAAACAAGAGATTCATCATCACTTAAGATGTCAAACAATGCAACACATAGGGAACCCATTAAAATACGATTGATCAGAAATGATCTATTGAAAATGATCATTAAATTGACTTGTATGATCAGTTGTTGACAAGCGTGCAGAAAATCGATTTAGTCAATCAGAAGTTCACAAAAAAATTCCTTCGCTGTTTATCAATTTGCAAGTGTCAAAATGAAACAAAAGCTCACTAAATTATTTAGAGGGTCTGTGGTTTACAAATCTTATTAAATTTGACCAATTAAGTTGCATTATATGATAGATATCGATACACATATCGCATCTTTAGGTTATAATTAGCCTTGATAGGGCCACCTCAGTAACCAGCCAACATTTGCACAGTGGCCAACTTTACATTGTATTTTTTGACCTGACTGCACCCATGTATTATTACTGCAGAAATATAATTATTGAGTACATTTAAATGTATAGCATGTTTGCCTACATATAGGATAATTCATGTAAGTGACCACCTATTCTTTTACTTTTACTGATTGACTAGATGATATCACACAGTGACTTATATAGGCAATCCCTGGGTTACAAACAAGATAGGGTCTGTAGGTTTGTTCTTAAGTTGAATTTGTTTGTAAGTAAGAACAGGTACATTTTTAAGTGTAGCTCCAGCCCAAAAAAATATTTTTACATTATTTGGATAGCATAGAGAAGGGTTAACACCCCTGTAACATTTGTTTTGCTGCCTTTGCCCCTGTTCAGAAGATTTCCCCTTAATTTCTGTCCCTGTGACAATTGGATTTTGAAAATGTTGGGTTGTTGTACAAACAAGGATTGGTGATAATTCTTCAGTGGAGACACCCTTTTCCCATGATAACTCTAATGCCGCATACACAGGACCGGACTTTCCACCAGAATAAACTCAAATGGTCTTCCCAATGGAGTTCCGACCGAACGGACTTGCCCACACACGATCACACCAAAGTTCTTTTCGAACACGATGACGTACGATGGGATTAGAACAGGAAGTTCAATAGCCAGTAGCCAATAGCTGCCCTTGCGTCGTATTTGGTCCCTTGGACCAGCATACAGACGAACGGTTTTCCCGATAGAAATTGATTCCGTTGGAAATATTTAAAGCATGTTCTATTTCTAGGTCCATCTGAATTTTTGAAGAAAAAAGTCAGATGAAGCCCACACACGATTGGACCTTTTCTGCCGGAAAGACTGGTCGTGTGTACGCGTTATTACAGGAGTGAATTTTCCTTCCCAGGGGTAGATTTCCTCTCACTTCCTGTTGTCTCCCTTCGTTTGTAAGTATGAGTCGTTTGTAAGTTGGATGTTTGTAACCCGGGGACCACCTGTACTCACTTCAAAAATCCAATTGGAATACAAAATTGAGATTTTTAAACATTTTTTATATAACCTGATTAGATAATCAGCCCCACAGATTTTTGACTAACCAGAAGAAACATATCTAGATAAATTTATAGATTTTATGCAGTTTGGTGTACTTTCTGACCTTATACTTTCATACATTACAGTGAAAATTAGGTCATGCAGTGCATTTAATTTATTGCAGATGTACCTGTTCACTTGCATGATGTAAGATGCATAGCTGCTCTCTGGTTTTTGAAATTGCCCCCATAAAAGGGCAAGGGTTTATGGAAAGTTCGGGTGGAATGTCTGAGGCTAGGCATGCCTGAGCAGATTGTTTGTCTGGGTCCTTTCAGAAGGACATCTAAGCCGACACTAACCTCACAAAGGGGCATCATCTTCATCAAGAGCCTTTGACCGTACACTTTGGCAGGGTTTCTTGACTAGTGTCAAATTAGAGACCTTTTCCGTATGATGTGGTTGCAAAGATTTAAGGAGATGCAAAATGCCCACTTTGATCCATGCTTGATTTTCCTGGAAAGACGTCATGTAAATAAAAAATCAACTGATGCCACTTGTCCTTGGCCCTCTTGCTCTGTTTCTGCCTTGGGTTTTACACAAGTTGTTCCTATATTAAAATTTGCTTACTCTTCTTCTGAAACAATACAGGGCCTCACAATAAAATGGCCAGAGTTTAGTTTAGGCTCCTGGAGTCTGTGTTTTCTTTTTTTTAGGACTGGGAAAATTAATTCCTCGATTAATCTTTAATTTTTTTGATCGATCAAAATACTTTTGATTGGTACTCTGGCTCTTTGTGTGCTGGTTGCATGTGTTTTATCTATTTTTTAACCATTCTTTTCCTTATTTTCACCTAGTAATCTGGCAAATAGCATACTTCATATCCCAGGGTGACTACATCACTCCTCCGCTTCACGTCATGGTTATCATCCTAGGCTGCTCTCCTTATATGAACTTCAAACATGTCCATATCTCTTCATCTTTATTACACTTGGGCCAGGGCAATTGGTAGTTTACAGTGGATAGCAAGGAAGGAAAATATAGTATTTCATCCTCAAATTTAGAGCAGAAGCACAGCTCACTCTGATACCCCTTGCCAGCAGTGGCTGGCAGCCCTGTAGTCAATTGTAAACACAGACCAGGGGCTCTGGTAGAGGGGAGCATGGTGAGCTGAATGATTTCAATGCTTCTGCTGTGAACATTCATGATGAATTGCTCCACTTTACCTGCAGCTACAGAGGTGGGGCCTGGCTATAAATTTAATTTAAATATGTAAATGTCCATATTCCTAATTTCACTTTAAATGTAGTGATTACATTTTGGATTATATGTTTAGTTTTTTCAAATGTGTTAAGTGTTATTTTCGAGCATAAAATATTATTGAGTTCCAATGCCCTGATATAAAACTGTCACCCATATTCAGATTTGTTTTTCAGTTAACTAAAAAGAATTGGTGCAGAGCACTGGTAAATCTATATAGTTTAGCATTTTTTGTTTCATTGTTTTTTCCATACTGCATTAGATGTAGCACAGAGATGAAAGAATTTCTCTGGTGTATTTCTGCAGGGGGAACATGCTGGCTCCTACAAGGTTCAAGTTCGACCTGCAGCTTGATGCTGTTAACAGCAGTAACATGGGATGAATGTTGTGGAGATGGACACCTAGACACTGCCTGGTCCAACTATACTGACCCCATGAACAAGATAGGCCTGCTGGGCTTCCTAGGACTGGTCAACTGCAAGCCCTGCAGAGGTGAGCCACAAATATGACTGGTGTCCTAGATGGATGAAATTAAGTAATTCAAGGCAAGGTGGTAGAATTTGAAGATTGCATGGGTACTGCAAATGTACTATACCTTCTTTTTTACGTGCCTAATAATATGGAAATATCAAAAGCTAATTGTAAGGTCCAACCATCAGACTACACTCCTCTGGGGGAATTGTACAGTCCACATAGAGAAAACCTTCATGGCTTAAAAACTGCTCACTTCAGTTTTTTCAGTGTTTGTTCCCCTAGGAGACAAAGTACATGTAGTACTTGTTCCCATGTTTCTATGTGCTTTATAAGCCTAGCTATGAGGTTACACATGCCACCCCTTTAACTCAAGGCCAACTGACAATGTAGCTAGCAAGGATATAACTGTTATAGGGCATGTCTTGCCACCAGGCCACTTGCCCAAGACAATCAACAAGAGGAATGCAAAGGGAAGACAGGGATGTCAGTCTCCTGTGCCTTTGCATTCCTCTTAACACTGCTTACCCTGGGCAAATACTTAGACAGGTGGCGATTATCAAATGGTTGTCTCCTGCCTAGCTACGTTGTTGGATGGCTGTGAGGGAGAATGGGGGCACTCTTTATATACTTGTAACTAGGCTTCCAAAGCTTGAAGGAACATGGGACAGTGTACTACATGCACTTTGTCTTCTGGGGATAGAACAATAAAATAAACTTAAATAAGAGCTCTTCTTTAATTTCCTAATTTATTTGACCCGCCTGCTCAAATCAGTTTAGTTTAAAGGAAAAGCATAAATGAAAACTAAACAAAAACTGTTCATTTTATTTGAAGTGGCATGTGATTAAAGCATGTGGTGTGTTAAGGAAAATTAACCTTCAGAACCCAACTATTGCAAGCCTCTGCGAAGACATCAAGGAGGATTTTTTTACACACTAACAGAATTAGTAGCAAGGCTATTCAGAAAAGCAGGTAGGCCTATGGAGAAGCTATGTGAGAGTAAAATCATTACTTCTTTAAATAGCTGTAATGAAATCATGGAGCACTGGTTGCCCTTAAGCTCATTATGGCATACAAAGCTGTGTAGGGTAAAACCGCTCCGAAGCAGCCTGTGGAGATCCCTGGCTGCTATGTGAATCCAGGATGCCTGCCTGGTCCGCAGCCAGACAAAAATGTAAAAGGAAAAGGAGGCTGGCGGCACTTCCAGGAATAACTGGGGCAATCCGCAACTATTACCGTAAGCACAGGAGTGTGAAACTGTGTCTGCTGACCAGTTTGTACCATGTTTGTCATAGCGCTGTTCTTATGGATTTGAAACAAAGAAGTACTTTTATTCCTGAAAGTCCAGCCTCCTTTTCCTTTTACTCATTATGAAATATTTTACATTTAGAAAAGGATACCCAAATGCAAACATTTGACATATTAGCTCCCACGATAGAAAACACAGAGGAGCAGCCTTGTAAATTCCATAAACTCTAGATTAGAGAAATTAAATGCAAATTTGTCCTTCCTGACAATGACCCGAAGTCCTCTCAGACAGTGGTACTCTTACGGTACTTCTTTAGTGTCTTTGACAGCGAAACATAAATAATTATTTAGAACAGGAACTTAACAGTTATGTAAAAAAATCTAAGAAAAATGAAAAAAGTTGTGCTTGATTAACCCCGCTAAAAATGAATAAAATGTGAATATGGATCAAAAATGGCAATCCAAAGGGTATTGAACCCAAGAGAAGTGAATATTACCTAAATGAGTAAAGTGAAAAGTCAATTGCACATATAAATAAAAAAATTGGTACAGACGTGAACGTCTCTGAAAGGTGAATAAATAATCTTAAATGCAACAATGTTCTCAAATAAGAAAGATCCAGTAAGATGAAATGTTCAAGGACTTTCACCACCATCGCCAAGCAAAATGGAGATCTCCGTGTGATAATCACTCAAGTGGGGACTCTTACTGGAAGGAGTGGACCTCCTGTAGCAGCGAGGTCAAAAGTGCCTGCAGATATAGCCCTCTGCAGGGTCAGAAGGCACGTCCCATCACAAGGATTCACTGGCAGTCTGCAGCAGTCTTCCTCAATATCCTGTTACCGTCCAACTCTCCTCCTAGAGATCCCGGTCCTCCAAATATCACAGAGCGTATGAAAGAATAGGAGCTCCAATAGTATATTATCATCAAAAACATATTTTATTACTTAAAATCCATGGTTGGATTTACATACAGTGAAAAAAACGTTTGCTGGCAAAACAAAAAATTCAAACACCTGCACTTCCGGGGTCATGTGGGGAATGGAATGGGACTAAAGAGTCTTTGTATACTTTAATGAAGGACTTAAATGATTATGATAGGGGTATTGAATTTAAGTATGAGGCAGATCTACATACCATAATTTTTTTAGATCTAAAAATATGGGCAGATGGATGCCAGCTCTTAATTTCCACCTATTCAAAACCACAGATAGGAATTTAGGAATTCCTTCATTCCTTGTAATAGTTGTCACCACCATTCATGGTTAGATTAAGTTCCAAAAAGCCAATATATGCCCCTAAGATGCAATTTTACTAAAATAGAAGTTTTTAAGGTACAGGCCAGTGTTTTAACTAACTGGTTCATCGAGAAAGGTTACTCTGCTCAAGTCCTAGATCAGAGACTGTTGGAAGTTCAAGAATTGAGTAGGGACGACTTCTATTGAGAGACCTAAAGTGACCAGTGAACAAACCGATTTCTCTTGGCCTTTTGTCACTGGATAATCCCACTAACATGTTTCAATTAAAAAACTTGTGCGTAAACACAGGTATATACTGAAAAATTATCACATGCTTGGCCCCATTCTTCCTGATAGACCACGGGTGGCATTTAGAGGAGCTTCTTCCCTTAAGGACTCACTAGCCCCTAGTGCTTGTGATCCCCCTAACAACAATAAATTAATGTTATTCCAGAATCTAGTAGGATATTATAAATGTAAAATTCCATTTCCACTAGCACTACCCAAGAATTTCAGATAAAATCCTTTATTACATGTTCGACTTCCCATGTAGTTTACCTTCTAATGTGTCCTTGCACATTGCAATACAAGGCATTACCTTGAGGTCCATAATCAAAACCCTAGAGGTACCTCCCTTATAGGTATAGATAAGTTGAAGTTACACTGGAGAGGAGGACCTAAGAGGCGTGCCATCTCTAAACTCGAAATTAGTTAGGTATACAGGGTTAAATGCCTCAGGCCTTTGGGCCTTAATGCAGATGTGGAAATGAATGCTTTTATTGATAATGCCTAATATTATTATTTATTTTTGCTTATAACCATTTTTTACTTTAGATTGTAATTATGAGTTGGGATTTTGTCTTTGAGATAGATCTAATATCCTTTTTCTGATACATCCACTAGAGGTACTCATCTCAATGTGACGACTAGAGACTAACTGGAGACTAACTGGAATTAGGTTTCAGACTTTTTTGCATCACAATATTTGTTTTTTATTCTCATTTATATCTATCTCATCTGCGGACTTGATCCTTTTGTCTATCGACAATTTTATTCTTCATATTTTGTGTCCTTGTTTTAGACAGCCCAATTGGTTCCCATATTTTGAAGTCACATTGAGACTTGGTTCTATTCTTCTCTATGTAATGAGCATTAATTCGATATACAACAGTTGCAATATGGTGGCAAGGTGAAAATGAGGCTTGGTTTCCTTGTTGTGCTATAAATTGGTGAGGGCTCAGCTCATCGTCCGTACCCCTGGAAGATATCATGTATGAAGAAAGCATGTCAGGCAGAGCTACACGCTGACATCATCACCCCCCACATGACCCCGAAAGTGCGGATGTTAGAATTTTTTGTTTTGCCAGCAAACTTTTTTTATGCTGTATGTATATCCAGCAATGGATTTTAAGTAATAAAATATGTTTTTTAAGTTAATATACTGTTGGAGCGCCTATTCTTTCATAAGCTCTGTGGTATTTGGAGGACCGGAATCTCTAGGAGGAGAGCTGGAAGGTAGCGGGATATTGAGGAAGACTGCCCCAGACTGTCAGTGAATCCTCGAGATGAGACGTGCCTTCTGACTACGCAGAGAGCTATATCTGCAGGCGCTTTTGACCTTGCCGCTACAGGAGGTCCACTCCTTCCAGTGAGAATCCCCACTAATTGAGTGATTATCACATGTAGATCTCCATTTTCCTTGGTGGTGGTGAGAATCATGGAACATTTCATCTTGCTGTATCTTTCTTATTTGAGAACACTGTTGCCTTTCAGAGACGTTCACATTTGTACCAATTTTTTATTTATTTATATGTGCAATTGACTTACCACATTACTCATTTAGTAATACTCACTTCTCTTGGGTTCAATACCCTTTGGATTGCCATTTTTGATCCACATTCCCAAGTTATTCATTTTTAGTGGTTCAATCAAATAAGCACAACTTTTTTTGTTTTTATTATTTGTGTTTGCATGAATATATCTCATGTTTTTTGTTGCTGCTGTTTGCATATTTTGATTAAATTAGTGCTGTATACCACTTCCCTATAAAGAAAATCTACACTAAGGGGTCCATTTATAAAAAAAAAAAAACAGTTGTACAGACGTTCTATGCTTTCTCTCAGTGGTCACAAATAACCCCTGTATTTTACCTAATATGTTTATTTCCTGTGATCATCAGCTTCATCTAGTGGCAATAAAGGTGTATTCTTATGATAAAGAAATTTCAAGCCACTAGATGGAGCTGATGTTCGTAGGAAATACACGTTAGGCAAATTACGTTTTCTTTTTTTTTGTAAATAAGCCCCTTAATATAAAAAAAAGTAAAGTAAAAGTAAAGTAAAAAAAGAAAATGCATTGCTTGAATTAGATCATGAGCCTAGTCTCTATGCAAGGATGAATAATATGGACAGATGTATTTTTACACCTAAACTCTGTGTAGATATACTAACAATATTGTGGATAACAAATGGTGTTTCTTACATAGATTAATGTATCCTATGTCAGAAATCTGTGTCTTTGTCCAGAAACTAGTTGTTTCAGCTCTGGTTTTCATGAGTAGTTTCATGTTATTGGAAGACGTCACCCAAACATCCTCAGTTTATTGAGGCAATGTGGATGTGATCACACCAGGGGTGTCTGCTGTCGAACATCCTTGCCATGATCAAGATCAGGTCTCCATCTGGCTCTGCCCGTTTTAATAGCAGGCAGGTTGTGCTTTAAAAAAGCACAGCTTCTTATTGGGACATACTCATAATCCCTGATAATGACTATTGCACTACCTTCAGAATCAACCAATTCAGTCGGGTGCATTATAGGTTGAAAACAGGCTTTGTAACAAGGAACATAGGGCCCCTCGTAACTCCTTTCCAGAGAAGGAAAAGGGCTGCAATTGACATCACATTTAACAAAACATGATTACAGTATCTGTAAAATACATGGCCTATATGGCCTTTAGCTCAAGGATTTTTTAATGTTATTTTCTTAATGCAGACAACTGTGATGGGGTCCAGTGCCCCCCTGGAAAGACATGTATTGTGAAGGATGGGCGTCCTCAGTGCGAATGTGCCCCTGACTGTTCAGGACTCAACGGTGATATTCCTGTATGTGGCTCTGATGGGAACACTTACCAGGATGAATGTGAACTTATCACCCACAAATGTCGTGGACAGCCAGACCTGGAGGTCATGTACTATGGAAAATGCAAAAGTATGTAACCCATTTCCCTTATACTGTTGTCTTTTGCATGTCTTTCTATACTAGTGATAATAATATAGGAAATATCTATGTAGGCATGTTTATTTATCACTAAGTGATTGTCTTTGAACTGTGAAAGGACTAATTTACGGCTTATTTAGTCTTATGTGTTCTCTCTGGTATTTAAGGTGCCTGAAAGTGTATTTTAATTCCTCCCCTTGTTAAGGAATGGAGCTGTTTAAGCATGTAGCACTTAAGCAACACATTAAGTCTAGGTTCACATCTATGCGGTTGTGGTTGATGCATTTTTAGGCACATTTTGCGGTTTTAAACCCATGTTTTTGATGCGTTTTTGCATGCATTTTTCATGCATTTTGCGTTTTGTGTTTTTTTTTTTTCTGTCCCTAAGGCCTAATTCACACCTATGCAGTTTGCAGTTTTCATATCGCAGGTGCATTTTGACTTTTTCAATACACGTTTTTCATCCATTTAAGTCTATGGAACCAAAAACCAGAAAAAAGTCCCGGGCCCTTTCCATTAAATGCACAGATATGGTTTCCTATGGATATAGTTCAGATTAAGTGGACTGTAGTGTGTTTCTGCAAAACTGAAAACGCACAAAAAAATGCATAGGTGTGAACCAGGCCTTCGGGTTGAACAAGGTTATATTTCCTCTCATAGGCCGGTGATACTTCAGTCTGGGTGTGGGCCTTCTGGTCTCAAACTAAAGATTCTGCAGGTGATTGCTCTTTCTCAAGCTCATTTTAAACAGACCCATCATCCTCTGACCACTTCATAGGCTCATTTGCACAAGCTTTGCTCTCTGAGATCTGCATTTTAACATCTAAAAACCTGCACCACCAGAACCATGTGCATTGCATGCATTTGAGGCGTAACCCCATTCAGTTGAACGGGTAATGTTCAGTGAACAGTATTGCCTTCTGAACGTGGGTGGGGGGAGGATAAAACATTGTGGCCCCAGCATGTGTATAACCCAATCCACTGCCTTTTCATCTTAAAGTGGAAGTAAACCCATCGATTTAAACAGTTAAAAAAAAAAAGGCATGCCAGGAATGCTAACTGCACATTGGCTGTGCTCTCAGCCAAACTATCAAACCATCCAATGGCTGGTGTCATAACGAATCACATGTGCAGCACCATAGCAGTTGAAGATTAAACAGAGGCAAAGATGGCAGCTTCCTTGGCTGAAAACGATAGAGGAGTTTACTTCCACTTTAAGGGAGAGTGGTTAGGGAAATGGTGAAAACGATTGACCATGTGTTTTTACCCCCCCCACAAGTGTAAGCATAGTTAAACAGCACTAGCCTGTGTTTTACCTGGTCCAGCTACAGTCTCTGTTCCAGCATTATATCTATTAATTATTCATAACACATTTTTGTTACTTTTTCAGATACCAAGCTATGCAATGGAATAGCATCCTTAAAGGATGTCTCCAACTTAAAGCCTCAATGCACTGTTTAATTGGGCAACTGTGTGGAAAATTAGGTTTAATGTTGATAAAGTTATGCATTTGGGGGCTAAAAATATGCATGCATCATATACGAGGGGGTAGAACTAGGGCAATCCATGGTGGAGAAGGATCTGGGTGTTCTGGTAGATCATAAGCATCATAATAGCATGCAATGCCAAGCAGTGGTTTCCCAAATGAGAAAATCCTTTCTTGTATTAAGAGAGGTATGGACTCTAGAGAGAGAGATACAACCATGTTGTACAAACCATTAGTAAGACCTCATCTGCTTTGGGCACCATTTCACAAAAAGGATATTGGGGAACTGGAGAAAGTGCAGAGAAGGGCATCAAAACTGATAAGAGGCATGGCAGAGCTTAACTATGAGGAAAGATTAGCTGAACTAAGTTTATTCTCTTCAAAAGAGGAGATTAGGAGGGGATATGAACAACATGTATAAATACATAGGTAGTCCATATAGTTTGGTGTAGAGGCATTCACTTTAAGGACATTACAGAGGACAAGGGGACACTCTTTACGGCTGGAGGAAAAGAGATTTATCTCCAAATATGGAAAGGCTTCTTCACAGTAAGCTGTGAAAATGTAGAGTAGATTGCCTTTATGACCAACTCAGTAGATTGTTTTAAGAAAGGCCTGGGTTCTTGGCCATCTTCTTATTACCCAGGCCATTTTTTATGTAGAGCAACAATTATTTTTTTCAGATCCTCAGAGGGTTTTTTGTCATGAGGTGCCATGTTGAACTTCCAGTGACCAGTGTGAGAGAGTGAGACTGATAACACCAAATTTAACACACCTGCTCCCCATTCACACCTGAGACTCTAACAAGTCACATGACACCAGGGAGAGAAAATGGCTAATTGGGCCCAATTTGGATGTTTGAGGGGTGTATTCACTTTTGTTGCCAACAGTTTAGACATTATTGGCTGTGTGTTGAGTTATTTTGAGGGGACAGCAAATTTACACTGTTATACAAGCTGTACACTCACTTCTTTACATTGTAGCAAAGTGTAATTTCTTCAAATTTATCCTATGAAAGGATATAATAAAATATTTACAAAAATATGAGGGGTGTACTCACTTTTGTGAGATACTGTATGTAACTGTGCAACTGCTTCTGTATATACTACCCTATTTCCTCAGCTACTGCACTTTACCAGCCTTTGCACCCCTAATGCCACGTACAGACGACCGGACTTTCTGTCAGAATAAACTCTGACGGAGTTTCGAACGCAATGACGTACGACGGGACTAGAAAAGGAAGTTCATTAGCCAGTAGCTAATAGCTTTCCTTGCTTCGTATTTGGTCCTTCGGACTAGCATACAGACAAACGGTTTTCCCGATAGGAATTGATTCCGTCGGAAAGCTTTAAAACATGTTCTATTTCTAGGTCTGTCAGACTTTTTGAGAAAAAAAGTCAGCTGAAGCCTACACACGATTGGAATATCCGATGAAATGATTCCGTCTGACCTTTTCTGCCGGAAAGTCCGGTCCTGTGTATGCAGCATAACTCTCTACTCTGCTAAGTTTCTTGGTTTTTCTATAGCCATTGCATACTTTTAGTTTGTTGGTGGTATGAGATTTGCTTACTGTATAGTGTGATGATGGTTACAGATTTTCCTGCAGCAATATGAGTCACTAATTAAATTAAACCTCAAATTTTTACTTGAACTGCAGAAATATTTACCTGTCAGCTGGTGTGAACTCTGTCAGGGTCCCATCAGCAGAAGACTTCTCTTTCAATAACACCTGTTTACTGAGGAAATGTGTGAAACTGTGCCACTGCCTCAGACAGCCGCATACAGCGCCGATAATCAACCGATAGAGGTGGATGTGGGGACAGCAGCTGGGGGGACACAAGTTGAAAGGCTGGCCATAGGCCAGCCAATATTTTTAGGAGGAGCCTGAGAGGGCTATTTAAACCTCCTCCTCTGTCAGGGCCAGTGTTGTTGGGATTTCTGGGTGATGCCGACACTGCTGGCTCCTTGCTGAGTGACAATCGCGTGTTACGTTGGGGTGGGGGTGCAAGGCACTAGCGGGGATACCATCCGCCGGCCACCCACCCCCTCTTCACTCTGATACCCTTTTGTTTTTCAGCTTTTCAGCTCTTTTCTCCTGAGCTGATCCGACGCCACGTGGGGGCTGCCCACCTGCTTTCTCCCGGTGTTACCGAGGGGGGTGGGGGGGTGTATCGGCTGCCCGCCAGCTCCTCTCGCCAGCAGATCTGGGGGGGGCGCCCCCCTGCTTCTCCCGGTGTTTCCACTGGGGGGAGGGGGGGTTGATCGGCCGTCTTTCCGTCCTCCACCTGCGCTTTCACCTCAGCTCTCCTGCTTGCAGCCCGCCCACTTCTCCCGGTATACCCGCCGGGGGGAGGGGGGTGATCGGCTGTCCTTCACCCACACTCTCCCCTCAGCTCTCATGCTGGCAGCCCGCCCGCTTCTCCCGGTATTCCCGCCGGGGGAGGGGGGATGATCGGCCATCCTTCGCCCACACTCTCCCCTCAGCTCTCATGCTGGCAGCCCACCCGCTTCTCCCGGTATTCCCGCCGGAGGGGAGGGGGGGTGATCGGCCGTCCTTCACCCACAATCTCCCCTCAGCTCTCCTGCAGGCAGCCCGCCCGCTTCTCCCGGTTTTCCCACCGGGGGAAGGGGGGGGCGATGATCGGGTGTCCTTCCGTCATCCACCCACACTCTCCCCTCAGCTCTCCTGCAGGCAGCCCGCCCCCTCCCCCCTGTATTCCCACCGGGGGGAGGGGGTGGGCGGTCGTCCTCCACCTTGCGATCTCCCCTCGGCTCCGGGTGGTCAGTGTGCAGCCGCCCGGCGCTCATGGGGTGGTGTTCGTCCGCCTCCTCGCGCCTGCTTCCTGGGCTCAGCCCCCCCCCCCCCTCAAAGAAGGAAAGGGGGAAAAAATAAGGGACAGGATGGCTGTGGAGTGTATGGCACACATTAGCAGTTAAATCTATACTTGTTTTCAGTCAGCATTTTCCGTCATGGCGTTCTGTTCAGCATTTTCCGTCATAGCGTTCTGTCCAGCTTTCTCTGTCAGAGTGTTCTGTCCAGCATTTCTGTCACTGCGTTCTGTCCAGCATTTCTGTCACAGCGTTCTGTCCAGCATTTCTGTCACAGCGTTCTGTCCAGCATTTCTGTCACAGCGTTCTGTCCAGCATTTCTGTCACAGTGTTCTGTCCAGCATTTCTGTCACAGCGTTCTGTCCAACATTTCTGTCATAGCGTTCTGTCCAGCATTTCTATCATAGCGTTCTGTCATAGCGTTTCTGTCCAGCATTTCCGTCATAGCGTTCTGTCCAGCATTTCCGTCATAGCGTTCTGTCCAGCCTTTCCGTCATAGCGTTCCGTCCACCATTTCTGTCACAGCGTTCTGTCCAGCATTTCCGTCACAGCGTTCTGTGCAGCATTTCCGTCATAGCGGTCTGTGCAGCATTTCCGTCACAGCGTTCCGTCCAGCATTTCCGTCATAGCGTTCCGTCCAGCATTTCCGTCATAGCGTTCCGTCCAGCATTTCCGTCATAGCGTTCTGTCCAGCATTTCCGTCATAGCGTTCCGTCCAGCATTTCCGTCATAGCTTTCCGTCCAGTTTTTTCTGTCATAGCGTTCTGTCCAGCATTACTGTCATAGCGTTCTGTCCAGCATGCCTGTCATAGCGTTCTGCGCCCGGACTTCTGTCATAGCGTTCTGCCATAGGACTTCTGTCATAGCGTTCTGCCATAGGACTTCTGTCATAGCATTCTGTCCCTGGACTTCTGTCATAGCGTTCTGCCCCAGGATTTCTGTCATAGCGTTCTGCCCCAGGACTTCAGTCATAGCGTTCTGCCCCAGGACTTCTGTCATAGCCTTCTGCCCCAGGACTTCTGTCATAGCCTTCTGCCCCAGGACTTCTGTCATAGCCTTCTGCCCCAGGACTTCTGTCATAGCCTTCTGCCCCAGGACTTCTTTCATAGCCTTCTGCCCCAGGACTTCTGTCATAGCGTTCTGCCCCAGGACTTCTGTCATAGCGTTCTGTCCAGCATTACTGTCATAGCGTTCTGTCCAGCATGCCTGTCATAGCGTTCTGCCCCCGGATTTCTGTCATAGCATTCTGCCCCAGGACTTCTGTCATAGCGTTCTGTCCCTGGACTTCTGTCATAGCGTTCTGCCCCAGGACTTCAGTCATAGCGTTCTGCCCCAGGACTTCAGTCATAGCGTTCTGCCCCAGGACTTCAGTCATAGCGTTCTGCCCCAGGACTTCTGTCATAGCGTTCTGCCCCAGGACTTCTGTCATAGCGTTCTGCCCCTGGATTTCTTTCATAGTGTTCTGTGCCAGTTTTTCTGGCTCAGCGTTCAGTCTCAGTGTTCTGGCTCGGAATTCAGTCTTAGCATTTCGGTCATAGCGTTTCTGCCTCAGGATTTCTGTCTTTGCATTTCTGTCTCAGCGTTCAGTCTCAGCGTGTTTTCGGGCATTGCATTTCTGGCCAGGATTCTGCTGTTGCGTCGCTGTCTCAGTTTTTCTGTTATAACATTTCTGCCCCAGGATTTCTGGCATTGCATTTATGTCTCAGCGTTTCAGTCTTGGTTGTTGCTGTCATTGCGTTTCTGCCCCTGGTTCTGTCTCTACGTTTCTGCATCAGCGTTAAGTTTCAGCGTTTTCTGTCATGGTGTTTTTCATCATGGCGTGTTGCATTTCTGTCTCAGCGTTTCTGTCTTTGTGTTGCTGCCAGCATGTCTGTCATAGTATTTCAGCCTTGGCCTAGCCTCAGAGTTTATCAGAGGGGCGTCGTTCACTCATGGCATACTCTGGTAGTCTTTCGTCTTTGTTGATTGTCATGTCCCATCGTGTCTGTGTCATGTTTTGTGCCTGGGTCAGGTAGCTAGGGCTCACACGTCAGGATCTGTCACGTCTCTAGATCCATATGGGCTGAGGTTTTCGTTTGTTAATTGATTGTTGTCCACAATCTTCTCGCCCGTATACCATACGTCATACGTTGCATGTTCATTCACCACATCCATACGACTACCCACCATGGCCTGTGGGTACACGAGCCCTGAGTTCTTCAGTTAATTACCTGTCTCTGCGCTGCTGGTTACTCGGGCTCACTTACCACTTACATGTGGGTGGGGGGGGGTCCATCGTCAGGTTCATTTTAGGTGCAGTGGTCTTGACTTTTCTGCTCATGTTTCATTCTTAGTTAGGCAGGGGGGTATTGTTGTTTTCATGTCTGGTTGTCTGTCATTTCTCTAGTTTGTGTTTCAGGTTGGGCCGTCTTGGCATCCATACCAATATCAACCATGCTTGCACTCACTTCTTTCAGCCCGGCTGTTGTTGGGGGCTAGTTGATTGGTGATGATGTAATTTCACCACTGGGCTCACCCTTGGGTCAGAAGCAGTCGCAATTTTTCTTCAGTTGATGTCCTGTTGTGTTGAGGCCCTGGTTACCGCCCAGGGATGTATAGTCTCTCTCAGGGTGTGTGCTAAGGCACGTCCCCGTGACGGTCCTTGGGTGGTAGGTTGGGCAGATGTCATAATGATTCTGGATTCCACTCTTGGCTCTGATCTTGTCTAAGTTATTGCCTGGAGTTCTACTTGGGGACATCAGTCCAGTCGTCTTTTCCGATCCCCAGCTTGTTCCAAGTTGGGGGGGCTTTGGTATGTCTGTATCATGCCATGGGACTATTTCCCCGGGAGGGAGTCTGGCCCTCCTTGGTTCAGCATTCTGACTCAGCTGACCGGGGTTCTGTGTCCGGCATGGTTTCTCCATTTTTGACAATAGTATTGCCATGGTGCATGGGCCTTATCCGCTTACTCCATCACATCCATCAGGTATCCAGCTTTCGCACTCCTTCTAGTGGTCATTCACCCTCTTGGGGGGGGTTATGTCTCTGGGCTATTTCACTGGTGTTCATTGAGGTATTTCGCCATAATTTGCAGGGGTTCCTCGGGCCAGGCCTTTTTCCTTTCCCCTCACGTATCCTCTCATTTCACAAGCAGTTCATTCTTGGGTCTGGGTGTCGCGGGCATCAGGCTCAATTCAAACTTTCAGGGGATGTTCAGTTGGGTTTGGGGTAGTGTCGCAGGTTTGATAGGGGGTTCCTTCTCATCACCAAGTCAGGAGTCGGTGTGTTCTTTTGCCACAGCAAATACTTTCCTGTTACTTGCTGGATACCTACTGTTGCCGTCCGGGAGCACACCTTTAGCCGTGATGGTTCATTACCTTCCCTTCACCTAAATTTTGTGTCTTTTTGCCCTCTTTTCAGGCATACTGACCAGCTAGGCCAAGGCACACCTCAGGCCTTCGTTCTTAGGAGTATCGCATTTCCCGCTTTAAGACTCTGACTACAAATGAAGTTCACAGTAGACAGTATATCATTGGTGCAAGGGATGTTTTGTATGACTCGTGTTTTGTATGCAACTTAGGTTTATAAGAGTTATTGGGGTTGATTTCCTAAATTCAAATATGCTGTTTACTTTTGCCTGCGAAGATGCACTTTGCAAGGAAATGTTACCCTGAGCTTAGTGACTGTGGTGAAATCTAATTTTTAAAAGATTACCCAATCATGTTCAAGGAAAATAAAAAATAGCATTTTTGCTTGCACGTGGTTTGATGATAGAAATGAGAAGAACTTCAACTCATTCTCTAAGCTCTGGAAAAGATTCTCCTGAAACTTCCCTTGCTAAGCTAGCACTTTATTTGCTTTCTTTTTTTTAAGCTTGGATATTGAAAAAAAAAAAAGAAGATGCATATACAAGCTACGCATGTTATAGCATTACAACAACATATTGTAGCCCAGACTCGTAACTGACAAAAGATACAAAAACTGATGAAAAAGCATGTACATATCGGAGATTATAAGAACAGCAAACGTGCCAGAATCACCAGATAAATATGTGTGTGCACATGCATCATAAACAACCACACAAAAAAGAAAGCTTACATAGAACGGAAAGACCAGAGTAAGCAATGTTGAATAGAATAACTACTCTAGTAAGTAGGTAGTACTAGCTTGTTCACCTGAAGTACCCCCCAGAACAAATTGTCACTAAAGACACAGTTACCGCTGTTGTCCCAACAGATTACAGTTGTACTCCGACCTCAAACTCAATTAAGGGTAGAGACAGTGAATCAGAATAGGACAAACTCAGGGAAGGAAAGTAATTATAATTCTAGTGTAGAGTCAGAAAATAAATGTAACAAGGAGTCACTAGTGTCCCGTATGTCTAACCCAAATTTTGGTGAACTTTCCTGTACACTCTCTCGCTTTATAAGTCAGTTTAGGTTTGGTTAATTAAATGTTTCTATAATCCAATATACAGGGGGTCAGAGCGTATCCAATATAACAAAGTGGTCTTCCTTGCATAATAAAGCAGTGAACGTAGAAATTGCCTGGCCCTAGTAGTAAGCTCAACATCATGGAACACCACCAGGAGGCACAATTTGGGGCTGCAAACATTAGGGAGGTCAAAATTTGCCAAAATAAATGCAGTAAATGCAGGCCAAAACAGTCTGACCTTATTACAGGGCCAGACCATATGGAAGAAAAAATCCCCATGTTCAGACTCACACTTGTGGCATGTAGGGGTGGTCCTTTTATGCATTAAAAATAAGTCTTATTTTCCTTTAGTAAATCCACTCGATACAGTTGTGCTCATAAGTTTACATAACCAGCAGAATTTATGATCTCTTTTGTCCATTTTTTCAGAGAATATGAATGATAACACAAAAACTCTTCTTTCACTCGTGGTTAGTGTTTGGCTGGAGCCATTTATTATCAATTAACTGTTTACTCTTTTTAACCACTTAAGGATCAAACCTCTTTTTCTTGGTGTTTACATGTTTAAAACAGTTTTTTTTTGCTTGAAAATTACTTAGAACCCCCAAACATTATATATTGTGTTTTTCTATAACACCCTAGAGAATAAAATGGCAGTCATTGCAATACTTTTTTTCACACCGTATTTGCGCAGCGGTCTTACAAGCGCACTTTTTTGGGGAAAAAAATCACTTTTTTGAATAAGAAAAAGACAACATTAAAATTAGCCCAATTTTTTTATATTGTGAAAGATGTTACGCCAAGTAAATTGATACTCAACATGTCACGCTTCAAAATGTCGCCCGCTCGTGGAATGCCATCAAACTTTTACTCTCAAAAATCTCCATAAGCGACAATTAAAAAATTCTACAGGTTGCATTTTTTGCGTTACAGAGGAGGTCTAATGCCGCGTACACACGACCGGACCTTTCGAAGGACTAAGTCCGACAGACTTTCGACGGAGTTCTGACAGAGTTCTGGCGGACTTTCCGAATGAACAGACTTGGCCACACACAATCACACCAAAGTCCGACGGATTCGAATGTGATGACGTACGACTGGACTAGAATAAGGAAGTTCATAGCCAGTAGCCAATAGCGGCCCTTGCGTCAGTTTTTGTCCGTCGGACTAGCATACACAAGAGCGGATTTCTTGGTAGGAACTGGGTCTGGCGGAGTTCTGGCGGAAAAATTTGAAACATGTTCCATTTCTAAAGTCTGTCAGACTTTTGCAAATCAAAAGGCCGCTGCAGCCCACACACGATCGAATGGTCTGCCGGAATCATTCCGTTGGACTTTTGATGTTGAAAAGTCCGGTCGTGTGTACGCGGCATAAGGGTAGAATTATTGCTCTCACTCTACCGATAGCGGCGATACCTCACATGTGTTGTTTGATTACCGTTTTCATATGAAGACGGTACTCACATATGCGTTTGCTTCTGCATGCGAGATCGTCAGGATGGGGCCCTTTTTTATATTGTGAAAGATAATGTTACGCCAAGTAAATTGATACTCAACATGTCACGCTTCAAAATGTCGCCCGCTCGTGGAATGCCATCAAACTTTTACTCTCCAAAATCTCCATAAGCGAACAGAGCCTGGCACACGGTCGCCAAATGCTCGTTCAACACAAATACCCTAGAGGCCGCATATAAAGTAATGTTCCGATGGTATTGGGTACCTGCCCGCACGGCTCGGGCATTCCCTGGGAGTACTGACAGATGCTTCCGCAACTGTGGACAGCGAGGTGATGTCATGCACACATGGTGGGCTTGCCCAAGGTTGGTGGGGTTCTGGTCTAGGATCTTTGGTTTACTGCAGACACTCTTTCATCTAACGATTCGAAGGGACGCTAGGCTAGCTCTCCTACATTGCCCGGTTCCTGGCCTGCGCGGCCCTCAACAGAAGCTGTCTACCTATCTGTTTATAGCGGCCAAGCGGACCATTGCCCAAGCCTGGAAGTCACAACGGGTAGATTTTCAAGAGGTTAAGACACGCATGACTGCTATGTTACTTCAGGAACGTATGTCCAGTATTGTCCATGATTCTCATGCTAAATTTCTAAAGATCTGGGAGCCGTGGATCTCTTATGAGTTCCCCACGCTCCAAGCGGCATGCCTGGGCTTGGTCTAAATTCCCCTGGCGGGGCGTCCGAGCCCGAGCTTTCCCCCCTTCCTTTCCTCCCCCTTTTTTTCTCCTTACCCTTCTTTCTTCTGTTCCCTGTCTCTCTTCTCTCTCCTTAGTAATCTCTCCCATTGCTAATAAAAACTGCTACCTCCCATGGACGGGGGTAGTAGGAACAGGGCTTACTCGCAGAACATGATTAAGGGACGAGTTGTTTGGCACTGAACCAGTCTAGATTCCATCTCTTGCTCATCTCCCTTCCTTATCTTGAGTTTATTAGAAATATATTGTGATGGTTAGCCCTTTGGATTTATATTCATGATTAGTGGCCCCTGTGAGGGCTCACAAGGAGTTGATTGTAATCTCTTGTTTATTACTGTTTATTCAAAAATTCTCAATAAACATATTGAAACAGAAAAATCTCCATAAGCGACAATTAAAAAGGTCTAATGCCGCGTACACACGACCGGACTTTTCGAGGGACTAAGTCCGACAGACTTTCGACTGAGTTCTGACAGAGTTCTGACAGAGTTCTGGCGGACTTTCCGAATGAACGGACTTGGCCACACACAATCACACCAAAGTCTGACGGATTCAAATGTGATGACGTACGACTGGACTAGAATAAGGAAGTTCATAGCCAGTAGCCAATAGCTGCCCTCGCGTCAGTTTTTTTCCGTCGGACTAGCATACACAAGAGCGGATTTCTCGGTAGGAACTGGGTCTGGTGAAGTTCTGGCGGAAAAATTTGAAACATGTTCCATTTCTAAAGTCCGCTGCAGCCCACACACGATCGAATGGTCTGCCGGAATCATTCCGTCGGACTTTTGATGTTGAAAAGTCCGGTCGTGTGTACGCGGCATAAGGTTAGAATTATTGCTCTCACTCTACAGATAGCGGCGATACCTCACATGTGTTGTTTGACTACCGTTTTCATATGAAGACGGTACTCACATATGCGTTTGCTTCTGCATGTGAGATCGTCAGGATGGGGCGCTTTAAAAAAAAAAAAAAAAAAATCTTATTTATTTTACTTGATTTTATTTATTTTTACACTGTTTTTTTTTTATTTTTTTTATTTGGATCACTTTTATTCCTATTACAAGGAATGCAAACATCCCTTGTAATAGAAAAAAGCATTATAGGTCCTCTTAAATATGAGATCTGGGGTTAAAAAGTTCTCAGATCTCATATTTGGACTTAAATGCAATAAAAAAAAAAAATTGTCATTTGAAAAAACGACATTGAAAAAATGTGCCTTTAGGAGGTATGGGCGGAAGTGATCTTTTGACGACGCTTTCGCCCTGCTATGGTATAGGGACGAGTGGGGGCCATCTTAGCCTCACTCGTCTCCATGCCACAGACAAGACAGGTCCCGATCACCTCTGCTGCTACCGACGGCCCCGGTAAGTAGCGGAGGGCGCGGGAGAGCTGCAGAGACCACCATTATTGTACACACGACTGGTGCCTGAAGAGATGGATATCTCGATTGTGGCAGCAGCTCTTCAAAAAGTGGACGTACATCGACGTACATTGTCGTACGCTAGCCGTAAATGGTTAAATCATAATGACAACAGAAACTATCCAAATTACCCTGATCAAAAGTTTACATACTCTGGTGATTTTGGCCTTATAACATGCACACAAGTTGACACAAAGGATTTTGAATGGCTATTAAAGGTAACCATCCTCACATGTTATCTGTTTGCTTGTAATTAGTGTGAGTGTATAAAAGGTCAGTGAGTTTCTGGACTCCTTGCATCTTTCATCCAGTGCTGCACTGACATTTCTGGATTCTGAGTCATGGGGAAAGCAAAAGAATTGTCAAAGGATCTGCGGGAAAATGTAGTTGAACTGTATAAAACAGGAAAGGGATATAAAAAGATATCCAAGGAATTGAGAATGCCAATCAGCATTGTTCAAACTCTAATCAAGAAGTGGAAAATTAGGTGTTCTGTTGAAACCAAACCACGGTCAGGTAGACCAACTACCCACAAACTTCAGGTGAAATACAGGACTCTCTAAAAAACATGTGGCGTGGCTGTTTGAAGATGTACAATAAGGAGGCACTTGAAGAAAGATGGGCTGCATGGTTGAGTTGCCAGAAGAAAGCCATTACTACGCAAATTACACAAAGTATCCCACTTACAATACGCCAAACAGCACAAAGACAAGTTTCAAACCTTCTGACACAAAGTCATTTGGAGTGATGAGACCAAGATTGAGCTTTTTGGCCACAACCATAAACGGTACATTTGGAGAGGAGTCAACAAGGCCTATGATGAAAGGTATGGAGGTGGATCACTGTTGTTTTGAGGATTTGTGTGCTACAAAGGCACAGGAAATTTGGTCAAAATTGTTGGCAAGATGAATGCAGTGTGTTATCAAAAAATACTGGAGAAACATTTGCAGTCATCAGCCAGGAAGCTGCGCATGGGACTTACTTGGACATTCCAACATGACAATGATCCAAAACACAAGGCCAAGTCCACCTGTCCTTGGCTACAGCAGAATAAAGTGAAGGTTCTGGAGTGGTCATCTCAGTCTCCTGACCTCAATATCATTGAGCCACTCCGGGGAGATCTCAGACGTGCAGTTCATGCAAAACAGGCCAAGAATTTACAGGAACTGCAGGGTTTTTGCCAAAAGGAATGGGCAGCTTTACCATCTGAGAAGATAAAGAGCTTCATCCACAAATACCACAAAAGACTTCAAGCTGTCATTGATGTCAAAGGGGTCAATACATGGTATTGAGAACTGGGGTACATAAACTTTTGATCAGGGCCATTTGGGTAGTTTCTGTTGTCATTATGATTTAACCACTTCAGCCCCGGAAGATTAGGCTGCTCAATGACCAGAGCACGTTTTACAATTTGGGACTGCGCTGCTTTAACTGGTAATTACACGATCATGCAATGTTGTACCCAAACAAAATTTGCTTTCCTTTTTTTCCCACAAATAGAGCTTTCTTTTGATGGTATTTGATTGCCTCTGCGGTTTTTATTTTTTCACAATATAAACGGAAAAAGACTGAAAATGTTGAAAAAAATGAAATTTCTTTTTCGTTCATTGACGGACACAGCATCTTCATCTTGACCTTAGCGTTATATCTCCCCTTTAGGACAGGACTAGGCATAAACATGTTAAAAACAGCAAAACTGCACAGTACCGCCCAGGGGGCGGTCCTACTGGCTATAACCCCTCACACTGCATCCAACAGCTCAGCCTAGTGTAGGAGAAGGACCTGGCTCTTGGTGGGACCATTGGTCCTGGGAATTTTTTCTGAATTTTTGATTCCTGTGATCTAAAATCAACAGCCGGGCTGGGTGACAGGCTGGATAATATACATCCTTGTACTCTCCCTAGCAAGCCATCGAGTGTGAGCAGACCTTTGCTACGCGCTGGGTCAGCCACGACATGCCCCATTTGATCCAGGGGCGGCCGGTGAGCTATATGCTCCAGGGCACACATATGACCGGGCTACTGCTGTCCATGTCACAGTGTGCCGTGGCCGACAGCCACCCTGTACTGCTCAGGTGATGGGTCTGTCCGTGGAATACATCCAGCAGACCCTGCAGGAGAGGTAAATATGGTTCCACCTGTCTCGGCAGGATGGAGCAGCTGGTCATTCCCTGGGAGGTTGACTAGGGGGTCTCTCACTCTCCCTTTCTTCTGTCCCTTCCCTCCTCCCTATGCTATGGGCCGCTGTGTGACTGGGCACATGGGGATGCGGTGCACGTACCTGGCTCCGGGTCCTGGCAGGGGGCTGCGCTGGGTGTTGAGGGTCCACTCGTCCTCTTCCCTGTTTCTGGGTCATGGTGGGGTGTTTTGGTGTGTATGCCATGTGGGAAGGCTGGCCATTTTTCTGTAGCCACAGCCAGGTTTTTCCTTTTGGCCATTTTCTTGAAGTCCGGCGACCATTTTCCCGGCGACCTCAGACGTTTTTTGCCGAGGCGACCTGCGGCCATTTTCTAGTAGCCTCAGCTTATTTTGCCTCTAGCGCTGGGTGCTTGTTTCCCTCAACAACAGCGTGCTTTTTACACAGATTACCTCGTGGCTGACACAGGGAAGAGCGGACAGCAGCAGCACAGCGCGGTACCAGGGTCAGGGTGGTGAGTACTGCGGGGGGCCCCTCAGTTTGTGGCAGCTCACCACTTAGGTCCCTAAGTGGTGACAGGCGATTGTGGGTCAGCATGGCGTCAGAAGCTGGCGCTTCTTCCCAATACATCCCTGTTATGGCAGCTGGTTCCCCTATACCTGTGGTGCCTATAGATGCTCTGTTGGCGGTCCTGGAGGCCTTTGTTGCCTGGGTGGAAGCGGCATGCAGGCGCAAGGGGGCTAAAAAACGCCCCTCCCCCACCATCTTCTAGGTTAAGCTCTGATTCAGACTCGGGTCCCGCTGTGGCAGACGGCCCCTGTTCTGACATGTCAGAGGATGCGGACCAGGACCGTTCGGACAGTGAGAATGACTCCATGTCCAGGCCAGCGCAGGAAAAAGCGCTTGTATCAGCACTTATCACAGTGGTGCGGGATACCCTAAAGATGGGGGATACGATGGGGGCATCTACAGAGGTGTCGGTCCCTTTCAGGGCCCACAAGCCGGCCCGCACGGCTAAGGTGTTTCCTTACCCAACTTATTTTGATACGTTTATTTACAAGGAGTGGGGAAGACCACAGCGGGCCCTTTCAGTCCCCAAACACATGGCAGTGCATTACCCCTTTGAGGAGAGTTTCCTGAAGAAATGGACATCTCCTCCGATTGTTGACCTCCCGGTATCCAGGTTAAATAAGGTAACCGCGATTCCGGTGGAAGGGACCCCTGCTTTCAAGGACCCTGCCGACAGGAGGGCCGAGGCATTTGCCGGGTCCATGTTTACGGTGGTGGGGTCAGCATTGTGGGTGTCACAGATGCTTACTGAAAGGGCTAAATTGTTGTACCATGAGTTGGAGAAGCAACAGGCTTCTCCGGTCTGCGTGGAGCTGGCAGATCAGTTGGCGCAGGGCCTTAAGTATGTCTGTGATGCGGCCTTAGATACGGCCCCCTTGCTCACTAGAGCCTCAGTATCAGCAGTAGTGCTACGTCGCCTGATTTGGCTGAAATGCTGATCTGCATCTAAGAAAGCACTGGCGGATTTGCCCTTCCAGGGAGAAAGCCTCGCTGGATGACATTATTAAGAATGTTACTGGGGGTAAGAGTACGTTGCTCCCACAGGTAAGGAAAGGTAAGGAGCCATGCCGTAGGCAAGGGCCCTCCTTTTCCGCTCAGAAGCAGATTTTTCGTCCGCCCAGGTCGGCAGATAAGCGTTCCCAGCCCGACAAGGTGCTCGCTGAGGGACAAAAGCGTCCCTGGTTTTGCAAGCCGAATAAGCCTGCGAGCAGATCTGTTACCGCATGAAGGTTTGCCCCCGCCCAACTCTCGGGTGGGGGGTCGCCTTCGGGTGTTTGCAGTTTGGTGGACCTCCCTACTTTCCAACCGGTGGGTCTGCAAACTGGTTTCATCAGGATACAAGATAAAGTTGTTCTTGTCCGCCAAACAGATTTTTTCCCTCCAACCTTCATCTTCTTCCGGCTCATCGGGAAGCCCTGTTCGGGGCAGTACAGGACCTGCTGTGGCATGGGGTGATGGTGCCTATACCGACGCCGTAAATGTTTCGGGGATTCTACTCCAATCTGTTTGTAGTCAAGAAGGAAGGGGTCCGTCCGGTCCTGGATCTCAAGGTCCTCAACAACTTTGTGAAAGTACAAAGCTTCAGGATAGAATCAGTTCACTCAGTGGTCGCTGCACTCCATCAGGGGGATTTTCTCGCATCCCTGGACATTAAGTGACACATACTTGCATGCCCACATATTCATCAAGCATCAAAGGTGTCTGCGATTTGCACTACCAATTTGTAGCTCTCCCTTTTGGCCTGGCATCGGCACTGAGGGTCTTCACCAAGGTGCTAACCCCAATTCTGGCTTTGCTAAGGCAGCGAGGGCTCACAGTCGTGGGTTACCTGGACAACCTCCTTCTGAGGGCAGCTTCCGCCTCAGAATTAAGGGAGGATGTGGCAATCACCATGCAAACTCTTTGGGAGTTTGGTTGGGTACTGAACCTCCAGAAGTCAGTGTTGGTGCCGACTTGCAGTACCTGGGCTTGCTTCTGGACTCCTCAGAGGCGAGAGTCTTTCTCCCTTCAGACAAGCTGCAGACTCTTCAAGCATGCGAGTCCTGGGTCTCATCGTAGCCACTTTCCAGGTGGTACCATACCATACCAATTCCACACTCGAGTCTTGCAAAAGGAGATCCTATCCAAATGGGACAAATCTCCGTTGTCCCTGGATTGTCAATGCGAGAGGACCTTCTGTCGCAAGGTCCAATACTTAATCCTGCTTTACCATAGCTGGCTTTAACGGCATGGCTGTTGAAAGCCAGGAGCTAAAGGACGGAGGTCTGTCGGATTCAGTAATCTCCACCATACTGAGGGCACGGAAGTCATCTTCTCTGAAGATTTATCATCGTATCTGGAAGGCCTACATCTCCATGTGTGAGGAGATGGGAATGTCGTCCACGCACATACTCAGTTTCCAGGATCCTGCTGTTTTTGCAGCGAGGAGTGGATCAGAAACTTGCATTAAGCACCATTAAGGGGCAGATATCAGCTTTGGCTGTCTTTTTTCAATGACCCTTGGCGACTCATTCATTGGTGAGTACATTTGTTCTGGGGGCTCCACATGTGGCCCCTCCGGTTCGACCACCGCTGCCTCTGTGGGATTTGAATCTAGTGCTCTCGGTGCTTCAGAAACCGCTGTTTGAAAATATTAGGGAGATCCCCTTATTGACACTTTCTCAGAAAGTAGTCTTTCTAGTGGCTATTACATATGCCAGGAGGGTTTCTGAGTTGGCGGCCTTGTCATGCAAGTCTGCCTACTTGGTCCTCCACAAGGATAAGGTGGTGCTGCGCCAGCAGCCTTTGTTTCTTCCAAAGGTTGTTTCAGCTTTTCATCGAAATGAGGACATTGTGCTTCCATCCTTATATCCTCGGCCATCCCACCCCAAAAAGGTTGCTTTGCATTCCTTGGACATGGTCCGGGCTCTGCGGGTATATCTGTCTGCTATGGCTCCTTTTCAGAGGCCGCACTCACTGTTTGTATTGGTGGCTGGTCCAAAGAAGGGCCTGGTGGTCTCGTTGGCCACCATTTCTCGGTGGATCAGACAGATTGTGGTTCAGGCTTATGCCATAAGGGGGGAGGCTCTAAAATATCCAGATAGCACAAAACCTCTCCAAATGACCCCATTTTGGAAAGTAGACACCACAAGGTATTTGCTAAGAGGCATGCTGAGTATTTTGCAGCTCTCATTTGTTTTTGAAAATGAAGAAAGAAAAGATAAAAAAAATGTTTCTTTTAAAAAAACTAAAACTAGTTTTTTTCAAAACTATGTGACAAAAAGCGAGATCTGCAAAATACTCACCATGCCTCTCAGAAAATAGTCTGGGGTGTCCACTTTCCAAAATCAGGTAATTTGGGGGGGGGTTTGTGCTATCTTGGCATTTCATGGCCTCCAAAACTGTGATAGGCAGTGAGCAGTGAAATCAAAAATGTACGCCCTTAGAAAGCCTGAAGGCGGTGATTGGTTTTCGGGGTCCCGTATGCAGTTAGACTCCCAAAAAGTCTCACACATATGGTATCCCCGTACACAGGAGAAGCAACAGAATGTATTTTGGTGTGCAATTTCACATATTCCCATGGCATGTTTGAGCAATATATCATTTAGTGACAACTTTCTGTAAAAAAAAAAAAAATTCCCCCAACTTCTGGCAAAATATAAAATATTGTAAAAAAGTAGAGAAAGTGCGCCAAACGAAGTGCAGTATATAAGAAAAGGCATTTATTAAAATGAAAGCATACAGCCAAGTGGCTACTCACAAAAGTAAGTAATAATCGGGCATGTAGGTAAATAAGGAGATTAATACATGACATACATAAAGAACTTTGTGTTCCATTTATATGCATGTAAATATGCTGATTATATAATAATAATATATATTGTTGTATCCGTAGTTATAATCCTTTTTGACCTATTTGCTGCTATTGGCCTTAGGCCTAAGAACATCTAGTAATCCCTGTAGATCATCTCATATATATTGTACATACATTTAAGTAGACATGTGCATTCGTTTTCGTCCGAATTTCAGCATCCGAAAAACGAAAGATCCAACATAAATAAATGCTTTATTTTCGTTTTCATTGTTATAACAGTTCGATATAGAATAGGAGATTCGACATGACTCTGACAATAACAATCTGTCTATAGAACCTGTGGTCGAATGTATCTAACCTTACCTCTATTAGTCCAAGATTATATAGAGAAAATATTCGACAGAGAAAAAAGATTTGACAGAGAGAAAAGATTCTGCAAGTTACTGTCCTAAAAAGTGTTTGGGGACCCGGGTCCTGCCCCAGGGGACATGTATCAATGCAAAAAAAAGTTTTAAAAATGGCCGTTTTTTCGGGAGCAGTGATTTTAATAATGATTAAAGTGAAACAATAAAAGTGTAATATTCCTTTAAATTTCATGGGGGGGGGGGTGTCTATAGTATGCCTGTGAAGGGGCGCATGTTTCTGGTGCTTAGAACTGTCCCTGCACAAAGTGTCATTTATGCAGGAAAAAAAGTCCTTTAAAATCACTCGCAGCTATTATGAATTGTCGGCTCCGTAATACAGAGAACACTCATTGAAAGTCATTGATAAAAAAAAGCGTGGGGGTCCCCCAAATTCAATTACCAGGCCCTTCAGGTCTGGTATGGATATTAAGGGGAACCCTGCCTCAAATTTAAGAAAAAAATTGACGTGGGGTTCCCCCTAAATATCCATAACCAGACCCTTCAGGTCTGGTATGGATATTAAGGGGAACCCCGCGTCAAATTTAAAAAAAAATTGACGTGGGGTCCCCCTAAAAATCCATACCAGACCCTTTATCCGAGCACGCAACCTGGCAGGCTGCAGGAAAAGAGGGGGGATGAGAGAGCGGCCCCCCCTCCCTCCTGAACCGTACCAGGCCACATGCCCTCAACATTGGGAGGATGCTTTGGGGGTATTTGACCCCTCAAAGCACCTTGTCCCCATGTTGATGAGGACAAGGGCCTCATCCGCACAACCCTGGCCGGTGGTTGTGGAGGTCTGCGGGCGGGGGGCTTATCAGAATCTGGAAGCCCCCTTTAACAAGGGGACCCCCAGATCCTGCCCCCCCCCCTGTTTGAAATGGTAAGGGGGTACAAAAGTATCCCTACCATTTCACAAAGAAAGTGTAAAAAATAGTTAAATAAGACAAACACACTTTTGAAAAATTCCTTTATTAAAAATAAAAAAAATAAAAAAAGATTCCAGCGGTGATAATCCACTCTTGCTATCCAGCGACGGACGGTCATCTCTCCAGCGATGGCTCATCTCATCCAGCGCAGCGAATCCATCCTTCTTCTGTCTCCATGGAGGAGACACTGCAGGAATTCAGGCGGTCTGACGTTTCTTATATACGGAGGGCGGGGCCATACGTCACCTGACCCCGCCACCCTCTGACGCAAGGGGAAACCTGGGGTTCCCTGTGACGTATGGGTGACCCCGCACCCCTCTGATATAACACAGGCAGGTTTCCGTTACATCAGAGGGGTGCGGGGTCACCCATACGTCACAGGGAATACCGGGTTTCCCCTTGCGTCAGAGGGGGGCGGGGTCAGGTGACGGGTGGCCCCGCCCTCCGTATATAAGAAACGTCAGGCCGCCGGAATGCCTGCAGTGTCTCCTCCGCAGAGACAGAAGGATGGATTCGCTGCGCTGGATGAGATGAGCCATCGCTGGAGAGATGACCATCCGTCGCTGGATAGCAAGAGTGGATTACCACCGCTGGAATCTTTTTTTTATTTTTAATAAAGGAATTTTTCAAAAGTGTGTTTGTCTTATTTAACAATTTTTTACACTTTCTTTGTGAAATGGTAGGGGGACTTTTGTACCCCCTTACCATTTCAAACAGGGGGGGCGGGATCTGGGGGGTCCCCTTGTTAAAGGGGGCTTCCAGATTCTGATAAGCCCCCCGCCCGCAGACCTCCACAACCACCGGCCACGGTTGTGGGGATGAGGCCCTTGTCCTCATCAACATGGGGACAAGGTGCTTTGAGGGGTCACAGACCCCCAAAGCATCCTCCCAATGTTGAGGGCATGTGGCCTGGTACGGTTCAGGAGGGAGGGGGGGCCGCTCTCTCGTCTCCCCCTATTTTCCTGCGGCCTGCCAGGTTGCGTGCTCGGATAAAGGGTCTGGCATGGATTTTTAGGGGGACCCCCACGTCAATTTTTTTTAAAATTTGACGTGGGGTTCCCCTTAATATCCATACCAGACCTGAAGGGTCTGGTTATAGATATTTAGGGGGAACCCCACGTCAAATTTTTTCTTAAATTTGAGGCAGGGTTCCCCTTAATATCCATACCAGACCTGAAGGGCCTGGTAATTGAATTTGGGGGACCCCCACGCTTTTTTTTATTTATTTTTTTTATTTTTTTATCAATGACTTTCAATGAGTGTTCTCTGTATTACGGAGCCGACAATTCATAATAGCCGCAAGTGATTTTAAAGGACTTTTTTTCCTGCATAAATGACACTTTGTGCAGGGACAGTTCTAAGCACCACAAACATGCGCCCCTTCACAGGCATACTATAGACAACCCCCCCCCCCTACGAAATTTAAAGGGATATTACACTTTTATTGTTTCACTTTAATCGTTATTAAAATCACTGCTCCCGAAAAAACGGCCGTTTTTAAAACTTTTTTTTGCATTGATACATGTCCTCTGGGGCAGGACCCAGGTCCCCAAACACTTTTTAGGAAAGTAACTTGCAAATTAGTCTTTAAAATTTGCACTTTAGATTTTGAACGTTGGAGTCCCATAGACTTTAACAGGGGTTCTAAAGTATGCTATATACTAGCTCCGTCGAATCTTCTTTATACATTTGACAGACACCATAAGCCTTCAAAGACAGATTCGACCGTAATTCATCTGGATTTTCGGACGAATGCAATTTTTGAACGAAAAACGAAATAAATAAAAACGAATTTCGGGAGTAACTAAATAAATTAAGTTTTCGGACGAAAACGAAATTCCGAAACAAAATATTTTACTCTGCACATGTCTACATTTAAGGCTGTTTCGGTTTTATTATGATAATATTGCTTTTATTATAATCTAAATAATCCCTTTATAAATATATACCCTATAACAAAATATAATATATCGTTTTATATAATAAAATATCCCCAGTACTATACTTTGGGCCCTTATACACACACAGATGTGTTTTCATATAAATAACCCTTTCTATACATATATATTGTTCATACCAATACACTCAATATACTCCATGCTGAGTCGCACTTCCGGTTTCGGCTACCCGACCGCCCGGACGCTGCAAGAGAAGCCACACCATTGTTATTAGAGCAAAGCGGCGTCTTTTACACCACCGCTCAGGACGCCGAGGAATTTCCACCACTGCCCTCTTTCTTGGCTTGCCAGCATTACACCAGCTCAGCATCACCGTGGATCTACCCGTGACGTGGATTAATCTCCTTATTTACCTACATGCCCGATTATTACTTACTTTTGTGAGTAGCCACTTGACTGTGTGCTTTCATTTTAATAAATTACTTCTTATATACTGCACTTAGTCTGGTGCACTTTCTCTCCTTTTTTACATTGCATCTTTTAGAGAACCCTGCTTCTCCTCTCAAGATTGATGCTGCCGACGGTGCATCCTCATTTTATCTTATTTTATTTTGGACTTTTTAGTCTATTTACCCTTGTTTTTATGTGTAAAAAGAGACTTAACAGTGACTGATCCCTCGCGCCATCTTATCCCATGTGTGTTTTTATCCTAAAATATTTCATGGACTCAACATGCCTCTCAGCAAATAGTTTGAAGTGTTTTCTTTCCAGGATGGGGTCATTTAGGAAGTTGTGTGCTATCTTGACTTTTCATGGCCTCCGAAACTAGTTAGGAAGTGAAATCACCATTTTACACCCTTAGAAAGCCTGAAGGCGGAGCTTGGTTTTCAGGGTCTTGTACACGGCTAGGCTCCCAAAATGTCTCACACATGTGGTATCCCTCGTACTCAGGAGAAGCAGCAGAATATATTTTGGGGTGTAACTTCACATATGCCTGTGGCATGTTTGAGCAATATATAATTTAGTGACGACTGTGCAAAAAAGAAAAAAAAATTGTTTCCTGCAACTTGTGGCAAAATTTAAAATATTCCATGGACGCCACATGCCTATCAGCAAATAGCTTGGGGTGTCTACTTTCCAAAAAGGGTCATTTGGGGGGGGGGGGTTTGAACTGTCCTGGCATTTTAGAAGCTTATGTCACACATCACCCACTCTTCTAACCACTTGAAGACAAAGCCCTTTCTGACACTTTTTTTGTTTACATGGAAAAAAAAAAATTTGCAAGAAAATTACTTTAAACCCCCAAACATTATATATATTTTTAAAGCAAAGGCCCTACAGATTAAAATGGTGGGTGTTTCAATATATTTTTTTCACAGAGTATTTGCGCAGAGATTTTTCAAAGGCATTTTTTCAATTTTAATGCAATAAAACACACTATATTGCCCACATGTGTGATGAAATAAAAAAAGATGATCTTATCCCGAGTACATGGATACCAAACATGACATGCTTTAAACGTTCAACAGCAACAAATTACATATGTTTTATAAAAGCCTTTACAGGTTACCACTTTAGATTTACAGAGGAGGTCTACTGCTAAAACGACTGCCCTTGATCTGACCTTCGGATGATACATCACATGCATAGTGCAATTGCTGTTTACATATGACACCAGACCGACGCTTGCGTTTGCCTTTGCACGTAAGCACGTGGGACAGGGGTGCTTTTTTAACTTTTTTTATTTCATGGAATGTAAATATCCCCTATGATAGCAATAGTTAGTAACAGATATTCTTGTTTGAAAAAATTGGGGTCTCTGATCAGCTCTGTCCACCCACTTCTAATGATAGGCATGCATGCACCATTTTTTTTAACTGTGGTAGTGAACTCACCTCCTACAGTGCTGGAGTCACTGATTTATGTATCGTGGGAGCAAACGCTGTTGCTGTCAAGATTAATAAATAAGTGCTGCAGCTGAATGGCATACCTGCTAAGCAAATTATGGTTAACAATAAAACAGGGTAACATTACAGTATAACAGTAACGCAATCTGTGACCTAAAAAATATATGCCGAAGCATGGGGGCAATCCGCCCCTAATGTTAGGATCAAAACGCTCCTCCACCCCTGCCCCCCATGCTTCGGCATATATGCTCTTTCCTTATCGTACATCACAGGACACAGAGCCATAGTAGTTACTATGTGGGTTATAGGCCACCTTCAGGTTATGGACTCTGGCACGCCTTAAGACAAAAAGTCCACTCCCTATATGCAGCCGGATCCATTCAAAGTGTCTTTTAGGCCAAATTGAATGGTACCCGGGCCTCGTCTCTGAAGAAACAAGGTTTTGCCTGTAAATACTTCTCTTTTTAGAGAGCTGGACCCCGACCCCCCCCCCCCAGGATCCAGTACTTTTGGTATTAAGGCCATAAAGTTTTACTGGCAGTGGTGCTATTACAGGTCCAGGATTGTGGGTTTCCCCGATGATCCCCAGCTCCTGAAGGTTTGTTAATGGAACCCACCGTGAAGGGTGAAGTTTGGGTCTGTTGGTTTTACCACAGAAAACCCTGCGTCAGGAAAGGGAAGTGGAGTTTTCTAAGACATTTTTGAATTTTCTTATGAATGTCTCCTTTAGTTTAGTGAATGTTGTCACCACTGGGTGCTGTATAGAGCACATACCTTCTCAAGCTTCCTCAGAGAGCTTGTGTTGTGTCCGGATCAACAGCTTCCCTCCAGCCAGCAGCAGACCTCCAGGAAGTCTGGTGGGGTTTTCCTCCCCACCAAACGCCGCCACCTGTGCTATTTTCTCCCCCTCTTCACATGGAAGAAGGACCAGGATTTAAAAAGAAAAGCAAATGGCATGCCGCCCTACTCTGTGACTTTCAGGCTCCCTGCTCGCCATTTTTCCCCCCTCACTGTACGATCCCATAGGATCAGAGGGGGACTATAGGCAACAGAGGGGGCGGGGCTTAGCATGGCGTTGGCATCCTCCAACATCCAGCGTGGGAAAATGTGTTTTTTAAAAGCACCATGGCTACTGCTACAAGCTGCGGAGAGACACAAGAGCAAGAGAGGCATGAAAGAAGTTTGGTGACACAGGCATTCCTTTTTTACACATTTACTATTTGCATCAGGCTGAGCATTAATAGCGGCGGCAGTGGCTGACTATTGCTCAAGTAATGGATGTGATTTCTTGTGATAGTACCTCTGCTTTGTGCATCGGCTATGTTCAGAAGGGGGGGGGTTGAAACACCTCCAAAAAAGGAGCTAAAAGGGTCTCCCTCAAGCTCTGGAAAGCCTACTCTACAAATGGCAAATTGCACTGTTTTCAACTCTGCAGCCCCTGTTCATTTTACTCTTTTTCCTCAGCCATGGTAGGTTTAAAAAAAAAAAGAAAATTTAGCGAATTTAATCGCATCCCAGTGTGGTCAATATGCGACAGGTTTTCTTCTATTTTCCTAGGACCCTCAGACTGAGGAGCTAGTGGCAGGAGAAGATTAATTCCCTCAGGGAACCGTGGTAAGGCTGATGACTCCTATTCTGAGGTGTCAAATGTGGGAGAGTCAGCTTTCACAATCTGTAAGATTGATGGTACAAATTCTCCACATTTATGTACCCTTAACTGAGTGTTTGGGTTCGCTAAAGCCTCCTCAAGCTGTACACGCCTTTTCCTGTCCATTCTTTGGAAAGGTTTTTTGTATCTGGAGGATCACCCAGATAAGCAATATATTTTCCTTTGTAAAAAGTTTTCACACTTTATCCTATGGTAGAGAAAATTCACTAAGTAGGGTATACCAGCAATTAACACTACTATATCCTTTGTGAGTAAGTTTGACTTGTCCGACAGACAAACAGGTGTTCAAGGTTATCATGCTCAGCAGGTCCAGGAGGCAGCTTTATGTTTGCAATAGTTGCTATGACAGATTCTATTCTTTGAGCTTTGCATCCTTCGCTAAGCATCATATAAGAAGCTCCTGGCTAGTTTTCCTTTTTGCGGTAAAAAAGGCTATCTGTGCATATTTTGCATAAAATATCCAAACAATTTCAAGTAAAAAAAAAGATACCCTTTTTGCCATATAAGTGGGGTAAATGTATTTTTATTTCAAAGCTCCTTCTGTACCAAGGGCCTGCCATCAGGTTCAAAGGCAAATCCTCAGGGTTAACCCCAGGAACAAAAGAGGTCTTGGGGGAGGAAGCCTACAAGATACTGTAGCCTTTTTATGAGGAGGTGCCCTTGCTTGCTCAATAAGGAATTCTTTTGCAGTTCTCAGGGATCTGGCAGAAGGAGTGTCAAGACGAATGGGGGACTTCCTTAATAGCTTCAATGTACAAACTGGAGTTTCAAGAGATTTTCTCTCCTCGTTTTTCTCACCTAAAGATCCAGAGAAAAATAAATATTTCTCTCAAGCATTGGACCATCTTTTGGCAAAATGGTGGCCCCCATGTAAGAGCAGAGGTTTGGTTAAATCCAAATGGACATTCTGGATCTCAAAAGATCAAAAATTAAATTCCTGAATATAATCTCTCTTTTTTTTTTGCATGAAGTCAATCCAATCTGTTATCTCCATCCTACAAGGAGGAGAACTTCTGGAGTCAATCGACGTCAAAGATGCATATCTCCATATGCCTATTCCCTTGTTCACTTGTAATATCTACTTTCAAAGTGGAAAATCTTCATTTTCAGTGTGTAGCTCTGCTTTCTGGTCTGCTGCACCTCGAGTACAAAGGCTCTGGCTCCTTTTTTTAGCCAGATTGAGGGCCCAAGGTATAATGATTGTGGTTTACCTTGTCAAGCTGTTCTTGATAGACCAGTCGGTAGCCCACTTAGAACAAAGTATGGTCACTACATTCGACTACCTGGAATATCTAGGTCGAATTCTCAGCCTAGGAGAAATCTTCTTAAAACCATGAAGAAAATACTTGGGTCTGATCATAGGTACATCCAGAAAAGGGGGTTCGTACCCCAGGCAAAGATCAGCACCAGAAAGGAACTAATTTAGGTAGTCGAAGCAAGATGACTTTCTCCTATTCAACTTTGCATGAGGTTGTTGGGAAAGATGGTGGCTTCATTCAAGACCGTTTTTTATGCTCAGTCTCATTCTAGACTCCTGCAAAACAGTATCCTATCGGCTTGAAACAAAGGTCTCTACATTCCCAATATGTCTGACTCCAAAGCCTTAAAGCCACAACACCCTGATAGTGCCAGATCTTGTCTGATCTTGGAGGCTAAGCAGGGTCAGGCCTGGTTAGTTCCTGGATGAAAGACCACCTGGAAATACCAGGTACTGTGAGCTGGGTGCTCCGGAGCCTCACTTTATTGTAAACAACCTCTGCACAGGGGAAAATTCTTCCTTCCTTCAGTTACCTGGAAAATAGTAAAATGGTCTTGCCCATTAACATTTTAGAAATTCAGGCAGAACACTTGGTCCTGAGGGCCTGAACGTTCAGTATAAGGTATTGTCCTACCAGGATTCAATCTGTCTATGTCACAGCAATGGCCTATATTAATCACCAAGGGGGAACAATAATTTGTGGTGCCCAAAGAAAGGTGAATCTTATCCTATCTTGGGCATAAAATTGTAGGCGGACTACTTGAGTTGCCAGCAGTTGTTCTCGGGAGAATGGTTCCTTCACCCTGATATTTTCCTGTCAGTATGTCGAGGATGGGGGATCCCAGACATAGATCTGTTTGCGTCCAGGTTCAACAAAGAAATCAACAACTTTGTGTCAAGAACAAAGGATCTGCTAGCATGCGGAACAGATACCTGGCTATTCCCGTGGAATCAGTTCTCACTGATTTGTGCATTCCCTCCTATTCTGCCTGCGTGCACGACTTCTTCACAGGGAAAGGAAGTCATTGATTCCAGGAAATCTTGGTATGCAGAGATGGTAGAGATGGCAGTAGGGGACCCATGGACCCTACCTTCACAGCCGGACCTTCTCTCGCAAGGTCCAGAGTTCCATCTTATTTTACAAACGATAAATTTAACGGTTTGGCTATTGAGACCTGCACTCTGAAGAAGCGTGGGCTGTCAGTGTCACGATCTGGAGGGAGGCCGAGATGCTGAGAGGGCTCCCCTTGCGGCCGAGTGCAGCACAACCCTGAAGATGAAACAGGGATGCAGTGCCCACAGTAGCACAGGTTGCCAGGTAGCAGCAGCAGATGACAAGAGCTGAGCAAACAGGTCTCCGGGGGCAACCGTGCTGGGAAGTCCAAGAGAGGGATAACAGAAGTCCAGTAGCAGAGTCAAGGCCAAGCCGAGGGTCAAACACAGAAAATCAGTCCTAGGATCGGAGCAATGGGTCCTGAGCTGAAGACCGGTGAGCAGGAGTCTAAGCCAAGCCGGGATCGGGTGCAGGGAGCAGACAAGGGACGTCGGGTAGGGATGAGCCGAACACCCCCCGGTTCGGTTCGCACCAGAACTTTCGAACGGACCCCAAATTCGAACGAACTTTAGAACCCCATTGAAGTCTATGGGACTCGAACGTTCGAAATTAAAAGTGCTAATTTTAACGGCTAATATGCAAGATACTGTCCTAAAAAGGGTTTGGGGACCTGGCTCCTGCCCCAGGGGACATGGGTCAATGCCTAAAATGTTTTTAAAAATGGCCGCTTTGGCGGGAGCACTGATTTTAATGACGATTAAAGTAACAAAAAAAAGTGAAATATTCCTTTAAATATGGTGCCTGGGGGGTGTCTGTAGTATGCCTGTGAAGTGCCACGTGTTTCCCGTGTTTAGAACAGTCCCTGCACAAAATGACATTAAACGGAAATAACGCCATTTAAAACTGCTTGCGGTTTTAATGTTATATCTGGTTCCTGCAATATGGTTGAAAATCATTGAGAAAAATGGCATGGGTAGCCCTCCCTGCCCATTACCAGCCTATTTGGGTCTTGTACGCATATTAAGGGGACCCCTGTACCCATATTAAAAAAAGGAAATGCGTGTGGACCCCAGGCCCTATATACTCAGAACAGCAGTATACAGGCGGTGCAAACAAGACAGGGACTGTGTAGGTTTGTTGTGTTAAGTTGAATCTGTTTGTAATTTTCAACTGGTACATTTTTAAAGTGTAGCTCCAGTCAAAAAAACTATTTTTAAGCTTTTTGGAAAACATAGGGAAGGGTTATCACCCCTGTATAATTTGTTTTGTCGTCCATCTTTTTTTATCTCACTTGCTGTTGTCTCCTTCCGTTTGCAAGTAGGAGATGTTTGTAAATTGGATGTTTGAAAGTAGGGGCCTGCCCTATATGCTCTGCAGAAATGGCGGAACAAGGTGTTGGTTTTACCACAACATTGTAAGCCCTCAAAGTGACTCTTGGTGGGCGCTGGAGCGCCCTGCTGTGAACGATTATATCAAGAATTGTAATTACATGCCATTGTTGAACAGTGGTAGAAAAATGTGACCTTTGGTGGTTGTGGTGCTGGTGCCACAACACTATAAGTCCTCACCGTTACTGTGGGTGGGCACAGGAAGGGGCCCTCCTGTGAAATATTATATCAAGAATTGTAATTACATGTCCCTGTTAAACAGGGGCAGAAAAATTTGGCCTTAGGCACTGCTGCTGGTGCCACCACACTGCAACCTCTCCCATATACTCTAGTTTTATTGCAGGAATTAGCCCTGCTGCAAAGCATTGCATCAAAAATTGTAATTAAACGCCCCTGTTAAACAGGGGCAGAAAAATTGGGCCTTAGGCACTGGTGCCACCACACTGCAACCTCTCCCATATACTCTAGTTTTATTGCAGGAATTAGCCCTGCTGCAAAGCATTGCATCAAAAATTGTACTTAAACGCCCCTGTTAAACAGGGGAAGAAAAATTGGGCTGATGGCATCAACCAGAACCAGAAATGTTCTTCCAACATATCAGCGGAGGAGGAAGAGGATAGACAATCAACATAACAGGACAGTCACTCAGCATCAGCATAGGCAGTCTTGAAGGGATGTGATATTTCAAAAAAAATTATTCTGTTACATCAGCTTCAGGTGCTTGGTAGCTGTGGGTGATCCAAGACTGATTCATCTTGATGAAGGTCAGTCGATCAACTGATTCGGTGGACAGGGCGCACCCTGTGATCGGTAACAAAGCCACCAGCAGCACTGAAGGTGCGTTCCGAAAGAACGCTGGATGCAGGACAGGCCAGTAGCTCAATTGCATACTGTGCAAGCTCTAGCCAGTGATCCATCCTCAAGACCCAGTAAGCCAGAGGATTTTCGGTGGGAAAGGTGTCCAAGTCTGACCTTGCCCCTAGGTATTCCTGCACCATGTAAATCAGGCGCTGGCGATGGGTGCTGGAACCGATCATACCTTGGGGCTGCGGACTAAAAAATTGTCTGAAAGCATCAGTCAGGCGGCCACCTTCTCCACCGCTCCTTCTGACCGATGCCTCAGCAACACGTTGTCCAGGACCAGGAGTTTGTAACCTCCCAGTCTCTGGGAACGCGTTGCACAGACCTTTCTGCAAGGCCTCCCGGAGATGTCTCATCCTCTGCTCCCTCTGCGATGGCAAGATAAGGCCGGCAACCTTACCCTTGTACCGTGGATCAAGGAGAGTGGCCAGCCAGTAATGGTCCCTCTCCTTGATCCGAAGAATACGAGGATCCTTCCGCAGGCTTTGCAGGATCAGGGAGGCCATGCAGCGTAGGTTAGCTGAGGCATTCGGTCCGGAGTCCTCTGGGTCACTAAGGACAACATGATCCGCAGCTACCTCCTCCCAGCCACGTACAAGTCCACGTGTTTCTTGGGACTGTAAATCATCCCTACAAGACTGCTGCTGCTGCTGCTGCTGATGCTGAGTGCCAGCCTCCACCTCCATGCTGACACAATCATCCTCCTCCTCCTCTTCTTCCTCCTCATCCTCTTCCTGTGTGATGGGTGGCACAGCAGGAACACTGTCTGGATAAAGGGGGCCTTGAGAGGCAAGGAAGTCCTCCTCTTCCTGCCTCTGTTCTGCCTCAAGTGCCCTGTCCATTATTCCACGCAGCGTATGCTCCAAGAGTTGGACAAGAGGTACAGTGTCACTGATGCATGCACTGTCACTGCTCACCATCCTTGTGGCCTCCTCAAACGGTGACAGGACAGTGCATGCATCCCTGATCATGCCCCACTGGCGTGGTGAGAAAAAACCGAGCTCCCCTGACCCTGTCCTGGTGCCGTAGTCGCACAGGTACTCATTGATGGCCCTCTGCTGCGTGTGCAGCCGCTGCAGCATGACCAACGTTGAGTTCCATCTGGTGGGCATGTCACATATAAGGCGGTTCTTGGGCAGGTTCAACTCCTTTTGGAGCTCAGCCAGCCAAGCACAGGCATTAAATGATCGGCGGAAATGCACACAGACTTTCCTGGCCTGCTTCAGGACATCCTGTAAGCCGGGGTACCTGCCCAAGAACCGCTGCACCACCAGGTTAAGGACGTGAGCTACACAGGGCACATGGGTCAGTTGTCCCTGTCGGAGGGCGGAGAGGAGGTTGGTGCCATTGTCACAAACCACCATTCCTGGCTTAAGCTGGCGTGGCGTCAACCACCTCTCGGCCTGCCCCTGCAGAGCTGACAAAACATCCGCCCCAGTGTGGCTCCTGTCCCCCAAACAAACCAGCGCAAGCATGGCATGGCATCGTTTTGCCTGCGTACTTGCGTAGCCCCTGGAATGCCTACGAAGCACCGCTGGTTCTGAGGACAGAGCACTGGAAGAGGCCATGGAGGAAGAAGAAGAGGAGAGGGTGGAGGAGAGAGGTGTGTCACAACCAATAGTAGCATTTTGGAGGTGTGGTGGCGGAACAACCTCCAACACTACTGCACCTTGTCCTGCATCCTTCCCAGCTGCCAGAAGAGTGACCCAATGGGCCGTGAAAGACAGGTAACGTCCCTGTCCATGCCTGCTGGACCATGAGTCAGCGGTAATATGCACCTTACCGCTGACCGCCCTGTCCAGCGAGGCAAGGACATTGCCTTCCACATGCCGGTAGAGAGCCGGAATCGCCTTCCGTGAGAAAAAGTGGTGTTTGGGGACCTGCCACTGAGGAACCGCACATTGTACAAACTCACGGAAGGGGGCCGAGTCTACCAACTGAAAAGGCAGCAGTTGAAGTGCTAGCAATTTAGCCAAGCTAGCATTCAACCGCTGGGCATGTGGATGGCTGGGAGTGAACTTCTTTCGCCGGTCCAGCAGCTGGGGCAGGGACATTTGCCTGCTATAATCGGACGTGGGTGTACCGCTAGCAGAGTTCCCGGAAGCACTTGGCTGTGACACACCTAATTCTACACCTTCATTCCTCTCAGAGCAGGTTTCAGAGAGGACTGAAGGTCTAGTAGGGTTGGAGATGCCAGCTGATGAGGAGCAAGGAGAGGTCTGCTTTGTTCTTTGGTGTGGGTCTTTGAGGTACGCTTGCCAACGAGCTGCATGGCAGGTCAACATATGTCTGGTCAAGCATGTGGTGCCCAAGCGGCTGATGTTTTGGCCATGCGAGATACGCTTGAGACATATGTTGCAAATAGCAGCGGTGCGATCTGATGCACTCGTCTCAAAAAAGGCCCACACCAAAGAACTTTTAGAATAACACGCAGAGGCAGCGCCCTGCACAGGCGGAGCTCTGCGGTGTGATTCAGTCGGTGTGCTGCCCCTAAGCTGGCCCCCGGAGGGCATCCTGCCTCGTTGGACATGTGCCTCCTCCTCCTCTTCCTCCTCCTCCTCTCTCCTTCCAGGCACCCACGTGGAGTCAGTGCCCTCATTATCCCCTCCCTCTTCATCGCTGTAGCAAACCTGGCAGTATGCTGCAGCTTGTGGAACATGACTGCCAGATTGCTGTCCTTCTTGAGCATCCCCTCTCTCTGCGCTCACGCTACTGCCTTCCTCTAGCTGAGTGTCATCATCAGAGCCCACAAAACACTGGGCATCCTCCTGGAGCATGTACCCAACACTGTGCTCAAAGAGTTCAGGAGACTCCTCAGGAGGACGTGGTGGGTCTAGGGAAGGAGTCACTGATGATGACATTGAGAGGAGGGAAGACGATGCGTTGGCAGCTGCTTTGCTAGTACCCTGAGACTGGGTGAGAGAGGATGAGGAGGATGAAGAGGGCTTGGTCATCCACTCTACCAAGTCGTTGGCATGTTGCGGCTCAACATGTCCAGCTGCCGAAAAGAAGGACAAGCGTGTCCCATGGCCACGTGCTGATGACAATGCACCGCGTCCACGACCAGCACTGTTGTCTCTAGACACAGAGCCTGCTTGCCCTCTTTTTATCGGCTCGCGCCTGTCTGCCTCTCCTTGCTGGCCTTCCAGACATGGTAATGGCCTGAAGGGAGTTGGGTAAAAAAGCAGTTGGGGTCCTGAAGGCTGGGGACTCTGGCCCAGCACTACCCGGCACGACCTGAGTAAGCCTCTTTAAAAGATAGGTCCACATTATTTCTGTGTTTGCTAATCAGTTGTGCCTCTGTATAGCAATGTTCTATTAGCCACGACCAATGTAGCAGGGTAATAGCGCTGTCTGTATTGCGAGTAGCTAAGGTCGTAGCAGCTCCTTGTGTTTATGATGCTTATATGACTTGCACGTTTGTATGTCTTGCATTTTTTCAATAAAATCTTTTATGGATAAAAAAAGCAGTTGGGTAGTGTATATTGTGCTAGAGGCACACAACACCCACTAACTCCTGCAGATGCCTTTATTATAGAACACCAGAGATAAAGGGGTATATACAGATGTATACTGTGCTGTGCTGGAGGCACACACAACTTCCAATAACTCCTGCAGATGGCAAGTGGTCTCAAATAGAGAAGAGCTATGTAGGTGGATATAGCGGTATGTACTGGGTACAGAGCACACAGACAGCACGCACAAGCTCCTAACACTACTGACTGCAAGCTCTATTATAAAAGATAGATCACTAGCTATATAGGTGAGGTGAATATAGCGGTGTATACTGCGGTCAGGGCACGCAGAGAACAACCACTACACAACAGCAAGATCGAAAATCGTCCGAAAACGATCGGTGTGTACTGTGTTGAAGGTACACAGAACACCCACTGCTTCAGACGCCAACACTCTACACAAGGCCGCCGCGCTGGCGGCCTTATATAGTGTGGGGCGTGCACTACACAGCCTGAGCTATGATTGGCCACAGGCATCCTGCCTGTGGCCAATCATGGCTCTCCTCGCTGCTGGCGCTGCGATTGGCCAAGCATGCGGGGTCACAGTGCATACTTGGCCAATCATGAGCCAGCAATGCACTGCGCCATCTCAGTGCATTGTGGGCCGTGAGCGCCACACGAATTTGGCGCGAACGGACCAAAATGTTCGGACTTCGCCGAACGGACGAACAGCCGATGTTCGAGTCGAACGTATGTTCGACTCGAACACGAAGCTCATCCCTAACGTCGGGTACAAGCCAGTGGTAGGAGCCAGGAGAACAACAGGAGCAGGTCAAACAAGCCGGGTCGGTACACAGGAGATCAGACAGCAGGAATCACGGACACAGGTACACAGGAGAGCTGACGATAATCCAGCGATGCAGCAATGTCAGGCGAACATTTAAATAGGCAAGGTGCCTAGGTCACGTCGTGTGCGCGCCAAGGTGTTCGTACGCCTACGTCGAGTACGTTATGCGTTCGTATCACCACCGTGTACGCACGCTTGATCAGACGTAGCGTCGGGCGTTCGTCTTGGAACTACATTGCGCCTCCGTGTGCGCTGACGTGCGTTAACACGAACGTACCTCGCGAGGTTGCGCCTATTTCCCTGACAGTCAGGTTCCGTAGCTTTTGTACCTTCGGGTCCTCCAGTCTCTTAAGTGCCCTACTTTTGTTGTGTCTCCCTCCCTTCAGTTGGCATTACTATGGAACATCCCACATAGTAACTACTATGGCTCTGTGTCCCGTGATGTACGATAAGAAAATAGGATTTTTAAAACAGCTTACCTGTAAATCCTTTTCTGTGAAGTACATCACGGGACACAGATGTCCCTCCCTTCTTTTGGTATACATGTGTATTGCTTTGCTACAAAACTGAGGTACTCCCAGTAGTGGGAGGGGTTATATAGCGAGTGGAATTTTTGTCTTAGGGCGTGCCAGTGTCCATCACCTGAAGGTGGCCTATAACCCACATAGTAACTACTATGTCCCGTGATGTACTTCAAAGAAAAGGATTTTTACAGGTAAGCTGTTTTAAAAATCCTATTTTTTTTAACAGTGGTGGTGAAATCACCTCCGACAGCGCTGGAGTCACGGCTTTACGTATCGTGGGAGCAAACGCTGTTGCTGTCAGAATAAATAAACCCGTGTTGGAGCTGAATTGCGTACCTGCTAAACAAATGATGGTTAACAATAAAACAGTATAACAGTAAGACATACAATACCTGCAAAGCAAATACAATAAAACATAGTAAAAATAAAAATAAAACATTACAGTTCTAAAATACAGTAACAACAGAGAGAGAACAATAGTGAGCGAACAATAGAGCAGACATTAGAGAGCGAACATAAGAGAGCGAGAACAATAGAGTGAGAGAAGAAAAATAAAACCAACTATTTTTGGCTTTTTTATTTTATATTTTTTTGTGTGTTTTTTTTTTTTTTTTTACTTTTATAAAAACTTTAAACTGTGAATATTCCAGATTAGGGTCTCTCAAAATGTGATGGCCATCTCATCTTTCGAGACCCTATATTAGTGTGCCCTAGGACTGTGTAGTGCTGTACCCTACGTTAATACTGCACTAGTGTGTGGTAGCATTTGAAACAGTCACCAATGCAGAGACTAGGTTGGTCGGGACAATAAAAGCGGGTGTCACGCCTAAATTGGCAAGGGTACCAGGGAGGACATACGAAAAATGCCTCTCATGCAGCCGGCTCACTGCATTTGCGTTGGGAAGGTGGGGCATAGCACCGTCTGGAAACAGAAGGGCTGTGATGATCTCTTCCTGGAATTTTAGGAAGGATCCAGTGCCTCCTGAAGCTTTGTATAGAACAAAAGTGTTCAGCAGAGCCAATTGAATTAAGTGTACAGACACTTTTTTGTACCGGCATCTGGCCTTATGGGCAATTAGGTACAGCACCAACAACTGGTCATTGAGGTCCACCCCTCCCATGTTAAGGTTGTATTCATGGACACAGAGGGGTTTCTCCACAACACCAGTTGCTGTAGGAATTTGGACTATTGTATCTGCGTGAAGGGAGGACAGAAAGAGAATATTCCGTGAATCCCTCCACTTCACTGTTAACTAATTATTACACTTAAAGTAGGCTCTCTCCCCTCGTCTAATTTGGGATTCTACAAACCGTTGGGGGAAGCCCTGGCAATTAGATCACACGGTGCTACATGCGGCAATTCCACAATCAAAAAGGTGACTAAAAAGTGGCACGCTCATGTAATAATTGTCCACGTACAAGTACCCTTTCCGAATAAGGGTGACACCAAGTAACAGAACTTATGTATCTTGACCCCATATCTGGCACTGTTGCTGGGAAGATACTGTTTGATAGACAAGCGGCCAGAAAACGTAATCAGGGACTCATCAACGCAGACAACTTGATCGGGAGTAAACAAGGCTGCAAACTGGTGGTTGAAGTGGTTTACGAGGGGCCGAATTTTGTAGAGCCGGTCAAATCCAGGGTCACCCCGAGGATGACAGAGTATCAGTGAAGTACATGAACTGCAAGATCTGCTCATATCGTGTCCTGGTCATGTAGGCAGAAAACATGGCCATATGGTGAATTGGATCAGTGGATCAATATGACCACAACTCACTGTTTTTAGTTATGCCCATGAGGAGGGATAGGCCCAGGAAGGACTAAAATTTAGAAACCGTAATAGGTTTTCAATCTCTGGCAAGGGTCAACTGAGGATTAGCGCCAATGAATTAAGCACCATACAAATTGCTTTGATCCACAGTAGATCTATAGAGAACGTCTGTGAAAAACAGCGAATAAAAATCAAATGACATAAAATCAACTGTTTCCACCTGAATTCTGGTTTGGCCAGTGAATGGGGGAAGTATGGGTGCTGCAGAAGTGGTGGGCTCCCAATTCGGATTGGCAAATGCAGAAAGAAGGGCACTATGGGCTAGAAGTGTCTGAGTTTGTCTTCTTCTTGGTGGCTGCGGGACACTAGTTGTGCTAGCCACCTCACCAGCTTGAACTGCACTTATAGGATTTGTCATGTCACCAAATGTTACCGCAGTGCTGGATGTACAACCAGGATGTACTAGGCCGCTGGTGCTTGCCAGTTCACCAGAAGAATGAGCGCCACTAGTACTGGCTCTCTGCTCCAAAAGAGAGCCCTGTGGTTCTTGCACCTTAATGACAGAAGAACGGGGTCGGGTACGCCTGGTCTTGGCAGGGAGCACAATTCCGTCGTCAGAGCTATCTGTCAGGGTGCCGCTGCTGTCTGCCATATTCTGAGCCTGAATCTGAAAGATGGGTGGCTTCCTCTTCACTATCTGTCATGCTCAGAAACGTGTAGGCCTCTTCACTACTGTACCCTTGATTTGACATTTTGGTCTCTAAATTTACTGGTACAGTAGTGAAACCCACAGGAAAAAGAGCTCCTGACTGTCAGCGACTGCTTCAAATGCTACAAAATAAACTGTTAGCGTTCGCAGGGATCAGGCCTGACTCTGCTAATGCTGCAGTTATGTGTTTAGTGTTTTTGTAAGTGACAGTGATTGATTGATACTGCACTCGGGTGGGCTGGGCAGATCCCGCTAACACTGCGTTTTTGGTAAACCCTAAACAGCTGCGGACGCTAGTATAGATCTGATCATATATCGATCCATTCAGACACTATACTACTAAGGGAGGTGTATGGTGCATGCGTGGGTGACACTGCCTGGGGCGACACACACCCTATCTGACACTAAAAACTAATATCACCCGTTGGGTGATCAGGGGGGTTAAACCTTTATTTAGGTAATATACGGTGGGTGCCCTGACGCTTTAAAAGAATAACTATCTAGTCAGCATCACCCGTAACAGTAATACGGTGATCACTGGTGACAGGGGGTGATTAAGGGGTTAAACTTTTATTAGGGGGGTTAGGGGGGGTTACCACTAAGTACCCTAACACTGATTTTTGTCACTAATGACACCAGTACAGTGTTCAAGAAAAATATGAACACTGCACTGGGTGACACAGTGACATGGGGTGAAGGGGTTAATTGAGGAGGCGATCGGGGGGGGGGTGACAATCGTACCTACGTGAACTGGTGTCAGTGTAGTGTTGGTGCACTTACTCTGAGATGTCTTCTCACCTCTCTCTGGAACAAAAAGACTTCCACGAGGAGAGATGACATCACTTCCCCTGCTGCATTTACACTTACACAGGCAAGGCAAGGATTTAATTTGCCTGGACTGACCACCAGGTCTAGGCCAGAAATTATTGGCTTGAGCCTGGAGCCTGATCGGTTCTAAAGCAAATCTGATCGTCGTGGCCGCCTAGGAGGCCCTGTGCGACTTATAGCTACGGCACTTCACCCAGCCTGGCCAACCTGCCGCAGTTATACTGGTCCGGAACTGATTAAAAAGAGTAAACACAGTTGCTTGATAACAAATGGCTTCAGCCAAACACTAACCATGAGTGAAAAAATTGGTTTTTGTGTTATCATTCATGTTCCCTGAAAAATGGCCAAGAAATCATAAATTCTGCCAGGGTATGTAAACCTATGAACACAACTGTATATAGTATGAGTGCCTAATGTAGAATATAGCTTACGGACTTATAAATAGTCAAATCAAATGTGAAAAAGAGAATAGCAACAACTTTGGAATGAGCCTTCCGTCCATCAGAAGCTGTGAGAATTACTTTAATTTCTGTAGCTTTTTACTGATTGGTGTTAACGCATTCACAATAAGGTCTGTATAGTGACAAATCACAGGAGACAGTTAAACATTTATTTACTAACCTATTGCCACGTGAATTTTTCTCTGAAATCAACCATTTCTTTTGGCAGCTGCTATGTTTCAGCTGACACACACATCAAGCCGCTGGTGCGCACAGGAATGTTTTCAGCCACACAGAAGCCAAGCACAGCTTCCGATTACTCCATCAATAGCAATAAAAAGCAGAGTTGTTAGAAAAGCTTAAACATTTTACAAGCGCTGAATAAACAAAATGGTGACAGAAGGACTTAAACACCATAACACTATATCGTGTCCATACATGAATGCTGTTTTATAATTGCTCCTGGTAGAACACACATATGAACATGTAGATGAATATTTATATAGATTCATATGCACACTTATACTTTGTATTATTATTACAGTAAAAATATTTTTTAATATACAGTGGTACCTTGGATTACGAGCATAATTCATTCCAGAAGAATATCAAAGTGAGTTTCCCCATAGAAGTCAATGGAAACTCAGATAATTTGTTCCACAGTCTATTGTATGCAGTACATGTGGCCAGAGGTGAGGGGCGCCGGAGAAACTCGAAAACCGCTTGGACCCACTCAGATGCACTCAGAAACACTCGGAGAGGCTTGGAAATCAAGTCTTCTCAAAGTGTTTCTGAGTGTTCCCGAGTGCATCCGAGCGGCTCAGAGTGTCCCCCCGCACCTCTGGCCAAAAGCGGCACTGCACACTGCAGAGGCTTGAATCCTGCTCATTTTGTAAGACAATGCTCCCAAACCGAGTCAGGATTTAAAAAAAATAATAACTCCTATTGCGAAATGCTCGTTAACCATGTTACTCGCAATCCAAAGTATTACTGTATTCTTATATCACTTTAGTCTGGGCACACTCTCTGAAGTAGCTTTGGTAACATATATGCAGGCTTCTAGATGGTTATTTGGCTAACGGTCAGTCAATCACACCACCTTCTTCATCACATATTTATTATTAGCTTTCAATCATCAGTATATTTCTTTCTCGGGTATCTTTTAGTATCTTTTAGTTTTGAATTATTGGAAAATGATGGCTTAATATAGTAAACAAATTGTGTATTGCCTTGTTGAGTACCTGTGTATTGTCTTGTTGAGTTTGAAGCCCTATACACACTATCAGATTTTCTGCAGATTTTTTTATTCAGATTTACCAAAACCATGTAGTGCAAGGGCCTGCCTGATTGCATACAAATTGAAACTCCTAAGGTTTGACCTCATATTATATGGTTTTGGTAAATCTGAAGACAAAAATCAGCAGAAAATCTGATTTGACTTGAGTGTCAGGAAGCTAGTTGTTAGGTAATTTGGACAGAGTATAATCTTCAGTCTTCATTAGTAGGTACGATGCCCGGTGGGTATGGAGATGCGACTCGGCGTACATTTTGCAGCATGTATGCGTTCCTTGATCATCTGATCAAGGGCGGATAATGCTGTGCAAAATGTAAGCGCATTGTTTCCCTGGAAGCCCAGGTTCTGAATCTGGGGAAACAACTGTCAGCACTAAGACATCCCTTACTAAAGGAGAGTCAGGAACGTACACGGCAAGTGCCAGCAGGGGCCAGCACAGGGGCAGGTAGAGACAAAGAGGTGCAGGCACTAGGAAAAAGTAGATGGGTGACAGTCAGGAAGTATACAGGGTGAAGTTCCAAGGAATCTGATCCAGGGCTGGAGTATCCCAATAAGTACGCTCCATTGAGTGACATTGGTGAAACCAGTCAGGGACCAGCACTACTAGAGCTGAGGGACTCTCCTAGCTGCCGAGGGAAGAATTCCTCCAGTGAGAGTGGGGGGGGGGGGAGCGAGGGGGAAAGGAAAGACAGATTCTGGTGGTAGGGGACTCAATTCTTAGATGGACAGAGAGGGCAATCTGTAACAAAGACCTGAAGTGCCAAACTATATGTTGTCTACTGGGGGCTCGGGTTCGGCATATCACGGATCTGGTAGACAGATTACTGGGAGGGGCTGGGGAAGACCTGGCTGTCATGGTGCACGTTTGCACCAATGACAAAGTCAGAGGCAGATGGAGTGTCCTTTAGAACGATTTAAGGGACTTGGGAGCTAAATTGAGGAAAAGGACCTTCAAGGTAGTATTCGCAGAAATACTACCGGTACATTGAGCCACACCAGAAAGACAGAGGGAGATTAGGGAAGTAAACAAGTGGCTGAAGAGCTGGTGTAGTAAGGAGGGTTTTGGGTTCCTGGAGGACTGGGCCAACTTCTCAGTCGATCATCAGTCCTATAGAAGGGATTGACTGCACCTAAATGAGGAGGGTGCAGATCAGCTGGGAGTAAAGATGGGGTTTTTAAACTAGGGGACGGGGGGCGGGGGGAGTAGGGCCCAGAAGTAGAGATAGTCAGCATTGAACATATTGCAGAGGGTTGTATTGGGGGCATTAGTGGTAGGTTGACTAAAGCACATAAACCCAAGGTAAGTATAGTAATAAGTCTTAGTTGCAGTCTTGGAACACCCAATAAGAGGATAGTATGCGACCAGTCTAAACTATGTGGCATGTTCACCAATGCCAGGAGCTTGGCGGACAAGATGGGTGAACTAGTGATACTGTTGTACGAGGAGAAGTTAGATTTTGTGGGAATTTCAGAGACCTGGTTCAACAGCTCTCATGACTGTCTGGCAGCCATTCAAGGGTGTACCCTTTATCGCAGGGATAAAGAGGGTAAAAAAGGGGGAAGGGTCTGCCTATATATCAAGAATAATGTGCAAGTGAATGTGAGAGATGACATCACTAAGGGGGCTAGGGAGGAGGGGGGAATCCTTATGGGTAGAGCTCAAAAGGGATGAAGCTAAGGGGAAAATATTACTGGGAATATGTTATAGGCCCCCTAACCTGAAGGAGGAAGGGGAGATGGATCTCCTATCACAAGTTGGATTAGCAGCTGGGAATGGATGGGATGGGAAGTGTTATCATAATTGGGGATTTTATTTATCCAGACAGACTGGGCGGAGGGAACCACGCATTCATCTAAGGCTCGCCAGTTCCTAAATGTCTTGCAGGACAATTTCATGGTTCAGATGGTAGACGCAACAACTAGAAATAGAGCGTTACAGGATCTGCTGATTACCAATAATACAGACCTGATCATGGATGTGGAAATACGGGGCGATTTAGGAAACAGCGATCACAGGTCAATTGGCTTCAGCATAAATCACACAAATAGGAAACATAAGGGGAATACAAAAACACTGAATTTCAAGAGTCAACTTTCCTAAACTACGAACCTTGTAATGCCTCGTATACACGATCGGATTTTCCGACAACAAATTTTTTTTTCCGAAGGATGTTGGCTCAAACTTGTCTTGCATACACATGGTCACACAAATGTTGGCCAAAGATTCAGAAAGTGAGAACGCGGTGATGCACAACACGTACGATGAGCCAAGAAAAAGGAAGTTCAATAGCTAGTGCAGCTCTTTCTGCTTGATTCGGAGCATGCGACGGACTTGTGTACACACAATCGGACTTTCCGACAACAAGCTCACATTGAACAATTCCTGACGGAAAGTCTGATCGTGTGTGCGTGGCATTAGAAGGCATAAATTGGGATAAAATGTTAGGTACAAAGAACACGGAGGGGTTTGCTTTAAGAGCATATTAAATAAAGGCCAATGCATCCCATCAGGTAATACATTTAAAAGAGCGAACAAAAGTCCTGGATGGCTTAACTCCAATGTAAAATTGCATATAAAAGCAAAGGAGAAGGCCTTCAAAAAATACAAGGTTGAGGGATCATCATCAGCATTCAGACTTTATAAAGAATGCAACAAGAAATGTAAGGGTGCAATAAGGACGGCTAAGATAGAACATGAAAGACACATAGCGGAGGAGAGCAAAAAAAATCCCAAGAAATTCTTTAAGTATGTAAACAGTAAAAAAGGAGAACAGACCATATTGGCCCTATAAATAATGATGAAGAACATCTGGTTACAAAGGATGGGGAAATGGTGAAGGTATTGAATTTATTCTTCTCCTCAGTCTTCACGAGGGAATCGGGGGGCTTCAGTAACCAAAACTGCAGTGTTTATCCTCATAACACATCACAGGAAGCACCTCCATGGTTAACAGAGGACAGAATTAAAATTAGACTTGGGAAACTTAACATTAATAAATCACTGGGACCAGATGGCTTGCACCCGAGGGTACTTAGGGAACTCAGTCAAGTAATTGCCAGACCATTGTTCCTAATTTTTACTGACAGTCTACTGACTGGAATTGTACCAGCTGATTGGAGAAAAGCCCAATATTTAAAAAGGGCACAAAATACATCCGTGGGAATTACAGACCAGTTAGCCTAACATCAATAGTATGTAAACTCTTGAAGGGGATGATAAGGGACTATATACAAGATTTTAGTAATTAGCAGCATGAGCAGTAGTCAGCATGGATTCATAAAGAATGATTCTTGCCAAACCAATCTATTAACCTTCTATGAGGAGGCGAGTTGCCATCTAGATAAAGGAAGGCCCGTAGACGTGGTGTATCTGCATTTTGCAAAAGCATTTGACACCGTTCCCCATAAACATTTACTGTACAAAATAAGGTATATTGCCATGGACCATAGGGTGATTACATGGATTGAAAACTGGCTACAAGGGGGAGTTCAGAGAGTGGGGATAAATGGGGAGTACTCGGAATGGTCAGAGGTGGTAAGTGGGGTCCCCTAGGGTTCTGTGCTGGGACCAATCCTATTTATTTTGTTCATAAATGACCTGGAGGATGGGGTAAATAGTTCAATCTCTGTATTTGCGGATGATACTAAGCTAAGCAGGGCATTAACTTCTCTGCAGAATGTGGAAACCTTACAAAAGATCTGAACAAATTAATGGGGTGGGCAACTACATGGCAAATGAGGTTTAATGTAGAAAAATGTAAAATAATGCATTTGGGTGGCAAAAAGATAAATGCAATCTATACACTGGGGGGAGAACCTCTGGGGGAATCTAGGATGGAAAAGGACCTTGGGGTCCTAGTAGATGATAGGCTCAGCAATGGCGGGCAATGCCAAGCTGCTGCTAACAAAGAAAACAGAATATTGGCATGTGTCAAAAAGGGGATCAACTCCAGAGATAAAATGATAATTCCCCCCTGCTCTACAAGACACTGGTCCGGCTGCACCTAGAGTATGCTGTCCTCAGGAAGGATGTACTGGAAATGGAGCGAGTACAATGAAGGGGAACAAAGCTAATAAAGGCTCTGGAGGATATTAGTTATGAGGAAAGGTTGCGAGCACTAAACATATTCTTTCTGGAGAAGAGACACTTGAGAGGGGATATGATTTCAATTTATAAATTCTGTACTGGTAACCCCACAATAGGAATAAAACTTTTTTGTGGAAGGGAGTTTACCAAGACAGGTGGGCCACTCATTAAAATTAGAAGAAAAGAGGTTTTACCTTAAACTACGTAGAGGGTTCTTTACTGTAAGAGTGGCAAAGATGTGGAATTCCCTTCCACAGGCGGTGGTCTCAGCACGGGGGGGGTGGGCATTGATAGTTTCAAAAAACTATTAAATAAGCACCTGAAGGACCACAGCATACAGGGATATACAATGAAATACTGGACATATAATCACACACATAGGTTGGACTTGTGTCTTTTTTTCAACCTCACCTACTATGTAACTATGTAAATTGGAAGCGTAAGACAGACTAAACACATTAGATGGCTGTTGGCAAAGTATGTACCACCTGGCTGCTGAACGATTAGTGACAGATAATTCTAGGATCATGCAATTACGTATTGGGTGAACTTGCATGTCCATGCAGGCTTGAGAGGGAGATTAAATTGTTTTGGTTAGAAGAATCTACTCCTGCCACTCAGCTTCCCCTTGAGCAGGTTCAGCCAGGGTTGTTGGGGTGGGGGCTAAATGTACATAGAAAAATTGGACAAACATTCTTTAAAGTCTATAAAGCGCACTTGGGCGCACAATTGAAAGTGATTTTAAAATACTTTTTTTCCTTTGCGAAATGGCACATTGTGCAGGGTCAGTTCTAAGCACCGGAAACATGCGCCCCTTCACAGGCATACTATAGACACCCCCCAGGTAGGAAATTTAAAGGAATATTACACTTTTATTGTTTCACTTTAATCATTATTAAAATCACAGCTCCTGAAAAAACGTCAGTTTTTAAAACTTTTTTTTGCATTGATCCATGTCCCCTGGGGCAGGACCCAGGTCCCCAAACACTTTTTAGGACAGTAACTTGCATATTAGCCTTTAAAATTAGCACTTTAGATTGTGAATGTTCTAGTCCCATAGACTTTAATAGGGTTCTAAAGTTCACACGAAGTTTAGGTCTGTTCGCAGATTCTGGTGCGAACCGAACAGGGGGGTGTTCGGCTCATCCTTAATGGGGAGCATGTGTGTTAAATTTGGTGTTATCGCTCTCTCATACTGGTCACTGGATGTTCATCATGGCAAAGAACTTTATGAGGAGCTCTACATAAAGATGGCTGAGGCTATAAGAAGATTTACAAGACCCTGAAACTGAGCTGCAGCACAGTGGCCAAGACCATACAGCAGTTTAACAGGAAAGGTTCCACTCAGAACAGGACTCACTATTAGTGACCAAAGAAGTTGAGTGCACGTGTTCAGCGTCATATCCAGAGGTTTTCTTTGGGAAATAGACATATGAGTGCTGCCAGCATTGCTGCAGAAGTTGAAGTTGTGGGGGTCAGCCTGTCAATGCTCAGACCATACGTCGCACGCTGCATCAAATTGGTCTGCATGGCTGTCATCCCAGAAGGAAGCCTCTTCTAAAGATTATGTACAAGAAAGCCCACAAACAGTTTACTGAAGACACGCAGACTAATGACATGGATTACTGGAACCATGTCGTGTGGTCTGATGAGACCAAGATAAACTCATTTGGTTTAGATGGTTTCAAGCGTGTGTGGCTGCAACCAGGGGAGGAGTATAAAGATAAGTGTGTCTTGCCAACAGTTAAGCATGGTGGTGGGAGTGTCATGGTCTGGGGCTGCATGAGTGCACTGGCAAGCCACAGTTCATTGAGGGAACCATGGATGCCAGCATGTACTGTGATATACTGAAGCAGAGCATGATCCCCCTCCATTCAGAGACTGGGCCACAGGGCAGTATTCCAACATGATAACGTCCCCAAACACATCTTCCAAGATGACCACTGCCTTGATAAAGCTGAGGGTAAAGGTGATAGACTGGCCAAGCATGTCTCCAGACCTACACTCTACTGAGCATTTGTGGGGCATCCTCAAATGGGTGGTGGAGGAGAGCAAGGTCTCTAACATCCACCAGCTCCGTGATGTCATCATGGGGGAGTGGAAGAGGACTCCAGTGGCAAACTGTGAAGCTCTAGTAAACTTCACACCCAAGAGGGTTAACCACCCTGGTGGTATGATTATGTCAGATTTTTGCGTCTCAAAGCACATACATCGTTTGGCATAAAAATTTGGCGTTTTATATTGTAGGCCTGTAATTCTTAGTAATAATGCACTTAAATCTGTCCAAACAAGAGTCTAGTAGACATTCCAGGTATGGTAAAGTTTGAAACATGAAATCATAAATTATAATATATTAACACAGTGGCACAGTAGTGTTGGGCGACACAGTGGTGTAGTGGTTAGCACTCTCACCTAGCAGTAAAAAAAAGGGTCACTGGTTCAAATCCCAACCACAACACTACTTGCCTGGAGTTTGCATGTTCTCCCTGTGCCTGCATGGGTTTCCTCCAGTTTCCTCCTACACTCCAAAGACATGCAGTAGGCTTCTGTCCAATATTGGCTATAGAATATGAATGGGGACCTTGGATTGTGGGCTCCTTGAGGGTAGGGACCAATGTGAGTGTGAGATGTACAGGGATAGGGACAGTTGTAGACACTCACTCAGGTTGGACTGGTGTCTTTATTCAACCTTACTAACTAACTATGAAAAAAGGAAGTAAACTCTCCCACTCTGATGCTTCTTTTCATTTAGTCCATTATAATAAGTAATTATCAAACTATAGCCACTGTAATTACTGTTTAACCACCTCAATACAGTGCAGTTACACCCCCTTCCTGACCAGACCAATTTTCAGCTTTCAGCGCTCTCACAGTTTAAATGACAATTACTCAGTCATGCAACACTGTACCCATATGAAACTTGCGTCCTTTTTTCTACACAAATAGAGCTTTCTTTTAGTGGTATTTAATCACTAGTGAGTTTTTTATTTTTTGTGCTATAAATAAAATAAAACGTAAATTTTGTGAAAAAAATGCCTTTTTCTTTGTTTTTGTCATAAATTTTTGCTAATTAGTAATTTTTCTTCATACATTTTGGCCAAAATGTATACTGCTACATATCTTTGGTAAAAATAACCCACATTAGTGTATATTATTTGGTCTTTGTGAAAGTTATAGAGTCTACAAACTATGGTGCCAATCGCTGAAAATTGATCACATCTGATCAGGCCTTCAGTACATCAGGTGAGTCTCATTTCTTGAGACACTAACAAGTCAGGAAAGTACAAATACCCCCCAAATGACACCTTTTTACAAAGTAGACATTCCAAGGTATTAAGTAAGTAGCATGATGAGTTTTTTTAAGTTGTCATTTTTTCCCACAATTCTTTGCAAAATTAAGATTTTTTTTTTATTATTATTATTTTTTACAAAATTGTCATATTATCAGGTTATTTCTCACACACAACATATGCATACAACAAATTACACCCCAAAATACATTCTGCTACTCTTCCCGAGTACAGCGATACCACATGTGTGAGACTTTTACACAGCCTGGCCACATACAGAGCACCAACATTGATGTAGTACCTTCAGACGTTCTACGAGCAAAAATGACGCATCTCATTTCTCAACCACCTATTACATTTTTGAAGGCCCTGGAGTACCAGGACAATGGAATTGCCCATAAAATTACCCCATTTTGGAAAGCAAACACCCCAACATATAATCTGTGAGGCATAATGAGTCTTTTGAATGGTTAATTTTTTTCCAGAAGTTTTTGGAATATGTGGAAAAAAATTAAAACGCATTTTTTTTTACACAAAATTGTCAATTTATGAGATATTTCTAACACATAGCATGTATATAGCAAAAATTACACCCCAAAACACATTCTGCTACTCCTCCCGAGTATGGTGATACCACATGTGTAGGACTTTTACACAGCCTGGCCACATAGAGAGGCCGAACATTGAAGTAGTACATTCAGGCATTCTAGGAGCATAAATGACACATCTCATTTCATTCCTACCTATCACACTTTTGAAGGTCCTGGACCACCAGGACAGTGAAATTACCCACAAAATGACCCCATTTTGGAAAGCAAACATACCAACGTATATTCTATGAGACATGGGCTGCAAATAGGTACTGGGGTACTCTGATGGGCTGGAGATAGGTACTCTGGTACTCTGATGGCCTGGTGACAGGTACTCGGGTACTCTGATGGCCTGGTGACAGGTACTCGGGTACTCTGATGGCCTGGTGACAGGTACTCGGGTACTCTGATGGCCTGGTGACAGGTACTCGGGTACTCTGATGGCCTGGTGACTGGTATTTGGGTACTCTGAAGGGCAATGACAGGTACTCATATGGACTGTGACAGGTACTCGGGTACTCAGATGAACTGTGACAGGTACTCGGGTACTCAGATGAACTGTGACAGGTACTCGGGTACTCAGATGAACTGTGACAGGTACTCGGGTACTCAGATGAACTGTGACAGGTACTAGGGTACTCTGATGGCCTGGTGACAGGTACTCGGGTACTCTGATGGCCTGGTGACAGGAACTCTGATGGCTTGGTGACTGGTATTTGGGTACTCTGAAGGGCAGTGACAGGTACTCATATGGACTGTGACAGGTACTCGGGTACTCAGATGAACTGTGACAGGTACTCGGGTACTCAGATGAACTTGACAGGTACTCGGGTACTCAGATGAACTTGACAGGTACTCGGGTACTCAGATGAACTTGACAGGTACTCGGGTACTCAGATGAACTTGACAGGTACTCGGGTACTCAGATGGACTGGGACAGGTACTCGGGTACTCAGATGGACTGCGACAGGTACTCGGGTACTCTGATGGGCTGTGACAGCTACTCGGGTACTCTGAAGGGCAGGGACAGGTACTCATATGGACTGTGACAGGTACTCGGGTACTCAGATGAACTGTGACAGGTACTCATATGGACTGTGACAGGTACTCGGGTACTCAGATGAACTGTGACAGGTACTCGGGTACTCAGATGAACTTGACAGGTACTCGGGTACTCTGATGGACTGTGACAGGTACTCGGGTACTCTGATGGACTGTGACAGGTACTCGGGTACTCTGATGGACCGTGACAGGTACTCGGGTACTCTGATGTGCCGTGACAGGTACTCGGTACCCTGATGGGCCGTGATAGGTACTCGGGTACTCTGATGGGCCGTGACAGGTACTCGGGTACTCTGATTGGCTGTGACAGCTACTCGGGTACTCTGATGGGCTGTGACAGGTACTCGGGTACTTTGATGGGCTGTGACAGATACTCGGGTACTTTGATGGGCTGTGACAGGTACTCGGGTACACTGTTAAACCGTGACAGATACTTGGGTACCATGATGGACTGTGACAGGTACTCCGGGTACCCCGATGGACTGTGACAGGTACTCGGGTACCCTGATGGACTGTGACAGGTACTCGGGTACCCTGATGGACTGTGACAGGTACTCGGATACTCTGATGGACTGTGACAGGTACTCAGGTACTCTGATGGACCGTGACGGGTACTCGGGTACCCTGATGTGCCGTGACAGGTACTCGGTACCCTGATGGGCCGTGATAGGTACTCGGGTACTCTGATGGGCCGTGACAGGTACTCGGGTACTCTGATGGGCCGTGACAGGTACTCGGGTACTCTGATGTGCTGGGACAGGTACTCGGGTACTCTTATGGGCTGTGATAGGTACTCGGGTACTCTGATGGGTCATGATAGGTACTCGGGTACCCTGATGTGCTGTGACAGGTCCTCGGGTACTCTGATGGGCCTTGATAGGTACTCGGGTACTCTGATGGGCCGTGACAGGTACTCAGGTACTCTGATGTGCCGTGACAGGTACTCGGGTACTCTGATGGGCTGGGACAGGTACTCGGGCACTCAGATGGACTGGGACAGGTACTCGGGTACTCTGATTGGCTGTGACAGGTACTCAAATACTCTGATGGACTGTGACAGGTACTCAAATACTCTGATGGACTGTGACAGGTACTCTGATGGACTGTGATTGACAGGTACTATGAGGGGTGGTGACAGGTCCTCTTTATTGGGGGGGGGGCGCAATCAGTGTGATTGGTGTACACTAGGCGGTAACGAGATGTTACCGCAATCTCCTCCTCACACACGATCGGTGTGTGAGGAGGAGAACAACCCGGTAACATCTCGTTACCGCGGTTTGTTTACATTTTAGTGATCGGCTGTGATCCTTTCACAGCCGATCACGTGGGTAAACAGCCGGCCAATGGCTGTTTACCAGCGTCGGTGACGAGCAGTGTTCCCGGGGAACATGCCGCCACTGACGCGCAGCGCGCTCGCGATCGCGCGCATGCGCCGTGCACAGCCGGGGTGTGACCATCTGTGATCGGCCGTGACTTCATCACGGCCGATCACGTGGTAAACAGCCATAACCAATGGCTGTTCACCCCCTTCGGTGGCGAGCGGTGTCTCCGTGACACGCCGCCACCGAAGAAACAGGGATGCGCGCGCCCGATCACGCGCATTCCCTGTTTAAATGGGAGGCCGTCATATGACGGCCTCCCGCCACAATAGGTGCGCCGCCTGGCCGTCATTTGACGGCCGGCGGTCAGCATCTAGTTAAAGAAACTTTAAAAAACTTGTTTCCAGGGGTAAGGCAGTGCCATCTTAAGTATTGTTTTCTGAGTCCGCAGTAGAGTGTATTTCCGCCCTTACATTGAGCACTTCCTGTACTGTGAACCAAGCCTCCTTCTCAATCCAACATTTCTATGGCAACCCTGCTTCCCTGTTCATTGCTGTCTTGTTTTATTTCATAATATTTACTTGTGCTGGTTATCTAGTGTGTGCCTGTGTGAGTCCTATCAGCTTCAGCTGATAAGACTGCAGTAATGCTGTCTCATGCCCTGCTTTACTCTGCATGTGATGTCACATTGGGTGTAGGAGGAAGCTCTGAGTGATTATGCAGCCTCCTGGGAGTTCAGTGTTGTGTGCTGTAGGAAGTCCTGATAACAGATAGATAAGCACATAGAGAATGTGCCGTAAATCAGGGAAGATCTGGGCATGCTCAGTGACGTAATTCTAAAGAAAAAAAAGGATTACAACAATACTTAGCAAGTAAGGAGATATCTACAAGCAGTGTTCATTAGGGTTTTTTATGCTGATTTACATGAAACAAAGTTGTGGGGGAGGGTTTACAACCACTTTAACTAACTATAAATAATTATAAAAAAAATAATAATGTAATAATAATAAAACAAATTTCCTCACAATTCACTATTGTTCAATTCTTCAAGTGTTCTAATTTACTATCACTGTTTTCTAGCTGGTCTAAAACCACTTTTGACGTAAAGGGACACTTTTTGGTTGCCATGGACGATATCAAGTTTCCAGGCAGAAAGAAGACTATACAGTATATAATATAAAACTGCATGTAGGGCACTGGACAAAGCACTAGGGACAAAAGAGATGTGAAATGGTTTAATACAGTAATATAATCTGTAAGATTACAGTGTACTGTATGTGTTATGTTTTGCATACTTTTTGAATTTACCACCGGGCTCCGCCCCCACGTGCCGTTACGCTCGCAGGGAACAGAGCCTGAAACACAGAGGCATCCGGTGGAGGACATAGCGGGGAGGGGGCAATCGCAGGATCCTGGTGACAAGGTGAGTATGCTGCACCAGGATTATGCAATGCAATCCCGAGTGTGCGAGTGTCGAAGTTACCGCTAATGGTAGTGAAATTTAACCCCGAGTCACACTCGGGAATGCCGCCAGGAAGGTTAAGGCAATTCTGGAAAATAATGGTGGCCAAACAAAATGTTGACACTTTGGGCCCAATTTGGACATTTTAACTTAGGGGTGTACTCACTATGTTGCCAGCGGTTTAGACATTAATGGCTGTGTGTTGAGTTAGTTTGAGGGGACAGCAAATACACTGTTATACAAGCTGTACACTTACTACTTTACATTGTAGCAAAGTGTAATTTCTTCAGTGTTGTCACATGAAAAGATATAATACAAAAATTACAAAAATGCAAGGGGTGTACTCACTTTTGTGAGATACTGTATATGGGCAAGATACAGCAGATTTAAGTGTCCTTAATAAAGCAGTGCAGGGGCCCTCTTGCAAAAATCAGAAGTGCTTAAGGTGCACATTGAATTAGTGTAAAATAAAGCAGTGTAAAACAAAAAACTAAAAATTGTTAAGTTGCAGCTTACCAATTCTTAGATGTGGTGGCTGTATACGTTTTTTTTAACCTCTTTTCTTTTTTTTCACCTGTAATCCAGCCAGTAAGTCTGACATTTTTCAACAAACCACACTTAAGCCCCATACACACTATCAGATTTTCTGCTGATTTTTGTCTACATATTTCCCAAAACCATGTAATGCAAGGGCCTGCCTGATTGCATACACATTGAAAATCCTAAGGTTCAACCTCATATTATATGGTTTTGGTAAATCTGAAGACAAAAATCTGTAGAAAATCTGATAGTGTGTATGGGGCTTAACAATAGTAAAAACTGTTGCTGTAACTGCTCATTATGCCACGTACACACGACTGGTCCAAATACGACGCAAGGGCAGCTATTGGCTACTGGTTTATTGAACTTCCTTTTCTAGTCCCGTCTTATGTCATCACGTTCAAAACGAACGGACTTTGGTCCGTTCAGTTGGAAGTCCTCTGGAACTCCATCGGGAAGACCGTCAGACCTGTTCTGCCGGAATGTCCGGTTGTGTGTGTGTGCGTGCGGCATTAGGTGTTAGAAGGAGTTCGGCTTAATTTTGCTATCAATATAAATCTGTTTGTCCAATGCTACCCTCTCCCCAGACTGATAATGCTGCTGTCCAAGGGTGTCTGATTTACTACAGACACTCTAATGCCCCGTACACACGATCGAACTATCCGGCGGACTTGGTCCGCCCGTGTGTGGGCTTTGGCGGACTTTTTTTTCCCAACTTTTTGTTCCGGACTTAGAAAGAAGGTTTGACTCAAAATTGTCCGCCGGACTCGGTAGTCCGCCCATCTGTGCCCTAGTCCGCCAGACTTTTGAAATGCACGGACTTGCCCACACACGGAGAAAAGTCCGTTCATTTTGAACGTGACTCCAGGTAGATGGGACTAGCGAAGGAAGTCAATGTCGCTCCCTTCATCGGCGAGATTGACACCTCGCTAGCCCCGTCACCTGGTGTAGACTTAAAGGGCAAGCCCTACGCCGATAAAACGGCGTGGGGGTCCCCCCCAAGTCCATATCAGACCCTTATCCGAGCACGTAGCCTGGCCGGTCAGGAAAGAGGGTAGGGACGACCGAGCACCCCCCTCCTGAGCCATACCAGGCCGCGTGCCCTCATCATGGGGGGGTGCTTTGGGGAAGGGGGCAGGCCCCCCCCACCCCAAAGCACCTTCCCGACAACCCTGGCCGTTGGTTGTCGGGGTCTGCGGACGGGGGGCTTATCGGAATATGGGAGTCCCCTTTAATAAGGGGGCCCCCAGATACCGGCCCCCCACCCTATGTGAATGAGTATGGGGTACCATGTACCCCTACCCATTCACCTGGGGAAAAAAGTGTAAATAAAAAACACAACACAGGTTTTTAAAATAATTTATTAGACAGCTCCGGTGGTCTTCTGTCTTGGGGGGTCTTCTCGCCGGACTCCTCCGCTACCTTCTGCTCTTTTACTAGTGGAGGAGCCCGGCTTTCTTCTTCGTCGCTACTGCTGTCCGGGGGTCTTCTTCCGATTTCGGGGTCTTGTCCCCCTCTTCGGGGGTCTTGGCCCCCTCTTCGGTTCTTCTTGCTGGGCCTCCGCTTTCTTCTTCCAGCTCTTTTACTAGCGTTGGTCCGGTCTTCTGTTGCCGCCGCCTTCACTTCTTCTCTTCTTCTTCCTTGAGATGTTGACTCGACGTTCTCTCTGGCCGCAATGACAGGGACATGTTGTGCGGCGACTTATATAGGGACAAGGGCGGGGTCACCGGGTGGTGTCACATGGTGACCCCACCCCCTTATGATGTCACAGTCCCAGCATCCTCCGGGACCGCTGAACGGCAGCGGCGATGAAGAAGAAAGCCGGGCTCCTCCGCCAGTAAAAGAGCTAGTAAAAGAACAGAAGATAGCGGAGGAGTCCAGCGAGAAGACCCCCAAGACGGAAGACCACCAGAGGTGTCTAATAAATTATTTTAAAAACCTGTGTTGTGCTTTTTTATTTACACTTTTTTCCCCCAGGTGAATGAGTAGGGGTACATGATACCCCATACTCATTCACATAGGGTGGGGGGCCGGTATCTGGGGGCCCCTTATTAAAGGGGGTTCCTGAATTCCGATAGGCCCCCCGCCCGCAGACCCCGACAACCAACGGCCAGGGTTGTCGGGAAGAGGCCCTTGTCCTCATCAACATGGGGACAATGTGCTTTGGGGTGGGGGGCTTTGGGGCCCCCCTTCCCCAAAGCACCCCCCCATGTTGAGGGCACGTGGTCTGGTATGGCTCGGGGGGGGGGGGCGCTCACTCGTCCCCACCCCCTTTCCTGACCAACCTGGCTACGTGCTCGGATAAGAGTCTGATATGGACAAGGTGACGGTGCTAGCAAGGTGTCAATCTCGCTGATGGAGGCAGCGATATTGAATTCCTGTGCTAGTCCCGTCTACTTGAAGCCGCGTTCAAAATGAATGGACTTTTCTCTGTGTGCGGGCAAGTCCGTTCATTTCAAAAGTCCGGACTCCTGCCATAGTCCGGCGGATTGTCCGCCTGACCTAGTCCACCGGAAAAGTCTGATCGTGTGTATGCGGCATAAGGCCCACTTGCACACTGCAACATTCTTCAGTAATGTGCACAAATGCCTATTAACATATTGTGAAGAACGAGAACATGAGAATATGTTTTCGCACATTTGCGTGAAAACACGTGTGAAATTGAATGCGTATATGCGAAAATGTGTGTAAATACACGCAAGTACATACAAGAAAAAGTCTTTGAAAATGTAGATGTGCAAGAGCCCTAAGTGGATGTGGGAACACCCACAGCAAAAATGTGCTTCTATTTAGCAGATGTGTGTATGGGGGGCGGGGGGGTACTGCTAATGGCACTCCCACAGGAGTATACAGTATAGAGTAGTAGCCCTGTATTGTAAATATACTGAATTTTAGGAAAGCAGACAGTTGCCTTTATCCCTTTTTTTGTAGAAAAATGTTATCTTCATTGTCTACTTTTTAGTGATCAAAAAACTAAATGCAAAAAGTCAGATACTGTTTGCAAAAGAACTGATTGTTTTACTATAAATTATGGTTAGGTCTTATGCACACAGATGACTAAATGCTGCAAATTCCTCTAGAGTAAAATCCCTGGTATTTTCTCCCACATCCTGGGTGCAGCAGGTGCCACATACAGTTTATGGAATATTTCCCTGAAGTGCTATTTTCCAGTTTGGGGGAAAAACATCATATGCACATTAGTGGGTAAATGCTGATGCAGAAGCAAAATGATTACAGTTGTGGTAATCTTTACCCCTCTTCAATATGCCTTACCTTTTACATTATTGTTTTCCTGCCAGCATTGTTAGTTGCATAGTAGGTGAGGCTGAAAAAAGTCCATCAAATCCAACCTATGTGTGTGATTATATGTCAGTATTACATTGTATATCCCTGTATGTTGTGTTCATTCGGATGCTTATCATATTATATTTAATATAGTTTTTTGAAACTATCGAGGCCCCCCCGCTGAGACTACTGCCTGTGAAAGGGAATTCCACATCCTTGCCGCTCTTACAGAAAAGAACTCTCTATGTAGTTTAAGGTTAAACCTCTTTTCTTCTAATTTTAATGAGTGGCATGTGTTTTGTTAAATTCCCTTCTGCGAATATCACTATTGCGGGGTCACCAGTATGGTATTTGTAAATTGAAATCATATCCCCTCTCAAGCTTCTCTTCTCCAGAGAGAATATGTTTAGTGCTCACAACCTTTCTTCATAACGAATATCTACTGGACCCTTTATTAGCTTTGTTGCCCTTCTTTGTACTCGCTCCATTTCCAGTACATCCTTCCTGAGGACTAGTGCCCAGAACTGGACAGCATATTCCAGGTGAAGCCGGACCAGAGTCTTGTAGAGAGGGAGAATTATCGCTTTATCCCTGGCGTTAATTCCTTTTTTAATTCATGCCAATGTTCTGTTTGCTTTGTTAGCAGCAGCTTGGTATTGCATGCTATTGCTGAGCCTATCATCTATTAGGACCCCCAAATCCTTTTCCATCCTAGATTCCCCCAGAGGTTCTCCACCCAGTGTATAGATTGCATTAATCTTCTTGTCACCCAAATGCATTTTTCTACATTAAACCTCATTTGCCATGTAGTTGCCCACCCCATTAATTTGTTCAGATCTTCTTACAAGGTTTCCACATCCTGTGGAGAAGTTACTGCCCTGCTTAGCTTTGCATTGTCCGTAAATTGAACTGTTTACCCCATCCTCGATGTCATTTATGAACATTCTTAAAGTGGAATTCCAGTCAAAACCTAATGCTAAACCTACTCTATGCCACATTCTAAGCTGGATCTATCTAACCCTGTAAAGCAAAAATTGCCATACTTAACTCTCTGAAGCCGATATGGTCCAGTTTCCATTGGCAGATGCTATGTGCAGGAGAGAACCGACAACGGCTAGGAAGTGGCGTTGCCTATAGAGTTACTATGAGGCTTTCGTTAGCTGCCTCTCCTGCACACGCCTACACATTGAAGCCACCGCTGACAGCTCAGCGTGGGACCTGATCGGAGTGGACACAGAACAGGTAAGTACAACAATTATTACTTTACAGGGCTACATGGAATAGGCTTAGAATGTGGCCAAGTGTAGGTTTACACTTTTAGGTTACTTTGATCTGTTGTGGTGGTACTGCAATAAAATGCAGGTATTTCTGCCACTTTCATTGCCACCATGGCTCAGAATGTGCACTGGAGGCCAGACCTTGCAGTGACAATAATACCTCTCTTCCTCACCCCCACCTATAGAGCCTGATTGACAATACATCAAGCACCTGTGTCATGTCTGATAAGTGTTTATTTGGGTTTTTAAAAAAAATTAAATCAGTTCCTAATGGAACATGACTAGTTTGTATATTACTGAAAAGAGCCTCTTCAGCAACTCTTAGGCCCCTTTCACACTGGGGCAGGAGCGGCGTCAGCTGTAAAACAGTGCTATTTTTAGCTCCGCTTTACTGTTGTTTTAGCGGCGGTATTCACCCGCTAGCAGGGGCAGTTTTACCCTCCTGCTAGCAGCCGACAAAGGGTTAAAATCACTGCAAAGCTTGCCGACGGTATAGCCGCGCTGCCCTATTGATTTCAATAGACAGGAGCGGTGTACACACCACTCAAAAGATGCTGCTAGCAGGACTTTTTTTACTGTCCTGCTAGCGCACTGCTCCAGTGTGAAAGCCGTCAGGGCTTTCACACTGGAGACACAGGAGCAGCTCTTTCACTATTTTTAGGGCTGTAGAGCCTGCAAAGCACCCCAGTGATGTCACCGGTGGTGGTGTGTCGGTGATGTCACAGGCTCCTGCTTACTGGAACATCTCCTAAACTGTGCACGTTTAGGAGACATTTTATCTACACGTTAGCTCCATTATAAGCTTACAGTACCTGTATGTGAATATCAAATTCAGCAGTTTACTACCACTTTAAAGCGGTTTTGTACACAAAATTGCAAGTTCATCTTATCCAAATCGCTTTGGACCATAGATGCAGATATGACCATTGAAATAAAATAATATGCAGTATTTACCTTATATCTGTAATCTTTATGCCGACTTCCGGGCTCTCCTCCCGTGAGAGTAGGCGTGTTTATCGGCTTCGCAATGATCCCTGGGAACTATTTTAGCTATTTCCCAAGAATCCGTGGGGGACACAGTCATGGCGAAATCTCGTGAGTTTTCGGAAGGAGGACGCCGGTCACGTGACGAGGGCGTGTCCGAAATTGCCATTTTCAAAGTGGGCAGGCAGCTGTATCTGCCATTACCACTATAGCACACGAGGCAAGAGGCAAGAGGAAGCGAGATGGAGCGGTAGATGCTGGGAGCACAGCGTCATCGCATCCAGGAAGTAAATGCTTGTGGGCTTCAAACGCCCACAGTGAAAATGGAAACCGCCGGACTGCATTTTTAAAAGTTATCCTTAGAAATGAAATCGTCACGCCAGGGGTTAAAAAGACGCCGATTGTGACTACAAAGACACCTTAGGAATCTCCCACCAGTGACATGGGTAAAAAAAAAAAAATCGGCAGCGGAATCCCGCTTTAAGTAGAATGGACATCGAACACCAAATGTCAAAGCCATGAAGGACGTTTTTAAATCTGTCACTTTTTGTGTCCATGCTATTCAAATATTGATTAGTAGCAGGATACTTTGACATTAACAGAAACAAGCCCAAATATTGGGACGCAAAGAAGTTTTTTTCTTAGGAAGAATTAGGGCACTGACTCGCCGTATTCATGTCATTTTTTGGCAGCAACTTCATTTATGAGCAACAATTTTCGAGGATGAAGCAGATGAAGAGCAAATTAGAGCCAAAATATTTGATGAGAACTTTGAGAATTGCTACTACTTCCTCCAAACCAGAGTTTGATGCGTCAGTTAATCAAAAACAGTGTCAAATATAGCACTAGTTTTATGTTGCCCTCTTTTACAATAAAAAATATTACAGAAAAATTTAGTTTTATTGCTCAGTTAGGTACATTATCTTTATCATTGATTGTTAAAGTGGTTCTGAAGACTGAAAGTTTTTTTTACCTTAATTCATTCTATGCTTTAACGTAAAAAAAACTTCTGGGTGCAGCTCCCTCCACGCCCTAGCCCCCCCATATCCACCATCTTGATCCAGCAATGTGCATGAGAACAGCGGCTTTCTAGGGTCTCTCTCATTGGCTCACACAGCAGTGAGAACCATTGACTCCTGCTGCTGTCATTCACAGTCAGTGAGCCAATGAGGAGAGAGCAGGGGAAGGCCTGAAGTGTGCTCCGTGTGTAAATGGACACACAGAGCATGTCCCTATTGCAAGAAGCTTCCTAATAGGGGCACTCGACAGGGAAGAGGTGCCAGGACCATCGGTGGGGGACCCAAAAAGAAGTAGATCGGGGCTGCCCTGTGCAAAACCATTACACAGAGCAGAAAAGTATAAAAAAAAAATTGGATTATCTTTTCCTTTAAAAACACTTTAATTTGTGATCTGCCCAACTTTTTCTGCTTATCAGCTATCCTTATTGTTAGTGTATTTTATGTGTGGCCTAAGACAATTACTCTTCTTTCAGTGTGGCCCAGGAAGGTAAAAAGGTTGGACACCCCTGTCTTAAGGTCAACAAAACAGTCAAATATTTTCTTCAAGCCAACTCATCTCTCACCTTCTGCTGGTATATATGAATTGCAAAACAGATTGTTGTATTTGCATTATTTCTCCAGTTACAGAGTTACATAGTAAGGCTCCATGCACACTGGAGCTCATAAACTGCAGTTTATTGGAGTTTGGGTGTTTTTTTTAAAAGCCCATAAACTCCACTCTATGTTAGCCTATGTGTCCATGCACACATGGATGTTTTTCAGCTTTAATGAGCAGTGGAGTTTATGGGCTTTTTTCAGAAAAATTTGCGTTCAAAGTGCCGTTTTTTAACACAGCCAAAAAATGACAAGCGCTGATAAACGTTCATAAACAGTGTTCGGCATTCTATTTTTTCAATGCACACGCTAATAAACGCTCATAAACGCTAGTACAAAACACTGTTAAAAGCAAGTTTTTCAACCAGCGTTTTCTGCCAGCAATCTGGTGTCCAGAAAAAGCTTTTTTGAGCTTCAGTGTACATGGAGCCATAAAAGGAAAAAAAAACATACAATACTATATACACAATCCTTTACCAAAAGTTGAACCAGAAAAAGGCAAAAAAAAAACAGCAAAGCATGAACCAATTTGCCCCAGCGGGGGAAAAAAATCCTTTCTGATGGATCCCCCAAGAGGCAATTGGGTGTTCCCTGTATCAACTTTACCTATAAATGTTAGTACCCAGTTATAATATGTACATTTAGGAAAGAATCCAGGCCTTTTTTAAAGCAATCTAATGAGCTTGCCAGAACCAGCTCTTGAGGGAGTCAATTCACATTTTTCACAACTCTTAATGTAAAGAAACCTTTCCGTATTTGGAGATTAAATCTTTTTTCCTCTAGACGTAAAGAGTGCCCCCTTGTTCTCTGTGGTGACATTAAAGTGAATAACTCAACACCAAGTTTACTATATATGGACCGCTTATTTATTTGTACATGGTGATCATGTACTCCCCCTTAATCTCCTCCTCTCAAGAGATAATAAATTTAGTTCCTCTATACTTTCCTCATAGCTGAGTTCCTCCATGCCTCCTATCAGTTTTGTTGCCCTTCTCTGCACTTTATACAGTTCCCTGAAATATCCTTTTTGTGAACTGGTGCCCAAAACTGAACTGCATATTCCAGATGAGGTTTTACTAATTATTTGTACAGTTGCTTGGTTTTAACCATCTGAAATAGAGGAAGGTTTGTCAATGATATATGAATAGAGCCCTGTCATTTAGAAACCATGGCTCAGAAATTTGAGGAAGTTGTGGATTCAAACCCATTTTGACATATTTATGCTTTTGTCTTGCAAAACTTTTGGGTTGTTGTATCCCTAGAGTAATTACATAAATTTACTTAAAGGCTCCTGTATGATAGTCTAAGTCCCGAATTCAGGTAATATGATGTACAAGCTTAAAGTAGAAGTACAACCAAAGCTCGTTTCCTTATACTTCTTCTGTGGATCACAGGAGTGCAGTTCGTTTTGCACTTCTGTGATCCGTTTTTAGCAGACAGTGGAGGAAGTGTGCTCTCTGCTGACGTCACAGAAGTCGGTCCAGGCTCTGCACCATCATAAAGTCATGATCCTGACGAAGTCAGGATCTGCCAGATCCCTGGACTGACACCCAGCTCAGCCTTTCAGCGAGCCCCTGAGAGCCTGAGCCAGCCGCCCCCTCCACAGCCCAGTGCTCCAGTGAGTGAGGAGGGGGCAGAGCATAGAGCTCTGGCTGTCAGTCAGAAGCTCTCTACTCACAGAGCTGTGAGAACCAAGTGATCAGCGATGTTCGATTGCTCGGTTCTCAGTGTAGAGGCGCCAGGGGACAGATGCTGCATCCCCCTAGGTAATTTACGTATGATTTAAAAAAAAAAACTGAAACCCATACTTCTGTTTTAATAAATCATAAAGTTGACAAAAAAACATCCCTTTACATTCCCCAAGTCAGTTCCTTCATTTGTATCTCACATACAACTCTGAGACACTGCAGGTAACAGCAGGTTCAGCAGGACAGTCATTTTTTCCAATCCAGAGAGCAGTAGCTAGGACTAGGTGTATCCAGTTGTTGATTGACACGCTACAAACTTGTGAAACGTAAGTGGCAAAGATAATAGCCACGCCCTCCTTCAACATTTTTTCTTCCTACCTGAAAGTCAACAGCCTACCTGAAAGTGCAAACTCTGCAATAGTTCAATAGCAATGTAGTATCATTGCCACACCATCACAGGAAGCTGCATTAGGTGGACTTCAGTTCAAACAAATGGCAACCACCCCAACCCCAAGCTGGCCTTGGCAGCAAGGAGCACCTATGTGGCACATGTCAAAACACAACAAAGCAAAATTCCCAGCTCAACTTACTAGCCAGCTTGCAAGAAACCAAATTGTCTTGTCTAACAGTTCATGTTAAAACCAGGGATTTAGTTTGCACACATTTGCCAGATTATATATATATATATATATATATATATACACAGTGGTGTGAAAAAGTGTTTGCCCCCTTCCTCATTTCCTGTTCCTTTGCATGTTTGTCACACTTAAGTGTTTCGGAACATCAAACCAATTTAAACAATAGTCAAGGACAACACAAGTAAACACAAAATGCAATTTGTAAATGAAGGTGTTTATTATTAAAGGTGAAAAAAAATCCAAACCATCATGGCCCTGTGCGAAAAAGTGATTTCCCCCTAAACCTAATAACTGGTTGGGCCACCCTTAGCAGCAACAACTGCAACCAAGCGTTTGCGCTAACGTGCAATGAGGCTTTTACAGCGTCCTGGAGGAATTTTGGCCCACTCATCTTTGCAGAATTGTCCTAATTCAGTTACATTAGAGGGTTTTCGAGCATGAACGGCCTTTTTAAGGTCATACCACAACATCTCAATAGGATTCAGGTCAGGACTTTGGCTAGGCCACTCCAAAGTCTTCATTTTGTTTTTCTTCAGCCATTCGGTGGTGGACTTGCTGGTGTGTTTAGGATCATTGTCCTGCTGCAGAACCCAAGTTCGTTTCAGCTTGAGTACACGAACAGATGGTCGGACATTCTCCTTCAGGATCTCTTGGTAGACAGCAGAATTCATAGTTCCTTTTATCACGGCAAGTCTTCCAGGTCCTGAAGCAGCAAAACAGCCCCAGACCATCACACTACCACCACCATGTTTTACTGTTGGTATAATGTTCTTTTTATGAAATGCAGTGTTCCTTCTACGCCAGATATACTTGGACACACACCTTCCAAAGAGTTCCACTTTTGTCTCATCGGTCCACAGAATGTTGTCCCAAAAGTCTTGGGGATCATCAAGATGTGTTGTGGAGAAATTGAGACGAGCTTTGATGTTCTTTTTGCTCAGCAGTGGTTTTCTCCTTGGAACTCTGCCATGCAGGCCATTTTTGCCCAGTCTTTTCCTGATGGTGGAGGCATGAACGCTGACCTTAACTGAGGCAAGTGAGGCCTGCAGTTCCTTGGACGTTGTTGTAGGGTCTTTTGTGACCTCTTGGATGAGTTGTCGCTGCGCTCTTGGGGTAATTTTGGGCGGCCGGCCACTCCTGGGAAGGTTCACCACTGTTCCATGTCTTCGCCATTTGTGGATAATGGCTCTCACTGTGGTTCGCTGGATTCCCAAAGCTTTGGAAATGGCTTTATAACCCTTTCCAGACTGATAGATCTCAATTACTTTCTTTCTCAATTGTTCCTGAATTTCTTTGGGTCTCGGCATGATGTGTAGCTTTTAAGGATCTTCTGGTGGACCTTACTGTGTCAAGCAGCTCCTATTTAAGTGATGCCTTGATTGTGAACAGGTGTGGCAATAATCAGGCCTGGGTGTGGCTAGAGAAATTGAACTCAGGTGTGGACAACCACAGTTATAGTATGTTTTAACAAGGGGGCAATCACTTTTTCACACAGGGCCATGATGGTTTGGATTTTTATTCACCTTTAATAATAAACACCTTCATTTACAAATTGCATTTTGTGTTTACTTGTGTTGTCCTTGACTATTGTTTAAATTGGTTTGATGTTCCGAAACACTTAAGTGTGACAAACATGCAAAGGAACAGGAAATGAGGAAGGGGGCAAACACTTTTTCACACCACTGTATATATATATATATATATGTGTAAACTGCAGGGCCCCTTCACGCCACACCAGTGTACTGCATTTCTGACTCTATAAAATTTGAGAGCCTCTAAATTTGGGGCTCATATATAATAATGGATAGATTCAGGGCTGGTATGCTTGGAGGGAGCCCACCCTTCCCGAAAGGCATAGGAACGCACTGGACACCCAGCAACAGCACAAGGTAGACTTCACTGGCAGGATCAACAGGTATTTGTGGGACTTTGGAGGGGGGACTAAAAAACACATTCAGTTATTATTAAGTACTACAGCACATTTTTTATTTATGGGCATATTTGTCTGTGCTTGTTAGAAATCTAGGCAGTTAAAATGGGGCACAGCTAAAAATGTGGAAGATTTGATTCAGTGAAGAATGTATTTCAAAACAATCAGAATAATCATAAACCTAAGCAGCCAAAATGATGCAATTTCCAAAGTTACTTGCAAGAGTCAAGCTCTCCCCATCACGCACCCCCCCCCCCCCCCACACACACACACACACACGTGCACGCACGCACGCACACACACTTTTCTACCCCCCTTTATTTTTCAGGGATGCTCCTAGTCTCAACAAAAAAACAAATTGCAGGGTTTGGGAAGCGAGAGAAGGCAGATACATGCCTAGCTTTTATATGAAAAGTCAAGATATGCATGCCCTTCAGCTATCTACATCTCTGGGTGTATTAATGTGGTTTTCATGACGGTAAAATAGGTTTATGCAGGTTTTTAGCATGTGAACTGGCTAGGTCAGCAGGTGAATGTTGAAAATTGCTTAGATTCACAGTAGCAAATTTAGTAAGGGCCACCACAAAGCTAAGTGTAACTTGCATATTATACTTAACTTCACCAATACAGCAGAAAAGGTGTTTCCCTGAGTTCTTTGAGAATCTCTAACCTGTGGAGAATCACTAGATAATTTTTACAGTTGTCTAACGCTCAGGGTATGTTGCTATTAACCAGTTAAGCTTGGGATAAATTAATCCCAGTTTAAAAAAATAAATAAAAAATTCTACTGATTTAAATTGTACTATAAGTGTAGGGGGTTGTGTCACAGTGTTCTAAGGAGCTTGCAGACCACAAGGTGCGGTTGGTGAGCAACACTCTCGGAGTGATTGGGCAAGTGTTTTGTCATCAGACCGGCTCAGAAATTGTTCAAGTGATCTTGTTTTAAAAAAAGACACATAATTACTTCCAGTGTGGCAATCACTGTTTAAGTCCATTTCCCAGCAAGGTAAAACACTGTCTCCTTGCTTACTTTCAAGTTTGAACAAAGACATAATATGAAATGACGCACTTAATTTAGTTGCTTGCACTCAACGAGGAGTTGCATACCACACCACCTACTAAATGAATACCAACATACCAGACATTCAGTGTGGCCAAGACAATAGTAAAACATATGTAATACAGGAAAACACCTTCAGGATATCTTGAATAATGCTTTCAATTGTACATTATTGCACAAAACACTTTTTGTTTTCCCAAGAAACAACTTATGTGCTGTATTTCCCTCTACTGTACAGTTCCGTGTCTACAGTTTTAGGGTAATCCTATGCTATACATACAATATATTCATTTTTAATATGTCAGCAGTATAGAAATGTTAGAAGAAAAAAATTACAGCCAAAGAACCAACATGACTAAAAAAGAGGAAAGAAATAAGTATAAATGAAGTAAATAAAGGAAATACAAGTGTTCCAGAAAGAAGATGAGCAATTTGAGGAAATATTAACTGAACCATATGCTTAAAGTATAAAGGCAAAACTTTATATTTTCTTTTTTCTTTTTGTTTCAGATAGAGTGGGGAGGGAATAGAACACCTGTCAGGTTGTTATTGCTATTTGACCCCGTTAGACCCCTTTCACACCAAGGGCCTTTTTGCAGGCGCTATAGCATTAGAAATAGCGCCTGCGATCCACCCTAAAACAGCTGCACCATTGTCCCGAGGGCTTTCACACTGGAGCGGTGCGCTGGCAGGACGTCAGAAAAAGTCCTGCCAACAGCTTCTTTGGAGCGGTGAAGGAGCGGTGTGTTTACCGCTCCTCCACTGCTGCTCCCCATTGAAATCAATGGGGCAGCGCTGCAATGCTATTGCGGCGTATTGCTGGCGGGTTTTAACCCTCTCCTGGCCGCTAGCGGGGTGTAAAATCGCCCCGATAGGGGCCGAAATGCGCCGCAAATCTGACCGTAAAACGCTGCTAAAAATAGCGGCGTTTTACCACCGACGCTATGGGCGGCGTGGCGTGAAAGGGGTCTTAGGCTGGATTCACACCTATGCATTTTTAGTGCTTTTTGCATTTTGCAGATTTGCACTACAGAACGTATTCCATAGGAAACCATGTTAAATGGACTCTAGTGCAAATCTGGAAAATACAAAAAGCACTAAAAATGCATAGGTGTGAATCCAGCCTTAGGGAGATTCACCCTCTCTAATTGTCCTGGTAACTGCATGGAGAGTGAAGGTGAAAGAACATCCCAAATTTTGTGCTGTCAGCAGAACAGTAATGTGGGGGGGGGGGGGTCTTTACATAGGCACACCAGCTCTAGTGACCCAGGTGACAGCCACGGATTCCATCTCTTTGGATGGATTTCCTCTCACTTCTTTTTTGGCTATGGAACAGGAAGTAAAGGCAAATCTCCATAATGGGATATCAGATTTGCACTGCAGTCCATTTAACATGGTTTTCTATGGAACACGTTCTGTAGTACAAATCTGCAAAATGCAAAAAGCACAAAAAATGCATAAGTGTGAATCAGACCTTAGGCTCAATTCACACCTATGAATGTTGTTTTTGAGCGTTTCTGCAGTGCTTTTTGCCCCCCCTGCCCCAAGGCACCCATCCCCACATTTTGAGGGCATTCAGCCTGGTATGGTTCGGGGGGGGGGGGGGGGCGTTTGCTCGTCCCCTCCCTTTCCTGACCTGCCGGGCTGCATGCTCAGATAAGGGACTGGTATGGATTTTGGGGGGACCCCCAGGCAATTTTTTTTACATTTTGGGGGTCCCCTCCGAATCCATACTGAACCCAATGGCCTGGGGGGAGGGGGCACGCAGTTTTTTTCACGATTTTTTTTTTAGCTGGCCTTTTTTTTTTTTTTACATTCAGCGGGAAGCCAGCTGAAGGATAAGGTGGCTGGCTTCCTGGCCCCCTCCTTAGCAACCAGCTATATACAATGTAAAACAAAGAAATAAGAAAAAAAACGCACAGCGCAAATCGTGGTTAAAAATGCAGTACTTGCGTTTTGGATGCAGGTCCATTGAATTCTATTACATGCAAAATGCTGCATTTTGCGGGAAAAAAAGTCCCGACCCTTTCAAAAAACGCAGAGGCACAAAAATGCATTGATGGGAGCATGTTTCATAGGAACCCATGTTAAAAAATTTCCCTGCATTTCTGCAAAATGCATCAAAAAGCACATTAGTGTGAAACGAGCCTTACTCTATCCAAAATGGAAAAAGAAAAATGTTGCCTTTAGTTCTAATTATTTATAGTATTGTTGGCAACAAACCAGTTTGACTGGAGGCAGAAACTCTTAGGGCAAATAGATCAAAAACACATGGTCATATGGTTTTCAATGGCATAGTTCACACCAGTGTGGTCAGTTCCAGTGCTTTCCAGTTCCAGAAAAATAAAACATGCTGCATTTTTTTCTGCATTGAACTGTACTGTAACACAGTAAAACGTATCAAAAAGTACCGAACACACCCAAATGCACCTAAAATGCACTGGAACACAGATCTTTATTTAAGGTAAAGAAAAAAGAGGAAAAAGTTACTGAAACGCATTGAAAACACTTAAAAAAAAATAATATGCAGAACTTATCCGGACTGCGTTTCCATGGTGTGAACTGGACCTTAAGGCTAGATTCACATTTGTGCTTTTCCAGATTGCGTGCAAAACTACATGCTTTCCTTCAATGACAAAAATGCGCAGCCCTTTTTTAGACACACAGTGGTGCCATTAATTAATGGCACCTCCATGCATGCAGCTAATGTGTGCCAATATTCAAAAGGGTCATTTAGTGTGTTTTTTATTTCATCTCTTTAAAATAAATAGGATGCCCTAAACAGGACACACGGAAATGCGCAAGTGCTTCTTCGCACCTGCATAGGTGTGAACAAACAATAAGCCTAGGTTCACACTGAATGCAAGTTTGAAATCGTGTTCAGCTGAACTCGAACAATTTCAAACCAGCATTTCAGTCTGACTTGGGGGGGCGATTTGAGAGGCAACTGTGTAGGTTCATGCACAGATGTCTATTGAAATTGCCCCAGAAGTCACCAAAAGTAGTGCAGGAACTACTTTTGGAAATTGGTGCAGTGCCGCAAAGTCAGCGTGATTTGGATGGTGCCGTTGCTAGTTAGGCTGCGATTTGACATATCAAATCGCGTGTCAAATCGGCCTGGTCTGAACAAGGACTAAAAGGTTTAAAGAGGAAGTAAACCCTTCCAAACAACTTGGACCTATAGGTAAGCCTAGATTAAGGCTTACCTGTAGGTCCAAGCAATATCTCCTAAACCTATATGGTTTAGGAGATATTTTCCTGAAAATGGGCACCGCTGTCTACGGCGCATGCGCCGTAGACAGCGGCGCGCAGGCGCACTAAATGCGGCAAATCCAAGAATGTATTTGCCTAATTTGTCGACTCCCGTGCGCATGCGCGGGAGTGACGTCATCGCGGCTTCGCCGTATGGCAGCGGCGGAGCTGCGCGACGTGACTCCCGTGCGCATGCGCGGGAGTGACGTCATCGCGGCTGCGCCGCTGTGATTCGTCGGAGCTGCGAGACGCCACCAGCAACATGGATGCGGCGGACTACAGGGGACAGCGGCGACTTCGCTGGCTCCTGTGTCAGGTAAGTGACACATAATGAGCTACTATGCGATGCATAGTAGTCCATTATGCTTTACCTTTGCAGGGAAAAAAAGAGGAAGTAAACCCATCAGGGTTTACTTCCTCTTTAACATGCTGCTGGAATAACACTTTTAAGCATTGTATGATCGCTAATGGTTTGCATTTCAGCTGCAGAGCCTTTACCTTGTAAATGTTTTATATGTCAATGTGTGAGAGTACAGTTTTGAAATAATTAATTAATATGTTAGTAAGGGCAGGTTTTTTCTGCTTTACAAAATCTTTTATTAGCATGTCAAACAGCACATAGTGTTCTCTGGCAGTGATTGGTTTCAGGAAGCATACAATCTGCAAATAAGGGAATTTTTTGACAGTTGGATGCCATATTGTGTATGCTTGTTCTTGGGACATTACGTACAGACATAAAGGTAATTTAATGAATCAAGCTTTTTCTCCTTTACTTACAAAAAGAGTTGCAATTGTGTCCCGCTAGTCCTCTTATCAGGCAAGTACCCCTGCCAGACAAAAGCATGTCCTTCATATTTACTTGAACTGCAGCAACACAGTTTTGTCAAGAACCCCAGGCTACTGACTGAGGTTTTTATGGCTTCTATTTTTATCTATAAGCGTTGGTAACCAGCAAGGTGTTCCTTCATGGCTACCTGTCACTTCTGTTTTCCAGCGTTACTAATCTCACAGTCTAGTTATGGCTATATCTTTACATTTTACCTTTGGATTGATTTTTTCTGTAGGCGTGTTTTTTTTTTCATATCTGAAGAGTGAATAAGAGTGCATAAAAAGTAATTTCAGATTCTAATAGTTATCATCCCTTAGTTCCTTAGTACCATTTAAAGGAATACTTCACTTTAATATCACACTACGAACTGACAGTTCAGACATGAATTGGATCGCATGGGTGTGAACACCCTTGCAATCCGATTGTGGTGCCAACCAAAAAAAGGGTCCTGTACGAGTTTAGTTTGAATGTGATATCAGCCATACTATCTGTATGGCTGAAATCGCATTGCACGGACATCGAATGTGATTTGCACTGCAGTGCGGTGCAAATCACATGCGATCTCACAACACGTACAAGTGTGAACCGGGACTAAAAGCCCCTTTCACATGGGTGTTCCGTTTGTTTTATTCAGGATCCATTGAAAGTGTCTTTTCAGGCCGAATTGAATGGTACCCGGGCCTCGTGATGGAAGAAACGAAGTTTGGCTCATAACGCTTCTCTTTTTAGAGAGCTGGACCCTGGGATCCAGAGCTTTGATTTTTTCAGCCATAAAGTTTTTACTAGCAGGGTGCTTTACGGGTCCAGGAGTGTGGGTTCCCCGAGGGCCCCCAGTTCCTAAAGGTTTTTTCTAATGGAGCCCACCATGAGAAGGTAAGATTAGGTCTGTTGGTTTTTACCACAGAAAACCCTGCGGCTGGAAATGTAATGGAGGTTTGTAAGGATTTTTTACATTTTATAATGAAATGTCTCCTTTAAAAAAGTGAATGTTGTCATGCCTAAGAGTCACCACTGGGAGCTGATGTACCTTGACATGCTTTCCTCAAAGATCACGCTGTTTCACAGAAGCAGCAGGTTTCCCTCTGGAGCTCAGACCTCCGGTAAGATTGGGGGGATTTTCTTTCACGCAACACCTCCCACCTGGACAAAGCATAGGGGGAAGCCAAAAATGATTGGCGATTCCGCTCCGTTTTTTCACAGCCCCTGCTTGTTACAGGTCTCCTCCTCACCACCCCCCCCCCCCCCCCCCCCCCTACACACATGTTGATCCCGTCGAATCGGAGGCCCGTGAGGGAAAACTCTTGAAAAGAGAGGGGACATTATGGAAGGGGCGAGGCTTAGTGCAGAGTTGGCGTCCTCCAGCGTCCAGCACGGAAGTATTTTTAAAAGCTCAATTTTTCCTGGCTGTAGATGTCGGAGGGAGACAATAGCAAAAAGGGGCATGTAAGAGGTTGATGACACAGGCATTCCCTGACACATTTACTAATAGCATCAGGCTGAGCATTAATAGCAGCGGCAGTGGCTGCACTGCTCAGGCAGTGAATGCGATTTCTTTTGGTAGTTTCCTCTGCTTTTGTGCATTGGGCCAGAAGGGGGGGTTGAAACACCCCCAAAAAAGGGCTAAAAGGGTCTCCCTCAAGCTCTGGAGAGGGAGTGGCTGGTCAGAGTGAGCATCGGGGCCATGAAATGTTATCAACTGTTTTAAACACTGCAGCCCCTGTCTATATTACTAAAAAGATATTTTTTCCTCAGCCATGATAGGATTGGAAAAAAAAGGTTAGTGGCTTTAATCACATCCCATTGTGGGACAAAATGCTTCAGGTTCTCTTCCATTACCCAGGACCCTCAAACTGAGGAACTGGGGGTGGGAGAATATGAATTCCCTCAGGGGATCATGAAGAGGCTGATGACTCCTCTTCTGAGGGGTCAAATGCGGAGGGGGTTCAGCTTCACAATCTGTAAGATTGATGGTGCAATTTCTTACTGAATGGACCATCCAACATTTACCATATTTATCAGCATATAACACGCACTTTTTTCCCCTTAAAATCAGGGGAAAATCGTAGGTGCGTGTTATACGCCAATCCCCCGCCGATTGTGAACCTCACTGCGGCTTTCGGCTGTTCTCAGTGGCTTTCAGCCACTCTCGCAGTACTGCGCAGAGCTGGCGAAAGCTGCCGAGTGCGGCCAAAAGCCGCCGAGAATGGCCGAAAGCCACAGAGAACGGCTGAGAGCTACTGAGCGCCGCCGAGATACACAGGACATCCGGCTCTGTATCTCTATTTTTAAACCGCAAGGCTGCAAATGATACTGACAAGGCTGCATATGCCACTGACAAGGCCTCATGACAAGGCTGCAGATGGACACTGACAAGGGTGCACAGATGGACAAGGCTGCAGATAGACACTGATAAGGCTGCATTGATGGGCATTTAAATGTAATTTTTTTCCTTAAACTTCCCTCCTAAAAGTTTTTTTCCTTAAAATACCCTCCTAAACTTGGGGTGCGTGTTATACGCCGACACGTGTTATATGCCGATAAATATGGTATGTACTCCTAACTGAGTGTTTGGGTTCGCTAAAGCATCCTCAAGCTGTGCATGCCTTTCCTGTCCATTCATTGTTGGAAAAACTTTTCGTAGAGTGGGATCACCCAGATAAGCATTTTTTCCCTCCTAAAAAGTTTTTCACACTTTATTCTATGGAGGAAAAAATTCACTAAAGGTGGGGTATACCAGCAATTAACGCTGCTATATATTCTATGTGAATAAAAGTTTGACTTGTCCGGCAGACAGTGCTCAAATGCTTAGGGATCCAACAAATAAAAAGTTGGAATTCTTATTAAAAAAAAAAAAAACACTTTTTTCTCTGGCAGATTGAGTGTCTCAGTCTGCGCTGACAGTAATTGGTTAATTGTTGAGAGACCAGTTTGAACAGGTGTTCAAGGTTATCCTGTTCAGCAGGCCCAGGATATGGCAAGCTACTAGCAGCTTTATGTTTGCAATAGTTGCTATGAGAGATTATATCCTTCCGGCCTTGCACCCTTCGCTAAGCGTCATGCAAAAAGCTCCTACCTATTCTTCCTTTTTTGCTGTGAAACGGCTGTTTGGGGATGATTTGGGTAATCCATCCAAAGACATTCTAGTGGAAAAAGTACCCCTTTACCATTTAATAAAAGGAGTAAACGTATTTCATTTTAAAAAGCTCCTTCTCCTGTGCCAGGGGCATCAGCCTCCAGGCAGTCACGTTGGCCTCCATCGCCAAGTTCAAAAGGTAAACCTCTGGGTCAATCCCAGGGAAAAAATAAGTCTTGGGGGAGGAAACCTACAAAATACTAAAGCCTCCTTATGAGGAGGCACCCCTGCTCTCTCGAGTAGGGGGAATACTTCTGGAGTTCTCAAGGGTCTAACAGGAAGAGTGTTGAGACAGACGGGGACTTCCTAAATAGCTCCAGGGTACAAACTGGAGTTCCAAGAGTTCCCATCTCCTCGTTTTCTCATATGAAACGTTCCTAAGGATCCAGAAAAAAAGAAGTCTTTCTTTCAAGCATTTGACCATCTTTTGGCAAAAAGTGATCATGGCGGTCCCCATGTAAGGTTTGAATGTTCAGTTTACGGAATTGTCCTGCCAGGATCCAATCTGACAATGCTACAGCAATGGCCTATATCAATCACCAAGGGGGCACAAGAAGTTGTGCGGCCCAGAGAGAGTTGAATCATGCCCTATCTTGGGCAGAAAACAATGTACTTTGCCTATCGGTAGTCTTCATTCTAGGAATAGAAAATTGGCAGGTGGACTACTTGAGTAGCCAGCAGTTGTTCCCAGGAGAATGGTTCCCTCAACCCCAACCCCGATATCTTCCTGTCAATATGTCAAAGATGGGGGACTACAGACGTAGATCAGTTTGCGTCCAGGTTCAACAAAGAAATCAACAACTTTGTGTCAAGAACATAGGATCCGCTAGCATCGCAACAGATGCCTTGCTATTCTCATGGAATCGGTTCTCACTGATTTATGCAGTCCCTCCTATTCTGCCTGCGTCCACGACTTCTTTGCAGGATCAAACAGGAAGGAAAGTCTGTGATTCTTGTGGCCCCCAGTGTGACCCAGGATATCTTAGTATGCAGAGATCATAAAGATGGCGGGAGGGGTCCCATGGACCCTCACACCACATCCAGACCTTCTCTTACAAGGTCCGGTATTACATCCTACCTTATAAACACTAAATTGAATGGTTTGGCTATTGAGTCCCACATTCTGAAGAAATGTGGGCTGTCAAGTTCAGTGGTATCTACCTTGGTTAATGCAAGGAAGCCGGCCTCCAGAATCACATATTATAGAGTCTGGAAGGCATATGTCGGCACCCTGGGAGGTATGTCATAGGTAGAATCCTTGACTTTCTGCATATGAGATTAGAAATTAAGCTGGCCTTGAGTACATTCAAAGGCCAGGTCTCAGCCTTATCGGTATTGTTTCAATGACCACTTGCTTCACATTCTTTGGTTCATCGTTTTTTTTCAGGGGGTAACGCGGCTTAATCCCCCGGTTAGGTCACTCCTGATCCCTTGGGACTTGAATTTAGTTTTGTCGGCGCTACAAAAACAGCCTTTTTGGGCCGATACGACATATTCCTTTGGTCCTTTTGACAAGGAGACTCGTTTTTCTGGTAACCATTTCCTCTGCAAGCAGAGTATCAGAGTTGGCTGCTCTTTCTTGTAAAGCGCCATATTGTTATTCACAAGGATAAGGTAGTATTGTGTCCTCATCCTAACTTTCTACCGAAGGTAGTGTCAGGTTTTTATCTAAACCAGGATGTTGTTCTACCTTATTTTTTTCCAGAACCCTGTTCTATGGAAGAAAAATCACTAGTCTCTTGATGTGGTGAGAGCAGTCAAGGTCTATTTAAAGGCGACTGCTCAGATTCAAAAAACAGATGTTTTGTTTGTGTTGCCTGAAGGTCCTAAAAGAGGACAGGCAGCATCAAAATCTACGATTTCTAAATTGATTCAGTAACTGTTCAGGCTTATGGTTTAAAGTGGAGGATTCCACCCTCTCAAATCAAAAGCGCACTCCACTAGGACTGTTATTGCTTCGTGGGGGTGCATAACCAAGCTTCCATGGTTCAAAGCTGCAAGGCCTAAATTGGCCTTCAGTCCATACATTTACCAGATTTTATCAGATGAATGCAAAAAGGTATGAGGATATCGCCTTTGGGCATAGTGTGCTGTAGGCAGCAGCATAACTCCTCTAGTCTCATGTTGCCCTAATTCTGTTGTGTCTCCCTCCCTTCAGTTGGCATTGCTCTGGGACATTCCACATAGTAATTACTATGGCTCTGTGTCCCGTGATGTATGACTAAGAAAATAGGATTTTTATAACAACTTACCTGTAAAATCCTTTTCTTTGAAGTACATCACGGGACACAGAGGTCCATCCCCTCTTTCTGGTATACACGTGTATTGCTTTGCCATAAAAACTGAGGTACTCCCAGTAGTGGGAGGGTTTATATAGGGAGGCAACTTCCTGTTTAGGGTATGCCAGTGTCCATCACCTGAAGGTGGCCTATAACCCACATAGTAATTACTATGGCTCTGTGTTCCGTGATGTACTTCAAAGAAAAGGATTTTACATTTAAGCTGTTATAAAAATCCTATTTTTTCTGTTTAAAAAAACAGATGTTGACGGAGGCGGATGTAACTGGATGATCATCTGCTGACATCCGCTTGCCCATAGAAATACATTGAAGTCCGTTTATCATTTGTCAGTGGATGGATAAAAAACAGAAAAACAGCGCCTCGTGTGAAAGGGGCCATACTATGGTCCCTCAATAAATTATAAACTTAGTGCCCCCCAGCTGATGCAAATTATATTCTTAGTTTTTGTCTAGAGGATGATGTAAAAGAGCAAAACTCCCCATTCTCCACTGTACAGCAGGGGTTTGTCTTCTGGTTGCTTGCACTCCCTCCAGAATGTGGGCAGGCACTCCGATATCTCCATGTACAATGTGGCTGTGGATTCTGCATTGTACGTGAGGGTGGTGACATGACCAATCGGAGATTGACCCAAAAAGAGACTTTGGGAGACCAGTCTTCACTACTGGAACTGGCATGGGGGACTGTGGAGTAAAGTATGCTATACTCATTCTTGATATGGTCCCTTTGAAAAAATTAGCAATATATCATGCATCAGCTATTGGGTGTGGAGGTGGTTTTATTTACTAAAGAGAGTGCAAAATCAGGCTCACTTCTGCATAGAAAATCAGCTTCCAGGTTTTTTTGCCAAAGCTTAATTGAACAAGCTGGGGCTAGAAGCTGATTGGTTTCTATGCAGAAGTGAGCCTGACTTTTTAAATAAAACCCAAGGTCTTTTCTTGCAGGAGTCTACTAAACCAAACACAAATCTTTCAATACTCATTGTCTTTACAAACTGAGAATTCACTGAGAATTCTACTTTATTCACGTGAAAACAAATGGAGCTGTGCTAAAAACGTGATATATGACATATGAAAACAGTGATAATGAAACCACGTGTATATATAAAAAAAATGTGTATAAATTAAATGAAAATGAACAGAAACGTGATATATGATGCTGATAAACCATGTGAGTAATTAAATATAAATGAATAAATACACCCAAAAGTATCTACAAATCAAATGGCGACAAACAGTGTATCACAAATAAAGTGCATGTGTACACAATAAATATTGGTGGCCAGAATGTCCTCCTAATTTCTCCCTGGCCCAAGCTAGGATTCTAAAAAGAGAAGACCTCACTCTGCTCAACTGTCTCATTTTGGAGACTTTTATCTGCTCAATTGCAACAGCCTTAGCCCAAGGTACACTCTGTTTATGACTACTACCTGTGGTCTCTTAGTTTGTCACATCATATATTTATGTACTACAGTATATAATTCCCACACAAGCCATTTTGTAATTGTTATTAAAAAATACATTTCCATTTCAGTCTGCAGCAGTTTTGATTTTCTAAAGCTGTCAAAAAAATTGTAATATTGCTTTCCTTATGGCAACCAGATTTGTTCTGTATTTATTTCCTACTTTTATGACCGGATCACTCTTTTTCCAAGAAATCTGCACTCAGCAAATCAAATTGCAGGCAGCCCCATGCAATAGCAGCCTAATTCTAGTAAGAGACGTTCTAAGCCTTTTCCTGTGCTAAAGGGGACACAGATACTGTAACTTCATTCTTATTACAACACAGTGAAAATGAAAGGTGACCTTCCCATTTAGAAACTAGAATTGAGAAAAGACATGGTAAGGCTAACATAAATTACTTCTTATATGCATATGAAAAGGTGTGACTCTTTAAAAAAATAATTGCTAAAATCCTTGTAACAAATATGGTTCTCATGGTGGGGATTGATTTTTTTTTTCCAAGAGTTGTTTTGAGATACACAGTCAGTCTACCACTTATAGCTACTACTATTGCTATAGATACTGCTTCTAGATGTTTGGACAGTAGGCAAAACAAATCACACTACTTGATTTAGTGGCTATAAATCTGCATGGACTAAACAAGCTTAGTTTAGCTTAGCACCCTAAGGAGGTAGCATATCTCTCCCCAGCTCCATTTCAAGCTGAAGATTCTTCTATCAATAGCTCCTAGCACTGTTACAAAGAACCTTTAGATCAGTGGTCTCCAAACTGCAGCCTTTCCCAGATGCGGCCCTTTGCTTGCCTTTATCCCAGCCCTTGAGACACTATTCTTCATTCTGGCATAAACAATTAGGTATTATTTCTCCCAATGACACCAATGATGGAGCATAAATTCTGACACCAATAACAGGGTATGATTCATCCCTCTTACACCAATGATGAGGCAGTATCCCTCCCACTGATACCAATAATGAGGCACTATTCCTCCCACTGACACCAATGATGGGGGCATTGTTCCATCCACTAATACCAATGATTTGAAACGAATCCTCCTCCATCTAACCACAGGGACGCTATGTAATGTTTTACTCCCACTGACCACCGAGCCTGATGCATTACCCATGCCCAACTGCCCACAGTTCAGATCCCCTAAAATTTGAAGGACAATAAATGAATCCTTTGTTTAGAAAGTTTGAAGACCCCTGCTTTAGATCCTGGATATTCACCACAGCAGCCATGTTTTATCACAGTGTGTACCAGATGCCCAGGTTCGCATAGACACTGCAACATTCATTACCAAAATCTATATGCATACTGGGTCCCCAGATTTAGATACCCACTATAAACTTTTAAGTTCTGCATGTCATACCAGACCCCTAGATTAAGATATATTCTGCATGAGCCTTACCTGGCTCAGTGCCATTAAGGACTTCCAGATTGTGACAGTTACTGAGAGAACAACCAAGAGTGGTGAGTAAGCAGTATACTGAGAGTTCAAATGTGCTGTAGTCGCCAAACTGCATCAGGGATATAGCAGATTGCAGTACTACTCTGCTTGCAGCTTCTACCACTGGCTTAGGCATTTACAGTGGCTACATGGACAATATGTATATAGCCTAGTATTTTTTTCCTGCTGATTCTGTTAGTACTACACTCCTTGTCCAAGGGTGACAATGCATTTTCACAGTTTTGTATCTATAGAGAGGCAGCATTGTCACCATAGGCCAGAACTACAAACACCTCCCTCTCTCCTCTCCTCCATACAGGGATTCTGCAGTCATCAGAGGTAATTGGAAACAGTATAATTAACAGAGAGCACAGAGTTTTCAGGAGACAAAGTTTGTGATGGCTTGGTGTGCAGGTACTGCTTACAGTCAAGCGATCCAAGTTGAAAAAAAGAAAAAATACATCTAACCTGCCCTCTCTACATCACTCTCATGGATACAGCCATGCCCATTCTGCATTGCTATTTGTTACCCTCCTCCCACTACTGAAAACTTGGGATTCAGGCTGGGTTTACATATGTGGGAATTGAATGTGGTTTTCCACACACCCAATTAGCATGACAGGTGAGTGTGACCAGATCTCAATGAAGCCGGTGTTCTATCGAGAAATGCTCTCCATCACAAAATGCCTCAGATGGGTCTGCGTGTGCGCGGTACACAACCTCACTCTAGCTGAAATGTTGATCAGCTGGCGGGACATCAACACCGCACATGAGGCAGTATCTGACAAGCTTCTAAAAGCCGAGGGAGAATGTAATTGTCAGATTCTGCCTCTCTATTGCGGGGCAGGTCTTTGTGTGTGTTGAAGGGCGGGTTTTGTGTGTGTTTTAACCTGCCCTTAGACACAGCCAAAACTGTTTAACACACTCAAGCCACCATGCAGCAGACATGAAACAGACTGCTCAATACAGCCATAACCTGCCCTGCAACAGTGAGGCAAAATCTGACAATTTCATATTCTCTCTGCGCTTAGCAGATCGTCAGACCCATTAGAGGCATTTTTCGTCACTGGGCATTTCTCAATAAAACACGGGTTCACAGATGTCTGGGACAGCCAGCGGATTGCAAAGGGGTTCTGTGAGTGTTTGGATCTGGTTCAGGTGCGAATTCATGCAAAAAAATCAGACCTGAATTTCACCTGACCCAGTGAACAGACACACACCGGACCCCAGGCAAAAACCCACTGGCGCAGATATGTGAACCTGGGCCTCACTATTGAAAACTTGTGGCTCCTAACCCCTATTATATACACCCTGATTTTCCCCAGGGACTGGGATTCCTGGCACCCATCTCTTATCTGCAGGGCCGCTGATAGTAGTACAGCCAATCCTCCTGTAGAGGGCCCGAGCTCTGCTAATTCAAGAGAGGGGCCTGGGCACCTGCAGAGCAGGAGAGCCGGCTGAACTGCCTTCTGACACCTGGGGATGCCCTTGCGGCCCTGCCAGCTTTCTCCTTCTGACAGGGGATCAGTTCTACATACTGGAAAAGTGTCCCCATCTGGAGCAGAGGGAGACAGCTGCAGAGTCTCTGCCTGTGCCTCTGGGGTCCTGATACTAACCCTTCATCAGTTGGCAGCATTATCTCTGGTCAGCATGATGAATGAGCAGGAAGTTTGCTCTATCTCCTCCCTGACTCCTGACCTCTGATCCGCCCTATGATGGACATAACACAGGGACTGGGCATGACTGTGAGCCAAGTCAAGTACACTCGGCTCTGCTCGGGACTGCAAGAGGACCCGAGAGCCGCCAAGAGGACCCAAGAGCTGCCAAGATGCACAGGACTCTGTATCTCGGTGGTACCATTTTTAAACTTCAAAACTGCAATGACAAGGCTGCAAATGACACTGGGGCAAGGCTGCAAATGACAAGGCTACACTGACAAGGCTGCAAATGACACTGACAAGGCTGCAATGACACTGGACAAGGCTGCAATGACACTGGACAAGGCTGCAGATGGATGGGAAAGGCTGCAGATGGATACTGATAAGGCTGCATTGATGGGCATTTAAATGTAACTTTTTTCCTTAAACTGCCCTTCTAAACGTTTTTTTCCTTAAAATTCCCTCCTAAACTTGGGGTGCGTGTTATACGCCGATAAATAACATAATGTATACAAGGTAGGGCCTGAAAGTGGATCAAGCCAAGGGGCCCCGCCACTCTGAGTCCTGCCTTGACCATAAGCCAGGGCTGGCATTTCGCTCAACAACTCAACGAGCCGCTGAGAGCCTGAGCCAGCCGCACCCATCTCCTCCGCAGCTCTGGGCTCCAGTGAGCGGGGTGGGGGGGAAGAGCAGAGGGTCTTTGCTCACAGTGCATTGGGACCTGAGTGATTAGCAGTGTTTAATCAATCAGTTCTTAGCCGTAGAGTCAGTGGGGGACAGATGCAGCAATGGACCAATGTTGCCTCCACCTAGTTAAGTATGACCTCTTTTAATCCACATTGAGGTTAGCCTTGACTGCTTAGTCCTAATTAAGCTTAAAACTGCTTCCATGCCCTCCTGACTCCTAACTAACCTCTATATGAGGGATGCTTATACTTACTTAATCTCAGGGTGCTCTGGTCCGGTCATGTAATCTCCCCAAAGGTCAGCTTCATTGGAGAGGAGATTGCCAACAACTCCTGGAATTCCGGGGTGGTGATGTCACCCTTAGGCTTACTATGGTGCTTCTGCTGTCAGTTGTCCCTCCTCTCCCCTGAAGCCAGCCACTGGTAGCCAAGCATGTAACCATACCAAAGCATCCTTCTACAGGTAGTTAGTATAGGTGTTAGAAGGGGTAGGAGCAGTTTTAAGCTTAGTTTGTTTCAAGCTTAGTTAGTTGTAGCCTGGATTTATACTTGAAGTACTGTAACAGATGTTCATTAACATGAAGGTCCATCCCCACTAGTGGCCCTGTTCAGGGCCAGGACAAGGGGGGAGCTAAGGGGGCACCTACCCATGGTGCAGTGTGGAAGGGGGAGGGTGCACTGGAAGCTTTGGGCTTCTCCTGTGCCTTACTAACGGTCATGGGAGTTGCCCTGATGTCACTACTGAAGCTGCTGGTTTTTGTGTCTGCCGGCCCACTCACCACCTGTAGCACAGAGCTGAAGCAATTTTGGAGCACTTCCTTGACTCTATGTTAAAAGATACAGGAACATGACCTGAATGGATGTTATAGTGTTGAAGCAGAATAAAAGTACAGTGCAAGGATATTATATTGTACTCAATTAACAATTAATGGTGCCACAAGCGCTATGCTTGTGGATTTGATTTGAGCATTGTGCATATAATTGCTCACATGTACTTGTAAGAATTCTTACAATGACTATGTGCTACTTGATGGATTATATTGGAAGCCCTGTGCTTTATGCATTTTCTCTTTTTTTATGCATTAGTGTTTCTTTACACTTGCAGTGGGGGGGGGGGGGGGGGGTTTACTGCCACCCAACACGCAGTGCATATGGCTGCAGCATGATAGGGTGCCGTTTAGAGCGAGCTATCACCCGCTCACCACCGATCAAACTCCTCTGAAAAGCAATCCAAGTGTCAACCGTTTTTCGGTGGAACAGCAGACCTTACCACAAGTGCTGAGCCCTTACTGCTGATTTGGTTGTACTTGACAATACTTAAAACATACTTATCACATTTAGTGATAACAATGTCCTTTAACATATATAAAATCTCTATACAAATAAATTATTGACATACTGCGGTGTGGGATGTTGTTCCCAAGAGGCGCATCATCCTAAAGGCTTATTTACAAGTGAGGCAGGCTCTGGCACCCCTCTGAAAAGTGTTTAGCAGTTGGTGTGTATATGTTTCCTTCTCACCGCCTGATGTAACCCCTTATAATTGCACACAGTTGCAGTGCAGCTCCATAAAACTGCATTAGTCACATTTGACAGGCTGCACCACCCGCTGAAAGCGACATGCTGTTTAAGCCCAGCATTGTGGCAGCAGAATGTGTATAGATATGAGTAGCTGTATCTTTAGTGTTCAATAGGGTAGTTCAGTAGGGTAGTCATTTTACTGCACAGTGATATTATACTGTATATATGTTAAACACATTGTTATCACCAGTATTTACATTTTTTTGCACTTTATTTTTTATGTAGTCTATATCATTTGTGGTTTTTATACAGCAGCTAAGGATTATTTTATAACGATAGGAGCACAGACTTTATATTGTTTATTTACTTGCTTTTTTGTGAAATGAAGGATTCCTGCATTGTCAGTGAATACAGTTTATTCCTTTTAAGTGTGCTAGTCTGCACTTATGACCCCTGGGTTATGCATTTTTGACCCAGAGAGGAGTAGGCTCAGGTTTTATTTAACCATACTCCTTTAAACCTCTCCCAGTGTTACCACGATGTGGCCACACATACAACACTGCACCACACATCATTACACCATTCAATGTTCCCATTGATGTCTCAGGTCTTTCACACACCTAGCAACACCCCTACTGAGAGGAATGACTACAGTGTCACTCCTGTCAGAAGGAGCAGGGGTCCCTATAGCTGATGGGGGGAGGATTCTGCTCTCCTCTCTCCCCAATAGCAGTCTACTGTGGGTAGGAGAGAGAGGACACCCGCTGAGAACACACCTCTGTCTCAGCATGGCACCACTGGGGAATGAGGGCAGACTGGCTTTCTTCCTGACTTCCCTTGTTATGTGACATATCACAGGACTAGAGAGGGGAAGGAGACACCACTTTCATTCCCAGAAAGCGCCTTGGTGTGAACTGTGAGCACACATGGGGGGGGTCACAGTTTGTCATCTTTGCCCTGAGCACTGGGTGACCTCGTCCCATCTTTGAAATATTGCGTAATCCTATATGAGGGGTTTTCCTTAACCTTTGCTCAATTGCAATAGTTCCCAGGATGAACAGAGGTGACTGTGGCCAGTGGAGGCACAGCCAAAAGGAAAGATTTGACAGATGGTCTAACACTTCCCTACTCTATCAAAAACGATAAAATCTGAAAAATTCCTTTTTTAAAGAATAAAGTTTTATAAAATAATAAGGCACACTAGCAAAAAAAAGAACAATTAATGGCAGAGATAATCGTCTACAGAGAGTAGCCACCAGAACGGATATGGCTCAGAAGAGAAAGTAAAACGAACACTAAGAACCCACAGCAGTTGCGGGCTCAGGCATCCACTTGGGCAACTTCATTAACAAGATCTGTATAAGGAGGGAGAAGAAAGACGAACCTCTGCCGAAGCAGACTCAACTGGAAACTAGGGGAAATGCAATTTACTGTGAACGTGAGGCGCCTAAATAATTTGGTGTAGAGTTACCATTGGTGACATTTTTTTCCAGTACATGTTGGGGGGGGGGGGGGGGGGGGGAGAAAAGAGCACAAAGGCAAAAAGAGAGAAAAAAGAGAGAAAAAAAAGATGGTAAGGGGGGTTTCCGACGGTGTGGGGGGTCAACCTGGAGCTATTCCAAGAAGCAATTGCAAGTGTCTAACATCCCAGTCTTGGATATAAAAAAGTAATTTGGGGTAAATGTGTGATAATAGGATGCCATAGAGTTTGGAGACGGTGTCTTGTCAAATAGCATCCTCCATCGGATAGTGTCCGCTGCGTACACAGGAACACAGATTCCGAAAATTGACGAGGATGAACGGCGCCTGCGCCGTGAGTCCAGGTTCTATCCCCACTATCCAAGTGGACATAGAGTTAGAATAAAAAGGAGCCGAGCGCAGCGAGGCCGAGCCCGAAGCGTGGCGAGCGAAGCTCGCCCGCGAGGGGCCCTCTAAAATTCACAACCCTATGTCCGCTTGGATGGTGGGGCTACCACCTCCACTCACGGCGCAGGCGCTGTTTAGCTTCGGAGATTTGCAGTACGGAGCGGACACTATTTGATGGCCGGACTCTATACGGCAGAACAACGGCATGCTGATTCGGAAAGGCATAGCTCTTCAAATTCAAAAAATTATTTTACATACATTTTGCATAATTTAACTGAGAACATGATGTAAAAATGTATGGGGTTACCTTTACTAAAACCAAATGTGCAATTCATTGTGTGTCTAGAGATACAGGTAGTTGTCTATTTTGATAAGTCACACAAATCCAGGCATAATTGATACTTACTGGTCTGAATATGCACTGATTTAAAGATTTCTTTTTAAACAGGACCTGAAAAGGATCTTGTCTATAAGGTACACTATCGGTGATAATAAATAAATTAAATTATGCAATTGATTTGGCTTCATCATTACATATTAAATGTTATAATCCAATGCACTGCATGAATATGAAAGCTTGAAATTCAGAAGTGTTCCCATGATAAACATGCGTGATTTATATGTACAGTGCAGGGTGTGTACTAAGATGATCTTTGGGTGGCCTATGTTGCTCTGATTTGTCAGTGAGGAATGTTGTGAAGTATGCCTAAACCACCCCTAGTAGTACAGCTGCAACAATCATATGCTTTGGAATCAATATTTTCTGGGGAAATTATCCAAGCCTCTCTGTGACTAGAAATCCCCAGCTCTGTAGAGGTAAACAACCCACAGATCTCGCTTTCCATCAAGCGGTTTTAGCTATAAAGGCAGAACATATCAAGCAGAAAAGCAAAGAAAACATACATTCATATTTTCTTTTTAGTAGATATATTAAAGGGGAAATCCAGACCAAACTGGAACAGAATTGTGGCCCATTTTAAGAACTTTTCCCTCACTTCCTGTGTGATCACTGGGACAGGAAGTGAGAGTCTTTCCAAAAAGGACATGGACAAGAGTTTTTGAGGGGAAGGGTCAGAATCTGTCAGGTTTTGTATTGTTGTCAGTTGTCACAAAATTTTTCCCTGGCAGTACATTTTCAGCCTTGCCTATTTCTAGCCCATTTACTTCTGCCTCTGGTGCTTGATGGACAACTGTTTTGCTCTGTATGCCTTTGAATTTTCAATGAAAAGCATTGCAACGGGCATACTTCCTGCCTGCAGACACCCAGTGTCCCACAAAACCAATCAATCAATTTCAATTTTTCATGTGTGTGCGCCTGCCCATTGTAATTTGTTGCCCTTCTGAGTCTTGTCTCCTATTAAGGCAAAAAAAACATTTTTATTTTTTTATTTTGATATAGTAAGTATACTTTTTTGCCTTATAATCTACCTTAATCACATTGCTAATTTCATATTGTACTTGTCTATAGCCTAAATACTAAAAATTGCACTTAAAACTGTAATTTTGTAACTATTGGAAATGCCAGTAAAAACTTTGCTGTGCCAGTAAATTGTGGGCGTCGCATCAGTAAATTTAAATCTGGTAGGTTGGCAACGCTGAGACCCAGCAAGGAGCTGGACAGCTTTAATCTCTCAGAGGTATAATGATAACTAATTCCTGTTTGGAGGGAAAACAAACAACAAACAGCATGGTTATCAAGGAAAAGGAACCAGTCCATGGAAGAAACAGGTACCAGCCAAGGGAACCTGGGAAAAGGTCCTTGAAATACAAGATTAGCTGACTTAGTAGGAAGATCTTAAGCCCCTACTTACCTGAGTGGACTGAGAACAAGAACTTCATTAAGAACAAGAACACCGTACTTGGGGACATAGTCAGATAAACACCTTCCAAAAATAAAAATCACCAGGGAAGAACCATAAATGACTACAATTACAACCTGAAAGTGGTGTGAAAATGACTACTGAGTCCAGTAGAGAAAATTTGATCCCGTAGCAGAATATTTTGGCAAACAGGAAGTGCAGAGACATGGCTTAAATCAGGAAGTTCATGAGAGGAGCAAGGAGTTCAAGGTTCACCAGAAACAAGATACAAGGCAAGGTTGTCTAAGGGATCAGGCTGAGAGCTATCCAGAATCTCAAGCGGCACAGCGAGAGAAGCTACAGACACTGCAGAGGTCCCATCATGCCTTGCTCCCATCCCGCAGATCCACACATGAGATTTCAGCCGCTTGCACCATGACATCACATGACATGCACTGCCCGAACACACTATAGCAGGCACTCAGAGATGGTCTTGGCTGCCTCCAGACCAGAACTGTGCATGAGCAGCTCAGAGCTGTGTGCTACAGCCATTTTTTTTACTGGCAACCTTTTCCTGTCACTGGCATTTACTGGCAGGAGAAAAATGCCAATTTTTTACAGGCTGCCACTAAAAATACTGACAGTTGGCAACACTGCTCAGCCTGTGGGTCATTGCTGGTTAGCAATCTTGGTCGTGAACATCTGTCCAATTTTCCATGTGATGTCTCGTCTGATTACTGACCTGGAACAAACCCATAAACGTATCCAATCTCCGACCACCCAACTTGCCTTATCCGATGCCAGACTTAAATTGTTGAACTTGTTCGAACAGAAATACCTGTCCATTAGGGACAAACCATGTAAACTGTTTTATGTCGAAGCTAACAAACCAGGTAGAATGTTGGCCAGAGCCCTACATGCTAAAAATACATGCCCTACATGCTAAAACTTCTATTCCTAAACTCAAACGACCTGATGGCCAGCTTACACATCATCCAAAAGACATTAACAATTGTTTAGTTCATTCTATGACACATTATACAACCTCCCACCACGGCCTGCAAACATGTTACCTGAGGACTTTTAATCTAAAATTGATGACTATATTGCTACCACAGCACTCCCGACTATCCCTACAGACATAGTTCAGGATCTTGAGCAAGCATTTACTGAGGACAAACTTGTGCTGGCTATATCCTCCCTCAAACCTAACAAAAGCCCATGCCCAGCTACTCGACCTGTTTCTATAAATCCTTCCGAGACTCCCATTCACCTCTTCTCATAAAAATGTATAATGACATCTCCAGGGACTCTCCTTTCCCAAAACAAGCACTGGAAGTCTTACCTAAACTCGGGAAAGATTCTTCACTATGCGGTAGCTTTTGCCCCATTTCCCTCACCAACATTGACATTCGCTTATACTCCAAACTACTGGCCAATCACCTTCTTCCAGCTATACCCGACCTTATACACCTTGACCAAGTGGGATTTACCCCCAGGAGGGAGGCCAGGGACAATATCCTTAAAACCATTTCTCTTTATGGAATATCCCAAAAATGCCAAATCCCAGCTTGCTTGATCTCGGTCGACGTGGAAAAAACATTTGACCGGGTTCATTGGCAATTTCTAGAGAGAACACTTCAACAAGTGGGCATTGGGCCCAACATGCTATGCAAGAGCCTGACTCTCTATGACAATTCTATGGAAAGGATACAATCTAATGGCCTCCTATCTGACCCAATATGGACTCGTAATGGAACCCGCCAGGGATGTTCCCTGCCGCCATTACTATAACTACTCACTATGGAACATCTTGCCATGGCCATACGACACAACCCCAACATTCAGGGTCTTTCTATTAGCCATCGTCATTATAAATTATTCCTTTATGCTGATGACCTTTTATTATACGTCACCAAGCCTCACACATCTATACCAGCCATTATCGAGGCATTCACAGAGTTTGGATTGGCTAGTAACTTTAAAGTAAACTACGATAAAACGGAGGCCCTTAACATCTCCCTACTCAATCCAAAATTAGCCCGAGTTCAATCTTTATTTATATTTAAAATGGCAAAATAGTGTCAAATACCTAGGGATCCAATTTCTTACCTCTTTGCCCTCCCTGACAGATTTAAACTACACACTCCTAATAAGAACATTGCGAACATGCCTTGCCTCTTATGTGAAAAAAACATTTCATGGTTTGGTCGATTGAATGCTGTCAAAATGGACAAAATGGACATTATGTGCCCACATGTTACCCCATTTTGGGACAATATTCTCCAGATATATTACAAACTTAAAACAATCCTAATGAACCCCGCTTAACTGTCTTATCTATGTTACCGGGGTTATACAAACAAATCAAGAAGAGCTTAATTCGCCATTTGCTGACTGCTGCACGTTCAGTTATTGCTAGATCTTGGCGTGAACCAGTGGTCCCCTCTCTAGCAGATTGGGAAGTCAGTCCTTCTATTTTAAGATTATGTGTACAGGACCATTGGCTGTTTAATGATTGTAACTGAATTTCCCACCCGGTAGTGACAGAGAGCTGCTGGAGGAATCCCCTTTTTTACAGGCGATGCATACTAGCACATTATGTAGGGTTTTTTTTCTTTGTTAATTTTCAGACTTTACTGCTTTACTTAAACTTATTCTAATAGACATAAGGATTGGAAATTAATGTCACCTTTATCCTCTTTTATGTTATGCTAAGGAAAAAATAAACTGTAGCCACAAAGTCAGACAAGCAACGACTGCTGATCTATTGAGTAACTCATGGCATACTGAAAAGCCATCTGAAAGATGAAAAGTAGCGAACACATTTGGAGAAAAAGAAGTCACTCACAGTTAGGCTGTGACCTCCTTTGCAGCAACTCTGAGGCTCTTTTGTCTATGACAGTCCTCCGCAAATGACCTCATTATACGTTTATTAAAACAATCCTGTGTGCATCTGGGTCCTTCTTACTCTGGCAAAATTGACCATGTAATTACCCACACAAGCATTCTCAATCGTTTGTTCATTTGGCAAGACCAATTGATTTAATGCTGACTTACTATAGCAAAGAGATTTTAGCATAGGCAGCTGGCTGCAAAAGTGTTACTCAGCTGTAAGCGGGTCTTTGCCAGACTTCTGCTAGCAATAGAGACTTCTAGCTGCAGAGGAAACAGTGGACCAGCAACTGCTTTTCTGATGGATTTGAGTTGTCTAATCAGAGTCAGCATTGCTGTCATTTGTGTGCATGTATCACTGATTATTAGATCTAATTAGGGAGTATTGTAAAGAGTCAACTATACTAATTATTTAAATTTAGTTTTATTTTGTTGAAGTGGAAACCTTTAAATTATAGTTTGAAAAAAACATTGAGATCATACATCTATTCATTAAAAATCATTACAGCCTGTTTCACACTTTTAATTGTACATGCGATGGATTACCACAGGTAGGGCAGGGGTCTCAAACTGGTTGCCCTCCAGCTGTTGGGAAACTACAAATCCCATGAGGTAAGGCTCACATTTACAAGCATGACTTCCTCAGGCAGAGGCACAGTGGCGACTCCAGCTTTCATATTTATGGGGGGAACAAGGACAAAAGAAGGGGGGCCAACTATAAAATGCAATTTTATATATATAAGGATAATAAGGATTGGGGCTTTAAAGAAACAGGAAAGAACTAGGCAGAATGATTTGCTGATTTCCCAGGTGCGCTCTCTCGTAGCTACTACACAAACGTTCACTGGCTGAAAGCCCATCTTAAGGCCTTGCTGAAAGCCAGAGGGGAGCTGAAAGATCTGCTCTAACAAAAGATGGCATGGACGAGACACTCCCTATTTGAACTCTCAAATAAACCGGGCTCGATGCTTGCTAGAGCCCTACTTGGCCCGATGAAGCGCACCTTCACCCTTTATATCAAAACTAGGCAGGGGAACAAAGTACATACCTCCAAGTATATAGCGGTGGAATTCTGTGGCTACTATTAGAAATTGTATAACCTGCACCCGGGGGAATCCACTGAGACCTTAGCAGCCAAGACGGAGTCAGCTGGTGAATACATCAGGGCCTCCGGCATGCCCACATTACCGGATTAAGCTCATACTATCATACCTTTGTGACCTCTTTGACATCACATTTCTTGACAGCTTATAACACTCTGGAAGGGGATAGTCCCATGCCAGTAGACTCACTAAGGGCATATATATCCCTGATACCCAAAGAGGGAAAAGATCTGTCCCAGTGCGGAAATTACCACCCAATTAACTTCTCAGTATAGATTTGAAACTTTTTTCAAAAATGCTGTCAAACCGACTTCTACCGCATATCCAAAAATTAATACATCTAGACCAGGTGGGTTTCGTGCCGTTGAGAGAGGCAATGGACAACACCGTTAGGGTCTTCAATCTTATACATACGGTTCGTCCCACTAGAAGGCCCTTTATCTTGCTTTCAACAGATGCAGAAAAGGCCTTTGACAGGGTGGCTTGGCATTTTATGCGGGCCACCCTGGACCACATTGATCCAATATGCTTGGATGGATTTTATCTCTCTACTCCACACCGTCAGCGGCTGTGCGGGTAAATGAGTGGCGCTCTGAGTTTTTTTACAATAGCGAAGGGGTTGTCCCCTGTCCCCCCTTACTTTCATTCTGACCCTTGAGCCGTTTTTATTCTATATAAGAGAAGACCCAAATATTACGAGTGTACAGAAGCCCTCAGGTCATCGTAAGATCACAGCTTATGCCGATGACTTGATCTTCTTTGAATCCAATCCGCGTGTTTCGTTTCCTAATATACTAGCGGCCCTAGGGGTATATGGAGAATTGCCAAACTTTAAGGTCAATTGTGCCAAGTCCGCAGTGCTAAATATAACGGTCCCAGACTCAGAAGTTCACAGTATGTGCACGTCCTTTGCGTTTCAGTGGACAGAGAAATCAATACGATATTTGAGCATTGATATCACGCCGGACTTGGCGCACTTGTATCTATATAATTATATACCCCTGCTACATAGATTCAAAATACATGTTTTTACAAACTTAAGGTTGCACCTGAACTGCAGTTTAGTTTGGGTGAAATTGTCCAAATTTGGAGCTCAGCATCAGTCTGATTGGACTATGGGATGTTCAGTCTGGCCACAGGGGGAATTGTCTCTTCTGGCAGGCATGGAACTACAGTCTGGTTGGGTGCTTTAAGATTACTCTCTCTCGGAGCCCGCCCAGTGGGAGTGGCGCTCTTGCTGTGCTTTCTGGGAGAGGGAAATTAAGATGCAGACGTCCCGTGGTTTGGGGTTGCAGTCCAGAAGGATGTGCTGGCTTCATGGTCCTGGTCCTCCTGACCAGTCCCCAGGAAGGCTATGGCCTGGGGTGCAGATCCTCCCGACTTGTTGTCTCAGGACTGGCTAGCCCGAGGCAAGGAAACTAAAGGAGGATTCTGAGGTGTTTGGGTGCCATCTCTGGTTTGGGAGAGACCCATTAGCTTCATAGCATTCCAGGGGAGGACTCTTCAGAAGAAGACCACATACGGGTTGGTTTCTTAGCAAGAGCCTGGAAGGGCTGAAGTACCAAAGTGAATCCGGTCTCGTGGATATTGCCAAGCTGGCTGAAAGATCCAGGTATCAGACGAGTGTTCTGCAAGTTCAGTTTCCCACGTGTTCTACAACAACGTCTGTGACAGAGACTTATCCTTGTATGTTCTACAACAACATCTGTGGCAGAGACTTGTTCCTAAGTTAAGCACCTTGTTGGCTGCTAGACCTTGTGAGAGAGGGACTATACAACCTGAGTGAACATCCAGTTGTGAATTGCTATTCTCTGGATGCAAAGTAAGCAAGTCCTTTAATTTTTTGACTTTGGCAATAAGACTGCCTGAACTTTCATCCTAATCATCTGATCCCAATTTAAGAGACTGTTCATTGTTTACATTTGCAAATAAAATCCCTTTATGCGCATTCTGTCGTCAGTCTCTCAAGTTACTGGGCCATCTACCACGGGACACCCCTAGACATGAATTGAGGAAAAGAAGGTAACGGTAAGCCCAATTAAACCAGCAGCTCCTTGTTAGTGCTACATACATAATATAACTGGGCACTGACAGTTACATAGTTAGTCAGGTTGAAAAATGTCCATCTAGTTCAACCAAAAAAAAAAGTCATACAATCCCATATACACAATCCTACACCCACAGTTGATCCAGAGGAAGGTAAAAAACCCCAGCAAAGCATGATCCAATTTGCTCCAGCAGGGGAAAAAATTCCTTCCTGATCCTCAAGAGGCAATCGGATGTTCCCTGGATCAACTTTACCTATAAATGTTAGTACCCTGTTATATTATGTACATTTAGAAAAGAATCCAGGCCTTTCTTAACCACTTCAGCCCCAGAAGGATTTACTCCCTTCCTGACCAAGCCCTTTTTACGATATGGCACTGTGTTGCTTTAACTGACAATTGCGTGTTTTTTATTTTTTGCGCTATAAACAAAAAAGAGCGACAATTTAGAAAAAAAAGCAATATTTTTTGCTATAATAAATACCCCCCAAAAAGATACAAAAAAACACATTTGTTCATCAGTTTAGGAATATGAATGCTTCTACATATTTTTGGTAAAAAGCATATGTTGATTGGTTTGCGCAAAAGTTATCGCGTCTACTTTTTATAAGTAATGGCGGCGGTCTGCAATTTTTATCGTGACTGCGACATTGCAGAGGACAGATCAGACACTTTTGACATTATTTTGGGACCATTTATACAGCGATCAGTGCTATAAAAATGCACTGATTACTGTGTAAATGTCACTGGCAGGGAAGGGGTTGAACACTAGGAGGCGATCAAGGGGTTAACTGTGTTCCCTCAGCATGTTCTAACTGTAGGGGAATGGGCTCACTAGAACATGACAGAGATCACTGCTGCCGATCACTGGGAGCAGTAGATCCCTGTCCTGTTGCTAGGCAGAACAGGGAAATGCCTTGTTTACATCTCCCCATTCTGGCCTCTCTGTGCCACGATCGTGGTCCACCGGTGGACAAAGAGTCCGCGGGTCCCACAGCACGTGTGTGCGCGCCCGCTAGCTGCTGATGATGCAGTAATGTACAGGTACTTTGTTTTGCGCACCCGTGCTACTTTGCCGACATATATTGGTGTGAGCCGGTCGACAAGTGGTTAAAGCAATCTACTGAGCTAGACAGAACCACCTCTGGAGGAAGTCTATTCCACATTTTCACAGCTCTTATTGTGAAGAAACCTTTCTGTATTTGGAGATTAAATCACTTTTCCTCTAGGCGTAAAGAGTGCCCCCTTGTCCTCTGTGTTGACCTTAAAGTGAATAACTCAACACCAAGTTCACTATATGTTTGCTTTAGAAACCACAGCTTGGCATTGCATGCTATTGTTAAGCTTATGATCTACCAAAACCCCCAGATCCTTCTCCACTATGGATCCCCCTAGTTGTACTTCCCCTAGCATGTATGATGCATGCATATTCTTAGCCCACATGTGCAAAACGTTACATTTATCTACATTAAACCTCACTTGCCACATAGTCGCCCAACTAAACAGTGCATTGAGGTCGGCTTGTAAGTTAGAGACAAGTTAGAGACATCCTGTAAGGACGTTATTTCACTGCATAGCTTAGTGTCATCTGCAAAGACAGAAATGGTTTCATCCCAGACCCTATATCATTTATAAAGATAAAGTAAAAATTAAGGGTCCCAACACTTAAGGGAACCTTGGGGTACACCACTGATAACCTTAGACCATTCAGAGTATTGCCGCGTACACACCATCAAACAATCCGGTGGAAAAGTCCGGCAAACTCAAGTCTGCCAAACAATCCCCCCGTGTGTAGCCTCCGGCATACTTTTTTGACCCGAAAGTACGGCGGACTTAGAATGCCGTGTTGCACACCAATCTTTCCGCCGGACTCGCATTTCGGCGGACAATCCGGCCGTGTGTATGCCAGTCCGCCGTACTTTTGAAATGAGCAGACTTTTCCCGCCCGGAGAAAAGTCCGCTCATTTCGAGCGGGTCTCCAGGTAGGTGGAGCACGCGAAGGAGACGTCGCTGGCCCCGCCGCCTGGTATGGACTTAAAGGGGAACCCCAACGCCGAAAAAAATCGGTCCCCCCCAAGTCCACAACACCCTTGTCCGAGCACGCTACCGAGGGAGCGCCCCCCCTCCTGAGCCGTACCAGGCCCGCCCACCCCAAAGCACCTTGTCCCCATGTTGATGAGGACAAGGGCCTCTTCCCGACAACCCTGGCCATTGGTTGTCGGGGTCTGCAGGCGGGGGGCTTTTCGGAATCCGGGAGCCCCCTTTAATAGAGCTGAAGAAGTTAATTAATAAATTTGCCTTCTCTTTGTCCCCAGTCACTCACTCTAGATTATTTTGTGAAGGGTTTATATGCTCAGACCTGACCTTTTTACTATTAATATATTTGAAGAATTTTTGGGGGTTTGTCCTATTATCTTTTGTAATATGTTATTCGTTTAGAATTTTTGCGTCCTTGATTTCCTGTTTACATATTCTGTTATATTCTTTGTAACATTTAAACGATGATAGCATTCCTTCATTTTTATATTTTATTAAAGCTAATTTCTTATTATTTATAGCTTTTTTAACTTTGGCCATAAGCCACATAGGTGTTATTTGAGTCTCCACCTCCTAACATTTGGTGGCCTATAACAAGCTCCAATAATTAACTTAGAACTAACTTAGATCTATATGCAGTTCCACCCATAATGCTTCAGCCACATCTCACCCTCCAACAACTAGGTCCTCTTTCACACTCGCTTCGAGATCACTTCTCACATAGAGACAGACACCGCCACCTTTCTTGTTTACCCTGTCTCTCCGAAAGAGTGCATAGCCCAGCCATGTGAAGAATGAAGCCAAGATTCAGCAATACCGATTACATCATAGCTCTCCTTGTGCACCAGAGCTTCCAACTCACCTATTCTGCTTGGCAACTTCTGGCATTGGTGAACAAACACTTTAATGCATTATTACATTTTGCTCTGGTGTTTTGCATATCTTTTTTAGTAGTACAGATAGCACTATCATTTCCAATGGTTATTTATAGTGTGACAGCAGGCAGGTAAAATCACCTGGTTGCATCCAGGATGGAAAATATGTATGCCCCAGATTCGGGCTTTATGCTGACTTATACCACTAGGGGAAGTGCTGGGAGTCATGCAGAGGGAGTTAATGAGCCCAGCTGAAGTGGGCTCATTAAGACCTCTATAAAAAAAAAAAAAAACAGCATGCTTAGGCAGATGCTCCAACCTGGAACCAGTTCTGTGTTTGTGTAGACTGGGGAGTATGGTAACTGTCTATGTGCGGTGAGTGAACACCTGTGTGGCAAACTCCTAAAACAGGGAGATAGGGACTGGGGCAGCACGAGGCGGCACCTAGTTATTAGATAGGGAATCTACGTGTGTAGTAAGCGGTCAAGCTGACCAGGATTTATTTGCATGTTTCTTTTTGTTTTGCTGTTATATTAACACCTCATATAGTATAAATAAACTGCACCTTTGTTTTTTTTTCACCTACACTGTCTGCTGTGCATGATTTTGTGTGGTGAACCCATCCAGGGGGTCACACACACCCACTGCCGAGCTAACTCCCTCACAATAGGTAAAGTTGATCCAGCGAAAATCTGATTGCCTCTCGGGGGATCAGGAAGGAATTTTTTCCCCCTGCTGTAGCAAATTGGAGCGTGCTTTGCTGGAGTTTTTTACCTTCCTCTGGATCAACTGTGGGTAAAGGATTGTGTATAATGGATTGTATTTTAGTTTTATTTTTTTTGGTTGAACTAGATGGTCTTATGTAACTATGAGAAAATCGTAAGAAAAATTCCAAATGAGGCACGATCATTTGATATTCGTATAGTGTCTGTCTTAAGGGGCTGTTGTATTAACAAGACATGGCTTTCATGTTTAGATAAGTCACCCTCCTTCAATAAATCTAATTGGCTTGCCTCCAAATCACATCTCTTGTAATAAATTTTTGTATGAATGTTCCCTACAGCAGGTGTCACATGAGCTTTCTTACTTATGGCCGAAGCTGTGCCAATACTTTATGAGATGGTCAGATCATGCTTAAATGTCTTGACCAACAACTATCTTCAGGTAGTATTTCTGAAATATATATATATATATATATATATATATATATATATATATATATATATATATATCTATATATAGCAGAAAAGGGATTGCTGCACAAACAAAAGTACATTTATTGATAAAATTTACATCACATTCAGGTAACGTTTCGGGCTAAGCATGATATCGCCCTTCCTCATGACCACATACCTGCAATAAAAATTGTAACCAACTTCACATATAAAGGCATATAGCTCACATCTATCATTAATCAGTTAATTACATTCAGCTGGAATCAATCTCCACAAACCACCCCTTGTATCTCTCATACATAATTTTTATATCTATGGGTATATCTGAACAATAGCTAAAAAAAAATGGGACAAAAGGACGCCTTCCCTTGAAGATAGTATGCTGAATCATGTACTTCATCCAAAAAAATACAAAGAAAACAATCAATGAATCATCAAAATTAATTTGTACCATGAAAAAAACTAAACGGCAAACAAAGAAATCTCATAATGTGTGGCCGTATCAGCCAATATCTGGCAGATCGGTCAACACATATAGAGACTTATACCATCATAAAAATAAATAAAGATCAAAATCTGTATTTAACCCTTTAGGATATAAAGAGTCTAAGCGATTTATCCAGTAAACTTCTCTTTTTCTCAATTCCAATTCTCTATTCCCCCCACGTCTATTAGTTGGAATACCATCGATTACCATATATCTCAGTTGAGAAACCAAATGGTTCATTTCTAAAAAATGTCTAGAGAGAGGTAATTTATCATTTTTATCCCTAACAGAATATTTATGTCTAGCTATTCTGTCTTTGACTTTTTGTGTGGTTTCACCTACATAGATCAAACCACATGGACATTTGATGATGTATATGACATATGTAGATTGACATGTTAAATGATCTTTTATAGGGATATTGTAACCTTGAGTCAGATGATTAACCACTTAACCGGCCCATAGCCGAATGACGGCTACAGGGCGGTTGTTTAACTCTGGGAGGCCGTCATGTGACGTCCTCCCAGAATTCCGCTCTCCCCCTGGGGCGCACTCGAGAGCATCCGTGACCGCTGGGTCCACAGGACCCGGCGCATCACGGTAAATGGCCGCTCATTGCAGCTGTTTACCACGTGATCGCTCTGTCAAATGACGGAGCGATCACTTGTAAACAAACTGGCGTCATGTTATGACGCCGGTTCCTCCCTCCCCCTCTCTGTACTAAAAATTTAAAGCGTCGCCTATGGGGATTTTTAAGTAGCGACGTTTGGCGCCATTCTACGAGCGTGTGCAATTTTGAAGAGTGACATGTTAGGTATCTATTTACTCAGCGTAACTTCATCTTTCACATTATGCAAAAATTGGGCTAACTTTACTGTGTTTTTTTTTTTAACCACTTCAATACAGGGCACTTTCGTCCCTTCCTTCCCAGCCCAATTTTCAGCTTTCATCGCCCTAGCGCTTTCAGTGACAATTGCACATGTCATGCTACACTGTACCCAAATGACATTTTTATCATTTTGTTTGCACAAATAGAGCTTTATTTTGGTGGTATTTATTCACGACTCCATTTTTTATTTTTTGTGATATAAGCGCAAAACTAGCGGAAATTTGGAAAAAAAACAATATTTCTTTTTTCTATTTTAAAAGAAATCCAATAAAATCAAATTTTGTCATAAATTTAAGCCAAAATGTATTCTGCTACATGTTTTTGGTAAAAAAAATTCTGTTAAGTGTATAATAATTGGTTTGTGTGATCACAGACATATGTACGCAAATGATCATGTACATATGTGTGCAGGTGATCACGTACATATGTGTACAGATAATCATTGGGACATGTGATTTTAGTGGGACATATGTGGGGGACATGTTTTTATTATTAGGGACATGTGTATTTATTATTTGGGGACATGAATGTTTTGGGGACATGTGTGGGGACATTGTGTTTATACTGTGTGGTGTGTTTACACTGTGTGGTGATTTGTGTTTACACTAGACTGGTGATCAGTGAGTAAAAAGCTGTAAAAAACAGCTCATACTCACTGATCATCAGCCGGCTGCAGCGATCTGCTCTCCTCTCCTCAGCGATGACTTCTGTGTGAGGAGAGGAGGAGCCAATTGCCTAGCAACCGGCTGTTTGTTTACATCACATGACGCCCGTGATTGGACACGGCCGTCATGTGATCAGGAGGGCCAATCACAGAGCCCTCCTGCCGATCTGAGATGCGCCGTGTCTGGGTGACACGGGCGCATCGGGATCGCGCCGCTGCGCGGGCAAGCGCGAACGATCCCGCTCCTTCTGATGGACGTTCCTGAACGTCCTATCAGAAGTAGACGGCTCCCACCCGGCCGTATATGTGCATTGGCCGGGTGGGAAGTGGTTAAGCACAAAACTGTTTTTTTTCCCAAAAAAAGCATTCGAAAAATTGCTGCGCAAATACCGTGCAAGATAAAAAGTTGCAACGACCACCATTGTATTCTCCAGGGTGTTTGCTAAAAAAACATGTTTTGGGATTCTATGTAATTTTCTAGCAAATAAATGATGATTTTTTACATGTAGGAGAGAAATGTCAGAATTGTCCTGGGTGCTCCAGAACGCCTGATGGCGCTCCCTGCATGTTGGGCCTCTGTATGTGGCCACACTGTGTAAAAGTCTCACACATGTGGTATCGCCGTACTCGGGAGTAATAGCAGAATGTGTTTTGGGGTGTAATTTGTGGTATGCATATGCTGTGTGTGAGAAATAAACTGATAATATGACAATTTTGTAAAAAAAAAAAGGAAAAAAAATCTTGATTTTGCAAAGAATTGTGGGAAAAAATGACAACTTAAAAAAACTCATCTTGCCTCTTACTAAATACATTGGAATGTCTTCTTTCCAAAAAGGGGTAATTTGGGGGGTATTTGTACTTTTCTGGCATGTTAGGGTCTCAAGAATTGAAATAGGCCGTCAGTACTTTAGGTGTGATCAATTTTCAGATATTGGCAGCATAGCTTGTGGACTCTATAACTTTCACAAAGACCAAATAATATCCACCAATTTGTACTTATTTTTACCAAAGATATGTAGTAGTGTAAATTTTGGCCAAAATTTATGAAGAAAAAATTACTAATCTGCTAAATTTTATAACAGAAACAAAGAAATACATTTTTTTTACAGAATTTTCTGTATTTTTTCTTTTATAGCGCAAAAAATAAAAAAACGAGCGGTGATTAAATACCACCAAAAGAAAGCTCTATTTGTGTGAAAAAAAGGACAAAAATTTCATATAGGTCCAGTGTTGCATGACTGAGTAATTGTCATTCAAAATGTGAGAGCACCGAAAGCTGAAAATTGGTCTGGTTATTAAGGGTGTTTAAGTGCCCAGTGGTCAAGTGGTTAAAGGACTTCCCCTTAATCATGCTAGAACATTGAATACATGACAAACAAGGAAATGAACCATAATTAGGAGGTCCCAAAAAAGTAACCCGTGAAGTGGGTGCCCTATACTGGTCAGATCTTACCAATCGATTGTATATGGTCCTACCCTTATGGTATGAAGGTAAAGGGGAGAAACGAAACTCAGGGACAGAAGGATAATTTTTGCTTATTATGGACCAGTTTTGTTTTAATAATATTATTAATTTTATTAGAGAAGGGATGAAACTGAGAGATGAAGGGGATCCTTCTGTGTGTGTGTGTGTGTGTGTGTGTGTATATATATATATATATATATATATATATAATATATATTATATACACACACACACATGTAAGAGCAATCATTTCTGCTATTAAAAAAAGAAAATAGAAGAAAAAAGATTGTTTCTCTGAATAGTGTGTTGAACATGATCACATGACTGCATTTCCTTCAACATGCTGCCAAACAGACGCTGATATATACAGAATCTCTTGGCAGCACTATTTGTAAGACCTACTTGCCAACAGTTGAAAACAAGTTAAAGAACTTTTCTGGGCAGGTGCATATGTACATGATATATGAAGAATGGTAAGTGCCAACAGACAGCATCCACATGCAGTAAAAAGACATGACCACTTTATTTTCATTGGGATTTCAACTCTATAACATAGACTTGAAGTAAAAAAACAAAAGATTCTTGTATAGTTTTTACATTTCATGATAATTTTCAGGAAGATACTATTAGTGGTAATACAAATACTTTAAAAAAAATATTTAAAAATAAATGTGCTTTGATTCTGGAAAAATTATTGTTCAGTGTGGCTTAGGTGGATAGTGATGTCTAGGGATAGACTTTCACAATTATTTAAAGCTGAACTCTATTCACACTAAATACACAAATGAATTACATATAAGGGCAATGTTTTACCTGCAAAAGAATTAGTATTTCTCTAGTACCAAGATTTTAACAGCCCCATTACACAGTAGAGCCAGGCAGATGACACCTTTTTCCTGTTAGGGTAGATTTAGACATTCTATTAAATCTCCCTTTCTTATCGTACATCACGGGACACAGAGCTATAACCCACATAGTCAGGGCTGGACTTACCATTGGGCTTGACTGGGCTCAAGCCCATGGGCCCCACCCAATAGGGGACCCCACGGGCCCTGCCAAAATTCATAGCCGAGTGTACTTAGTTCAGCTCCGCTCACAGTTACGCCCAGTCCCGCCCTATGATGGACATAACACAGGGACTGGGCGTGGCTGTTAGCCGAGCCGAGTATACTCTGCTACTCTCGGCTCCGCTCGGGACTGCAAGAGGACCCGAGAGATGCCAAGATACACAGGACTCTGTATCTTGGCGGCACCATTTTTAAACTTCAAGGCTGCAAATGACACTGGACAAGGCTGCTGATGGATGGGCAAGGCTGCGGATGAACACTGATAAGGCTGCATTGATGGGCATTCTAAAAGTTTCTTTCCTTAAAATTCTCTCCCAAACTTGGGGTGCGTGTTATACTCTGATAAATGCGGTAATGTACACAAGGTAGGGCCTGAAAGTGGATCAAGCCCAGGGGCCCCCACCACCCTAAGTCCTGCCCTGCACATAGTAGTTACTTATAGGCCACCTTGAGGTGATGGACACAGGCACACCCTAAGACAAAAAGTGTACTCCCTATAGAACAGCTCCCACCTCAGTTTTTGCCAGTGACTAAGGTGTTGGTCACGAGTAAAGATGTGCTGTGCTGAGCTCCACTGAAGCAATCCTTTTTTTTTTTGCGAATTGAATGGTACCTGGGCCTCGTATCCGAAGAAACAAGGTCTTGCCTGTAGCGCTTCTCTTTTTTTTAGAGAGCTGGACCCCGGGATCCAGTACTTTTTGGTATTAGGGCCATAAAGTTTTTACTGGCGGTGGTGCTATTAGAGGTCCAAGATTGTGGGTTTGCTCAATGATCCCCAGCTCCTGAAGGTTTAACAGAACCCACTGTGAAGGGTGAAGATTAGGTCTGTTGGTTTACCACAGAAAAACCTGCGGTGGGAAAGGTAAGTGGAGTTTTCTAAGAAATTTTTAATTTTTTTTATGATTGTCTCCTTTAAATTTAGTAAGTGTTGTCATGCCTATGTGTCACCATGGGGGGCTGTATTGAGAACTTACTGCCTCATGCTTCTCAGAAAGCCCACGTTGTGTCTAGGAAGCAGCAGTTTCTTCTTCCTTCGGCCAAGCAGCGGACCTCCGGTAAGTCTGGGGGGTTCCCTCTCCCCACCAGATGCCCCTCTGTGCTGTTTTTTCTTCCCCTCTTTTTGGGGAAAGAACGCCAAAAGAATTGAAAAACAACAAAAATGGCGCAAACGGCATACCGCTCGGCGACTTCCAGACCCCCCTCGCCATTCCTCCTTCCTTCCTATGGATCCCATAGGATCAGGAGCCCGCGCTTGTGTGGGAAAGAGCTCTTTTTAAAAAAAAAAGAGGGGAAGGGCCGTAGGTGACGCAGGGTTTAGCACGGCGTTGGCATCCTCCAATGTCCAGTGCAGGAAGGTATGTTTTAAAAGGCACCATTTGTGCTGTTACATGCTGCAGAAGGGACACAAGAGCAAAGGTGGCATATAAGAGGTTTGGTGACACAGGCATTCCTTTTGACACATTTACTACTGCACTAGGCTGAGTATTAATAGTGAGAAGAAAAAACTAATATTAAATGCACTTTATACGGCACATGAGTACTCTATCTAAAAAATTGTAGAAATATTTTATTTAGTTGTCACAGATTAACACACATAGAACAATCACATGTATATAGTACAACAATTATTTTCGTAAAACAAGGTATTGCTGTAACCCATACTGCCTGATCACTGATATTCTCCAGTAAGGCTTATAATGTAACACGTGGTATAACAATCAATAATACAAAGCCATTGATTTGGTATCCGGTAGCAAAAAAGTATTCAGAATCCCAAAAAATGGTGTCAGGCGTGTGGGTCCAGATTTTTAACTAGCAAAGTGTCTCGACATGTTCCACGCTCAATTAGCGCTTCTTCAGGAGCTATTCACAGGTAGGCTTTAATAACGCTGTATATAAATATTTGTCAGCTTGCTGGTAAGCAGGCAAGAGGTGCTATGGGGATGTTAAAGGCGGGGAGTCAGTTTGCATATGCCCATCACAGTTAAACTCCTCTTAACCAGGGGTAAGGTGCCAGGCGTGTCGCTGGATGATGGAAGTAGTGGTCTGAAGTTGATGCTTTGATCAAGTGTCTAAACGACAGTATCGCCACCTAAATAACAAACTCTTGGGGGAGGGCAAAAACATCCGCCATAACCAGTTCCTTCCGTATCTATGACAATGCTATACCTATATCGGAATGTTGGCACATTAATATTAGTGTGTTCGCAGTGTCACCCTGTGATACATATTGTCTTTTTATACACTTCTTAATTCTCATGAGTATTAATAGCAGCGACAGGGCTGGACTATTGCTCAAGCAGTGGATGCATTACTTCTGGTAGTATCTATGCTTTGTGTATCGGGCTATGGTCAGAAGGTGGGTGAAAAATGCCTCAAAAAAGGGCTCTAGAAGGACTGCTACAGTCACGCGGAAGCCTAGATCCATCCCAGTAAAGATGGCATCCTCTCCTGAGAGTAAGATGGCTGGTCAGAGTTGCAGCCGCTCTTAACACTGCAGCCCCTGTTTATATTACTAAAGAGGTTTTTTCTTCAACCATTTTAAACTTGGAGCAAAGAATTGATGCTTTAATTGCATCCCAGAGTGGGACTAAGCGCAGCAGGTCCCCATCCATCACTCAGGACCCTCTTGCTGAGGAACAAGGAGCAAGAGATGACAAATTTCTTTCAAAGGACCAGGAAGAGGCTGAAGTTTCCTCTTCCAAAGAACCTGATATGGAAGTGTCAGGTTCGCAGGAAAGATTGTTGGTACAGTCTCTCACTAAATTGGTCCGCTCCACATTTTTACTGCCAATAACACAGTCAAGTCGATGAGCCCACTTCTGGTTTGGGTTCACTAATTCCTCCCCCATCTGTCCATTCTTTCCTATCCATTCATGGCTAAGGAAACAAATGTGTTCTGAGTGGGACCAACCAGATAAACAGTTTTTTCCTCCGAAAAAGTTTTCAATACTTTATCTTATGGAGGAAGAGTTTTATAAGAAATGGGGAATTCCAGCAATTGACGCTGCTATATCCTCTGTAAATAAAAACCTGACTTGTCCAGTAGACAGTGCTCATATGCTAAATGATCCAACAGATAAGAAGTTGGAGTTCCTTTTTAAAAACTATTTTGTTTGCAGGTTGTCATTCAACCTGCGCTGGCAGGGATTGGCGTTTCTCAGTCCTAAAAGGACCAGTTTATAGAGGTACTCAGTTATTCCTGATCAGCAGGCCCAGGATTTGGCTGGAATATCAGAACCGTTGTGTTTTACAGTAGATGCTATGAAAGATTCTATTCTCCAAGCCTCACGGCTCATGCTAGGGCTGGTACACGTGTGTTGAATCCTATGGTTGAAAAATTGGTCAGCCAAAGCGCCATGCAAAAATCTCTTGGCCAGTTTCCCTTTTCATGGTGAACGGTTGTTTGGAGACAATCTGGATAAGTATATCCAAAGAATTTCTAGTGGGAAAAGTTCCTTTTTACCAGTTAAGAAGTTTAAGCATTTTTCTTTTAAACGTGCTTCTTCTCCAGTGCCAGGGGCATCAGCCTCTGTGCAGTCACGATGGCCTCCACCGGCAGGTTCAAGAGGTAAACCTCAGGGTCAGTCCCAGGGCCAAAAAAGGACCTGGTGGAAGAAACCCACAAAACAGAATACTAAAGCCTCCTTATGAAGGTGCGCCCCTGCTCACTCGAGTGGGGGAAGGCTTCTACAGTTTTCAAAGGTCTGGCAGGAACAATGTTAAGACAGATGGGTGGCTTCCTCAATTTCTCTAGGTTCCAAACTAGAGTTCCAAGAGTTTCCGTCTCCTCGTTTTCTGAGATCAAACGTTCCCAGAGATTGTCAGAAACCATGAGACAGAAGTACAATTAAAACACACTTGTTTATTAATAAAAAAAAAGGTAAATAGAAAAAGCATAGTCAAGCATAGCCAGAGTCCAGTAACCAGATCAGGTAGTCAGCCAGGCCAGAAGTCAGGGATCCATGTAGAGCAACAGCAAGCAGGATAAGGAGCCAGAAGGGATGTCAGCAAGCCAGTCTTTAAACAAACCACAGGAGATGGTTTCTAGTGATGTGACCACGATGAAGGCAAAGGTGAAGTGAGCTGGAAGGCTTTAAGTAGGCAGGTCAGATGAGCATCATCAGGTACAGCTGTTAACTGTGGAGAGAGAAGAGAGCTGGCAATTAGCCGACAGCTGAGCGGCCAGCCCAGAGAAGGAAGGGCTAAGCCAGCCCTGACAGTACCCCCTCCTCAATGACCCCTCTCCCCCGGAAGGCCACCGGGCTTGAGGGGAAACCGTCTATGGAGCTTGCGAAGGAGGACAGGGCATGTACGTCAGAGGATGAAACCCAGGAGCGTTCCTCCGGACCGTACCCCTTCCAATGCACCAGGTACTGTATGCGCCCACGGAACCTACAGGAGTCAACAATGGATTGTACCTCATACTCCTCATGGTTCTCAACCTGAATAGGGTGAGGACATGGCACTGTGGTGGTAAATTGGTTACAGACCAACGGTTTCAATAAGGAGACATGAAACACATTTGAGATGCACATACTAGGAGGAAGGTCCAACGTGTAAGCCACTGGGTTAATCCTGCGAAGGATACGGAAAGGCCCAATAAACCGAGGTGCAAACTTCAGTGAGGGAACGCGAAGCCGGAGGTTGTGAGATGACAGCCAGACCCTGTCCCCAACCTGGTAGGAAGGCACAGGCAGGCGGTCAGCATGGAGTCTGTACCTATCATTGGCATGACCCAAAGCCTCCTGGACTTGTACCCAAGTGGAACGAAGACCACGGAGATGCTCCTCTAATGCAGGAATACTCTGAGGAACAAACGAGTCAGGCAACATGGAAGGTTGGAAACCATAATTCGCCATAAATAGAGACAATCGGGAGGCAAAATTCAAGGCACTGTTGTGAGCAAACTACCCAAGGTAATAAGTCAGACCAGTTGTTATGATGGTCAGAAAAATAGCAACGTAGGAATTGCTCCAAGGACTGATTGGCTCGTTCTGTGGCCCCATTAGACTGCGGGTGATACACAGAAGAGAACGCAAGCTGGATTCCCAACTGTGCACAAAAGGCTCGCCAGAACCGGGAGATAAACTGACTGCCCCTGTCCGAGACAATCACCTTGGGTAGCCCATGTAAGCAAAAGATCTCCCGAGCAAAAATGGAAGCCAGTTCCCTAGAGGTGGGCAACTTCTGAAGCGGAATACAATGACACATCTTTGAGAATCGGTCAACCACCATAAGGATAACAGTGTTGCTTGGGAGTTGGGCAACTCCACAATGAAATCCATAGACAGGTGAATCCAGGGTCTCTCTCCATTGGGTATGGGTTATAGGAGGCTCACTGGAAGGTGTTGTGGAGTCTTACTCTGAGCACACACGGGACAGCCAGCTACGAAGGCAGTAACATCAGCCCGTAGACTAGCCCACCAGAATTGTTGGGAAATGGCCCAAATGAGTGGATTCTTCCCAGGATGGACAGCTGCCTTGGGAGAATGGTAAGTCTGGAGCACAGCAGTACGGAGACTCTCAGGGACAAAGCAGCGGTCACAAGGTTTATCAGGAGGAGCATGGACCTGTGCAGCAAGAATTTTGTCACCCAAAGGAGAAGTAAGACTGGTGCGAACCGTAGCCAAGATTCAATCAGGAGGAATCATAGGAACCGGAACCGACTCCGACTTGGAAGTGGAGGAAAATTGTCGTGACAAGGCATCAGCCCTTACATTCTTAGTACCGGGTAAGAATGAGACAATGTAATTAAAGCTTGACAAGAAAAGAGCCCATCGCACCCTTCTGGGAGAGAG